>NC_084485.1:25054752-26408502 GCF_030035675.1 Rhineura floridana | reverse complement strand
CACCTTGTCCACTTCCTCAAGCTGCACCAACTGAAATTCATCCAACAATAAAGGACAAGACCATGTTCTGGACACTTCAATGGAATCATCTGTCATAACATCAGAGTCTAAGTCCCGACGGATGCATGCAATCTTGTCCTACCTCTCTAGGTAATTGGTTCCATTGTTCCATTGTTGTATGGCTCTAACAGTTAGGAAGCTTTTCCTGATGTCCAGTCGAAATCTGTCTTCCTGCAACTTGAGCCCATTATTCCATGTCAAGAGGGGGTGGGGAAGATGGCCTCCAAAATGCCGCCTGCCATGCATGTTTGCCTTCTAAGACTTTCCTCTTCTCCCAGGCATTTTAGCATGGTGTTTTTAAACTGCTTTTTAAAAAATGTGTTTTTAAATTTGTATATTTGTTTTTAATGTTTTTAATTGTTGTAAACCGCCCGAAGAGCTTCGGCTATGGGGCGGTATACAAATGCAATAACTAAATAAATAAGAAAAGTTTCTCCGGTGCACCATAACCATAAATAGGTGATCTATTTACTTCTTTATTTATATTCTTAATGCTTCTTACAAAACATTGCAGAAATGCATGCATGTGCGCGCACATGCGAACACACACACAACGTGATCCAGCAATCCTTAGTCACCTGGCCTATGAACGGGTCCAGAGTGCACTTCCTTGCAGCTCTGCAGTCCAAGGGCAATTGGCAGTTGGAGCCCAAGTGTGTGTTTTTTCCGGGTGGTGTGTAGGTAGGAGAGGAAGCTCAACAGCTGCTCTTTCTTCAAGCTGAGCTTCTAAGAACATAAGAACATAAGAAGAGCCTGCTGGATCAGGCCAGTGGCCCATCTAGTCCAGCATCCTGTTCTCACAGTGGCCAACCAGGTGCCTGGGGGAAGCCCGCAAGCAGGACCCGAGTGCAAGAACACTCTCCCCTCCTGAGGCTTCCGGCAACTGGTTTTCAGAAGCATGCTGCCTCTGACTAGGGTGGCAGAGCACAGGGGTGCTCTCCTTGCTGTGAGGCAGGGGGAAATGGAGAGTGGTCCATTGGGGCAAGTGATGCACTGCCCCACCAACCTCAGTCTGCCCTCAGCCAGCCCCCACCTGCCTGCCTTCTTACTTACAGCTAGGGGTGGAAAGCTCCAACCGTTCTGATTCTCTCTGTTTCTCATTTCTCCTATCTTAAGTCCAGCGCTCCACATTTCTGCAGGAATTTGAATTAAAAAAAAAAAAACCTCATGAAAATTCGCCAGCATTTTAGTGCAAATTTCTCCTAATAAAACACATTTTTGTAGGCAGGTGTGACTAATTTTTGCAAGCAATTTCTCATCATATAATGCATTTTTGTATGTTATTTTCACTTATGTATTTCATTTTTAGCCACACCTCCCAGCATGCATTTTTGTAAATGTTTGGTTGGTGAATTGCAATGCAAAATTCAAGTAAGTGTGAATTTCAAAGGACAGATGTGTTTCAGTTCTCATATTGTTGCCAATGTGGTGTAGTAGTTAAGGTGTTGGACTACAACATGGGAGACCAGGGTTCAAATCCCCACATAGCCACGAAGCTCACTGGGTGACCTTGGGCCAGTCACTGCCTCTCAGTCTCATGAAAACCCTATTCATAGGGTCGCCATAAGTCAGAATCGACTTGAAGGCAGTACATCCTAAACATCCATTGTTTCTGAAAGTGTGAATTTGACAGATTTGGCTTGAAATGCAAACTGATTGAATTTCTCACCCATCCCTTCTTACAGCTAGTCAGGGGATTGCTCTGTCTGGCATTGGCTGTGGCTCCACCTACTGTTGGTCTCCCAGCCTTCCATCCTACCAGTCCCAACGTGCACCAAGTATCACTGGCAGGGGGTAACTCTAAATGGCCTTTAGTTCCTGGCCGATGAATGGGGCCACCTTAGAGGAAACACTCAGAGCCCTACGTGCAAAAGGGTAATGCTAGGCCACTACATATAAAATTCCTTTTTTAACTTCTATGCCAGGATCGGAGTTGTAGTCCAGCAACATCTGGAGGGCCAAAGATTCCCTGCACCTGATCTATGCACTGTCTATGTGCAGTACCAATGCTGTGCACTTTGGTACACATGACACACTAACTCAAAGCTAGCCATTTCACCCCTCAGATAAGAAATGTTTATCTGTTGTGTATAAAGGGGACAGCATTCCAGTAGATATGCTTCCAACACAAAAGTCTATAATAGGTGCCCTGTGCAAACACATACATGTAGACGTTCCAACTCCTGACCGCTGCCTACAGCTGTAATTCATTTTGTCTGATGGCTTTACTGTGCTTCCTGATAGTGATGACAAATTGATTACCCAGTAATGCAGAAACGGGCAAAGCTTCCTGATCTTATGGAAGTAACATGAGAACAGATTTGACAATGTGTAAGGGGACACTGGGGCTATTTGATTTCTTTGCTTCCCCCCCCCTTTTCCGCTTAAGGGGTAGGAAAGAAAAGCAGAAAAGAAGACATTTGAGGCAGAACAATGTAAATTGTTTAGATCCTCCCCCTCCCCTCACCAAGCGAGGGGGGAAAAAGGCATTACTTATAAAACATTGCACAGAATATAGGATTGCTCATATGCTGCTCGTTGTCCGCTCAGTGGAAATCCGTAAGAAGATTTTCTCATCCTCGCAGAGATGGATGGCAGGTCGCAGGCCAGCTTCCTGTCGCTAGAGATCAGCATCACAAAAGCCACAGCCGCACTTGGCACAAACTGGGACCCTTTTTGGCAGGCTCAGCTGAGAGGAGCCATAGGCTGCACAGGGAAAGAGATTAACTGTTTCTCTCACGAACGCCACAGAGAGTTGGGGCAAAAGCAGGGCTTGCACAACACATTGGTTGTTTTGGCTTTATAACATTCAGTGGAGGGAGACATTTCCGCCAATGCTAGAGTGGCCATGTGTCCTTCTTTACAGAGGACAGTCCTCTATTTGAAGGCATTCTCTATTTCCCAGGCTATATGGCCCAAGATAAAGATCCATAGGAAGGGGCAGCAGAGGTCATGAAGTTGCCCATCAAACATCAGCATCTGAGAAGCACTCTGAGCAGGCATATGTATCACCTGGTCACATGTATTTCTATTTCAATAATTGTCGTTTATTTTTAAATTATATACATATGAATTAGTATGTGCTCTTTTGGTCTTTTTTGGTGATTCATTTCCTTTTTTTTGGCCAATATATTAAATAGCCACTTTAAAGAATTCTTAGCCAGTCTACTAAAATTTTGAGGGGCAATCAGTGATGGGCCCAAAATCAGAGGTTGCTCTCACTTATGTTCTGGTCACTGTTCAGCCATAGAGCAACAACAAGTTAAAAAACAAACAAATATTCTAGCCTTTAAGAATCGGTATGTAACCCATATAGTGGATTTCCCCCCCATTTTAAATAATAGTACACGTTTGTCTAGGTTCTCTAGGTTGAGGAGGGCTCTAGCAAGGACTTAAAGAACTCAGAGCTAGCTAAGCAGCAGCGGTAAGAATTTGTGGGTTTGTGTTTTGGTGAGGATTAATTAACTGTACTTTTCAATTCTCCCTCCCAACAACTTATTTTCAATTTTAAAAATTAATCTCCCCCCCAAATTTCGAGTGTGCCGTAAAACAATGCAGTTTGGGTAGTGCTTTTAGTTCTTTGGGATAGGCCACAAAGTCCCAGTTCTGAGCTACGAAGGCCTAGTTGGGAGGCTCTGGGATGCTTGTCATGTCTGTACAAGGTTTTCAATTTGTGCCTCTGCCATAGCCCCACACTGAGGACCACTGCTTTCTCTCAGGCTTGGACAGTTCTCCATCATTAAATAAGGAACAATAATACTAACCTGTCGGCCTCACGGGGATGCTGGGAAGATTAATGCAAAGGTAACTGTAAAGTGTTTTGCACACTTGAGTAGCTGGAAAAATAAGTATTTGTGCACGTCCTTAAATGGCTTAGCCGGCACAGGCTCCGTCAATGAATATGGCTCCTACTGCTGCCCAGCGTGATGAGGATTTTGGATGCAGCACTGAACCTGATTAATAGGCTGTGCATTTTCAGTTCCAGGCCTAATCTCATTTATCCATGGGTGAAAATTGGGAGTAAAAAGTCAAAGTGGCATTACCTGGGTGTAATAGCAACACTGCATCGCTACAACAGCAGCTGGAATGGGTTAGGAACAGAACTTGCTGATATTACCACATTTGTAACACAGTTTGTATCAGAGAGTTTGTGCCACGCTGATGCAACCCCCTCTCTCCATCTTGCCTCTTTGTCTGCTTCTTTCTCTTGCTGGCTGATATAGACTGATGCTCTGGTTAATCAGGGCCTTGTTAATTAATGCTGTCCCTTGCTGCCTGATTAGTGTGTATATATCCCTTTTGTTTCTTTATAGTCCCCCCCCCTCCATCATCTCTGTGACACTTTGGTTAGTTACAGGAGTGTTTGCCACTTAGGTCACTCCCTTGCAAAATGCAGCTAGAAACCCAAATTATTCAGATGATAGCATTTGCTGGAACAAAACGGCTAGCCATTTTTTTTGCAGGAGTCATCTTCTGTTCAAAAAAGAAATGGGTGGAAGGAGTGGCACTGGGTATACGCAAGTTTAAATATAAAGAGAAATATCCAGGGAAGCAAACAGCACAAGTTACCAAGAATCCTTATGAAAATTATTGCTTACAGAACTGCATCAGGCAGTGTGTAATTATCAGGTACCTGTAAATTTTATTTTTCAAAAAATAATAATTGTAGTAAATGAAGGAAGACAGCAATATATTAAGGAAACAGCATCTTCAATGGAGTAGTGTTCACATATTTGTAGGAACGTTTTCTCTTTCATACACATTTGCACCTCCCAGGTTGTGTTTTGATTCTCCATTTTAAGTAACACTGAAATGAATGCAAAAATGTATTGTCCTCACCACATGGTGAGTTGTTGCTTATGAGTGACTTACCATGTATTAACGGCTATGCCATGGAACAATTTAAAGGTAGAGCAGCCTTTAATAGAACAATATGCATTTTATTCATTAACAATATCAGAAGAGCCCTATTGGGTCAGGCCAATGGCAATTTGGTCCAGCACTCCGTTCTCACAGTGCCAACCAGATGTCCATGGGAAACCCACAAACAGAAGTGGAGTGCAAGAGCATTTACCCCATCAACCAAGATTCCCAGCAACTGGTATTCAAAGATATACTGCCTCCAGAAGTAGAGGTAGAACATAGCCATTGTGACTAGTAGCCATCACTGATAGCCTTATCCTCCATGAATTTGTCTAATCCTCTTTTAAAGACATCCAAGTTGGTGGCCATCACTACCTCTTGTGGGAACAAATTCCACAGTTTAACTATTAGACTGCAGTATGCAATATTCCATTGATTGGAATCCGTGCCTCATAGGAAGCTAGGAAACCTGTTGGTCTTTAACTTTAGAGAAACTCTTCAAAAAGGGCCACTGTACAGACAAGCAGTCTGAACTCTGATTTTGGAAATCAGTTGAGGCGCTGTAGAATCACAATGAAATCTGTGGGCTGGGGGTCTCCAGTGTCAAATCTGAACTTTCTTGGGGTAAAAAAAATCAAATGTATAGTAATTTAATTCAGTGGTTTTCAACATTTTCAATTATGATGCAATTTAGGGATGAGATTAGGGAACTAAGTTATAAACGAAGAGTATTGAATTTGACAAATTGATATTTAATATTGTCTGCCTGCTTTTACTGTTTATTGCTGGTTTTATTGTCTGAGGGATTGATATTTTATGGTTGTTCTAGAGAATTTTGGTTTTCAGATAATTTTATGTGTTTTAAGGCTGTCGTTTTACTGCATTGCATTGTTACTTCAGGTGCCTTGGGCAGAAAAGTATTAAGCATCAATGAATATCTTAAAATTCATTTCAGTAACAACCTGATATTTCAGTGGTCTAAATGCATATCTCAGGAATGAAATACCAGCATCTGAAAAAAGAACAAGCACCTGAACTTTAGGAGCAGGAAAGTCATTTCAATTCTTAATTTACTTTAAATTCGGGGATTCGGTGGTCCTCCATTGTTTCTCAAGGCAGATCGGGGGCAACACTATCTGCATGACACTCTATTGCAATGGGAGTCCTCTTGAAGCATGCTGGCAGTGTAGAAATCCTACATGTGAGCAGAGGGAGTAGGGATGAGTTTGCTAAGTTCTGCTGCCCCCTCCCCCTCACTATCTTCACTCTGTATGAGTTGGAGGGTAGGGAGCCTTCTCTCCTTGTTGAGGGTCCTTGGGCAATTCAGAACCATATAATTCATGAAGGGCCATGAGGACAACAGAGCAGGAGAGGGAGCTTAGTGCACTCATCCCTGCTTGCCATGCTCATGTGTAGGATTTACACATGAGCAATGTGTGTGAAAAGGGCTTGCACACAGATAGAAAAGCACACCGAACCTGAACTTCTGGCATTGAAATGAAAGCTACCAATATGCATTACACTCAAAAAAGGGCATCGCTGTGGATTTCTGTGTTAAATGCCTTTTAAAAATCTAGCAGTGGAAGTTAGAGCGGTAGTATAGTGGCAAATACAGAAGTGCAGGGTCACTTCATTATAATCACAGCCACGCCCCCTTCCAAGATTATACAGCCTTCTAAGATTGTAGAATAATCTGGCCAGGCTTGAATATTGCTTTCTGCTTCTCTATCACTATCACCATTTATCTGTCCTTTCTCGCTGTCAGAAATATTGCTTCTTGAATTACCGAATTCAGTGTCTACACGTTTATCTCCTGCTGCTACCAAACTGCTTGATGAGGTAGATGGGATGCTACCATCAGGATTCACTGTCTCTTCTTCTGCAATTGCAGACTTCTCACTCTCTACAGCTTGGTTTTTTGAAGCAGAAACTAATAGGAACTCCTTTCACTCTAATTAGCTCCAATCAATAGGAAACAAGAAGGAAGCAGGTTAGAAGACTCTTCTCAGTGGCTAACACACTCACCTTTCATGCCGATTGGCTCATAGGACACTGAAGACATAGGGACCCTTCTAGGACCAGGCTCCCAACAAAGTAAGTGGTCTAAGACCCTCTGAGACCCTGGACAGCTACATTCCTGAGTTAGAATGGCCACAGTACAACTGAGTCTTGGTAATGCCAATGAGGCAGGGACTGTACCATCTTTGGGTGTGTGCCGGCATTCCATTTTGGTTTAGGACAGGAGTGGGGAACATGTGGCACTTTAGATGTTGCTGGATTGTAACTCCCATTGGCCATGCTGGCTGGGGCTAATGAGAGCTGAAGTTCAAAGAGCATCTGGCGGGCCACAGGTTCCCAATCCGTGTTTCAGAGGAAGAAAACACCTCCCTCTTTCCTAAAGGACCCAATCGGCAGTGTGGGAAGTAAATGAGATGGAAGGTAAAATGGGCCCCATGTCTTCTGCAAGAGAACTGGCACTTCTATTAGGCTTGTATGATGTGGTCCCAAAGGACATTTTTCAAACCTTTCATGAAAGAGTGATGGTGGGGGGCAGGAGAGGGGAGAGACAAGGTGCAAAAGATACTGTGATAAATAATAATGCACTGCTTTCAGCATTAAAGGACATCATTGGCTCTCTCTCCTCCACCATGTAAATCAATATAATGTGTGAATCCTTTAAAAGTAACATGGAATGTTAAAATGGAAAAGATGAGGACCTAGCAGAATTACCACTGAAATCATCTGTTTATTATCTAGGTGTGCTTAATAGCCTGCTGGCTGATGAAAAATCATTTGCTAACCCCAAGGTATGGTTCATTTTCTGACTCAATCACTCAGCTGTGCATTGGCTAGTGCTTTTTTAAAAATATACCTTATATTACTCCTTTTGTCAGTGTCTGGAGATAATTTATGACAGCAATAACGTCCATTAACACATATACTAAGCCGTTTAGTAAGGACAGGTAGGCCTTGCTATGAGCTTCAGCTATTAGCAATAGCAAAACCAGTTATTAATAGAAGATTCTGACTTATTTTGAAGGGGTTAGAGGCTGACCATAAATGAATCCATTTGCAGAGTAATTTTAATTTTTGCTGCTTTCATTGGGAAAGAGCTCCTTTTGTAGACACTGTTTATGCTAAATTCTCATTTTACCATGCCTTCCAACAATATATCTTTTCTTCTACCTATTTTTGTAGTACTTTTATACCTAGTGCTGTCAGTGGGAAATCTGACAAAAGACAAGGCTGTGTGGTCTTCCTGGAAAGCCACACCCCCTGACCCAGACATATTTCCATTCTCTTTACTTGTAATACGAAACTTGTAGGGGTAGGCAGATTTCAGGCTTGCAGGATCTACTCTCTTTTTTTTTAACTAGAACCCTGAGGTCCATCACCTGGAGCCAAGTGCAAAGCAGTGACTTAGGTGAGCAGACGTATGCTAAGAATTAAAGAACAAGGTGCCTCTGAGCACATGGTCAGCCCAGAAATGTGCAATTGGTGCCAGAATCAAGCTCATTTCCACACAAAATTCCACACCTGGATTTCCCCCAAGTGTCCTTTTTCAACAGCCTAATCCAGGTTTCAGTTTTGCAATTGTAGCAGCTGAGAGTCTGAACGATTGACCACAAATCTCTGAGAGACAGGGGTGTAGTCGTCCAGGGTCTCAGGGGATCTTAGACACCTTACTTTTTTGGGAGCCAGGTTCCAGCAGGGTCCCTATGTCCCCAGCATCCTATGAGCCAATCAGCATGAAGGTGTTAGCCACTGAGCAGAATCTTCTAACTTGCTTCCTCGCTGTTTCCTGCTGATTGGAGCCAGTCAGAGTAAATGGAGTTCCTATTAGTTCCTGCTTCAGACAGCCAAGTTGTGGAGAGTGAGAACTCTGTAACTGCAGAGAAGAGACAGTGAATCCTGATGACACCATCCCATCTACATCATCAAGCAGTTTGGTAGCAGCAGGAGATTAACATGTAGACACTGAATTGAGGAATTCAAGCAATATCTCTGACAGCGAGAAAGGATAGCCAAATAGTGACAGTGACCAAGAAGCAGAAAACAGTATTCTATAATCTTAGAAGGTTGTATAATCTTGTAAGGAGTTGTGGCTGTGACTATCGTGAAAGGACCCTTCACTACTGAATTTGCCACTACATTGCTGCCCAGAGACCTACCAGTTGATCGTCCTGATCTTCTTTCTGCTCTCCCATGTTATATAGAGTCACATACAAAAGACCTATGTATGGTATGCACAGGAATTTTTCCAGGGGCAAAGTAAAAGACTGAAAGGGAAAGCAGGCTGCTTTCTTTTAAAAAGTACATGAGTAGTGCTTGTACTTTTTTTGGCCTCATATCAGACTCTACAAATGCTAGAAACATACTCTTTTTTAAAATTAAATCTAGAAATCTGTGGACTATGGCTCATTGGGTGGAGGGACTGCCACCTTGCCCCCCCCCCCCGATGCCCACGGGCCTATGTATATATATGCTCATCCAAAGCAGAACTCCACAGGAATGCAGGACTCAGCAGAGTAGAGATTAGTAGTGTTTGTCTCATATCTCAGATACTACAAATGCTAGAAACATACTTTTTTAAATGAAAGCTGGAAATCTGTGGATTAAGGTTCACTGGGGGGGGGGCTTTGTGTTCATCTTCAGCAAGACTCCACAGAATAGCATCCATATCCCTTACCTAAAGTGTGTCACCCAGCCGAACTTTAGAATACACTTCTTTTGGAGATTATGATGGTACCAATAGTTTGTACCATCCTTACACCTCCTTAAAGACTTTTAAAAAATGACAATTCAACCATACTTTTTCAGGGTAATATTGCTGGATATTGTATTCTTATTGTTTAACTTGATATTTTGTTTTTATTTCTTTTCTTGTACACCGTCACAATATTTTTTTGAATGGCGTGCAGTTTAAAAATTCTTTAAATAATGAATGGAAATGGAAATGGACTGCCTTCAAGTCAATCCCAACTTATGGCTACCCTATGAATAGGGTTTTCATGGTAAGCAGTATTCAGAGGGGGTTTACCATTGCCTCCCTCTGAGGCTAGTCCTCCCCAGATGGCTAGGGCCTGCTCAGCTTGCCCAGCTACACAAGCCAGCCCCTTTCTTATCTGCAACTGCCAGCTGGGGGGCAACTGGGCTCCTTGGGACTATGCAGCTTGCCCACGGCTGCACAGGTGGCAGGGCACATAACCCCTGAGCCACTCCCTGTGGGGTGATCTTTAGCTGGCCCTTGACACCCAGGAGACAGGAGCGGGGATTTGAACTCACAGACTCTGGACTCCCAGCCAGGCTGTCCTCCCCACTGTGCTATACCAGCTGTGTCTTTAAATAATAAATAACAATAATTAGTTGGGCACTTCATGGTGCAGGAATGGGGAGGATGAAAAGGACTGTTGCAGTCGTTGATTTGTCACTTCAAATGTCACTCAGGCCAGGGATGGGTAAGCGGCCGCCTTCTAGATGTTGTTGGACTCCAAGTCCAATCACTCCAGTCACTACGGCCAGTGGTCAGGGATGACGGGAAATGTAGTCTGGCAACTTCTGGAGACCTACAGATTCCCCATCCTCAGCCTAGGCACAGCTGGCAAAATAGGGGCTGAATAGAGAGACCATATATCCTGTTTTACAGTGGGCAATCCTCTGTTTGAAGGGCTGTCCAATCCAAGTCTGGTGTAAAGATAAAGAATCATGAGAGCAGGAGCCTTGACATTGCCCATCAGTGGCTAGCCATGCCCTTAAAAGCATGGGTAGAGAGCTGCATCTTTATGTTATCGTCTGAATGAAAACAATGTAGAGACACCTCAGAGGAGAGGCTTTTCATTGCAGGGCCACCTTAGAGAAAGCCTTCTTCTGGGCCCCTTTCAAGTATCTGGGGCCTAATACATTTAAGGCTTTATTGTCATCATATATACCTTGGAATAAACATCTTGAATAAGCCCCAACTGAACTGGCTGGTGATTGTGGTGCAGTGAGACGTTTGATGGTTAATGGGGAGAAAGCCCATATGTCAGAGAAGGGATGTATAGAGCCCTTCTTCTTGACATGCTAACTTTCTATATGTGGGGAATGCTTTGTATGCATGGGTTTTGAGTTTAGGATAGGGTATCATAATAATCATCTACCTCCAGTTTGAATGATACAGCTCATCACATGATTCTACTGAATGTGTAAACTGGGTACAATCAAGATAAAGGGCTAAAGGGGCCAGAGGGAGTCATTTTTTATCAAAAGATGCAAATAAAAAAGCATTATGAATATACAAGATCACCCTTTCCAAACGTATTGCCCTCCAGAAGTTTTGGGCAATAGCTTCCATCAGCTGGCTGGGGTTGATGGGAGTTGTAGTCCAAAACATCCTTAGAACACCAGGTTGGGGAAGTCTCATCTAGTGCATAAGTCATGTGCTGAGCCCCAAAAATGTAGAGAAGGCCATCATTTTAATGACGGCTGCCATCAAATTCTTTAGTACGTTAGCCAGCTGTTGAAACTGGGTGAATCAAGTTGTTCCAGATGCATTTAAAATCAGGAAAAGCTTTGCACATTGTGTTTGTACATATTAATTGGTTTAGTGTTACATTTGTGTGTGTGTATGAGGGGATGATATAAAATCATTTCTTGCCACAGGAAAAAACACACACACTCTGCAATATTCTGGCAGTCTTGAGACAGTGTAAAATATCTGACAAGATTTCATTAATTAGTATACATTTCATTCTTGTTTTAACATCCTTTAACAGTTAGCATTTTGAACCAGCTGTAAAGAAAGCATCAAGCATCCTAAATAGGGTTGAAAAATTGTTAGCTCCTTCTCCCCTTGGACAAGCTCTTATGCTTTATCTCTTGCATCCAACTGAGAAGATACCGTTGGAAATCCATAGGACTTATACAGAATGGGGATAAATGAGCTTGTGGCGATTGATGTCGCTGTCCCATAGGTTCACAGTGCTGTGCTGTGGTGTTTAATTGGTAAGCATTCTGCATTATACCCTCAGTGCTGTGGGGCTCAGGGATCATATATTTTCAGTTTCTTGAACATGATTAGGTTTCTTGTAATTTACATTTTTTGCCACTAAACAGTGATACATTATATTTAGAAAATGAGATGCGCTGAGTGTTAGCAAGATGTGACAGTGACAAATCTTATGAACGTTAATACTGAAAGCCATCATAGTTCAAGTCTCAGTAGTTCTGTTAGAGCTTAGTCAAAAACATATATAGAGAGAGAAAACAGAGAGGGAAAGAAAGACAGGGAGAGAGAGAGTTCACACTATCAGATTGTTACATTTTTAAAATAGATGAACAACAATAACCAAAAATATGGCCTTGAACAATAACAAAGGGCACAATGTTTGATGATCATGGAATCTACCAAAAAAGAAAAAAAGAACTTGGGTGATAATTCCCCAGAGGGACTGATACATGTCAAATTATTATTATTATTATTATTATTATTTCCCTGTAGACACTTCGGATTCTGTCCATTTAGGTCTTACTCAGAGTTCACCCACTGAAATTAAAGGACACAAGTAACTTTATTTCATTCATTTCAGTGGGTCTACTATGAGTAAGACTTAGGTGGCTATAACTCTTTGCCTTAATGTGCCACCCCCGCAACACATCCCTCTATTGGTGCTAATTGCCTGCCTGCATTTCTATTATAGCCTCTCTCTCTCTCTCTCTCAAGAAAAAGAAGACTGGCTTCAGGCTAGTAGATGGCATACACAGGAGAAGATTTGGTTTACAGGTAGTTTTACTTGAAGAACTCTAGCTAGAGATGGAGAGAAGCAATCATTTTCCGATTTCAGAGTCGTGCTTTTGTGGGTGCTGTGCTTCTTGCCCCATCCTAAATCAATACATGTGATTTGCAGGGATAAAACTCAAACCTCTTCAGAGAAATTAATTAAGAAGACTTGGAGTAGCAGCTTTTATTCTGGGCCCTGTCTCTCTGTTGGATTGATTTCCTTTTGTAACTAAACCACACGAGGGCTTTTAGCTGAGTTATATTCCAGGGCATAGAATGTTAGGCTTGTATTAGAGAGAGTGTTAGCTACTGAAAAGAGTCTTCTCCGTGGCTGACTCACCTCCTTTCACTCTAATTGGCTCCAGTCAGGAAGAAAGGACAAGGAATCATATTAAAAGTGGCTGACACGCTCCTCTTTCATGCTGATTGGATTGTAGGATACTGGAGACATAGGGACCCTGCTCCCCAAAAAGTAAGGGGTCTAAGACCCCCTGAGACCCCAGACAGCTACACCCCTGGTGTGTATGGGGAGAGATGATACCTTTCCTCTTATTTTGATGGTGTATAAAGGGCCAGCCCATCAGCAGTGTTTTTCCACATCCACACCATGACTGGTTCCTTGCTGCTGACAAATCTTTCCTATCATCCCTGCTCTTGTTTAACAGCAGTTCCTCTCCTCTTCCTCGGCCTCTGTCTTGTTTATCTGGTGTAGATGGAAAACTCCATCAGCCTTGGGTTTAACACCTTTCTGTGTTGTTCACACACTCCTCTCTCACAGTGTTGGGAATTAAATAAACATTAAGGAGTGATAGTTAAATAGTATTATCATCCCTAAGCCCACAGGACTGGCCTGGTTAGAAATTCAAAATTTAAAAAACAGTATCTTCCTCATAAGATGAAACAATGCTGCTTACCTGTATCATGGGTTATATTAGCAAAGACCTTCAGTGACACCATCCTAAATGGTCCTATCTGCTCCCCCCCCCTTAAAGTTTGGTCCCTTTACTGGAATATGATGCTGTGATGATGGCATGATGGAGGTGGCATGTTCCTCCATTGGGTGATTGGCTGGGAATAATCTCCTTTCTTCATGTACAACAAGGCATAATAGACTTTTCCTGCATCATTGTAAATGATCCTGTCAGTAGTCCATGGATGGAAGCTCTCTCACTATGCACTGACATGCTAAATCATCATGACTTAGCCAGAGCTACTAGTTTACAGTCTATCATGTCAATATGCAGTGGGCTAAGGGTCCCTTGTAATACACATTGACACATTACAGACCATAGCAGTGTGTCTAGTCCATAAATTATAAAAGGGCTACAGGCATCTGTTTTAAAAGAAAGAATTGGAGGGGGGCAGGGGGAGAGAACAAGCACATAGAACAGGTATGGCTATTAAAATATCATACTGGTGCAATGGCAGTGAATGGCCTGCAGTGTTAAAGCCAGCATACACCATGCCTAACCTTGCAATAATTATTGCAGGGGTGGGAAGCCTTTTCAACACCAAAGGCCATGTTGGAAATACATAATGAGCCAGAGGGCTGCAGCTTCTGTGCATATTTTAATTGTGTATAATGAATTTAATTTGCATATCATTTCCACATCAGAAGCCATGTTACTCTTGGTGGAAAAGTTGCACCTGTTCTATAAATCATCTTCCTGAAATGGTTACTCCACAACCCTAAAAAGTGGGTTGGAACAGAGGAAAATACAGATACATAGCCTTAGAAATCATTCAGGTTGAGAAACCTAATGGAGTTGCACTGTGTCATTCCTTGCCGGGTTTCTCAGTACTCAACATTTCTGTCATCAAGTTTTCAAGCCAGTCTGTACAATCATTAGGGCTAGAAGCACATTTTATTATAGAGAGGAAGAGAAAGAGAGAGAGAGAGAGAGAGGACAGGGGGAAGTGGCAATCTTAGAATTCTTAACAAAAAGGCTCTTAGGAAAGGGCATGTCACCATTCTGATTTGGAGGGACATGAGGCAGCCACTTTGCTGACACTGAGCAGATCCACCTCTAATCACTACCTGGACGGAAGACTGTATGGGAATCTTGTGTACACCCCCTTGAGTTCTGTGATGAAAGAATGGCGAGATAGAAATGTAATAAGTAAATAAATAAATAGAGCAGAGATCAAGAAAACGCCAGAACTTACCCTTGGCTAATTGATGTATCAAAAGTGTGAAATGGCAAGTTCTTTCATTTAAAGGTGTGCATCTAGCTATTGGGAAAAAACACACCCACTCATTTGTGAAGAATTAGAGTTGCCTCCAGGTGGCTAGGCAGAGAAGCTTTGCCAAAGCTGGGCTACTCTGCTTTGTTTTTCTAGGTCTGGCCCAAAACCAACTCAAAAGCTTCTCAAGGGTGAACTACCCCATTTAACCTAAACAGAGCAGCAGTGATCATATTTCTGCATTTATTTATTTATTTAAAATATTTCTATCCTACCCTTCTACCCTATAATAGGGCACTCAGGGCGGCTTACAAAAATAAAATCAAACATGTACATAATAAAATTGTAAACAGTAAAATCACAAAAACATTAAAATAAAGTAAAATACATAAAATACAATACACACACACACACACATATAGGGATTGGTACTAAAGAGACTACAAAGGTAAAATTTAACGTAGAAGGCATAAAATCAGTGTCAAGCTCTACCTTCAGTCCCTCCTAAGGGCTTTCTGGAACAAGACTGTTTTCAGAAGTCTCCGGAAAACCATCAGGGAGGGAGCAGAGCGAACTTCTTGGAGTAGAGTATTCCAAAGCTTGGGGGCCACAGCTGAAAAAGCTCTCTCCCGTGTGCCTGTCAGTCTAACGTCTTTCACTCCAGGTACGCAAAGGAAACCAGAGGCAGATGGTCTTAAATCCCGGGCAGGTACATATGGGCGTAGCGGTCCCTCAGGTACATTGGTCCAAGGCCGTTAAGGGCTTTAAAGGTCAGAACCAGCACTTTGAATTGGGCCTGGAAACAAATTGGGAGCCAGTGGAGTCGATAAAGCACAGGGGTGATATGCTCCCTGCACCGTTCTCCAGTTAAGATTCTGGAGATGTTGCCAAAGTTGGTGATTCCCCAGCTCGGAATACAAATCTCAGTGACTTACAGTGGCTGCCTCCAATCCTTGCACCCATATAGCCCTCCTCTAGCCTGGAGCCTGAAGAGAACATCTCATTCTTTATTTCCTCCTGTTACCTAGCTGTTGCAGCTGCAGTGGCAGCAGGTGGATCACTCCCTCAGCACCAGCAGCAGTCCGTGGAGTGGGATGGGGAAGCCAGGGTGGCATTGCGTGCCTGGCTTCCCATCACTGAACATCGCTGCTGCTTATTGAGAGGGGAAGGAGCAAAGTGCGGGGACCTCAGCGCAGTGTCGGTGTGATGGCAGAGCCAATCCAACACTCCTGCTGCTGTGCCACCAATGTGCCCACACAACATTGAGCTCCCTGCACCTTGCCACTCCCCCTCTTCGTAAGTGGCAGCGAGACTGTGTGCCAGGAGGCCAGGACCCTTCCCCACCTCACTGACCACTGTTCATCACTTTTGGGTCATTCTAGGGCAGCAACTCATGTACATCAGGGAGGGAGCGAGGGACTTAGTTGCACAGCTACACAGTCAGGTACATGTGGAGGGCAGGAGGGGGCTCATGGTGGGTTGGGGTAGGGATAGACAAATCTGTTGATTTTGGTTTCTCTCCATTTCCTATTTTTCCCTTCTTAAATTCAGTTCTCCAGATTTCCACATCAGTTTGCATTTTTATTTTATTTTTAAAAAAAGTCATCATGAAAATTCATCAGCATTTTAGTGCAAATTTCTCGTAATATGCACATTTTACCTGCAATTTTGTCTAATATACACATTTTTTCCAAAGGAGTTTCCCATAGTATAACACATTTTTGTATTTTATTTTCACTGATACATGCATTTTTATGCACACTTTAACCTAGAAGATGCATTTTTGTACATGTTCCTTGACTGGAGAACTGCATTGCAAAATCTGAAGAAGTCTGATTTTTTGAAGGATTACTGGGTTTCAGTTTGTGTCTTGTTTGAGAAAGTGCAGATTTAGTACGTTCCCCTTTAAACGCAAATTTATCCCCCATGTCTAATTGAGGGAGCAAAGGATGCTTGCAGGATGGTGGTGGTTGGATAAATGCTAATGGCATTCTTGGTAGTGTGATTGGGGTTTGAAAGGGGTCGTAATTGGGTTTGGAAATAAGCAAGCTTATTTTCTAACTTTTATTATACAGCCACAAGGATGGCTGTATACTATAGCCAGCGTGGTTTTTTCACATTCTGCAATGTTAAATTAAAAATACCCCCATGCCATTCTGATGCTTCCCATAAACTCATTTCAAAACAAAACCTTACAAAACTTATAGTCCTGAACTCAGAAATGCTTGCTTAACAACCCTCTCAATTTTCATGGTGATACACAAAACAGTCAGAGAGAATAGAGAGTTCAAAGTCAAAAAGAGCGGGGGGAAACCCAGAGCCCTTTTGGACTTTTTTCTGTCATAGTTCTCATAAACCACTCACCATATGCTCAGAGGCACATGTTACCAAATTCTTCCAAGCTACACAGCAAGTGCATTGGACTGTGAAAGACCAACCCAAATTGTGTTTGCATTTTGACAAATTTGTAGGGCAGTACAGTATCTCAGAGAGGAGGTCAGGTCTCCTGCTCCCCTGGTGCATTCACTATAGCTGCCCAATTTCCCTGCTTTTTAAAGTTGGATAGAAATATCTGTGGGCTATAGGTACGTTCTTAAACCGCAAGGTTTTTTGCCTATTAGTGAATTAAAATAGCTCTGTAAGCAGAATCCTCTTACATTAAAAGGCTGGGGAAGGGTCACCCATCTCTACTGTATATTCAGTGCCCAACATGTTAAACAGAAAGTGTGTGTGGAGAGAGAGAGACAGAGACAGAGACAGAGAGAAGATGATGACGATGTCCAGGAAAAGGGATCAGTTACATTTATAGTGGGAAAGAATAGAAACACATTCACAGTTTGTGGGAAACTCTCTGAACATGTGTGCATTGCAACGTTATCTTGAAATTAATTCACGCTTAAGATAAAGAATGTAGCTGTATATCTGCTTTGTTGAGGCTGGTCTTTCTTGCCAGGCGTGTTTGTGCCTTTTGTCTGTTGCAATCTATCAAGAGCGCATTTGAGACTACAAATTCTTCTAAGAGGAAACAAAGCAGATAGCAGCCTTTAGCAGGCTAAAGTCCAACAAACGTCAAATTCCGAACAACATTACTTTGTTTCTCTATTTAACGTTAAAGCTGATGGCTTTTTGACAGGTTTATAGCTGACAACTTCCATAGCCAGTCATGCAGCACAATTATGTTTGAGCTAATTTGATGAATCAACTTGATGTTCTATAGTCTCAGTTGGCTTCAATAGCGTATGTGCTCAATTTTCTGCTGGAGGTCAAAAATAAGCTTTGAAATTTGGCTAATCCCATCACATCCGCAGAACATGTCTGGTGGAATAATCTTTGGACATGCTGTCCTGACTAATGCCAGAAATAAGAAGGCAAACTTAGTAATTTCATTAGGCCTATCAGTCAGGAATTTGAGTGGGCATGGCAATTGGGTATCCCCACCCCCATCCAGCAATTTCGGGGGGGGCACTTGGAAATGCTGTAGCAGTGCTTATCACATCTGATATGTGTCATTCTTATTTGATTGTTAAAATTGAGGGCTGGAGAGAAAGTTAACATTCCTGAAGCTCTCTGGTTCTGATGCAGTTCAAAAACAATGAACTTGCATGCACAAGATAGTGGAACCAAATTTTGCACGAATGTTCCTGAGGTCAAGGAACAGGTTTGCATCTCTGTTTGTTTGGATATAATTGGACACCAATTTGAATCAAGATGGCAGAGTGACCCTTACGGAACTGCACTGATTTTTAATCACTGATTTCAAAACCGCACTGATTTTTTTGGTTTCTTGGAATTCCCAAGCAATGCCAGCGACAAGGCTGCTAGCATTTTAATAGGCTTTACTTGCCACAGCTGAATTACAGGGGTGTCTTTTTAAAGAAATGCAGAAAAGACAGTGTCTCAGCTTCCCACTCATGTTTCAGATTATTCAGTACGAGAACCTGGTTATTACAAGGTAGAAATGATCATGTATTCCCCACCACCGCCTGCAAAAAATGCCCCTGTTCAATGTTCCAGCCAGCCAGCCTGCCCTCCTCCAGGATATTATAAGCTATAAGGAGCGGAAGGAGCAAGGCATTCCATCTCCTCCCCCTCTGTTTTCCATGTTTTGCTCCCAGCTGATGCTCAGCATTCAGTGGTTGCTGAGCATGCTCAGTCCTCATTACAGAAACTTCGGGAATGTTTTGCCCCCTTAGGATTTTTTGAAATGTTTTTCTTCGTTTGTTCTGCATATGCTGATACCTCCCTCATGTGGCTCAGTGGCTCGCTTTTTGCTTCGTTTCTGAGGGCAGCGGCTTTGCCTTTTGAGTAATAGAAACAACAGCAAATTGTGTTGTTTAAAAAACATTACTTACCATGCTTCCTTCAGACCTCAGAGTGACTTAAATATATTTTAGGGCTGTGCACTGGATTCAGCCGAGGCTCAGGCCCATTTGGATGTTTTTGAGCCTTGGCCGAGTCAGGTTCTGACAGCCACAGATCACTACAGCTTAGATTCTATGACCTAGAGGGGCCCAGGGCTGCCAGGGGGTGGGGCCTCAGGCAGAACGTGGCTCCCCTGCCTGCTTGATTAGCAGAGGCAGCAATCCTCCGGGCTCCAGTGATGTTTTGCAAAACAGCATTGTCGCTCATGAACCAAGCAAGCAATCTGAGGGGGTGCTGGTTTGCAAGGGTCTTTCCTGCAGGAAAGCCCTTTGCAAAACAGCATTGCGCAGGATAAATGGACCCCGCTCTCAGTTGTGGGGGAGAAGGAGACACAATGTCTCCTTTCCTTCCCCCTCCATATGTTTAATTAGGGGTTTTAAAAATCTTAATTAAACATGAGCCCCATCCCCAAACTTATTCAGGAGTGGCTCAAACCCAGAGTGGCTGGTCCCCAAGTTCACCCAGGGCTGGTCCACTTAACAATCCCACCCCCGGATTGGAGCCATGGGTGGATGGGAGGGGGTTGTACATAGCCCTAACATATTTTACAGGCAGTTTTCAATCCGCTCACAGGCCCAGGAGTGTCCCTGGAGGTAATGTCCAGGAGGACACACCTTTTGTCTAGGATCATCACATTCCAATTTTCCCCATGCATGCCTGCAGCACCCAGTACTGAAGTGCCTGGACAGGGAAACTTGCAATATGACAACATTGCAGTACGTAAATACTACTTCTGGATGTTACTGCAAGAGGCGAGGATGGCAGATGTTACGTACAAAGGTAGGAGAGAAAATCAGTTTGGACCTATGAAGTTCATATCTTCTGAGAGTATGTTAAACCAAAACACAGCCATCCTTCAAAATTCGCACTTCTCCTAATTTTGTGATGCAGGTCTGTAACTAAATAATGTGTACAAAAATGTATAAATGTGGGGAAAGTGTGAATAAAAATGCACATATTGCTGTATTTTATTACATATGAAAATGCATTGTATTAGGGGAAACTGCATAAGAATGTGCATATTAGGAGAAATTTATACTGAAATGACAAATTTTCATGAGACCTTTTTTATTTTTTAAAAATTGGTAACTGATACAGAAATATTGAAATCGACAGATTCAGCCATTTCTAGTAAAGTGGTGTGTAAGCTGGTCTATAAATGCAAAAGAATGAGGAGGTAATCATTATTATTAGATTTCTTACCTACCCTTCACCATTAGGTCCCAGGTCCTTCTGCATGTCTGGGAGACATGCAACCAAACATACAGGGAAAAGCTCCCTGAGAACTACACAGTCAAACAGAACAAATGCTACTTCAGCAAAGATCATGCTCAACAATATCTGTCCCTCCTCACGGCTAGCTGACTTTAACACTAACATATTTAATCCTTCAGTTACAAAGAGAATTTAATATTATTTTCTATGAGTTAACCCCAGTTCTCTGTGACAAGGATTTCCCTATGTTTATGTCGGCTGAGACATGCCTGCTAGGATGGTATTTCTGAATAGGGCAAAACGTTCAATGCATATCAGTGCTGCTTTTTGTAAATTGTATTGTTTTTATTGATGTATTTTTATATTTGTGTTTATGTTTTCTGTAAGCCGCCTTGAGGGCCTTTTGGCTGGAAGGCGGGGTAGAAATAAACAACAACAACAACAACAATAATAATAAATGATACATGTTAGTTGCATTTCCAACATGAAATATATTTTAATGTGCTGTTCGGGCTGGGAAGAAAGAGGCTAAGGAGCTCTTTGCCTGTGCAAAGTTAGTGGGTCAGGCCAGTGCTGCTGACCATCTTGCCCTTACTCAGTTCAGGATATCACACCTCTTGATAGTTAGCTGCCAACCAGCAGTGCCAGTTCGAGGTTTTGGGGGTCCTTGGGAAAGATGTCCTCAGTGGACCCCTTCCTCTCCAAGGCACTGCTGTCCACTTGCTTGCCCTTTCCCTCTGGGCTCAATCTGCTTAACAGCAGGGAGGGAATTCCATCTCTTCACCCTTAGCATTGATGGAATTCTTGGAAAGGGCAGGTGAGCAGGCAATGACAGCAAGGAGGAGGAGAAAGAGGAGGACCAGGAGGTTCCAGAGTGTGACCCCTGCAAGGGTGTGGGCCTCAGCCAGTGCCCAACAATTCCTAGCCCTGCTGCCAGCCCCACCAACCAGGTCCATGCAGTTAGTCCAGAGGTGAGACATCACTAAGAACAAATTTTATTTCCCTGGACCAAATGGGATTTCATGTAACTGCTGCACAGGAAAAACGATAAATTGACAAGAAAAATAATGAACGCTATTGCCTAGACCACCACAGAAGATCACATCTCTCTTTTTTCGTATTTTCTATTTAAAGGACATTTTCCACAGCTAAGCAGAGAAGGAAATTTCCAGGGCCTCATCTTTCATAAAAGAGATGTGGGGGCTTAAGTCTTTTGATCTGGAAGCCTTTCCCCTAAAGTGTGGGAATCTCTCCCTGACTACTGAATGGTGCGGGATATATTCCACGATTAATCCCTGGCACACAAAAAGGGGCACTGCGGCTGAACCCTGATAAGGCTTTGTTGCAAATTAAGCTTTAGGATTTCCAAGATTGAGACTTCTCAGATTTTGTGTTTAAAACGAACAATAAAACCTACCAAGATAATTGTCCAGATCTGCAATCAGTCATCAGCAGTGGGCTTGATGAGGGCCAAGAAACTGAAGCTGAATCCTAGTGAAACAGATATGGTTAGTGAGCAGTTCGTGGATCCGAGAGTTTGTTAGCTAGCCTGTTCAGGGTGTAGCTGCACTCCCTCTACAGGAGCAGACTTGTAGCCTGCAGATGCTCTTGGAGTCGCCATTGTCTCTTGAAGCTCAAGTGGCTTCATTGGCATGTAGCACTTTTGCCCTGCTTAAGTAGTTACAGCCCTTCCTGGATTGAGATAGCTTGGCTTATGCTCTTGTAACCTCTTTATTACAAGGAGCTGAATATTGTAACACACTATACACTGGCTTCCCTTGAAAATGGCCCCGAAGCTGCAGCTAGTGCAGAATATGGCAGCTAGGTTATTGACTGGTGCTACAAAGTGGAATCATGTCACATCTGTCTTAATGGATCTGCACTGCTTGGCACTGGGTCCAATTTAAGGTGTTGACCTCGGTCTACAAAGCCCTACATGGTCTAGAACCCAAGTATCTAAAGGGCCGCCTCCCTTATTACTAGCCAGCCTGCACTGTAGTGTCTGCAGAAGAGGCCTTGCTCATAGTTACATTGATATCCATAGTTCATGTTACAGCAATGTGGAGCAGGGCCTTCTCTGTTGTAGCACCCTGGGTATGGAATTCCTTCCCCAAAGATATTCAGTTATTTCCTACATTAATTACTTTTGGGCTCACAGCATACCTGTTTTCTCAGATGTATGGTACTGGTTGAGAGTTAAACTTTTTGTAATTGCTACCTGTTGTTTACATATTTCTGCTTTTATATTGTTGTTTTATAGCTTTTGTCCTGAGTTATAATTTAGTATTCTGTCATGTTCTGCCTTAAGAACGTTTGGGTTGAAGGGTAAAATAATAATACCCTGACTACTGCCACCAGTGGTGCCCCATGGGTTGCCAGTGCTCTCTCACCCCACATGTTGCCAGCACTCCCCCTCTCCCCACAGGTCACCAGCACCCCCCTCCCTCCCCCCATGGGTCACCAACCCTACATCTTCCCCATGGGACACCAGAGCTCCCTCCCCCCTTTCCCTCACGGGTCACCAATGTACTCCCTCTCCCTTCCCCATGGGTCACCAGCACCCACCTTTCCCCCCATGGGCCTCCCTTGCACCCACCCACTGAGGGCCAGGCCCAGCCATCATAGATGCCTCTGCTCCTCTCAATCACTCGCTCACCGCATGCCATCACCGGGTGCCTCGTGAGCCTCATGTGCCACCGCAGCTGCCAGACACCTCGCCCACCATTGCCACTGCCGCCCCACCTTTCCTCTAAGTGTCACACTACTCATGAATGCTTCTGTGCAGGTGTGTGCCTGCACAGAAGCATTCATGGGTAGTCTGACGCTTACAAAAATATAACCTAGTAGGAAAGTCTTTTGTTTTTAAGATGCTTTAGAATGTTTTTAGTGTTTTTGTTTGCCACCCTGGGCTACTTATAAAAGGAAGGGCAGGATATAAATTTAATAAATTAATAAATATTAAATAATAAATAAACGTGGAGCATGCAGGGGAGAACATAGAGCAGTATTCAACTAACTTTTTGTTCTAGTGCTAGAGTTAGCACTAGTGCAATGGGAGTTCCCCTTTCCCTGGGTGTGCCCTGCACTGTCTCCAGATCTGCTCTGGAGGGTTGGGGAAAACAACAGAACAGATTTAGGGGGTGTGCTGGGGGAGGAGAGGAGGAGAGCGTTCCGAGATGCAAGGAAAAATCCTACTGCTGACAGAACGATTGCCTTAGCCTACTTTGAATACAACCCATACAAAAGAGCATGGCCATTAATGATGTACATAAATGATCTGCAGCTGATACACACATGACTAGTCTTCCACAATTGCAGCTAGCTCAGGTCCAAATGCTTTGTTATTCTTGCCTGATATGGACACAGTCTAATGAAAAATTCTCCTGTGCAGTTCTGCTGAAATGAATGAAAGATGTTCTTGTGCTGCTGCCCTTCCTTTCCATAGGGCTTGCGCAGGAGAGCTTCCTTATGATTTTATCTGTTAGAAGTCAAACAGATAAGTATTCTGCCACCCTTTTCACACTATCCGTGTCACAAACAAACTCCTTCTTTGCTTCCTATCTCTTACCTCTTCTGGTAGTTCGGTCCCTTTGTGACCTTTCTCTTGAAGGTCACATTCACCCTTAAATAGAGAGCCTTTTCTGAGCTTCCTCTTATTTCTCCCACTAGCAGCTAATTGATCAACATTTGAGCAGCTGAGTCACCAGGCCAGCCTGCACAGACTTAACAAAGTCCCATAGAGAAGGTAGCTTTGAACAGATATGGCATCCACCAAGAGAGCTACTCTCTTTTTTTAAATCATTGCACAAAAGGATTTTTAATTGTAAAATGTTGTGCACATCTCACACTGACTTAGCAGTATTGTTGCTGTCATGCACTTCAGGTCAGATGCCCACTTCTGTCTTTAGGAACCCCCTGGAAACCCCCCTGGGCTCCTGCCGGAAGGAAGGGCAGGATATAAATAAAATAATAAACAAACAAACCTAAACACACAAAAATCAGAACTTGGAAGAATCTAGGTTTGCATGGTTCAGCAGGAACATAGCCTGACTTCGCCCATGTGTGCCACAGGAAGCATGAGTGAGGCCATGGTAGCATGAGTTAATTTATTTAAGGTTAATAAACCCTTTACATGTTCCTTGAACTCCTCTTCTGTCTATATAACTAGCAGTTGAAGCAGTGGTGCAACTTGTTGGAAACCACCTAGAACACTCCATCGTGGAAAGGTAGTATATAGAGTGTTTTGAAATAAAATGAATAAGTACAGATGTTCTTGGATCATACCAGTTCATACTATAGCTGGGGAAATAGTTTCAGAGAAAAGGTTCTTAGCTCAGCCTTCTTCCTGACATGCCAGTTTTCTGTGTGTAAGGATCTGGAAGTTGGGCGAGGAGGGGACTGGACAATGCAGTCTTCCACCTACACACTCAAGCAGTGTCTGGAAAATGACAGATTTCTATATAATTAGGAATGCCACAACTATCCATGATTTTCCGTGTGCTATTCACTGTTCAATAGGTAATGGATTTGCACAGATCTGTGAAAAGGAAGCAGCCGCTTAACTGCACTAGCTGTTGCATAATTAAACCAGTTGGAATTACAATATACACGGGAGACTCAACAATGCTTGGGATACACTTCACAAAAACTGCATATATGTTTTTACAACTCTGTCCAAAACGTGCAGTGTATTTCATGTGGGAAAGTTGAAATATCCCCCAAATGTGGGATAGTTTTGCAGTTTGCACTACCCTATAAATTACCCTCAGGTGTCATGTTTTTAGTGTTTTTGTTTGCTACCCTGGGCTCCTACTGGGAGGAAGGGCGGGATATAAATTTAATTAATACTAATACTACTATAACTAATAATAAAATAAAAATAAAAATGTGTGAGGGATTAATAAAAGGAGATCCCTCTGGGACAGCCTTCCCCAGCCTAGTGTTGGACTATAATGCTAATCATCCATAACCATTAGGTTTGCTTGCTGGGGTTGATGGGAGTTGTAGTCCCAAACAGGTAGAGGGCACCAGGTTTGGGGAAGGCTGCTCTGGGATACAGCTGAAGGAACTGGGGTAATACACCAGAAATATGCTAATGACATGCCTTTTAAGAAAAATATGCTTGGCAGAGATTTAAAACTTATAAAAACATAGAAGAGCCTTGCTGGATCAGGCCAATGGCCCATCTCGTCCAGGCTTCTGTTTTCACAGTAGCCAATCAGATACCTATGAGAAGACCGAAAGCAGGATCTGAGGCTGTTGTAGGCTGTTCTTAGGCTGATATTACTTTAGGCTGCAATCCTATTCCCATTTACCTGGGAATAAACCCCATTAAACCCATTGGGATTTACTTCTGCATAACAATTTTCAGAGGGATAGCTATGTTAGTCTGTTGCAGTAGGGCTCTTGTCCGTGAAAGCTTATGCCTTAATAACATATGTAGGTCTTTTCTATGCCACAAAACCCTTTGATGCTTTTACTTCTGAATTGGCATGTATCAGGTTGCACTGTTCATCTTGCATAACATGAACTTTGCTTTCATGCTGCAATATTCAGGATCACTGAGGATACCCTTGTGTCATTTCTCTTCCCTCAGCCTGTCCTCATAAGAGGCAGACACTGCTGTGAATTGCCACCAAGATTGATCTGTTGGTTCATAAGTGGCGTTCACTGAAAGCCTTGATTGGACTGAAATAGTCATTCCTGTATTTTGCTGAATTTACTAAGTTTATTCAGAGCAATAAATTCCTGCAAGCAGGACTGGAACCATAACCAGCCACAGGTAATCTGGCTTACTGAAGCATAAGAGTGGACAGGCCTGAAGCCTAGGAAGATGTTCAGGGTGGCCCTCATAGGGGATAGCTCTGGGCAAGTGCTCTGTCAGGGCCATGGGGTTCATAGTTAGAAGAGGGAGCAGCTGTCTAGCAAGACACAGCGGGCTGGTTCCAGAAAGGCAGTAGAGGCTGATCCATTAGGGAAAGTGGGTGCTGTCCCCCCAACCTCAGTCTGCCTTCAGCTAGCCTCCCCCCGACCTGCCTGCTTTCTTCCTTGCAACTGGTCCAGTGGGTGGCACTGACTGTCAGCTTCCTCCTCCTTTATCTTGGCATTGCTGCCCTTGTAGAACTCAGCAGGAAAGACAATATGAGCAAAACTAGAATTGGTTGACTCTGCCGGCGATTGGCTGTGCCTCCGCCTATGACTGGCTCTGACTCCACCCATTGTTGGGCTCCCTGACTTTCACCCCATCAGTCCTAATGGGCACCAGCCTCCACTGCTGAAAAGATTGGGGTGAAGATGGCCTCGCTAAAGTCCAGTCCAAATGTGCTGGTTGGATTGAAAAGTAGTACTAGACCTACAAAATTGTTGGGCCTAATTTCAAGGGTAAGAGACTTGGGTGACTGCCTGTGATCAAGGGTGCTGTGTGCAATCCATTTTTTTTTAAAAAAAGAAAACTATGAAAATTCTATGCCAAGAACAGTTAGATTCTGTAATGTATAAACTATGTAAATTAAGCAATGTGCATACTTTGATTGTTTTTATATAACTAACGTTCTTCTGGTTGTCATGGAAAACATCCATAACCTGTGTGGAGCACTGAAAACAAAAAAATCTCACTTTGCCCCTTTGCACAACCCACTCTTCCGCAATTTCACCAAGCAGCTCCACATTTTGAAGCCATCATTGATCCACTCCTCAGTGAGAGGACATCACTGTGTCATCTTTAACTTCCAAGCCTTCTTGGTGGTAACAGCAATTTGACAATGGAACCAATTTCCTAGAAGGGTGGGTGGGCTCCCCCTCACTGGAGGTCTTCAAGCAGAGGCTGGGCAGTCAGCTGTCAGGGATGTTCTAGCTCTGGATTTCTTGCATCTAGCAAGATGTACTCATTTAGACAGATGGTCTACAAACCCTCCTCCAAGTTTATGATTCTGTAATTCTCAGTCTTCACTAGGATCACTTAAAGTGTACCATATCCTGGCCTTTTAAATGCATGCTAGATTCCTTTTTCAAAAAGCGTTTGAATTATGTCTCTATCTTGTTGGCTCTATATTTATTTCATTAGTACTGCATTAAAAATGCACACTGAGGTCCAAATTCTACAAATAGATTTGCTCATTTGTCCTTGGAAGGTAACGTGAACGGCACAAATGTCTCAAAAGGCAGAATTGGCTTCTGTTCATCCAGAACCCATACAGTAATTCTTAGTTTCCTGTTTGCATATGTAACAGATGCAGCAGTGTCTTCAGATTCTTTCCATACCTTCAAAAATATCCACACTATATATGCATGTACTGTAGGTCTGGAGTATATATCTGTCAAATCTAGCTGCACGTGGAAGAAACATGATGCTAAAATATGCAGCTAGCATGGGAACTGTATGAATGTGAAGCCCTGTACTTGAACTCATCAAAAGACTCCACCGTTGGCCAAATGCAAAGCATCCATCTGATGCATCCATGCTGTTGATGATGATGATGGCTACCAGAGAGACCATCAATACAGGGTTTCCCATTAAACGACTTTCTTCAGTTTGTCTGGACCACTTTGGGGTTTAAACATTCAAGCAGAGCATAACTTGCTTCAGCTGTTCAAATTACTAACAGCCTTGCAGCCTCAAGAACAAGTGGAAGATGCAGGACAGACAAAGAAAAGTACATTTATTTTTGTGTTTGTTTATTTCCCACCTTTCTTCTAAGGAGCACAAGGTGGCTTCCAGCATGGTTCTCCCCCTCCCAATTTTATTGTCACAACAAGCTTGGGAGGCTGGTTAGGCTGAGAGACTGTGACTGAACACCGATCACCCAGTAAGCTTCATGGCTGAGCAGGAATTTGAACCCTGGTCTCCCACTACGTTAAACTATGAATTTACTCCCACAAGAAGTAATGATTTGATCCACCAGCTTGGATGGCTTTAAGAGAGGATTACGCACATTCATGGAGGATAAGGCTCTCCATGGCTACTAGCCATAGTGTCTGTGTGCTGCTTCCATTGTAGGAACTCTGAATAAGAGTTACTTGAAATCACAAGTGGGGAGAGTATTGTTGCACTTGGGTCCTGATTTCATGCTTCCCATAACCATCTGGTTGCCCACTACGAGAGCAAGTTGTTGGACCAGAGCTACTGGCCTGATCAAGCAGGCTCTCCTTACATTACTTATGTTTTCACAGCAGTGGGATATTATAATGGGCTTCTTCCAATGGGATAATACTCACAGAAAAAGGAGGAAATGAACCAAATTGGAAAGAAAGAAGACTAGTTTATTTACTTATTTATTTATCTGGATCATGTGTACCCTGTATTTTCTGTCCCAGACCATCACTGAAGGCAGCTTACATCCTTCAGCCAAAGCAAGACAATCCTTGTAAAGCAAAACCCACCTAAAAGCTGGCCTCCAACTCCCTTCAGCAACTTACACGCTTGCTGCTCTGTCCTCTTCATAACCACATTCCCTTCCACACTGCCAATCCATTTACCTCAGTGTCCCATGAACCCTCCCCACAATTCCAGCTTTCTCCATGTCAAACCCAATAACCAACAACTTAACTCCCCACTAGGACCACATTTTATACCGAACCAGACTGCTGGTCCATCTCATTCAGTGGCTCTCCATGCTTTCAGACAGTAGCCTGGGATTGAACCTGGGTGCTTTTGCATGCAAAGCATGCATTTTGCCACTGAGTTCCAGGCCCTCCTGTAATGCATTCCTCACAATGCTACTGTGCCAATCCTTCCAATGAAATCTACCTCTCAGTGCCCTCTCTGTATATGCACACAGACCTAGTTTCTGTAGAAGTTGTGCAGGAGATTCACTGAAGTCTCCAGACACTTGTGTCGCTGCACACCAAGCAACTACATACTTCCTGTACCCCTTAAGAATTGAGCATCCAGGTATTTTATCTTGCTTGGCCCAGGGAAAAGAATGAAGAAGTGCCAGGCAGTTGCCTAGCAACCACATGACGCACTTCCCAAACCTAAAGTGTTTCCTCTCTTTGAGACAAAGCAGGGTGACTGGTTTTGGCCAAGGGAAATAGCATCTATCTGTGCATGGCTCTGATCCTCAAAATGCACCGTTAGCATCAGATCCATTGATATTCAGTATGCCTCATGCTGGATTATAGCTCATAGAAGATGTCATACATGTCATGGAGCAGAAAGGTGGAGAATGATCTGTTTCATTAGAGATAGGCAACACTGGATTGACTCATATATACTCCCCCCCCTCAGAAAAAATGGAAATAGTCTGCCTTATTTTCCAAGACAATCTGACTCAGGTAGTCATAGCAGTCCTTGCAGAACATTCCGACTATAACTGAGTAGCAATGCATCAACACTGATATCACTAGGGATGGGTTTAGCTCCCCACTCCAATTATGGCCTCAAATGAATATGTTATACTTTCTTGCATATTCACTTATGTGGGTGGTGGTGGTGAATAAATATGGAAGTACAAAGAATTTTAGAGCTGGAAGCAATTTATTTATTTATTTATTGTATTTGTATACCGCCCCATAGCCGAAGCTCTCTGGGCGGTTTACAGCAACTAGAAACACCAAAAACAGATATACAAATTTAAAACACATCTTTTAAAAACAATTTAAAACACAATTTAAAAAATTTAAAACAATTGTAAAAACACATGCTAAAATGCCTGGGAGAAGAGGAAAGTCTTGACCTGGTGCCAAAAAGATAACAGTGATGGCGCCAGGCGCACCTCGTCAGGAAGATCATTCCATAATTTGGGGGCCACCATTGAGAAGGCCCTCTCCCTTGTTGACACACTCCCAGCTTCCCTCGGAGTAGGCACCCGGAGGAGGGCCTTGGATGTTGAGCGTAGTGTACGGGTGGGTTCATGTCGGGAGAGGCATTCCATCAGGTATTGTGGTCCTAAGCCTTGTAAGGCTTTATAGGTTAAAACCAGCACCTTGAATTGAGCTTGGAAACATACAGGCAGCCAATGCAAGCGGGCCAGAATTGGTTTTATATGTTTGGACTGTCAATCACAGAGGTTATCTTGTGATGCTCAATGGAGGATCTGCAACGCAGGTTGCAGTCACAGCATCTCTGATGGCTGACCATCTATCCTTTGCTTGGTGCAGGGAAAATGACCAGTTTCCATGACAGAGATCACACAGAGTCTACAGTATGCCTTTCATATACAGAGACACTAAGAAACCATGCATCTACCTTAGGGCCTTCCCTCCAATATACATGCTGTCCCGCTACATGCATACCACCTGTCCTAATTATGGGCTTTTTGCAACATATAAAGAAAAGCATCAGCTCTACCCATCAAGAATGGCTCTAACAGCCCCTTGTATCCAGCATGCCTACTGCTGCTGCTCCAGCTGCTTGGGTTCAGATCAGGTCCCACCTCCAATGAAGAATTAGGATCCATGGAGTCACTGCCCCACTTTGGCAGCTCCATATGCTATCAGCTCTTTTTGAAAATGTATGTATGCATACTCCACAAAGCAGGAACCTAGGAATGTTATTTAGAGCAAAGGAGCACATTGGTTTGAGCTTTTAAGTTAGAGGTTGCCAACAGGGTGTGTCCAGATTTGGTTGGACTCTTAACTCCCATCATCTCCAGCCAGCATGGCCAATGTTTTTAAAGATGTTTTGTTTTGATATGTTTTTAAAGATGTTTTGTTTAGATATATTTTAAAGTCTGTTTTTAAGATGTTTTAGAGTGTTTTTAGTGGTTTTGTTTGCCGCCCTGAGCTCCTACTGGGAAGAAGGGTGGGATATATATATTTATGTGAATGAATGAATGAATGAATGAATGAATGTCAGGGATGATGGGAACTCTAGTCCTACAACATCATTCATGCTGGTTACCTCTGTTCTACTCTCTTTTCCTGTATGCAGATACTTTTGCTAAATCTGTCCATCCTGTCACTTATGAAATGTGTTTGCTCTAAAAAGTAAGTCTCTTCTGTGTCACACTTTATACATAAATAGGTCAGACTTAGGTTTAAGCAACATCTTTCTATTGCTGCTTGCCTTGTACTGGACCCTTTGCTTGTCTTGAATCAGACCTTGAACTGTGCCTTGACTTGCTTCTTGTCTGAACCACTGTTTGCCTGGGATCGGACCTCAGACTGGCCTTGGATATTGTGCTGTCTGCACCCATGATAGCTTTGTTATCTAGAAGTTCCCCTGGGATCCAGATAGGACAGGACAGCTTTGGCCTTCAAGAACCAATGGATTTTGTGCTCTGTGCTCCTGTCCTACATTCAACTCCTTAAACATTAACTTTTGAGATTAAATGGCAAAGAGATGTAAATGGCACACTCACCAAAGGTGAGTGGAAATGGCTATAAAAATATAGTAAAAAAAATATTCCCGTAACAATAAAATATAAAGTCATAAATAGATGGCATCTTACACCAAACGATTTAATGAAAATTTAGAATCTGCAAGAAGATACCTGCTGGAGATGCAAAAATAGAATCTTATATATACTGTGGACTTGCCAAAAATTTGACATTTTAGGACAAAATATATTGAAAACCATAAATGGAATTCTTGGAGTAAGGCCAAAATAGTCAACTGGTGATCTGTTTAATGTGCGTGTGTGTTTTTTATTGTATTATAATTGTTATAAACAGTTTTGGTAGTTTTTATGAAATTGTGGTAAGCAAATATTTTTATTAACCCCCCCCAACATCATGTCTGTTGCCATTACATCTAATTTGCTCTTAGTTCCAGAAAAGACAACCCAATGGAAATTAATGAACCTACGTTAGTCATGTCCATTACTTTCAATGGGTCTACGCTGAGTAGGGATAACATTGGATACAACCCAAGGCTTTTAAGGGACCTCATTGTGGCTTGTACAGGAACAGAGCTGGGCTCATTGGACTGTACTACATACACTGCTGTTCTACAGTCATGCTGCTCAATTTGGCATTCAACATCAAAGAACAAGTTTCTAGTTCTTAAGGTTATAAATATAGGCTTAAAAGCCTGCAGGTGGTGCAAAATGACAGAGGAGGTCTAAGCAGACCTTCCAGTTGATGGAGGTGGGGCTTCAGAGTTCTTGGTATAGGTCTGCTCCTTTCTCTGGAAAGCAAAGCAAATTATGTAAGTAACCAGAAATATAAATATGCTTAATTTTTGTAATTTATACAGGATAACCAGGTCAACATTCCTTGGCTCAGAATGTGAATTTTCTTGGCCCAGAACTTGGAATTTATTTGTTTACTTCTAGTACAGACTGCAAAAAATCCTGATTATGCACCATGATCCAGGGATGCGAAGATAGCCCAGGAAATAATCCTTCAATTGAAATGAATTTGTACCATGAAAACCAGGGCCCAGGGCAAACTGATATTTGCGTATATGTATATTGTATTAATATTTAAAACCAACAGTTAGGAACATAGGAAGCTGCCTTTATACCATCAGTCCTATGGTCTATCTTGCTCAGTGTTGGTTACATTGAATGTCAATGGTTCTTCATGCTGTCAGACAGGATTTTCTTCCTACCTGGAGAGGCCGAGGATTAAACCTGGGATCTTCTGCATGCAAAGCAGATGTTATTCCACTGAGCTATGGGCCTTCCCTGAAAAAGTAGCATAACTTTAGGCAGCAAAGGCTGGTGGCCCCAATATCAGTGGGGTGATGGATCCATTCCGGGATTTAGTCTGAATTTTCAAGGAGCTGTCCAACCTTGGACAGCTTCTTGAAAGTTCGGACTAAAAACTGGAGTGGGTTCGCTGCCCAATGACATCAGAGCCACCAGCCTTCACTGATGTTAAGTTATTATTCACACATTCCATTACTGACTTCTTCATTTGTTGACATGTTCTGCTGTCTTTTGATTCTGTAGGGAAAATAAGAAATGCATTAGGTATCAGATCAAACGTTGGTCTACAGTGTAAGTCTATGCATGTTTCCTCAGAAATAAGTCTCACTGTTTCCAGTGGGACTTATTCCCAGAGGATGTATGTACAGAATTGCAGCCATAGTCCAGAGTCCCATTTTCCTACAGTGGCCAAACAGATGCTTCCCAGAAGCCCACAAGCAGGGCACAGCTCCACAGTGTGTTGCCAGCCACATTACCAGTAAGGTAAACATCACACACAAACCTCAAAATCAAAGAAATTATCTTCTGAATCCAGCATGAAATCTGCACCTATGTTCATAGGGGGAGAATATTTTCAAAAAACTGAGGGTGGAGTGGGTGTGATGCCTAGCCTAATTCTACACACTCCCCTTTAGCTTCTTGGTTGGTTAATGGGGATGTTATATGGTACCCCCTAAAATGACTGGATTTGACCCAGAGGCTGTCAATTGCTGTTCCCTCGAATATTCTGAGTGGATTTGACAGTGAATACCTCATCAAGTTTGTTTGCCCTGAGGACATATTGTATTGCTTCAGTGGAAGGCTATTAGTCATAGATTATAATTTCTTAACACTCAGTTCTACTGAACTTTCAGACAAACAAATTTGTTTCTTAGCTGATGTAGTGCCTCCTTCGCTGGTGTGAAATGTATTTAGTAATCCTTGGTTTCACAGTCCAGAGTACTCAGTACAGATAACATTTCCATAGTCTGGCTTATTTTCACTTCTTACATCTTCACAGGGTTCAGAGAAATGAAGTCGATGGGATGCTTGATACACGGGGCTTTTTTTTTTTTGTCTTCTTTCCCGCTGCAGGCAGTCTCTGCCGCAGCACATTATTTGAAAAATGTCCTAAGAACACTAGCCAGGCTCCAGCAAGGTACTGCAAGCCTATGCAATCGGTGCAACACATGTATTGGTGGAGGTTTATCAAGCAGTTTTTTTCCTCTCTTTAGAAGCTTATCCTGTTGAATTGTTAAGCTCAGGGGAGTGGCATGTAACATGTAGTCTACTAGAAGTGGTATAAGAGTCCAGTGGGTTGAGCTGTTGGAGAGGAAAAAATGCCCCATTGATAACATACATATATTTAATGTGTGGGTATAGTTGGATTAGCATAATGACATGGAAGATCAAGTTTAAGCCCCCCCCCCAAGCAATGTCCTCCCTTCCATCTTGGTGCTCCACAGTATTGCAGGAAATTTAATATGGAGAGTGGCTTCCCAGATCCAACCACTGCCACCAGATAAATCCAAGGCTGTGGAAATGGTCAGGCTGGACATATAGTAACATCAGCATCAGCGACCAGCAGCTGCCTAAGATCACTAGGTACTGACACTGACTATGGTGGAAGAAAGTGCCATTGAATCACTAGGACGTGCTGCTCTGTAATATCATCAGGGCCAAGCTGTAAAAGAGAAGATCTGCTGTATGAGGCAGCCCAAGCTAAGCCAAATATGTGTATCAGCAGCTGAATGGTGCTAAATCTGGCTGCTCACACTCTATTCATAAGAACATGGGAAACTAAGAATTACTTCACAGAATGGCAACAAGGTCCAGCTGGTTCAGCATTATTTTTCCAAGAGTAGCTAGCCACAAGCCTTTGAAAGTTCACCAAAGGGGCATAAAAGTGATGCCTGTAGCTTGTTCCAAGCATCTGGTATTTGGAAATACATGGCTGCTGAATAAGGAGGCTACATCTTAGTCATCATGACTAAGGGCCATTGGGTTGGATCCAGACTTAATCATCTTAGAATAGAACCCTGGGATCCTTTGGAAGAAAGGGCAGAATACACGTTTAGCAAGCAAGCAAGCAAACAAACAAATAAAATAAGGAGACCCACTGAAATCAATGGAGCTTACTCATGGCTAATGGCCCATTGATTTCAACGGGCTAACTCTAAGTATGACAGAGTCTGCATCCAACCCAATACTAATACAATTGATTTATTATTTGAGTCACTTCTTTTTAACTTGCCTTCACTTAGGCTTTGCTCTGGTGCCTGTCCTTTATTCCCAGCATTTCATCCTCTAGTGTTTACTGCGTCTACATACAGAGGATAGACCTTACCTCCATAAACACAGGACCATACTAGATGTGAAATAGGAGACTGGTGATAGGTTCTCCCACCTTTATTAAAAGCAGCCGCCATGTATGCATGTGCCTGAATCTTATCAGGTCCATGCCACTGAGTGTGTGTGTTTAACCCTTCACTTTGTCACAATTTCTCTGATCTACATCAACCCCTACATGTTTCAGAAACAGATGGGTGCTTCCCCCTGCTCCCCAATTATTGTATTTTAAAAACAAACAATAATGGGAGATACTAATCATGATTCTTCCATGTCTTATCTAATTGCACCACTATTCTAGATTTGTTTGGGTCAGGGGAGCTTCTTTATTCTTGCCCTCCATTATTCATCCTTGCCACTGTTGTTACAGGGTTCAGTACTATTAAGGGATCAGCAGGGAGATTTCTGCATTTCTAGATGAAAGCTCAAGGCAGGCCATCACCAATAGACCCTAATTGGGAAAGCTATTGTTTGCCCCCCCCCAAATGAAGTGTAAACTTTGAAAATAATATTGTTAACGTTTGACTTGTATGAAAGTTTTCATTCAGACAATCATATGCCAAATATGTGTGAATATATCAAGAGCTTGTGTAGCATAGTGGTAAACAGACTGAGCGGTAGGCCAGAAAGTCCTGGGTTCAAATGTCGCCACTGCCACACACTCACTAGGTAGCATTAAACAAATCATTCTCTCTAAGTCCTAATCTCCAAAAAGGAGATAACTGTTTTGAACTTTGGATTGTTATAGGCATTACTTGGATAATGCATGTGATGTACTTTAAAGTGCTATATAAATTATGAGTATTATTATTAATTTAATTTAATTCTAAAATTTGTAGATTGCTCTTCATCACATCAGAGTGATCCCAGAGGGTTCCAATTGGACATAAAATGCAACAAATACATCAATTACAAAACATCTTAAAAGTGATTTTTCTTCCTATTGACAGAACCTCCAAATTGACTGAACAGCCATTTTATCCTTATTGACTAGTGTCTTTTTTCACTGTTCATGAATCTGTGTTCTGAGTGAAGGGAGCTAGGCATTATGTAACCTTGTGTATGTAGCTTGGGGTTGGCTGGCTGTTTGTCACATGTATAAGAGCAGTGAAAACAAAATGTCTGCTTTGATTCCAGTCAAACTTGTCAAAGCAAATTAAGCAAATTCAAGGTTGTCAATGTGGATTAAAGGGAGATGCCAAAGTGAAGTCTCTGAAGGTGAAGTACCCATGGGATGAAAAGATGAACTTGAACATTTGCAAAGGAAAAGGTTCCTAAAGTCTGATCCGCTAGTCATTCCAGGTCTGTGTACTTATTCCAGGTTGATCCAAGTTGTGATATTTTCTCTGAAGTAAAATCAAATTTGCTGTTGCTCACTGTTGTAGGCCAATCAATGAATGGCCCAGTGATGTATGCACAACTTGCTGTGTGGAGTTTTTCACAGAGGTGGCTTGATGTAAGAGTGTCATGGTGTCATACTGCAGAATGGACAAGCCATGGTTACATTTTGATTGCTATGTGCAACCATTCTGGATGTGAAGATAATGACAGTACTCATACTTTTTGGTTGCTCTCAAAAGGACAGTTCTACTGATCATCATCAACAACTTGTTCTGGTCAGCAGACCCAGAAATAAGACCAAAAATAAAAACATAAAATATCCCATCAATTCTACTTATGGTTAACAGCAGTTTTTAATTCAACAAGCAATATACACACAGACTAATCCTATGCATGTCCATTTGAAAGTAAGTCCCACTGAATTCAATGGGTCTTACTCCCAGGTAAGTAAGTCTTAGTTATGTCATTTAATGCAGATTAACCCCTGTTTAAATTTATCTTTATAAAAATGTGATGTGATCACATCATTTTGCAAGGCAACATATTTGTGTCAATTGTCTCCATGTGGAAAAAATGGAAGGGATGAAGCTTAAGGAACATCCTTCAACCTCTGAAACTGTGAGGGCCATTTTACACATTATGCAGCTTCTGACTTAAGTGTTATTGCGATGATGATAATGATGATGATTTCCTACCCGCCCTTTACCATATGGCCGCAGGGTGGATTACAACAATAATATTGAGAACAGATTACATGATTCAAGAGAGTAGAGTGGGATCTAAATATCTCTCAAGTGTCAACAGGGTAAAGAGTTTCATGGCAGGGTTTGCCACAAAATAAACATACAAGAGCCATACCCAATCACACCTCCTTGACAGATGCACCTGTCTGGTGCACATGTGTGCCAAGAAACAAGGTTTATTCTAATGTGCAGCCAGACACATTTTGTGCAGTGTCAAAACAATTGTGCAGTCAAATAAAGTTTTGTGCAGTTGGGCATATGGGACTGAATGAGGGGACCTAGGGTGCAATCCAATACATGTCTACTCAGAAGTAAGCTTCTGAGGTTCAATGGGACTTACTCCCAGTTAAGTGTAAATTGGATTGCAGCCCTAGGTAAGTTTCTAAAAAGAAATGAGATGAGAAAATATAAAAAGAAATAGAAAATGAAGATGAATACTGGTTCCTTTCAAGTCTGTGTAACCTTATATTAATAGTAGGGATGGGAACCATATTTCGTTGCCAGTTCAATTTTCTCTCCATCAGACTTCCTTCCAGTACTTCCTTCCTTCCAGTTCTTCAGACATCAATGTTTGCTGTTTACTATAAATACCTATTTGGTTTTTTCCTGGCAAAAATATTGATATTAATAGCAATATTTTTAAAATACTGATTTTTTCATAGATTTTTTTTAAAAGATCAACATTTTAAATGCAACATCAACATTAATATCGATATTTTGAGGAAAATATCGATATTATCAATGTTTTTGAGGTGATTTTTTTTTTTTTTTAAATGCTTCAGCCATGAAAACCTCTAGGAAAAAAACCGATCCGTGAGGACCAAAATAGGAAATCAGGTGTCAAATTTGAATTTTGCAAAATTCGAGCACATCCCTAATTAATAGTATGTTGTGGGACTAATTACCTGACTAGTCAAAAGCATTTATTGATTCATATTGAACTCTTTTAAACAGTATGTAGGTATACAGTCATTACATACCAGTACAAAATAAGCACAGAACAGAAGATTACACAGGTGCGCCATGGTGGCTTCTTTCACATTATGCTGAGCATGTTAAAATTTCTTATGCTTCAAGATGGTCAGATTGTCAACAAGAGAGTCAACCACTTCAGTACAAACAGCACCAACATCATTACTGTCAGATACATATTGGTAGTGTTCCTTACATTGGTTTGTGCACTTTCTCATCAGCTGAATTCCTAACATAGTGTTGGTCATTTTGATGAAAATGTTCAAAGTTCTTGTCTTTTGGACCATGCTTGATGAACTTGAAAGATGATTTCATAATGCTCTTATGTCCTACCAAAAGTGGTTGACTTAGACATAGTGCTTTCAGTATTTCCGGCAGTGTGAGTTTCCCTGACTTCCTCTTGATTGCCGAAGGGGACAGGTGCATATTTGAGTGTCAATGGTGCAGCAGTAGATGTTGCAGCAGTAGATTCTTTATGTTCATCAGCAGGTACAGATGAGGAACATCACTGCAAATATTGTGTTGGCAGGTGGTGCATGAGGTACATCGGCTAGCACAGTTGCTGTAGGTGGTGGTTGTGGTGAACTGTTAGATACAGTAGGGGGGAAGCTTAGAATAAACCCTGCAGATAAGTATTTGTTGCATAGATACCTTTCCTTTTCAACATATATTTAAAATATATTAGTATGTCTAAAAAAACCCAAAACCGTAATGTATGAAGTGGCCCCAAGATTCATATTTAGTCATACCATGAAAAGAGCTTAGGATGTAGCCTAGATCAGGCCAGACTATTTGTCCATCTCACTCCTATGACTAGTAGCAACTTTTTACATCATCTGTTACCTAAGATCCTTTCACAAGAGACTCTAAGGATTTAACATGGGATTTTCTCCATGCAAAACATGTGCTGTACCACTGAGATAGTTCCTCCTCATAGCTTGCTTATACCTTATTCTGCTGGCACTTGGGGCGCACAAGTGAAGTGGACACAGGAGATGTTAAATCAGGAGAAGAGGTCAAAGAAGTCAGAACTATAGACACCTGTCAATGGGATCTGCTGGCTGAAACACTTCCCCTATCACATATATGGATCAATTCTGAGCTGATGCCATCTGAAGCCTTATGTAGGCTGACAAGGCTTGATGTCTAGCTGGCCCCATGTCCTTGGAGGAGCTGGGTGTGCAGCTTTAAAAGGTCCCTCATTTGATTTTGCAAGGGCTGGGGATACTATTGAGGACTCATCTTCTGACTTTGAAGAAGGTAGAAGGACCATGTCCTCAGGCTGGGAGGGCCCATGCAGAGGTGCTGAAAGTCCTCCCCAGTGGTGTACCATTTATTTCCTCCTCATGTGTATCTTCCTTGGCCGAAGGACCTGGGTTTGTGGTTCATAATAGGTTGTGTCACATTAGGATTATATGCACACAATCTGCTCAAGAGCAGGTTTTGCAAAGAGGACATTGGTATAATTTTTCCAAAAGGGGGTCAGACTTACCCAGCTTTCAGCAATGGTGAGAACCAGAAGCTTAGGTGCACCTGAACCCAGAAGCTTAGGTGCACTTGAATCCTACTGAAACACTTAGGGAAAGTTCCCAGATAATTCAGTCCCATTGACTTTGGTGGCCTTTCGGTATGCCAGACTGTATCTGGATTGTGCCCTGTGTCTTCATTCATCATCCTTTCTTGCACTAACTTAATCCATACTGTTTTTAAAGGAATGCACTAGTTGCCAAACCATATCATATATCTTCATGATCTACAGCCATAGTTATTCCCCCCTCCCTTAGGAGGCTTTCCATGATCAGTCAGACCCTTCAAGATTGTTCTTCTTTCACTACATGACCCAGTTTGGTTCCACTTTTAGACAGTTCCTAAATACATATACAAATTCACTCACTGCCAACACTAAAAGCATAGCACTTGTCCCCCTGAAATACCATGAGATCTATTCAATAATCTAGTCTCAAAGGACACTCTTGAATAAGAATGCCAACCTTTTACCTTCACTGCATTCCTAGACTTCTGCCATGTCTGGGAGTAGATGTCATTGACGCCTGATCATGGTAATGTGCCACTCTATTCAATTCTGAACTTGGGATGGTGAATTTTCCAGATCACAGTTCCTGAGTCTGTGGTTCAAGCTGGTGAGGTTACATCATGAAGTGCAAAAAACAAAGCATAAGAAAAGCCCTGTTGGGTCAGGCCAGTGGCCCATCTAGTCCAGTATCCAGCTCTCACAGTGGCCAACCAGATGCCTATGGGAAGCCTGCAAGCAGGTATGGCTTTGTTGACCGTGTCAAGAATGCCTGGTTTGCTAATAAATATGGTTTTGTGGCAAGGAATTGTGAGGGAAACATCTTGCCTGAATTAGGGCCTCTAGAAGGCTGCGAGACTGTCAGTTCCCACAGCTGAACTCAATTAGGCAGTGAGTAAGAACACCTGCTTATCAGCTTGAGACTGGGACCTCAAGGCCACAGGCCTGGGAAGGCTGAGGAAGCGCACAACTGTTGGCATGAAAGCTCTGGAAGACTTCATTATCAGAAAGCCCTCTAATTGGCTAATTAATTCCTGGCTGTTGCCAGGCTTTTATCCAATAAAAGCAGAGCTAAGATTCTGGGTCTTTGTTCCCTGATGTCCCTTGGTGTTATCTGATGTTGGGGTTCCATCTTCCTATTGCTATCCAGGCCATACATCATTGGGAGAGATATGGAACCATGAAGTTATTCTGCTTGTCTTCCTATTATGTGTAAGTATAGAATGTATAAGTATAGAATAGGCTAGACAGATTTGTTATTTTGTCCTGTGCTTGAACTCTCTGTATTTTTTTTTATTTTACCTAACCCTCTGGGTATTTGATTTAAGGAACTATTTTGCTGCTATGTTTTTGCACTCATAATTTTTTTTTAATAAAGACTACCTCTTATTTACCAGTGTGCGATCACTGCAGGGGGAATTTGGCTCTGAATCTAGCACCTTGGCCATTTAGCCATAGACTACCATATAACTCAGTATTTTGCATTAAGTTTCTAAGACAAGGAGTACATCTTTGGCTCTTGTCTTTTGGAATCCTTGGCAGGTCTATTTCTGGCACTTTGGGTTTCCCCTTGGCCCAGAGGGGGTGATCAGATTTAAGGGGTAATGGCAGTCTACCTACCTTACAGAGTCCGTGTTGGTCTAACTCATCTCTGGTAAGGCATGCACAGATTGTGCCTGGCTGGGATAATTGCCCTGGGTTTGCGAGTTGACCCCCCCCCAGTAAGAGTTCTTTATAGATCAGACAAAGAAACCAAGCCAGATTCTTATTATTTATATCAAGAGGTTTTGTACTTTCTGACAATCATGAGGATCGAAGTTGCAGAACTATATTCCTTTTTGCAGGAGGAGGCTTTGAAAGCGGAATTCACTATGTTAGGTAACCGCCTCAGACCCTGAGCTTTATAGTTCAAGCTGCTGAGTACCTGTTCATGAAGAAGTGGAACCACAAATAACATTACATGTAAATAATAATGTTCTATAGTGGTAATATGTACATGTGACAAATCCATTTTTCATAGGGTTTTTTTTAAGTGAATATAATTTTTCTAAAGCAAAATTTTCACTATAAATGTCTGTTTCAACGACTTAGTATCTTGTCTTCTATGCAATATTATGTCTATTCCCAATAGATACCAAGAGGACCCTTCAAGCTGCCTCCTTTCTTGCATGCTAACATTTGATTGAAATATATAATACTCTGTAAGGTCGTATAGAAATGACTCTTCGAAAATTCCAACTAAAGCAAAGCAAGCTTTCTCTGCTGAAGTTAAGTAGGTCAACAATTTACTTAGCCTGTCTGCTAATGTGCTTGCAATACAAGCTAATGAGATCTTGAGAACAATCCACATAGTTTCTTAAGGTGAGCTGTGTTCTTTATTTAAAGTAATGAACAAACTTTGGTTTTGCTTGGACTTTTATCAGGTGATGTTCTCTTAAAATGTTTCATTGCATATAACAAATATATTTGTCTTATGAATTTAATCAACTACTTTGTGGATTTTGAAACCAATACTTTTCTTATGATAGTGAATCCAGACATGATGAAGAACAGGATGTGAGTGCAGGAAACACACTCCTTGTTACCATGTTTCTTCCAGAGCAATCCTATGTGATTTTAATTGGAAGTTTGCTCCACTGAGTTCAATGGGGCTTATTCCAAAGTAAGGGTTGCATCCAATCTAACTAAGGGGTGGCTAGCCTGAGGTCTTCCAGATGTTGTTGGACTAAAACTTCCATCATCTCTGACCTCTGGCAATACTGGCTGGGGCTGATGGGTGTTGATCTCCAACAACATCTGGAATGCTACAAGTTATCCACCCCTGAACTAAGCCATACTCAGAGTACACTAACTGAAATCAATGTACTTAAGTTACTCATAACTAAGTCCATTGATTTCAGTGGGTCTACTCTGAGTACGGTATAGTCAGATACAACCCTAAGTATGTGTAGGACTGAGTTGTGCATTGCAATGTATTGTCAGCCTAATCTGAAATACATTTTTTTACAATTAACCCTGGTGTGGTGAACATCAGTGCATCTCCCCATGGGGAAAGATGCAACACTTCTGTTGTGGGTGGACAAGAAGCCTGGGCACAGGTGTCCAGTAATATTTGCATTTCATGTTATCCCTTTCAATCTAACGCAGTGAAAATAGTACTGTTGCATCTCTCCCCCTTGGGATATCTGCCTTGTGCATTTCCTTCTGTTACAGGTGTGGTAGCATAGTGGAATAGTAACTACTATTAGTACTCAGATGTGCAAATCACCATAATAACTAAAACCAATGGGATTTTTTTTACTGTTAACTGAAATGGGAAGATGTGGATTGTACACTAGGGTTAACATTATCTGAAACCAAAATACGAGTAAGGTGCCTTTATAAGAATATTGTGTAGTACAGGTATGGGGAACCTGTGGCCCACCAGATGTTGCTGAACTACAACTCTCATCATCCTTGGCCATTGGCCAAACTTGCCAGGGCTGATGGGAGTTGTAGTTCAGCAACATATGGAAGGTTGAAGGTTCCACACCCCGATGTAGTATAATGAAGTGAAAGAGGGTGCAGTCCAGCCAAATCTGAGTGCCTAACTTTCCCATTGGAATCAATGGGCTTTAGAAGTGCTTAATGTTGTCTGACTCATGCTCAGTATTTATTGCCCAGTATTATTCTTTCCCTTGTTATTAATGGGAGATCTGCTCACTTAGAAGCTGTGCATGGAATCCCTTTGCTGCTCTGTAAAATAAGTCAGGTTAAGAAAAAATAATTAGACTTGCCTTGTATCATGGACCGCTCCCAATTCTGTGGAAAACTCTTTAGAAAACAATTCAGAGCTCCCCCCCCCCCCATGGAGCCAAAGAGTTGACATATTTTATGATACATTGCATGCCCCATGATGAAGTCAAACAAGATGTGCACAAGGAAACAATCCTTCTTGTTCATTGGGAAAGAGATATTTTAAGGCCCTTTGTTACCTTTGTGTTTCAAGGAATGGCTTAGGTGGAGATGTTGTGACTGCCCTCAAGAAATGTACATGTTAATGTAAGTAAAGCCAGACACTGGGAGAATTCTCAAAACCGGCTCAGCTCTGTGTCTATGAGTGAGGATGAGCCAGAGAAGGCTGAAGCCAAGGAAAATATTCTGGCATTAATTCCTGGTGGTCTAGTGACACTATGTATATCATTTCTTTAAACAGCTTTATCATGTGTATACATTCATTTCCAAAATGCTTGGATTTGGCTTGAAGAATGGAACCAAACCATTGGCATGGTTTGACACAAGTGTTTCAAACTTCTGGCTTCTTGTAACTCTTAACAAAAACAATGTCTAAGCTTTTGATGAAACACACACACAAACCACACACGCACCAACCAGGTGAGTGTGTCTAATTCTTAGGGCCTTATTATCAACTCTCAGTGCAATCCTAATCATGTCTACTCAAAAGTAAGTCTTACTGAATTCAAAGGTGCTTACTCCCAGGTAAGTGTGGTTAGGATTGCAGTCTTGGTTTTCCCCTGAATTCTGCCCAACTGTTTAGAATGATTCTCAGAAACTAGCTCCTTCAGAAGAGATATATTTCTCACCTTTCACAAAAGCTAGGTACAGAGCCGGGCCCACATATTAGCCTCAAAAGTTTATGGATTCATGTCCATGCATTAATGGAATAGCAGCTATGGATGGAAACACTCTTAAAATGCACCATACATCACTGAATATCCCAAGCAGAAACTCTGTTGCAGGGGCAGAGGATTTGTGGCCCTCCAGATGTTTTTGGACTACAGAATCCATCATACTTGACCACTGGCCATGTTGGCTGATGGGAGATGGAGTGCAACAGGTTAGCTTCTCCTGTTCTATTGAAATAATAAATGGGACTTACATAATAAACTGTCATGCTGCTTTACAGCCTTTATTAATTATAGTCGGGCTTGAATTGGAGAGTTTTACAGGTGATTGTGTCAACTTCTAAAATTCATAACTCTTTTCAGTTTGTTCCCCATCTTTAGCCACCTCCACACCATATATTTAAAGCACTCTTATACCACTTTAGAATCCTGGAAACGGTCGTTTGTTAAGAATGCAGAGAGTTGTGAGGAGACCCCTATTCCCCTCAAAGGGCTACAATTTCCGGAATGGTTTAACAATTAATCTCTGTTCCCAGAGAACTCAGGGCATTTTTTATTTATTTATTTATTCAATTTATATACCACCCTTCATCAAGAGACCACAGGGTGGTTTACATCACAGAACATAACAAACAATATATGTCAAAACATAACATAATATATAGATAATACAAAATAATAAAACAATTGTAATACAGCATCAACCTGAGAAATAAGCGAGGGGAAAATCAGAAACAAGGTCTACAAAATACAAAAACAACGTACAAGTTCACAATCCACTCTCTATGCAAAATAAGCTTTTAATCCCCCCCACTGCCCTCACAGAAAATGACAGACCCTCAGTGCGCTTTGTAGCTCTGTGAGGGGCATGAGGATTTAGTGCATGTGCCTCACCATCATTTTCCTTCTTTGCCCTCATAGTCCTCAGCCTCATTCTCTTCAAACTGAAGCTGTGGCATCCTTTTATTAGCATGCATTTTGTCATCACATCAGACTTAAAAAAAAAAAAATTTGACAAAATCACATGGGCTGCCAGGTCCAAGAGAAAGAAAAATAGCACTGAGAAGAACACTGAACATTGAAGCTGAGTCCTGAGAAGAACTGGGACAAAGAATTGGGATGGGAACTATTCTAGACAGCGTTCCCTACCTATGTAAAGCAGCAGGCTTGCAGTTTCAGAGCGCTATTAGATCTGGCCTTGTGGATGGATGCTCAAGTATCCTCTATGATCCACAGCACATAATCAGTTCCAGCTATTTCTTCAGTTGTAGCCATTCCTGGAAATGGCCACAGTTATCTATGTCCTGATAACATTTAGACTCGGTAACTGCAATGTGCACTACATGGGGCTGCCTTTGAAGACTGCCCAGAAGTTACAACTGCAGCAAAATGCAGCAGCCACGTTGCTACCTGGTTCAGGCATTAGGGAATCTACATTGCCAGTTCTGAAAGAACTACATTAGTTGCCAGTCTGTTAAGTCTGTTTCAGGGCACAACACAAAACTGTTAGCCTTAACCTTTAAAGACCTAAATGGCTTGGGTCCAGAATACCCAAAGAACAACTTGTGCCTACAAACCTGCCTGACAGCTCAGATTATCTTCAGAAGCTCTCCCCCGGTTGCTCCCAACTTCTGAAGTAAGGTGGGTTGGAACAAGGATCAGGACCTTTTCCATTGGTCCACCTTGTATGTGGGATACCCTTCTCCTGTCTATTTGCTAGGCCCTATCCCTGATGACATTTACAAGGTATCTGGAAATGGCCTCTCTTTCAAGTAATTTAATGCTGCGGCTGCTTTTACTTTCCCATTATTTGTTGTCAGTTTTAATTGTTGTCATATTAAAAACTGCTTGCATTTTATTTATGGTGATTTTATATCATTAGCCACCTCATGATTCAGTATGATAAAAAGTTAGATATACATCATCACCACCACCACCACCATCATATCATTTAAAAAAACAATTTTGCAACAAGTGTTTAAAAAAGACAACTCAGAAAAACAGGAGGCATTTTTCAAAATATGAAATTCAGCATTAAACAAAGTAGATCATTTTGAGTCTACTTAATAACATAGCCTTATTCTCCATGAATTTATCTAAATTCCCTTTTAAAACCATCCAAGTTGGTGGCCATCAGCCCACCTTGTGGGAGGGAATTCTGTAGTTTAACTATGCACTGTCCTGAATCTTCCAATATTAATCTTAATTGAATGGCCCCAGGTTCTAGTATTATGAAAGAGGGAGAAAAACTTCTCTGTATCCACTTTTTCACTATGAAGAGGAGGGGGGAGGGACATAATGTGTGTGACTATTACACAATATTTTGATTTTAGCAAAGACAAGCTTTAAATACGGGAAATATCATATTAAGGCTCTGCAAATTTTACTTTAATCAGCGGCGTCACTAGCGGGAGTGTGGGGGGGTGGACCTCCAGTGTGCACCCTCCCAGGGCATGGATGGGGGTGGCTGGTTTTGCGTGCATGCGTGCACACACGCACTCACCACTCGCTCCAGGCTGGTGGTGGAAGGCCCGTCCCGGCTTCACTAGCAGCAAGCGGGTGTCTGCTGTTGGTCTCGCCCACCCGCCTCCGAGGAGGAGTTGGCTGCACCGACCCGGAGCGCTTCTCAGCTCCTTGGCCGGCCAACGGCATGGGGCAGGGCAGCTCTGGGTGTCACCCCCCTCAGGGTGTCACCCAGGTGCGGTCCGCACCCTCCGCACCCTGGTTGTGACGCCCCTGATTTTAATGGCCTATCAGCCCCTATTTTAAGATAAAAACTCAGTGCAATGACATCCGTTTATATAAGCTGATCTCTCTGTGTGTGCATAAGCTATAATTCTGTAGCATAGTGCAGCTGAAGTTCCAACTGAAGGACAGAGAGGTTACTAGTGACTCTTAAATGAATTAAAACAATGGATTAAACCCTTGACTCTACTCTTTCACACTGTCTCCCCACCCCATAACCAATGTGCTTTTGCTTATTAGCATTTGAGCAAATTTGTTACACTTTTAAGGGCTGTTTTGGAAAGGAGGCTGATGCAAGGGATTCTGGATCTTAATGGCCCCATTCATCACGATAGTACTTTTGAACATAAAGTAAAAGCTTTCCCACATAGTAATTAATACTATGCATTTAATTCAAGTGCAGTTCTTTATTTATGGAAGAAAAAGTTGCAGAAAGGCAGCAATACCCAAGTCCTAAACATTGGCTCTGGGGTATAATCATAGGGTTTGGTGTTAACCTAATAGGAGTGTGGGTGTGTAGGGGTGTGTGTGTATGTTGCACTGTGCCAGTTTTCAGCTTTTATGAAGTGTTACTCTGCGCCTCACTCTATTCACCTGGCTCAACAAATCTTATCTATCTCTGAAGATTGATGTTAGGATCAATTGATAAGATGAGCTGATAATACTTTTTTTTTTTAAATCAGCATCATAAGCTTCTCTTTTGATAAACTCGCTTCTAGAAACTATTGGTGCAAAGAGAATACTGGCCTAGGCAAATGTTTATCTCACCCAGCAAACGAATTCTTATATTTGCTTTCAATAAATACTGTTTGCCTGGAAAAGGAAGGGGTATTTGTGATCACTGATCTGCAATTCTGTTCCCCAAAACAATGGTGTTGGATAAAGAGGATCATCTGAGTCATAAATCCTTAGAATTTAAAGGATTCTGAACTGTGGAATTTAGAGTCCTACAATTTAGAACCCACAGTTCCAAACTGTGGAAGAACTGTGGGATTGTCAGGGGAAGGACTGTGGCTCAGTGAGAGACCATTTGATTTTCATGAAGAAGATCCCATGCTCAGTTCCCAGTATCACCAGGTAGGTCTAGTAATGGCCCCTGTCTGCAACCCTGGAGAGCTGCTGCTGGTCAGTGCAGACAGTACTGAGCTAGATGGATCAATGGTCTGACTTCCTGTGTTCTTCTGTTGCTAATAACTCACAATAATGGCGAAGAGGTAAGGGAAAGAGTTGAAAACAGAGCAAGTAAATAATGGATGAAGACAGACATGGTATTTCAAAAGTAGTGACGGTTGGTTCTTCAGCCACCCTGTGAGCCTGGCTGTGCAATCTGAATGACAAGTATACACACTAGTAAGTTGAATGCTGGTTCAGTTGTCAGTTTGCATACTTTAGCTAGGCTATGCATCTTTCCTTTATTTCTTTTTTAAGTGGCATGTGTACATTTCTTCATCTCTACCTTCATTCGCTGCCCATTAGCTACTGGGCTAAGTTCAGGGTTCTGGTTTTGGTGTACAAAGCCCAGAGCTTGGAAGTAACTAGTTACAAGTAACGAATTACGTGTAATTTATTACTTTTTTGAGTAACGAGTGGGTAACTTCATTACATTTTGCTGGTAATAGAACGAGTAGTAACTTCATTACTTTTGAGGAGTAATTGTAATGTTTCCAGCATTACTTTTATGCATTACTTGAGGGGGAGCAGGGGAAGTCTTCTGCTCCTCTGACTTGTGAATAAAAATCATGTGCTTCAAATTGGGCTTCTGTGCATCGTTGTTCTTCCTTCATGCTCTATGGGTGCTTGAGGCAATGAGGGAGGAGGTGGAGACCGAGACGGCTTGGAGAAAACAATTGTTTAAAAATTGACAGGAGTGGGAGGAGAAAAGAGCTGGAGGCATATATATATATATATATATATATATATATATACATACACACACACACAAAATATGTGTGTTGGGGTATCATCATTGCTGGGGGTGGGGTGAGGGGATGTGAGATTCTGTTATGCCATTCTGTTAATCTTATGGATAAAAAAAAATATTCTACTACCCTCTGTGTGTGTGTGCTTATTTTTAATGTTGTTTTAGGCTACTTAGATGTGCAGCAGCCAAGGCCAGCATCTTGTAGGCAATTTTTTTCAAAAGTAACTGAAATATAAGTGTAGCAATTACTTTTGAGTAAAAGTAAAGTAATCAGTTACTTTCAGAGCAATTGTAATGGTAATTACTACTTTTGGGGGGCCATGTAACCGTAACTGTAATTTATTACTTTTTAAAAGTAATCTTCCAAGCTCTGACAAAGCCCTATACAGGTTGGGACCAGGATACCTAAAAGATCATCTTACCCCTTATATACCAAGTTGATCACTGTGTTCTGCAGGTGAGGGCCTCCTGCAGATACCATCTTATCAGGACATCCGCTTCACACAACATATGAAATTATACAGCCACGAGAGAGGCTGTATACTATAGCCAGCGTGGATTTTTCACATTCCGCAATGTTAAATTGAAAATACCCCCATGCCATTCTGATGCTTTCCATAAGCTCATTTGAAAACAAAACCTTACAAATCTTATAGTCCTGAACTCAGAAACGCTAGCTTAACAACCCTCTCAATTTTCATGCCGATACACAAAACAGTCTCAGAGAAAAGAGCGTTCAAAGTCTAAAAAGAGAGAGAAAAACCCCAGAGCCCTTTTGGACTTTTTTCTCTCAGAGTTCTCATAATCTGTTGAAATTCATTAAAAATCAGCCATGTTCACAGAGTACCTGTAATCCTAATACTGACCTTGCCCCATACTCTGACCTTCATCTTCTGCAGTTTAAAAATTAAAAAAATCCCTGACTGATTTTTAATTAATTTAATAACTTTTGGCTGGAACTCAATGATAATGTTGGGCAAGCTCAGTAAGAACCAACTGTCAGTGTTGTAAAAGCCAGACTCACAGCTGCTGGGCTAGCCTAATCAGGGGGCCACACCCACACCAGACTTTGATTTCACTTGAGAGAGTTATTGTTTTCCTCCAAAGAATCCTGGGAAGTGTAGTTTGTGAAGGGTGCTGAGAAGAGACTCCTATTCCACTGACAGAGCTCCAGTGGCCTGACTGGTTTAACAGTCAGCCACTCTAACGGAAGGTCTGTGAGGGGAACAGGGTGTCTCCTAGCAACTCTCAGCACCCTTTACTAATTACACTTCCCAGGATTCTTTGAGAGAAGCCATGACTGTCTAAAGAGAAATAAAGGTCTGGTGTGGATGTGGCCAGGGACAGCTTTGGTTTCAATTTGGGTGGGAGGCTACATGTGCCTGCTGTAGAATAAAAAGGTGGGGGAAACGCTGAAAAGCAATGATATTGTTCACAATGTTTTCTTTTTGGAAAGGAAAGGGGCTTCCCCTCTGCCCAGTGCCCACCCAACCAATCTCCTCCCTTTCCTGCCCCTCCCCCAGGTCAGTGTTGGACTATGACCTGGGAGACCAGGGTTCGAATCCCCGCACAGCCATGAAGCTCACTGGGTGACTTTGGGCCAGTCACTGCCTCTCAGCGTCAGAGGAAGGCAATGGTAAACCCCCTCTGAATACTGTTTACCATGAAAACCCTATTCATAGGGTCACCATAAGTTGGGATGGACTTGAAGGCAGTCCATTTCCATTTTCAAACATGATTGCACAGAAATAAATCCCATTGAACTCAAAAATTATGCAACTGATCAAACCCACCCTCCCTTCTCCTCCCTCCTATCCCCTCCCTCTTGCCCCTTCCCTCCCCCTTCTTTGCCCCTCCCTCCCCATCCCCATCCCCTTCTTTCCCTTCCCCTTCCTCCCCTTCCCTCCTCCCCATCGTCAGTTTTACCTATCTTAAGCATGGTTGCACAGGAGTAAATATCACTGAATTCAATAAGCATGCAAATGATCAGACCTGCCTTTCCCCTCCTTCCCTTCTCCTTTCCCTTCCTCCTCCCCTCTTCCTTCTTCCTCCTCCCCTGCCCACTCCAGCCCTCCCTCCCCCTGGTCAGGTTTACCTATCCTAAGCATGACTGCACGGGAATAAATCCCACTGAACTCAATAAAAATGCAAATGATCAAACCTGTCCTGCTCCCCTCCCCCTCCTGCCTGCTCCCATCCCCCTTCTCCCCTTTGCCCTCCCTCCCCTCCCTCCTCCTCCTCTGCTCAACATCCCCTATGGTCAGTTTCACCTGTCCTAAGCATGATTGCAGGGGAGTAAATCCCACTGAACTCAGTAAGCATGCACCAGGTAAAACCCTTTTTGTTCTCCCAGGCTTTTAAACAACATTTTAACAACATTTTTAACATCTATTGTAACACCTACATTTGCACTTACGCTGTTAATATTTTAGTAATTTTAATTACTTAACATCTTAACATCTTAATACTTTTAACTGATTTAATACGTTTTAATATTTTTAGGCTTGTGTTGTAGTTGTTTATATGTTTAATTATGTTCTACTATATTGTTTTTAAGTTGTTGATATATGTTTTTACTTGTATATTGGATGTTTTTATGTTGTGCACCGCCCAGAGAGCTACGGCTATTGGGCGGTATAGAAATATAATAAATAAATAAATAAATGATCAATCCATTCTTGGCAAACTTGCACAGGATCCCATTTCCTGGATGAAATAGCAGAGAAATTCGCTAATAGGCAAAAAAAACCTTGCAGTTTAAGGACGTACCTATAACCCACAGATATTTCTATCCACAGATATTTCTGTCAGAGGCACATGTTATCAAATTCTTCCAAGCTACACAGCAAGTGGATTTGACTGTGAAAGACCAACCCAGATTGTGTTTGCATTTTGACAAATTGCAGGGCAGTACAATATCTCAGAAAGGAGGTCAGGTCTCCTGCTCCCCTGGTGCATTCACTATAGCTGCCCAATTTCCCTACTTTTTAAAGTTGGATAGAAATATCTGTGGGCTATAAGTACATTCTTAAACCGCAAGGCTTTTTGCCTATTAGTGAACAGACCTTTAGTGTTGTGGCACCTACCCTTTGGAGTTCCCCATCCTTAAATATTAGACAGGCGGCACCTCTGTTAGCTTTTTAGTGCCTACTGAAGACTTCCCCCTTTCAACAAGCCTTTTAAGTAGAGGCCTTATCCCAGTCTACGTCTGTGTTGGCATTACTTTTTTAGATGCTTTTAAAGCTTTGTTTAAAAAGTGTTTTTTTTAATACTTTGTTTTAATATGTTTGTAAAGATGTTTTGTTTTAATATATTTAAAGTCTTTTTAAATATGTTTTAGAGTGTTTTTAATGTTTTGTTTGCTGCCCTGGGCTGCTTCTGGGAGCAAGGGTGGGATATCATCATCATCATCATCATATAATAATAATTGCAAAACTGCTCTGAGGGGAGGGAAGTGTGTGGAAGACATCATGGGTATAATCTCCTTGGTGCCTTCCACTGCCTGCTTTTCCCTGGAACCAGCTTACCAAAACTTACAGAAGTGGTCTTTCAATGTGATGAAGGAGACTAAAAGCTTCATGTGAATGAAAATGTGAGGAGGGCCACTTCTGTAAAGGTCTTCCCCTCTGCAGTGGGATGCATTGTATGTCCCACTGGTACATTTGAAATATATGCAAATGTTATGCAAATCTGTGCCCTCGTCTTTTTTTGTTGATGTGTACGTGGCCACTCTACTTTCTCCTTTTCTTCTAAGGGGGAAAAATACTATTTTTTTTCTTTATGGATCCAGTGTGACCAGGTGACTTGGCCCATAGCTTGGACCGATTCCCTCCCTCCATGTTAGAGGATTTCACGCTACGTGAAAGTACATTCAAGCATGTGATTCCTCCCTTTTGAGATTAATGTTTTTAGGGTCAAAGCCATGGAGATCTCATTTTCCCTCCTCAAATATTCCCTCTATCCCAAGCCTGTTCAGTGTCCAGGATTCTGTCTTTGAAACACAGAGTTCTCACAAGTCCCCTGAGCCCGTTTCTGGAACTTATTTCGTATACTGTACCTTGGCAGTGCCTGTGGACAGCAGGGAGACTGCACCAGACAAGCACGCCGAAGCTGACTTGAATTGACATGAGCCAGTTCTTGCAGAGTTTAAAGCTTAAATGAGAATGGAAGGGAGAACCTTTTGTCCCTCTGGAGAGAGCTTGGGCTTACGCATCCCTTGCTGAGAAATGCATGGACAAAAAGGGGAAGATGTGGAGCTGTTAAAATATATTGGCACAAGACATGGGGAGACTTGCCTGTGCATGCACTGATGGAGTAAATAGGAGTCACACCAGACTGAAGGTTTGCAAAGAAATGGGCTTTACTTAAGGGGGGAAATAGGCTCTGAGAGGGATTGGAAGGGAAAGAAGATGACTTGATGGGTGGAGACAACTGTTCCAGACACAGGGAACAGCAGGGCAGAATGTTAGGTTTTTAAAAGGAAACAAATTTAAATGACCCCCAAAATTCCCAAACTGTATGCTGTGAGGAGTAAATTTATTAAATAATTAAATGCATCCATGAGCATCTGAAGAACCTATCCATGGAAGAGTCTACCAGATGCAACTCTGAATGATTTTATGTTGCCCTTTCCTTCTTATAATCAAAATCCACTGAGGGTGGCTTATAGTGACACTTCCGTGGAGCCTTCAATTGTTCCTAATAAAAGGAATATGCACAGAAGGACACATCTCGCATGTTCTGTGAATGCATGAAGGGAAAGCAGGATTGTGCCTGTTGGTTTTGCTCCCTAACACCAACATGCTTACTTGCTATGTTCCCCAGCAGCCATGCATCCAGGGTTAATATGCATGTGGTTTACACACATACAGCTCCTCCATGCCATTGAGAACCCATTGCCTTTGTAGACCAGGCATAGGACATCTTTCACCCTAAAAATGTACTTGTTTCCTCAAGAGGTATGGCCATTGGACATGAGCCCACTTCCCACATGCATTCAATGAACATGTGGTGGAGGGACGCATGGGTATACTTCTACAGAGTTGCAGCAGAATTACTTGCCCTCACAGGGACTACATGCAGAACTGAATTTCATATAGTGCACACTCTTCTGAATGTGACTGGTTCTTGCTCTTACACACTTAAAAAAAACCCCACAAACCTTTGGGGTGATCTTTTTCAAAAAGTCTAGCTCAAACATCAGAATTCTGAGACACCCTGGCACAAACTAATGAAAGAAATATTAACGTTGAAGTGTGTAAACGAGTAGCTTTTTTATAAGAAAGATATGATCTGATTTTATTCCATAAAATTTGTTGATGAAAAATATTATTATATAACAATGAATGAAAGGCAAAAGACAGTGGCCAAAATTCAGCAAGACTCTGATGTACACATAGAGTTCCATATAAGCAGAAACTGTCTCATTCACAACAGTTCAGAAATGTAAATCCATAACCTCATTCAATACCTAAAGCAATTTTGAATGCACATACACAACAAGTATTCTCCAGCATTGGGTAGCCAATGTGATGCTAATGGTCAGAAATGATGGTAGTCTACAACATCTGCAGGATACCATCTTGGTTTCCTTGGGATAGGGGCAGACTGTTGGTCTCATGGTTTAATTATTTCAATTTACACCATTAATCTGCACCTTCCTGAACTTGTTAGGAGAATTTGGTGTCTCTGATCTACGCATCACAGGAATGATAGCGCTATGCTGAATACTCTTTACTCTCAATGCTCCTTTTGAAAGTTGTCTATTCTATGAAGCTAAGCAACCTACCAGAAAATACTCTGGTAATGTCAAGCATGTTTCAATGCTGTTTTTCTTTTCCTCCTCCTCCTCTTCCCTCGTTGTAGTCAGCCACATTTGGCCTTACTGCCGTTTCATCCCATTGTCTTTGGTGATACTGTTTATGACTCATGTCAGACATAGCAAGATGAGATCATCAACAAAATCACGTGGGTTGCCACATCCAATAGGAGAAAAGAGCCAAAAATATTGTTGAAACTTTATGAATGTGTTCACAATGAATCCTAAAAATCACCTAAAACAGCTTTTCAACATTCATGAAACCAAACACAAAATGAGGCTCAACCCCTGCATAGGCCTAGTTTGCCCATAACATTATTAATTGCTCAGAGGAAATGTCATTAAAGTGAGCATTTCATTTTCCACATTTGAGTAACAAGAAGCACAAGTTAAATAAAACTGCTTATCTACATATGCAGCCACATTCTTGGCCAAGAGATGAGCAGAACCAATCTTTAAAAGGTGTTGCACAGTTGTGTTCATAGACAATAACATAATTTTTGTATTACGGTTTTGGTTTTGTTAGTTTCTGTTTCTAAGGTTTCCCCCACCGCAAAATCCCACTATTGCAACTTGATCACATTTTACTTGTAACAATGCAGTGCAAATGAAACCATATTGCTCTGTAGAATAATACATTAATCACCATCAGTCGTCATTCAGCTCTGTACATTCTCTCCATGCAGTGCAAAAATATGAACAGATATCCTCACGAGAAGGATAAATGTCTTATCTCATAGTTCACCTAGCTTGGAATACATAATGGGGTTGCATTGAGAATGCATGTTATCTATCATCCCTTGTATGGGGCAAAAGGCAATGATGGATGCCTTTTGAACCATGAGAGATTTATGAAAGTTTTTACCCCTCAAGTGCTGTGGAATCAGGAGGTTGAAGTCCCATATGCACAATGAATTTTCAGTGTACTTAGTGATTTAAATGTTATTATTTATTTGATTAAGGAAGGGGGGAATATTGTACCATCTCACTTTTAAATGTCAACATCCATCTTCTCACTTTTTAAACACCAACCAACTTGGACTTAAGATACGGCCATGTCCATACAACTATGTATTGCCACCACTGACAGAGGCACAGTCTGATGTGCTGGTAGGGTGCAATTGGTAATATAAATATCTTGTTGGTATGAATTTTAATCGCCCAGGCTGTACCAATGCAGGGAATGACCGTAGACTGGCAAAATTCCCAGAAACACATAGAAGAGAAATGACATTGTGAGCTGGATAAGTCTGGAGTCCTGCATGCAGTTGGGCTGAAGACAAATTTAAGCTGAATTGTATGCATGATTTACAGACAATTTCTACAGTTAGAATACGTTGTGTAAATAGGGCAGTTTGGATGCTTTTTATCATTTGTGTAGTTAATTTATAATTAATACATTTTGAGTCACATTTGTAGTTAAAATAAATAAAATAACTCAAAGTGACGTACAAATTCAAAAAGCGCAGATGCCTCAAGCAAGTTAAAGGTCATATTTCCATGCACATGAGAACATAAGAAGAGTCCTGCTGGATCAGACCAAAGGCCTATCTAGTCTAGCATTCTGTTTTCACAATAGCCAACTATATACCTACAGGAAACGTACAATCAGGACATGAGTGCAATGCCTCTCTCCCATTGTGATCTCTAGCAACTGATATTCAAAGGTGCACCGCCTCTGATGCTGGAGGTAATGCACATGTTCCTGAGCTGAAACATACCTTTAACCATGCATAGTGGCCCACCAAGGACCCAATAAGCTTCCTGTGTCTCCTTCCAGTGTGGGCATGGAAAAATTGTTGGTAGGCTGTGTTCAGCTTTAGGAGTCACATGTTTTAAAGCAGAGGTTCCCAAAATGTGGTATGTGGACCACCAATGGTCTACAATTGTCATTCAGGTAGTCCACAGTGTGTCTCCATTAAATATTCATATTCATTTTTAATCATATTTTCATTGCTTCTTTTATTTCTAACATTGTATTTTATTGTACTATAATAATAAAAATAAAATAATAAAGAGATTGTCCAATAATAAAAATAAAATTGATATAGCATCTAGCACAGGACATTACAATTGCTACAACAGGGAGAAAAATCATTAAGTGGTCTGCCAAGACACTCAGCAATTTTCAAGTGGTCTATAGGAAAACAAGTTTGGGAACCACTGTTTAAAAGGAAGAGAAGATAGAGAAATGTTCAAATCTTCCTCTGTCATAACACTAGAACTCGGGGACTTCCAATGAAGCTGAATGTTGGAAGATTCAGGACAGACAAAAGAAAGCTCTTCTTCACAGAGCGCTTAGTTAAACCATGGAACTCGCTCCCACAAGAGGCAGTGATGGCCACCAACTTGGATGGCTTTAAAAGAGGATTAGACAAATTGGTGGAGGATAAGGCTGTCAATGGCTACTAACCCTAATGGATATGTTCTACCGCTACTGTTGTTCAGAAGGACACATTTCGGCAACTGTCAACCACATATTACAATCTGCACAGCTGAAATTCCCTATTCTACACAGAGGTTAAGGCTATAGGAGCCCTGCCCTCCACTGCATCTATTCACCTTGCTCTTTTTTAGTGCAGAGAAAAGAATAGTTCCCAAAAATAATAATTATTATAAACTATGACTCGGAGAAGATGTGGTGCTGCTGTTCTGTTGGGCTTAGCTGTTTTTCTTTCATCATAACTATATTCTCAGATGCCCTAAAGCTACACTATAAGTCCACCACTTTGAAAAGAAGTCATATAAAGAAAACAAATAGCAATAAATGACATAAGTACAGCACATATTTCCTATTTCCAAGATAGATAGATGCATAGGAAATTGGATGTGGTACAAATGTAACACTAAAATATGTTTTATCAGATGCATTTTGCCAATCTGCTTGTGCATACACAAATGAGCACACTTTTATGAGATACACTTATGAAATACAGCCAAGGGTTAAGAAAGAAATTGTGGAAGGAGAAAAGGCTCCCCCAAGAATTTTTGTGTTTAAGGCATCATCACCAGAAGATATGTGATCTACTGCCACATTTTTATGCCCCTGTCGGAAGGCAGAGCTGGGGTCCCAATCCCGGGGAGCTGGATCCCGGAGAGTTGGGAGAAGAGTATTCGGATGGATGGCAGAGGGAAGGGGGAGGAACTTCCCCCCTTTGGAGCGAAGACGAAACAGAGGAACTGCCAGTGATAAGGTCGCTTAGTAACAGGGAGCCTGAGCCCTCCCTGGACATTCTCACGCCTCCCCCTCTTTCAGGCTCAGAGCAAGAGGGGAAAGAGGGAGGGCTGCTCACAGCCGAAAAGCGGGGAGGCAGTTTACCATCAGCCCCTCCCCTATCCCCCATCCTGGAATCGGAAACTTCAGAAGAGGAGGGGGTGATGCTTCCCCCCTCACCGCGCACATGCAGACAGCTGAAAAGACAGGAGAGAAGGGGGGGAAGGCAGGCAGTACCTGAGGGGCAGTTAAGGAGGAGCGAAAGATTGCGCGCCCGTTTGGCCCTTGCTCTGTCAACTTTCTCCCAATGCCGCAGGACCTGTATCCCTGTATTGCTTCATGAGAAAACGCAGTCTTTGTTTGGACATTACCCTAATAAAACACGAATTAACTACAGCCGTTGGTCTGGTTCCTGAGTCACATCCTGGGCCTGACAGCCCCTGATTGTGTTTGGTAGGTTATTGGTCTTCTGCTGAAGAGTCAAGACTCCCAAAGTGGGTCACATTTCAACCTGGTTTGCACCACCATCTTAGAGAGAAGGACTAAGATGCACATCATATGGTAAAACATTAGAAGCAAGCTCCATGCTGTAGGCTGGGCTTAAAGAGGATCCGAAATGTTGAAGACTACTGTACTAGATGAGCATTATAAAAATAAAGGCAATGCTGCACAAGTATGCCACTTGTTACTAGAAAGAGAAACCCAGTTAAAACATTTGTGCCTGTAGAAAAGTCTCTCATGAGGAGGGAATGGGAAAGAAATTTGGTTCAGTTCACATTTAAAGCCAGATCTATCAAATTTGCTCTTCTGAAACAACACGAGAACTCAAACACAGCCATCCTTCAAATTTCACACTTACTTGAATTTTGCAATGTAGTTTTCCAACCAATATTTACAAAAATGCATATATTAGAGGAAAGTGTGCATAAAATGCATATTGTAGGGAAAATAACATACAAAATGCATTAAGAGGAATTGCTTGCAAAAATGTGTACATTCATCAAAATTACATGCACATGTGTGAATTTTCATGAGGATTTTTAGGAAAAAGAATTACAGATTGGTGCAGAAATGTGGAAAAGTGAATTTGAGATTGGAAAAAAGAGAAATTTACAATAGAAACTGACTGCACCTTCCATCCCTACTCATGTGATAGGGGTCAGGAACCCCTTGTAGGTGCTTTCATCTGATATCCCATGAATTGTGTATCGTGTGAGTCCATCAGTAATTCCTATAAAAATCTCCTCCCAAACTGAAGGATCACACCAACTGGGTGAGTTGTGCTCACATGAAATCCAGTTCTTTTAACCATTCCCCATAGGATTTACCTTCTGGATCCTTTGCCTTCTTTGTAGCTCTCCCATTAATCCATTCCAGCTCATCTGCATGCTTATTGATCAGCTGAGTTCAGAACTGAAAACAAGACTCTGTTTCCAGATGTGATCTCCCTAATCTCCTTGCAGCTCTCAGCAGTTTGAATTATTTGCTCAGCATCAGGATGCTTATCATGACCCTAATTTGCTAAAGCAAAAGCCCTTTATTTCAGTGACAACTTTGCACATGTAAACACCTCAGGAGTTTTTTTGGTCTTTTTAATGTGTGCTTAAATTAAGTTAGTATAAGCATATCTTTAAATTGAAGTTGAATCCTCATAATACAGAAGTACTATTGGTGAGTGGTTCCTGGGTCTGGGAGTTGAGTAGATGGCCTGTAATGAATGGAGCTGAACTCCTCCTGAAGGAGCAGGTTTGTATCTTCAGGGTGTGTGTGTGTGTGTGTGTGTGTGTGTGTGTGTGTGTGTGTGTGTGTGTGTGTGTGTGTGTGCGCGCGCGCGCGCGCTCTTGGAATCATCATTGTCTCTTTAAACTCAAGTGCCCTCACTGGCAAGGAGCTCTTATGCCCAGCTCTGGCTGGTCTGCTGCTTGTGGCCCTTCCAGGACTGGGAGAGCTTATCTACAGTACTGCATACTCTCATAATCTCACAATTAGACTACTGCAATGTGCTGTCTCTGGGACTGCCCTTAAAAATGGTCCAGAAGCTGCAGCTAGTGCGGAATGTAGCAGCCAGGTAACTGTACAGTGCCACAAAGCAGAACCTGCCCTTGTTCCCTATTAGCTACTGGGCCAGATTTTAGGTGTTGACATTGCTCTGCAAAGTCCTGTGTGACCTAGAACCCAAGTATCTGAAGAACCACCTCCCTTATTAACAGCCAACCTATGCTTTTAAGATCTGCAGGAGGGGCCCTGCTCACAGTTCTATTGATCTCCATAGTTCATGGTACAGTGATGTGGAGCAGGACCTTCTCTGTTATGGCATCCTGGATGTGGAATTCCCTCCTTACAAGATTTGGTTCTCTCCTACATCAATTACTTTTAGGCATCAGCTCAAGCCATACCTGCTTTCTCAGACCTATGGTACTGATTGAGAGGTACTGGTTGCTGGGCTGTTTGTGATTTCTCATTTTTGTTATTTTTAATCTATCTGTCTGTCTGTCTGTCTGTCTGTCTATCTGATATATCTGTCTATGTCATGTACTGCCCTGGGAGTCTTGAGGTTGAAGGGCAGAATATAAATTTAATAAATAGTAATATAATAAAATAAGAAAAAAAACCCTACATTTTTCAAATCCTAAAGTTCTGAAACCCGCTTGGCACCATTCTCCCAGCACCCACCTTCTCCACTCTCTTTATCGCTCTCCAGAATTTTGCAATGGCTGCGCATGTTGCCTCCATTGCTTCTGCCAATTGCTCTTGCACACCATTGTTTGCACTGCAGCGGCTATTTGCATTCAGTGCAGGATGATGACATCATCACGTAATGGAGGCCACAGTGTGATGAAACCATCAGGGGTGTCAATCATGCAACACATTCCACCTCTTTGAAGATTGTCAGTGTTCAAGAGAGTTGGAAACAGCAATTTCAGTTGAAGATGAACTACTGAGCTGCTGAGAGTAGTTTCAACAAAGCCATTGTTTAAAGTACCAATTGCCACTGGGAACTAATTTTGTATATTGTCTTCTGCATCAGACAGACACATTTACTGTCAGGCAGTTTGTAGAGGAACAATAAAAAACAGTGAAAAAAGTTACATCTACTCATATATATTCCCCTGGATAAACTTTGGCTTGTACCCGTGTAGCATATACCTTTTACCTGGCTGCTTATTTCCTTCCCAATACATAATCTTCTGCTGATCTATATGCTTAGCACCACATGGAAATGAGAGAATAATCCATGGATAGCAGAAGTATATCATTTTGATTTAGTGTGTAACATTTAAATGTTTTGAGGTCAGACCTCTGTGAGGGAATAATTCACAGCTGGATATATGGCTCCTTCAGAATATACATTTATTGCCAACAAGTACCACACAGATTGTTTTTTGCGCTCTTGCTTTTTATTGCTTATGTGACACACTGTTCCTGGATAGTTCACATAAACATTTATATAGGTTTTTGAAAACAGTTGTTACTGAGGAGAGAAGCCTTTTTTTCCTGTTTACACAGATTCAGAACAAAAGACTCTTTGCTGGTGTGCTTCCTGTAATTGACATGTGGGCGTGTTTTTTTCAAGTCATCGACTGGAAGGAGCGAGAGCTTGAGATATATTCCTGACAGTCCTTAAATTAGTGGTAGCCTGACACATTTGTGAACAATTACTAGACATCAAGGTGTTTAAAGTAATGGGGGTTGTTTTCCCAAAGGACAGTGGAAGTTTCAAATCCATTAAAACAAAACAATTTTCCCCATTTCATTATATTGAAAAAAAAGTGGTTAAAGCTTCAGTTCAGTCTTACACAGAGTAAGGCATGCTTACATCTGTTGACTTCAATGGGTTTCGGTGTGCCTAACTCTATATAGGATAGAATTATAAGATTATTGGGCTATAGGAATTATTTTAAACATAACAGCTCATTTTCTCCTTCTGTGTAAAACCAATAACAACAATGCTTTGATTGGTTGGCTGATGAATACATTGATTGTTTAGAAGACAGTAAGTACCTATTGGCTTTTGATTTCATTCATACATTCTCAAAATCTACCACCACAGGATAGTCATTTCTTCTTTCTAAAAATAAAGTTGAACTATTAATTTTTTTAAAAAAATGACCTGTTTTAGAATCGCAAACTACATCAAAGTAATATTCAATGGGGACAATTTGGTCAAGACATAGGGCGTGATCCATTCTAGCATGGGCAGATTGTAGAGGCCTGCTGCACCACTTCCCATGGTATGTGTCGTCATTTGCACCTGCATGGGATGGAAGGCTAAATGAGTATACATATAAGGGGTCCCTGCCAAAGCCTTAGAAGGTTGTCTCCATGTTTTGCTTTCCATCTTTATAAATGTCTGATAGACTTACTTTCGGGGGGTGAAAGCTAAGCGTCTGGGACCTGTGCTGGCTTGGGGCCAGTACATGTGTACCTCCTATAATCCTGCCCCCCGTCACTGTCCTTGGATGCATAGATCTTCCATTCCTGATAATGACCCAGCTACTGCAGAATGCACATACCTGTGCATTGTAGAAAAATAAATGCTGCCGGCTGCCCATCAGATTTGTGTCCTTTGATTCCCACAACACCTCCTCAAACTTAACATTGCTTTCTCTTCCTTAATATTGCCTAACAGAGGGGTAGGGGACCTCAGGCACAAGGGCCGGATGTGGCCTTCCAGGTTTCTCTGTCTGGCTCCTGGAATTCTCCTCAGATTATACTCTTCACTGGCAGGGCCAGCGCCAAAGGGTGGCCAGGTCAGGCCCTGGCCAAGGGCACCTGTGGCCCATAGGGGCCCCTCCTTAGGGTGTGGGGGTAGTGTTCCCCTTCCGTGATCCTTGGTCCGGTTGACTCCAGACCCTGCCGCAGATCACAGAAACAAACCTCCCAGCCCTCCTGAAGACCGTGTGGGCCCGCAGCACCCGCCCACTCCACCTACCTCTCCTCCCTTTCTGTGAATGCCCTGCATGCTGTGGGCGCAGCTGCCATCAACCAAAATGGCAGCAGAGACTTCCCTAAGGATGCCCCTACTGCCATCTTGATTGATGGCAGGCATGAGCGCACATGCAGAGTAGCATACATGCTTGCCATCAACGAAGATGGCGGCTGGGGCATCAGCCCCTTAGAGAAGCCTCCGCCGCCATCTTGGTTGATGGCAGCGACCTGCTTACCCAGTGCACAGGGCATTCATAGAAAGAAAAGGTAGGTGGAGCAGTCCTGCATGATCTGTGGGGGGGGGCTGGGAGCAGGGCCCCCAGTCACGATTGGCACCAGCACTGTTCACTGGCCCTGCTTCATACCCCAAGTATTTTTGCCTGGCTGGAATGTATGCTCAAACTCTGATAATCTCTCTCTCTCTCTCTGGATAGAGGACAGAGAGGAGTGTGTGAGTGTGTGAAGAAACAAGCCTACTCTACAAAGGCTAAAAATAGGCCACATCTGCATCATACATTTAAAGCACTATGATACCACTTTAACAGACATGGCTTCCCTCCAAAGCATCCTGGCAACTGCAGTTTGTTCAGGGTGCTTTCTTTATAGATGTCTGATTAACTTACTTTAAAAAAAAGAAAGAAAGCGAAGAGTCTGGGCCTCTGTGAAGTTCCCTGTGAAGAAGAATCGACTGTTAAACCACTAGGAGAATTGTAGCTTTGTGAGGTGAATAAGGGCCTTCTCTCAGCACTTTTCACAAACCACCATTCCCAGGATTTGTTGGAGGAAGTCATGACTGTTTGAAGCGGTATCATAGTACTTTAAAAGTATGGTGTGGATGCAGCCTTCCATTCATTTCTCCACCCACATTTGCATCTGGCCATGTCCGTTGCTCAGATGGGGCCCGCGGAAGGTTGCTCAGAAGACCCTCGGTTTGAAAAAGGTTCTCCACTGCTGATCTGACATCATGAATCAGCTTGGCCAGGCAGAGGATATTCCAAATCAGAGCTTGGAAGTAACTAGTTACAAGTAACGAATTACTTGCAATTCATTACTTTTTTGAGTAACAAGTGGGTAATTCCTTTATATTTCAATTGTAATAGAACTAGGAGTAATTTTACTACTTTTGTGGAGTAATTGTAATGTTTCCAGAATTACTTTTGGGCATTACTTTGGGTGAGAGCAGGGGAAGTCTTCTGTTCCTCTGATTTGTGGATGAAAATAATGGCCTCAAACTGGGCTTCTGTGCAGTGTCGCTCTTTCCTCATGCTCAGTGGTTGGGGAGGAGGAAGAAAGTGAGACGGGGTGGAGTGGAAAAACAATTATTTTAAAAAATGGATAGTGGTGGTGAAGAATGGAGTGGAAGGAAAAAGGATCCGGAGGTCAAGAACATGGATAAAGGAGGAGAAGGAGGCAGCAACAGAATGGAGATAAAGAACTCTGGAGGTGAAAGATGACAACGTGTGTGTGTGTGTGTGTGTGTGTGTGTGTGTGAGAGAGAGAGAGAGAGAGAGAGAGAGAGAGAGAGAGAGAGAATACTGTGTTTGCACTTGGCACACAAAGTGGCCTCCACCACCCTTTCTGGCTACTGTGCTGCATTTGCAGTATTTTAACTTTTTTGCATCTCAGGGGAAAATGTTTGCTTGAATGAGTGTCCCTTAGTTGGTGGCAGAGCAGAGTCTGGGAGGTGGTTAAGTGAGAGAGATTATGCTTCCTGGCTGGGGGGGGGGGTTGCACTTGGTTTGACGTGCAAACATCTGAGTAGTGGCCTCTGCCTCCTTCCCCACCACCCTTACCAGCGGAGAGACCACCATTGCTATCTTATGAATAAAAATAATTATTCTACTACCTCTGTATGTGTTTGTTTATTTTTAATGTTGTTTTAGGCTACTTAGATCTGCAGCAGCCAAGGCCAGCACCTTGTAGGCGTTTTTTTTTAAATAACTGAAATGTAATTGTAGTGATTACTTTGGAGGAAAAGTAAAGTAATCAGTTACTTTCAGAACAATTGTAATTGTAACGGTAATCACTACTTTTTTGGGCCATGTAACTGTAACTGTAATTTATTACTTTTTAAAAGTAATCTTCCAAGCTCTGTTCCAAATGACAGACATGCTGCAAGACAGCAATATATTTTTAAAAAAATAAGAAAAAGAAATGAATAGTAGCCTGTGACAAAAAGAGAAAACAATGTTCCAGTTGCATGCATTGCCCTTCCTGCATGTGCGTGTCACCTTGAATTGTAGCCAGAGCGTGACAGTAGTGTACTAGCAAACTCAAAAGTGCAGGATCTCTTCATGATAGTCACAGCCACACCCTCTTACAGCCATGCAACCTTCTCAGATTATACAACTTGCTAAGGCTATAGAATAATCTGGCCAGGCTTGAATACTGCTTTCTGCTTCTCTATAACTGTCACCATTTGCCTGTCACTGTCAGAGATATTGCTTGAATTACTGAATTCAGTGTCTACACATTTTTTCCTGCTACTACCAAACGTCTTGATGACGTAGATGGGATGCTGTCATCAGGATTCACTGTTTCTTCTTCTGCAGTTACAGAATTCTCACTCTCCGCAACTTGTCTTGGCTTTTTGAAGTAGGAACTAATAAAAGCTTGCTTGCCACTGATACTCATGGGGACTGTCCTCAGTGGGTGATTGATTCATGGGATGCTGGAGACATAGGACCCTGCCTGGGACCTGACTCCCCAAAAAGTAAGGGGTCTAAGGACCCTGGATGACTACACCCTTGAGTGATCTAGGTCCTTGGAGACCAACTGGTTTCTTCTGACTTATTGTAGCATGGGCCTTCATAGGCAGGGACCAACTTCATCAGAACCGCAGTGAAAAACAAAATATGTACAATGGCACATGGCAAGGTAGTGTGTATCTGTTATGAATATCTTCTTTTCTATCCAAAGAAAGCTTAAGAAGGATTACACACAAAATACTGAAGGCAGCACATCAACATGGATGTGGCTGTTCCTATTTATTCTAATTTATTGTTTATTTGTTTTGGGCAGCAATCTTACATTTTTTAAAAAATTGAAAATAAAATAAAAAATCTGGGGCTTTTGGAAATCAGAACCAGAGGCAAACTCTTCTAACATTGCACCATATTTTTCAATGGTGCAGGGTAGATCCTCCTCCTCTTGCAGATTAAGTGTGTGCTGTTTTGCTCACATGTTAATAATTTTTTCTCATTTGTGAGAGTCACTGAATAGAGCAAGCGAATTGTTCTACCCAGTAGGTGGTGGAGCAATAATGAAGCATTGTGATTAAGTAGCGTTGGAACCTCTTATCTTCCTCACTGAGTGGGAGGTACCATTAGTAGTAAAAGTAATTACCTGTGTAGAACATGCTGATTGCATCAAGTATATCTACTACATGATACTAAGGGAGACTTCAAAACTTTATGGGCTTTAAGGGAATTCCATTTGCCTGTGGTTTCAAATCTTAATCAATTGCACTGGGTTTTGTTTTGTTTTTAACGTTGAATTGATGTCTAAGTTACAAACAACTTGGCTGAAAAGCTTCTTTTTCTCATCAAAATGTGTGTGTCATAATTGAAACAAATGGACCATTGGATGCAACAATTAAATTGCTGGCAAGTTTCTAGATGCAAAAAAATGGATATGGACTGCCTTCAAATCGATCCCGACTTATGGCGAACCTATGAATAGGGTTTTCATGGTAAGCGGTATTCAGAAGAGGTTTACCATTGCTCCCTCTGAGGCTGAGAGGCAGTGACTGGCCCAAGGTCACCCAGTGAGCTTCATGGCTGTGTGTGGATTTGAACCCTGGTCTCCCAGGTTGTAGTCCAACACTCTAACCACTATGCTACATTGGCTCTCCCTAGACACAAATGCAACCCATAAAGATTGGACAGAGACACCGCTGTACAGAAATGTAGCACGTTCAGACCCGGATTAAGCTTTCTGGTGAAACATGATACTTGTTCCACTCCCAAGCCACCAAAATCTTGTCAAAACAAGGTCTTTGTTTGGATAAATAACAGAGGTAAAAGTGGAATCTAACAAGTTAAGGAAGAAATGATAGGCAAACTCCCCCTGGCTGAATTTGGAATGAGCTTGATTAAATATTTCACTATCATTCCGAAATGTTTCTAAAATAGTTCACATTAATTTGCCCCCTTCCAAAACTGACACTCCCAACATCAAGATCAGGACAGATTCAGATGTCTCCCTGCCACCTTCTCCTTCCCAAACTTACCTTAAGGAGATCTTTGGGAAAATTTGGTTTCCATGTTTCCCAATCACCTTTCTTTGGAAGGGTTCAGTGTCAACAGGTCAGTGCGCCATGTGCCCTTCTCCAGCTCCGTTTGAAGGGATGTCTCAACCAAGCTTGGCTTAAAAACAAAGAACCCCAAGAAGGGAGACCAGGAAGGGCTTTGACATTGCCCTTTGACAGTGAGCACCTGGACAGCAGACTGAGCAGGCACACCAGTCACTTTGTCACAGTCTTCCCTACTATGGTGAGATATAATGCATTCCTACTTAAAGCAGACGCCATAAAGGATATGCAAATTTTTTTTGCAAATATGTGTGCTGTTTTGTCCTCTTTTTCGATGGCAACCCTACAAAGAGGTGGACTGGAGCACTCCCCGTCAATGTGTTCAGTCATGCTCCACTGAGCATGCTAGAGTCTGTTCAGAGTCAAACATCATGTGAGATATCACAAGGAGTGACTCCCTCCTGAAGGAATTTCTGTAGTGAAGACTTCACTTCCCTGCCCCAAAGTGGAGAACCAAGCAGTGACTCTATCTAGGAAATGGTGAGAATTGTATCTACTTTTCCTGTGATGCAACACAGGGGGAAAGTGGGTGCAAACACACCCTTCTTCGGCTCAGGGCAGACTAGAGCAAGTCAGATTTTCTCCTTGTAGATAACAGTCTCAGACATTTTCATTGGTTCTTTCAGCTATTTTTGGCAACATATTAGGACATATTGATTTGATAATGAGTGGCATATGCACTAATGAATGCAGCAAACTGTCATGGAATTGATTGCCCATTTCTCTACCATTGTCTGTTCTAACCAGACAAAAGCTTGTCACGGTAATGGTAAACCTTTATCAACTCTGTTGAATCAACAGGCTTGCTAAATTGTGTCTTTTTTTTAAAAACCCACCCTCCAATCTGGAGAATTAATCTTTGCCTTCTAAAGTTAGGTTCTCAAGCAAAATTTACATTGATCTTTTGAAACTCTCAGAAAGGGTGTATGTCACTGGGTGCATCCAGTGCTAGTCCTATTCAGAGTAGACCCAATGAAGTTAATAGACACAACTAACTTAGGTTCCTTATTTCCAGTGGGTCTACTTTGAGTTGAATTTAATTAAATATAATCATATATCTATAGCTAATCTATGGGTTGTAGCCAATTACATTTTACTCATAGTAGACCATTGACATTAATGGACCTAAGTTAGTTATGGACATCCATTTTAATGTAACAATGGATACAACACTATGGGTTGTATCCATAGTAGTGCTAAGGAAGACACCCTACCAGTGCAAAGATTTCTGCTGGCATAATGGGACTTTCCCCATCTCCTCCCTCCACATGCCCCCTAAATCTGTTCTAGGGTTTCCCCCAACCTCTGGAGCAGATTTGGGGAGGGCACGAGGTGTGCACGAGGGGAGGAAAGGGGAAAGTCCCATTGCGCAAGTGGAAATCCTTGCGCTGATGGGATGTATTAGCTGCACAAAACCACATCTATATCTAATCTATATCTCTGTGTTATAATTTATTTATTATTATTTATTAATAATATTTGTATTCCATTCCAACACAAACATCTCTGGCCAGCTTACAGTAAATGCTTATTAAGCAGAGCTTGGAAAAGTTACTTTTTTGAACTACAGCTCCCATCAGCCCAATCCAGTGGCCATGCTGACTGGGGCTGATGGGAGCTGTAGTTCAAAAAAGTAACTTTTCCAAGCTCTGTTATTAAGGCAATTTAAATAGAAACAAAGCCATAAAACTGTCAAATCAAATGCAACGTTAATGAGCAGCCAAAAAAAACCAACCCTCATCACAATCCCAACGTTAATACACAGATTTAAAAAATGGAGAGGCCCAGTCTGCACAAGTTAAGAGGCCTGCTTGAGTGAACAGAAGGGTCTTTGCCTGGTGCTGAAAAGATCACAATATTGACACACCTTTCTGGGAAGGCTGTTCCGTAACTGGAACAGCTAAAACAACTGAAACTACCAAAAAAAGCCCTCTCGTATACTTTCTTGTGCACTGTTCTAACAAATCAAAATGCCTGAAGGGAGAGGGGAAATGGTCTAATATGCACACAAGCTCTACAAGGAAAAAGGAACCAATGAGATGCCAGAATTAATATGAAAGGGGAAGGGCCACAACTCAGTGGTAGAGCATCTGTTTTGCATGCAGAAGGTCCCAAGTTCAATCCTGGGCATCTTCAGGTAGGGCTGGGAGAGATTCCCTGTCTGAAATCCAGGGCAGTGGTTGCCAGCCGGTGTAAACAATACTGAGCTAGATGGACCAATGGTCTGACTCAGTAAAAGGCAGCTTCCTATGTTCCCATCAAGATTGTCAGTGTTCTGTTGTTTGTTGTTATATGCCTTCAAGTCGATTACGACTTATGGCGACCTATATATATATATATAAATTCATAGGGTTTTCATGGTAAGAGGTATTCAGAGGTGGTTTACCATTGCCTTCCTCTAAGCCTACAGCACTTGGCAGTCTCCTATCCAAGTACTAAACAGCTCTAGACCCTGCTTAGCTTCCGAGATCAGACGAGATTGGGCATGTTCAGGGTAGTATGGCTGTAGCGTCTGTGTTCTGTAGTCAAGCAAAATCTAACATTCTGATCTTGATAACACCAAGGACAACATCCATTTTTGTTTTAGGAAAAAGGAATCCAAGTATCTATCTAAATCTTGGTCCACATCCATTTGCTTTGTTAGATATGCAAAAGTATATTTCCAACCAAGAAATTAGTTGTTTTTGTCCTTGTGGTTTTGTTTATTTTTATTTTTTTAAATAAGATTTGAAAAATATTTTTGGCACAGGAAATGAAATGTGCTTAAAAGCCCTTCCTAGCATGTCCAAGAATGTCACATCAAATATTGTTCTTGATAAAAGTGAACCACAGACAGCACAACAGAACAGAAACTGAGAAAAGAAACAGACCTTAGACCTTGGACTCTAAAAAAAATTCAAAAGGACAAGTCTTAATTTGAGACGAAATAAAAGACTGAACACCTGATGTTCATTAGCGGCAGGGAAAAAAATCATTGTCTTGATAGCTTGGACAGAAACTGTTAGTGTGAAGTGAAATTAAATTACCTGAACAGGATCTGAAAATAAAAGAAATAAAAACCTGATTTGTGAAAACATTTCAGATTTTTCAATTCTTTCAAAGTCTGGAAAGGCAAACAATAGATCTCAGCTGCCACAAGGATTGGCTTATGGTTATAGCATTGCTTTGGCACTCTTTCAAAGTAGTTACAATATTCAAGCTGCCGGAATCCGGGACTAGTTTTACCAATGGACCAAGAAAAAACTGGCCTTACCTGATCCTTGCCCTTGGGGCTATTTGCCAGGTGCATGTGTGCGTGTGCATGTGTATGTACACTAACCCACTGTACGAATGTACAATACATGCATAGCCCTATTAGGGATGGGAGAGAAATTTTTCAGTTCACACTTAAAGACAAACCTACCTAATTTGCACTTTCTGAAAAATATGCAAACCAAACAGCCATCCTTCAAAACTTACACTTCTCCAGATTTTGCAGTGTTGTTCGCCTGTTAACTAATGTGTACAAAAATCCATGTTCTCTGGTAAAGTATGCACAAAACTGCATGTATTAGTGGGAATGCATATTAGGCAAAAATAATTTGCAAAAAGTGTATATTAGGCAAAATGGCATCCAAAATGTGCATCTTAAGAGAAAACTGCCCTAAAATGTTGACTATTTTTATGAGGATTTAAAAAAAAAAATCATAAAGTGATGTGGAAATGTGGAGATCTGAATTTAAGAATGGAAAAATGAGAAACAGAGAAACCAGAATCGACAGATTAACCCATCGCTAAGCCGTATGCAGGCACTTGATACTGCATGTAAACATGCACGTGAGGGGTGCAGGGATGAGCACACTAGATCTGCCCCCTCCCTCACCTTTGGGGTCACCTTCCAACTCATGGAAGGCAACCTTCTGTACTAATGAAAGCTCCCTGTGCATTTTAGAACCCTGATTCCCCTCCCCCTCGGGGTCCTCAAATATGTGGGAATCCTGCACAACCATAGTGGGCTCTCTGTTACAAAAGATGATCTTCCACAAGTTGGAAGGTGACACAAACAGTGATTGAATGTTGGTGATGCTAGTGTGCGTGTCCCCTTGCCTGTCCCCACCCTTGGATGGGCTTGAGCTGCCACAGGGATTGGCTTGGGGTTAAAGCACTTCTTTGGCACTCTTTCAAGGTAGTCACAACACTCAAGCTGCCAGAATCCAGGACTAATTTTATCAATAGACCAAGAAAAAACTGCTGGTAGAGGAACTGTGTTGCATGCAGATAGCCACAGGCTCAATCCCCAGCAACTCCAAGAAGGAAAAGTCTATCGGAAAAGACTTCTGTCTGAAAACCTAGAGTGTCACTGCCAGTTGGTGTGGAGCTAGATTTACCAATGGACTGATTCATTGTAAGGCAGCTTTCTATATTCCTATACCCAGTGTGTTAAGGAAACACATTTTCAAACTCCTGCATAGGGCCTGAGTATGTGTAAAATCTAGACATTTGTCATTTCCAGACCATTTTTGCCAGATTTATTTTATGTTTCCACTTAGTGTGCATGCTTAGATTATGTAGACAACACATGAATACCAAAGGAACCAGGTTCTTGAGCTCATCACCCATAGCGCACCATGGAAAACTAAAGGATCCGTGCATTGTTTGCTCAAAAATGTTTCCTATAGGCTCATTCAGTTTGAGGGAGGCAGCTGGAACAGTGGCAGAACATCTTTGTTGTCATTTGTTTTACATTTACCCCTTCATCCATAAGAAATAGATTCCAGTAAATAGATTCCAGTATTCCGGTAAATAGATTCCTACAGAGAGCTTTATTGATATCCTCCAGCCAGATTCTCACCCAGATTCTTACTCCCTCCTCCCATCTCCCTCTTTAATTACTGGGTCTCGCTAAGGACAAACTTCTCAAAACTCAAACTCATAGGAAGGAGAATGCCACAATCTCCCTCATACCTATTTTCCTGTAGGGCTCTGACTCATTTCTGGTTGCACTTCCTGGATAAGTTATAGTATTTTTGAAGTCAAACCTTGGCAACTTCAGCTGTCCCAATGGTTAAACCAGCCCCGGAAGGAGTGATCTTCAGCTGTCATTTGCCTTGGCTGACCCACTTTTTCTCTCCCTCCCTTCTGCTGCATACTGATTTCCCTCCAACAAAAGTTGGATTGCTGGAATATGTTCCCTTGAGTACAGTGGATTGACTTCATGTTGTGCTTTACAACTCAGGTGTCTTCCCTGCATTCATTTCTGTGCTGGGAAAAAAAGGGTGACATTCTTGTAACACAAGACATGGTGACAAAGTCTGGCCCCTCCATTTCTCTGTTCCACTACATTTTATTAAGAATATTCAAAACAATGGTACACACACCAGAACAAATGGTTTTGATAAATGTAAATAGCCCTTAGGTCAAACATCTTGTTCCATATGCCAATTACCAATTAGTCCTCATTCCGGAGAGAAAAATACACAGGAGGGAAACAAAAGGAGAAGGAAATGAGTAAAATATGAGCTCAGGCCTACTTTCATGTTTTAAAAATAAAATAAGAAGTTTCTAGAGCTCATGATTACACAGAATGTCTTTGGACAGGGCATAGTGTTGTCTGTGAAAGAGTATGGGGGTAATATATGTACTGATTGGAAGGGTGACATGTAGCTCCCTTTTCTATCTGTGGCCCTGGGTTTTGCAGATGTATAATTTCAATGATCCATGCTGCCATTTAGCACACTTGACAACATTCAACATATGTATACCACCACTGGTCCATCTAGGTGAGCACCGTTTGATTGTCAGCAGCTCAAGGGTTCAGGCAGAGATTATTTCTCTCTGTCTTGCATGAGATATTTTAACTGGAGATACCAGGGACTGAACCCAGAACCTTCTGAATGCAAAGCATTTCCATTACCAATGATTTCTTCAACTTCAATCCAATGGTCAAGATTGTACTGCCACAGTAGAGGTACGGGGAGGAGCCATTGCTCAGTGGCAGAGCATCTGCTTTGTGTGAAGAAGGTCTCCGATTCAATCCCAGATTCAATCCCAGTCTGGACATTTCCAAGTAGGGATGGGAGAGACTCCTGCCTGAAATCCTGGAGAGCCACTGCCAGGAAGTGTAGAAAACCCTGAGCTAGACAGACCAATGGCCTGATTCTGTACAAGCAGCTTCCTACGTTTCCTGAGCTGGAAATAGCTGGAAATAGCAATTCACCCCTGACTTTCCTAGCCATGGAAACTACCCTTCTCTTCTGTGAACATGAGTTGTTGACAGTGACACTGAGTAATAGATGGTTCAACAATCTATGATGCTAACCTATTTGTCCCCAGGCACAGTCATAAAAAGAAAAAAGGCAAGACCTAAGGGACGAAGGTGGAGAGGGTAAGGGAAGGCATAATAATATTCCCAGCATGGTATGCCCTAGTATGAGTGTGAAAATGCACCGGCTCTTTAGTGCTAGTTTCAGAAGGACTCCTGACACTCTACTTTCTTTTGTTACTTGTTTAACTCCCAGAATGCAACCGCTTGCAGTGGGAGATAGTGGCCCTAGGCTAGTCTTGCACAGCACACCTGTGTCTAAAACTGTTTCTGTCAGGACGCTTTCATTTGTCCCTGACATTACTGTAAAACATAAAGTAGTTGTGGGATAAGGGCTGGGTGTAGGGGTGAAGTTGTGAAGCCTGTGTAAGGGTTTACTGCGTCCTTGGACAGCTGTAAACATCTTTCCCCAGTGTATTTGATTAATGTTTTAGGCTTAGCATGTTTCAACTGCAAAAACAGGCTGCAATAATGAACTTGGATCCCATCCAGCTTTTATCCCTGAATCCTGATAAACAACTCTGGTCCCAGAAGTAGAATGCTAGTGATCTACCTATGAGAAACGCAAATCCCCTAATGTTTTGTTAGATGTGGAGAGAATAACAAGGTGAAGCATAAGGGCTGGGTGTATCCTCACTGGTGTAAACTGGAATTCGGCTGAGTCATGCCAGCGAAAGGGTCTGATTTACTGTGCTGTCAAGTACTGGAGAACTTCAGGGGTGTGAAAGAAAAAAAGATAAAAATTAAAATATTTCCATCTTGTCTTCATTTACTTTGTGTGTATAATGGGGTAAGGCCTTTTCTTTCCCAAACGGTTGATTCCTGGTTTTTTTCCTGGAAAAAAATTGGACATATACTTCATTCTTGCAACCAAATATGTACTACATTACATTACATTATATTCCCCAAACTTCAGATGAGCATGTTCCTTCTCACTGTGGGAAAGGTCAGTTAATATTGCTTTCTAAGTTCTCACCTTCTGCTTTGCCCAGTCATTCAGGACTTAGGGATGGGGCCCTGCGTTGTGGTCAGTGGTATCAACCTTTTCACCAGGGATAGAAAGATCTGTCCATTTCAGTTTCTCATTTTTCCAGTCTTAAATTCAGTTCTTCACATTTCTGCAGAAATTTGCGATGGTCTTAAAAAATAAATCCTCAGGAAAATTCTTCAGCATTTAGTGCAAATGTTTCATAATCAACACTTTTTTGTATGCCATTTTGACTAATGTATACATTTTTGCAAGCAATTTATCCTAACACAATGTATTTTGGTATGTCATTTTCACTCATGTATTTATTTTTATACACACTCTCCCCTAATATATGCACCTTTGTAAAGATTGTTTGGTTGGAGAACTGCATCACAAAATTCAGTTAAGTGCAAGTTTTGAAGGATGGCTGTGTGTTTTGGTTCTCATATTGTTTCAGAAAGTGCAAATTTGATAGATTCGGCTTTAAATGCAAACTGAGTCAAATTTCTCCTCTACCCCTATTCCTCAAGATCTATCAGCTTAGTTGCCTTTCCCAACATTTGGGTCCCCAGATGTTGCTAGATTACAATTCCATTCATTCCTGACAATTGGCCATGCTGGCTGGGGCTGATGGGAGTTGTAGTCCAACAATATCTGGGGACCCAAAAATGGGAAAGGCTGAGCTATAGCACAGTCTTCGTTAGGGAATCCCAGTGCACCTGTATTTCCTTGCTTCAGATGATGTCACTGGTAATATATGTGTGGAAAAAGGGAGCCTCCCCACTCCAATGGGCAATGCAGTGATGGGAGCACGCCCTGAGATGGCGGCTTCATTTAGCAAGATGTGGTACAGTTCCTTTCACAGCACACACTCACTGCTTTTCCATATGGTGTGGTGAGGTCCTGATGTTTGGAAATGGGAAATGACCACATCAAAGAGCTTTCTTGAAAGCTACCTTTTCTCACTGTGCTAATATGAAATTTCATGACTGTACATATAGCCCTTGGCAGAGCAGTTTACGAGCAGGAAGCTTTTAGTTGCAAAGGTAAACAGAAGAGTATAGATGAGGACACTATTTGCTGACTTTTTTTTTTAATTACAGGAAGGACGTTATATGGTGCTTTTCATTGCTTTCATTTTATTGTATAGTGGAATTTTCCTGTGATGGCGACTATGAGTGAGCCCAGCCATCCACACTTAGGGCTGGACACACAGGGGAAGGAGTAGGATCCCCCTGCCCCCAATCTGTAAAAGTGTCTAAGTAAATATAAACTGTATGCAAGAAGTCTGATTTTGGTAGGGTTCACAACTGTATGGGCACAGCCAATGCCCACACCATTTGTGCCTGCATAGACTCTTTTACATGTTATGCTGATGGTCATCAAGCATGAGAAGGTGCAATACTGTTCCCCTCTCTGTGAGTGTTTACTGTACACACATATAACATGTGTGAAGTCATATAATTTGCATAGCTGACGCATCATGGCTTAACCATCCCAAGCTCACCTGTCTTCGCACCAGATGTAAACTAAATCACTTTCAATGGAGTGCAGGCATTACCGGTTGCTGGAAACTTTGTACAATGCAGCATCAATATTGTACAGCCCCTTCCCAGTCCCCGGCATGCTCCCTCACCCTCCAAGTCTGCAAAATATCCATACTATCCTCCCTGACCCATGTTGGTAATAGTTATTTGTGGTATTTTTTTGTGTCGCAGTACTCACTAGCACAGAGTATTGGCACCTCTTTTTTGGCACCCACAGTACTTTTATCAAGATATGAATACCAACACCTCTGTTTTTTTAACCAAAAAAACACTTGTTATCTGCATTGGGCTTTATACATAAGAAAAGCCCTGCTGGATTAGGCCGGTGGCTCATGTAGTCCAGCATTCTTTACTTACAGTGGCCAACCAGATGCCTATGGGAAGTCTGCAAGCAGGACCTGAGCATAGCAGCACTCTCCTCTCCTGCATTTCCCAGCCGTGGGTAATCAAAAGCATACTGACATTGGAAGTAGAACAGGGATAGTAACCACTGATGGCTCCATCCTCCATGAATATGGCTCTTATTCAACCATGATTCAACCATCTGTGCTGTTCACAACTGTTGAGTAATCAAGCGATCAAGAGACCAGGCAACATTCATGTTTTACTCTGAGTCTGCAGAACTATTGATTTAAAAAAAATCAAAATATTTGAGATAAACTACATATTTTGCTTTTTAGAAGCATATGGTTGCTTTTTAGAAATGCTAGGATTTTGTTGGCTTGAATTTTTGTAACTTGTGTTGTTTTTATTTGTATTTTGTATTTGTGTTTTTCTATTTGTGTGTAAGCCACCTTGGGGACCTTTTTGGTCAAAAGGCGGCCTAGGAGTAAACCATAACAACATATATGCATGGGTGCAATAGCCATTCCGCCAGTTCTCCCTGCGCTCTAAACTGAACTCACACTGATTACAAAATACAAAAAGGGGCTTTGCTAAAAATGTGAGAAAGAGTAGACTATGCTAAAAATAGAGGAGAATGTTATGGAAAAAGGAAGCTTTGGGAAGAGGTTTAAAGGATATATGGTGCGATTAGGAATAAGGTTTCTGGGAGGAAGCTCTGTGCATAAGGAAAACTTTGATTAAATGAATGGAATCATTTCAAGAAGCAAAATTCCCTTGGATAACTGAGAATGACAAAAAAATCCACTACCCCTAAATTCTCAAACAGTATATTAAAACCAGATCTGCCACCTTCCTGCTTTGAACAGGAAATGTCAGCTATTTAGGGCCAATCTAAATGGTAATTTCCTGCTCTGACATAATCACTGGTGGGGTTTTTTTAATGTTATAGTGCACGCACCAATTTGAAATAAACTTTGCTTTTGTTGTCACTCTCTGGGCTGATCCTTCCAGGAGAGATGCCTTGCCGAATGAGGATCCTTGCTGCCCGCCAAGGAACCAAGGGGTTAAGGCGGAAGAACGGAGGAAAGGGGCTCTGTGAGGATGAGAGGATGCCTTATTCTAATTTCCTAGAATCCTGGGATTCATCTAGCAGATCAGGGGTGGGCAGGCTTGCTAGCAGAGGACACTGCATGCTTTCGCTGCTTGCCACTGAAGAGCACCTGGGTCAGGCTGGTGAGAGGCCCTTCCAAGCCCCTGGGGCCCTCATCCAGTGCCCAACCTGGCTAACTGCTGGTACCGGCCGTGGTGAAATTCTTTTGAGATACTTCATAGGAAGCAATTCATAAATGACATCACCTGCCTCTCTGTCCCACTTCGTGTTGATATCCCCCCAGGACTGGTTCAGTAGGAATGTGCAGTAGTAATGGGGGGGAAAGTGACGGCAGGTTGCTCAACCATGTGAATGCAGAATCGAGAAGGCCCCTGCCTTTCCGTTCTCCTTGCACCTTGTGCAACCGTCTGCTGCTGACTACGCCAACCCCTTCCCCACCCCTCCAAGGCAAGGAAGTCTCATTCGGTGGCAGACAGATGATGTAGCACACTCTTCACTAACCTGGTGTTCTTTAGATGCTTTGGACTGCAAGTCCCATCAGCTGATGTATGAGTCCAAAACACCTGGAAGGCAACAGGTTGCCAAAGGCTGACATAAGAGCCTTCTCGGTGGCTGCCCCAGACTCTGGAACTCCCTTCCTAGGGAGGTTAGACTAGCCTCCTCCCTGCTGTCTTTCTGTTGGCAGGAAAGTAGTTTTCTGTTCCGACAGGCTTTTGGGAACTGAATGCAAGGGCTATTAAATAGGGTGCTGTGTTTACTGATTTGTATTTTGTGTTTTTTAACAAATTGCTGTGTTTTAAGTGGTTTTAATTTTTACAGTTAGTTTAGTTACATTTTAATTATACCTTTTGTATGTTTTATTTATATTTTTTAACTGTGTTTGTTTTAATTTTTGTAAGCTGCCTTGAGTCCCAGTTCTGCGGAAAAGGCGGGATATAAACCAACAACAACAACAACAACAACTGGTTTCTCCTTGTTCCTGGTAGTCCGAAGTAAAGCACACTGTCAACCCAGAGACTCTCAAGTGTCTTTGGAACGGGGAAGCTAACTTATATTGAGTCAGACCATTGACCCATCTAGCTCAGTATTCTTTGCACTGACTGGCAGCAGCTCTCTAGGATTGCAGGCAGGAGCCTCTCCCAGCCCTACCTGGAGACGCCAGGGATTGAAGCTGGTATCTTCTGCATGCAAGGCAGATTCTCTACCACTATACAGTATTGAGCTTGATGGAGCAATGACCTGGCTCAGTACAGGGTGGCTTCCTGTGTTCAAGCAGAAGACTGCCTTTTAGGCAATGCTTAAACAGCAAACCTAGATGCAACACCTTAACCCCAATGTTTATAAGCCCTCCCTTTTGTTGGACACAAATAGTTGGACACAAATAGGCTCCCAAATAGTTTTCCAAATGAATTTTCCACATAATACTTCATGTTCCCTTTTTTTTTTTTTTTTGGCACCCATATAAGACACTCTTACAGGAATGAAACAAGATTATGCTTTGTAATAGCAATGCCTCAGGACAGAATGTTGCTATTGCTTCAGGATTTAATTAGAATTATTTTTCTTGACTCAGTAAGTGCAGGGAAAACAAGGAATATTAAACGGAAATAAAATGAGTTGTATGTGTTTCTCTCCTTCTCTAAAAGTTGGGCATTTAGCTTGGTTTCACTGCTGGAAAAGTATTCTGCTTTTTATTATGTCTGCACAAGACCTGTATTAGAGCTTTATCTCTCTATCTGTTTATACTTGGGCCAGCTGGTTTCTGGCCTAGTTTTTGGCCTAGTAGGAAAATGAGCAGATTAAGTACAGTTCCTTGGCAATTATTTTCAAAAAGTTAACAGAAGATGCAGAAGAAGACCCTATTGTATGAATAAATTTAGGGTGCTGCCTATAGACTGAAAATCAACATGAATAATTTAGGGCAAAATTCACATAAAGTACTGTGCTGCACTCAGTATTACACACACCTCCTCCCTTGTGCCCATGAAAGTTCCTGAGCCCCCCCAAAATCAAGATATATCTGGGATCAGCCTGGTTCACATGACATAGTATGCAAAACCATGGTTTACCACCAGAGGGAGACTCCCAGCCTGCAGGTGAATATTGGCCCGCCAGGGGATCCAGTTTGGCCCACAATGCCATTTTCCTCGAATCACACCCACCTATAGATCAGGTGATGTCACTTGTGGGCAGGGTTTAATTCTCTCTTGGCTCTGCACACCTGTTCCCAGCAGGGAACAGGTGCTTGCAGCCAAAGCAGGATTAAACCTCTGCTCATCAGCTGATGAGCAGAGAAGGGTTAACTCCTGTTCAGTGTAGCTGCATGCTTCCCTGCTGAGATCAGGCCAAAGCAAGCCGTCTGCTTTTCTGCAGGCACTGGCAGAGAAAGAAGGCTTTGCCTGCCCTATACTTGGCGCTTGGGACATTTTACCAGGACTGAGCAAACATGTGGGCTCCCAGAGAGAAGCTTAATAGCTGCTTTGATTCTCCCTGGTCCCTTTTGCTCCTACACTGAGTTAAGCCAACTTCTGGCTTACCATGTTGTCCAAATTCAGACTCAAGACTAAGCTACCTCCAGAACAACCATGGGTTGCATCTAAGATTTTTGCAGCTCGTGATTAGTGAGGAGAGAGATTAGCACACTCTTCAGCAATGCTTCATATAAATCATATAAATCCAGTGCCACGACGTTCTCACACTGGATGTGATGCTAACTGTGCGGATGCAGTTAATAATGCAGGCTTTTTGTTATGTGAAGAGCTTCTGGGAATCCTGAGCCAGCCTAAGGACACAGGGCTTTAAATCTTTACCTGCCACAGTCACAGCAAAAATCACCTCTCCCAAGCTGATGTTTGCATTGAATGGGAAGCTCCCATTAGTGCCAAAGCAGGCTTGCCTTGAAATGCAAATATCAGGTTGGGGGAGATTCTTTTTGCTTAGACTGTAGCAGGGAGAGTAAGGGCTGCATCCAAAGCAGTCATTGTACAAGTGTTAACAACTTCTGCTTGTGCAGTGGGCATTTCTCTCCCTCTCCTTGTCATGCCCCCACACCCTTGGGAGTGTGCAGGGGTGCACAGGGACAGAACAGGCAATGGAATTCCTATTGTGCAAGCTGTTCCATTTGTGCAATGACTTCACGGGATGCAACCCTAACAGCTGAACTTTCCCTTCTCATCCCCCATGATCCCAGGGTTGCTTCAGGCTTCCCTGAGGCTGCTACTTACATAACAAACAAAAAAGTGCATGTGGATTCCATTCACAAATTTACATTTTGTCTCCAGACCCTGGGTTCTGCAATGCACAGTGCTCTGCAGGGATGTGTATTTCTTACTTAAGCTGAGATAGACATAGAAAAAAAACAGCATCTTTATAAAAAACATTCTATCAATGGGATACCTCCAGGTTCACCTAAGAGTTTATCTCTTGAAGTTTAAAACATGCAGAATTTTGAAGTGATACATTTGCATTTTCAGCAGGAGTGTTCTGCAACAGATAAATTAAACATGTAGAATAATGGAATGTATGGTGTGTTTGTGTGTTTTCAGTGGTGGCTGGTGGCTCCATGTCAGTGGGGCAGTGGAATCCACTCTGGGTTTTAGTTCATCATCATCATCATCATTTTATTTGTATGCCGCCTTTCCACATAAAATTGTGCTCAAGGCAGCTTACAACAAGGTGCACAAAAATACATCTCAAAAACAATTGCAAAAACAATTTCAGACTTTCAGGAGCTGAAGCACCTTGGATACCTTCTTGAAAGTTCAGACTAAAACCCGGAGTGGATTCCACTGCCCCACTGACATGGAGCCTCCAGCCACCACTGTGTGTTTTGCTGCACATGTAAGATTAATGTTTACAAAAGGCTTTGTGTGTTTTCATTTCCTGCTAATGAGGCAGCGGATCAAGTTTAACAGAAAGGACTCTGTGCATTGAAATATGGTATTGTGCCCATCAAAGTCTGCTTGCTCTTGCTTGGCTTATGATGAATACCGTTCTTTAATAGCGGCCTGGTGTTTATGAAAAACTTATTACAGAGGCTAAGGGGGGAAGCCAAGAATGAAGGAATGGCTGAGTGGCATCCATCAATCACTCCTTTTAAAAGATGAACTGATCTTTCTCCCCCCCCCTTGTTTCCCCCCTCCAAAGTAACACTTCATAAAAAGGTTTCCAACATAAATATGCAAAGCATTAGGGCAATTATATTTTGCGTGCTCCTTTCAGTATTTCTGGTACATGGACTGGCTTGAGTGGAGAGCCGAGAATGTCGGCAGTAAAACAGCAAATCGTGCTTTAAGAGAGAGAGAGAGAGGCTGGGATGTATGAGGGAAGTGCCTGTTAAATAGGAGCTGTAAAAAGAGATTGCACAGAATAAGCTCTAAATACAAGCCTCCCTGTGTGTTTTATTTGGGGAGGGAGTGAGGTGTGGGAAGAGGGACAGCAAGAAGGTTATTGAATGAAATTGAAACATTCCCTTAAAAGGTCAAAGATATGTCCCTGTGTTCCAATGTAAAGAAGATTTTCTTTTCTATATGGACAGGGCACCTACCATGTTTAGAATAAGCAAGGGTGGTCAACTCATACATCACAACTGCTACATGATGAGGGCCACTGGAAAAGCTGGCCACTGCTACAGCACCACACAGAGCAGTTTTCAGCTTATTGTGTGATCTTTATATATTTGTTATTGGTTTATTCAGTATGTGTGAGAGAGAGGGGGGAGAGAAAGAGAGAGACTGAGAGAGAGAGAATAAATCACACTTTTTGGACAATTCTTGTTTCCCAAAGCACTTCAGAACCACATGAGAGAGAGAGAGAGAGAGAGAGAGAGAGAGAGAGAGAGACTCTTCCATCAGGCTTACCAAGACCCACAAAGCAAAGAAAGTGACCAGAAGAGGTAATCCAGTTTTTAAAGACTAGAATGAAGTGATGAGCTTCATTCACCACTAGAGATGGAAGATGGAAGGATCTGTCAGTTTTGGTTCTCTCTGTTTCTCATTTTTTAAAAAATTTAAATTCAGTTCCCCACATTTCTGGAGGAATTTGAGTTTTATTTATTTTTTAAAACCCTCATGAAAATTGACCAGCATTTTAGTGTGAATTTCTCCATATAAACACATTTTTGCATGCGGTTTTGACTAATGTACACGTTTTTCCAAGCAATTGTCCCTAATATAATGCGCTGTGTGTTTTTAAAAATATATTCATTTTTATGGACATTTTCATCTTATATATGCATTTTAATATTATTTGATTGGAGAAGGGCATCACAAAATTCTGATAAATGCACATTCCAAAGGAGAGCTATGGTTCGGTTCACGTACTGTTTTGGAATGTGCAGATTTGGTAGATTTGCTTTTAAATGTGAACTGAATCAGATTTCTCCCCCGTGCCTGCTCACCACTTCATTTAGGGGAAGGCCATAGCTCAGTGGCAGAGCATCTGCTTTGCATGCAGAAGGTCCCGTGTTCAATCCCTGGCATCTCCAGGGAGGGCTGGGAGATTCTTTGCCTGAAATCCTGGAGAACTGCTGACAGTCACTGTAGACAATACTGTGCGAGAGAGACCAATGGGTCTGACTCACTTTGTGGCAGCTTTATATGTTTTAGCTATAACTGGCATTTAGATCCACTTGGAGCCAGGCTGATCTTCCCTTGCTGGCCATTTTTGCCTGAATAGCTGTTGGTAGCTCTTGAAAAATTGTATCTAAATACATATTCAAATCTTTTTTTAAAAATACATTCACAAACTAATGTGGGGCCAGAGTGCCGTCTCCCCTCACTTCTGAGTCCCAGCGCAACTGGCAGTTGGAACCAAGTGTGGTGTAGCAGTTAGAGTGCTGGACTAGGTCGTGGGAGACCAGGGTTCAAATCCCCACTCAGCCATGAAGCTCACGGAATTACCTGGAGCCAGTCGCTGTCACTTACCCTGACAACCTCACAGGGATGTCATGAGGATCAAATGGGGAGGGGGGCAGCCATGTGCACCATCTTGAGCTCCTTGGAGGAAAATTGGGATATAAATGTAACAATACATTTTTTAAAAGTGTTCTTTCTACAATCTGGAGGGTAGCTGGTCGGGAGTCGGGGAGGGGGAGTGGCGGTTATTTATCGAAGGTCCTTGGTTCTCACCAGACCCCCACTCTATGAGACCAAGGTGGCAGATTGCATGTACTGGAGGTTGGGACCAAAGGGCAGTCTAGGGATCCTGCTCGTGTACCGTCCACCCTGCTGCACGACGGAATCCCTGGCCGAGGTGCTGGGGGTGGTCTCGGATGTACGGGTGCAGTCCCCAAACCTTCTGGTATTGGGGGACTTCAACGTGCATTCAGAGGCCAATCTCACTGGAGCACCTCAGGACTTCTTGGAAACCATGGCTTCCTGGGAGCTGCACCTTATTTCAATGGGCCCCACCCATGTAGCTGGTCATGCACTTGACCTTGTGTTTGTCTCGGGAGAGGAGGGGAGTGGTCTGAAAATTGGGGATACATCCATCACCACCTTGTCATGGTCAGATCACTACCTGGTGAGGATGGACCTTTCACTGCCGCAAACCCTCTGTGGGGGTGGAGGACCCATTAAGATGGTCCGCCCCAGGCGTCTGATGGATCCTGATGGATTCCTGAATGCGCTTGGGGATACTTTGGAGCAAGCACACAGCCACTCGGCTGAAGCCTTGGTGGAGGGCTGGAATGCCACAATCACCGGGGCACTAAACCGAGTGGCTCCAAAATGCCCTCTCCCCCTGAATAGAACTCAGATGGCACCGTGGTTTACCCCACGGTTGCAAACTCTGAGGCGGGAGGTGAGATGGCTAGAGCGCCGGTGGCGGAAGTCTTGCTCTGAGGACGATCGAACACTGGTTAGAGCTGCTGCTGCAGCCTATCATGTGGCAATAAGGGCAACAAAAAAGGATTTTTATGCTGCCTCTATTGCATCTGCAGAGTGCTGTCCCAGGAGACTATTCCAAGTGGTCCGGAGCCTGGTCGGTCCAGTTGCTCCGGAACCGATGGAACATGATAAGGTCTCCTGTGACGAGTTTGCCAAACACTTTGCGGATAAAATCGATCGTATCAAAAGCGATATTCCGCACACTGTGGATACAGAGAGTGAGCCAGAGGTGAACAGTGTTGCTTCGGTGCAGTGGGATCGGTTCCAGCTTCTTCCTTCTGATGAAGCGGACAAGGTGCTTTCAACTCTAAGGCTGACCACCTGCCTACTTGACCCTTGCCCTTCGTGGCTCATTATGAGCTGCAAAGATAGACTGGGAGAGAGGATCAAGCTGATGGTAAATGCATCACTTGAAGAGGGAATAATGCCGTCAGCGCTCAAGGAAGCGATAATAAAACCAATCTTAAAAAAGCCCTCCTTGAACCCTCAAGATTTGAACAACTTTCGCCCAGTCTCAAATGTGCCATTCTTAGGCAAGGCAGTTGAGCGGGTGGTGGCTAAACAGTTGCAAGCACACTTGGAAGAAGCGGATTATCTCGATCCATTTCAGTCGGGCTTCAGACCGGGACATGGGACTGAAACAGCCTTGGTCGCCTTGGTAGATGATATGAGAAGGGCATGGGATAGTGGCGAAGGCACCTTCCTTGTCCTCCCGATCTCTCAGCGGCTGTTGATACCGTTGACTACGCTATCCTCTTGGACCGCCTGCAGAGGTTAGGTATTGGGGGCACTGTATTGCAGTGGTTCCATTCCTTCCTCTCTGGGAGATACCAAAGAGTAGCATTGGAGGAGGACGTTTCAGATCCCTGGCCCCTCACTTGCGGGGTGCCACAGGGTTCTATCCTTTCTCCAATGCTTTTTAACATCTATATAAAGCCGCTGGGAGCAATCATCAGGAGATTTGGGCTGCAATGTCATCAGTATGTGGATGACACGCAGCTCTATCTCTCATTTAAATCTTCACCAAGGTTGGCTGTGGAAACCCTGTCCAAGTGTCTGAGGTCGGTGAGTGGCTGGATGGGAAGGAATAAGCTGAAGCTGAATCCTGACAAAACCGAGGTGCTGTTTGTGGGAGACAAGGGAAGATTAGGAGATATAGACCTGGTGTTTAACGGGGTACGATTGCCCTTGAAAGACCAGGTCCGTAGCCTGGGGGTCATTCTTGACTCCCAGCTGTCTATGGAGGCTCAAGTTTCAGCTGTAAGCCGGGCAGCTCTGTATCAACTCCATCTGATACAGAGGCTACGCCCCTACCTTCCCAATCATCTGCTCCCACCGGTGGTACATGCCCTGATCACCACTCACCTAGACTACTGTAATGCTCTCTACGTGGGGTTACCCTTGAAAATGGTTCGGAAGTTACAATTGGTACAGAATGCAGCGGCGCGTCTGATTGCAGGCAGCCGCCATAGAGATCACATCACTCCTGTGTTGAAGGAGTTACATTGGTTACTGGTTGTGTACCGAACCCAATTCAAGGTGTTGGTTTTAACCTTTAAAACCCTATACGGTTGTGGCCCAGCCTATCTGAAGGAGCGCCTCCAGCATCGACAGGGATGCCGCTCAACAAGATCAACCTCAGAGGGCCTTCTCTGGATCCCACCAGTCAAAACAGCCAGGCTGGTGAGGACTCAAGAGAGGGCCTTCTCAATAGTGGCCCCTGCCCTTTGGAACTCTCTCCCTAGTGACCTACGCCATGCCCCGTCTATAATGAGCTTCCGCAGGACCCTGAAGACTTGGCTTTTTAGGCGGGCGTTTGAGATGGGCTAGTTTTCTACTGTTTTTAAATTTTAATTGTTTTATATACTGTTTTATCTTGTACGTCGCCCAGAGTGGCTGGACAACCAGCCAGATGGGTGACTAACAAATTTAATAATAAATAAATAAATAAATAAATAAATAAATAAATAAAGGCTGATTGAGCATTTCCACTACCTCACTGGAATCAGATGCACAAGAGGGATACAGCTGGGTGTCGTATCATAGAATCATAGAATAGTAGAGTTGGATGGGGCCTATCAGGACATCAAGTCCAACCCCTTGCTTAATGCAGGAATCAGTCAGTCAAGTTTATTTGCCAGGCCATAGGCCAACACAATTAAGAACATAAAACAAACATATTAAAATTTTACAATTAAAACGGCATTAAAATAGAATCACTTTAAAACCGTTAAAACATAGAATAGAAGTATGTGTATACATTTATAACCAAAAGATCTCTAAGATCCAAGAACATTGTAATGTTTAGCCCTCAACTTTTGGGCAACAAAAGCGAAATGTGCCACCTTATTTGTGACTTGAGGGTCTTTATCTGCAAGAAGAAAGGAGATAATTTGATCTATATCTTTGGAACCTAAGGTACTGATCAGGGGATCCAAATAGATGGATCTTGGTTGGATATAGAGTGGGCAATCTAAGAGATAATGTGGGAGATCTTCCACCTTTCCTAGCAAGCAGATGCACTGTCTTTGTTCTCGCGGAAGTTGAAGGTAACGGCCAGAGATGAGGGCAGTGGGCATAGTCTGGAATCTGAGGGCTGTAAAAGCATGTCTTAAATGTACAGAATGGAGATATGACAAGTAATCAGCCCTTGAGTGGTCAAGTTTATAGAGACTATACCACCTTGAAAATTTGGAATTAAGGATGGCTAGCCTATCGATCCATATAGAGTGTTGAGCGATCTGTGCACTTATTTTACTCTTATTCAATAAAAGAGGGGACTTAGATGTAAAATGGTATTGCTGTAGAATGTTCAGGGATCTCTGCTTCCAGGATTTGTCCTTTGTGGCCTGATCAAAACAGGCCTTCGCCAAGATCTTAGAAGGAGCATTAGTTAGTGAAGACCAGTAAGTTAATAAGGTCTTGTGTATAAGAGCCGTGATTGATAACAGGCCGCATTCAGATCGTAGCAGAGCAGTAGGTGTACCGGGAGGTAAACAAAGAAGCTGTTTGAGAAAGTTATTCTGGACGGCCTCCAGAGTGGGGAAGGAAAGAGCATCCCATTCCCAGACAGCCGCCCCGTATAGGATCTGTGAGATAACCTTATATTGATAAATTTTCAGAGCTGGAGCCACCTGATAGCCCCCAACAGACCTGAAAAATTTAAGTATCGCTCCGGTGGCCCTAGATGCTGAACATTTAACTGCGGCAAGTTGTCTTTTCCATGATAGATTATCTTGAAAATGGATCCCAAGATAGTTAAAAGCACGACTCTATGGCGTGGTTTCCCATGGACCATTTATGCTGTCTAGATCTATTTCCAAAAACCATAACTTTGGTTTTCTGATAATTAATTTTGAGATGTTCCTTTTTACAGTAAGTGTCCAGGTTCGCCATTAATCTCCTTAAGCCAATTGGAGTGAGGGATAGCAAGATCATATCATCTGCGTAAATTAACATTGTGATCTTCCTATTACCTAATGAAGGGGCAAAGAAAGATGGATCCTGCAGCTCAGAAACAATATCATTTAAATAAAGGTTAAACAAAGCAGGGGCTAAAAGACAGCCCTGCTTTACACCTTTGTTCACCGATATTGGATCAGATAAATTGTTTCCCAGTCTAATTCTCATAGTGTTGTTCGAGTGTAATTCCCTAATCAGGTGTAACAAGCGTTTATCAATATTAGTATTCTCCAGCTTGGACCATAGACGCTCTCTATCTATTGAATCGAAAGCTGCCGCGAGATCTACGAAGGCGACATATAGGTGTTTTGTGGGTCCATGTATCGATTGATTGGTTAAGAAGTACAGAGTAAAGCAATGGTCTATGGTACTCTGGCCTTTTCTGAACCCTGCTTGTTCTGGATAGATAATTCTGTTATCAGCTTCCCATTCCTCTAATTTTAGGAGGAGAAATTTGCCATATAGCTTCGCTCCTACATCCAACAGACTGATAGGGCGATAATTGCGTGGATCACATCTCTGTCCCTTCTTGAAAATAGGAATGACTACACTTTGCTTCCAGCCCTCCAGTATTATACCAGTATTGTTTATCCTAGTGAATAATTTGGCTAATATCGGAGCCCACCAATCAGAGAATTTGATAAAAAGATCAGGGGGAATCATGTCTTCCCCCGGAGTCTTGCCTTTTCTCAGAGAAGAAATAAGCACTTGAATTTGTGTTAGTGAAACCGATGGCCAGTTAGGTAAGTTTATCTCTGTGAGTATTGGTAAAGTGGCAATACTATCTATGGGAATAAAATATAGATTATTAAAATGCTCTTGCCAAGCCTGGGTTGAGATTTGGTTAGTTATGGAGTGACTACCAGCTCCATACCAGCCCGAGACCATATCCCAAAATAGGCGATCATTACCAACTTGCTGAGCTTGAATAAGCTGTTGCCATAGAGTAATCGCGAACTGGGCCTTTTTTTCCCTTAACAATGTCTTGTAAGAGGAGCGAAGCAAAGCAAGGTGTTCACGGGTAGCAGTAGAAGGATCCCTTATAAATCTACGAGCGTAGTATACTAGATGCCGTTTGGCCATTTTACATTCCTGATCAAACCACCTCTTACCCAATGGACGTAAAGCCTTAGAAGGGCCATTAATTATTAACAATGGTTTGAGACAAGATATAATGGATTGGTAAGAGTCAAGAATATCGGTCTCAGGATTCATAGATTCTTGCCTGAGAGAGATCAGGGTATTACTATTCAGAGATTGTGAGATGGAATAATTTAAAAAGGGGGACCACCGACGTCTACGCTCTGCCTTTTGCAAATCCGTCGGATTTGCTGAAGTATCAGGGATTGAGAAACGTCGAGAGCGTAAAACCGTCAGAGTAGGAAAGTGGTCGCTTTCAGTTCTATCCAGTATTTGAAAATTGTAGACTTCTGGAAATAGGGATCTTGAGACAAAAGTGAAATCAATTGCGCTAGCTCCCATCCAGGAACAATATGTAAGGGCCCCATTAGACAAATCCAAAGGAGAGCCGTGCAGACATTCTAAATTGTGTGAATGGGTAAGTTCGGCAAGTTTTAGACCTTGTGAATTAGAAAGCTGATCCTGCGAATATCTAGGGATGGTAAGGTTATCTGTGACTGGACCCTGATTCCTAGACAACCCATCATGACGCCCAGGCCCCAGTCTAGCATTAAAATCACCACAAAGTATGATTCTAAATGATGGAAATTGGCATGCCACATGGGATAAGAACTCTGAAAGGTGGTCCCAAATGCAGCCTGGAATAAAACTTCTGGCCATATCCGGGGGTATATAGACATTTATAATGATAAGATCGCCTAAAATGGGGCCTGTTATTTTTATACCCTGTATATAGTGGTCACATTTTGGTAAAAGGGGTAAAGTAAGAACTGGTAAATTGGCTGAGATAAAAATGCAGAGGCCCCCACTACCCCTACCTTTATTACCAGATCTTACCGCTGGGAGGGTAAAGGCTTGGTATCCATTTAAATACACAGGGGTATCTGCAGGAACCCATGTTTCCTGTAGGCATATAATTTTAAAATCATAGAAAAAAGATAACAAATCAGCCTCTGTCAATTTGTTAAGCCAACCCCTTATATTCCAAGAGAGAATCGGGCAATATCATTCAGAGTTATATACGCCCCTCAGGTCTTGTCCGTTCTTCCGTGTTCGTGTAGCAGTTAAGATCCTGGGAATTGGGCTCTCTTGCAGAGAGGCCGAAAGTCAAGAAATTGACGATGATCTCTGGGATTGGGCTTGATCCATAGATGAATGGGCTTTATGCAGGAATCTAAATCAAAGCATTCCCAACAGACGGCTGTCCAGCTGCCTCTTGAATGCCTTCAGTGTCGGAGAGCCCACTACCTCTCTAGGTAATTGGTTCCATTGTCGTATGGCTCTAACAGTTAGGAAGTTTTTCCTGATGACCAGTCAAAATCTGGCTTCCTGCAACTTGAGCCCATTATTCCGTGTCCTGCACTCTGGGATGATCGAGAAGAGATCCCGGCCCTCCTCTATGTGACAACCTTTCATGTACTTGAAGAGTGCTATCATATCTCCCCTGAGTCTTCTCTTCTCAAGGCTACACATGCCCAGTTCTTTCAGTCTCTCCTCATAGGGCTTTGTTTCCAGTCCCCTGATCATCCTTGTTTTATTTATTTTATTTATTTATTTTCATTTCTAGACCGCCCATAGCTAATAGCTCTCTGGGCGGTGTACAAAACGAGATTAAAATACAATATAGAATAAAATCAGTAACAAAGGAACACATTAAACTAAAAACATTAAACATAAAGCATTAAACATTAAAAGCATTAAACATTAAAATGCCTGGGAGTATAGCCAGGTCTTAACCTGGCGCCTAAAAGAAAGAACCGTAGGCGCCAGGCGTATTTCCTCCGGTAAGCTGTTCCATAATTCGGGGGCCACCACAGAAAAGGCCCTAGATCTAGTAACAGTCCTCCGGGCATCCTGGTGAGTTGGTACCCGGAGGAGGGCCTTAGATATTGAACGAAGTGAATGGGTAGGTTCATAGCGGGAGAGGCGTTCCACAAGGTATTGCGGTCCCACACCGTGTAAGGCTTTATAAGTCAACACCAGCACCTTGAATCTAGCTCGGAAACAAATAGGTAGCCAGTGCAAGCGAGCCAGGACAGGTGTTATATGCGCAGACCGATTGGTCCTCGTCAACAGCCTGGCTGCCGCATTTTGCACTAGCTGAAGTTTCCGAACAGTCTTCAAGGGCAGCCCTACGTAGAGCGCATTACAGTAATCCAGTCTAGAAGTTACCAGAGCGTGAACAACCAAGGCGAGATCATCACTGTCCAGATAGGGGCGTAGTTGGGCTACTAAGTGCAGGTGGTAAAACGCGTTCTGTGCCACCGAGGCCACTTGAGCCTCGAGCGACAAGGAAGGGTCAAAAAGGACCCCCAAACTACAAACCTGTTCCTTCAAGGGGAGTGTAACCCCATCTAGAACAGGATAAGCATCCACCATCTGAGCAGGGAAAGAGCTCACCAACAGTGTCTCAGTCTTGTCTGGATTGAGTTTCAGTTTATTAGCTCTCATCCAGTCCATTATCGCGGTCAGGCAACGGTTCAGCACATCAACAGTCTCACCTGTGGAAGGTGAAAAGGAGAAGTAGAGCTGCGTGTCATCAGCGTACTGATGGCAACGCACTCCCAAACTCCTGATGACCGCACCCAGAGGCTGCATGTAGATGTTGAAAAGCATGGGGGACAAAACCGACCCCTGAGGGACTCCACAATGGAGAGTCCAGGGTGTCGAGCAATGTTCCCCAAGCACTACCTTCTGGCGACGATCCGCTAAGTAGGAGCAGAGCCACTGCCAAGCAGTGCCCCCAACTCCCAACTCCGCGAGCCTCCCCAGAAGGATACCATGGTCGATGGTATCAAACGCCGCTGAGAGATCAAGGAGAATCAACAGAGTCACACTCCCCCTGTCCCTCTCCCGACAAAGGTCATCATACAGGGCGACCAAGGCTGTTTCAGTGCCAAAACCGGACCTAAAACCGGATTGAAACGGATCCAGATAATCGGTTTCATCCAAGAGCGCCTGGAGCTGGCCGGCAACCACCTGCTCCAGAACCTTGCCCAAAAAAGGGACATTCGCCACCGGTCTGTAGTTGTTCAAAACATCTGGGTCCAGAGAAGGTTTCTTTAAAAGAGGTCTTATTATTGCCTCCTTGAGACTACCAGGGACTACTCCCTCTCTCAAGGAGGCATTTATTACCTCCCTGGCCCAGCCGGCGGTTACAGCCCTGCTAGTCTTCACTAGCCAAGATGGGCAAGGGTCCAGAGCAGACGTGGTCGCCCGCACCATTCCAAGCACCTTGTCCACTTCCTCGAGCTGCACCAACTGAAATTCATCCAATAATGAAGGACAAGACCGCACTCTGGACACTTCAATGGATTCATCTGTCATAACATCAGAGTCTAAGTCCCGACGGATGCATGCAATCTTATCCTGGAAGTGCTCCGCAAGTTTGTTGCAGCGGGCTTCCGATGTTTCCTTAGTATCATGAGAGCCAGAATGTAGAAGCCCTCGTACCCCCCTAAAAAGCTCCGCTGGGCGGCAAAGGGATGATCTAATGGTGGTAGCAAAATAAGACTTTTTTGCCACCCTAACCGCTTTTATGTACAACTTAGTGGAAGCACTTACCAAGGAATGATTACATCCGTCAGGAGTTCGCCTCCACCTGCACTCTAGCCTCCTTCTCTCTTGCTTCATCACTCTCAGCTCCTCTGAACCTGTTCCAGCATATTGATGACTAGAGTCCACTCCAAATCCTCAGGTGACCTCCGTAGTAGCATCATGTAGATGTGGAAATTTGTTAAAAGACATATTTTCTGTGAATCTTCCTCACCTCCAACCAGCCCAAAATATCAGACACCTCTCTGCCCTCTGGTCCATGAATACTTGAAATTGTGCTCTTGAGTTAACTCTGCCGGTATTAAGTCAATATAAACACTTTTATCAGTCAAAGGAGAAGCCAGCCTCATTCTTCAATTGAATCCAGGGAAGGATCCCCCCCCCTCTCCTTTTAAGCCAAAGCAACTGGCGTTTGGTGGAAATTGGAGGCTCTTCCTGCTTAGCAGAGACAGTGTGGGTTACTCATGAAAAGCATAATGGCTTTCATTCAAAGGTGCCATATGGCTGCTTATAAGATTTCTGCACAGCAATTGCTGTAGCAGCAACTAAACAAATGACACTGTAGCACAATATAATGCCTGTCAAGTGTGGTGATAAAGAATGTTTTATTCCTCTGCTCTCTGTTTCTCGCTGCTTCAGTTTAGCCCTGGCAACATAGGCAGAGGAGCAACCACTAGATAAACTATCAGGCCTCCCAGAGTGGCTGATGGCCCTTGCTTGGCTGGAGTCCTTCTCTCAGACAGCCAGTTCAGGTATTGCCTTTAAACAGAGCTTGGAAACGTTACTTTTTTGAACTACAGCTCCCATCAGCCTAATCCAGTGGCCATGTTGCCTAGGGCTGATGGGAGTTGTAGTTCAAAAAAGTAACTTTTCCAAGCTCTGCAGCAGCTCTCTTAAGGAACCTGTGGCCCTCCAGATGGTTGCTGAACTACCATTCCCATCAGCCCCAGCAAACATGGCCAATGGCCAAGAATGATGGGAGTTGTGGTTCAGCAACATCTGGAGGCCCAAAGGTTCCTCACATCTGCATTTGGCTCAGGGGTAGGGAACCTGTGGTCCTCCAGCTGTTGTTTGTCTACAATTCCTATCATTCTTTACTATTGGCCATGCTGGCTAGGGCTGACAGGAAATGCAGTCTGACATAAGCAGGGCCACTGATTCCCCACCCCTGATTTAGCTGATCATTTGAGCCTGGAATACCAGTGGTAATGACTGGAACATAGGAAGCTGCCTTCCCTATAGACCCTCTCGGGTGTGAAGATCAGCAGAGGGGACCTTCTTGGTAATTTTACCACCCTCAAACATTCAGGGGGTGGTGGCCCAGGAGAAGGCATTCTCTGTGGTTGGGAGCCCATAAGTTGTGGAATTTTCTCTCCACAGAGGTGTGCCTGGCAACACTGCTATACAGCTTTCGGCAAATGTTTGAGATGCATCCCGGCCTTTTATCCCAGTCTTTGGCACTTGAGATGTATGTTTTCAGGACCCACCTTATTCCTGTGACTGTAATTTGTTTTCATTGTTTTTAATATTGAATTTTAAAATGCCCTGGGACCTGTTGGTGAAGGGCAGACAATAACAATAATAACAATAACAGACCATCTAGCTCAGTATTATCTACACTGACTAGCAGCAGCAACTCTAGACAGGAATCTCTCTCAGTCCTACCTGGAGATGCTGGTGATTGAACCTGGAACCTTCTATATGCAAAGCAGATACTCTACCACTCAGCTACAGCCCATCATGATGATGATACCCAAGTGGAACCTACAAATCTGGATGAATGGAGAATTTCATTCAGTCTGCATTTTTAAGTGAAACAACCCAATTCACACCTCTTGGACTAATACACGTATTGGAATGTAGTCATCCTTCAGATTTTGTACTTATCTGAATTTTGCAATACTCAGTTCAACAAACCATAGCAGAATGCATTAAAATACATATTTCAGGATAAAATAGACCTAGAAATGTGGACATTGTGATAAAATGCATATTGAAATACACATGTTGTGATCAAAATTAAGCCCTAAGTTCATTCCATCCTGTTTCCACATTTGTCTGTGAATTTAGTTTTTAAATTATCGTTGTGAAAATTTGCATTTAAATTTATTTAAATTTAAATATATTGAAATATTAAAAATATTTAAATTTATTAAAAATAAATTCACAGACTAATGTGGAAATGTAAAGGAGTGAACTGAGGGTTCAGTATGTGTGAAAACTGAGATGGACTGGAAATAGACTGATTCATCCATCCCCACCTTCAACAGAAAGTTGCCAAAGAATAAACCACAACTGTAATTTACTTTTAAAGAGATGTTCACACAATTACTAATTGTGTAATAACACCTAGTTGTGCTGCTCTCGCTCTCTCTCTCTCTCTCTCTCGCACAAACACACACACACACCATACAGTATCAAAAACTGAGCTTGAGATTCCCTTCAGTTCCAAAACTGTTTTGTATTGTGTCATGGAGGGCTTCTGTTTGAGTGAGATGAGCCCAGAATTTCCTTGGATGCATAAAACTATTGCACAGTTCTTATGGAGCCTGCCCTGTATGATTTATACATCATACTGTATACATACTGTATACATACTGCATGCTGCTGTGTTCTTGTCTTGTTTAAAGTTGTGCTGTGCCTTATTTGTATACATTGTTTGATTGAAGAACTGCATCACAAAATTTGGAGAAGTGTGAATTTCAAAGGAGAGCTGTGTTTTGGTTCACATATGGAGAGTATGGATTTGGTAGGTTCACCTTTAAAGGCACACTGAACTGAGTTTCTCTCCATCTCTGTTCACCACTTAATTTAAGAGGAGAGCCATAGCTCAGTGGTAGAGTGTCTGCTTTGCATGCAGAAAGTTCTAGGATCAAATCCCAGCATCTCCAGGTAGGGCTTGAAGACAGACCTACCTGAAACCCTGGGGAGCCATCGCCAGTGTAGACAATGCTGAGTGAGATGGACCAATGCCTCTGACTCAGTAAAAGACAGCTTTCTATGTTCCTGTGTTAGATTTCAACCACAGATTGCAAGAGCATGTTAAGCCACCTTCATCTAGCCCAGTATTCTCTCATCTAACTGGCAGTGGCTCTCCAGGTTCTCAGTTAAAGCTCTTCCCTATCACCTCCTATTTGATCTTTTCAACTACAGGCGGGACCCGCTTATACGGCAGGTTCCATTCCGGACCCCCACCATAAAGCAGAAATCGCTGTAAAGCGGAACCCCATTGAGTATAATGGGGCGCGTCGCACAAAAATGCCGCGAAAATGCCGCAAAATGCTGCAAAATGGGCTAAAACGGGGAATGAAAGCTGCCGCATTAGCGGAACACTGGGAAGCGAAGCACCGGTAAGCGGGGTCCTACTGTAGAGATTTTAGGGGTTGGACTTCCTGCATACAAAGGCATACACTCTACCACTGAGCTGTAGCTTCTCCCATCTGTCACCTATGGCTATGTAGTGCTATACCACCCTGAAAAAACTTTTGAGGAAACTATTGTTGTGGTGGTTGTTAATTCTAGACCATCTTCCTGCTATACTTAGCCTGAAATGCGAAAAAAGAGGAGGGAGAAAGCCAAATAACTCAAGTTGTCCTATTTGTCCGGTGACAACTGAAAGCCACAACAGATGATCAGGCAAATAGGTTGTTTTTAAGCTGTAAAGATATCCATACTCTGTGTACCCCTCTTGATGCTGGACACATTTAATGGTCATTCTTTATATTAATAAATGGGTATATATTAGGGGCAAGGGAAGATTTCATTTGCTCTGCTTTTTGGAGAGAACTTACCTGATTTCCTCTTCCTGGGCCAGTGCTTGGACTGGAATGTAGATAGGCAGAGTAGTCTACACATCCACAAACCTCTTTGCACACTGGACCAGGATTTACAGGGTGGCCCACAGCCTGCCTTTTTATTTTATTTTCTTATATTTTCAAGTTGCTTGGAGCTAGAGATGGGGGAGAGATTCAATTCAGTTGACAGTTAAAGGCAAATCTATATCATTTGCACTTTCTGAAACAATATGAGAACTGAAATGCAGATATCCTTCCAAATTTGCACTTCTATTTTTGCAATGCAGTCCCCTGGTCAAGTATGTGCAAAAAATGCATATACTGGGGTAAAGTGTGCATAAAATGTATATATGAGTGAAAATAGCATACAAAAATGCCTTATACAGTATTAGGGAAAATTGCTTTTCAACAATGTGTATATTAGGCAAAACTGCACATAGGTGTATAGTCAGGAAAATTCACACCACAATGCTGATGAATTTTCTTGAGGCCTTTTATAAAAAAATCATAAACTGGTGTGGAAATATGGAGCACTGAACTTATGAATGGAAAAATGAGGAACTGGGAGAAACCAAAATTGACAGATTTACTCATCCCTAGCTGAAGCAGCTAGAATATACAGTTCCACAAAGCGCTTCAGAGGCCCATGCTTTTACTTTTGCCTACCTTGTAGAGATCCTACTTCACCTCTGACAAATCCCCCCCAAAACCTCTGAGGCATCTCCACTTCATGCAAATCTAATGCACACCTTTTCTGGTACGATCAGGGGAAAACAGACCATTAGGCTTTCAAACTCAAACAAAAGTTTACAAGGTTAACCAAAAAAAAGTGTTTTAAAAAGTAACTCAGGTGAAATGGCATTTTTGCAAAAACAACAAAAATGAGTCTTAACATGTTTTAGAATCTTAGTATATGAAATATCATATGGTGATAATCATGAGTCAAGGAAGAAACACAGCAGCCCTTCTATACCGAATCCATATTGCAAATTTGTTATTGGCATGCTGAGGTGTGTTTCCCGACACATTTCCCAAAAGTTTTCTTCCGAAATAAAAGAGGATTCCATTTTTCTGCTACTTTCTCAGGGCCCTTGGAATTTTTTTCAAATTTCAGTGGGTATGGGGTTTTGAGCGTACAAGGTGGTCTGTGTGGTCTTTCTACTGAATATTGTTCCAGTGCTCTGTAGCATCCCCAGCTGTCTACACTACTTGATTTGAAAAAGTCCTGTGGGAGGAGTTACCTGATGTTGTGCTTCCAGATGACTTGTTTACTGAGCATTCATCCTGATTTGTTTGCAGGGAGATTAGACAGTGTTGACTGTTTAATGGCCATTCACTCTGATTTGTTTGTTGGGAGATTAGATGCTGCTGCATCAAAGCAAGTGTTCTAGTGCATTTTTCCTGTCACTTTCCTTACTGCAAAAAATAAGGAGGAAGCAGTTTTGTTGCACAAGACCTCCCACTCAACTGTAATTGTGCAACCTGAATTTGCTGGTATGTGACTGAACCCCTCCTGAAGGTTGTGACAGTCTGGAAGCACCTGTGATGTCTCCCCTGTGCTTTAATGGAATTGAGGGCACTGAGGAAAGCTGCAGACTGCAGAGCACTGGGGATATTATTTGCAGAATGAAAGAAAGGGACACTTGCAAACACCCCTTGGCTGCCTCAAAAGTAAGGTAAGCTCAGACAAAACCTCTGAGACCCCACTATGAGAATTTCACCAAAAAGTTCCCTCCCCTTTGACAATTTTTAAATGAAATTTCTTCTCTCATTAACTGATGCAGAGTGGTTGAAAACAATGGAGGAAAAGTTTTTGGCGCAGTGCTAGTATTTGTTGATGAAATAACAGGTTTTCTGGATGCCTGTGTATTTCTTCCCCATGGAGTCATCAAAAGCCTGTGCTAGGCCTATAATATATATTCACTTTCTGAACTGCACCTTATATATTTACGCCTGCATTATGCTCTTGTTTGGAATCACACTCGAGGGAAATTCAGTTTAGATATAGTCTTCTGGTTTTTTTTTTTAATTTTAAAAAAGCCTGCAGTGATTCCATATGCTGTCGCCTTCACTTTCCATTTCTTAGACAAATTGTTCCACATCTTCTGAATGCACCTTCCATACCTCACTTCTTCCCTCTCTTTCTCTCTCTCTCTCTCTGCCGACAGGCAACTCATCCAAAGAGTTAACCATTCCAAATCGTTTAATATTTATGCAGCTCTCGTGCTGTTCAGCGACTCCTTTATGTGGGATTGCATATTAGATAAGATCACAGATCCACTCTGAGCCAAATGCTGTAGTCCTACTGAGGTCTGACTGTACTTCAGATGTCAAAAAAATATGAATAGGTGGTCTTAATGCTCTCCTCTGGTGTTATATCAGTCTATAGAGAATATAGCTTACAACAGATTAGAAGCAATAGAGGACTTGACATATACTGAAAAAGCAGGAAGAATGATGCTTGTTGACATTATCGGCTAAACCTGTAGGGGAATTTTCTTTCTTTCCTTAAAAAAAAGAAAGAAAAAGAAAAAGGATATTTGCTTATTTGTTCACCTCTGCTTTCCTCTTTCTAGATCCACTTGCAGTTTATCTTTCCAAAGTAGGTTTTGTTTATCTAGCCATTTTAAATGAATGTCTAGCAGGTACTTTGTATGGGCCGAATCACCGTAGTATCTGAGCATCTTACAAGCCTGCCTGGCCCTCTGTTGCTTATTTAATATTTATTTGCCTTTGCAGCTATAACTCACTTGCTTAAAGGTTGTTTTGTCCCACTTATAAGCAGCTGCTGGCACCTGGCTACCACACTGCCTGTGTATTTTGAGAGTTTGCCACGCTACAGTGTCGAGGCACTGGATGCTACAAATGATCTAGGGGAGCCCAGTAAACAATCTGGGGCCACTCATATGTTGCAGCATAACTGAAGCTAAATGTGTGGAACTGATTGGTGCCCAGATGTGAGACCATTGTGAGCTCCGATTGACCTGCTCTGAGCTTCTTAATGAAGACTTGGATATAAGTACAGCACATCCATAAGGGTTGTGCAGCGAGTCCTATTATTTAAATAACATAAAGAATTACTTGATTAAAAGATCTGTGGATTGTAAACACTCTCCAGGCCCAATCACAAAGTAGGGTACGTATGAAAATTCTCAGATAGTTTTGCCAGTTAATCATCAAATGCAATGGCAGCTGGTGCCCATTGGGAGAGATAGGGTGGAAAGCAGGGAGCCCAACAGTAGGTGGAGCCACAGTCAATGATAGGTAGTGCCAACTAGTTCTAGTTTTGCCCCCATCCTCCTCTCTGGTGAGTTTTACAAGGGCAAATCTGGGACAAAGGAGGAGGAAGCTGACAGCCAGGGCCAGCCCTGAGCAGGTTGTAAATAAGAAGGCAGGCAGGTGGGGGCTGACTATGGGCAGACTGTGGTTGATGGGAAGGAGCCCTATTTGCCCTAACACCTTCCTCCACTGGTCTGATAGATGGATGCATAGCTTTGATCTAAATGGGTGACTTGTAGGGTTGCCAGGTCTCTGGTTTTAGCCCAGAGACTCTGGTTTTTTTGGATCCTCTCCCGGTCTCTGGGTGAGTCACCTTAATCTCTGGATGCTTAGCTTTCATATAAAAAAAAAGTTTCTAGGTGGTCTGGTTCAAAAGATATAAGCCAAAATGTCAGCTGCTGCCCCCCCCCCACAACTTCTGTTAGTACCGGCTGGACTAATCTCTGCCCTTTCAGGTTTTTAGCCAATAAGTGAAGTCAGGGTTGTGATTGACAAGATTTGTTGATCCTCAGGCAATAGCTAAACCCACAGTTTCCTTTTCCTGCTTGTCTCACATCAGGAATTCAGTAAATATATAGCTTTTAGCAGCATAAAGAGTACTTTCTCTGTACAGGATTGGAACTTGCTTCTGAGCAAACAGGCGTAGGATTGCACTACAACAGAAGATCATAGCAGGATCTTGGTAGGCATAGAAGTATACATGCAGGGTGTTTTTAATTACTTGCAAAAATGGCATATTATATATTTTATGTTTCAAATAATTTTTGAACAGAAGTTTTAAAAAGTGTACATGCTGCAGTGTTATACTTTTCTAATTAAGGAGTCAAACAAGTTTAAATTTTACTGGACTGTTGAAGAGGGCAGTCTATTCGTCATATTCATAACATGTTTTGAAAACCTTCCCAATATGAAGCTTTTCTGGGAGTAAAGCTGCAATGCTAATTCCACATACCTGGGAGGTAACCTCAATACTAGTCCATGTCATCAGTACTGAGCTTAATGCTACTAAATGGCCTGATTCAGTACAAAAGAGGAAAGAGACCCAAGGGCCACAGTGACTCCAAAAATTATTTATGTATTTTATTTTCAACATTTATATACCACTTTATTGTAAAAAAACCTCAAAGCGGTTTATAGAAGGAATTAAAACAATAAAATTACTGGCAAAAACAATTAAAGACTTAAAAACATTCAAAATAATAAAACCAACAATGAGTTAAATAGAGATAAAAAAAATCTAATAGCTACTACATGCCTGGGTAGGCTTGCCTAAACAAAAATGTTTTTAGTAGGTACCAAAATGAGTACAATGAAGGCACCTTCCTAATATAAATGGGCAGGGAGTTCCAAAGCATAGGTACTGCCACACTAAAGGATCGATTTCTTACAAGAGCAGAACAGGTACTATGTGGACCCTGTAACATGGAAAGCACACATTGAACTTGGCCTGGCAGCAAATCAGCTACCAGTGCAGATTTCAGCGCAGAGGTATTATGTGCTGATAGGGTCTCACTCATGTCAGCAGTCGTGCCGCAGCATTCTGCACTAACTGCAGTCACCAGCTCACGTTGTGCTGCATGGGGATTTCTGTGACGTTGGCTGACTGGCTGACAGGATTTTTTTTAGTTTTGGTTAGGAACCCTGACTGGTTGTGAGATATGGAGTGTTCTGTCTTACTCATAAAATCTTGTTGTGGTTCGTATGGTATTGCATTTAGGGAATCAGCACTGTCTTTTCTTTTCTATTTGCATTTTATTTATTTATTTATTTATTGCACTTGTATACCGCCCCATAGCCAAAGCTCTCTGGGCGGTTTACAGCAATCAAAAACATTAAAACAAATATGCAATTTAAAACACATATTTTAAAAACAATTTAAAACACAATTTTAAAATTTAAAACAATATAAAAACAATTTAAAACACATGCTAAAATGCCTGGGAGAAGAGGAAAGTCTTGAGCTGGCACCGGAAAGATAACAGTGTTGGCGCACAGGCGTATCACGTCAAAAGGATCATTCCATAATTTGGGGGCCACCACTGAGAAGGCCCTCTCCCTTGTTGCCACCCTCTGAGCATCCCTTGGAATAGACACCCGGAGGAGGGCCTTTGATCTTGACCATAGTGTATGGGTGGGTTCATATCGGGAGAGGCGTTCCATCAGTTATTGTGGTCCCAAGCCGTGTAAGGCTTTATAGGTCAAAACCAGCACCTTGAATTGAGCTCGGAAACATACAGGCAGACAATGTAAGCGGGCCAGAATCGGTTTTATATGTTCGGACCGTCTGGTCCCTGTTACCAATCTGGCCACTGTATTTTGCACAAGCTGCTGTTTCCGAACCGTCTTCAAAGGCAGCCCCACGTAGAGTGCATTGCAGTAATCTAATTTGGAGGTTACCAGAGCATGGACAACTGAAGCCAGGTTATCCCTGTCCAGATAGGGACATAGTTGGGCCACCAACCGAAGTTGGTAGAAGGCACCCCGTGCCACCGAGGCTACCTGAGCCTCAAGTGACAGAGACGGTTCTAGGAGAACCCCAAGCTACAAACCTGATCCTTCAGGGGGAGTTCAACCCCATCCAGAACAGCTTGGACCACCATCTGGTCAGAAGAACCACCCACTAGTAGCATCTTAGTCTTGTCTGGATTGAGCCTCAGTTTATTAGCCCTCATCCAGTCCATTGTTGCAGCCAGGCACCGGTTCAGCACATTGACAGCCTCACCTGAAAAAGATGAAAAGGAGAAATAGAGCTGCGTGTCATCAACATACTGATGGCAACGCACTCCAAAGCTCCGGATGACCACACCCAACGGTTTCATGTAGATGTTGAACAGCATGGAGGACAGAACTGACCTCTGCGGAACCCCATACTGGAGAGTCCAGGGTGCCGAGCAATGTTCCCCAAGCACCACCTTCTGGAGGTGACCTGCCAAGTAGGAGTGGAACCACCGCAATGCAGTACCTCCCACTCCCAACTCAGCTAGTCTCCCCAGAAGGATACCATGGCTGATGGTATCGAAAGCCGCTGAGAGATCAAGGAGAATCAACAGAGTCACACTCCCCCTGTCTCTCTCCCGACAAAGGTCATCATACAGGGCGACCAAGGCTGTTTCCGTGCCAAAACCAGGCCTGAAACCCAACTGAAATGGATCCAGATAATCGGTCTCATCCAAGAGTGTCTGGAGCTGGCCTGCAACCACTCGTTCCAGGACCTTGCCCAGGAATGGAACATTTGTTACCGGCTTATAGTTATTAAGATTTTCTGGGTCCAGGGAGGGTGTCTTCAGGAGTGATCTACTACGGCCTCTTTCAGGCAGCCAGGGGCCACCCCCTCTCGCAGAGAGGCATTAATCACTTCCCTGGCTGAGCTAGCTGTTCCATCCCTGCTAGCTTTTATTAGCCAAGAAGGGCAACGATCCAGCACAGAAGTGGTTGCACGAACCTGTCCAAGCACCTTTTATTTACCTCTGACCTTACTCCCTTACATCCATAGAAGCAATAACAGTGGTTCCATGTGGTCAGCTCAATCCCCTTAAACCCACTGATAATGCATCTTGTTATTTGCATGATGGTTTGTTTTTTGTCCAAAAATGATGGTTTGTTTTTTGTCTGCCGCTGTGATAACGCTGAAGTGGAGTCTGTTTTACATGTTTTGTTTAATTGTAGGTATTATGAAGGGGCCAGAAAAGATCTCTTATACCCCATTATGCAGTCCCTTCCAGGCCGCCCCCTTGAGTCTCTTCTGCCTGTCTTACTAGAGGGCTCTGATAAGGCAATTACCGTTCAAGTGCCAAATTTCTGAACTTGGCCATTGTGACCAGACCCTGTAAGATTGTGAATTGCAATTAATTTTATCATATTGTTTTGATGTCTGCCATAGCTCTGTCACCAAGTAGTCTCATGTTAATATTTTTATATTGTATTGTGGTCGGTTGACTGAAATAATAAAAAGAAGAAGAAAAGAACCCACTGATGATGCATCTTGTTATTTGCATGATGGTTTGTTTTTTGTTCAATAGTAGAAAAAGAGAATTCACATATTGGGAAGTGTGGCTGTAATTGTTGTTGTTCCCAAGCAACTGCCTGTGAAGGTAGACCAAACCGTGTGTGTTTTCTCTCTGTCAGTTATTACTCACTGGAATTGGGTTGGCTGTCAAAGTGAATTTATAGCAGCCCACAGAGTAGGCAGGAAAGAGTATATAATCTTCTTACTCTTACTCATTTCTCAAACCTCTCTGCAGTGAAGGTCAAGTCTGTAAAGAAGTTTGGAGCAGCCACATTAAAAGGCAGGCAGAGCATTCCAGGCAAGGGTTGCCAACCCTGCTTTGATATGGATATCATTGCAGAGGATCCCTAGTCAAGCCTTACCAACAGCACAATCCTAAAAATATCTACTCAGAAGTAAGTCCTGTTGAGTTCTATAAGAATTTGGTTTTTTAGTTAGGGTGCATTGTACAGATCTCATTTCACCTTGGACAAGCCCAGGATCCCTCCAAAGCACCCCCCTTCAATTGGGATTCAGGATTTGTCCAAAGCTGCTGCACACCCCCAGTTTTACTCTTATTTTTTAAAGCCTGAATTTGTACTTGATGAGGTTTGTGCCCTGGCTTTCATCAACACCACCTTATAAATACTGCTTTCTGTCTGACTCCCCAAGCGTGCCTTATAAAAGAGAAATGAATGGAATTTCACTGTGTTTTCAATTTTAGCTTTAAAAAGGGGAGGCAGAGAATGGCACTCATGTCAGAATGGAGTAATGACAGTGCTTAATATTTACTAGAAGACTAGAGGATGTGGGCATGAGCTTGAGGTTTCTTGAGTATTTTGGATTTTACAGAACACGGTGGCCTGCCTCCTGGTTTGAGTGGCTCACCAAAAGCACATTATATTGTGTGCATTAGCTCCTCATACTTTTTAGTTTTTGTCCAAAGTTGGAATGGCTTGGGGCATGTATAATTTGTAGGTCACACTAACCTACATGTTGCTGTTTCAAACTTGGTGTCAGCAAGCCCTCAGAAGCCCATCAGGGTTTCCTCAATAAGATCAATAACAAAAGACAAGCTTCTCTGAAAAGCAGTGTTCATATTCACCACTCAGCTTTATGTACACTTTACAGCCAGTCACAGGTGGTTCTTGGCTATATTTTATAGGGCCATCATCAATTCAGAGTGGCACAGAATCATAGAATAGTAAGTCGGAAGGGGCCTATAAGGCCATCGAGTCCAACCCCCTGCGCAGTGCAGGAATCCAACACATGCCCAACAGATGGCTGTCCAGCTGCCTCTTGAATGCCTCCAAGGTCAAAGAGCCCACCATTGGTTCCATTGTTGTACCACTGTAACAGGAAGTTTTTCCTGATGTTCAGTCGAAATCTGGCTTCCTGTAACTTGGGCCCATTACTCCGTAGCAGTGAGGTTCACCAGACCTGTCCTGAACCCCGTGTGAGCAGTGGTGTAGTGATACATTTTGAAGTGCAGGGACTCATCATGACAGTCCCTAAAGCCACATTCCCAAAGAGTCTATAGCCACATACCCCAACAAGAGTCCAAAAGTGTAGGCAGCTGTGTTGATCAGGTAGAGAGAGACAGAATGCTCTTTTGTACAACTGTGAGGACCATTCCATGGAGATTTCTTCTTCCGTTGTTTCCTATTCTGCCTTCAGCTGAGAAAAGGTGGAGTAAAATGCTGCAATTAATTAATTAATCAATTAACATTCTCATGGCAAACTTCACAATCAATTAAGTGGATACATCCCTGAGATTGCTTCAGGTTTGGGGGAGTGATTGATTACCTTGGCCAATATGCAAAACAAAAAACAACCCCCTCTCCCATCACTTGGACATGTTGATGATTACAGTTAATTTACATGCCATAAAACAAGCCCTGGAGCAGACCCATCTTGCCCTTTAATCTAGCATTTGTTGCCTCTTCCTAACTTCAGTGTCTCCCTCTGTTTTTCCTTGGCAGCAGTGAGGCAATTGGCTATATTACAATGTGCCTGATAATGAAAATGGTTTCTTTGTCATGCGTTGGCTAGAGGTTTTGGTATAAAATCCTTAAAAGTTCACTGTGTGGCTTACGATGATGACATGGGTGCTCACTCAGTTTCCTTTGTGTCATGTAGAATTCTGAGGCATTACTTTGTATCTCTGTGACAGCCTTCCCCAACCTGGTGCCCTCCAGATGCTGTCAGTCTGTAACTCCCATTATCCTTGACTATTGACCATACCAGTTTGGGGAAGGCTGCTCTCTGACATAGCATGAAACTCGATATAGCATGAGGAGTTGATGCAAAACTGGAGAACACTCCAAATTTAAAGACAGGGAAACAATGAAGAATAATTCCCCTGTTGCCTCCACACATCTTTTAGATGCTGAGCTGCCAAAGACAGTTTTTCAATACTCAGGGTAGAGCAGGGTTCTTAAACGGTGGTCCGTGGACTTCAGTCCACGGCGCGTCTGTGGATTTTGTGGTTGAATACAGAACATCTCTGTCTGATTAACTATTCCTAATGATTCTTAAATGCATTTGCTATTGTTTCTTTTTATTTCTTATATTGCATTTCGTTGTATTACAGTTTGAATTCCATGGGATCCAAGCTGTAACACAAGAAAAATGCAATATGTAAGAAACCAAAGAAGCAATAAAAATGCAATGAGAAATCATATGGCTTCTAGCCAGTGCTTTTTTGGTTAAAAAATGAGGGGCTGGTACTCATACCTTGATAAAAGTCTGGTGAGTGCCAGCACAAAATGGTTGACATGGGCAGCAAAAAAAGAGGTGCTGGTACTCTGCACCGGTGAGTTCCATCACAAAAAAAGCTCTGCTCTTAGCACAGGGCAATACAATTGCTACAACAGGCAGAAAAACCATTAAGTAGTCCTCCAAGACCCTGAACAAATTTTCAAGTGGCCTATGGGGAAAAAAGGTTTGGGAACCATTGGTGTAGATCATTGCCTGCAGTAAGAATATTTGTTTATATCCAGGGCAAAATGTATCCAGGGATGGTCAGAACTCATCAACAGAACCCCATTTACTTTTGAATGATGATGTTCAGTCTTGGGCTATTTCAGGGGAGAACAAAGAGCTCCTGGAAATGCATGCAGAATGCCCACCCAAACTCATCTGGGATAAATATAAATATACTGTACTTAGCAAAGCCTTTCACAAAGGTCCTGGCTCCAGCGCTGGAGAGTGAGGCATGGATGGCAGGCAGGCAGGCATGGCGCGTGGGTGGAGAAGCTACCCGCCCTGCTGACTGGCTGATGCCAGAGCTGCAGAGCCGCCGGGGCGGCAGGCAGCAGCAGAGCGGCAGAGCAGGCCCTCTGGCCAGGTATAAAGACGAGGTTCTTGCCAATTGGCTGACCAAGAAGGAAACTGTGCAGACAATTTTCTACCCAAAGTGTGATGCAGCCTAAGCACCACCAACTCCTCACAAACCACAGCCTGTGCTCACAGACTTGAGCAGAGAAGAGGTGGCGATTAGGAACTCTAAGCCTCAGAAATAAATGGCCTGAGCATGCACAGAATGCACTCGCTTCACCAGTAAGGGCTCTCTGTATTTAATAAGGTGATTTTACCTGCTTGTTGCCCTCCTCCATGGTCAACATAATTTCAGTTTTCTGACACTTTCATAGAGTGGGGAGCAGGGCTGGCGCCAGACATGCTGGGGCCCTTGGGCACCAGCTTGCATTGGGCCCTGGCACGCATGTGCGCATGCACACATACATGCATGCGCGCGCCCAGGGCCAGCCCCAGACATGCTGGAGCCCTTGGGCAAAAGCCTGCCCCAGGCCCCAGCGCTCCCCTTCTGTGATTTGCACACGGCAAGAGCTTCGGGACTCTGCCATTCCCTTTCTTAACTTACCTTGTTCTGCAGTTGCGCACGCAGCAGTGCCCTTAAGAAAGATGGCGGCTGAGGTTTCCCTAAGGAGCTGAAGCCTCTGCTGCCATCTTGGTTCATGTATATGGATATTGTTTATGTATTTTGCCTTGTAAATTAATTTGATATGTTTTTTATTATGCCTTTTGTATTCTATTGTAAACCGCTTTGAGATCTTTTAGATAGTAAGCGGTCTATAAATGGAAATATTATTATTATTATTATTATTAAAGATAATCTCATTAATCATAACCCATCTCTGTGAAGTAAGGTTGCCTTGTTCCCATGTTGCAGTGGGCACCAGGATGAGGAAGGCTCCTCGAATCAGCCTGCTAATAGTAGCTAGACTAGGCCTTTAATAATAATTTTAAAGTGCTAACAGATTTTCATGAGTGTTTTTTAAACACACACACACAAATTGCTCTGGAATGTGGAGAACTGAATTTAAGACTGGAAAAATGAGCAATGGAGAACCAAAATTGATGGATTTGTCCATGCCTAGTAGCAGCTGATGGAAAAGCCTTATTTTTGAGACCCTGAAGAGCTGCTGACAGTCAGCATAGACCAAAGATAGGGAACCTGTGGCCCTCCAAATTCTGTTGAATTCCAGCTCCCATCAGCCCCAGGCACCAGGCCAGTGTTCAGGGACGATGGGAGCTCTAGTCCAGTAACATCTAGGGGGCCACATTTTCCTCATTCCTGGTGTAGACAATACCAGACTAGATAGACCAATCCGTGTTGCTGATGTTCATCTGCGATTGCTGAAAGAGACAATGTCACACATAAACACACACGCTAGAGCGTTGTTGCTTTTCTGGGCATTCTTTAAATATGTTTATGCTTTTAACAACATAAAACAGATGAGTGTATTGTTCTGGAACTCACAACTCATAAACCCCATGAAGCAGACTACAGTCGCCGCGAGCCTTGGAGCCCAGACACAATACACTGCAGATGATGAAAGCAGACACTACTGAACAGACATACATAATAGTCACTTATCTGGAAAGGAAGTTCTGTACGCTGAGGATGGAAATGGAAATGAGTAAAGGGGTGTGGGTGTTTTTTAATAGTGGAAATCAAAATTGTTAGAACATGCTGGCTTCCTTCCGACCCTAATGGACAAGGGAAGGGCATAGAATGATGCCTAATGGCCCACCAACACACACACATCAATGATACAGGGCTGTAATTAATGTTTTGAATGCGCCAATGAAGTGTTTGCAATCCTGGAGAGCCTAGACTTGATTCTAAGATGCCGACCCAGAGATTTCCTTCATGTGCACGTTTGTGCTTGATGTCATCTGTGCCAATAGATACCCCAGTTCAACAATGGAGAACATAGGCTTGGATCCAGTCTTTGCCTTCCACAGATGAAAGGTGCCTTCCATCCACAGGAGGCTTTTGGTTCAGCGGATGGAGGATGGGATCCTGCTGGCAGAGAGGGGGAAGTGACTTCTGCGGATTCCCTCTCCTCCAGAAACCACTAGTGGCACCTCCCACAGTTTTCCAGAGGGTTCTCCAAAACTCTGCTCGCAGGATATCCCTGCCTGCTGGAGCAAAGTCTAGATCCATTCAGCTCACAGCGTTTCTGATGGAATAATGGCTCTCCTAGGGTTCATCTTCCCAAGACAGGCTGAGAAAAAAACTCAGGCCACTAGCCCTTGGATAAAACTTTCAAGCCAAAGTCCACATCAATTTGTGGCAGTGGCAGTTTGTCATCAGGGTGAATAGGAAGCTACCACACTTGGAAGGGTATTGCTAACTCACAGTGATATTCATGGACATGAAGTTCTCTCTGGATACCCCTATTTATTTTATTTCAGGCACATACCCCTCCCTTTAGCCAAAAAGGCTCTCAAGGCAGCTTAGCAAATTACTAAAATATTCCCTGTTCTCAGCCTCACAATCTAAAAAGACATGGCACATGAGGAAAAAGGAACGGGAGGGAGGAGGGGAACAAAAGCCCACATACAAGTGCTTAAACTTACTGTTCTCATAACACAGTTATATAGATCTGTCTATGCAGATTCTGGCTGTCTAGAAGAGCAGCAGCAACTACACACACACACATCTGTTGTAGATATTGCCTCTGCTTTGGTCAAAATGTGTTTAATATTTTTATATTGTATTTTCAATTAATTGAATGTCTGTTTTTATTACTGTCCACTTTGAAGATAATGTAGGTTAGAGTTTCAGAAATCAACTAAAGAAAAGTAGGCAGTTTCTAAGTGCCAAAAGTAGCAGCTTTTTTGTCCTAATTCAGGAACAGGCGTCTGTGTGTTTGTGTGTGTGAGAGAGAGAGAGAGAGGCTGTGGCATCAACTCCATGAACACTTCATACATTTCCCTAACAAATTGAATTCATATTGAGTTTAGCATTTTAAAACTAGTCATCTAGAGTGCACTTCAGGTCATGAAGCTGCTGCTGCTACACATGTTAAGACTATGGAGATGATAGTTAAAGCAGGGGTGACAATCTGGATCCCACTGTGGACGTAAGAACTTAAGAAGAGTCCAGCATCCAGTTCTCACAGTGGCCAACCAGATGCCCATGGGAAGTCCATAAACACTCTTCCTACCTTCCTGCCACAATTCCCAGCATAGCTACTTTCTACAACTACTTAGGCTACCATTTACTAAGTGGTAATTTGCCATGGGGACACTTACTAGGACACTTAGCCATCTGTAATGTGTTCAGAAGAATTTGGGCATTCCTTGCATTCAAAGCTTTTGTTTAACAGGTGTGAAAGTGTGGTTACCTTCCCCTCATCTCTTAGCTGGATGTGAGAGATCGGTAGTTTACTGAATAGGTTCAGGCACATCATGTTCAGCTGATACTTGGTAAAGGACTCTATGTACATCCTTAGAAGTCTACTAAAGGACAAGGGGTAGCTGTCCTTCTGCCTGCTCCCAAGTTTTTATCTTCAGTCATAGTGGTTTACCACATCATTTCAAAATGAATGATAATAGTCTCCATGTTGCATTGACTCCACCAGGTTCTTGATTCCCATGTCTCCTCCAGATATCCCTAATCTCCATGAGAACATATGACAAGCAGTGAAACCCATATTGGAATGTTGATATACAGATTACATTCACAGTTATTGGTGACACAACCAAGTTATTTTACAGCTCACGTCAACTTTGCTGCTTATGCCTTAGCTAACTAATAAATGGAAAAGCAACAAATATTTTACCATAAATGGTTCAGGAGAAAAGACTGCATAATTGGTGCATTATACACAAAAAAATTAACTATCCTTTTTTTCATCAGGCGGTGCAGAGAATGAGCACATCCTTGGTAATTCTAATGCAATTCCTAAGCACCCATCCTGTCTAGGAGGAATGAATCACCACTACAACAAAGCAATTATCTCCAATCAAATTGGAGTTCTTTTTACCATTTTTAAGAAAGATTTTTTCAAAAAAATTCTTAAGGTGTTTTGTCTTTAAGGTGTTTTGTTTTATAGATTTAGTGTTTTGTCATTTGTTTGCCACCTTGGGCACCTTCTGTGCATATGCTAATTTATCTGTAGTCACAATTTTAGAAACAAATATAAAGGCAATACATCTCACCATAGCAGGGAAGACTGTGACTAGACGACCTGTGTGCCTGCTCTGTCTACCATCCAGGTGCTCACTATTGATGGGCAACTTCATAGTCCTTCCTGCTCTCCCTTCTTAGAGGGTATGGATTAGACCTGGATTAGATAGCCCTTCAAATAGAGGCCTGTGTTAGGGAGGGCACATGACCACCCTAAAGTTGCACATATGGGAGAAGTAGCTGTGGGTACTGTATTCAACATAGCATTGAGCAGATTGTTCCATCAATGCAATGATTTCTCCTTGTGTAATGGAATATTTCCCCCCTCTCCTCCCCCCGCACACCCACTAAATCTGTTCTGGGGGGTTCTCCCAACCTCTGGGGAAGATTTGGGAATGGTACAAGGTGTGCACAGGAGGAGGAGAGGGGGAAAATCCCATTGTGTGAGCACTGATCCTTGCACTAGCGCAACTCTTTAGTTGCGTACTGACCTAAATCCATGTGCACATCCCTAAGTATGAATACATAAACGATATATATGTACATAAACACAATATAAAAGTCAGAGTATTACAAACAGTATAATATAAAGAGCAACCAACATAGCACAATACAACCATTCGCCATCTATTCCATGCAACCACTACCATCATTCACTACCTCAAACATATCATACATTATGCAGATTATACCGACACAAGGCTACACAAAGAATACAATGTTCAGATAACCAAGGGATTCACAGGATACTGGAAAATCTATAGCCTGATCCTATGCAGAGGCTTAAGCATGCCCGGCTCTGCATAGAATTGCCTGCAGAGATCTCTTTTTTGTGAGTGTTCTTAGGGATAATAATGTTTCATGAGGAGCTGAAGTGGATTCTTCTTTCAAAAATTAATTAGAAGCATTATGGACACAGTATGTAGCATTCCTCGGCCCATGGGTCCTCCAGATGTCTTGGACCACAACTCCCACCAGCCCCAGCCAGGATGGCCATGCTTAAGAAAGGGTCCCCTGATCTTGCCAGGAGCTGTTGGCACTCTCTTCAATCTGATTCACCCCTTGACCAGCAAAACCCACTCCTGCTTCTCTCCTGCAGCTGTTTCTGCAAATAGGTCATCCATCTTTCTTGCATGTTCAGTCCTGCTTGCAGGTTGCTGCCTGTATTCTCCTATCTGCTCTTCTACTTGTGCCCCTGTCCAGAAAATGTCATCTATGGGTATAAGATGGCTTCTTGTGTATTATGTTGGGGACAGACCATAGCTCAGTGGTAGCAGATGTGGTTTGCATGCACAAAATTCCAGGTCCATCTCCATTTCAGAAAGATCAGGCTGTAGATCAGCCTTTCCCAACCAGTGTGCCTCCAGATGTTGTTGGACCACAACTCCCATCAGCCTCAGCCAGCATTGCCAATGGTCAAGAAAGATGGGAAATGTGGTCCAACAACATCTGGAAGCACACTGGTTGGGAAAGGCTGCTGTAGATTATGGGGAAACAATCTGCCTGATACCTGGCGAGCCACTGCTAGTCCTGCTAGATTTGATGGCCTTGTAGGCCTCTTCCAGCTCTACTCTTCTATGATTCCATAATTTGTTATTGTTGCATTGTTGCAGGAGTGGAGTTTTCTGTAGAAAGTGCCAAAATTAACTTGGTCAGATGTGCCCCTTTCAGCTCCACCACCACAATGCAGTGAGTCACAAGAGCCTCTTGCATCGAACCTGGGAAGTCTGAGGGAGAAATTGGCAAGTTGAAACATGCACCCTGATCAGGTTAGGGTACCAGGTTTTTGCACAGGGATGTTTTTGCACTGGGATGTGATCACACATATTAAAACAAGTTTATGCCATAATTAAGGATAGGGGAGAGATTCAATTCAGTTCATGTTTAACGTTGAATCCACCAAATTTGCACTTTCTGAAACAGTATGTGAACCGAAACAGAGCCATCTTTTGAAATGCACACATATCTGAATTTTGTGATACAGTTCTCCAACAAAACAATGTTTACAAAAAATGCACACATTGGGGAAAGGGTGCATAAAAATGAACATATTAGTGAAAATACCATGAAATGCATTATGCTAGGAGAAATTGCTTGCAAAAATATATACATTAGTCAGAACTACATATCAAAAATGTTTATTAGAAATTCACACTAAAATGTTGAAGAATTTTCATGAGGATTTAAAAAAAAGAATTGCAAATTGCTGCAGAAATGTGGAGGACTGAATTTAAGATTGCAAAAAGGAGGAAACTCAGATAACCAAAATTGACAGATCCTTCCTGCCACAACAAAGTTTGTAAGCAAAAAATAAGCTTGTGCCATAATAAAATTTGTTGAAAGTGCTACAAGACTCTTTGTTGTTTTTGCTGCTGCAACAGACTAAAATAGTTACCCGTCTGGAAATTGTTATGAAATGTATAGGCACAAATACATTTACCAGTTTATAACGTGTGACTTGGAAAGCTCCCCTTCTTTGGGTAAAAAGCTTTAGCAGCTTACTGAGAGAAATGTGCTTTGTATACAAAAGGTGTGGTAGCACCCACATAGGGCCAGTTCTAAAGGGTGGCCAGGTGGGGCGCTGGCCCGAGGGCCCCTGGAGGTACAGGGGCCCCTGAGGGGCCCTTCCGCTCACCTTTCGTGATCCGTGGCAGCAACTCCAGATCGCAGGGCAGGAGCTTTTTTTTAATTATTTATTGAATTTATTAGTCCGCCCATCTGGTTGGTTATCCAGCCACTCTGGGCGACGTGCAAAATAAAACATCCAAATACATTTACATTAAAACATTTAAAATATTCTGCCTGCCCGCCATTCCCTTGCCCCACCTACCTGTCTCCTGCCTTTTAGCATTGCCCTTAATGAAGATGGTGGCCGAGGTTTCCCTAAGGTGCTGAAGCCCCTGCCACCACCTTGGTTGATGGCAGAGATGCGCGTGCATAGCACGCATGCATGCCATCAACCAAGATGGCAGCGGAGGCTTCATCCCCTTAGGGAAACCATGGCCACTATCTTGGTTAATGTTGTCGTTATGTGCCTTCAAGTTGATTACGACTTATGGCGATCCTATGAATCAGTGACCTCCACGAGTGTCTGTCATCAACCACCCTGTTCAGATCTTGTAAGTTCAGGTCTGTGGCTTCCTTTATGGAATCAATCCATCTCTTGTTTGGCCTTCCTCTTTTTCTACTCTCTGCTGTTTTTCCCAGCATTATTGTATTTTCTAGTGAATCATGTCTTCTCATGATGTGTCCAAAGTATGATAACCTCAGTTTCATCATTTTCGCTTCTAGTGACAGTTCTGGTTTAATTTGTTCTAACACCCAATTATTTGTCTTTTTCGCAGTCCATGGTATGTGCAAAGCTCTCCTCCAGCACCACATTTCAAATGAGTTGATTTTTCATGATTTCAAATGAGTTGATTTAATGGCAATGCTAAAAGACAGGCGACAGGTAGGTTGGGCGGCACATGCACACACACCAGGGCCCGGGGGAATCTGATGCCCAAGGGCCCCAGCATGCCTGGGGCCGGCCCTGCACCCACACTTTGGAATACCCTCTCCCTGGAGGATGGCACCAACAATTTGTTCTTTTAGGTGTCTCCTTAAAAGGTTTTATTGAACCAGGCTTTAAGGAAACTTAGTGATAGATCATCTGAGGTCCCAAGTTCAGTCCCTGGCATTTCCAGGAAGAAACTCCTCCCTGAAACCCAAGAGAGCTGCTGCCAGTCAGTGCAGACAATACTGAGTTAGATGGACCAATGGTATAAGTTAGCTTGTTATGTTCCTATGTATTTCAGATAGCCTTCTTAGATACTGCTCATATTGGTTTTACAGATGGATTTAATGTATTATACAGCCACGAGAGTGGCTGTATACTATAGCCAGCATGGATTTTTCACATTCCGCAATGTTAAATTGAAAAACCCCATGCCCTTCTGATGCGTCCCATAAGCTCATTTCAAATCAAAACCTTACAGAACTTATAGTCCTGAACTCAGAAACGCTTGCTTAACAACCTTCTCAATTTTCATGGCGATACACAAAACAGTCAGAAAGAATTGAGAGTTCAAAGTCTAAAGAGAGAGAAAAAAACCCAGATGCCTTTTGGACTTTTTTCTCTCCGAGTTCTCATAATCTGTTGAAATTCATTAAAAATCAGCCATGTTCACAGTGTACCTGTAATCCTGTTACTGACGTTGCCCCATACTCTGACCTTCATCTTCTGCAGTTTAAAAGTTAAAAAAAAGCCTGGCTGATTTTTAATTAATTTATTAAATTTTCTCTGGAACATGTGCTCAGAGGCACATGTTACCAAATTCTTCCAAGCTACACAGCAAGTGAAATACCATCTCAAATTGTGTTTGCATTTTGACAAATGTGTAGGGCAGTACAATATCTCAGAGAGGAGGTCAGGTCTCCTGCTCCCCTGGTGCATTCACTATAGCTGCCCAATTTCCCTGCTTTTTAAAGTTGGATAGAAATATCTGTTGGCTATAGGTACATTCTTAAACCGCAAGGGATTTTTTTGCCTATTAGTGAATTTTTGTTGTTTTTAACTTTGTATTTTTGTTGTTGCTCGCTGTCAAGTTAGTTTCAAATGATGGACAGCTTATAAATTCTTTAAATGCATAAATAAAAGGGTCCTAGGTTCAATTCCTGGCATCGCCAGGCAATGTTCAGAATGTCTCCTGTCTGAAATCCTGGAGAGCTGTTGCTAGTCAATGTCAAGCACAGTGAGCTAGATAGACCACTGGTTTGACTTAGTATAAGGTAGATTCCTATGTCCTTTAGAAAGCAAAAAGTGAAAGATCCAATGTAAAATAAACAACCCAAATAGAAAAGAAGCATCCTTTGGACAAATTCCAAATGGTGTCACACTCCTTCTGTCCTCATAGCGCCCCATTGTCCCTTCATATTACTGCACATATGGCAGAAGCTGATGAAGCTAACAGGCTGAGGTAAAAATATGGTATATAATCTACATTCTCAGATTCCACTCTTTGTGTGTGTGTGTGTGTGTGTGTGTGCGTGCGTGCGTGCATGCGTGTGTGTGTGAGAGAGAGATAAAGAGAGAGAATGAGGAAGGATGCACTTCTAGTTTGTAATTTCTAGTTTTCTAGAATGTACTTTCCAATAGCTTGTCACAAAAGGATGAAGGCAGCACAACTTGGTTCACAGAACATTTAGAGTGGAAGCTTTTGGAATGATCAAGTTGGTAGGTGAACTACACTAAAAACCAAGCTTGCAGTCAGAGAAACCTGCCATGCTATTCATCATTACAATGACAACACAGCAATCAAACATAATTGCAGTGTTGTGGGGTGGGGAAAGTGTTTTCTTAGATTTGGAAAGCCTGGGTTTGAATCTCCACTCATCTATAGAGCTCACTGAATGAATGAATGATGTTGAGACATTTGCTATATCTCAGCTAAACTTGTCTCACATGGGAAGGCTGCCATGGAATAACATCCATGTGTGATGCTTGGATCCTAGGTGGATAGTCAGGATACAAATGTGACAAATATTGAATTATCATGTGCCCTAGCCAAGGCAGTAGACCTCCCTTCTTCTTCCCATAACAGTTTTGTGTGAAGTGGATTTAGCATCATTCTCCACTATTGCCCCATCTGTACTATACCTCCATTCTCCTCCCAGAGTTGCAATTCTCCGAATGGTTTTACAGCCAATCCTTCTTCCCAAAGAACTCTGGGAATTTTAGCTCTCAGAGTGAACTAGGGGTCTCCTAACAACTCTCAGCACCATTAACATACTACAGTTCCCAGGATGCTTGGAGGAAGCCATGACTGTTTCAAGTGGTATGCAGAGCATGGAAAATTTACTTTTTTAAAACTACAACTCCCATCAGCCCCAGCCAGCATGGCCACTGGAATGGGCTGATGGGAGTTATAGTTCAAAAAAGTAACTTTTCCAAGCTCTGGGTATGAGACTGCTTTAAATGTATGATGGGGCCTATTAACCCTGCAGTTGCCACCACCTCATTATTAGGAGGCTTTGCAGTCTCCTGGCCAAAGTGAAATATTTACCCCAACTGAACTTGACACACCAAGAATGATGATGGTGATTGTAGTTGGGCCAAACAACATTAAACCATGAGATATAACTCACCGGAAAGCCATGATATGCCGGTCACAACCGTGTCTTGCCATTTTGAACAGATGTAGCCAACATTATGAGAGCATTCATTCATAGTTTTCTTTTTTCTCTTCTGTTTTTCTTTTTCTTTTCTTTTCTTTTGCCTTCCATTGGAAATAACCACTGAGATCATGTTATCACATCTACCAGGTCACTGAATCAAATTGAATTGAAGGCTTTTTGCCAACTGTGTTTTACACATAAACCCTACCCTAAACTAAAAGGTGTGTGTGTTGGCATACTTATTCTCTTTTTTATTGAAGGCACAGTGAACTGGGATTGGGGGAGTGTGGAACTAACTAAATAATTGCTCAGTCTCTATCTTTTGCTATAATGCAACAGGTAGTGGGTTCTGAACCTTTCTGGACAAGGTCCAAAGAATCATAGTTCAGTGGATCTGTTTTCCCTTGACATCTGCTTTTCTTCATACAGCACAGAGCCCAGGTGACTCTCCACCAATCTGAACACGTCCAGGCAAATTTTCCATCTTTTGTTGTAGTGAACACCTGTGCTTCAGCCTTATAGAGTGCAAAAAGCTTGCAAAACAACTACACTGCTTTAATATGAATATCAAGTTTACTGTTTTCCTCCATCACCATTTGCAGAGCTAAATGTAGAATATCAGGTTTTTCAGATAGAGCCTAATTTTTATTGCAGAAGTACTCTTTTAATTTGTTAGTTAGTTAACAATGTGATCATATGCATGTCTATGCAGAGGTAAGCCCTGCTGAGTTTACTCCCAGGAAAGTATGCACAGGGTATCAGCCGTATCACACAATCCTAGGCATGCCCACTCAAAAGTAAGACCCACTGAGTTTAGTGAGACTCACTCCCAGATACGTGGACATAGGTTTGCAGCCTTGGTTGGCTGGTTAAGAGAGTTGTGTGCTGGATTCAAAACAGAACAAGTCATCTACTGAGAAAGGAGACGTGACAGCAAGAAGTTTGCAGAGTAGCTAAACTCTTGTAGGGATAGACCAGGAATAGCCAATGTGGTGCCTCCAGATGTTTGTTGGACAACAATTCCCATCTTCCCCCACCACTGACCATACTGGCTGGGGCTGATGGGAATTGTAATTGAATAATTGCACTCTTGATTGTCCCAGAGTGCAGGACACAGAATAATGGGCTCAAGTTGCAGGAAGCCAGATTTCGAATGAACATCAGGACAAACTTCCCAACTGTTAGAGCCATACGACAATGGAACCAATTACCTAGAGAGGTAGTGGGCTCTCGGACACGAGACATTCAAGAGGCAGCTGGACAGCCATCTGTCAAGAATGCTTTGATTTGGATTTCTGCATTGAGCAGCAGGTTGGACTTGATGTCCTTATAGGCCCCTTCCATTCTATTATTTTTATTTATTTATTTATTTATTACATTTATATACCACCCCATAGCCGAAGCTCTCTGGCTGGTTTACAGCAATTAAAAACATTAAAAACAAATATACAAATTTTAAAACACAAAAAACAATTTTAAAACACAATTAAAAACAATAAAAAACAATTTAAAAACACATGCTGAAATTATTTTAAGTCTGGATGGCATCACTAGGGGCCAATATGTCAATTTGGTCTCTCTCTCTCTCTCTCTCTCTCTCTCTGCTGGTGCCTCAGGAGTTAAGTGGCAAAGTGGGCAGAAGCAGATTTCGGTGGGTGGCGCATTGCAGTGACAGGACTCCAGCTAGGGAGAGGAGGAAGGAATGAGAATGTTGGCGGTAGTGGCAGTGTTGAGGGGGGAGCAGCTGAAAGGAAAAGAGATGCAAGTGTGTGTGTGTGTGCGTGCACGCGCAGGATAATAATTGTTAGCAATAATAATGTCATCATATTCAATAAGGTTTTTAAATTAAAAAATCGGTTGTCGGGAAAAGCCACGGAAGCTCATAGCAAACAAGATCAGTCGGCAAAGATAGTGAACAAGCGAGATACAGGGAAGTCTGGTGCCAAGTCCAACTTTAGTGAAATTCTCCGACATCCCTAGCTCAGTGTCTGCATTTTTGTACACATTCCTTGGCTGGAGAAATGCCTTGCAAAATTCAGAGGTGTGAATTTTGAAGGATGGTTCACATCTTGTTTTGGATAGGGTGAATTAGATAAGTTTAAATGTGAACAGAATCAAATCCCCCTCCCCTTCATCCCTAAGCATCATGTTGGCTACCCCTTGGATAGCTACTTAGGCTGAATCTTTGTGCTCTTGAAGAGTGTAACTTGCCTTTCTCCTTAGATTATCTCTAGAGAGCCAAATCCTCCCATCATATGAAGTGGTGGAAAGACTTGGGCTGAGGGCACATATTCTATCCACGTTGCTGAAGTCAAGGTGTGGGGCTGGTCTGCCTGAATGGGAGACCACCGTGGAGCCCCATTGTGTACTGCTTTGGGCTCCATATGAAAAAAAACAAGGGGATACAAATCTACTAAATAAAAAAGTGCAGTGGGTGGCTACATGAGATAGGGTTTTTTTCAGTGAGAGTGCTTAAGGATAGATGGTTCAGTCATACATATGTATTCTTGACACATTTTCTCTCAAAATACACTTTTATAAAGGTGTTTTCTCTCCAAATATGCATTTTTAAAAATGCATTCTTACAGTATTCACAGAAGTGCAAACTGCAAATGATAGCTGTACTCTGATCCTCACAATTAGTTCAGGTACTGCAGATCAGGTCTGTTTGAATCAGATGTTGCAGACACTGAAGCTCTCAATCCCTTGTGGTGCCTACTTTGTGGTAACATTTTAGGGGAGGCCGTGCTTGAAGTTCTACTGTCTGCTGAAGTTAGGTGGATGATTGCAAACAGCAGGGACACCTTGGCTGTAGCATCCTTCTTGGGAAATCCCACCCCCCAGACATCCTCAGGGACAGCCCTACCATCAGGCAGAATGAAGCAACTGCCTCAGGCAGCAGATAATGGGGGAAAGGGTTGTTCCTATTGAGCTCCCCAGTCTTTGTCTCAGCTGGGGGACTGAGTTGTGCACAACGCACAACCTGCATGGGCCTCCTAAATTAGCCTGTTGCCTCAAGTGTGGTGAGGGACCCTCTCCCATTGCCAGTGTTGAAGTGGGAGTCAGCTGCTAATCTGATTCACTTCTATATGTTGAATGTTCTATCTCTCCCTACCGCCTGATTGCAGGGAGGGAGTGCTCATCCTAAACCGGTGCCTGGAGGCAGTGAAGGGCTGGATGTGGGCTAAGAAACTGAAACGTAATCCAGACAAGACAGAAGTGTTGCTGGTCAAGGGGAAAACTGTGCCAGGGATAGGGCTGCAACCTGTTCTGGGCGGAGTTGCCCTCCATTTGAAGGAGCAGTTCTGCAGTTTGGAAGTACTGCTGGATCCTGTCTTGCTGCTTGAATATCAGGTGGCTGCAGTAGCCAGGAGTGCTTTTGGCCAACTCAAACTGGTCTACCAGCTGTGCCCATTCCTGGAAGCAGTTGACTTAGCCACAGTGACATGTGCATTGGTGACATCGATGCTTGATTACTGTAACACACTCTTTGTGAGGCTGCCTTTGAAAATGGTTCCAAGATTGCAGTTGGTTCAAAATGCAGCTGCCAGAATGTTAATTGGATTGCGGCGCACCCCTGTGGTTTATCAACTTCACTGGCTCCCAATTTGTTTCTGGGCCAAATTCAAAGTGCTGGATCTGACCTTTAAAGCCCTAAATGGCCTTGGACCAATGTACCTGAGGGACTGCTTATGCCCATATGTGCATGCTTGTGGTTTAAGATCGGCTGCCTCTGGTCTCCTCTGCATGTCTGAAATGAAAGATGTTAGACTGACAGGCATACATGAGAGAGCCTTTTCAGTTGTAGCCCCCAAGCTCTGGAATACCCTACCCTAAGAAGCCCACACTGCTCCCTTCCTGACGGTTTCCGGAGACTTCTGAAAACCATCTTGTTCTGGAGAACGTTTGGGAGGGACTGAAGTCAGAGCCTATAACTGATTTTATTTTCCCCCTTTTTAGTTTTTACCTCTTTAGTCCCTTTTAATATGACTTCCCTGTACTTCTTAACTGTATTTTATGTAATTTTACCTGTTTTATTGTTTTTGAGATTTTATGGTGTATGATTTTATTGTGAGCTGCCCTGAGTGCCCTATTGTAGGGTTCAATGGCGGGATAGAAATATTTTAAATAAATAAATATTTTAGGAGATACGTTAACCTGATGATGATGATGATGATGATGATGAAGATTTTGATTTTGAGGTATGACATGGTTAAGTTTTACTGCTGATGGCTGAGGTAATAAGTAAGTAATAAGAGAAAAATGGCTTGGGATGATTTTTCTTCCTGATCATTTTCTTTTTGCATGTTTTTTTTAAATTATTGGGAACAACCTGGTGCATAATACATAGACAGCCATATAAAAGTTTTCAGAAGTTGACCTGGCAGCACTTTCTTTTTCTTGGAGTTAACTTTGAGGGATGCTGTATATCTTTTTAAAACAAAAGTTCATGAAATTTCAATGACAAGGAGTGAAATTATGGAACTCTAAGAAGATGGCATTAAAAGGAATTTGAAAACTGACAAACAGGCAAAAGAGAGAGCATATAATTTTACAACACAGCAGAAAAAAATAGGTAACGAAATTTGAAAAATTGCATTAGTGTATCATTTTCAGTACATAAGCCATTAGACAGAAAAGTCTAAATTACACCTTGTAACAAAGTAAGAATGTTTTCAATGTTTAAAGGTAATTTTGCATTACTGCTACTATTACTTAAACTCTTATCTCTTATAATATCTAAAGACAGGACCCCTGGCGATATTACCTGTGTCTTAGGCAAAGAGCAACAATTTCAATCCCATTCAGCTACATTTGTATTTTGCCAAGTGCTATCAGCACTGAGTTGCATAATTTGCTATCTAAGTGAAATAGATATTTTTTCATGCTACACATTTATCACTCTCCTGTGGGCCTCGTTACTGACAATCAAATCATAAAAGATGCTCGAAATTGTCATGATGCACTTATTTGCTCATAATCTTAGATACAAATAGTTTCTACCACCAAAAGAGAAAAAGAGAGGTCCTTTTTGGCTGTCATCTTGAGTGTGCCTTAAAGCTGCAGGATGCTTTTATTATTGTTTCATTTATATTATTATGATTACCCTCATTTTAAATCATATTTCACAGTCCTGATTCGTTCCCCAGACAACCTTGTGAGGTAGGTCCTTAATGCTTCCATTTACAGAGTGGAAGTGGGGCAGAGACGCAGGTTACACAACACCCCCACTAAGAGGATTAGAAACTTAAGAAGAGCCCTCCTGGATCAGGCTGAAGGCCCATCTGGTCCAGCACCCGGTTCTCATAGTGGTCAACCAGGTACATATGGGAAGCCCACAAGCAGGACCTGAAAGCACTCCCCTAACTTGTGCTTCCTAGCAACTGGCATCCAGAGCATTTGCCATGGGAACGTCAAAGATGATGTGGATACATTTGCACAAACATAAAAAAGGATGCAGATGAGAACATAAGAAAAGCCTGTTGGACCAGGCCAATGACCCATCTAGTCCTGCATCCTGATCCCACAGTGGCCATCCAGGTGCAAGTGGGAAGCCCAGAAGCACGACATGACCACAACAGCACTCTCCCCCCTTGTGATTCCCAGTAGTTGTTATACAGAGGTATACTGCCTCCAACAGCAGAGGTAGAACATAGCCATTATGGCGAGTAGCTATGGAGAGCCTTACCCTCCTTGAAGGGGTTGACTTTGCAGTACCAAGTTTCCTGTCACCTACAAATCTATCACTCTGTTCAAACTAGGGTTGCCAGGTTCATGGCCTGAGACTGATCCTGTATCTTTAGGAGAAGAGAAGGTCAGCCAAGTGCAGGTGTTCTGGCAACCCTGTAATAGGAAAAACCACAAGGTGGAATTCTCCCTTCCCCCTGCACAACTTTTAAAGATACAGAAGACCTCTTGGAAAATGGGCCTGGGAACCAAGAGAACTTTTGTATCTTTAAAAGTTGTGCAGGGGGAAGGGAGAATTCCACCTTGTGGTTTTTCTCATTACAGTGTTGCAAGAACACCTGCACTTGGCTGACTTTCTCTTCTCCTAAAGATACAGGACCAGTCTCAGGCCATGAACCTGGCAACCCTAGTTCAAACTGTCACATGATCCAGGACCTTCTCATTACAAGCTCCTACCCATTCAGTGAATACTACTGATATGGATTCTGGGCAGCGAAACCTAAATTTATTATTTATTTATTACATTTATACCCCGCCTTTCTTTTCATGATAGAAACCAAAGGCGGCTTACATATAGTTCCCAGGTGGTCTCCCATCCAGGCACTGACCAGACCTGACCCTCTTTAGCTTGAGCAGGACGCTGGCCTCATGTGCCTTCAAACCATAGCCTGGGACCAATTTGCCTGACCAGTTGTACTCACAGCTCAGCTACTGGCTCCCCCTCTTTAACTCCAAATGATATATTAAGATGAGATGCATGGGTGCCATTGAGCCATCTCTTCCCAGAAACACTTTATTTTATTTATTAAAGTATTTACAAGCTGCACTTTCTCAAAAGCACATCAAGGCTGCTAACAACATACAAAAACATTACAAAATTAAAAACCAATAAAAACATCATTAAAAGCAGCAATAGAAGTATCAACAAACACTGTGTTGTTTGGAAGGAAAAAAATCATGTTAAAAGGCCTGTCTACACGTTTCAGCTTTTACTTCAGAGTTGTAGTAGCAGGCCCTGTACCTTCTTCTGTATACCTGGAGGTGGGGTAGGGAGAAAAATGTATGTTTGTGCTTTTCCAAATGCTTATACTTGCACAAGCAAAACCCATAAACATTTATTTAATTCTGCTTCCACATATAGAGTATTTAAATTTTTCGCTGCTGTTACTGCTGCTTGTGAAATGCATCAAATCACACACATATTTTTCTCCAGGTTTTTATTCCTTTCTCGCCCTCCTTCCTCCCGTTATGGTTTGATGTGGCAGTTCAAAACTGATTGTCTCTAAGGCTACGATGGAGAAAGGTGAGATGTGGTAGAAATACAGCTTCCCCAACCTCATCCAGCCAATGTAAAAGCAAGACGCTGGATATTTATTTGTAAGGATAAGGGAGAAAGATATTTGCTAGTGAAATGGAGCTTGCTGCAGAGTGCATAAAGGTGAATTTATTTGTCAGAAGTCTGACGGAGTTTTATGCAACGAAGTATTATTGAGCCAGGCTATTAGCAGAGTGAATTGCTACTATGACACACCATTAAATTGTTTTTAGTGTCCACAAAGGTATCATTCTGCAGCAGGCATAGTTAGTAACCAAGTTGTATATTTACTGGACAGCAGCACATCCTAGGAAAAAAATAGTGCATTTGGCAAAAAGTTAAAAACAAAAACACACCACTCAGTTGTTACAAGCGGATATTATATCAAGAGCTGGACATAGACTGTGGCACACAGTTCTGTAGGACAGTAGAAAATGTGTGGAATGTGGCAGTGGGTACAATCCATCTTACTGAGAATCTCAGCTTTCTTAAAAAAAAAAAACAAGTTTCTAGCCCTTATTGCTATGATTGAAGGCATGCTTAAATCTCAAAAGTGAAAAGGAGATTTCCAGAGGTTGAAGAAGGAGGTACAGTGTTAGTACCCTGTATTACAGTATTTTCTTCCCCACTATTTGCAAAAATATGTATACAAAATAGTTTTTATAATGGCAAAAATGCAAAAATATGGTATATTATTCATTCTTCCTTGATTTATGTAATTTGGAAGGGATGCAGCTATTTATTTACTATTTGATTTATATCCCGCCCTTCCTCCCAACAGAAGCCCAGGGCTGCAGGTTTGTTTTTAAATGCAGATTACACAGACCTGCCTATGGAACTGAGAAAGACCAAGGGCTTTGACAAAGTACCAACACACAACAATGTGCAAGGGCTTATGGGGCACGTTTTGTAATGCTTTATTTTGATTTTTCAAGATCCAAGTGAATGTAGGCTAAGGACTCCTAATGCAGCTCTAGACACACCTCTATGAAAGCAAATGCCCATTTCACACAACTCCAGAGGCAATGGTGGCTGGTGTCCATTGGGACTGGGAGGACAGAAGGAGAAAGACCTACAGCAGGTGGAGCCAGAGCCAATGACAACCGGACCCAATTAATTATAATTTTGTCCCCATCCTCCTTTCTGCTGAGTTCTACTAGGGACGACATTGAGACTAAGGAGAGGAAAGGTAATAAGCAGTGCCACTGGATGCAAGTAGGAAGGCAGGCAGCTGGGAGCTGGCTGAGAGCAGGCTGAAGCTGGTGGGGCAATGCCCCACTTGCCCTAATGGAGGAGCCGCCACTGTCTGTAGGAGTGTTCATCCTGATCACTGCTTGTTTTGCCTGAAGAAATCCTTCCCTCTGGCAGGATCAACACTTTAAAAGTCTCGCTGCACTGTTCAGATGCCAATTTCTGTCTTAATCTGCCTCTCCCACCCCATGGTGCCATCTGAAACAGCTTACTGCACCCTGCTTTATGGCAGGCCAGAGCCAGACCCTGGTCCAGATTAAGCTGGATTCCTGCATTGAGCAGGTGGGTGGACTTGATGGCCTTATAGGACTCTTCCTACTAGTCTATGGTTGCTTTCACACATGGGGCTAACAGCGCTAGTTTAACGAGTTAAAAAGGTAGCGCTCCTGTCCCAATTTCTAAAATCCCTTTCACACTGCAGTACCTCTTGCGATAAGGAACAGTACTTTTTCAGCTGATATAGCAGCATTTCGCGCAACAATCTTTCACATGGCTGCAATGAACAGAGCTTCGTTTTCATCCCTCTCAGATCTATTACGGCCCCTTTTCTTAATTTCTTTTGAAATGTCCTTGAAAATATCTATATTTCTGTGACTGCTCTTTAATTGGAGCTGGATTTTTCCTTCATCCCATAGGCTTAGGAGGTCTAATATCTTGTCCCGTCTCCATGCAACCCCTCTCCCTTTAGCATCTGACATGATAATAGCTGTATCGATGCTGCTGCTATTTGCGCTGATGCCGGAATACTGGCACATTTTCGTCAGGCCAAAAAAAACCCCCGCCCGACTAAAGGGCGGGAACGCACTGCATGCTGGGATGCCTGTCACATGAGCAGCTGCAGCTGGCGAAACCCCCCTGCAATCTTCCATGTTCCCAGCCTTGCTAACGGATATTTCTGGTATCATTTATTGCGGAAATTAGTGCTAAACTTCCACTGCATTCCACCAGAATTCCAGAGCTACCTGGTATGCCGTGTGAAAGATAAAATATAATGCGCAAATTACCAGGTAAGAAATCGTCAGAATAACAGAATAAAGTGCAGTGTGAAATCATCCTATGACTCTGTGATTCTATGAACTTGTGCATGTATGTCTGAAGGATGTTGATGGGCTCAAAGGGTGTATCTCACATGGTCATGTCACCGCTGCTTACCTGAATGGAACAACAGTATGGTGAGGGCCACATGGTTGCACCAACGGGAGTACCACTGCCAATCTGGCACCCCCATTGGTGGAACTGTGAAGTCTTGACTTCACCACCCTCACCCCATTCAATCCAGGTGAGCTGCAGCAATGCTGGTGTCAAGAGGATGGCTCTGTCCCACCACATGCGCTGCTGCTGCCTAACAGGGATCTGCTCGACATCCAATATTGTGATGTGCACATTCCCTGATGATGTGGCAGACATAATTAGCAGGATGGTACAGCAGTTGTTTCATGGGTGAATAGCAGCTTACCATGCCTTCGACGGCCCAGCCATGACCTATGGGAGCTCTATAGAAACAGCTGGTTTAGGGTGTCAAGCTAATAATTGAACCAGATTCTGGATGACACAGTTTAATTAGGGTGCATGATAGGGCAACAGAGGCAGAGATACACATGGAAGATGGGCAGGATTGCTTGCCTTGCTTGAGGCTGCCACACTGTGTGGGTTTTATCCTGTGGGATTTTGATCATCTTGGCCACTGTCCAGGAAAGCACTTAATAAGCATTGGTAAACACAGTGCCTGTCTCATTGCTGGGCTACATGAGACTGCTTTCCAACAGTTATATGTATATAAACATCTGTAACTTTGGGGAGAAAATACTATTTACATAGAGCATAATACTTCCCTCTTTTTCTATCATAGTTTTTTAGGAAATGGCTCAAATACTCTTTCAGCTACTCTTTTTGTCTCTCCCTTTTATCCCATTGCTTTTCTTTTGGACTGTGATCCGGTTGGTCATTTTGAAAGTAATGTTGCCATGCTGTACAAAATCCCCAGCGGTTCTATGGCAAGTTGTTCAAATAGCTGGATGGCTAAGATCCATCTTTCCATCGGGGGACTTTGTGCAGCTAGACACCTGCCACAAAATTGCCACATCTGCATCTCACAGGAGCATTGGACACTGCCTTATGCCGAGTCAGACCATTGGACCATCTAGCTCAGTGTTGTCCACACTGACTGGCAGTGGCTCTCCTGGGTTTCAGGCAGAGGTCTCTCCCAGCCCTACCTGAAGATGCCAGGGATTGCATCAGGGGCTTTCTGCGTGCAAAGCAGATGCTCTACCACTGGGCTGCAGCCAGTAATGTAGTGCCAAATTCAGAAGTGCAGGGTCCCTTCATGATAATCACACCACGCCCCCTCACAGCCACACCCCCAGGATTCACCATCTCTTTTGCAATTACCGAATTATAGAACCAGAATAAAGCTACTGTGGGCATAGTCTCCCTTCTCCCCCCAATCTGTCACACGCTCTGGAGGCTAAACATTGCCAGAAATGTCTTGATTTTAAGAATTCCGAAATGAAGCCAAGTGTGGGATTAGGATTTGGGAGACCAAGGTACTGTTCAATGAAGCTCACCTTACTTACATTAGGAGCCAATCAGCATGAAAGGAAAGGTGTATGTTAGCTTCTGAGAAGAACCTTCTTATTGACTGACTCATATTCTTTAACTCTGATTGGCTCCAATCAGCATGAAAGGACAAGAAAGCATGTTTTAGCTAAGTGAGAAGACTTCCCAGTGGCTAACATATTCCCCTTTCATGTTGATTGGCTTGTACATAGGGACCCTGCTCCCCAAACAATGGGTCTAAGACACCCCTGAACCCCAGATGACTGCCTCCCTACCTGTGGCCCTTCCCACTGACCTTTGCAGTCACTGTCTGAGATACTCTTCTCAGCTATGTCTGGGCACTCCAGTTGTAGAACTTTCTCCCACGGGAAGTTCAACCAGCTCTCTATTTGATGGTTTTCAGGCTGGCTGCCAAGACATTTCATCGCACTAAACTTGTAAAAGTTTTAAGATGGTTTGTTTATCTTTTTCGGAAAGGGGATATGTTGCTCTTTAAGTTATTGTTTCAAAGATTTTTATAGATCTTGGAGTTTACTGTGTCGTGATATGTAGTTATGTTGCAAACCATTTTGGAGGTCATTTTCAGGGCCAAGAAGCAGGCTATGAATATTTTTACAAATAAATAAATATCTCCCAAGCACATGTTCTTGGGGTCATATGCGCCTCCAATCCTATAACCCTTTTTACCTGGGAGTAAGTCTCACTGAACTCAATGGGACCTCCTTCAGAGTACGAAGCTGTCATTCCCTGGATGTTGATGGTCTCCCAGTTCCCACCAGCCTGTCAGAATGGCCAGTTATCAGGGATGATGGAGCTTGTAGTCCAGCAACATCTGGAGGGTCAGTGGGATGGCCCCATCCCTGCCCTAGTTTCTGAGTTCCTCTGTTTACCTGTTCCTGTTTTCAGGATGCTGTTCTGTTGTTTGTATGATACCATTTAACTGTTTTAATGTTATTTTTGTACACCCCTTAGGGATTTGGTTTTTTAAAAAATTAAACGGTTATAAATAAATAGCAATAATATATATAAGCATAGGATTGTGCTGTTCGCCTTTTCTGTCCAGCAACACCTGCTTACTTCTTAAGTACAGGCCCCTTTTTCTCATTCGTGTTTAAGACCCCCTCTCTTTCCCTTCCTGCAGGGGTGGGGACATTGTGGCCCTCTAGACATTGCTGGATTACAATATCCCTGACCATTTGCCATGCTAACTGGGACTGATGGGAACTGGAGTCCAGCAGGATCTGGAGGGTCACAGGTCCCCTTCCTCTGCCTTACTGCTAGGGATGGAAAGATCTGTCAACTTTAGTTCTCTCAGTTTCTCACTTTTTCTAATGTTAAATTCGGTCCTCTACATTTCTGCAGCAATTTTGTTTTAAAAAAGCCCTCATGAAAATTCTCCACCATTTTAGTGTGAATTTCTCCAAATAAACACATTTTTGTAGACAATTTTGACAAAGGTACACATTTTTGCAAGCCATTTCTCATCATATTATGCCTATTTGCATGTTATTTTCAGTCATATATTCATTTTTTGAACACAGACCCCTAATGTATGCATTTTTGTAAATATTGTTTAGTTGGCGAACTACATCCCAAAATTCTAATAAATGTGAATTTCAAAGGATGGCTGTCTTTCGGTTCTCATATTGTTTCGGAAAGTGCGAATTTGATAAATTCTGCTTGAAATATGAACTGAATTGAAATTCTCACCCATCCCTACTTACTGCTTAAACTCTCTCACACCCCAGAAGTTCCATCCCTTTTTTTCCCTTTCTACTTCTTCATGCAGGACATGGAATTCCCCCCCCCCACAGGAGACAATGAGGACCACTGACTTGGATGGCTTTAAAAGAGGATTAGACAAATTAATGGAGGATAAGGATCTCCATGGCTACGCAGAGCTTGGAAAAGTTACTTTTTTTGAACTACAACTCCCATCAGCCCAATCCAGTGGCCATGCTGGCTGCAGCTGATGGAAGTTGTAGTTCAAAAAAGTAACTTTTCCAAGCTCTGGCTACTAGTCATGATGGCTATGTTCTACGTCCACTGTCGGAGGCAGTATGTTTCTGAATATCAGTTGCAGGAAACTGCACAAGGGGGAGTGCTCTTCTGCTCAGGTCCTTCCCTTGCAGGCTTCCCTTGGGCATCTGGTTGGCCACTGTGAGAATGGGATGCTGGACTAGATGGACCATTGGCCTGATCCAACAAGCTGTTCTTATGTCCTTTCTTTCCCTCGTTGCCTTTTCCTTTTTTGCAACCAGCACCTTTACACTCACACCCCTTTCCCGTTGGTCTTTCCTTCACTTCTGCTGGTTCATTCCCCCCCCAGCTGCTGTTACTGCTTTCTCTTTTGCTTACTCACTTTGATCTGGAAAGATTCACTTCTCCCTCAGTGCCTAACCTCCTGCTCCTTAGAGCAGCCTTTCCCAACCAGTGTGCCTCCAGATGTTGTTGGACCACAACTCCCATCAGCCTCAGCCAGCTTTGCCAATGGTCAGGAAAGATGGGAATTGTGGTCCAACAACATCTGGAGGCACACTGGTTGGGAAAGGCTGCCTTAGAGTAACAGTCTCTCCTTGTCTGCCCTGACTATGGCCATCTTCCCTTATTGACGTTTCATTTTCACTGCTTCATTCAAGCTCGTCCGTTGACTAGGTTTGCAAGCTTTAATATGCTTAATTGGTAGATTAATCAACCAGCGTATTAGTTGATTAATCAGTAGTTGCCAATTGCATGCAGTGAAGGCAAATCTTAATCAGTGGGGCCAGACGTTCAACACACCTAGTTTCTTTTTGAAGTGCTTTTGGCACTAGCATGAAATTGTATGAAATATGACCTTTCTACCAGGTAATGGCAGCTTTTATTTATTAAATTGTGCATTACCTCCACCCTCTTTCAGTATCTCAGAAGGAGCTGATGTTAAGGTTTTGGAAAAGTGCATATTTATTTAAATGTAATAAAAAATAAATTAAAGGCATACCAACCAAATTTCAGCCAAAGCTGAACATTTTGACATGCCATTGTTTCCATGTGAGAGATTGAAGACAACCATTAAAATTAATGGAAATGCCAAATGCTTGATTGGATATGTCTGGATGCTTTTCTTGCTTCCACAAAAGGATACTCTTGACTAGAGATGGAAAGATCTGCCAATTTTGGTTCTCTCATTTTTCCAATCTTAAATTCAGTTCTCCACATTTCTGCAGCAATTTGTGATTTTTTAAAAAAACTCCTCATAAAAATTATCCAGTATTTTAGTGTGAATTTCTCATAATAATCACATTTTGGTAGACATTTGTAAAGTACACATTTTTGCAAGCAGTTTCTTGCTGTATAATAAATTTTTGTATGTTATTTTCACTCATATATTTATTTTTATGCGCACTTTCCCCTAACAAATGCATTTTTGGCTAGTGAACTGCATTGCAAAATTTGAATAAGTGGGGATTTTGAAGGATGGCTGTGTTATGGTTCTCATATTGTTACAGATCATGTGAATTTAATAGATTCGGCTTAAAATGTGAACTGAATCAAATTTCTCACCCATCCCTACTCTTGACTATACAGATTGTTTGGAAGAAAGGGAGAGTGTGAAAATAAATTGTATGTAAATGTGCAGCTTGATTCCTCTTCATGTTTACACAAAAGTAAGTCCCACTCAATTCTCATGGGACTTTCTCCCAAGGGAGAAAGCGATTGCAGCATTACTTACATCAACCCAACCAAATATGTTGGATCTAAATAAATCTGGTGCTCTATTTTAATTTGAAAACCTTATAACACAACTTGATTCAATCACATGCCTCTAATTTAATCATATTTCTGTGACTTACTGGAAATGGGCGGGGGGGGGAGAGAAAATTGCCGAAATTAACATTTTAATTTGGCTGCACTAAAGCGCAGAAGGAGCTTTAAGGCAAGATTTGTTAAAGGGGGTGGGAGCTAGAATGAAATGTATGTATATAGATATACATATTAGATTAAATGCTTTAGAACATAAATCAATGAAAGAAAAGTAATAAATAATACACGCTAGAAATGTGATAATGTTTATTAAGAAGCAACTGCCTTGTCATCTTCATTTTCTTCTTCACTGATTCTCTCCTCAAAGGGTACACTCATTTGGGACTCCCTGCAATTTAGCCCAAGGCCACTTTCTCTAATTCTTGGTTTCAAAAATACCTGCTTTGTAGAAATAAGTTAAAAGCAGAACAACTGTGAACACCAAAGGTCTTTGCATTAAGCTCCTTAAAGGCCACATAGTAAATTTTTTATCATTGTTATTGTGGAACCTCTAAGAAAGGCATTACAGGGAGAGGGGGGGAGGGAGAGAGGGAGGCAGGGAAGAATAAATGCATTTAAAGATTAAAACAGGAGGTTGCGAGGCTGAACAGCCTAGATTTTAGTCTGTTGCCTTTTAGTCTTAGGCTGGGATGCAATCTTGTCCAGGTTACCAGAATGTAAGAAGAGCACTGCTGGATGAGGCTGGAGATTCTTCTGGCCTAACATACTGCCCAGTGGTATACAGTGGCGAACCAGTTCCCTATGGGAAGCCCACAGGCAGGACATGAGCACAATAGCTTTCGTCTACTGTTGTTCCCCAGGAACTGATATTTAGAGCCATGATGCTTATGATATTGGAGCCTGCAGCCACTGATCATCTGATGCCACTGTAAACCCATCCAAGGGTCCATCTGCACTATATATTTAAAGCAGTATTTTCTGCTCTTTGTGCCCCCAACCTGAACTTGGGCTCCAAACCCTGAAAAGGAGTTAAATAATGTTTCCCTTCTCTCTCCTATCCTAGGCCCCATCTACACTATATATTTGAAGCCATCTTTAAACTGCAATGTTCCCCCCCAAAAAGAATTCTGAGAGCTGTAGTTTGATAAGGGTACTGAAAGTTGTTAGGAGATGCCCTATTCCCCTCACAGAGCTACTATTTCCAGAGTTCGTTGTGAAGAGGGACTCACTGTTCAACCACTCTTGAGAAAATAGCTCTGTGAGGAGAACAGGGGTCTCCTAACAACTCTCAGCACCCTTAACAAACAATAGTTCCCAGGATTCTTTGTGGGAATGCATGACTGTTTAAAGTGGCATGAGACTGCTTTAAATGGATAGTGCAGATGCGGCCTAAGTTAGTGGCCATCACCACATCTTGGGTGACATCCAGTGACATCCACTCGCTTTTGCAGCAGAAATCCACTTGCATCACAGGACTTCCAGTTTATCTTCACATTCCAGTCCCCATGCACCCCCAAAATCTGCTCCAGATGTCTCCCAACCTCATGTCTGCTCATTCTGTGTTGGATCTCACTCCTTGTGGCTAAGTATTTCCATAGTTTAACTATGCACCATGTGAAGACATTATTCCTGTTGTCTGCCCAGAATCTCTCACCATTCCGTTTCCTGGGATGACTCGTTTCTAGTATTATAAGAGAGGGAGAAAAAAGTCCCATTTCCCCACACCATGCATAATTGTGTGTGTCCACCTCTATTATGTCTCCCATTGCTCATATTTTTCCCTCTCAAAACTAAACAGCCCCAATGTGGAAACCTTCCTGATAGAGGAATTTCTCCAGCCCCTTGATCATTTTGAGCAAATGGCATTCAATGGAATGCTGCATCTGAGCATGGAGGTTCTATATAGATGTCAGGGAAAGTAGCCGTTGATAAAAAATATTCTTCATGAATTTTCCTGATCTTCTTTTAAGGCCATCTAAGTTAGTGTTCATCACCACATCAGATGCCAACAAATTCCTTAGATTAATTCTGTGCTAAATTAATTGTGTTGTATCCAACAGTGTCACCCAGCTGATGGTAAGGCTTCTGTCAGTTTAGTGACCACTGGATATAACAACAACAACAACAACAACATCCTGCCCTTCCTCCCAGAAGGAGCCCATTGTGCATGAAGAATCATATGTTTGCTTTGGCCTTGATTTTCCATCCAATACAACAAGCCTACTGATCTGGCCAATGAGCTATGTAACGGACAAAGGAGCCCTATTCAGATAACCACTGTCCCTGCTTCTGACTGCTAGAGATTGATCAGATTTCTGTACTGAGTCTCTGTGTAAATAACTGGTATTTGTGTCAGCTCTTTGCAATAGATCAATTGAGCACACAGAGGCCATGGTAGGGGCAGTGGGCACAATCCTGTTTCCCCATCCATGATTATTCCCACGTTTGTGCACAGCTTTGGATCTGATTTCAAATTCCCGCTTACCCTGGAAGCCCACTGGGTCACCTGGAGCAAGTTGTTCTCTCTCAGCCAATCGGACTTCACAAAGTTGGTGAGATGATAAAAGGAGGGAATCCCCATGTAGGCAATCCTAAGCTCCTTTGGAGGAAAGGGTACACTTCAAATTTGCCAAATGTTTAATTCCCAGTTATTTCAAAGGGAGGATTGAATATATGCTTGTATCTGCCCCTGTCGCATCCCATTCAATCAATGGGATTGCTTAACTTTTGCTGGATAAGGTCCCCAATTCCAGTGGGACCCAGATGGAATGTAGGCACACAGGTAGTGTTTTTAAGGGGTGTGGAGCGGGTGGGGGGGGAGGTGGTTAGGATGTGATAAATGCTACCTATATTTTTGGTGCATTTTTACATCTGTTCTAGTTAACAGGGAAATAATAATGTTATAAACTATAACGTTCAATATTGTTGAAAAGGGTTTCTCACAATTATCAGTAATCTTGGATAAAAAAGAGACATTTTAGAAGTAGAAGCAGATCAAAAGCAAAAACTGTAGAACACACAAACTATATCCATCAGTCTGACTATAACAGCAAAGCCTTCCCCCCCTTTTTTTTTTATCTTTGCCTGATCATTTCTGGAAGAGGCTCTAGTCCCCTCTGCCACTCAGTTCCAGGGCCCATAGTAGAGCAGGTTTTTTTAAAAAAATATTATTTAAATCACTGCATAACCAATATCTCCTAAGCTGAAGTCAAAGATATTTGAGCTCTTGGATGGAAGTCACTTTCTAAGGTTTAGTTGGTAGTCTTCTAATGACCTTGGTAAAATATTAAAATATTCCAAAGGCATATTGAACCTTGATGTTCCACACACTCAGAGTAGCTCTTTATTTGTGCTGCTTTTGCCGAGTACCAAAACAGCCATCAACACCAACACCATCATCAGTCATATAGCTTCATCAGATAGCTACTGACTAGTATTAGGCTTCTCATAGAATCATAGAGTTGGAAGGGGTCTATAAGGCCATCGAGTCCAACGTGTTCAATGCGGGAATCCTACTGAAAGCATACCCAACTGGTGGCTGTCCAGCTGCTTCTTGAATGCCTCCAGTGTTGGAGAGCCTGTGGTTCTGAAACACACTTTGTGAGACAGTCAACTCAGTCTCTCTCTTTAATCAGGAACTATTTTATTAAACCAAATAAACAAATGGTATACAGGATCTCTAAGAAAACGTAGTCTCTGGGAATAGTGAATTGATGATGGTGGAGAAGTTTGATGGCAGATGATTCTGTTGTTGACTGCAGGATTGTTGAGAAGTTAGGTTCAGAGTGCTTGGTGGGACAGATAGTTCTGGCAGAGAGATAGGTAAAAAAAAAGAGTCCTCTCAGCTACGAGGCCTCCTGTCAGCTTTGCTGATGCTGAAACAAACTGAGGTAAGCTTTGGAGGAAAAAAACTAACTGCAGGAAACTAGTTAGGACTGACCAATAAAAAAGGAGTGATATCAACTGATAGGAAGTTACTTGATAACTAAGGGAGCACAGAGCCAGGCTTCTAGAGTACCATAACTCTAGCCCAGGGGTGGCTACTCCGTGGCTCTCCAGACGCTGCTGGACTATAGCTCCCATCATCCCTGACCATGAGCTGTGTTGGCTGAGACTGATGGGAGCTGTAGTTCAGCAGCATCTGGAGAGCCACAGAGTGGCCACCTCTGCTCTAGCCTAATAAATACATTGTTTAACACAACTACTAGAGGGAATCTCCTTACATATAATTCCAATCCCTGCAAAGGCAGCACAGAGCCCACCACCTCCCTAAGTAATTGCTTCCATTGTTGTACTGCTCTAACAATTAGGAAGTTTTTCCTGATATTCAGCCGAAATCTGGCTTCCTCTAACTTGAGCCCATTATTCCATGTCCTGTACTCTAGGATGATCGAGAAGAGTTCCTGCCTTCCTCTGTGTGACAATCTTTCAAGTATTTGAAGAGTGTTGTCATATCTCCTCTTAGTCTTCTCTTCTCATGGTTAAACCTGCCCAGTTCTTTCAGTGTCTCTTCATAGGGCTTTGTTTCCAGTCCTCTGACCATCCTCACTGGTCTCCTCTGACCATTCCAATATGTCTGCATCCTTGTTAAAGTGTGGTGTCCAGAAGTGGCCTCAGTACTCAAGATGAGGCCTAACCAGTGCCGAACAGAGGGGAACTAGTACTTCATACAATTTGGAAACTATACGTCTGTTAATGCAGCCTAAAATATCATCCTGTTGAGTCTTCAATTATCTGCAATACTCGTATAGTACTTTCCAACCATATCATTCTTTCTGTTTCTGAGGTTCATTGCTTAACAACATGTACAAGGAGAAATGCATACCATTACAGAAGTACAAAAAAAATTAGGGGAAAAACATAATGGAGGACAACCCAATGAGGACTGAGCATGGTCAGTCATCATGGAATTCTAATTATTTGGGGTGGAGTGGGGAATGGAGTATCCTGGAAGAGGGCATGGCAGTGAACAGGAACACTCCCTCTTATTTGAACTCTATTTTTCATCCCCAATGGTTCTCAAAGTACACACAATGCTTCACACCTGGCTACAGGCTCATTGGCCTCCCACTCAGATTTGAAGAGCATAAGAACATAAGATGTGGTTAACCAGGTGCCTATGGGGAGCCTGCAAGCAGGGCCTGAGTGCAATAGCTCTCTCCCCTCCTGTGGTTTTCAGCAAGTGGTTTTCAGAATCAAACTGCCTCTGACAATGAAGGTACAACATAGCCATCATGGTTAGTAGTCACTGATAGCCTTATCCTCTGTGAAATTGTCTAAACCACTGTTCTTCAACCTTCAAGCTCCCATCATCCACAGGCAGTGTGGTCGATGGCCAGGGATGATGGGAATTATAGTCCAGCAACACCTGAGGACCCAAGGCTGAAGAACAGTGGTCTAAACCTCTTAAAGCTGGCAGCCATCAAGCCTCTAGTGTGAGTGAATTCCATAGTTTAACTATGTGCTGTGTCTGGTTTGCCTTGTCTTCTTTTTCTTTTTTTTTAAACTTCCTTGGCTCCTAATAACAATGCACTGTCCATCCATTTGCACATATAGGTCTTAAACTAGGCCTGAGCAACAATGGTTAATTCAGCAAAGGACAGGATGCATTCGTCCATTGGATGCCACAGGAGAAAATACTCCTCTGTGTAGAGCTGTCCTGCAGCATTAAAGGATTTTTTTTTTCTGGTACAGAAGTTGCTGACGTTTTATAACAGATTTTAAAACATCTTGAAAGGGCTTATTTTTGAACTTTCATTTAGTTTTTTTACATGTAGCTATGACAATGTCACCAAAGTTATTCTTGATTTAGGGAAATAAAAGGAGATTCAGCAACAGTATAATGCTAAGGTTAATGGCAAAAGTTCTGAAATGTATACTGTCGTTAGTAGCTTTTACTGGTGGAGCCAAGGTTTAATTCTTCTGAGGCAATTTTCTACGAGGAGAAGTATAAATTAAGTACAAATTAAAGACCATTAACGTTTATAGATAACCTCATCTAAGAGGTTGCACGTTTAAATGTTTTAGCTATAATCTTTCAGAGTCAGTTTGGGAAGTGGGTAATAACTTGTTGATAATTCATATAATAATATAACATTAATTTTTTAAAATGTGCACATTATTGGCACTTTAATTACAATGATTTACACTTCCTTGTAGACAGAAATCTGAGAAAGGTATATTTATTAATGTCACTGGTAGAGTTTTAAAATTCATCTATTAGAGGGGGATGGGGGGAAGATGGTACAACATCTTTGGGTTTAGTGCCAGTGTACTGAAGTTACTTCGTCATCATAATTATTATTATTGACATAAATAGGTTAGTGGTGGTGGTGTTCTTCCAGAAACAAAGTCATTAATGAGTATGCTTTGAAGTAAGGTTACTGCCAAATTTCATTAATAGCAAAAACATAGGTAGAATAGAATATACAGTTCTCATGAATCAGAATATCATTTAAAAATTGTAGTCAGCAACATTTTCACTGAGTCTCTTGCATGGATTAGTGTTAATGTCCTCAGTGATAACTACTATATAGATTGCCACCATATTTTTATTCTTACAATATTTTAAACCTTTCTTATCAGGGCACCTACTGTAATCTGGTCCAATCCATGAATGTCCCATTGCACACCTGTAGTCTTACTGAAAATTACAATTCATTTGTATTCCATTCTGAATCAGAACAGAGGCTTCAAAACTGCAGTCCCCTTGTGTGGTGTAGTATAGCCTCTAGCAACAATTAATGTGTGAGAACAATAAAATGTTAATGCATCTTTATGGCTACAAGTTTTGTTAAATAAAATAAAATTAAATGGTTTTTTAAAATTGTTTTAATGCTGTGTTTTTTGAAATTGTTGTAACCCGCCCTGGGACCTCTGGGTGAAGAGTGGGTAATTATTAATTAATAATAATAACAATAATGTAAAAGTTAGGAAACCAGCATAATTTACTGGTGTAACTTATGTTGGTGTGAATTGCTCATATTCCAAACCCCGCTCAGGAGCCTCTGTGCAGGGCTACTCTGAGTGTAGAGTCGACCCAAGTTTTGAGGACTGGGTCTTAGGTCACATAACCAAACTAACAGGGTTTGGAATCAGTGTAAGCCTCTCCTTGCCCCAATCCATGCCTGGAACACCACTTTTTTTTGGGGGGGGGGGATTAAACTGATGTAAGTTATGACAACTTAAGTCCCATGGGACGACCCCAACTGAGGCAGGATGAAAGACATGCTGGCATAAGCTTGTCTCAGGCCTGGCTCAGCTGAGAATTGAACTCACCTTTCAGCCCATAGTTTGGATTGTGCTGTAAGAATTTGCTGCCCTTTCATGGCATACAAATTTGGCTTCCTGAGATGGCCACCCCACTCTGTCTGGACCGGCCCTGCCTTAACATAATGAAGAGGTAGAATACAAAGAGGCAAGGAAGAAAACAATGTGTCTCATTCCCTGTGTTTTTAGATTTAGTAATTAACTTGTGTGCGTTGCACCCTTTCCAGCTGAAAAGACTGGTGGGTTTATGATTGCCCAAGTAGTCTGTTTTATGCTATAGCATATTTTTATTTATATGCAATATTTTCACACTGCCCAACAAAAAGTTCTCTGGTCAGAGTACAGGTTTTTTTTAAAAATACACACAATATACGACATGGACATAAAATCAAAAAGAAATTTAAAATAGTGTCAGACTCAAACCAAACTACAACCAGCATTAGAGAAAATTGTAGTGCCAAAGATTTACAAAGCACTCAGATATGTTCTTAAAACTGGAAATCTTGAGAAAATAAAAAGTCTTCAGCAAACGTGCTACAACAGGCACAACTTTCTGAGGGCATTCCACAACTGAGATGTCACCACTGAAAAGGTCCTTTTCTTAGTAATCACCTCATATTGCAAGGGCACCCAGAGAAGGGGCCAAGCAAATATTTGTGGAAGGAGACAATTCTTCAGGAAATGTGGCCACAAGCAATTTCAGGTAAGGGTTGGGGAAACTTTTTCAACCTGAGGGCCACTTTACTTCTGGGCAACCTTCTGAGGACCACATGACAGTGTTGGGTGGGGCCCGATGCAAAAGTGGGTAGTGCAACAAAAATGTAAAATGTTATCTTTGTATAGGAGGCTAGTTTCTACACACACAGACACATTTCTCTGTATGATTCCTCCCTGCTGGGAGGAAGGGCGGGATATAAATCAAATAATAAATAAATAAATAAATTTTAGTCAGGCAAAAATACTCAAAGAGGAGGCAGAGGAAGGTCCAGCGAGGGGTGTGGCCTGCAGAGAGTTCCAGGTGCCAGACAGAGAGGTCTAGAGGACCAGATTTGGTCCCTGGGCCTCAGGTTCCCAATCCCCCCCTGATTTAGGGCTTTGAAAGTGGACATCAGGATTCTGAACTGTGTCCAGAAATGGACTGAAAGCCACTGCATATGACAAAATACTTCTTCACATAGCACATAGTTAAAACTATGGAATTTGCTCCCACAAGACACAGTGATGGCCACCAACTTGGATAAGGCTATTAGTGTGTGTACTAGCCATGATGCCTATGTTCTGCCCAGGGCCGGATTAAGCTGAGGAGGGCTCCTATCCCCACGCTTCACCTACCTTTCCGTTGTTTTTTGCGGCGCGCGCAGGTTTGCCATTAATCAAGATGGCGGCCAAGGTTTCCCTAAGGAGCTGAAGCCTCTGCCACCATTTTTGTTGATGGCAGCAACGCGCGTGTGTAGCATGCATGCGTGCCATCAGCCAAGATGGCAGCAGAGGCTTCAGCCCCTTAAGGAAACCTCGGCCACCATCTTTATTGATGGCAAATCTGCGCGCCGCAAAATAAGGAAAGGTAGGTAAAACAGGGGTATAGCAGGGGGATGGCAGTCCGCAGATGCTTCCATGGATTGAGGGCCCTTGTAGCTCCAGGGGCCCTCAGGCCAGTGCCCCACAGGCCCCCAATAGCTCCAGGCCCCTAGGCTTCAGCCTACGAAGCCTAATGGATAATCCGGCCCTGGCTCTGCCTCCATAGTCAGAGGCAATATGCTTCCAAATACCAGTTGCCGGGAAACCGCAGGAGGGGAGAGTGCTCTTGCCCTCAGGTCCTGCTTGTGAGCTTCCCATGGACAACTGGTTGGCCACTGTGAGAACAGGATGCTGGACTAGATGGGCTATTGGCCTGATCCAGCAGGCTTTTCTTATGTTCTTAAAGCACTAGTGTGATGTGACGATATCTACCAATCCTAGTTAACCTTATCTTGTTGCCCTTTTTTGAACCAACTGGTTTATTTCTGGACCATTTTCAAAGGTAGCCCCATAAAGAATGCATTGCGGTAGTCCAGCCAGGAGGTTACCAGAGCATGGATAACTGTAACTCTGAGAGCAATGCATAGACAAAAACATAAGATAAATAATTACCTCAGTCTTTTGCTGTGACTTGCTGTATGATGTGCAAGGTTTTCCAGCCAGTGCTGAACCACAGTTGAGGGTGTCTCTTGGTGGAGAATATTCTCAAATGTGTATGTGAACATTTCAGAGTTCTGTATTTCCAATTTTGAAAATTCATGAGATTCAGAATAAGGGAAACACCAACTCAGCTCCACAGCCTGACTTTCACATGAACATCTGATGTGCTGAAATTGCTACAAGGTAACTTTTCCCTATCATTTTAGCACAAGACCATTTCTTTTTTAATACACTCAAATATGTTGTGATCTGGAATTACCACATACAGATGAACGGTTGATAATAAAGAAAAGCCCCCAGGGTAAATAGAGAACCAGATTTCATCGTGTGGCAGGAAAGACAGAAAACAGGTTGTGCAGAAAAAGAAGAGGATGGAGAATGTATTTGTGGGGGCTTTTTAGCATGTCAAAAACAAACATGAAAATCAGGCCTAACTTCACGGTGTGTCTCCTCAGTCTGCTGTCCTAGAGCTAATTAACGGTTGATAGTATAAAGGTTCTTGTGTCTCCCATCTGATGTTCCTTTATCTTTAACCTGGGCATGGTCTCCACAGCCCTTTAAAGAGAGGGCTTCTTCAAACAGAGGGCTGTTCTTTGATAGCTCTTCAAACAGATGACTGTAAAGTAGGACACATGTCCTGGCCAATGACATTGTCCCCCTTTATCTGTGCAGCAGGCCTGTCTGGTGTTGCCCAGGCTGATCCTGCCTCTGCTGCCTCCTTTTGTTGATGTTATGTGCCTTCAAGTCGACTACGACTTATGGTGACCCTATGAATCAGTGATCTCCAGTAGCATCTGTCATAAACCACCCTGTTCAGATCCTGCAAGTTCAGGTCTGTGGCTTCCTTTATGGAATCAATCCATCTCTTATTTAGCCTTCCTCTTTTTCTACTCCCTTCTGTTTTTCCCTGCTGCCTCCTTAATGACATCAGGTAAGGATCTGATGGGCCCCTCCCTCTTGGTCATGACGGCTTGTGCTCTATTTATTGCCTCCTCTGCCTTGCTTCACCAGCACCCACTGATCAGCTCCAGTATAGTTGGGAAGCAGTCTGCAAGTGAAGAATCTGCCTTGCATTGCACTTCCTGTGATGCTGCTCTCTTTCTGCTGTACTATGAAGGCTTCAGCTATGGCAGGCTGAGATGTTGTACTGCATGCTCTCCTTTTCACTGCCGAATGAAAGGAGCCTGAGGGATCATTAGTACCCTTCCATCACTTCCTCATTAGTTCTTAGATAATGTTTTAATGACAGCTTGAGAGGCTCAGCATCCTGGCCTCTTACTATTTATGATCCCCACAGTGCTAATGTGCACTTAATGAGAAATTCTTGTCTTGCTTGTAAATCCTGTAGCCGGCATTCAATTTATTGACAGATGTTTGCTTGGGCCTCTTTAAAATTACTTCATAAATCTTCCAGGATAAAAGGCCTCAAGTTTGGTTATTAAGACAGGCCCTTGTTGACAGTTTCATATTTAACTGTTTAGAACTCAACTGTCAGGGTGTTGTTTTTTTTAAGTGTAGGAATTACAAAGTAGAGGGTGTGCATTTTTTAGGGTGGCTTTGTCCCAAGAGTTCTGCACCCTACCACGTTTGGAAGTGTGTTGACTGTCCCTTGTAATCCCCTCTTCGTTAACTTCTCCAGTGACCTCTTCGTGCACCGATGACACTCATTTAGCATATCAGTGTGTCAGCTGGGCTGAAGTGTTTATGCTGATATGAGCTGAGGGCTGAGCAAGCACTACATGCCGTGTTCTTTGGGACACACAGCTGATGTAACCTGAAAGCTGAGTTAGCACTTCATGCCAGATACTACTGGACATTGCATGAAAAACAAAGAATCTGGTGAAATCTTAACGACTTTAGAAGTTGATTGTGGCATGAGCTTTTGAAATTGGAGTCCAGTCCATCAGTTGCATATAGTGGGCGAGGGAAGTCAGGATCGATAACAGGGGTTGGCAAGACTGGGCAGTTGCCAAGGTGTACATCTCAGAATGGGGTCCATTGCCACCCCCTAGGCCCTAAGGGTTTTAGGAGCATAGGAAGCTGCCTTATACCAAGTCAGACCATTGGTCCATCTAGCTCAGTATTGTCTACACTGACTGGCAGCAGCTCTCCAGGGTTTCAGACAGAGATCCTCAGACCTACTTGGACATGTCAGGGATTGAACCTGGGACCTTCTGCATGCATGCCAGATACTCTGTCACTGAGCTATGGCCTTCCCCCAATGTTTTGCTTTTCCTACTCCTTGCTTTCACTGCTTGTTTTTCACCTGTGGTCTCTAAGCAAGTGAGCAAGGACAGAGCAAGGAGGATCAACAGGCTCTGCTTGCCTTTCCCCTCTAGGAAACTGTGTGGATTGGGCCCAAAAGGAGAAGACAAATGGATTGGCAGAGGTGACACCAGTGAAGAAGAGGTGGACCCACTTAAGGTGTTTCCAAATCTAGAGCTCTTACAGGGGAATACCCTCCAACATGCGAACAGAGACACTCCTGTGGACTTGTAAAACCCCTGTTCTTAGGATCAGTGCCTGAGTGCTAGGGATGGAAAGATCTGTCTGCTTTGGTTCTCTGTTTCTCATTTTTTCAGTGTTAAATTCAGTTCTCTACATTTCCAGTCATCTGCAATTTTTTTAACAAAAATCCTCATGAAAATTCTCCACCATTTTAGTCCAAATTTCTTCAAATAAACACATTTTTTAGACAGTTCTGACAAAGGTACACATTTTTGCAAGCCATTTCTCATCATTTCATGCCTTTCTGCATGTTATTTTCACTCATGCATTCATTTTTATGCACACTTTCCTCTAATATATGCATTTTTGTAAATGTTGTTTAGTTGGCAAACTGCATCCCACAATTCTAACAAATGCGAATTTCGAAGGATGGCTGTGTTTCAGTTCTCATATTGTTTCAGAAATTGCGAATTTGATACATTCTGCTTGAAATTTGAACTGAATCAAAATTCTCACTCATCCCTACTGAGTGCCCTCACCTCAGTTCACATTACCAAAAGCTCTTGTTCACCTGCTCCAAATTAAGAATTTGCTATCTCTTCACTTTCCCATAAAATGAGTAGTTGCTCTTTGCTTCTGTAGGGATATTTTAGAAACTGCCTTCTCCCATGACAACATGCTTGCACCCAAAGTTCTGGCAGAGAAGCTCTATGTTAAAGATTCAGTTGGTGCAGACAAGATAAAGGGTCTTTTCTGTAGTAGCACCCATTTTTTTAATAAAACGTGTGCCCCAGAAAACACTTGCTGTGTTTTGCTTAATGGTAAAAGCATTTTTATTCAGACATGCCTTTGTTTTATCAAGCAGATAGTTTCCTATTTTTCCTTTATCTGCTGAACCTCTTTCTTTCTTTTCATGGTATAGTATTGTATTTTATAATTAACTTTTTAATTGTTGTAGGCCACCCTGAGTTGTGTGTAAGTACTAGAAGGTCAAGATATAAATCCATATAAATAATTTCAATAAATAGAGTTTTCCACATCCTCCTATGTAGCTAGATCTGTGCCCTCCTAAGGAAGCTCATCATAAGCTCTGAAATCATTGGTTTGGATATCAGTCCTATATAAGATAACACACCAAAAATGGGAAGCATTCAATGATTTATGAACCAAAAGGAGAAATAACTCTCAAAGTCTTTATTTTGACAAATTGCCCAATGCATTTCAGCCAAATGGCCTTTGTCAAGGGCTTATTTTTGACTTTTTAAAGAAACAAACTGATTTGGTGGCTTCTGTCCAAACAGAAACTATCAAGCTTATTCTTTAAAAAGGTTTTTTAAAAGCCCTTGACAAAGACTATATAAGATGAGCCAGACTCATCATTCCATTGCACCAGCCTTCCCTAAATTTATTTATTTTATTTTATTTATATCCTGCTCTTGCTCCCAGAAGGACCCCAGGGCAGCTTTCCAGTTGATGCCCTCCAATTGTTTTGGCCTACAATTCCCATCATCCCTGATGATAATTCATGCTGTCTGGGGTTGATGTGAGTTGTAGTCCATTGCATCTGGAGGCCACCAGCTTGGGAAATGCTGCATCACAACTTAGCATGATCCAAAAATGTAATTTGGGACACAGCTGAGAGAAGACTAAGGCTGTTTTTCAGTCTAGACATTGGGGACTTCAGTAGCAGGTAGATGGCACAACCTTCAACCTAATGATGACACTGAATACATCTTGTCACTTTCCCATATAAATGAGTGGTTGCTTTTGCTCCTGCAAAGAACAGTCAAACATCACACTTCAGTACATTTGTATTATTAAGGGGCATACTTCCCCTCCCATTAATTATTTTATTCCTATTAATAAAATACCATCCAATTACCACCACCCCAATTTACCATTACCATCATATCTGAGGTTTTTGTTTTGTTTTCTAACTTACTGGATATTTTGCAGAAAATGTAAATCCAGATTAAATGGAAAAAAATATAGGATGACATTTCAATGAGGACAACACTGTGCAAAACTTGAATGAGTGAGCATCACTAAATCCACAATAAACTACCATGTGGAAGCACCTGCTATAACGTAGAGAGATATTTGCTAGTATACATTATTGAACAAAATGTTCCATGCCAAAATATGATGGACAACCGAAATGACATTCTGTTCCACAACAGATTTGTCCTTTTTGGTTCATAGAAGAAACATTATTTTATGATGACTACTTCCCAGGTAAGAATTACTGTTCCTAATCAAGATTTGCTGGCTTGATTCTTAGGTTTCTTGACTGTTACCAGTGCCATAATATTCTTCTTAATAGTATAGTAGGTTATGATCCCAAAACATCACTGTCGTAACAGCAAGAGTTTAGGACAATGCTATTGGGTGCTGTCGTCTTTTTAAAAAGACTGATTTGAAAGGACACAGAATTTTAGATGGCTGCCAGAAAATTGGCTGAATCCAGATCGTCATTAAACTCATGACATCAGCCAAATTGTAACAGCATTCACTCCACTTAAGTCCATCACAAAACATTCAGATCAGACAGTGGAAGATAATGAGCTTCTCAGCTAAAAACATAGTGAAGGAGAGTTTTTGTGCTTACTTGTGGTGTCATGTCATATTACATTGCTTGAGTTATGTCACATCACATTGTGTCGCTTATATTGCATCAAATGCTGACATAGGGCATTGCTTTGTTGTTATTGTTGTTCTTAAAGATATTTGATTGTCTTATTTGAGATCCAGTTCATTTTGTCGAGCTGCTGATCGGGGTAGACTTTATAGATGAAAAAAGTGAATGTTTTCAGCAAGTCTAAGCCATGACTGACACTGCTATAACTGAAGATAACAGGTTCGTTCCTGTATGCATATCTTATTGAGTATTGATGCAAATAAAGTCCATTAAAGCCACAGTAAATCAAGATGTAGCTAGTTACCTATGCACCTGTCAATTTGCATTACAGTAACTTTATTATAAAATGGTAACATCAAAATGAATTTACTTGTAAAACGCCTTAAATTCTTAGACTAAAGCCACATAACCATTTGTTTTAAAGGGCAATGTCACCACATGTTGATAAAGCCCTACTATTCTTCTATGGCCTTCTGTTTTATAAATGATGGGTAGGAAATCTTATCATGCTTCAGTTGTTGCTGGACTACAACTTCCAACTCCTCTGGCCATTGACCATGCTAACTGGAGCTGATGGAAGTTGGAGTCCAACAACATCTGGAGGGGCCAAATCTGCTCTAGAGGGCTGAGGGAAAACCCAGAACAGATTTAGGAGAGTGATTGATGGAATGATCTGCTTAGCACTATGTTGAATACAACCAACAGGCGAAAGTCCTGCTCATCAAAGCAAGTTCTGCTGAAATCCACAGGGACTTCCTTCTGAGTAATTATGCTTAGTTTGGGATGTAAGAGATGCCCAATTTGGGTGTTATCTTCCATGCATTGTGGGGGAACATCTGATGAGGAGCTGTCTATGCACAAATGTGATTTGGAACACTGTGTTGTCTGTCCCTCTATGGCTAAAGCAATGCTTGTTTCTTTATGGCCTGCTTCCACTTGAGTCTTCATCTGTTCCAAGTGTGTGGGGGGGACATTCTTAGCATCTCATACAGTTACACGCTGCTCCCCAGTGGCCATCAGGACTTTCTCCTCCTAGAAACGACAGTTACAAGTTCAACTTTGAGTGTGCGTATGTGCACGCGCAAGCATGCATGAGGAGGCTCAGCATCTGTTTCAAACTGAACATACTGCTTGTGCATGCCAGAGAAATTTGGGCTCAGCAGTATTCTCAGGAAACAGAGTAAGAAAAGAGGCTTTGCCCCAGGTGCTTTGGTTCATTTTGTGTTCCGAGTTTCACTCAGAAAGAGTTTCCTATTTTTTTTAATCCTGCTCCTGTACTTTATTAATGGGCAGAGATCTTTGGGGGCAGCATTTAAATATAAACAACAGAGAGATGTGTCTGTGCAGAGCCATTTGGCTCCAGATCTGGGTTTGAACTTTCTCAGAGCTGAGCTGCATTTGGAACAGGCTCACCCACATTCTGGGAGGCATGGTATCTTTGGGGTCCTTAGGCCAAGGTGGCCAGACTCCTGCTCTGTGCCTGTCTGTTTGAATATGTATTAAGCATGTGTCTGTGTTAAGTGAGTGTCTGTCTGCATGTCTCTGCAGAGGCCAACATTATTATTTACTTATTTCATTTATGAATCACTTCTTGTGAGACATCCTGAAGTGATTTACAATATAACAAAACACATAAGTTTCATATATAAAAACAGTTAAAACAATGGCATAAAAAACAGCTATATATACTTTAAAACATCCAACATACATAAAGTCAATACAAATCCAATAGAGGTACCAAGATCTCCATTTAGAAGGCTTGTTGAAAGAGGAACGTCTTTAGCAGGCACCAAGAAGACAATAAAAGTTCCTGTCTGAGATGCAGTGGCAGGAGTTCCAAAGGGTAAGTGCCACCATACTAAAGGCCCAATTCTGACACTGTGTGGAACAGCCCTCCTGATGGGATGGTATCTGCAGGATGCCCTCTCCTGCAGAATGCAGTGATCAGTTCCATATAGGGGATGTGATGATCTTCTACATGTTCTGGTCCCAAGCTGTACAGGGCTTTGTACACTACTAACAGCACATTGAATTTCGTCTAGTAGCTGGCAGACTGTGCAATTCTTTCAGCAGCAGTGTAATACAGTGGTGATATTCTGCCCCACTGAACAGTCAAATAGGTGGAGCCAATGGCAGGTAGAAGCAACTAATTTCAGTTTTGTTCCATTCTTCTCCCCACTGAGTTCTACAAGAGCAATACCAAGACTAAGGAGGAGGAAGCTGACAGCTAGGCCCATTTCCTATACCTAGTATAAGTAAGACAGCAGGCAGTTGTGGGGATTGTGCCCCATTCACCCTAATGGACGTAATGTTTGTCTATGATGGTGTATGATTTAAGGGTGTGTGATTGGGTGTTCTCTGGCTCCACCAACTTTGGAATCCAGGTATACCCACTTCTGGAATGTGGTTCCCAATATCTTTCCGCCAGAGTAATGCAACCCATAGCCCAAAAAAAGTTCCTCACACCTGGGACAATTAAAAAGTGGCTTTTGGAGTAAGTAAATAGCTGTGAATGATGAAGTCCTTATAGTACACGCATATTCGCAATGGGTTGCATACTTTCCCCTTCTTTGACATCCAGAATCACCTTGGGAAAAGTGGCTACGGCAGCAGCAGAGTATCTTGTGGAGCACCAAGTTGGGGGGGGAGGCTGAGAAGGGGGACATCATTTTAGGGTTAAAGGGGGACGTAGTGGTTAAGGTGTTGGACTACAACCTGGAAGACCAGGGTTCTAATCCCCACACAGCCATAAAGCTCACTGGGTGACCTTGGATCAGTCACTACCTCTCAGTCTCAGAGGAAGGCAATGGTAAACCACCTCTGAATACAGCTTACCATGAAAACCCTATTCATAGGGTTGCCCATAAGTCACAATTGACTTGAAGGCAGTCCATTTCATTTTTTCATCCCCATCATCTTTAGGAAGAAGGGAGAATAGAGAACTTTACCTTTCTGCTCTCATATCTGGACCTGGACCCGACAGATTTCATCATTTCTCCAGGTTATCAAAGTTGTTCTCCAAAAAAGCCTACCCATCTTTCTGAAAAAAGAATTCTAGGGTGCTTCAGCCATAACTCTTCCGAGTGCCTCAAGACATTTCCTGGTCACTTCCTTTGTCTAAGGAACAGTGAATTCCACACAACTGAGACAATAAGTCTACTGTTGCTTACGCCAGGGGTGGCCAATTGGCAGGAGTGACCTGCAAAGCAAGAATTCTGACTCTTTATAGCAGGACTAGATTTTAATAAAGGTGTGGTTAAAATTGTTGTCTACAGTCACTCAGGAGGGAAAAGAAAACTGTTTCCAAGAGTTGTGGGAGACAGAACTGTTCCATGTTTAAGTGTTGGCTCTTTCTTTAGGTTTTGTTCATCTTGCTCAAGCACATATGCGTTGTAACCGAAAAGCCCACAGTTGGCAATGATTTTCTCATATAGCCTGAACCAGGGGTCACCAAGCTTTGTGGGCCCATGAGCAAATTTGCAAACTGAGAAACTGCCATGGGCATCACACCCATGCTGCAACCAAGCACAAACCAGAGCCTATTCAGTTGGCTACAACGCAATGCTTCTTTCAAGCATAATTTCGGTGGGTGGGTGGGCGGGTGGAGGGGGAGAACCCTGCAGGCACCAGGGAAGGCTTCTGCAGTGCATGTGCACCCATGAGTGCCATGTTGGCAACCACTCATCCAGGGAATCAGGCTATGTAGTGCAATATTTATCCCATATCCAGTGGTGGCTGGTTCCTCCATGCCAGTGAGGCAGTGAAATCTGCTCTGGGTTTTAGTCCAAACTTTCCAGAAGCTGTCCAAGGTGCTGAATCATTTGAACAGCTTCTTCAAAGTTCAGACTAAAACCCAGAGTGGATTCCACTACCCCACTGACATAGAGCCACTAGCTGCCACTACACATATTATTGCACTGTTCTTTGAAAATAATTCAAGACACACACACAACACTTTTATTTATTTATTTATATCCCTCCCTTCCTCTCAGCAGGAGCCCACTTTATGACCTGCAGCTTAAGGACAGACTCTATTTGAGATGACATGGAATTAAAGTTCTATTTGTGGCATTGTCTCTTTGATGCCCCATTTACACATGCAAGTCATCATTTGAATTTGTAGTCATTAATTAACGAACATGCTTGTTTGGATCAGATATATATGTATTGGGATGGCACACATGGGTTGCCCCTATTTTAAGTTTACAACTCTGTGAAATAAGTTAGGCTGATAAAAATGGACTAGGCTAAGGTACCTTAAGTGAGTGTCATCCTTGAGCTAGGATTTGAACTCGGGTCTCCCCATTCCACATGCACCCATTAGACAATTGGCCTTCAACTGGTGTGACAGAACTCGCCCCTGGATCACAACCTGACCCAAGGTGGGTCACAACAACAGCTAGCACCACAGAAATACATTTTTAAATATGTTTTAGTGTTTTGTCACTTGTTTGCCCCCTGGGCTCCTTTTGGAAGGAAGGGCAGGAAATACATTAAATAACTGATTAAGTAAAAAATTAAGAGGTGGATCCCCAACTGTCCGTTTGGGCTAAAGTTGAGACAGTGAATCTCGGTTAGGATTACTAAGGGGTTATATGAATTAAGGAGGTATTATCCCAGAATGGCCAATTAAATATAAGTGGGTCAGTCTTTTAAAAACACTGGGTCATATCAAGTGTAGTGCAAAGTTAGTCACTTAGCCATACGCTTCTTCCACTGGTGAAATGTTTTGCACCAGCAGAATGTTGTTGCCCCAGAGAATGCATAAGCAGTTTGCTGGTAACTTTGTTGCACAATGGATTGTGCAATCATGATTTTTCGCTAGTGCAACTTTACAATGGATTCCTCTGTTGTGCCATATTAAAACTTACCTATCCTCTAGCACAAGAGCCCTTGTACTAGTGGACAGAGAACGTTAGGTACAGCCCATTAAAGAGCCCATATTTCTGTCCTTTTTTTTGCCAAATTAGACCTTTTAAAAAAATATTTCTTTCTTTCTTTCTTTCTTTCCTTCTCTCTCTCTCTCTCTCTCCAGGCAAGGCCTCTGGAACAAGCTTGTGACACTGTCCTGGTCAGCTCTTTCCAGTTAGGAGGGAGAGGAACCCTCAACAAACCCAAACTTGATTTCCTGTTCGGGTGAACCATACATCACTGAGGTTCCCATCTGTGCCGTTTGTCTGTGACAGAATGACAGGTGTCATTTATCACTGGCGCTTGTGGAAGCTGTGGGAAGAAGGATTGAAATTTTTTCTGGAAGCAGTCAGTGTCTACAGGCTGCCAGATCATTAAAAAGGGGGCTTTCCAAAGAAAGCTGTGTGTAATGTGATTGCACTTACCATCAGTGACAAGCTGAGAGAAAGAAGAAACAGTTTAGAAAGAGAGAGAGAGAGAGAAAGAGGCCAAGCCAAAGTTTTTGCCAGGGACATTTAAAGAGACAGTGTGATGAATCTTTTTTTTTTTCCGGGTGGGGAGCAGGGAGGAAATTCTGTTTCAGTATGCACATGATATGCACACCTTGTAGAGATTTCATCAAGGATTGCCTGCAAGGAAACCCAAACAGGAAACTCCTTTAACAGCACTTTCTCACCTCACATATTATTTAGGGCACTGTAACAGACTTTGCACTTTCAGGGGCATGTATGTCTTTGAGTATAATGACTTGAAAACTGCAGCGGGAAGCTAACAGGAACAGGAAAACCTATTTGGTCTGCAGCTGAAATGCCTAATAAATCAAAGGGCAGAACGGAGACCTGATACAAGGCCCCCTTTCAAAGAGACGTTTACGACATCCTGTTTGCATAAGGGACTTTTACCAAAAACACCATAACATCTTAATTTCAGCACCTTCTGTTCTGCTTTTAGGGACAGAGGAGGGTTTTATTTTTTTAAAATCCAATATTCTTTGTCCTCATATGCAACAAGTTGCCTTTATTAAAGTGGAATGTGTTCCCACTTGCAGTATGTAAGCCCCTGAATGAAAACACCAGAGAAAAAAAACATAGGCACAAATCAGCAAGAATGAATAGGGATTATACAAAAGCATCTCCCTTTCATTGCACTGGGATAACTTCCTACTGGTTTGCACCTGGTGTCTCCAGCATTTAAGTTCTGGTGCCAATTGTACACAGTATATATTAGGAAATACAGATACAAAGCTTTGGTAGACAAAATGAAGAAGAGAATGTAAAGCACTCCCTTACTTATTTCAATAGCAGGAAACCTCAAAATTTAATACAGAAAAAATGCTTCTGTTTATTATCATATATGAGATTATTTCCAAAGGTTTGTTCATGTGTACCTCCCCAAAGATCCATGCCAAGGTGTTTTTTTTTTTTAAAAAAGGAGTGTGATGGGGATAGGGGATAAATTCAATTCAGTTTACACTTCAAGGTGAACCTACCTAATTCGTGCTTTCTGAAACAATATATGCACAAAAACATAGCTCTCATTCAAATTTATGCTTCTCTGAATTTTGCAATGCAGTTCTCCATCCAAGTAACATTTACAATAATGCACATACTGGGCAAAGTGTGCATATAAGTGTATACATTAGTGAAAATAATTTAAAACACATTATAGTAGGGACAATTGCTTTGCAAAAATGTATATATTAGACAAAAGTGCATACAAATATATTAGGGGAAGTTTGCAGCAAAGTGCTAATTAATTTTCCTGAGGACTTTTTTTAAAAATGCAAACTGATGTGGAGAAATGAAGAACTCCCCCCCCAACATTAATTATTTTCAAAAAGAGAAAAAGAGAGATTTCATGACAAAATGGAAAGCAGAGAAAGGCAGAGAAATGTGAAGAACTGAACTTAAGGTTGGAAAAATGAGGAACTGAGAGAAACCAAAATTGCAGTTCTGTGTTCAAAGGCAACACTGGAAAAAAGTCAGCTTGTGCTGACCTCAATGCATGAAATATCATTTCTGAATGTCCCCTAAGCACATGCAGCAGGATCACCATCTGGCTGGTCTTTGAACCATCTTGACCCGTTTGCTGGGTTTTCAGTATAGCCTCATTTATTTTAAGTATTTCCTTTTTTTCTGGAAGTGCGGCATTTTCACTGCTTAGGGAAGGTTCCATCACCTTTTGTGAGCCTAGACCTCCAAGGATGTGTGTCCATTTTGTCATAAACTGGTTTCTCCTTAAGAACATACTAGGCTGCAACATCCCATACTGGCCTCACACTCTCCTTGAGTGTTTTTGCCTGACTGAAATATGTCCTGGAACTCTGATAAAGCTTCTTGCTTGCCTGGATGGAGGAGAGAGAGAGTGAGAGAGAGAGAGAGTGAGTGAGTGAGTGAGTGAGTGAGTGAGTGAGTGAGAGAGAGAGAGAGAGAGAGAGAGAGAGAGAGAGAGTGTGTGTGTGTGTGTGTGTGTGTGTGTGTGGACACAAGCCTACTGTACAAAAGTAGAATTTACATTCACTGTTCTGACCACGTTTGCCTCTGGGCCCAACCACTACAGCAGGGAGTGTGGCCCTTGGATTGAAAAAGGTCCCCACACACACACACTTTAATAAAACCCATGAGAAATGAGCTTTCTGGGGGGTTTATGACCATTAAAACTTCTTAGGGCTCAAATGAGCTCCATAAAAGGAAAGACTTTCCATATCCTTCACTGCTGAGAATGATAAACATATCGTCAAACCACGCAATATGGAAGATCATATAGAAGGCATTCCCCCACATTGTAGAGTTGTACAGCTAGAATCTTTGTAAGATGAGTTTGCCTTCCTTGATATGATTCCCAGGTACCCAGTTCCAAGTGTTCTTTAGGAACAAACTGCTTCTATAAAACAGGAGTTGGGTACTTGTGGCCCTCCAAATACTGCTTGTTTCTAATTCCCATCAGCCCCAGGCCACCATCACCAGTGGTCAGGGATAATGGAAGTAGTAGTCCAACAACATCTGGAGGACCACAGGTTCCCCAACCCTGCCACAAAGAACCAAGAAATAATAAAATGAAGCTGCTGCAAAATGCACAGTGGTATCAGTGTCTTTCCTAGGGATGAGGGAGAAATTTGTTTGGGTCCACATTCTAACGCAAATGTATCTAATTTTCACTTCCTGAAAAAATATGTGAAACAAAGGGCGGCTAATCTTTGAAATTTTCATTACTCCAAAGTTTGCAATGCAGTTCTGCAACTAAAAATGTGTACATAAAAGCCTATTTCAGGAGAAATTATGCACAAAAATAAATATATTGGTGAAAATAGCACAAAAATGCATTCTATTAGGAAGCAATTGCTTGCAAAAATGTGTACATCAGGAAAATAGCATGCAAAAATGTGTATATTTGCAGAAATGCACACTACAATACTGGTGAATTTTTGAGAGGACTTTTAAAAAATGGTGTGGTAATGTGATAAACTGAACTTAAGACTGGAAAAATGCAAAACTGAGAGAAACTGAAATTGATAATGGAATTTTATCAGTAATTTGGGACAAAGAAGAACAGCGCCCACGGAATGCTGCAGATCCATCCCTGCATATCTGTATTATAGCATTTTAACAAACAGTTGAGCCATGTGCAGACTTCCCCCTCCCCCATTTAGTACATGGTTGGCTGGTCATCTCTATTCACACACTACTGATTAGATACAAATTCAGTTATGCCTGGTGATGTAATCGTTACATGTTTTCTCATGGATGTTGATTTATGTATAGTCTTTTCATAACATGCCACAAACGATTGCAGAGTTTTTTCATCGCCACCATACATAATTTCAAAATCATTTTTTTATTCTTGGCATTTGAAAAGTATATATGGCGTTTATTTATTTATCTGACTATTTTTGTTGTTCTCAAACAGAAGACAGCAACGTATTTTGCACCAGGTGAAGATAAATGGGTTATCTTTTTACCTTTTCCTCTGATATTTGCTTTTTTAGAAATTCTGGACCATCGTTGCCGTTTTTCTCTATGTGAATCAGATTGGGTCAAAATAATGGTTTAAATGTCATATCCCTGGTGCAAAATAGATATTGCTGTTGCCAGCCTCTCACATTGGGGAAAAAGCAAAACAGAAAATGAGGCTTCCGTGCCTTGGATGTGGTATCGATGACATTTCTTTCTGAGGGGTGACAGAAGCCATCCCTGTCACTCTCTGCAGACTACACCTGTATGGTTGTTTGTCTTTGTTTGAAGGCTTACCTGTGATACATTTCCCATGGGGCTTCTGGAAAAAAAAATATGGAAAACTGATGACTTGTCATGGACTTGTAAATCTCTGGGGAAACAACAGATGGCATAAGGCATCAATGTCATCTCTTTGGTCCACTGCTGGGCAGCTGGGTGTTTGTATTGTTTTCCATCAAATTATTAGACGTACTGGGGATGTACAAAACCAGTCCCTTTATCTCAAGAGATATTTCTACTTCCCTGCATGTGGGCTATCTGGCTTTAGTAAAATCTGAAACATTTTTTCACATTTCATGCATATTAAACTTTGATGGCTTGACTGGTTTAGTGATCTGAGGAAAGTTCATAAATTGTAATAAAAATGACTGGTTGTTTGCTTAACTTGAGACGTAAAGTGCTGCCCATGGCACTTTGTACAGGGATAGGATTTGTTCATGTTATTTAAGTCAGTGAATTATTCAACCATTGAGGACTAGTGCTCTGCTTTGTTTGTTTTTTTGTAAAATCAACCAGTGGTGACTGGTAACATTGTGACTTAATAGGGCTGCCATTTTTAACCTTTCTGTTGTCATCATAATAGGACTTGTACAGCACTTATTTAGGAAAGTGTGCCATTGCACATGTACAGAGTGCCACTGTCTTCTCACTAAAAATATATAAATTCTCTGTGCACCTATGGACACTGTAAAAGCTTCCATGTAAGAGGACCAAGTATGATTTTCAGACAACTCTGACTCCACATCTTATTTAGAAAATAAGCCATACCACATGACAAAAGTTTTTGAATTCATGTATTGATTACACCTACACATCCACTGACAAAAAACTAAATATACACACAAAAACTTTTAAAATATGAAGCACACTTGCTTCAAGTTGCATACAGCCCCATCAATTTAACTTTTCATTATCCAAGTCTTTTTTCTCTAAATCAAAAGAGCTAAGTATTCCAACCAATAGACCAAAAAAAAGTTTCATTTGAACCAGGGCACATCAGAACAATGGCTCAGTCCTGAAAATGTGAAGTAATAACTTCTGGTCATGTGTGGAGTACATTACACCAGACTAATAATAAACAGCCTCTGCTATGTCTTGAGATTAGGGAGAAGTTTGGGGAAGGATGTGGAGTCATATCCAGACAGGCATAGATACCAAACTTTCCATTTTAGAAATCACTGACAAAAAACACGCACGCAAAGCTACAAATAACAGCACCAGCATTTCCCTCCATTCAACTGCACTGAAAATATTCTGAATTTAAACTAGGCGAGTGGATTGTTGAAAACAGATCCACACACCTTTTCTAGAAATACTCGGGAAAATACTCTGGAATTGAAAGTGGTTCAGATCAACCTGCCCAACTCCACCCAGCTTTTAATGAGTGAATGCAGGGAAATGGTTAATACAGAATTTGTTGCAACAAATACACATGCCATCTGCTGTTTCTCCTCCCAATTCCCTAATTTACAAAAATAAAATGCAAAATGATTAAGGTAAAAAATAGACATTTATTTTAGAAAGAGACTCACTGTTGTGACTCATTGTTGTTTGCTCTATCTCTCTTGCAAGGTCACAAAAAATGCTAAACTAACGCTTCTCAATTTAGGAAACACTCCCTGTTGCTCCTCTGGTTCCCAGCGAGGAGATCTGGCCTTCAAGAAAACAACTCTGAGCGTCAAACCAATGTTTGTCTCTGATACAGGCTAAAGTTACCACGTATGGCTACTTCTTGAAGTCATCCTGACTCCTCCCTAATTTGCTACACTGGCTGTGCTAGATAACCCTCAGAACAACAGATGGAGCGGGAACTTTCCTATAATGGCTGAGCAGCAGACAGTGGGGGTTGGTACCTCTTTGCCATAGTTATTCTTTTGGATTAGGATTTGCTGAGTGGTGGAGAGAGCTGATTGGCCAGAGAACAGGAAGCTGATGGTCAGAGAACGGGAAATTGATAGAAATGGCTTCACAAGCCTGTGTAAAATTGAGAAATTATAAAATGTGTGTGGGACAGAAAAGAATCTATAGCTTTGAGGGGTTGCTGCTTGACAAATTTGCCTCTGACGTTGGGAACTGCACTCTGTCTGTGGGAGCTAATCTTTGATATCCACTTTACATAACTAAGCACCCTAGCCAGCAGTCATCACAGTGAATATCTTTTTCGGAACTAATGATTGAAGCCAAACACAAATATACAAGAGGTGTTGTCAACTGCCGTTGAACAGTTTGGTGTGCATACCTTTTGCCCTCCTTTAGTTTAAGAGTTATACTTGGAAGACTTCTACAGGACTTATGCCGAGAACTTAATGAGCCAAGGATGTTTGTCTAATTATGTCAATATTTTTCTTATATTTCTGGAAGCAAGGACTGTATGCCTTTTTCAAGCCCATTACAGTACAGTCAATTTCATATTGAGCTTACAGGAGGAGTAACTCATGAAAATGGAGCATGAAACTTTCCTTAACACATACTCAACCCCTAGTGCAGTGATTCTCAAATGGTGCGCACAGGCACACTGGTGCGCCCTAAGAGGTGGCTAGGTGTGCCTCAAATATGAAAGTATATTTTAAAAATGAGAAGAAACCCATTTGTATAGGGTAAATAATAGTTTTCTATAGTTTAAGTTATTTTTATTCATAGTTTAAAATATATTATTTTTAATTTTGTACACTAAGTGCGCCAGAAAATTTGTATATGTTTTACAGTGCGTCATGAACCAAAAACATTTGAGAACCACTGCCCTAGTGTGTCACCCAGTAGTAGTCTTTACTTACAAATACAGGCCACAATCCTGCTTACATTAAGTACTTGCAACCCCCATGTCTTCAGTAAGAGAGAGTTAAAGCTGACTTATAGCCTCTAACCATTTTAGAGAAGACATTTGTCATGGTCCCTGGAGCAGCAGCTTTCTTTATGGTGGCTAGGAAGGAACCAAGTCTGTAGGCAAAAATATGATTCTGAGGAGGAGGCTAAGGGTTTGCTGAGAGTTAGAGGATCACTGAAGGACAGACAGAACCTAAATATTTATAGTATTTTCAGAGCGCAAGCCAACCCCCCTCCCCATTGTGGCAGAACCAACACCACATCCGCAGCCCAGCCTCTCATGGTGGCCATGGTAAAAGTGGGGGAGGGCAAAATTATAGGGCCTGATCCTTTTACCAGCTCCAGGCTAGCTTAGCAATCAACTCTGGATCAGGCTCAATGATATCTGGCAATGGCAGTGAGAGTGGCTCAGGATCCAAAAGATCCCCAGCTGACTTGACTCCACTTCCTCTCTGTTTTTGGCAGGCAGTGGGAGACTGGCACAGAGCAGCTGAGTTGAGGGATTGCTCCGCTCAGTCCAATCCAATCCCCCCACAGCATGGTGTAAGGAGGATTGCTGTGATATATACACACGCTTAATATTCTGTTCTTTGAGGCGTTTATATTGTTGTAAGCGGTCTGGTCATTTGAACTTCTCGATACCCTGCAATGTAAGTCATAGACTGATTTAGAGATGTTATATGTATGATTTTACATGTTTATATAAGTAAAATTGCCCCTACTGTTTTATTTGTTTATAGCCCCTGATGGCCTAAAAACCTAGAGGTTGAAATGCGTCGGGTTTGAACACACAATAAATTCCTATTTTTCTAGCATCTTGGTTTTTGCCCTCTTTTTTCCTGGTTTGGATGCTAGCCACTTTCTGTTGTTGCAATCCAATCCCCCCACAGCATGGTGTAAGGAGGGTTTGGTTTAATTAATTAATAGAAGATTTGGATTAAATATTAATTGAAGATTATATTAATAATCTTAAATATTAATAGAAGTACATATTTATGGCATTTTAAAATAAGGGCCCAGTATTTGTCAGCAATGTCAGTGTCTTTGCGCTCATTGCCCAGAACACAAGAGAAATTGGAGGAACCTTACTTCTTACTTAGGATTTGGGCAGAATATTACTTCTACAGTTTTCTTCATAGATTGTGGGCACACAGTGAGAATGACTTTTCTGGCCGCATTTTGAAGCCACTCTGCCCTCCGCTGGACACACCTCCCTTCCCCCTGCTGACTTCAGCTACAGCAAAGTGTTGGGCCAATCACTATCTCTGCCTGAGCTTACAGCAAAGCGTTTCCATTGGCCACACCTGCAGCGGCAACAGGTTGATCTACCAATCAGTTGTGAAATCTGTCTGAAGCTGGTTTTTTTTAAAAAAAATGCACTTGAGCTCATCCAACCAGGTTTTACAGTAAAAAGGGGTGGAGTTTGACTAGCGTCATGTGCCCCTGTTTTTAAAAAACAGAGGTGGAGATGCACTGGAACTGGCACAGCAGTAAGTGTCTCTCTACCCGTGAAAATGAAATGGACTGCCTTCAAGTCGATTCCAACTTATGGCGACCTTAGGAATAGATGAACAATATTTTTTATCAAAAAACAGAGTATTAAAAAAAAGAGGCAGGTAAAAACCAGATCTAAAAAAAGAACAGATTTCCATTTTGGTCTCCAAATGGAGGCAGGAGTCCAAATCCTGTTCCTGGCACCAAATAAATAAATCTTGCATAACCCTAAAGCGACCATACTCCACAGTCCCATCCCTACCATATGCCTGCACACCTGAGGTAACAAAAAATAGAGTGAATTTTAAAATAAACATCTGTGTAATTTAACTATGGCCAAGATGTAAGGGATATCACGTTACATCAAGGGTTCCTACTGGGAAGAAGGGCGGGATATATATAAATAAATAAATAAGATGTAACTGACATCAAGATGCTGGCATCAACACAGCCTTGTTGGGCAACTGCACCAAGGTCCTGTCAAAGCATACCACTGATGACTGGGTAGGGCAGTAGCAGCCAGTTTAGTTTTCCCCAATGCTCCCAGTGTAGCATCACTCCAGAGCATTGTGGGCAGGGGTGTAGTTGTCCAGGGTCATGGGGGGTCTTAGATCCCTTACTTTTTTGGGAGCAGGGTCCCTATGTCTCTAGCATCTTATGAGCCAATCAGCATGAAAAGAGAGTGTGTTAGCCACTGAGAAGTGTCTTCTAACATGCTTTCTTGTTCTTTCCTGCTGATTGGAGCCAATCAGAGTGAAAAGAGATGAGTCAGCCACTGAGAAGACTCTTTTTAGTAGCTAATATTCTTCCCTTTCATGCTGATTGGCTCCTAGAGATGTCTGTTGTTGTAAGAGAAGGCATTAACAAGTATCTCATTCTCAACTCAGCAGCAAATTGGGGGGGCGTGGCGTGGCTGTGACTTTCATGAAGGGACCCTGCACTTCTGAATTTGCCACTACACTACTGATTGCAAGTAATTTAAATGGCAAGCCCTAGCACCCAGCTGAAAAGTAGAGCACAAGCTTTGCATGCAGTTGGTCTCAGGTTTAATCCCTTGCAGGTCCAATTAATAGGATCAGGCAGCAAGGGATAGGAAAGAAGATCTGCTGCCAGTCGGGTAAATACCAGGCTAGAGGGGCAAATAGTTTGACCTGATATAAGGCAGATTCCTATGTTCCTTATGAGAACCATACTGGTTCATTCTTTCTCCACTTTACAGCCTCAAGTGACCCCACCACAAAGATACCAGTGCATGGACCCAAAGGCTCCTGCTTTGAACTTTGGCTGATCCTGACATGCCTGTTGTAAATATATATTTTTATATTGTTGTGCGCCTCCCCAATCTCCGAGCGGTGAGATCTCAGGGGTCCCTGCGCTCAACCAGGGTTTGGTTTCCTTTGGGAAGAAGGTCAGCGGAGACCGCGGTGTCTTGATGAAATATGGTTTATTTATTTACACACATTCCAACCTGAGCTTAAGATGGAGGGGTTCAAGGCATCATCAGTCCAATATCCAGCTTTCCATCTGGGTTGCAGGAGGCATCCTAAAGCCATGGTGCAGAGGGATAGCCTCTCTGCCTGCCTCCAGCCCCAGCCCCAAACATTCCAAACACGAACCTTTGCTAGCAGCCAGGAAGGGGGGGAGGCTCTCCTGAAGAGTTTCAATGACAAAAGGATCTTCCTGGCCCATTCTTCCTGGGCAACTGAAAGACCCATTATCCTACCTGGCCACTCTATTTGTTTAACAAAAGAAATTCATCTGGCCAGTAGAGCCAGCCCCCAAGGCACAGGATTCCAAGTCAGAGGATGGAAAGGAGACCCACAGGAATCACCCATTCTAATCCCCATGCTCATAACAATATATTTGTAAAAAGGCACTGTTTTACAGTGGTTCCGATCCTATCTCCAGGGTCGTTTTCAGAGAATAGCATTGGGTGATTGTTTTTCGGCTCCCTGGCAGTTGTGCTGTGGGATGACACATGGTACCATCTTGTCCCCCATGCTGTTTAACATCTATTTGAAGCCCTTGGGAGCAGTCATCAGGAGATTTAGGGTGAGGTGTCAGCAGTACGCTGATGATACCCAGCTCTATTTCTCTGTAACATCTGAATCGGAAGAGGCCGTGCAAGTCCTGGATTGCTGCCTGGCCTCGGTGGTGGGCTGGATGAGGACCAATAAACTGAGTCTGAATCCTAGCAAGACGGAGGCACTGTGGGTTGGTGGTTCCCAAGTTCAGATAATTGGTCAGTTGCCTGCTTTGGATGGCATCTGAAAGAGCAGGTCTGTAGTCTGTGGGTGCTCCTAGATCCATCTTTGTCGCTAGAGGCCCAAGTGACCTCTGTGGCTAGGAATGCCTTTTACCAGCTTACCAGTAAGACAGCTGAAGCCGTTTCTGGACCGGGATAGTCTGACCACTGTTGTACACGCACTGGTAATCTCCAGGCTGGATTACTGTAATGTGCTCTATGTGGGGCTGCCCTTGAGGCTGGTCTGCAAGCTGCAGCTGATACAAAATGCGGCAGCAAGACTGCTCACTGGGGCAGGGTATCACCAACATGTCACCCTGCTGCTGAAAGAATTGCACTGGCTGCACATTTGCTACCAGGCCAAGTTCAAGGTTCTAGTTTTGGTGTACAAAGCCCAGTACAGCTTGGAACCAGGATACCTGAAAGATCGTCTTATCCCTTATATACCCAGTTGATCACTGCGCTCTGCAGGTGAGGGCCTCCTGCAGATATCATCTTATCAGGAGGTCAATTCTGCACCTTTAGTGTGATGGCACCTACCCTGTGGAACTCCCTGCCCTTAAATATTAGACAGGCGCCATCTCAGTTATCTTTTCGGCACCTATTGAAGACCTTTCTCTTTCAACAAGCCTTTTAAGTTGAGAGCTTATCCCAGTCTGCTTCTGTATTGGAATTGCTTTTTAATATGCTTTTAAACTTTTTTTTAACAATGTTTTTTTAACCTTTTTTAAAATAAAAATCTTCAAAGCTTTAAAAAAAATGATTTTAAAGTTGTTTTGTTTTAATGTATTTTAATGATTTTAAAATGTTTTTATGATGTTTTAAAGTGCTTTTAGTGCTTTTGTTTGCTGCCCTGGGCTCCTGCTGGGAGGAAGGGAGGGATATAAATCAAATAATAAATAAATAAATAAAAAAATTTGCCCCTGGATTTGGATGTCTATTGTGGAATTATTTAAATACAGTATTTACACCACCCATCAAGTGCATATCTATACCTCCCTTCCCCTCTTTACTTAAAGTATTTAAGCAGCATTGCCAAAATTGTGCACATATACACTTTTTGTTGATGTTTAAAAAAGCACTGGTATCTTCTGGAATGAAGGGGCTATTTAAATGTAGATTACTATACACACACACATAAAAGATTTTGGGGTGGGTAGGAGAGGAGATTTTCCCCCCGTACATTTTGTTTGAAGTTGCAAATCTTTTCATGGCTCTAATTTATATGCAAAGATTTCTCTGCTCTTATCACAGGTTTTTCCAATATGTTTTGATGAAGCCTAGATAGTTCAAATTCATCTGAAGCATTGTGGATTTTATTTATTTCATATCTGACTTGCATTAAGATTTTTTTATAGGTTCACATTTGCTTTTATGTTCCAGTAAGAGCGGAAATAGAGTGTGTGATTATGCCAAGTCTTTGTTTTATATATATATATGGCATCCTGTGTGTGTATGCCATTCTGGCGCTCAAGAGAGAGGCAGGCTTCCATTTTAATTTTCACTACTCTAGAAGATCATTAACAGTGGTTCCACAGATAGATAGATGTATATATACACACACACAGTTCCAAGAAACCTGTGAATAAATAAGTACAGAAAAATGAAAGTAATAAATTCCTTCTTTTCAAAGTTTTTTTTTTTTTAATGATCTCTATTTTAATCGCCACTCTGAGAATTGGCCCTGGTCCATGCAGTACTTTCCTTGATTTTCTTCTTTAAAGATCTCCCATTTTTATCAAGAAAAATTATTTCCATCACATTAAGGATGCAATCTGGTATGGAGTTACACACTATGTACTCAATTATTACCTGGAAGTAAGTCTCATTGAACTCAGCGGAACTTACCTCTGAGTAGACATCTATAGGATTGCACTGTGGTTTCCTTTATCCCAGAGGTCCCACCTTTCTGCCTGTTGAGTGTGCTGGCTGGGGCTGATGAGAGCTGAGAGTCCAGCAACACCTGGAAAACCGCTGGCTTTCCATTCCTGTGTTATGCTTATGCCCCACTGTTGAAGACCAGAGAAAAGGCCTCCAGAAAGAAGCATAAAAAAAAAGCATTGTGCTGTAATGGCTGGAGTCTTGGGGTTGATCCTGGAAACCTGAGTTCAAATCCCTGCCTTGTCTTGAAGCGTGCTTCATTAACTAAGTCTAACATACCTCACAGGGTTGCTGTGAAGTCTTAAAATAGGGGAAATCACATTCATACTATACTGGTTGGGAGAATGCAATAAAAAAATAAAGGCTGGCCATAAAAAAAAGTTGATCTGGAAATATTCCCATATATTACAATGAGACTTTCTGTTATTATTATTAGAATTAGAACTTATTACCCGCCCTTCACCCAGAAGTCCCAGGGTGGGTCAGATTTTAAAACACAAAATTAATTTGCTTAGAGGCACAACCTCAGCCCCATCAAGGGTAACAGGTTTAGTTGTCCTAAACAATCATCCCAACTCCAACTCTGATGCACCTGCAAGAGATAAGAAGAGCTGCTCTCTTGTCTTATGGTAAGCATGGCGGATTCTGATGGGACGGTGATGGAACCAGCGTGGCTCTGGATTTTACTGGCTTCTCGGATCCCAATAATGATCATCTGAAGAACATGGAGTTATGCTGGACTAGTGAAAATACTGGCAGATTAGCAGCCTCACTCCCAGGCAGTCGTACTTACCAATTATTCTTTGCTCTGTGTTCTCTTGCTCTGCTGGTAGCCTGATTTTTGTTGTTGTTTTTAATGGAAGCAACTTTGTCTCTTTGCATATATAACTGCCTTATACTCCACCTGAGATCCTTTCCAGCCCTTCCACCTGAGGTCCTCCTCCTCCTTTTAATTGGAGATGGCAGAAATTGAACTTATGCAAGCAACACAGGTGCTCTAACAAAAGACGCCATGAAGAATTCCCTCGCCAATGATAAGTTTTGCCTTGTGGAGATCAATTTCACGTTTTCCCATGGCAGGCCTCGAACTCCCATCTCCTGTTTTCCAGATCAGCACTCTTTTACGCTGAGCTTTTCACCTCACAAATCCTATTAGCCACTTCTTTTCCTCTATCTCTTTTTTCGTCCTTCCCAATGAAATTAATATTCACACCTTTGGATGCTGCAAAGTAGTGGGTGACTATCTTGATTGTAACCAGTTACCTACTATTAAATAATTTGGAACCATGACTTAGTAAATTGCAATGAGATTGTGAGAGAGCAAATGTATGAGAGAGTATTCTAGGAATAAAGCAATAAAAAAGCATCGTGTCTAATAAAGCCTCCTGGGATGATCTTTCTTCTTCTTTTTAAAAAAACACAGTTATCTGCAGCTGAGAAAGAGAGGGAAGCGATGTTTCTCCCTTTATGCCCATCTTAACTGCAGTTTTTGCTCTGCCAAAATCTGACGCATTTCAACATTCATGCACAGCTAGTCATTTCTGACAATTGAGATCCCCCCTTTTGCCTGCATCTAGCACAGTATTTATAATGTTTCGGAAAGTGTCTCTTTGATTACATTATTCCTTTGTCTGACCTATACTTTCAGATAAAAGTGTTTTGGTTAGAAAACACACAATAAATCACCAACGGGGGGCAGGCAGGATAAGAAAGAACAAGTTCTTTTCTTTTTTTTTTCTTTAGTGCAGATTAAATGGGAAGACATGAATTCTTTTTATTTTTTAAAAAAGAGCTAGGCGCAGACGTCAGAGTTCTGTTAATGGTTTTGGCTCTGCAGGAAGAAGGCAGGGGGAATGGAGTCAGCATAATTCAGGGTCACTGGAAACATATGTCAAGTACCGGAATGGCACAGTACTTGGCTAGGGAGGGAGTGGCAGTTCAAGAGATTATTTTATCGTTATGCCTTTTGTCTGCTTGGATTTGGTACAGTTTCTTTGTATTTTCAATATATCTAGGTCATAAGCCCTCTTCAGGTGTGTAGGGACGGGGGGGGATTTGGTAAAGCATGTGCAGGAGTAGGGGAGAAATTCGGTTCACATGTTAATGACGAAACTCCCTCATTTGCACCTCCCGGAACAATATGAGATGCAGAACACAGTTATCCTTTGAAATGTGCCCTTCTCTGAATTTTGTGATGTGGTTCTCCAATCAAATCACATATACAAAATGTGTACGTTTGGGGAAAGTGTGCATAAAAACGCATATATGAGTGAAAATTGCTTGCAAAAATGTGTACATCAGGGGGAATTCACACTAAAATGCTGATGAATTTTCATGACTTAAAAATCATGGCAGACAGATGCACAGATAGAGGGAGCTGATGTGGAAACTGAGAGGAACTGAAACTAATAGATGTTTCCATCTCTAAACGAGTGTTAAGGAAACAGACTAGGGAAGCTCCCTGTCCATTTTAGAACTCTGGGCATCTGAGTTCTGCAGGAAACCTACATAAGTAAAGTAGGGTCTGCACATCAGAAGATTAACCTCTAATTCATGGACGGCAATAAAAATGGTGAGAGGCAGAGCTAGTATACCCATCCCTGTGGCCCCTCTTGTGTGACTTCCCAACACATATTACAAATGCCAGAAGCAGGCTATAGTTCCACTGGTTTGGAAACAGGCCTGCTTTCGTACATAGGGCTTATTGTGTCAGTTTCATGGATCAAAATGGTAGCATTTCTGTCCGGATTTCTAAAATTCCTTCCCCGTTGCAGTACCTGTTGCATTAAGGAACCATGGCTTTTTGGCTGATACTGGCAATTCACACAAATGTCTTTCACACTGCTGCAGCAAACGTCTTGTTTCTGTCCTTCGCCCATTCTGTGCACCCATTATACATAGTTCCTCCATAATTCACTATGTGAGTTAGTGTCTGAATACAGGGGTGCTTGTGGGAAAAGGAAGAAGGAGAAGTTGCTACCTGCGCCTATGTTAGAATACCAGTATAATTGTCATCAGGCCAATAAAAAAACCAGGCAAAAAATTTGATGCACACCTAAATGGTGGGAACACATGGCATTCCAAGATGCCTGTCATATGAGCGGCTGCAGCTAGCACAAAACTCCCACGATTTTCTGGGTTCCCAAGCTTGCAAATGGATTATTTCTGGAATTATCACGGAAATGAGCGCTAACTTTCCACAATATTCCACTAGATTTCTGGAACTAGCTTTTTACTTTATGTGAAAGATCAAACAAAATGCACAAATTACCAGGTAAGAAATCATCGGAATAATGGAATAAAGTGCAGTGTGAAAGCAGCCAGGGTCTCATTTGTTCCAGATCTTTAAATAGAGTATTATTGTGCCCCTTAACTAGTGTAGGTCTACACACCTTGTGACCCACCAAGCTGAATGAAGACCTCAAGCAGTTCTGGTGTGGTCATTCATGTAGCTGACAAACCTGTTGTTTTCCAGTTCCCTAGATGGCAGGGGGAGGGGCTAGGAGGTTTCCTGGGGCCCCAATAGACTGCCACATATATCTAGTGGGCTGTTTTGGGCTCAAAGGTTCTTCAGGCCTGAGTGACACTGATGACTCTATAATAACATGCCTCACAAGTTTGAATTGTGCATGTATATCTCTTGAGATCTCAACAAGTGATGGGGAGATGTCCTTCAGCCAGGATCAGAATCAAGCTCAGGAAAAACAACAGCCTGAGCTTTATTCTACTCTCCTGCTACCGGAGCAGTAACAAATGTCAGTGAGGGGATTGAGAAGAAGGACATTGATGTTGGCAGTCAGGTGGGATCTGGGAGGAAGCACTTAAGCTCTTCTCTTGGTCACATTAAAATCCCAGCTAGAGAAAATTGGGGATGGGAGCTGTATAATTACCTCTTATTAGAGGTGAATAGTGGCCTCATTCACACATCACAATAAACCATAGTTAATGGTTAACCATGATCATGCCTTCCTGGTCTCTTTATCTCCTTCCGTAACATTATAACTATGGGTCATGGTTTGTTTCGCTCCTAATAAAACATGATCTGTGCCCAGGTTTGTTCTTGGTTTACTGAACATGGTTTGTTGGAATGAAACAAACCACAATCCAGATGTACTGCTACGCCAGGGAACATGGTTTCTTCTCTCCATGCACTAACGAGGATGAGGCAAACAGCCTAGAAAGGTGAGTTCACAATAAACAATTATGGTTTATGATACGGGGAACTGGACCAGTATGAGCATCCCAATTTATTTATTTTATTTATTATTTGATTTATATCCCGCCCTTCCTCCCAGCAGGAGCCCAGGGCTGCAAACAAAAGCACTAAAAACACTTTAATAATTTAGTATTTCTGAGCCACAAAATCACTCAAATTTCAGGTGCGTCACTAATCTCTCGACGTACAGTGACATGGGTTGAACTATGGAAGCTTCCTCTCATCAAAGCATAAGGTTGGTGGCAGTGCCAAAACTAAAAAAGGCCCTGTTTCTAGAAGACAGCTGCTGGATAGACTTCATTCACTGGAGGCCTACAGAGCAGGCTTCAGGTGCTAAATAGAGTGCACAAGGGGATCCTTGTGGAATGTATAACTTCTCCCCTTATGAGATTCAAAGCACCAGTTCTCATCATGGCCATATCTGTTGTGGAAAGTTAACACAAGATATGGATTACGATAGGTGAATCATATCAACACCAGTCACAATATTCTGGTTCATGTCAGTGTTATAGTAATCAGATACAAAGAAGTTCATGAGAGGGCCTGTAGCTCAAGGAAAAGGTCACAGCTCAGCAGGAGAGGATCTCATTTGCATGCCAAAGGTCCCAGGTTCAGTTTGCAGCATCTCCAAACGGGGCAGGAAAACACCCTCTCTGAAACCCTGGAGAGCTCCTGCCAGTCAGTGCAGATAAGACTGAGCTAGATGGACCAATGGTCTGACTTTGTATAAGGCAGCTTCCTATGTTCCTGTGATCTCGTATCTTTTTAGGAAAAGGAAATTCGTCAGGTGCCCCACCCCTGAATGACAAGTTGCACATGAGAAAATTGTCTCTAAAAGAATGGGTGCCCTGTCCTCTACATCTGTAGTCAAACCACTCCAAGGATTTGGGCTCAAAGCCCAATGCACAAGATGTGGTGATGCTTTGATGACTTTAAAAGGGGATTAGACAAATTTGAGGAGGATAGGTCTATCAGTGGCTATCAGCTGAGGTGGCCATATGAATTCTACAGGGTCAGAGAAAGTGTCCCACTGAATAACATTACTGGAGAGAATCAGATGGAGAAAGCCTTTGCCTTAATTCCTCCTGGCTGTAGGCTTCCCAGAGGGAACTGGCTGGTCACTGGGGGCAAACTGGATGTAAAACTAGATGGGACCTAGATGGTCTAATCTAGCTGGGATCCTCTGATGTTCTTAAAACACAAGGAACCACTTAGAAACGTTGTGGATCAGCCTAATGAGGTCTCCAAAATAGAACATGTCAGCTGTGAAACATCTCAGCATCTTATGAGGAGCTACAGCCCATAGACATCTCCAAGGATTTGGCCTTTAGATGGGCAGTATGTGGTTTTACTGGCAGAAAAGCCCCACATCCAGGCGCATGCCATGTAATCATTGTCTACCTGCTTGTGGAACTGCGTACTGTTTCTTTGAGTGTCAGAAAAGGAGTCTCCCAGGAGACTGATCAGCAAGTGCCTACATTTAATAGTTCCTACCTTGAATCCTTTAAAAAGAAAACCCAGCAGATGAAATTAATGAGGTATGACAAAAGCAAAAGAAATCATCTTAACGCTGCAACCCAGATCAAGCTTGTGGAATGAACCTTGGGGGTTAAAACATTAATTCAGTAATGCAGGTGTGAGCGAATGAACCAGCTAATAAATAATTAAGAATTCCTTTTTCTCTGCCTTTTATTTCACCTTTTATTTTCTTTGAATTCCTCTCCCCCCTTGTTGTTGCTCTTCTTCCTTCTTCACCTACGTTTTCTGTTTGCCATTTTGTCAGCGTCCCTGAAATTAATGAAGAAACAAAATCAAAGCACAAGGTTGCAGAGTTCCTTTCCATTACTTGAAACTCTGGTTGGTGTGGAAAGTTCTGCTCTTCCCATCGTATTAGTTTGTGCCTGCGTTGAAGGACTGCATCTGCATATTTTATGGGCTGCATCTGTAATTCCGCTTGCGGGCTTCTAGAACTAAGTAGCCGTTTTGCAATACAGGCCCCTTCCGCTTCCGAGCACAGAAACCTTTGTTTTATAAATCTCCAGTGTAATGTACATACAGTTTTGTGCCATGTTATGTTGTCATATGACAAGACACAAACCAATGTAAGCCATTGTTACACACTGCAGTGTAATGCCTGAGTTCCACCTTGTCATGATTTTTAGTTTAAGAAAAAGGGAGCTTTTCCTCCCCACAGGTAGAAAGTGATGCTTGAAAGAAAAATCCCTCTGTTACCTGGAAACTGACAGGTGCCTCTATTTTCTGACAATCAACATTAAACTGAATTGAGCAGAGCACTACAGCAGGCAGCCCAGTGGTTATTGTACTTTCCAGAGCTTACCCATTTTTAATGCTCGAAAGGTACTAATGTGGTTTAACTATTTGCCTGGGGCAAGAAAAAATTCAGCTTCTGGCACACAATTAAAATTATGTTTTGCCCAATTGGGCAACAAATGGGATCAGCATAAGTTCAGTCTACCAGAGTTAAGGAGCACCTTGTGCGTCAAATCTGTTCCACTGGAGGAATGCAGTGGTGAGGGAGTCAATTTGCCTGACAATTGGCTCAGAGATACAGATTCTGTTTGTGGCACCTGTTATAGCAGCACTGCAGCCTTCAATACTGTCACCCTCCCAACTGTCCAGTGAGGCCAGGAAAGATCTGATTAAATCAAGGTATTGGGTGCAAATAAAGCATTTAGTTGCTGTCAGCCCTGGCTTCTGTTCAGTCAAAGATAGGGAGGAGCCATAGCAAGTTTGCAGATAGCCCTCCTCATTGTTTAGACAATCTGACCTAGAAGCCTTTATAGCAGGGACTGGGGAATCTGAGGCCCACCAGAAGTTGTTGGATAGGGATGTTGGGAGTTGTAGTCCAGCAACATCAGGAGGCTTCAGGGTTCCCCACTCCTGCTCTATAGAAGAGTCTTTCCCAACCTTGGGGTCCCCAGATGTTGTTGGACTACAACTCCCATCAGCCCCAGCCAGCATGGCCAATGGCCAGGAATGGTGGGAATTGTAGTCCAACAACATCTGGGGAACCACAGGTTGGGAAAGGCTGCTGTAGAACCCAGAGAGTATCTGCTCACCTGCTTGGCCCTATTATCCTCCTTGGCTGTTGGGGTTTCCCCTGGTGTTCAGCACAAGCCAAATCCCTACCTGGCCTCCTTCAGGTCACTAGTTCAAGACTCACCATGGGCTTAATTCCTGACATCTCTGTAAGGGTCCAAGCTGTCCAGCCAGCAGTATTTGGATATCTCTCATCTCGGCTTTCCTGCAGACCAATACATCACTGGCACATGAAACGATGCTACTTTTTTTTTGAAGGCTATATTTTAGACAATGTTTGTCTAAAATCAGAGGGAGTTAAATCCTGTGTATCTCATTAACACTCCTGTATTGTTATCTTCAATAAACACCTATCTCTGTATAGGCCTCTAAGGGAAATTTTGTCTGGGGAAATTTTACCCATGGCACGGCACCCTACAGAATTGGTGACCCCAAAACCGGCATTTTCTGGCATGGCTCCTGCCATACATGAAACATCACCCATCAGTTGCTTCAGAAGCCCAGGTTTTCCTTGACTGTGCCATTACTGAATCCCTGCTTTTAACTGTTTTCACAATACTGTTTTACTTGTTTTTATGTTGTAACTGTTTTCATGATTATACTGTTTTATTTTTTATGTTGTATTTGTGTATGTTACAGTAGGGCCCCGCTTCCCGGCACTTCGCTTCCTGGCGTTCCGCTAATGCGGCGGCTTTCGATTTCTATTTTAAAGCCGATTTTTGCTCTTTTGTGACGTTTTGCGACGTTTTTGTGTCATTTTTGCGTGACGGCCCCATTATAGTCTATGGGTTCCACTTTACGGCGATTTCCGCTTTACGGCGGGGGTCCGGAACGGAACCCGCCGTATAAGCGGGGCCCTACTGTACTTAGAAATTATTAAATATTAAGCAGTTTGAAAAAATGAAATGGACTGCCTTCAAGTCGATTGTGACCATAGGGTTTTCATGGTAAGCAGTATTCAGCAGAGGTTTACCATTGCCTTCCTCTGAGGCTGAGAGGCAGTGACTGGCCCAAGGTCACCCAGTGAGCTTCATGGCTGTGTGGCGATTCGAACCCTGGTCTCCCAGGTCGTAGTCCAACACCTTAACCACCACACCACACTGGCTCTCATTAAGCAGTTTAGAAATGCTGTTAAAATAAATAAAATATAATAATATTCAAGCACTGATATGAGTGTCGCATGCACTGGGGATGGCACCGTGAGGAAAGGTCAGGAAAGGAATTTGGAGCAGAAGTCCAGGGTCCCACTAAGCAGAATGAGCAGGATGGACTCAAAACAAATCAGGGTTAGATTACCACATCTTGAGGTAAGCAAAGAGCCTCCCATAAGATATCTAGAGCCTAAAATTATGCACTGAGATGGTGTATAAGTTAGGACACAGGTAGCCAATGTGGTGCCCTCCAGATGGTTTGGACTATAACTCCCATCATTCTCTACCATTGGCCATGCTGGCTGAGCTTGATGGGAGATAGAGTCCAAAAAATCTGGAGGACACCACATTGGCTACACCTCAGTTAGGAGCTCTTTAGCCATGCTGCTAGGCAGGGCCGGTGCCAGAGGGCGGCCAGGTTGGGCCCTGGATGAGGGTCCCTTGGTCCGAAGGGGCCCCTCCTTAGGGTAGCACTCCCTTCTGCAATCTGTGGCAGTGTTGCCTCCCAACCCTGCCGTGGATCATGAGAGGGAGCTCCCAGGCACTCCCTACTGCCGCACAGCCCCACGACACCCACCTGCGTGCCCCATGTACCTCTCCCTTGATGTAAATGCTGGCTGTGCTGCGGGCGCAAGCCTTTCATCAACCTCCTGCTGGGAGGAAGGGCGGGATATAAATCAAATAAATAAATAAATAAATAAATAAAATAAACCAGGATGGTGGCCGAGGTTTCCCTAAGGGGCTGATGCCCCTGCTGCCATCTTAGTTGATGGCAGGGATGTGTGTGCGTAGCATGCATACATGCCATCAAACAGGATGGCGGCAGAGGCATCAGACCCTTAGGGAAGCCTTGGCCACCATCTTGGTTGATGGTAGGCGTGCGCGCACAGCATGGGCAGCATTCACCAAGGGATAGGTAGGTAGGTGGAGTGTGCGTGCATGGGCCAGGGCCAGGGCAGGCTGGTGCCCAACGGCTCCAGCATGCTTGGCGCCGGCCCTGCTGCTAGGCTGCATGGAACCTTGCATGGGGAAGTGTCTGAATTTCTCATGTGCTGAGTATCTTGTTTAAATGGGATCACAGAGAATTAAATAAATAAATTTTATTTGTTAGTCGCCAATCTGTCCGAATCAATGGACACTCTAGGCGACTTACAACCACATAATAAAATACAATACAATCAAAAGACACAAAGGTAATCTAAAACATCAATTAATACAATATTAAAACTCATCCACCCCAAGGATTCTGTAGGCCTGCCTGAATAGCCAGGTCTTTAAGGCTCGGCGAAAGCCCATCAGGGAGGAGGCATGTCGGAGATCAAAGGGAAGAGAATTCCAGAGAGTGGGGGCCACAACCGAGAATGCCCTCTCTCTGGTCCGCACCAGCTTAGCTGTTTTGACTGGAGGGACCGAGAGAAGGTCCTTTGTGGCTGATCTTGTCAGGCGGCATAATTGGTGATGCTGGAGGCGTTCCTTCAGATAAACTAGGCCAAAACCGTATAGGGTTTTAAAGGTCAGGACCAACACCTTGAATTGGGCCCAGTACACAACTGGTAACCAGTGCAGATCTCTTAACACCGGGGTAATATGATCCCGGCGGCGACAGTGTGTGATCAAATGTGCCGCCGCATTTTGTACCACCTGCAATTTCCGTGATCAGCAGACTTCATTGGCCTATAAGCAGTGTACTGTTAGCTTTCATTCAAAGTCTGTGAAATGTGCCTCACTTTTGCAGGCCTCTGATGCCAACGTTTCGTAGCACGTCTTTTCCAAAGCTATCTGAAAAAAGGTTTCAAGAGATTTTTTTAATTGCTTTGGTAGATTAGTGGAAACTAAGAAGGCCATGTGCCCTACTTTACAGAGGACAGTCTTTTGCCTGAAGGTTGTCAAAAGATAGAAGTCTGTTGGAAGGAATCCTCTATTTGAAGGGGTTTCCAGTCCAAGTCTAGCTTAAAAACCCTACAATGGGAGAACAGAGGCCTTGAAGTTGTCCAAGAGCAGTTAGCAGCTGGACAGCAGACTGAGCAGGCACACAGGTCACCTGTGCACAGTCCTCCCCACTATGGTGAGATTTCCCCCCCTATTTAAATCATAGTAATGATTTCTAAACTTGCATCTATACATATAAATTATCATATTCAAATCTGATGCAAATCTGTGTCTTCCCCCCCCCAACTTTCTGGGTGTTTACTGGATGTGTGTGATGTTTAAGTGGCCACCTACTGGAAAGGGGCATTTTAAAAACCAAATAGACGTTATCAAGCATACCATGCCCATTTTCTTGAATTCAACTCCCTCCCTTTCAAAGTCTGCCCTTCCTAATTTTGCTTGCTGTTAAATTCTTGTAAACACACACTGGCAAATAGTGCTTGTTAGAAGTCCAGCTTCATATGTATAGTCATAATTGTGATCATGGTGGTCCAAGAAGAAACTGTGTAATTCGGCAGAGACAAGCAGTATTAGATGCTGAGAATTCAGTGCTGACTTCCTCTAATTTATCTCTGTTCCTCCTTCTCAGATTACCTCAAAACTCCTCTTTCACTTATTACTATTTATTATTTTATTTATTTATTTATTACATTTATAGCCTGCCTTTCTTTTTATGACAGAAACCCAAAGCAGCTTACATATGGTTCCCAGGCGGTCTCCCATCCAGGCAGTGACCAGACCTGACCCTGCTTAGCTTCAGCAGGGAGCTGGCCTTATGTGCCTTCAGTCCATGATTTATCCGTTGCTAGTTACCCAAAGGTCTCCAAGCAACTTACAACATTATTAAATAAATATATCATACCATAAAACAAAATAATAAAACAACAACCACCACCCCCATACAGCCACAGAAAGCTTTGGAGGCACACTAATACAAACAACATCATCATAGCCCATCAAATGCCTGGCGCCAAAAAGATGTCGATGAAGGTACTAGGTGGACCTTTCTGGGAAGCATATTCCATAAATGGGGAGCCTTGTCACCCTGAGAAGGGCCTCAGAAGAAGATCTAAGAGTCCAAGTGGGTTCATAATAGGAGAGGCATTCCAGAAGATATTGGGGTCCTAAGCCACAAAGTGCTTTATAGGCTTGAACCAGCACTTTGAATTGGGCTGGGAAGCATACAGTGTTAACCAGAAGAGAATTGGTGTTGTATCATCTGTTTGCCTTTAACCTGTTAACAGGCAGCCACATTCTGCACTAATTGAAGCTATCCTTCCTCTTCCTGTTAATTAATCTGCTAACGACCCTGTATCCTTCCTTCAACTACCTTACCTCTGGCTCCCCATCTAACAGCTTCTCTATATCCTTTGCCCTTTTCTCAGGCTGCCCCACAAGGTCACTCAGTCTAGCGTAAGGATCTGTTAATTTCAGTTCTCTCACTTTCTCCTTTGTCCAGTCTTAAAATTAGGTTCTCTGCATTTCTACGGTAATTTGTGTTGTTTTATATTTTTATACTCTATGAAAATTCTTCTGCATTTTAGTGCAAAATTCTCTTAATACACACCTGTTTGTATGTGGCTTTTACTAATGTACACATTTTTGCAAGCAATATCTCCTAATATAAGGCATTTTGTATGTTATTTTCATTAATACATTCATTTTTATGCACATTTTGTCCTGATGTAAGCATTTTTTTTTTGTAAACATTTGGTGGGAGAGCTGCATCACAAAATGTAGATGTGTGTGAATTTCAAAGGGTGTCTCAGTTCTCATCTGGTTTTGGAAAGTGCAATTTAATAGATTTGGTTTTAAATGTGAACTGAATCAACTTTCTCCCCCATCCCTACTCTAGGGTCTCTGAGAGTTTTCCCTCCCTTCACAGAAACGTTTGGCTATAGCTCAGTGGTAGAGCAACTGTTTTGCATGCAGCAGGTCCCAGCTTTAATCCCTGGCATTGCCAGGCTAGGAATGTCCCGTCTGCCAGTCAGCATAGATGATACTGAGCTGCAGTGGTCTGTACCACTGTTGGACTGTGTAAGCTATTGTAATAGGGAATGGCAAAAAAATTACAGAAGGCCTTTCCCTCTCCTCATGAGTAGTAGTCTTTGTTTATTAAATTACTTCAGTATTCCTTTATTATCCTCAAAGGCATCTGTATTGTGATTTGGGTAATATGCAGATTTGTTTTAATTTAATAATTGATCAATTGTCTAGAAGCCAGATGATTAACCAACTAAAAATTCTTTAATTAGTTAACAGCCCTTATTATTCTCATTATTAGTTTGCTTCATCGGGTGACACCCAAATTGCTCAATACGACAGGATTCCCCAAGCTTCCAAAATGGCTGAAGCAACAAAACTATCCCATCTTGATGGCCTTCCTGTGTGGCATTAATACTACTCTTGATTTCCCTTTGGAGAAAAATGGTTTAAAGTGAATGGTAACTTTTTCCTTGAGCTCTGCAAAATATTAGCCTTGGGTTAAAAAGTTACCTCCAATCGTGATATTCAGCTTTCAGCATCATTTCACACTCTCAGTAACTTTTCTAACCCTTAAGAAATATGGTGTCCCCCACTGCCTTCAAAACCAATCACTATTTATTAGACTATATATATCGTGCTGTCCAATTACTGTAGCAAGAGCAAGCGAGAAAGACTGCATGGAGGAACTTCAAGGTCTTCTAATCGTTTTGAAAAGGAGAACTTAAAGCATGGAAGGAATTGAGTGCCTGCCTTTCCTCTATGTTCGACTCTAGTTTTGAGGGTGCCCAGGAATGCAAAGCCTAAAGGCAGGAGTTCTAGACCAGAGATTTTCATCTTTTATCACAGCAAGCCTCCATATGTTGAGAAAAAGTGTTTAAGTCTCAGCCCAATGCATACTCACACCTAACAAGTAAGTCCCATGGACCTCAGTGGGACTTTCTTCGGAGTGAACATGCTTATGGCAAATACTGCCCCAAAGTAAAAAATTAGGCTGGATTTGGAGGCTCTTGTTGTGCATGTATGTGCGTGCGTAACACAACATTTTAAAGAAAAGCTGTATATAATTTTATTTATTTGCAAATATTTCTGTAACACCACCTTTTGTTTTTGCTTCTGTTTTAAAAAAATACCGTGGTGGTGAGAAGCATGAAATTAACAATAAAATTACATTCATCAAACAAGGTCAAAATACATCACAAATCAGTAGATTGGCTTAATACATCAACATAGCTGTAAAAGGTGAAACCATGGATTAAAAGAACCCTTTTGCAAAGTCGCCTTTACAACTTGAAAAAAACCCACCTTTCTCTTCTTGCTTTATATTAATTCATAAACTTTCAGGCTTTTCTGGTATGATTTAGAATGAAGGAAAGACCGTAGGTCAATAGTACAGCACATGTTTCGCCTGCTGAATACGTAGCCAGGTGAAAAGGGAAACAACATTCCTGACCTGCACTTTTGACAGTTTTGTAGGAGAGGACTGGAGTACAATAAGCTATACCTGCTGAAATGCCCTCCTCTACACAAGTGTTAAAGGCGCAGGAGACCTGTCCTCTTTTTCACCTAGCCACTGTAATGCGGAAAGTTATGTAATAAAGCAGGGTGGGGAAGCTGTGGCCCTCAAGATGTAGTTAGACTACATCCTGACCATCAACCATGCTGGCTACAGCTGATGGGAGTTGGAAACCATGAACATCTAGAGGGCACAAGGTTTCCTATCCCTGCAGTAAAGGTTCAAACTGCTTTTCGAGGAGCATGGAGTAGAGCTACAGCAAAGTGGCTCCTGTGTGGTTGCGGGTGTATGTGAGGAGGGGGACATAGGGTTGCCTGATCTCAGGCTTTGGCTCTCAGGGTTTGGAATTCATACTCAGACTTCAGGACACACCATATATTTAAAGCACATCTCCCAACCCAAGAAATCCTGGGAACTGTAGTATGTTAAGGTTTCTGGGAATTGTAGACATGTGAGGGGTAAACTACAGTTCCCAGGAATTCTTGGGGAGAAGAACATAGCATGGTGTCTACTCAAGTGAAATATCAGGGCCATTCACTATTTCTATATACCTAAGCACTTGGTGACTTTTTCAAAGTGTGCAGGTGTGCTGGACTACCTGCCACATGATTGCCTGTGATAAGCACTGCACACGCAGCTTGTACATGCCGCACCAACAGGTATATAACTTAAGCCATAAAGGGAAGTCGTGAATTTCCCTGGCTGCATTGTTGCTAACTTGCTCCACAGAGAAGCAAGTGTAGGATGGAAATGTACTTTGAAAAAGTACTCAGTATTTAAAGATGTTTATGTGTTGGAATTCCACAGATTCCTGTTTTATTTGTTATTATATGCTAATACTGTGTATTGGTTTCATGCTGTAGTTTTGTTTTAATTATATTGCTTTTTAATTTTAAATTGGACATTGCATAAAGAATTTCAAAATATCAAGTGGTTCATAAATGCATTTTTAAAAAATATTTTCTAAACCTGTATATTTTTCCCCTGGCTCAGTTTTACAGGCTTCTTCATCTCAAGTTTCACCCCTTTACCAGTGAACCGTGATCCCAATCCTGGCCCATAGATTCGATTGTTAACTTGCAAGAGTTGGCCATGCTATCCTCATTTGGGCATTAAAACTCTTCACACGTAAACATTAGTTTCCAGGCTTAATTCAAAGTGTTGCTTTTGACCTATAAAAGCTTATGTGGGTCAGGATCCCAATACCTTAGGAAACAAACCTGATCAATTATTATCAATCCCTGAACAATCCTGGTTCATGCCTCTCCCTGCATGAAACTACCCGGACCCTACGTTCATCTTCTGAGGCCCTCCTTCATGCCCCCCCCTCAGAGGGAGGTGTGGAAGGTGGCAACATGAGACCAGGCCTTTTCAGTGGTGGCTCCCTGATTGTGGCATGCTCTCCCTAGAGAGATACGCCTGGCAGCATCTTTATCAACTTTTAGGGGTCTGGCAAAGATGTTCCTGTTCACCCAGGCATTTGGCTTGTAAATGAAGTTGTTACATATGATGATACCCAAATTTATATTGGCGTTCAGTTTTATCTTTTACATTGGGGTGGGATAAGATTTGTCCTTTTTTTGCTATTGCAGGATGAGCTCTCTTACTCAGTTAATATTATTTTCTTCTTTTTTTCCTGATATGTTTTAAATGTTATATCATGTAAATCATCTTGAAACATTTTTGTAGTAAGTGACAAAGGCAATTAATCATAAACAAATAAATAAATAGACAGGCATGCAAGGGGATATGTTGCCAAGCTCCACCCCTTTTGGCACCTGATCTTTGGTCTGTTTCCAGCCCTTCATGAGTTTGAGAGCAAATGTCTGAAGCAGGGAGCCTTGTCCCTGCTTCCCATGAAATTTAGAATCCTGATTGTCCAGGCTTCTAAATTGTGCAAGCATTCTCCACATGTACAAGAGGTTCCCCGTTTCAGACTTTCATCCTCAAACTCCCAGAGAGCTGAGTATAAGGGAAAACCTTATCTTAGGCAGAGAACCTCCTCCCACTTCCCTAGCATGGTTCTTTACACAAGAGACTGAATGACCAAATAGCGATCTTATAACCCAGCCCTGCCTTGTGTCATCACCTTGCATTGTCTCAGATGCCATCTCTATTGTCTTTTTGGAGCCTTCTGAAGACATTTCTCTTTCAACAAGCAAATTAAATAGAGACCTTATCCGAGTCTGCATCTGTACTGAAATTGTTTTTAAGATGTTTTCAAATATCTCTTTTAGATGTGTTGTTTTTAAGATATTTTTAGCGTTTTATCACTTGTTTATCACCCTGGGCTCCTTCTGGGAGGAAGGGCAGAAAGAAATAACAACAACGACAATAATAATAAAAGCCTAAATAAAATAAATAATACCTCATGATTCAGTGTAGCTGTAGCTTGAGCATGTAATATACCATTCCCAAACTATATAGGCTAAAAGAAAACTGTTAGTTGGTTTGAGTATAAACTCCCTACCCTGTGGAGGGACTAGTTCTCTCCTGCCCCACACCTGTTCCTTAGGTACACATCCAACACACGGCTTCCCTCAAAGAATCATGGAAACTGTAGTTTGTTAAGGGTGCTGGGAATTTGTAACTCTTTGAAGGGGAAGCCACAGTTCCCAGGATTCTTTGAGGGAAGTCATATGATTTAAATATGTGTTGGATGTGCTTTAAACATATGCTGTGGATCTGACAGGGATGCTTGAGGAATTTGGTCTTTATGAATTCTGATATACACTTAGTAGCGTAGTGCCAAATTCAGACATGCAGGGTCCCTTCATGACAGTCACAGCCACATCCCCTCTCCCTTTTTCTTGTTGCTGGGTTGAGAATGAGATCCTTGTTAATGCCTTCTCCGCAACAACAGACGTCCCTAGGAGCCAATAAGCATGAACAGGGAGAGTGTTAGCTACTAAGAAGAGTCTTCTCAGTGGTTGACTCATCTCCTTTCATTCTGATTGGCTCCAATCAGCAGGAAAGGACAAGGAAGCATGTTAGAGGACTCTTCTCAGTGGCTAACACATTCCCCTTTCACGCTGATCAACTCATACGATGCTGGAGACATAGGGACTCTGCTCCCAAAAAAGTAAGGGGTTTGAGACCCCCAAGACCCTGGATGACTACACTCCTGTATACACTGACCTGCTGAACAGAACATAAACTGCAATCCTGTACACCAGCCCACAGGCCTTTTTAGGCCCAACAGTCATTTGGCCCATGAGGTCATTTTGACCAAGCCATGCCCACCTATCCTCCACCTGGCATACAGTGTAGAACAGGTTTGGATGAAATTGCTGATCAACAGTGCCTAATAAGTTCCTTGTGCAGCAGTTCCTAAGCACTAACTGGAGGTGCTGCATGCTTTTTTTATCCATGAGATTTGATTTCAAATTGTAAGGGCAAAGGAGGGGGGGTCACCTGACATCATGGTGACTCACAAGTGAGTGGCCTCTCCCATCTGTCAAAGTGGCCCGTGGGTGTGTGTAGAGATAAGGAGATAAGCCCTATGGCTGGATCCAGTTCTTCACCCCACTGCTGTACACACTTACCTGGGAGTAAAACCCATTTAACTCAATGAAGCTTAATTCTGAGTAGATATGCATAGGATTGCTCTGTTGGTAGCCAGTGGCTTTAGCACTTCCAAGGATTCTGATGCATTTCTAAGACATATATGTATGCGTATACATAGGTAGATTTTAAAATGTACATTTTGAGAGAAAACCTGTTTGAAAATGTGTATTTAAACACAAACGTCCATGCAGATTAAAAGCAAATTGCAGATTAATGTGGAAATATGACAGAATGGTGAGCAAGCACATGGCACAGATTGGAAACAGACCAATGTGCCCATTCCTCCATGCTAGCAAAGAAGCGCCTCCAGTCCAGATGGACTGAGTAAACTTAGTCTTTTTTGCCCTTTACAACCAGTAGTTTTTCTCCTTTCCCTCCCCCCCACACTTTGTCCATGTTACCTAGATGAGGATCCTCCTGATAAATGAGGATGACCTTTTCAGCTCTGTCCCTTCTGTTTGAAACCTGCATGCTTTTAAAGGTGCTCGTAAGTCTGATAAGATGGCTTGCAGCACACTTGAACATATGGTCTCCATTGAGGACTTTTAATTTGTGCCCCTCTTCCCAGGTTTCACTGCCTGTGCTGTGATAAAAGAGGAAGTGAGTGAATGATGGGCGATTAATAGCACTGAGGTTGAAACCTTTTGGTATTTATCAAAAAGCTATGGCATCACACTGAGAAAAAGCAGATTGTCGATATGATAATTGGGGAAGGGGGGGATCCAGTATACAGAGAAGTGATTAAGGCAAAAGAGAAACACGTTTGCAGCTGAGTAAACACCTATATTAATTATATCTCTTCCCCACCTCCACCTCCCCAATTCCTTCTAAGCTTTGCACAATGGCAACCCCAGACCCCTTTTGAACTCTGCTGCAAAAACTCGCAAACAGTCCACAATACAGAAACATCCACCCTACTATAATTACACAACTTAAATTTTAGACCCTCAGTTTCATATCTTACTTAAATGTATCTGTGTACTTTAATACAGAACATTCCACTATGTTTTTATTAATGCAAAAACATTAAAGTACCAGGCTGGAATTTGAGAGCCTTAAAGGCCTGTTTCAAACAGAACCTGTCATAAAATGTGCTCTGAAGCATGTCCCCTTTAAGAGATTCAAGAATTAAATGTTCCCGTATGTGAATTTTATTTTGTACAGCACATTTGCTTTATGGCTACAATTAAGTTAGATGTGCCGATAACAATGTCTGCTTTCCATTTTAAATCGCACATTTCAGACAGTGTGCATTGTTTTATTATCTAATCCACATGCTTTTAATTGCAATTATGGTCCCTTATGAGTCCCCTGGGAGGGCATGATTGCAATTAAAAATGTAATTTAAATGTTAATTAATTACATTCATTTTCTAAACTGGGAAAATTTCATTTATTATTTTCATGTGTTGTGCACTTATCCTAAATGCATTACCTTCTAAATGTCCCCCCCAAATTAAGTGTTATGTTTATAAAACAGGGTGCTTAATGCCCTTTAAAATTTTGTTAGACTGTTTATACAAATGATTAATTTAAATTAATTGAATCTGAGCTCTATGTGAAATCTATATGTGCTACAAGAACACACATACCTTGATAGTCTCTGGATGTTCCATGATTACAAGGCACTAGAAAGTTTGTCAGGAGGATATGCCTTTACTAGATTCACTCTAATGGGAATTTTACAAAGGGGGGGTGGGTGTGATATTAAAGTATGTATTTTTAAAACATCCGTGATGGATTTCTGATTAGAAACTTCCATATGTGCATCTACACATTTGTCCATACAAATCAGTCTTATAATATAATCACGTAAGTGTTCATTAGTCATTGCAAGCTACAACAAAATGTTCTCCATCCTCCCATAGACCTAGTGACTTCTGGGATAAGATCTTTCCTCTAAAGTGCCACTTTACCACCAGATGGCACTAGCATTGGACCCTGCAGTACTTCTAGGTTGTCACCCAAGGATCCCTCCCCCCTTACCTTTTAAATCTACTGCTGAATTGGAAGAAAAGGCAAAAAGGCTTCTTTCCCCACTTCTATTCAGCCCAGTTCTATTATCTATTGATGCATGTGCTTCTAGAGATATTTTCACTTTGCCCAGGTCATAATTCCCACCTTAAATATGAGGTTATCATTATGACCCTAATTCTTTGACTTGGATTGAAATCAAAACGGAGAAGAACTCAGCTCTATCACACTTCCTTCCACTCACCCACTTTTGACCGACAATCCATTCACATGGCAAAATTGCAGACCAATAGTTCCATGGGCTTTTTGTGGGGGATGTAAAATCATAGAATCATAGATTCTAAAATAAATTCACTGTCCTCCATAATTCCTTATGAAGGGGGAGTGTGGGTTTGTCTCTTGCTCTTTCATACCTTAAAATAATTAGTAGGTGGCCAAGTGGTGTGTATTCTTGTTTGTATTTTTCCCCCACAGTACGGCTCCACATCAGCCTTTCCTTTCCAGTGCTTGTGTCTTCAGATAGGACCTACAAACATGAGGCTGTCCAAAATGTTGCCTGTGGAATTCTGAAGAACTCTGCTATTTGTTTGTTTGTTTGTTTTTGCTGATGCAAAGCAATGCAGGATATTTTTTTTAAAAAAACTTAAATTTAGCATTTTACCCTTTAAAAAATATTCTGCTGTTGTGCTTTAACTAACAAACAAAAATCCAGAGCTCTTCAATACCGCACAGTCCACATTTTAGACAGGCCCTACAAAGTCCATGGACATAGAGAAACAAGAGATACTGGAAAACGTACAGCTGTAAGGGACAGATCAACAGCAACAGAGCTACACAAAGCTTTGGGGTTACCTTGATGTGACTGGGGGGGGTTATTGACATCACATTTCAACTCATAAGTGGGGGGAGACCCTCAAATCACCTTGTTGTTACACATTCAGAGCCAATGCAGAGTCTTAGTTTACAATATTAACATCCATCAAAACACTTGAAAACAATAAATACACCAGCAATATTACAGACCCAGAATAATATGGCAACTCATGTCAACAGTCAGCAAAGGTCTAGGAAAAATCCACAGGTGTACCTGCACAGCGCCAACATCTCCTCCACCTCATCCCTTCCACTTTCCCTGCTGGTAAGTAGCAGAGATTCCTATGCTAGGAGGTCAGGTACATGGAGTCACCTTTCGCACCAGCCACCACTGCTCTTTGGATGATCATAATAACTGGGCAGGTCTATACCAGGCAAGGCATTCCCTCAGATATTCCAGTTTCTAGGGCTTTATATATCAGTACTAAAACCTTCTATCTGGTCCGGTAGCAAAGTGGCATCTTTCACAGTTCTTTTAGAAGTGGTGTGACATCCTTGTAGCTCCATTCAGCAACCTAGCCACTGCATTCTGCACCAGCTGAAGCTTCTGAACAGTCTCACAGTAATCTAGTCCAGAGGTCACTCGAGTCACTGTGGCCAAGATATTTCTGTCCAGGAATAGAAGTTGCTGGTGCCTTATCTGGAGCTGGTGAAAGGTGCTCTTAGCCACTGTGGCCACTTCAGCCCTGAGGAGCAAAGATGGATTAAGGAGTACCCCCAGATAATTCACATTTTCCTTCAGGGGGAATGCAACAATATTTAAGATGGGTAAATTGACCTAGCACTGGACCCAGGATCTCCACTTTATCAGGATTCAGCTTCAGCTTTTGGGCCTTCAATGTAACAGAGAAATAAAGCTGGGTGTTTTTAACATGCTGTAGACAACATGCTCCATATCCAGTGATGGCACCTTCCAACAGTTTCAGACAGATGTGAAACTGCACTGGAGGCAAGATGTTACCCTGTGGTGCCCCATAGGGTAATTGCCAGAAGGATGACGTATCATCACCCTGTGTTATTCTTTGAAACTGACCCTGCAGATAGGAGTGGAACTTACTGCAAAACAGTGGCCCCCTCCCCAGCCCACAAAGTGGATCCAGGAGAATACCATGGCTGATAATATCAAAAGCCACAAAGAGATCAAGCAGAAGTAACAGGATTGCACTTCCCCGTGCTTGGCCCGGGCCTGATGCCATCAAGCGAAAATAGTTGTATTGGGTCCAGATCTACTGGATTCTGGGCAGGTTCAGCTCCTCCCCACTCCTAGAATACCCTATTTTGGGGCTTTACCTTGGCCTACTACCAGTGGTACTTCCACCAAGTCTCTGCTTCTGCTTTTCATGTCCCTGAAGAGCTCAGCATTACTGGACACTATCTGAAATTAGGATGGCCACGTACTCTAGTTTACAGAGAACATTCCTCTATTTGAAGGTCTGTCCAGTTCATGTCTGCTTTAAAGACAAAGAACCCTAAGAAGGGAGATCACCAGTCTCCCATCCACAACAGACTGAGCAGGTGCACAGGTCACCTGGTCTCTCCCACTATGGGGAGATGCACTGTCTTTCTATTTAAACTATAGTTGTCATTTCTCAGTTTGCATCTCTCTATATAAATTTGCATATGCAATGAGCAGGGGTGAAGAATTGGGTGCAATTTGCTCAAGAGCCCCCTAAAACCTGGAACTGGCATTGTCAGAGGAGTTCAGCGGTGTCACTAGTGGAAGTGCGGGGGGGTGCGGACCTCTGGCGCGCGCCCTCCCATGTGCATGGATGGGGGTGGCTGGTCTTGTGTGCGTCCGCACCCTCCTCACCCTGGTAGTGACACCCCTGGAGGAGTTGTTTGTTTGTTTTTAGATGGTGTATAAATGTTCTAAATATTAATCAGCCTTGGATAAGAAGACTTCAAACTAGCATTAGAAGACTTCAAGGTATCACTCTGTCAGCACTAGCTTTCAGGGAGCCACATGTCTTCTTGTATGAGAGGCTAACAGTCTCGCAATTCCATGCTTCCGTCCAGAACACTGCAGTTCTCTTGGTGCTTAGAACATCAAAACAATTATAATTAATGATAACCTTCACTGGCTATTAGCAGAAAACAAAGATTCTAAATTAATTACACCTCCATTTTTAAAGCTGGCATGACATGTTCTCCATGTTGTGTGACTTGATAATTTCTATAAATTAACCTTGTTCACCTTCAATTTCTGCCACAACCTGGCATTGCAATTGCTTGAATTGCTCCATTGTCCACTGCTTTACTTATCCTGCTGGACAGGAAAGGAAATCAGAGCTTGGAAAAGTTACTTTTTTGAACTACAAGTCCCATCAGCCCAATCCAGTGGCCATGCTGACTGGGGCTGATGGGAGTTGTAGTTCAAAAAAGTAACTTTTCCAAGCTCTGGCTGTTGTGAGTTCTCAGAGTGTCTTCCAAGATCTAACTGCCTAAGTGTTCATTTGCATTATGTTGACTGCACTTGTCGAAGAGACAGAGAGATAATGTATTATGAGAAATGCACTGAATTACCTGTCAGGCCTAGAGATGTTTCCCCCATAGGTAAAGGAGGCATTTGCTTTTGCCTTACTATCATTCCATCTAATAGCAAACTTAGGAGATAAGTGCCAATGGGGTTGCAGCCACTGAGCAACAAAAGGGAGGTATCAGGATGTCGGAGGTAGTTGTAGTAGCACACACACACAAAAAAACCCTTAAAAAAATAAAAGTGGAGAACCTTCCCACCCTCATCCTGCAAAACTGCTCAATGAGGACTAGGCATTGAATATTAACTGTCAGCTAGAAAAGGAAATTAGAAAATTGCAGAGAGGTGAAGTGGAATGGTGTGGTAGGGGAGGGCACCAGTGAATGGCTGGAAACCCAAGTTTGCAAGACAATGATTCACTGCAACATTCTGTTGACTATCTCACTTGTAATGCCCTAAGAACAAGGTTATACAATCAGCATTTCTTGGACTGGACTATTTTAGGTTGGAGGAGTTGGGGCTTTTACATGTTTTGGCTAATCCTTCATGGTGTATGTCGGGGTGGGGGACCACTTCCATATTATATAGAAATATAATTTCTGTATAGAAATTAGCATGTTAGGGTGAAGGTCAGACTAGGACAAACCCTTGTGCCTGTCATCCTAGTTCCTTTTGTGCAAGGATTTTGTTTTTTAAGATGGAGAAGCAATCAAACATCTCTCTCTCTCTCAAACATTCACTCTCTCTCTCTCCCACACACATGCATATCAGCAGACTGAAATGGTACAGTCCAACATTACCACTTCCTTTTGGTGATGCAAATTGATACTAGAGTGCTGCATTTGAGGTTCCCCACTTAAAACCCCCCAATGTTTTCAGTCTCTACACACGTTGCCAAATCTGTAGGCAGATTGGCAAAACATTATTGATTGCAGAATGTGTGTGCATCACTTCTTTTCCAAATGAACTCATCAAAGCAGCAAACGTTTAGTGATAAAAACATACACACATCAAATCATAATATGGATAAAACAGTTGGGCAGCCTTACGTTCATGCTCAGCTGAACAATTTTCTCTCTTTCGCTCATTGGCTATAAAATATGTATAAAGTAGACTTTGTTAGATCTCTTAGGGAAGGGAATTCCAACATTGGCACACCACAATGGAAATGTTTGTACAATATATTCCCATACTTCTCCGATTTTGAGGCAGCCTGGGCTAGGTGTCTCAGACGCTTGTTGTGAATGAACCACCCATGAGCTTTGGCTATGGGCGGTATATAAATGTAATAAATAAATAAGTCATATCAGTTCATCCTTAGTCCACAGCATTTCCATTAGAGGAAAAGGTACAGCCATCTTCTACCCTTTCCTTATTGACGGAATATATTTGTCTGATGTGTGCCACGATTGTGGACCAGCGATATTCCTTTTGGTTTTCAGAATATGACCAATTTGTGTTCCCTTCCTTTCCTTTGATCCAATATCAGAACAATCATTGTCCACCAAACCTTCTTAGTTCATGCTTTGAGAAGCAGAGGAGGCTAACTTCCATAGCTAATAGTATCTGCACATTGGGACTGTACCAAAGGTGCCTATGCAAGGGCAAACACCCCTGATGGAGCAGTGCCATCTGTTAAATCTGGCAGCAGATGGCTGGGGAAATGGAATGGCAGAGAGGCTGAAGATGGCGAGGATCTTTCCCCAATGAGTCCCCACAGGCTGCTTTCATGCCCCAGGAATACAAGGTAGCTCTACTAGATTACAGAATGTGGCCTCCAGGTGTTCTTTAGCTCTGACATCTCTCATTTATAAGAACTAAGCTGCGCACCTAGCTTCATGCTTCCCCCCCCCCTGCCACCGCCAGTTTCTACAATCACAATGTCTACCCATTACATGTTGGCTCTACAGGAGCTGATGGAAATCCCAGTCTGGTATTGGCTGGAAAGGGCCAAGACAGCTAAAGTGGGCTGATAGAATGAAAGCACTACTGTATTTAGTTACTTTAGCAACTGCCACCCCACAAGTCCCAGAAACCGGATGCTTATCCTGTGCTCCAGAGCATCATCTGTCAGAAGCTCATGTATCTGCTTCCCAGACGTGTGTGCTTTATCCTGTCAGTAGAAGTAGTTCATCATGTAGTCCACCCCACAGCTGAGAGAAAACCTCCTATGAATCAGCTTAAACTATTGTCATGCCTTTGCAAAACAATAAATAAATAAAAATTAGTGTAGCCTAACTCCAGTTGTAAGGACATGTGGATTTTCAAGGAAGCTAAATGAGCTAGTCTGGTAAATTTTCAGGGCTATTATTAATTCAGCTTTCTCTAAGCCATTTCCAACTACTTCCTCAATATCATAACCCACCGCTAACCTGTAACTCATAGCGATCTTTCTACCGTTTCTGCCTTGAGCCTTGTTCTCTTCCATATACATGTTCCACAGTGATTATTCAATGATTTAACCATAATTCAATTCTCTTTATCCCTCGTCTTCACAATCTATTTTATTCTTATGGGGCTTTTATAGCTGGGACAGGGACCATTTTTAAAAAAAAAAAAATCTCTGTCAAACACTATGAGAATTTGAGAGGAGGATCTGTGTTAATCTGTTGCAGCCAAATATCAAAGCACCGTAAAGGCTAACAGATTTATTGTGACATAAGCCTTCATGGACTAGTGCCAACTTATCAGATGCTCTAATGAAATGGGCTCTGGCCCCCAAAGTTTATGCTACACAATACGTCTGTTTAGCCTGTTTGCTTGTTCATTTATTTAAAAGATTTTTAGGCCATGCTTCAGAGGAACAATGAGAGCCGTGTACAGTAAGGATAATAAAACATTGGTATTAAAGATAAAATCACATATAAACAACAAAACAAACTGACATCCTAAACATTTGGCATACAACTTCAGCAAAGCAAATAAATACATCACACAATAAATTAATATTACCTATTGACAGCCTGGGAAAATAGAATTGTCTTCCAAAATTTGATGCCAAGGGGGAGGAAGGGGGATGCCTCCCTAGGGAGGGCATTCGTACACATGGGGTGCCACAAGCAAAAAGGCCCTTTCTCTTTTCATCACCCACCTTCATTTCAGATGGCGTAAGCATTCAGAGGAGAACTTCAAATGAGGAATGCAGTGTTTTGGTTCCTGGAGTAGAAGTAGGGATGCTTAAGAAATCTGTTGCATTTGCAGTGTAATGTGGTCTTAACTAATTTGCTCTTCCTGAACCAATATATGAACCAAACTGCAGCTGTCCTTGAAATTTGCATGGCTGATGCAGTTTTTCAACCAAAAAAAGGTCTATATTAGGCAACACTTCATATGAAAATATGTATATCAGGAGAAAAGTACATGAAAATGCATATTTTTTTGTGAAGACTGAAAAACAAGATTTGCATACTGGTGCAAAAATGAGGTGAACTGAATTGAAGAATGGGCAAACAGAGAAACCATGATTGATGGCATTTGTCCATCTCTAGCTAAAAGTTGGTAATGCCAGAAGACTCTTCGTTAGAAATATACATAGTAGATTAAGTCAGGGGTGTGCATTTGCTTCAGAAGAATCCTGAATCCAGAACCAAATTGGAGTTATTCAGAATGATTCAGGAGCTGTATGAAGCAAAGCAGGGATACTCTCAAGCAGTCCAACTGAATCTGAGCCTTCCTGAAGCTTCATTCATGTTTTGGGGAAGGATGCAGAATTCAGGGATTTGTCAGCAGAAAAATAAACCAAAAAATAACCCTCAAATTGTTTTTATTAATCATAACTATTTAACCCCTGCACCAATCCTGAAAGTTTGTAGTGTACTTATCTGGGGGAATCTCCACAATTTAGGCTAGTTTCATAACAATTGCCCACAAAAAAATAGGGCAAATCTTTTTTGAAGTGAGTAACACTTGCCAAAACTGTAAAGGGTGCCCCAGCAGAAAAGCCTCTGCAACCTAACTTTCTGAAATTAAGCAGTATTCATCCTCTCATCAGGAACGATCATTCCTGTAAATTTCATCAAATTTTGCCATTTTTAAAAAAGTTATATACAGTTGTCTTTATTTAAAAAAGGTACAAAACCTGTCACAATGTTGCAGGTGATACTCCAAACAGGCTTTTATTTCTGCGTATTTCATCCAAATAATAAAGGACTTATAGCTCTCTCTTTTTTAATTTCCCCATAAGAGTGAATGGGGAGCTTTGGGGTCCCGCCCCCCAAAGCAAGGTTCTGATCTGGATTTGAGATGAAGTGCGCTTAAGTGTTCTGAGCTGAAATGTGGCCACTCCAAATTGGGGTCTGAACTGAATGTTGTGCTTGATGCATACAACTAGATTAAATTCCAAACCTTCTGGAGAATAGGGGGGGGGCAAGTGGGTGGAGAAGAGGGAGAGGGAGTTTCATTGCACTTATGGAAGTTGTTCCACATGCACAGTGATTTAGCTGGATACCACCCTATGTTTTTTCATTGTAGAGGTACTGGTGTCGAAAACAAAACTCCATCTAGTACAGGTCCTGTGAAGGGTCTGGTTTGAGACCTCCTGCAGTGGATTGTCCTGTAGAGACTTGTAACTTGGCAAATGGCTTTAGGCGTCCTCCAGGGTGCTTTAATCCTTGCAAAAAGACACATGGGCACTGAGTTCCAGAGTAATTTTTCAGCCACATCTTTACAGAGAGCTGTGCATTTAACTTCTTTCCTGTACAGCGACCCTTCCTCCACTTGTCTTTATCGAGATTGACAAACTGGCCATGCTTAACCGCCTCATCAATTTCAATTGCTATTGACTGCCCTGAAGAGCAAATGTGGCTGCCTCCAAAAGTGGATCTTGCTTGAAATTGCCAACAGTAGTGATGTATGGGGGCCCCCTTCCGAGATACATATGGTTTAGATGGAGGAAAGGCGACATTGTTCTTCTACTGGAATTCTTCCCAATGCACTAAGCCCTGAACATATAAAGTTGCCTGATTTTGAGCCTGATCATTTTGCACAGAATCTCCTACCTGTGGTGTCAGGTGTCCATGGCCTCAGGCAGAGGTCTTCCTTAGCCCCAATAACTGTGATTCTTCAACAAGGAATGACAGGGATTGAACCTACAGAATGCAGGGCACATGTTCTCCTGTTGAGGTATGGCCCCTCCCCTATGTTGAAATGGATATTGGTGCAACAATTTCAAAGTTATCACTAAAATAAACCCATTCATTTATACCTGTTCACTTCTAACCACTGATCTTGCCACTGTTAGAAAGCTATAGGCTTTATCCACCTATGGATTTCATGTTTGCTTAATAACCTGTTTCATGCCTCAAATGTGGCTGCAATGTGCAATCATCCAAACAGTGCATAAGAAAATCATTACCGAATCCTACACACGGAATACATATGAAGCAACCGTATCTAGATAATGTGGAGCCGTTGACCCATGGCACAAGGATCCCAAGCTTAGACTTCTAACTTTTAGGCAGCCCGATCCTATCCAAGTTTTACCTAGAAGTAGATACCACTGAATTTGATGGGTTTTACTCCAACAAAGTGTGCATAGCTCACCCTAGAGGGACAGAATGGACACCAGAGATAGAAACTCATAACTCTTTGCATTCCTCCAATCAGACAGAAGCATCTTCAGTCTTTCTCTGCAGTTTGTACAGCTGACCCCTGCCCCAGTGATGAAAGGGAGTAGGAACAGACTGACAAAATATTTGGGACTTTAGGAAAAACATTTCATCCAAATATATGATAATGATAAATAACTTCTTCTACGTTATGGAGGACCTATAGTCTTACAGACAGCCAGTGTGGCATAGTGGTTAGAGTGTTGGACTATGACGTGGGAGACCAGGGTTCGAATCCCCACACAGCCATGAAGCACTCTGGGTGACCTTGGGCCAGTCTCAGAGGAAGGCAATGGTAAAACCACCTCTGAATACCATTTACCATGAAAACCCTATTCATAGGGTTGCCATAAGTCAGAATTGACTTGAAGGCAGCTGCTTGGCTTGCCTAATCGGGACCACACCCACACCAGACTTTGATGTTATGTGAGACAGTCATGGCTTACCTCAGAGAATCCTGGGAAGTGTAGTTTGTGAAGAAAGGAGATTGCTATTCTCCTGACAGAGGTTCAGTGGCCAGAGTGGTTTAACAGTCAGCCACTCTGATTGAACCTCTGTGAGGGGAACAAGGCCTCTCCTAGCAACTCTCAGCACCTTTCACTAACTACACTTCCCAGGTTTTCTTTGGGAGAAGACATGACCGTCTAAAGTGAAATAAAGGTCTGGTGTGGATGTGGTCAGGGACAGCTTTGGTTTAAATTTGGGTGGGAGGCTACATGTGCCTGCTGTAGATGGGGGAAACACTGGCCTCCTCTCTCAGATATTGGATTGCCCTACACATTTGTCAAAATGCAAACACAATTTGGGTTGGTCTTTCACAGTCCAATCCACTTCCTGTGTACTTGGAAGAATTTGGTAAGGTGCCCTCGGGCCAGTGCCCCACCTGGCCGCCCTGTAGAACCGGCCCTGCCTCCAGGGTTGGAGAGCCCACCACCTCCCTAGGTAATTGGTTCCACTGTCATAGTGCTCTGACAGTTAAGAAGTTTTTCCTGACATTCAGGAAATCAATGCATGAGTGAAAATAACATGCAAAAAGGCATGAAATGATGAGAAGTGGCTTGCCAAAATGTGTATCTTTGTCAAAACTGGCTACAAAACTGTGTTTATTTGGAGAAATGTGCACTAAAATGGAGAATTTTCATGAGGATTTTTTTTAAAAAAATTCACAGATCACTTCAGAAATGTAGAAAATTGAACTGAATTTAACATTGGAAAAATGAGAAACTGAGAGAACCGAAACAAACAGATCTTTCCATCTCTGTTTCATTATATCAGTGCCACCTTTAATTTCCATAGAATAGCAGTATTTCAGATGACCAGTTTATAACCTCACCTTACTCTGGTGCACAGCAAGATTTGAGTGGAGTAGGATTCAGCGCAACATCGGATATACAGTTATTACCATTTCTTTGGTCACCCTAAAATAAAAGCCCTTTTTAAGCAAAAGGCCTTTATGGGGGGGATGTGTTTCCAGTTCGATGGTAGAGATCTGGAGATCCATCTGGTTTCTGTTCTTATTAGTGGTGTTGGCTTCCTCTGTTATTGTTGGCAAGTTGTTAATTTGGCTGTGTCTCAGTTAGGATAATTAATTGCATTAGGGTATTTGAGATACTTGAATGACTGATGTAAACTGAGCCTGTTGCTGCTGAACATCTCAAAATAAAACCTTACTTCTTACAGTAAGAATAAATCTTTACTGCACAATGATGTATTATTAAATTTGGGAAGAGGAAATTGCTAACGGTCAGGGGCCTCTCTTCAGATAAGTATGTACAAAGATCCATGTGTGAGCCTATTTTGCTTTCCTGAACAGCATTTCCTTGATGCTATACAGAGAAACCTCCTTTTGAAAATATATACATTAGCAGTTCCATTATTGAAGTACTGTTTATATATTTCTCGGTGTTATGTTGCTAATAGTAAAATTGGGGCCATCAATGGATACAAAACATGCTTATGATGAGATGAGCAATTATGGGCCCGTCCATATGACTGTATAATCTGCAATGCTATTGCTTTGTGCCCTCATTAATTCACCGTCGTCCATATGATGTTGCAAGCTAGTACAGATTTTTACATTCACAAATCTGCTTTAGAAATACCACTGAAAAATCAATACTCTTTCCTGTATCAATAATCAATTGCATTAATGTCCATGCACTCAGATACAATGCCGTGGACTTTCCTCCAATAGGCAGTCCATGGGTGTTCCTCTGTCATATGCCAAGCCCCCTGTCTCCTTCCCCCTAATAGCCAGTTGTATTTCTGATACTGAAGTTGGATCTACCCTCTGTCCACACATCCTCATCCTTTCTTACAGTTCATTCCTGCTTCTGGTAGTGAACTGGGGTACTTCCGCCTTCTGGCTTCTGTAACTGTATCACACTGAGTTTAAAAAAAATACACCACTATTTTGCAATCAAACTTAAAATCAAATGGTTAATGAATAATATTTCCACGTAAAAGCTATTTTGTGATATTACACAAACAATTCCTTGAAAACACAGAGTTAAAAGAGGTTTTTAACTGAGCTTTCTTGGGCTGACGGGGGAAAGGTGAGGGAGAGAGGAGCAAGCTCTAGTACTTTAATGTGGCATTGACCTTGCAGCCAATCCAGCAGCAGGCGAAGCCTCTCTTGCCCAACAGCTGATGGGTATGGGAGGGAGAGCCAAACATATCAAAAGAACCAGCCAGCCAGCCATCTGTGTGTGTGTGTGTGTGTGTGTGAGAGAGAGAGAGAGAGAGAGAGAGAGAGAGAGTGAGCACACTGTAAGTTGTGCTCTTTTCCTTCAAGCCTGAAACTGACTAATCTGAGTCTTCCCTTTGCTAACTTGAAACTGAATGAAAGACAATCTCTTGCTTTCTCCCATGGTGGGCGGTGGAAGATCTAATACAAGTTGGGAGAAGGAGGCATGAAGAGATTTGGTGGGTGCACTGGGCAGAAGGTAACAGCAGGAGATATTGGGAAAAATAAAACAAAGAAAGGGATTTGCCTCCCAGTTTGACAAATTCAGTGGAATTGGGAGTAACCAGCAGCTCCCATCCTTAGTATGGACTATATTTTATGTAACAGCCCAGACGTTTATTTTGCTTGCACTTTGGGGGGGGGGAAATTAAATTTGCCCTTTTGCACACATCCACAAACCTGCACATGAGTGGGAATTTAAAAAAAAAGATATATATGTCTGCATTCTTCTGAAAAAGCACACAAAAAGCAAACAACCATTATAGACCAATGACTGAAAAGGGGTGGACTTAGGGGAGTGGCCAATGCTAAAGTGATTTAGACCACAAAAAATCCCACATGTATGGATGCTTGAAAACTGGGTTTTGACAATATAACTCTCTCCACAAACAGGACATGTATGGATGAGGCCACCAATCGAAAATGGAAAACATGGATTTTGCAGTTAGGTATGGATCGGTCCTAGGAATGTGTCATTAATACAATTTAATGAGTGGGGCAACAAGTGCTTTGTGTGCAGTAAGTCCCAGGTTCAATCCCTGGCTTCTCCAGATAGACTGGGCAAAAACAGCACTCTCCCGACTCCCAGCAATGGTGTTCAGAGGCATACTGCCTCCAAGAGTGGAGGGAGAACATAGCAATGTCTAGTAGCCATTGCCCTCCATGCATTTGTCTAATCCTCTTAAAATCATCCATGCTGGTAACATCACTTAGTGCTGGTGGAAAATTCCAATGAAAACAGAAATGGAGCTTATTCATCCTATGTCAGGAACAGAAATCAATCAAGCAAATACAATTGGTATTCACTGCTGTTGTTGCCTTCAGTCTACTATGGAATAGTTTCCTCTTTAGTAAACTAAAAATCTCTAATCCTTTTCTCATAGGGAAAGATATGTAATTGGCTGAGTGACATTGATTCACACAGTACAAAATTCCAAAATAGAAGGCACTTCCATGCCAGAATTAACATAAAACCTGTATATTAATTGCCATGTTGGACAACCGTATATGAGGAGAGCAAGGATGGCCTCGTGTACCCAGGCTTGGAAGCTAGCGATTGGCTGCAGTTTACCAATGTATGCATGCCACATATACAAACATCTAAACAATCCTATGTATGGTATTCTCGTATCTGGGGACTGGAATGTGATTTCCATGTGAATTTCTGCCTGCATCTAGAAATGCCTCCCATGTGGGAAATTTATAATGTATGTAGGGGTCCACAAATATAAGCGTATAGATGTCTTTAGCCAACCACAGTTGGAAGCTCTCCCAAACTAATTTTGATTCTAATTTAATTAATCTTGGCTACAGTTAGAGCTGGACTGCAACGACTCAAAGTTTTTTCTTTTCTTTTTTGCCAACATGTTTTGTGGTACCAAGCAACACCCTCTTTTCAGCAATTTTTCAGCCATTCATTGTGAAAATATTTATTTACTTGCACCCCCTACACTTTTGGTTCATTTCAGGGATGTCATCACATAGCCAGATCTGATTAGTGATGCCATCCTGTTCTCCACGATTCCTGATTAGTGAGATCAGCTATTTGACTAATCCAGAAGGGAAACCACAGCAACCAGGTGAAAAAAATATAGAAAGTAGATGGTGGGGAATAGGTTAAAAAAAAGTGAACATTTATTGTATGAATGTTTAGGGGGCAGGGGGAATCCCACTGAAATTATTATACTGAATATTATCCAGTTACAATAATTCTTTTGGTAGAATCTCATCATTTATGTTCAAAACTGGAGAATATTCAGCCAGTATAGTTTTAATTATACCTAGGGATCGGGCAACATAAAATGTTTTTAACACCAAAAAATTGCCCTCTGCAAAAAGGTCCTCCATTTCCATGATTTGGGAAGCAAAAATGTTTGTACCTCTCCCTCCGTGAGAAGTGATTGGAAGAGCTTTCTTTGAATTGGCTTGGTGACTTCATCCTTCATCCAAAATGATTGTCTAGTCATCATCATGCTGGTTACATGACTGTTGATTGGCTGGGATCATGAAGCCCGAAAGATCATTATTTATCTCATTCATACCCCGCCTTTCTTTGTTCATGAAACTCAAGGAGTCTTACATATGGTTCCCAGGCTGTCTCCCATCCAGGCACTGACCAGACCTGGAGTTGGCCTTAGGTGCCTTCAGACATAGACTGGGATCATTAACAGATTAAACAATCGCAACCAAGTTTCTGCCAAAAGGGACAGTAAATAGGTATGACCAAGAAGAGGATTTGGGAAGGACTCTTTGGTTCCCCCATGACTGCCACAAAGCCCTTCTTTCACATGGAAAATGTTTGGGAACTTTCAGAACAGCATTAGTTATAACAGAAGAGCTTGTGTAGGGAAAAGTGCCAAACCACTGGAAAAGGAACTATTGAAGCACAAATCCTTCCTGCTTGCCTTCCAATACGCAGCAGACACTGGGCAGTAATAATAATGGTCTGACACAACTTACGCATCTTGGGGTTCCATTAAAACACACACACACACAGCCTTGTCATGGACAAATGAATGTTGACAGTGGCCATACCAAACAAATCGTACAAGAATTGCTGTTTTATATGTATCCCTGCTCCTTTTGTCAATACTTTAAAGATGGTTCTTATTTCAGAGCGGATATTGATCGCGTATGGGTTAGGCCCCCCGGTTCCATTTGTCATTTGTGATATTATAACATGTTATCGTTTAAAGCTGTAATAGGAGAGGTGGCTGGGCTTACAGCAAACCGGTTGTCTGGAGCTTTGATAAATAGCTTGATGCTCTTTGTTTCTGCAGCAGTGAGCAGTTGGCTGCTATTTGCTTTACCTTTTATCCAAGAATAACTGTGTGATGGGTTCTGGAAGTGAACAGTATCATTTTGTCAGATGTGGTTCAGAACTAGCCGGGTGGTCCTAACAAAGCAGCTGAGGGATTTTTAACACCAGACAGGATGCTAGCAAAGGGCCTGTATAAATCTGGAAAGCGTTCTGGCTCCACATGGCTACCTTTGCTTGAAGAGTTCTCGAGGCTGTTTTTAAGGTGAGAGGATGGGAAATGATGAAAGGTGTGTGTGTGCAGGGGAGAAATGTGCTTTCAAAAGCTGTTTTATTCACACTGAAGGTTTCAAGGAGCAAAAGGAAAGCAGGGAAATGGATACACATGAGAAATGCACAGTTGTGCAATTCTTTTTTTAATGTTTTTTTTTAAAAAAATTAATAATAATATAAATTACAGAGCAGCCTTGGATGCTACTGAGATGAGGAAGAGTGCAAAGGGAACGAACAACTTTACCCTTTCTCTCCTCTCCTCTCCTGCCATTCCTTCTCTTCACATTAGCAGCCTACAGGGCTGCTTTTCAGTGCTTGCACCCACATCAAGCACCACATTTAGTTTTGCTCTTAGATAAAGGACTACATGTAAGCATACAGACTTAAACAGGCTTAGAGGAGGGCAACAAAGATGATCAGGGTACTGGAGAGGCATGTTTAGCCTTCAGAAGAGAAGACTTGAGGGAAGATATGACAGCACTCTTCAAGTACTAAAAAGGTTGCCATGCAAAGGAGGGCCAGGAACTCTTCTCAATCATCCCAGAGTGCAGGGCACAGAATAATGAGCTCAAGCTACAGGAAGCCAGATTTCCACTGAACATCAGGAAAATCTTCCTAACTGTTAGGGTTATGACAATGAAACTAGTTACTTAGAGAGGTGGTGGGCTCTCCAACACTGGAGGCATTCAAGAGGAACCTGGACAGCCAGCTGTCAGGTATGTTTTAACTGGATTCCTGCATTGAGAAGGGGGTTGGACTCAGTGGCCTTAAAGGCCCCTTCTAACTCTACTATTCTGTGTGATAATGCCATGTTTCTTTTTATCAAGGCACAGTTTGTAGTTGCCTGTCCGCAAATGCCTGCTGACATTTACTTGTGTTAGGTATTAGTGGCACACTGAAGATGTGAAAGAAGAAAAAACAGAATAATCCAGCATTTTTCCAGGGTACAACAGCTTCTCTGCTTAGTTATGTGGAGATGATCTTGACTCATCACAGGTGATCAGAATATTGGCTGTGGACAAGACTGTCCTATACCAATATGCACACAATTTATGTCTCCTACTGTTGCTGTTCCAAAACATTTTGGCATTATGATGCCAAGGAAAAGCATCTTTTTGAGCCAAGATCCAGCATTTATTCCTAGATCTGCCACCTGTCATTAAGCACCAGGGATTAGATACGATTGTCATACCATTGTAATACCCATTGGCTATAAACAATAAGAATTTGACTGACTTACTGGGAGACTGCCATATCCTCACCATATATTCCTAATAGTGCATCTTGTATTTCTGTAATAGATTTTAATTCTTGTAATTCCTTTGGTAGCTAATGTCAGCTGAAAAGTGGAATGTGAAAAAACGAAATAGAAATAAGCTTATAAATGAATGAATACAGTTTCCCTCTGCATGGGCAGAATGGCTTTCCTTCTCCAGGAAGTTATTACCAAAAGTTCGTACATTTATGGGGCAGGTCTTTCAGGCCAGAATTCTTAGAAATGCTTCAGACTTAATCCAAGAGTGGCACCCAGGGCTGCCAAGAGAGGGATTCAGAAAGTGCATCTGCACAAAGTCAGCAAGGACCCAGACTCTGTGCTTTCTGTTTTTTTAGCCCCTTTAGAATGAAAGTTATGAAGCAAAATGTGCAGGCACCATGCAAAGCAATTGTTTTGTGAGATATGAAGCTGCTCCCTCCTTTCAACATTTTTAACCAATGGGTGAAGTCAGAGCTGTGATTGTCTTCAAAATGATCCAGGATGTTCCTTCTCCAGACAATGGAGAAGCATCCTCTTGGTTCATTTTGAAGCCATTTTTGCTGGGGCAAAATTCTCCTTGTATCCATATCTCTGCATATTTTTTTTTTAAAAAATCTGATCTGTTTCTAAGTCACTCTGTGTTCTCTCTGCTTCTGTAATTTGGTTCCTGAGCTACTCTCATAAAATAAAGCTGTTTCCCCATGAACTATGGGGACTTTAATAATGGTCATAAACTCCTCCTCTTCTTTCTCTTCTTTTTCCTTTTGTCCAAAGTGGATAAAATTTACAGGCACAGCAGTCTTGATTAAGCCTGCCAAAGTGTAGACAAATAAGTCCAGGAGCTTTTTGTTTGGGAAGTAAAAGGGATTCACTTTGCTTTATAAATACTTATTGAAGGGAACGAAGTTAGTATTCAAGAGGCGGCTGACAGCTGTTCCGACAGAGAGCTGTCATCTATACAGTAGGACATTTGGCCATCTTAAGTGAACCCCACATACCTATGAGATCATGTGGAACATAATCCTTTGAAATAACTAAATCCATTGCACTTGAAGAAGATACATTAGAAATGACTTTGGGCCAATAAATGAACCTCTTTTTTCTCATGCTGTAACTATGGACAAGCCCTTCAGTTAGATGTCTGAATCCTTTTTATCTTTCCTTCAATAAAGTTTATGGTCTTCAGTCAGGCCTTCATTTGAGTTCTCTGGTTCAGTCTTTGGCCAAGTCTCCAAATTTCTTGGTCTTCAGAAGTTCAGGTTTTCACTCAATTTATGAATCCTTACAGGATTTGCAGTGACTAAAGATGCCAACACATTCTTCCCCAAGCAGTATCTGTGTTGGACTCCTGCATTCCCCCTGGAACAGAAGTCAGAACACAACTGGGATTGGGCCTTAATAACTGGAAGCCACTGGTGTGCGGAGGGATGTCTGCTCCCTTGTGCCACTGTAGTCCTCAGGCATGCCTCCAGCACAGCAAGGAGGCACTGAACTACTGACTCCTCGCTCAGAGCATATAAGGTGAGGGTGTAGTACACCCCATCTTTGGAGCGGGCTGCAAAAAAAAAACACATTCTGACTTCTGCAATAATCTCCAGGGTTTTGGCACAGCAGGGTGGAACCATCCTCCTGTCCTGGAAGGACTTTCTGGAATGGAACCAACTGCTTCTACCCATGCCCTAATAATGAGCCTAATTAATATTGTGTAAATGAATACACTTTCAGAAGACTCTCTGTTTCTCGTTTCCAGTCGGCAAGAGTATGCTGAAATTCTGGCACTCAGTTTTGTCTCAGCAGTTAAACTGTCAGGACAAATAGCAGCAGATTGAGCCTACAGATTCCTTCTGAGAAATTACAAAAGGCCCTTCACTTCAACAGCTAAAATGCTCACATTTTCATGCCACTCACAGCATGAGGTGGGGGTGGGTGTTTTCTGTTTGTGTTTGTAAGGATTTTTTTTTTAAAGGACCATCTTGCTTCTCATTTTAAGCAAACAGCAGCTTTTTTTGAGGATTAAATCCTGTAACCCTTCTATACTCAAATAATCTCCTTTGCTACTTTGGGGGACACCAATAGTTTCAATCAATGATACTCTACTTCCAGGTTAACTTTTCTGGGGGGGGGGCACATTAAAAGCATTTTGTTGGTGCCTACTTGGTTGCAGTGGGAGTGGGTTCACTTTTGTGTTGGATATTTTTGCTAGCCTAGGTTAACTGGCATTAAAGTCATTGGCATCATTCACATAAAATGCTCACACTATCATAAGATGGCTACAAGGAGCAGAACGACTCTGTAATAGCTCACTGTTTGGGTGAAAGAAGGCTATGGGTATGTGTTTATTCAGGCACAGGAATTAATGGTGCATTGTCCCATTAAGAACATCTCCGTCTTGAAACTCCCCTCCCTGCCTTCTCTTAGGCTAAATGAAATCCTGCCACAGTCCTATCTTTAGAACACTTCTAGGGAGTTACGTATAACCACATGCCCGCCACCAGTGGCTGGCCAGGTTGGGCACAGGCCTGAGGGCCCCTGGAGCTCAGAAGGGCCCCTGCCTAAATTTATAGGCTGGGGCTGGGAAGGTGGAGCTCCACGATCCATGCCAGGGTCAGGTCATGGGGTGTGATTTGCGGCTTGGGTGAAGAGGCCGACATTTTGTCATAAATCATACCCCTGTGATGATGCTGGCTGGGAGCTCTACCCTCCGAGACATCACTCCCCTGATGCAGCCACTGCAGGCTTAAATAGGCCTGACCGCCCTGCCCCCCCCGCATTGCGACATCAGTGTATGTGAAGGCATGTGCATGCAGTACACTAGTGTGCTGATGTGATGACATGGGAGGTGGGGTTGCCAGCCCTATTTAAGCCTGTGCTGGCTTAATGGGTGTGTGTGTGTGTTGGTGCCCTGTTCAGTAAAACTGTTACAGGACCAATATCTGTGTAGCTTGCATCAAGCAAGGTTCAATAGACAACATATGGCATAAAAGAATAAATAGCTGCCAATTGGCCATGAATATATCCCAGGCAAGAATGTATCTGTTCTAAGAATGAAAAGGTAACCAAGAGAGGAAATGTCAGGCCAGGTTCCATCACCAGTCCTGCTGCACACCCTCTTTGAGTGTGTTTGCCTGGATGGAATGTATCCTTGAGCTGTGATAATGGCTCTTGCTTGCTTGCTGAGCATGGAGGTGTGTGTATGAGAGAGAGAACGTATGTGGAAGAAACATCTGAATTCCATGTAGCTGGAATGTGGTCTACTGTACAAAGCACACTCTCAGGGAAGAATTATGGTCAAGATCCCTTTGCCTGCGTCTCAGCTTTCACGGCAGAGAGTGGACCCTGCATGAATTCAGCCCTTGCTTACTTCACAATATGCCCCCTATTTTAAAATACACTACCTACGTTCAGCACTGGTGCGGTGTTGTTGTGGGGCAACAGGTGGAAGGGAGAGGAGTAACTTTGTGATTGTCGTAAGGGACAGCCAATCTGCATTCATCTTAGCCAGCTTCTGCAAGAAACAGAAAGAGCTGGTTTCTCCTGAGCTAAATTACCTAAAGAAGCTTGTATGTCTGTCTAAAACAGGGGTAGACAATGTGGTGCCCTCCAGAAGTTGTTGGACTACAACTCACATCAGCCCCAGCAAGCCTGGCCAATAGTGAAGGGTCAGGGGAATCATAGTCCAGCAACATTTGGAGGGCACCATGTTGGCTATTCCTATTCTACAATGATTGTGTGCAGATCAACAGCAAATTCACCACTCAAGCTGTGTATGTCTGAATTCATCCTTAGTTGGTGACCAGGGGTCAAGATTATGTGTATTGATTTGTGAGCGGCTGGGGAGGTGGTTTGGTCTGAACAATGTTTTGGTTCCTCTATTAGTCTCTTAGTTGCAATGCAGAGTAGTAATAGCCAAAACATACTTTGCTTGCCAAAAAGAATAACTGTCTCCATCCTTCTCATCTTTGACACACCACTATCTTTCAAGCCAAAGCTCAGCTCTTGGCGGGAATTTGTTCATTTTCTTCCGCTCACTCTTCCTGATTTTATTTGGCATTAGCATTGAACGGGGGGAAGGGGAATAGCACATTTGAAGCTATCCTTTCAATATCTGAATTCCCTTAAACCTTTCTCCTCCTAATGCAAAATCTTGGAAGCTGTGCAAGGACAGCATGTTGCCAGGAGATTTTGCAATTTGATATTTAGACCAGTGGGTTTCATATAATTTGGCAGAGGATTTTTTAATCTGCTGGAGGCCTACCCACACTATACCTCTGAGCACATTGCTTTGCCATGCCTAATTGCTACCTGACAATGAGTTATGGTGTGGGTTTCTTGGATTTATGGTTTTATTCCTGATTGTCTCCAAAGCCAGGCTTTGCAAGCATGGGGAAAATGTGGTTCTTATGCCAAGCTAGGTGAAAGAGTAAACGTTTCGGGGACAGAGAGGGAAAGGAATAGCTTTGATGGAGAACTGAGTTACTGCCCAGTTAAGAGTGGCAACATGTTATCAGCCTTTCTTGTAAAATCTCCCTGTTTCGGTTATTATCAGTGTTATGCATGGCTTCTTACCATGCAGGATTTGGTCTTTAACACAAATGCCAGCATCCTGAGAACCTCTGTTTTAAAGGAGAAAAGGCCAAGCTTCTATGTCTTAAGGAGAAAGATGTGCAGAAAGATGTTTTTATATTCTATTTTTGTTATTATTTTGCTGTATGTTTTCACCTGCTTATTCATTCTTGTAATAAAAAATGTTATAAATAATAAAGTCAGAACACTGTGGGTGGCCAGCTACAAAATCTACCTTTAAGAGTTAACTTTCTTTACTATGCCATCAGTGATCTAAGCGCATGCAGCAAAAGTAAGCAGAGAAGTATTTTTGATAGCTGCCTAATAATTATGAAATGTCATTGCCCTGGAGATGTTCCAGAGATGGAACATCCTTAAAATAACAGCCTTCTATATGTATGGGTTTGGAATAACCAGGGTTAACCCAATAAAGGAGCACATTAAAGCTAATAATTGCCTGTTTCTTGATGACTGTTGCACTTGATGTCTTGTTGCGTTTTAAAGATGAATGAATTATTCTGGTACGAATTTTCATAGGGAACAGCCTTCTTCATCTGATGCATGAACAGCAAAAGAGAGGGGCCATAGCTGCTGCTTCGAAAGCTCCCAGGATTAATCCCTGGCATCATCAGTCCAAGGATGTTAGGTCATCGGACTAGGATACCATCCCCAGGTCCATTCAGATGAGGGGATGCTGAATAGATGATTGATGGTCTGAAGCTGTATATGGCAGTTTCATAAGTAGTCTGTCAGTCCTATCATTGTAGTTAGGCTCTTGCTTCAAGTGGCAGATATAGGGCGGAGGGAGAGGGCAGGAGCACCCTCAGCCTTTCCTCCTGAGCTCCCTGGACACGTTGGAGCTCAGGGATGGATGTGCTACACAGCCTGATATGCATCCCTTAAATTAGCCTGCTGCCCTCAGGTGCAATGGAGGATGCTATCTCATTGCCAGTGTGGAAGTAAGATTCAAGTGCCATTAAAGTCAGTTTCTGTACATGGGAGGGAGGGGGTACCATTTTGTCCTTCACTTCAGTCAGTCAAATGTCTTGGGCCAGTCCTGTACAAAAATGGTAAAATGTTAATCTTTAATGTACCACCAGAATAACACTTGTCTGTTTCACGTATGCCTTTTTAAACAAAAACTGTTCAGATTGAAGCAGGCTGGAAGCATAAAACTGTAAATGTGAATATGAAAAGAAGGAAGGCATTGGATTTCCTAAATAAATGCTTCCTAGCAGTAAAGAATAATAATAAATAATATACTTACAATATATATAGGCCATATAAATGGCTAACTTGAGATACTTTATTAAGAAGCTGAAGAAGTGCCAATGTAAGTGTTACTAATGCTAAAAGGCAGCACTGATTTGTCATTTACACAGAGAAAAAAAAAACAGAGCGCTGGAAGAGGCGAGGGACCATTCCTTGGAAATGCATTTTACAGGAACAAAATTGTGCCATTCCAAAGTGTCGGAGTCTATAGAAACTAAAGGTGTGCTGTGTTTAGTGAGCTCTTCAGTATTCACGAGGACTTGCCACTTGTATGGCGAGATGTAAGCAATACTCAGGAGGCTTTCATAAATGACATGCAACTGTGCGATTGATAGATGATGGGGGTCTAGTGCTTCTGTAGGTTGGCACTGACATCATATGTGGGTGATTTACCAAATGCTAGATTTCTTAAATCCCTGTTTCCTTAAAACTATAATTGAAAGCCTTTCAACACTTTCTTCCAAGAATGAAAAATTGGGGGGTTGGGGTTGGGGAGAAAGGCTGCTCGCATCCCCCACAGAATTTTCCAGTTGCCTTTGGAGGCAAATTACAATATTGGAAAGGAAAGATTAATAGGATCATCCAAAGCAAGTAGATATGACTTAAATGGATGTGGTTTTGTTATGGACGCTTAAATATCCGTGTTTGCAAATCTGGAATGCTAAACCTTTTGCCTTGTACCTTTATCTCCTCCAGAATCAATAGTTAAAGAGAGCTGCATGGGGAGGAATGCTGAAAAATTCTTTGGAGTCTGCCCCTCCCCCCTGCTTTCGGATCTGGGCCTAATCACCCAAGTCCCCAAACTCTCTGGAACAGATTGTGAGAACAGGCAGGCAGGCTTGCAATGGTGGCTTTGCACTGGCAAAAAAAAGTGCTCCTACTTGCATGAGGTTAGGGACCCAATCCCTCTTGGGTGCTGCCAGCCCTCCATGCCATTTCCTAAATTATTCCTGGGGTCCCCCAAAGCCACTCACTCCCTCCCTTTACAGGTTGCCAAATCCACCCCCTCTCTTCATCCCTTGCTAAAGCCACCCACCCCTCCCTTACACCTGCTTCCCTGCCTGCCTCCATCTCGGTCTCCCTCCTCCAGTGGCCCAGCGGCTCTGAGAAATCTGTGGTCATGATGTAGTTTGTAGCACCACCTGCCAGCAGCCAAGCAAACTGCTGCATTATGACATTATTAGGCAAATACAGAATAGGAGAAAATATATTCAGTCCTGTGAGGGGAACTAGGATCTCTAACAGAATTTTCAGTACCCTCAGCAAACTAAATTCCCAATAGTGGGAGGGAGGTAATTAAACTGGTGTTACTATTGGTGTATATATAGCCCTTCTTAGGACCAGTATACTTGAAGGATCACCTTATCCCATACATGCCCACTTGACTACTTCGATCTGTGGAACTGGCACTTCTACAATTGCCACATAATTTTCATTCCACACTTTCAAGGAATCCGTTCTTCAATGTGGCAGCACCTACACTTTGGGATTCCCTGCGCATTGACATTAGGCAGGGCCACTTGATCAGACTGGAATCTTGGAGGCCAGAGTCTCTTGGTAGCCAGGTCAGCCACATCTGCCTAGTGTGACAGGGAGGGAGCACAGCCCTTGCAGAAGCAGGGCATAAGGCCATAGGAAGCTGCTTATACCGAGTCAGATAATTGATTCATCTGTGCCAATGCTCACTGGCAGTGGCTCTCCAGGGTATTAAGCAGCCTCACCTGGAGATCGTAGGACTGAACCTGGGACCTTTGGCATGCAAAGCGCTTGTGAGCTTTGGTCCTTCCCCTATGCCTTCTGCAGGGATGGGGAACCTGTGACCCTCCAGATGTTGTGGACCACAACTCCAACCATCCCTTATCATTGGCTAAAGCAAGCTGGTGCCGAAGGGAGTTGGAGTTCAACAGCATCTGGAGGACCACAGATTCCCCATCCCTGCTTTAGGACGATGCCCAAAATGTCTGGAGGGCACCATGTTGGCTACGAATGGTCTACTGCAGGTGTGGGGAACGTTTGGTCCTCCAGATGTTGCTGAGCTACAACACCCATCACCCCTGGCCATTGTCCATGCTTGCTGGGCCTGATGGGAGTTGTAGTTCAGCAACATCTGGAGGCCCAAAGTTTCCCCATACCTGATCTACTGGATAGATGTGGGCTATAGGCTGCTAGTTGGCTGTCTCGTATGTAAACTAAGTTTCCTATTTCCATTTGACAAATGTTGCAGGCTTTTGGATGAAGCTTGAACTTTTATTTGCTGTTGCAGCGAATGAGTCCATGGTGGTGCTCCCTGCACACTGAGGTGACGACTCTGGAGTTGTCTTTTTTTAATTAAGGTTCTGTATTGTAACTAGTCAATGTACATTATTGGGAGAATGAATGTCAATGCCAGTGCTTTTTCTTTCCCTCCTTTATCTTTGTCAATGATTCAAAGACATGATTTATGGTTAGTCTCAGTCTTTCAGGATCATCCATCAAGCGCTGGTTTCACTACAGGGTTCCAAGTTGTAAATCATGCAGAAAGGCTGTCACTCATCTCAGTTAACCCTCTCAGAACAGGGCAGGCCTGGGCTGGGGAGGTGGTTGGGGGGGAAAGGCAAGGGCTTATCCCTTGCAGGACCAAAACAAAACAAACCACAAAGCCCAGAGCAACCAACATAAATACCAGCCCCCTCAGCAATTAATCCCTTTATGTAATGCAATAATTAGTACAAGGTGCAATCAAAAGTTAATTCGGCACAGCTACACCCTTCATATTTTCCAGGATTGCAAAGGCCTATAAAAATGCATACCCTCTAACAGTTCACAGATGAAAATAAGGGCAATCTTCTGTAGCTGTAATACTCCTGTTCTTCCACAATACATTTACACGGCAGTTTAGAAATGAATCTCAGCAACTGCAGTGTGTGAAATGGAAGGGTGCACACAATGTGGTGTGTCTCTGGGTTCAAACACATGCATTTACATTGCCTTTTTAGTCTGAAGATGGCATTCCCTTCTGGACAACCTTCTGGGGGCCACATGTCAGTGGTGGGTGGGGCCATAGGCAAAAGTGGGCAGATGAATGAATGTAAATCTTGCCTGTGTTCTGTCGGCTAGCTTCTATACACACTCACACAGCCACCTCCATCCAATCAAGTGAGAGGCATCATCAGACTTCAAGGACACATAGGAGGGCAAAAATGCTCAAAGGTGTGAAACAAGGCTGGTGAGGAGTGTGGCCTAGGGAGAGAGGGTGTGGCTGGGGTGGGAGTGTGGCCTGGGTAGAGTCCCAAATGACAGATAGAAAGTCCAGAGGGCCACATTTGGTTCTTGGGCCTGAGGCTCCGCAATCTTGATTTACATGCATGTGCATCAGTAGGCCACTTCCATGTTTTGAGGCCTCTAATAAGAATAAAATATGACAACACACAAAAACAAAACAACACACCAAAAACTAAGGAGCAAAAAAAACAGAGCACGACCTAATTCTATCTTTTGTATTTAACCAATGCTTTCCTAGCCTTTTTCTGTGCAAATTTATTTATTTATTATTTAATTTGTATCCCGCCCTTCCTCCCAGCAGGAGCCCAGGGCGGCAAACAAAACGCTAAAAACACTTTAAAACATCATAAAAACAGATCTTAAAATACATTAAAACAAAACAGCGTTAAAAACAGCATTAAACAGCTTTTTTAAAGGGTTAAAAACATTATTAAAAAACATATTAAGCAATTCTAACACGGACGCAGATTGGGATAGGTCTCAACCTAACATGCACTAGTTATTGAAAAAAACTCTTTCTCTCATAAAATGCCACACTTGATGTTAAGCAATGACAAGATCTGTATTGATTTAACAACAAAATAATGTCTTTTACCAAATCACATCTCTTATTGGTTTATATTTGCAGCTCTAAACCGAGAGTATCACAGTTTGGTCCGATGTGAATAAAACGAGTTGTGAAACTTATCAAATGCCAAAAAATCAACAAGTGTCTAAATGTGAAGCCCCCTTTGAGCTTCAGGCCCCAGGCCAAATGGCCTTCCCACACACACACATTGGCCTTGTGAATGAGGGCCAGGATGCAGCCGTCAAACCCACCCTGCAACAATATGCACTCAGTTTTCTTCTTCATGTTTATTCCCAACTTCTACTGAGCTTAATGGTTTGCTTATTTGTTTGTTTTTAAGTGAGGGTGCATATGCTTGCAGTCATAGCTTCTAGAAACCCTAGAAGCAGGATGAAAGATGAAGATTAATGATTCCAGAACCCTATTTATTTATTGCACTTCTATCTCCAAACCCCCATTATGCCTAACCAATGTCCATGCTTGCAGGGGTTGATAGGAACTAGAGTACAGCAACATTTGGAGGGCCACAGCCCCCCCTCCTGGTATAAACAAGTGGAAAAAAACCCTGTGCATACTAACACGGTTTCTAAAAGACCTCCCCCAAAATCTCCCAGAAAATGCAAAATTGGGACAGTGATTTATCAGGGACTGAAACCAAAATATATGAAAATGTCGGTTTTTGTTTTCTCTCGGAAGCTGTGTTGTGTGTATGTTTTTAATAAATGTCAATTATGGATGTGAAAAACTGGGTTTTTCTTTAAAATCAAACACAGGCCAGTTCTGACTGTGACCTTGCGGTGATTAAGGAACGAGTGCAAAAGCCCATTAGCAGCTGCTGTTTCAGGCCTTATAAATTAGCAGTTCTTCCTCTCCCTTTCTCCACCTCCTTTTATTTTTGTGGACAGGAAGACAGCAAAAAAATGAAATGTGTAAGCAGCATGGGAGAAGCTTCCATACCTCTGCATGAAAAGCTGTGGATGAACATTGACATCTTGAGCCAATTGGCTAATGACCCACCCACCGGCTTCATTGGTGTTCTGGGTCAACATTTCCAGTTCAGTTTCTGCTGTTCCTGTCTCCTTTTTCAGAACATTTTCTACTTTCTCTGGGCCAACATAAACTGAGGAGATTGGCATTGAAGAAAGGGAAAAAATGAGATTATAAATTAGCTTTCTGTTTCACCTTACTTTCACTTTGAAATATAAGAAATTACTAGTAGTGTTATGTATTTACATGCAAATATATGATTGGGGCCCACATTTTATGGTTCCAGTTTTGGAATTATTTTGATCCAGTACTGAGTTCTAGAACTTCTTTTCAGTGTTTGGAATCAGTCTTGGGATAGGCAGGCCAGCTTTAAGATTTAAGGGGCCTTGATCAACAGAACCGCTGTGAGTCCTCTTAGCCAATAAGGCATGAAAGGTGGCAATATACACAAACAAGTTCCCATTTCTAGAGAAGTAAGGCCAGGGCATGTGTGTGTGACCGTACACACTAGTACAGAGTACCGGTACCTTTTTTTGGCTGCCCATGGCAATCATTAGGCGCTGGAACCCACAGCACTTTTATCAAGATATGAATACTGGCACCTAATTTTTACTAAAAAAGCACTGAATAAGGCTATTAATTTGGGAGTAATCCCCATTGAACTCAGTAGCTAGACGTGAATAGGATTGCACTGTAACACAAGTAAGCCAACTTCACCTTCTAGATGTCCATGATACTACTGAAATGCTGCTTTCTAGTGATACTGCTCAGGAGTATCATCATGATTGCCAAGCTGGGTTTTTTTTTCTGAGAAAAAGTCTGAGAAGACCACTTTGCAGAATTTTCTCCAAATACTCTTCACCATTTTTATGGTGATGGCCAGGCTGCCAATGTAGGTGCTGCTGCTATTGCGGGGGGGGGGGGGGGAGAGAGAGAGTTAAGAAAAAAAGAAAAAAACTGTACTACAGTCACTGCTAATGGTGAGCCCTAGAAAGGAGTAGAAAAAGAAGACGACCAAACAAGAGATGGATTGATTCCATAAATGAAACCACAGACCTGAACTTACAAGATCTGAACAGGGTGGTTTATAACAGATGCTATTGGAGGTCGCTGATGCATAGGGTCGCCATAAGTCATAATCGACTTGAAGGCACATAACAACAACCACCCCTGAGAAACTTCAGAAATGTTCTTCCTTCTGGAAAAATGTGGTAAAATAGCCCTTCCTCCCATTTTTGCTGTCCACAAATAGGGTGGGTATTTTTGAGAGGCCATTTGCACACAGATCTAACCATCCCAGTCACACTGTCTTCCCAGTTTCTTGATACAAGAGCACATCTTTTATGTTCTGCATCAACCCCAAAGGGCCCATATTCACAATCACTAATGAAGCTTGGAATTCAGAGTTCAACTGCAGGGTTATTGTTATTCTTTAAAGTGTACCCAATTTACACTCAGGGTAAAAGGAGACTGTTGGAAGCAAGCACACCAAAGTGAAGACTGTGCATTGCCTTTGCTCAATGGTTTTGGGCAGCTTCCTCATACCCCCTCAGTGGGCTCCCTGTTGATTTCCAGGCCCTGCCATCTTCCCCACTTTGATGCCCTCTCTGCAGCTGATTGTGTGTGAAGTAGTAATAAAGGACAATTGAACACATGGGGAATATATTTCCCTTCCTACTGACTAGTGACTGACTCTCCCACACAGACACACCTGAGATTAATAAACCAAGTTTCTGGTCAGGGGCCTGCAAATCCCAAGAATATATCTACATTTCAATTTTCATAGAAATTAACCATTGTTTCTGTTGCAGTTCCCCTGAAAAAAATGTGATGATATTATGTACGGCAGTGTTTTCCTTGGGCAACTTTATACAAAGAAAGATACGAATAAAAAATAAAGTGAAGAAAGATATATCTGTACATAAAGCAAAGGATTGTAAAATACGTTATGTTCATCATCCAAATGGCTACCTCCATTTCTTTCCTCGCCGCCACAAATTCTCTTTCAGATGCTGCTTAGGAGTTCAACAACCCTGTTTTAGCCATCACTATAGCTTGTCACGAGAACAAATGGCACCTCAAAGAACCTGGTCTGATAGCTTGTTCTGTTTGCGTGCACCTTATGCTCGCATGCAAACAACAACCAAGACCCTCATAATCTCTATAAAAAGATCACTTGGTAAAATCATGCTTCACCCTTTGGCTCTACTGCTACGAGCACCCATAGCCTTTGGCTTCTTCTCTTCCTGTCTCAGTATTTCAGTCCCTAACTCCAGGTGACTAACAAATGCTGGGTCAACAGATTAACTCATTCATTCAAAATGATTTATTCTATTCCTGTTCTCTCTCTCTCTCTCCTTTTTTCTGCTGAGCACAGATAGGTTGCCCTGCTGACTATGGCAGAATAAATGGGTGATATCACGGATTCTAAGCATATAACCCTTTGTGTAAAAGGACTAGTTCCTTATACAGAGGGCTCCACCTACCAGTCCTCTGTCAACCTAGTAAATAAAAAGAGCTTATAAAAGATGGAGCGAGGGGGAGTATGAGGAAGGGAAATCTCAGCACTCTAATATGAACAGAAACAGCATCAAGAGTTATACATCTGAAGGGATTAATAGGAGACTTCAAGAACTACTTTAACTGTCCTTGTGCAAGATCATTTTCTCTTTCTCTTAAGTATTGTCCATCCCAGGAACAGTTAGAAATTAATGCTCATTTTATTCCATCCTAAATTTCTCTAGCCAGTTGGGACTTTAAAAAAAAATACTGCACTGCTAAAATAAGATTGGGAATAAATTACAGCCTATCATCACTGCAAGATCTTAATTAAGGGCTATCCCTTTGATATAAAGTGGTGAGGCCTAATTGACACTGAAGCAATCCCCTTTAATTTGGCTTTTTAAAAAAGCATATGTGAGCTCAACTGCTTAGAACTGTATTTCTTAAATAGAGCTCTAAACCACTGATACATTTATTTTAGGTGCACATGGTTTAGGAGACTCATTACAACATGAGCAGTGCTATCTTGGAAGTTAAATGTGGACATGATGAAGAGGAGGGAGTAACAAATCTGCCAGTTTTAGCTGCCTCTGTTTCTCATTTTTTCAAACAGAATTTCACTTCTCCACATTTCTGCAACAATTTGAGGGTTTTTTAAAAAAATCCTCATGAAAATTTGTCAGCATTTTAGTGCAAATTTCTTCTGATCTATGTAGTTTTCAGTAATATACACATTTTTGCAAGGAATTTTCCCTAATGTAATGCATTTTTTGTATGTTATTTTCACAAATATATGCATTTCTATGCACACTTCACCCTAGCATATGCAGTTTTTGAGACTTCACTTGGCTGGAGAACTGCATCACAAAATTCAGAGAAGTCTGAATTATTGTTTCTCGGTTCATATATTGTTTCAGAAAGTGCAAATTATGTAAACTGAATGTAAACTGAATTGAATTTCAAATCAGTGGGGCTACCATTTGTCATTCTGGAGATCATGTCTATCCAGTTTCAGCCTCTAAGCTACTGAGAAACAATGGAGGCACTATTTTTTCCTACCTTTCTGCCTGTTCTCTGATTAACATCCTCCTGGTGGGTGAAAGGTGCAGAGGAGGAACAAAGTGGGAGGTAGGGAAACTCTAGAGTTTTTCCCAGCTGCATGGGAGATACGGAAGCCATTGCATGCAGGCCTGGCACAAGTGGGTGGCCAGACTGGGCCCTGACTGAGGGGCCCTGAGGGGCCCCTCCTTAGGGTGGGATAGTGAAGCTCCCACTCAGCAATTTGCAGCAGCATTGGGCATGTCAGCAGAAGTCTCAGGTTGTGGGATTCATCAATCCAATGCTGCTGCGGATCCCATGGATTTCCAACCCCTAATACAGGTAGTGTGTGGCTTAAATGAGCCTGCCCACCCCACCTACCTATCAGACCTCCAGGTTCCCTTCCACCTGGATCAGGTGTTCAGTGAGATCCACACCATTTCATCCCTGTCCTACTTAGACACAAACCAGTGCTCACAGGCTGCAATGCAGAAAAGCCCCCCCCCCAGCTTTGTGTTTCTTTTTGGTGGTTCCAAGGAGTTGCACAGTACTTGAGCTAGCCTACAGGGCCAACCTAAGGGAAACTCCCGAGCCTTGTGAACAAGAATGCTTTATGTTTTCTGAGCTGTCCATTGGAGACCAAGTTCAGAGAAGCTCCCTGACTCAACTCAGCAAAACCTCAGTCAGATTCCCTTTTATATACCCTGCCTAAGTCATCCCCAGCCCATGTGACAGTAATAGCCCCATAGATTTCTTCAGCTCAGCTATATTTGCGAATATTACTATCTGGAAAACTGCAAGGCCGTCATCTTGGATGGGTACAGATCACCGTTTGGTACAAAAACATAGTGAGAAATAGGGATGGAAGGGAAATTTGATTCAGTTTGCACTTAAAAGCCAAATCTATCAAATTCACATTTTCTGAAACAATATGAGAAACAAAACACAGTCATCTTTCAAAATTTGCACTTATCCAAATATTGCAATGCAGTTTTCCAGCCAATATTTACAAAAGTGCATATATTCAAGGAAAATGTGCATAAAAATGGATATATTACTGAAAGTAACACACAAAAATGCATTATATTAGGAAAAAGTGCTTGGAAAAGTGTGTTTATTAATCAAAACCTCATGCAAAAATGTGTTTATTAGGAAAAATTAGTATTAAAATAATTAACAATTTTCATTATTTTTTTTTGAAAAATCAGAGATTGCTATAGAAATAAATAACTGAATTTTTGTTTGGAAAAATAAGAAACTGAGAGAAATGCAGCCTTCCATCCCTAGTAGTTAGCTTTGTACATGGTTTGGCCTTCAGGTCCAAGTCTTAGAATTATATGCTGTCTTTCCTAGAAGCTCACTGTTTAGGGCTTGGGCTCTTCACTCTCAGCCTCAACTCTGTCTTCCTCTTCCTCTCTATTTCTGTTCTGATTTCTCTCCTTGACTTCTATGGAGGGGAGGGGAGAAGTGTTTCCTAATCAGACTTTGCTGTTACATCTACAGTGACAAACTATGGTTTGCTCTTGCCCTTTAAACCAGGATCGCAAACCCCCATTTGACCATGGTTTCCAGCTCCAGTTTGGAGGGCAAACTCCATAGTTTGATTCAGATGTGACAGCAAACTATTGATTGCCCAAACACGAAGTCAGGGAGGGAATCTGAGCACCTTAGAGGAGGAGGGAGCATGTAAACTGAGGAATGGTCAAACCTTGGAATGGCTTATATATATACATGAATGGTGAAAGTGAGGAAAAGTATCTGGCTGCACCTCCTTGAATTCATTGTCTGTGGGGACAGGGGCTGTTACCTCAGGGCAACAATCTTGAAATAATAACCTCCAAGCATTATTGTGTAAAGCTAAGCTGCATAGCTATTGCTTATACTATCCATATCTCATATTGAACAAAAATGGGTTTGAATTGATGCATCCTCTAGAAGTGGAGCATGCTAGATGACTTTTAAAGCTTTTCTTCTCTTATTGAATAAATAGCATTTAGCCCCGGCAATTTCTTCTCACTAAAGAGAGTCACCGATCCATGCACGTTTTGGAATTTTTGACCTTGAAGGCGTTTATGCCTATATTTTTGCCTCCCCTACATTTATACATCATCATCATCATCAACATGGACCCCTCCCCCGCCAGCTGGATCTGAATGAAGCCTGCCTGCCAAAGTTAGTCCTGCTTCACCTGCTCTAGCATCAAAACTATGTGGAAACTGTACTGCAAAATCATCAATCAAGCAGTACTGCACTCAGCATCCTGTCCCATCATTACTCACTCCAGCCTGGAACTTTAGACCCAAGGGCACGTGCTTCGAGGCAGTAAGAGAGAGGGCCATAGGGCACATGACACCTTGTGATGCAGAGATAGTATGGTGCAAGAGAGCTGCAGTGGGACCACTCTGGTCCCAGTGGAGAGGGTGTGATTTCCCTTGCTGCCGTAAGTATATAAATTACCTTGCTGGGTCAAACCAAGGTCTGTGTGCTCCAGCATTCTAACAACAGCCAGCCATGTGCCTATAAAAGCTAAGAAATTTCTTCTTCTTCTTAATTACATTTATATCCCACCTTTTCTCCAAGGAGGTCAAGGTGGTATACATGGTTCTACCCCTCATTTAATCCCCACAACTACCCTGTGAGGTAGGTTAGGCTGAGAGGCAGAGACTGGCCCAAGGTCACCCAGTGAACTGCATGACTGAGTGGGGATTTGAACTCTGGTCTCCCAGGTCCTAGTCCAATGCTCTAACCACTGCACCACACTGGCTTTTACCTATGGAGGTAATGGTCTCTTTTTGCCATTGGTTTGCCCCCATTGGTAATCATAAAGATGCTGCCTTTGAACATGAAGGTTTGTGTTTTTAATCGACTTTAAGTTGTGACCCACCCAAAGAAACAGAAGGTTGGTGATCAATGTCTGTCCCCGCTTGCAGAGCTGAGGATGGTGGCAGGCATCCATCTCTGGGATTGTTGGGTGCACCTTTTCTGCTTCAAGATCATGATGGGACAAAACAAATATAACAAAGTCATTGCACACAGAGAACATCTGCTGGTGGAAGTTCCCCTCCTCCTCCCCCACTCTCTGCAGCTTCACAAATCTGCTCTGGGGTTGTTCCCAACCCTCAGGCGTGTGATGGTGCATGTGGGGAGGGGAAGCTGTCACAAGATGTTGGATTCAACCTAGACTTTCTTCCTTACCTTGAACTGGGGATAGAAGGATCTGTCAATTTCTGCTCTTTCAGTTTCTCATTTTTCTAATCTGAAATTCAATTCTCCCCATTTCTGCAGGACTCTGAATTGAATTTCTCCCCCATCTCTATCTTGAACATGAAGCTAAACTTTTTAGGGCTTTTTAGTCTAAGATTATTGAGTTAATGACCAGACCTTTAATTACGACCAGAGGAAGGCAATAGGAATCTACATGTAGACCTAACAGTGCTTGCTGCACTTGTCTTGAGCACCTAGTCAAGAAGTTCCAGTTGATTTCAATAACACAAGCTGGAGAAGAGCCCTGCTGGATCAAATCACCATGGCCAACCAGATGGTTCTGGGGAGCCCACAAGCAGGAAGTAAAAGCCATTGCTGTCTCTCGCTGTTGCCCCCAGCATATTGCCACTAAAAATGAAGGTTCCATTTTTGCTTCCAAGGCTAATAGCCATTGATGATCTTATCCTCCATGAATGTGTCAATCTTCAGTAAAAGCTATTGGGCATTGTCACATTCATTATTGTAATCCTTGCAACAAGTGTGGGGAACCTTTGGGCCTCCAGATGGTGCTGGACTACAACTCCCATCAGCCTCATCAAGCATGGCCAATGATCAGAGCAGAGCTTGGAAAAGTTACTTTTTTGAACTACAACTCCCATCAGCCCCAGCCAACATGGCCACTGGATTGGGCTGATGGGAGTTGTAGTTCAAAAAAGTAACTTTTCCAAGCTCTGAGTGAGAGATGATGGGAGTTGTACTTCAGCAACATCTGGAGGCCCAGAGGTTTCCCACATCTGCCTTACAAGGAACCTGTGGCTCTCCAGATGTTCTTGGACTCCAACTTGCAGCAGCCCCAGCCAGTCAGGGATTATGGGTGTTGTAGTCCAGCAACATCTGGAGGGCCATGGGTTCCCCATCCCTGTGTCTAAGACCTGAGGCCTGAGGTCTGCCCAGTGAGTGTATGGCAGAGTCAAGATCCAAAATGGGAACTTTCTGATTTATAGCTTGATCTCTTTTTTTGTATCAGCTCTGTAAATGTGGTTACAATGGTTCATATTAAGGGAGCATTTACACATGCACCTGCCTCTTTTGTTTTCCCACAAATTGATTACTTGGAACTCAATGACTCACAGCAGAATATGTAAAGACTCCATTGATGGAGGCTCCATTGCAGAGCATGGCGAGGTAAGAAGATATGATATGAAGGCTCGTGGTTGTATCTAAGTCATACTCACGCCATATTTACACCATACATTTAAAGCAATATTATACTATAACAGTCATGGCTTCCCCAGAGAATTCTGGGAACTGTACTTTGTTAAGGCTGCTGAGAGCTGTTGGGAGGCCCCATTCCTTTCACAGAGCTACAGTTCCCAGTTTCCTGGGAAGAAGAATTGAGTGTTAAACCACTCAGAGAATTGTAGCTCTGTGAGGGGAATAGAGGTCTGCTAACAACTCTCAGCACTCCTAATAAGCAAGCTATATTTCCCATGATTCTTTGGTTGAAGCCAAGACTGTTTAAAATGGTATAACATTGCTTTAAACATATGTTGCAGATGGGGCCTTAATTGAATACAATCCTCCAACTGTGGCAGTTGATATGTGATGAATCATTCATGCAGCCCTTCAGCCAAGGATTGGAGAACCTGTGGCTCTCCAGAAGTGGGACTCCAATGCCCAGCAGCACCAGCCAGCATGGCTAATGATCAGGGATGATGGGGAATGTTGTTCAGCGATGTCTGGAGGATCACGGATTCCCTGACCATCCCTGCCTTAAAGACACAAATACTGAAGGCAGAATTTATTTCTATATTGCTTGTTTTTTTGTTTTCATTTCCTTAATCTGCCTTCCAGCAGGCCCTCTCCTAGGACATGCATGTTGTAGAGGTTAAATAACCCACTCTCATCCCACATCACAAGTGAAGACCAAAAAAATTGCGATGAACACTGACAGGCACATTTTTCTACCACTGATTAAACGCTTTTGCCATCAAGATCTTCCTTCACCCACCTTTTAATGTGCCAGAAAGAGAGAGGTGTGAGTGACTTTGTCATTTACATTAAACAGTTGTAGATCCTTCCTATTGCTAAGCGCTCCTCGTTGCGTTTGTTTACTCGATCTGTATTTCCAATCAGTGCAAAAGGTTTACTAAAGCAGTTCATTACTGATTTATTTATGATGTATTTAGATAGCAAATATGGTTCTGTCAGCAGTTGCTGGCTAAACAGTGTTGACAGACATTAATAGCATATGGTATAGCAATAGAATTATGATCTTTGAAGACTTGCCTCATTCTTTCCTCCATATATTTTCAAGGCTTCCCCCTGCTTTTTAATATATATATATATAGTTTATATATAGTTTTGCTGAGGCAGAAGGGACCTTCCTTAGGGAAGTGGGGGGGGGGAGAGAGAGAGCCATACTTTTGGTTTGTTTGTTTTCTTTGTGTAACCTTTGGGGTTTGTTGGTGACATTAAAATCTTCTGTGCCTGTTTAGCTGTTCAATTTAATGGAAGACAAATTCTCCCAAAGGTTTAATTTACTCTCGCAGACTGAAATCAGTGCATTCACACCAAGGGAAATGGTCTTAATTTTCTCAGCCTTCAGTCTACATCAAGCATATAATTCATTTCTCCCTTCCTCAGCAGCTCCCTCATTAGAAAACAAAGTTTTTTTTTAAAAAAATATTTAAATGTAACATACTTTAAGTTGAGGAAGGGGTCCTCTCTCTCCCTCTTCTCTCTCATTCCCTATAAAGTGCATTTGTAGGCATGATGGTTTCTCTTTTGACAGAAGCACATTTATATAGGGTGGAACAGATGAGGAAGATGGGGAGAAACCTTTGATTTTTTGACCTTTAATTGGCTCTTTCCTATAAAACCAGCAGTTCTATCCTGTTTCAGGCAAGGGGGGGGGGGAAGTGTGATTCTTCACAGAAGGCCAGAGAGCAGGTGGTACCTCAGAGGTAACAGCCTCTTTGCCTGTCTGGCATCACTGAAAGAAATGAAGATATTTTTGGCTGCTCAGAGTGTATTTGCAGTCAGGAGGGGCAGAAAATCTTGAAGAGGTGAGAGGGATGTAAACAAGCATTTGGGCTAATATGCACGCACCATAAGGGAGCAAAAAGGCTGGTGGCTGCAGAGATGGGCATGGCAACCTGCTCATTTTGTTTTGGCTAGTGACCATTGATGAGTTGTCGAAAGGGGCTATCACACTCAGATTGCTGATGGCATGAATGTCCCTGGAAGACCTTTTCATCAGATCTTGTTGGGGTTTACTCTAGCTTGAATGATCATGGCATGCGGCCCAGTGCTTCTATCTAATACAAGGGATATTAGAACTCCATTCATGTATCCATAGGAATGTGTGATGGGCCATGGAGACTGGTCCATTAGAGCAATGGGGCACTGCTCCTCCAACCTCAGTCTGCCCTCAGCCAGCCCCCCACCTGCCCACCTTACAACCAGTCCAGGAGGTGGCACTGCCAGTCAGCTTCCTCATTAGTCTCAGTGTTGCCTTTGGAGAACTTAGGAGAGAAGTGGATGGGGATAAAAAAAGAATTAGGTTGTGGGAACACTAGTTGCTTCAAGAGCAGCCATAATGCGACTCTGCCCTCTTCTGGCCACACCTCCCTTCCCCACTGCTGACTTCAGACCTTTCAGGACCACCCACAGCAAAGTGTTGGGCCAATCACTGTCTCTTCCTGAGCCTGCAACAAAGAGTTTCCAGTGGCCACATGTGAAAGACAAATGGCTTGAAGTACCAATCAGTTGCGAAATCTTCCTGCAGCTGAATTTAAAAAACAACACTCAAGCTGATCTGACCAGGTTTTAGAGTAAAAAGGGGGTAGTTTGACTAGCATCAGGTGTCCCTGTTTTCAGAAAAGTGAGGTGGAGATGCACTGGAACCAGCAGTAAGTGTGTGTCTATCCTTAGATGGCTCTGGCTCTCACTGACTCTCACTTTCCCTACTGTTGGTCTCCCAGACTGCTGCCCCACCAGTCCCAATGGGCACCTTGATGACTTAAAGCTGGAGAGCGGGCACAGGTGCAAGCACACCAGTCCTATCCCCAACGTTCTTTCATGCACTAGACCTGTCTGCTCTATCTCAGACCTTCTCATGCAGAGCAGGGAAGTCTGAAAGGGGAATTGGAATGCATTCAGCCAAATGCATTTAGAGGCCCCCTTCAGACCTTCCTACTTAACCCACGAAGATCATGGTGTTTGCCATGTGCACATGCCCCTCCCCAGTTTAAGCCTACGTGCATTCTTCTGAATACATGGACAGGGCTTGAGTGAAAGAGAGAGAAGCAACATGGCAAAATGTATGGCAGCTGACTAAATGTAAAGGTATATGGGAGGGGCAGCTAATGTGTTCCATCCAGACGTTGATGGATTACAACTCCCATCATCCCTGCTCATTGGCCATGCTAGCAGAGGCTGCTGGGAGCTGTAGTCCAATGAGATCATAGAGTGCACCATGTTGTCTGTCTCCAGTATATGGAGTGGAACAACTTTCCTCTTTCAACAAGCCTTTTAAGTTGAGACCTATCCCAGTCTGCATCTGTGTTAGAATTGCTTGTTAATATGTTTTTTTAATAATGTTTTTAACCCTTTTTTAAAAATGTTTTTAACTTTGTTTTGTTTTAATGTATTTTAAGATCTGTTTTTATGATGTTTTAAAGTGCTTTTAGTGCTTCTGTTTACCACCCTGGGCTCCTGCTAGGAGGAAGGGCGGGATATAAATCAAATAATAAATAAATAAGTCTGTAATGGTTTGAAGGACATAATAGGTTTGTTGAACTTAGCAAATGGAGCTATGGTAGGACTAATGAGGGCAGTGCTACAAGAAGCAGAGTTTTTACCCTCGGTCAAAAAAGGGTAGCAGCTGAGAGAGCCTGTGTGGGATAGTGGGTGGTGTGTTGGACTTGGACTAGGCAGAGCTGTAGTCAAAGCTCTACTGGGCTATGAAGTTCTCCAGGTGACCTTAGACCAGTCACTCTCTCTTAGCCTAAGCAACCTTACAGGGCTGTTGTGACAATAAAATGTGTTAAGAGGGATGTACGGTATCCTGAGCTCCTTGGAGGAAGAATCCAATAAATGTATAAAGTGGAGTCAAGAGGTAAGTGTTTTTCACAATATGCAGCAATGGGAGGGGAGACTTTTTCAATGATTTCTTTTATCATGGGACCACTGGAGAGAGAAGGTGCTCCCCAAAACATATGTTCAGGCAGCCCATTCCCAATAGTGTTATTCAGTCAGTGGTAACACCATTCTGTTTGTAAGCTTCCACACTGTGGCTTCAGTGCCTTTTTATTCTTCTTCCAATTGGCTCTATCCTTCTTGGCAGCAGTGGCATTGTCATGCAGCCAATCAGATTTGGCTAGTCAGGAATGGCTGTTCAGGGAGCTGTGCCCTCACTCTGAATTAGCTTTGTTTGACTGTTGGCTGCATGCCAATGTTACTGTTCATAAAATGAAGGAGAACAATTTTTTAAAGTGAAAAAAAATCCTGCCAAAACAGCAGCCACTTTGGGCTGCTAACACCACCAAACAGGTAGTGGATAGGCATGCAAAGGTAACTTTTTGAGATCTTGTGGAGAACATTTGACCAGGCCTTCAAATCTCTCTTTCTCACAGCACAAATGCTTTCCAGAGAAAATTCATCTCAGGATCAAACTAGAAGTGGCACTAAATAAATAACTCTACCTGAAAGACTGTCTTATTCCTTATATACCCAGTCGATCATTGCGCTCTGAAGATGAGGGCCTCCTGCAGATCCCTTCTTATCAGGAGGTTTGTTCTGCACAACATAGGAAACAGACCTTTAGTGTGGCGGCACCTACCCTGTGGAATTCCCTACCCTTAAATATTAGGCAGGCACCATCTCTGTTATCTTATCTTTTTAAGACCTTCCTCTTTCAACAAGCCTTTTAAGTTGAGACCTTATCCCAGTCTGCCTGTGTGCTGGAATAGCTTTTTAATATGTTTTTAAACTTAAAAAAAAAAGTCTTGAAAGCTTTTTAAAAATGTTTTTGAAGATGTTTTGTTTTAATGTATTTTAAAGTCTGTTTTTATGATGTTTTAAAGTGTTTTTAGTGCTTTCGTTTGCCACTCTGGGCTCCTACTGGGAGGAACAGTAGGATATAAATCAAATAATAAATAAATAAACATATCACTTGAACTACCATGGTTAGGCTTTTTAAAAAAAATCATTAATAATTGCTGAGGGGAATTTTTGTCAGGATTGTGGCACTGAAGGAGGAGGGCTAACCCCTTCCTCCCCTGTGATGGTCCTGTAGAAAATCCTCCCGCTACCCCCCAAGCAGCAGGTACAGTCATACCTCAATTAACGACATAGATGTGTTCCTGGACATTGCTTCTTTAACAGAAACGTTGGTACCAGAGGTAGAAATAACATGGAAAGAATAGGGATACAGGTTCCTACACCAACATATTTCAGCAAACATTTTATTCAAAACTAACAATACACATGTCTGAAATGAAACCACCAGGTCAGGTAAGCCTTGCATACAGACCACTTGAAGGCTTCATACATGTAGGGCCTTTTCGGTGGCTGCCCCTAGGCTCTGGAACTCCCTCCCTAGGGAGGCAAGAATGGCCTCCTCTGTGCAGTCCTTCCACCGACAGCTAAAGACTTTTTTCTTCCGGCAGGCCTTTGGAACTGAAGGTTTTAAGGGTAGTGACTGAAGAGGATGCTGTATGTTATTGTTTTGCCTGTATGCTCCTAAACTGGGTTGCAGTATTTTAAGAGTAATTGGTTTTAACATCTTAATAGTTTAATCCTGTTTTAATGCTGATTTTATATGTTTATATGTTTTATATTTTTATAGGTTCTTAATGATGTGTACTTGTTTTTATCTGGAAGCCGCCTTGAGTTCCAGTCTGGAAAAAGGGCGGGGTATAAATAATAATAATAATAATAATAATAATAATAAATTAATAATAATAATAATACACTAGAGCAGGCAGGCAAGGGGCAGCCGCCGCCACCATCCTGTGATTGGTCTCTCTCTCTCTCTCTCTCTCTGCCATCCTCTCCTATACTCGAGCAGACGCCTCTGCAGTACAGTGCTTCCAGGGCACCTGAAGCACTCTTTACTGTGGAGGTGTCTGCACCACATGGCAAGGAACGTCATTCCAGCCACACATGAGAGAGCAGCCGCAATCCGTAGACAAGGAGCCACATTCTAACTATGTCAGAGTGTGTGCTCCCCACACACCCCGCACCCAAAAAAGACTTTGTTAAAAGGATGTTCTTTCCTGGAGGATTTGTTAACTGAAGTACTACTGTATTAGACCTGGAGAGCAAGTTCACAAGGCACCTATGGGCAAGTGACAGCAATCAGAAAGAAAGTAGGTGCTTCCTTTCATTCACTCATCTTGAGAGCAATTTCTGCTTGCAAGAGGTGAACTTTTTACTCCTCCAGGCTTTTATCATGAGCATCTGAAAGAATTGTACTGCTGCATTTATCCTGCAGTTTTTGTAAAAAGAAAATGTTGCCAATGTTTTGTACTTATAGTGTTTTTTTTAAAAAAAAATTGTAAACAACCCTGATAATCATCAATTGAAGGACAGTATAGTAATCAGGCAGATTAAAATTAAATAAATTCAACAGGTTAGCAGGTTTTTGGAGCAGCATTTCAAAAATTTGCAAAACCTGTTTGAACAAACACTACAACAGGATAAAACTAATGTAGGGATTTCTTTATCTCACCACATTGTACCTTAGAAGGGGGGAGGAACTATCCTCTGTCTCCCAGCTCAATAAGTCTGTGGCTCCAACTTCACCTTTTGCATACACAGAACAATGTCATGCCTTCATTTTAAAATTGTGGAAAACTATTCCCATCTGGAATATGTTGGGCTGACCTTAAAACCATTGCTTTTGGCCTTGCATTTGTGGGAAATACCTATATTTTAATTTTATAGTCTTCCAATCAATCATACTTTGCAAACTCCTGCAGGAATTTTCTGTACTTAGTGAATCAGCTGGGATAATTCACAGAGTCTCCCATCAGTTGTTGCAAACTTTTTAAACACTGTGATTGTCCTGAAATAACAACAAAATAATAATAAAAAGACTCCGTTCTAGAGAATGCTCCCCCCATTTTCTCATTGCCTAGTCCTTGATCTGCAGCAGATATGGTGCAGTGATTACCTTTAAATACGATTACAAGCTTGAGACTTGGATTTTTGGGATATGGTTTAACCTTGGCTGAGGTTCAGCCTAGTCTCAGTCTACATTTTTTGGCATGCTGCTGTGCCAGGGGTAGTGGTGCTGCTTCAGTTTATGAGTTCCCTCTTCCAAGTCAAAACTTGGAAGCTTGTAGTATTCCCACCCTTTTCATTTCAGAGCCTAGCTTGTCCCACCTTCAGCAGTTCTCCATTAATTTACTTATCATCTACCATCATGTTTCAGGTTCACCATAAATCAGGTGGGTCAGAGTTACACTTTCAGACTTTTAAGAGTGGACCTAAATGGAAGAGAGACAATCAAGAACAATTATGACTAGAGAGGAATCTTGTGTGGAAATAGCTCAGGTAAATCAATTATGTTGATTTCTGGTCACTGCACCTCAAAAAGGACATTGGAGCATTGGAAAAGGTTCACAAAGGACAACCAGAACGATCAAGGGGATGGGGCAACTACCCTATGAGAAAAGGTTGCAGCATTTGGGGCTCTTTAGGTTAAAAAAAAGATGAGTAAGAGGTCTCATGATAGAAGGGTATAAAATTATGCATGGCCTGGAGGAAGAGGATAGAGAAAAGCTTGTCTCCCTCTCGCATAATACTAGAACTCCTGGACATCCAATGAAGCTGAATGTTGGAAGATTCAGGAAAGCTCTTCTTCACATAGCACATAGTGAAACTATGGAATTCATTCTTACAGGAGGCAGTGATGGCCACCAACTTGGATGGCTTTAAAAGAGGACTGGACAAATTCATGGAGGAAAGTCTATCAGTGGCTATGCGTCATGATGCCTAGGTTGTGCCTCCATAGTCAGAGGCGGTATGCTTCCAAATACCAGTTGCTAGAAACCACAGGAGAGGGGAATGCTCTTGCATTCAGGTCTTGCTTGCAGGCTTCCCATGGGCAACTGGTTGGCCACTGTGAGAACAGGATGCTGGACTAGATGGGCCACTGGCCTGATCCAGCAGGCTCTTCTCATGTTCTTATGTAACTGCCCTTCTTCCCTAATGACTTCCCCACCTGGATTGCATCCGTTGCTCTGACCATTCAAGCCTAATGCCCCCAAGAGGCTTCTCTCTGAAGGTCCTATCTGACCCCCCCAAAAAATCACAGCTTGTGGGACAGCCTGCCTGCTGTTCTTGCAGCTCTCTCACTCTCTTCTAAGACTACGGATAAAGGAGAGTCAGGAAGTAGTAGCTTCTGAGCCAAATGAGGACTACTTGCCAACCCAAAAGTGAAGAGTGGTTTGGATGGTGAACAGGGATAGAAGTAACTGTCAATTTTTCATTTTTCCAATCATAAATTCAGTTCTCCACATTTCTGCAGATATTACATTTTTACTTCAAGTCCTCATGAAAATTCTTCAGCATTTTAGTGTGAATTTCTCCTGATAAACACATTTCTGTATGCAGTGTGGATTAATGTACCCATTTTTGCAAGCAATTTCTTCCTGTTACGTGCCTTCAAGTCAATTATGACTTATGGTGACCCTATGAATCAGTGACCTCCAAGAGCATCTGTCATGAGCCACCCTGTTCAGATCTTGTAAGTTCAGGTCTGTGGCTTTCTTTATGGAATCAAAATGTAAGATGTTATGCCATCACAGCATGATGATGCAACATGGAGGGGGATGCAGAGTAGGGCATCAGGGCAGCAAGTGAGGCATCAAGGCAACAAAGATGGCTGACATGAGAGCAAGGTGACTGGGTTGCTATGGGGTGGACGGGCAAGGCGACCAGCTGTGGGGTGGACGACTGACTGTGAGGCAGATGAATGAGGTGCAGACAAGTGAGGTGAGAGGCTGTGGGGGAAAGAGCGAGCGAGGCGAGTGGCTGTGGGGCAAATGAATGAGGGGTGGACAAGTGAGGCAAACAGGAATGAACAAGTGAGCAAGATGAGTGGCTGTGGAGTGGAGGAGCAGTTGGGGGTGGACAAGCAAAGCAAGCGGCTATGGGGTGGATGAATGGGGGCGGATAAGCAAGGCAAACAGGGTGATGAGTGAGTGAGGCAGGCAGCTGTAAGGCAAAGGAGCAGTTGTGAAGACAAGCAAGAAGAGTGAGGCAAGCAGCTATGGAGCGGATGAATGAGGTGAGTGGCTGCAGGGGTGGACAAGTGAGGCAAGCAGTTGTAGTGTGGACGAGCGGCTGTTGGACGAACAAGCAATACAAAAGATGTGATCAGCTGTGGAGCAGATGAATGAGGTGAGCAGCTGAGGGTGGATGAATGAGGGGCGGACAAACCAGGTAAGAGGCTGTGGGGCAAATGAGTGAGGTGAGTAAGCAGGTAAGTGGTGAGGAGGTAAGTGGAGAGGTGGCCTGGAACAGTTTGTGAGTGTGTCTGGGAGGATGGAGGTGAAAGCTTTGTGAGTGGGTCTGGAAGGATGGGGGGAAATGTTTGTGAGTGTGCCTGGGAGGGGGAACATCTTGAGTGTGCCTGGGGGGTGGTTTGAGACTGCCTTGGGAGAGGATGGTTTTGGGGGCCTTAGCAGTTGCAGGTGAAGGGAAGGGGCAAGGGGTTACCTGGGAGGGGAGTGTGGGTTGGTGAGGGTAGGGGGAGTTTGGTGAGTGGTGAGGGTAGGCAGGGTTATCGAGTGAAGCAAGTAGGGGCACAGCCCCTAGTCTCCTAGTGTAATGCATTTTAATGTTATTTTCACTAATGTATATACCCTAATAGATGCATTTTTGTAAAACATTGTTTTGTTGGAGAACTGCATTGTAAAATTTAGATAATGTGAATTTGAAGGATGGCTATGTTTCGGTTCTTGTATTATTTCAGAATGTGCAAATTTGATAGATTTGGCCCTGAATGGAAACTGAATTGAATTCCTCCCCCATCCCTAGTTGTGAATGCTCTGGCAACAGGATTTGCAAGTGGAAAAGTTTGGAAGTGGGCAATGGTGGCACTGGGCAATTGAAGCTCATCCCTTCTCCACACAGGCCTCCACCCAACTGACCCATGTTAAAGAGGGGCTTTGTCCAATTATCTGATTGAACAGCCTCATCACATACAGGGAGGAGCCAACGCTAAGTGAAAGAATGTGTGCTTTGTATGCAAAAGGCTCATATATCACTCTTCTTGCACCTTCAGTTAAAAGGATTAGCAAGCATGTGACAAGAAAGACCTTGGCCCAAGCTGCTGGATAGCTACGACCAGTCAATATTGGGCTGGATCTGACCTCACATGCAGCAGCTTTCTATGTTGGCTACCTCTCAAGATGCTTCCAACACTCTGCCCTGACCTTAAAGTCATTTCTGATCCTTGTCATCGCTAAGGCCAGCAATGCCAATAATACCATGATTACTGCAGTTGCTTGTTGAGGGTGGCCCATCTCAGGGCTTTTCCAGGTAGGCTTCTTGCTTGGCAATGCACACAAATCTCTTTCTTTATGGATCTTACTTTTATTCACTTGCTATCCTAGGACTACCATCATATTGACCGATGCAGTTATGGGATTCTTCTGACATCATTTCGTGCTTGGCCATTTTGCCATCCCTTGTGGAATCTGACAAGGATGCATGGGCAAAGTTCTTATGCAGAATAAAATGGAAGGGGGGGATGACTCTGTATGTAGGCTGCATGGTCCCATTAGCATTTAAAGAAAATCCTTTCTGATTTGATTTCCACTCTGTGGCTTGTTTTCTTTGATTTATTGGCTGTTGTTTATTCACTGATCACTTTCATACTTCCATCCATTTCAGTTTGCATTCCTTTGGAGTGACTTCTTATAACACCTCCCTGTCACCTGCTCAATCCTGATGAATGGGTCCCTCATACTGTTGTTCTCAACCTGGCGTGGTCTCTTCCGCAGGATATAAATGATGCCACCACAGACATATAATGATGCCTTAATAAACAATGTCCCAGGTGCATCTGCTCCATTTCAAGAAGGTGGTGTGCTTGAAATTCAAGAGCCACAATAACATAGTGTGGAAGGGAAGGCAGTGAAATGGAAGGAACAGAAATTGGAAAGAAAAAAATCTGTCCCTTATTGACATTGGCATAATGAAATATGGAAATTCGCAGGACATTTCATTGCACTTATTTTTTAAGGAAAGAACATCTGAACATTTAAAAAGGGGAGATTCAGGGCAGAATAGACTCGTATTTTATTTGTGTTTATCCTGCTGTCCCTATAATGGCAACATCTGAGTAGGTTTTCACATTGCAGTACAATATATGTACTCTTTGTATACTTTAATCTGCTGTTAAGAAGCTCAAGTCTTTTTCAGAAATAGGTGTTTAAGGGTGGCGTTCAGCTAAAAAAATGTGCTAGCACAAAGGTTAACAATAGGGCAATGGGATTTCCCTCATCTCCTCCCCCCGTGTGCACCCCACATCATCCCCAAATCAGCTCTGTAGGGTCAGGGAACACACACACACACCCTAACAAATTTAGGGGGTGGACAGGGAGCAATGTTTCCATTGTACAAGGAGGAATCCTTACACTTATGGAATGATCTGCTTAGAGCCACATTGAATACAACCCTAAGAAATTCAAGTGGGACAAGAATATCATTTCAGTCCTATGCCTGTCTAATCAGAAGTTGAATTTATCAAATTTGCACTTTCCAGAACAACATGAGAACCGAAGCACAGCCATCCTTTGAAATTCGCACTTATCCAACTAGCGCTTATCCAACTAGTGCTCCAACTAGCGTGCATAAAAATGAATATATTAGTGAAAATAACATGTAAATGCATTATATTAGGAAAAATTGCTTGCAAAAAATGTGTACATTGGTCAAAACTGCATACAAAAATGTGTTTAGTAGGAGAAATTCTCGTTACAATGCTGGAGAATTTTCATGCAGATTGTTTTTTAAAAAATTGCAAATTGCTGCAGAAATGTGGAGAACCCAATTTAAGATTGGAAAAATGAGAAACTGAGAAAACCAAAAATGACATATCTTTCTATCCCTAACCCAAACACACCTTAAAATGCCTTCTGGAATAAGAGAGTCTTGATCATGCACCTGAAGTTCACCAAGGAAGATGTCTGACTAATTTCATTTGTGGTCCACCGACTTGGGCCCATTTTGCTGAAAGCACAGCTTCTAGTAGTTATGAGTTATGCATCTGAGCCAGAGACGCCCCAAATATCTTAGTGATCAAACAGGGATATAAGGGATCAGTCAGTCCTTAAGATACCCCGGACCCATGTTGTTCAGGCCTTTACATTACATTAATACAAGAACCTGGAATTTGGCCCAGTAGCATATCGGAAGCCAGTGCAAGCTTTTTAGCATTGGACTTATGTTCTGGCAGTAGTCTGTCCTTATCAACAGTCTACCTAAAGCATTTTGCACCAGCTGGAATTTCCAGACCAGACTAAAAGGTTGCCCCACATAAAGTACATTACAATAATCAAATCTTATGCTGTTTGTGAGAATATATTTGTGTATGAGGATGATGATTTGTGCTCAGCTAGGGCAACTTCATTTTGCATTTTGTACTGTTACAGCTTCCTCTTCGCAAAACACACATGACTCTCATCAGATATGAAGTGTTTGTGTTATGTTATAGTTTATAACATATACTATGGTTTGTGCACATAATTTAAACAAAAACAACTAAGAAGCAGGGACCAGGAAAGCACCATGCTCCCATTTCTGTAGGCTATAAAGGAATATCACACAATTTTACATGGGCACACAGCTCATTCATGCTTAGCAAGAAGCCAGGGCCGGCTCCAGGCATGCAGGGGCCCTTGGGCATCAGCTTGCCCTGGTCCCCTGGTGGGTGGGTGGGTGTGCACGCATGTGTGCCCCCCCATGCCCCCCATGGCCCCCCTACCTGTCTAGTCTTTACCATTGCCCTTAATGAAGATGGCGGCCGCAGTTTCCTTAAGGGGAATGAAGCCTCCACCACCATCTTTGTTGATGGCACACATGCGTGCTACGTGCGCACATCTCTGCCATCAACTAAGATGGCGGCAGCGGCTTCAGTACCTTAGGGAAGCTGCGGCTGCCATCTTCATTAAGGGCAATGCTAAAAAGCCGGTTGACAGGTAACTGAGGGGCGTGGGGGCGCGCGGATTATCGAAGGGGAGTGGAGGGTCCCTCAGGGGCTCCTGTAGCTCCTGGGCGCTTGGGCCAGTGCCCAACCTGGCCGCCCTTTAGAACCGGCTCTGCAAGAAGCAAATGGGTTTTACAAAGGGTTATCTGCAAACACAGCACATCCAATGAAAACTGGCCCTTGGTAATGTGGGGGATGCACTCAGTCCCTAGCCAAAAACATTTTATTCCTTGTAACTTCACATGATCCAGACCTTAATCCTTGCTTTGAAAACAGGTTTACCAGCTGAATCAGATGAAAGTTGCACTCTTACATGTACTTTTATGGGAGTAAGCCCTACCCTAGGGATGGGGCAGAAGTTTGATTCAGTTTGCATTTAAATCCAAATCTATCAAATCTGCACTTTCCAGGACAGTATGAGAACCAAAACACAGCGGTCCTTCGAAATTTGCAATTATCTGAATTTTGTGATGCAGTTCTCCAATCAATGTATATAAAAATGCATATTTTAGGAGAAACAGTGCATAACAATGAATGTATTAGTGAAAAATAACATTGTAATTAGGAGAAATTGCTTGCAAAAATGTGTGCATGAGACAAAACTGCAAACAGAAATGCATTTGTAAGGAGAAATTTGCACTAAAATGCTGAAGAATCTTCTTGAGGATTTTCTTTTTTAAAAAAATCACAGATTACTGCAGAAATGTGGAAAACTGAATTTAAGACTGGAATAATGAGAATTAACTACACATCCATAGTTTCCCAACAACAACAATCTTTATTGCGTAGTCTACAGACCATTGCAAACAACCCACATAAAAACAAATACAGACACTTTAACAGATAAAATGTGTACTTTAAAACTGAAAAATGTAAACAGTTCAACAGAATCAAGACCTAGGACTAGTCAGGTACTTTAAAACTGAAAAATGTAAACAGTTCAACAGAATCAAGACCTAGGACTAGTCAGGTATTTCCTGGCCTCCATGGCCTGATTCAGAAATTTGGCCACACGTATTGTAATTTCTTTATCAGAGCCCAGAAGAAGGGTTGATAAAAGTACACTCATGGAGCGACCTGGAAAGGATTGAAAAATAGGAGTTAAAAGGTCATTTCTGGCACCATCATAAAATCTACAATTAAAAAGGACATGAGAAACCGTCTCCACCTCAAACATGTCACAAGGGCAGTACCTATGAATCCTCGGGATCTTATCAAACCTGCCCTCTAATAGTTTAGAGGGTAAAGCATCAAAGCGAGCCAGCGAGAAGGCCCTTCTATACTTGGGGACAGAAAACCATCGTAAGTAGCACATCCCTTCTTTGCTAGGGGAGTCTACCAAACCCAATGCGTGGGGGGAACAGAGGCCAGAGGCTGCTGCAAGGAGCTCCTGGTTGTCAATGTCAACTAATCGCTGTTTCACCATTGCCTTGGCCGCGTTAAGTTCCATTTCAAGCATTTCAGGCAATTTTCTCCAATACCAATTTGGACCAAGATGTATTAGATGAATCACTTAGAATCTGTCTCACATATGACTCTTGGGTAAGCATGGAAGGACACCAAAGCCAGTAATAAATACTATAGAGCCATGCTAGACAGTTTATGGAATTTAAACCAGCTTCCAACATGAGAGTAGCCCCAGAGACACATCTAGGCACACCAAAGATAGATCTCAAATAGGCGTGGAGAGAACCTTCAAGGTGTCCCTTGAAATAAGGGGTCCATATCAGGGGCCCATATAACAACATAGGGATTATTTTAGATCTAATAACGCATACTGCAGCTGGAACAAATTTCCCACCTTTAAAAAAATAAAAATGCTCCCAGATTTTTCTCTGCTTTAGCTTTGATGTAATTAGCTTGGGATTTCCAACTGACCGTCTCTTGAAACCAGATTCCCAGGTACTTAAAGGAATTCACCTGTTCAATTCTGACAGAGCCTAAATGCCAAGGAAACCTGGCCTTTCTCTAATCCGCAAAACCCAAAAGTAATCTTTTTAGACCCAACTGGGTTTGAGATATTAAAACCTCGTCATCTGCATAAAGCAGGATAGACACTTTGGCAGACCCTAATTTGGGGGGGTGAGACTGTAACGTTCCCAAAACAGAAGGAAGATCAGCCAGGTATAGATTGAATAAGGTGGGGGCTAAAACACATCCTTGCCTAACGCCTTGTGAGGAGCGTATTTCCCATGAAAGGTGACCATGATGGCTACATCGAACTTGGATGGAGGTGTTATGATATAGGGCGGATATTAGAAACAGAAGTCTCTTCTCGATAGAGAGAGACTCTAGTTTGCTCCACAGACGTTCAAGGGGAATGGAATCAAAAGCAGACTTCAGATCGATGAAGGCTGCAAAAAGTTTACCACCATGAGGCTTGAAATATTTGTACGCCAGCTGAGCTAGGACCAAGCGATGATCAAGAGTAGAGCAACCTGATTTAAATCCAATCTGCTCTTCTCCCAGGATGTTATTGGCGCTTACTCACAATTTCAGCTTGGAACCTAGGTAGCTGGCATACATCTTACCCACGATGGAGAGCAGACTAATTGGCCGGTAGTTGCTCAGGTCAATTTTAGGTCCGTTCTTTTAAATAGGGATGATAAATGCTCTCAACCAGGTTGCAGGCATCAATCCTGATTTATTAATTACCATAAAAAGAGAGGCCAACAGAGAAGCCCACCAACTGATGTTGCATTTCAGCAACTCCAGGGGAATACCATCAGTTTCCCAAAGGTGTTAAAGGTTGTCACTTTGCTCATGGCAGGTGCCTTTGAAAACTGCAAGATCAGGCAGACATTTCTGCACACAAGTAAAACAGTTACAGGCTGCTAAATAAACAAAATAAAGTAATTCATCAGGTTCAATTTTGTCTATCATGACCACATCACTGGTTGAATTTGCGCTTCTCACAGTACTATGAAAGCAGAGAGGAACCACAGCGGGGGGGGGGGACAGACAGGAACACAAATGATGCTGTCCTAATGAAATGTCACTTGGTATAATCCACGGGAATGGGTGATCTACCATTGACTACAGCTGCCTGTGGATTGTTCCCTGTGTCATTAAATGACCTTTCTGATTATTGATTTTTTTTCTCTCCCAGAGATCATATTTGTTATTTGTTTCCCATTGCTGAGGCACCATTTTAAAAAAAAACACACGTGCATCTGCAGTTTATACCTTCATGCCAAATTCTGTGTGATAAATTTTGGGTGACATTTTCAAATGGGGCAAGATGCAGTGCCCTTTTACATGAGTCATCTCTTTTTTAGTGTCTCTAGATCAAACTGAGCTGTTTAGATTACTGTTGTTGCTATTGTTTTATAGTAGTTTAATCCATATGCATGGGACTTTATAAAAAAAGAGAGCAAAGATAAATCTAAAATTTCTCCCCAGTTTTTAGAATTCTGAAAGTCACATTATTGTTTTCAGAACATCACCAATAATAGGAGTGTTAGCAATTGGCCTTTTGTCCATTTTTTAAAAGCTCCCAGGCTCTACTGAAACTGCTACACATGCAATTTGTCACTTTTTTCCAGTTTGCAGCTTATTTGCTTCTTACAGGTCTCAGAAACACAGCAGCACAGACGCATATTGGTTAAATCACAGTGCAAAGAGGAATCCTGATGCAATCCTGCAATCACATCAAGATTCCTTTTTTGGCACTGGTTTAATCAATGTGCATATGTGCTTGTCAGAGTCAGCATGACAACGCAACATCCTTAGGCAGCTGCTGGGATCAGCAGGGTCACCTGTTGGCATGTGCCTTGCCCCCCTTTTAAAATAATCTGGCACTCTAATCAGCACCATGCAGCTGGATCTGGGAGCGCCATTTTTATTTCTCACTGATACAGTGTCACTCCGAGGCACTGTAGAAATTAAAATGGTGAAACCCATTTTAATTCCTCACTATCCCACAACGTTACTCTGGAAGGAAAGGAGGGGGAATTTAAAGGTCAGCTCACCACTTGGCACTGATCAGAGCATAGTTACCTGGCAGGACTCAACCATTTAGGAGACAGTCCATCAACAAAGGAAGAGATCCATTGACAGAGAAAAGGGCCCACCAAAGAGCTAGCCCTCTCAAAACTAGAGCTGACCCTGGTGCTGCTGATGCATACCAGCTAGGGATATAAGGAGGCAGCGATTTCCATCCCATCATGTGTTGGTCAGAAACAGTGCTGTTTTTGTTCTGCTACAGTTCACCTTCTGCTAAAATCTATGTTATTCACTATCCACTATGACCAATACTAACTAGAGATGTGCTCAAATTTTGCAAAATTCAGATATGACACCGGATTTCCTATTTATTCACTGTTTTTTTTGTCCTCGCAGATTGGGTTTTTTCTAGCAGTTTTCCATGACTGAAGAGGATTTTTTTTAAAAAAAATTCACCTCAAAAATAGCTATATTAATACTGATATTTCCCTCAAAATATCAATATAAATATTGATATTTTGAGGAATATATTCCATTTTTTAAAAATAATCTGTGAAAAAATGGTATTTTAAAGAATATCAATATTAATATCTATGTTTCTGGGAAAAACCCCAAACTGATATTTATCACAGATAGTGAACATTGATCCCTTATGAAGCAGTACCAAAGAAATTCAACAGAGTAAAATCCGAACCGGCACCGAAATGCAGATCCCATCCCTAATACTAACATCCCTAATACTAATATATATTAATTTCAATTCATTTCAGTGGAAGTGAAATGTCAAAAACAATGTAAAAAATAACATAATTTCCATAACATTGACAGACATAAAAAGCAATAGTGAATACTACTCATATTGGCTCACATGATTTCCTGTCCTCTGACAAACATGCAAACTGTAGTAATTCCATTTCCAGGTTGGGAGAGGGGGTAGAGGGAGAAAAGGATACACTGAAAACTGTACATACACCATCCCAATCCTAGGGGCTGGGTTCCTCTGAGCTTAGACAACTGTCCTTGCTACTTTCAGCAGCAGAACGCTTCCTGTAAAGCCAGAGAAGACCTGCTCATTGGGAAGAGGGAAAGTAGACAAGCCCACCTAACACTTCACAACAGTTATATTTTCTGCCTTCGAAGTCTCTGCCTTTCTCAGCCTTCCTCCTTCCCTGACTTGCTCTAAAGCTTACAAGACATAAGTCTGAGTCTTCTTCATCTTCTTCTGGAGCTTATTGGTGAATCAAGGGCAAGGAAAAGGAAAAGCCCAAGTCTGTAGGCTTGTAGCTGGTTATCGGCTCCAGCCTTACTCAGCTGCAGCATATCCTGGTTGATTATTGGTTGGCTACTCATGAGCAAGCAACCAGTTTAAGTGCTCCTTTCAAATAACAACTTTTCAAAAACATTCAGAAGATAGACAGGGTAGAACATGGAGTGGTGCAAACCTGCAGGACAGTAATGAAATGGACAAAGAGAAATATTTAGACTTGTGTGGACATGAAAACTGCATTCACATTGTAACTGGCATAAGGTACAAATATACTACAGGCGGGCCCCGCTTAAATGGCGGGTTCCATTCAGGACCCCCGCCGTAAAGTGGAAATTGCCGTAAAGCAGAACCCCATTGAATATAATGGTGCCGTCGTGCAAAAATGTTGCAAAATGTCACAAAACAGCAAAATCGGCTTTTAAAAAGTGAAATCAAAGCCGCTGCATTAGTGGAATGCCGGGAAGTGAAGCGCCAGGAAGTGGGGCCCTACTGTACAGGGTTTGCAATGTAGAAATAGGTTTGTAAAAGTATGTTTCATGCAGTTGTCCCTATACTGGGGTAGAATCGCACTCACTGTTCTGCCAGTTCCAGTGCATCTCCATCTCTCTCTTCTGAAAACGGGGGCATACAACACTAGTCAAACCCCACTCCTTTTTACTGTAAAACCTGGTGGGAGTGGCTTGAGTGCTTTTTTTTAAAAAAACAACCAACCACAGCTTCACAGAGATTTTGCAGCTGATCAGCAGATCAACCTGTTCCCTCTCCAAGTGCGGCTAATGGAAATGGTTTGTTCTGGCAACCAGTGTGTTTACAGCCCCAGAGTTGGTTCTGGTAGCTCCCGGTCAAGTATACAACCCCAGGTTTGCACTATGTAATTGCTGAAGTTGCCCCGCAAAATCTTTAATCTGGCCCTGTCAATATGTGACCATGCACTTCATTATGTTTGTCCTAGGAATGTGCCAGAATTCCGCCCAATTTGGATTTGGTTCCAATTTTTCCATTACTTTGCTTATTCTCTATTGTTGGACTTTTATGTAGCGATTTTCTACAGCTATTTGTGAAAATGGATTTTTTTAAAAAAAAAATCTGCCTCTAAAAGATTAATATTAAGAATAATACATTTGTCAATATTTCCTTTGAAATACCCATTATTTCCTTTAAAATATCAATATTAATATCCATAATTTTTGCAAGGGGAAAAATGGATTGGTAATAGCAGTGGCTAGCAAACTAAGAACAAACTCAAATTGATACTAGCCTGATAGGTCAACTTTTGAACCAGCACCACCAGCCTGTCCTATCCTTAGTTTGTTCCTGTGGCTTGCGATAAATAGGGTTTCAGAAGCTTTGCAGCTGAAGTCTTCCATTTTGTGAATATCAGAACTGTTTTTGTGATCATCTGCTAAGGAGAGAAGAGTGTGTCTCATAGATTTCTTTCCCACACCATGCAGTACTCCAGTCTAGGCCCTTGTAACAGGTTTGACTTCCAGGTTCGATCCAAAATGCAGCTCACTTGGTTGCAGATGAACTGCCAGGGCATTTTGGCAGGCATATCTTCCAAGACTATCCCTGGGTTGGGTTTTGCTTCTCCTGAGAATATATTGTGAATTCTGCCATTTCTATGTGACTTCATAAAGACTGACACTTTGCATGCAGAGGCTATATGTTGGAGAGAAATGTTTTTTGACCTTTTCCCATCTCTGGCCGGTGTTGCAAAGATGGAGTGATGTAGAACAAAGATTTTTCTGACAGAGTAATAATAAAAGAGAATATGCCGGCTAGTCGTTCATTACGCAGTCTCTCCCAAATGCCAGCACCTCCTCTGTTAGTCTTCAAACTATCACCTAAATCATCATAGTAAACAGAGATGGAAAGAGACAGAAAGGTTAAAAAGTCTTCCCCTAATCTCTTGCATTTCCCCTTTAAATGTGTTTGATAGGGATATTGTTTCTTAAAAATAATATGACCTCATTTGTAAAGCAATGCTTACACTAAACTAGTCAGCTGTTAAATATGCCCAGCACTGTGCATTAAGGAGGAAGCTTAAACCAGAATTTCAATTATTTTCTGGACACATTTAAAATTATAATACTTTACCAAGCTGGTGTTATAGTTCATCCAAATTACTCACAAAGTATCATATCAATCTCTTGCAACTGCTTATTGCTTACAGATCTGAGAAGTTAGTTGACTTCTGGCCGGCGTAATGACCTTCATGCTGGCTTCGTGGTTTGATAGCTAGATGCTTATAACTGTGGAAACCTAATGGTCAAAAGTTAGCATTTGCAGGCTCTAATGTTTATTAGGAAATGAAAGAGGCTTCATTTGGACCCGCATTTCTATGTTACGCTCCTGAACAAGAGAGAAGGCGAGAACCAGCTAAAATAGATCAGAATGAAATTATATAAAGAGAGTGGGGAGGTTCAGTGATACATGTAGTAACTGCAAGGGCTGTGCTGCAAGCCCACCCATATGTGTCCCACTCAACAGATTTGAAGCAGCTACAGTAATACTAGTCGCATTGGGGTTGTTCCCAAAAGTGTTGCTTTGCGAATGGAAGGAGCCTCAATGAGCGTGTGAATATGGAGGAGAGAGGTTGCATACATTATTAAAGGCATTGCTAAATCAGGGTCCTTCTGGTGATGACAGGCAAAGGCTACATTCAGACATGGGGTTTATTGCGTTAATTTTACTGATTATAATGGTAGTGGTTCTGTCCCGATTTCTAACATGCCTTTCACACTGCAGTACTTGTTGCATTATGGCACTGTGGCTTTTTAACTGATATACTGCCATGTCACACTAAATTTTATTCACACCAGTGAGTGTGGTGTGACACAACCGTGAACATCATTGGACATGTCGCTACTCCCCCACCCTTTCTACACATGTGCACTTCTATTCCCCTGTGATTCTCCCATGAAAATGGCACAAAAGAACTGTATGCTGGTATACTGCCCCAAATTTCATCACTTTACTCCTGTAATTTTCTGGGTTAATGGGGTTGCAAACAGATTTTTTTTAGAAGCAATTAACAAAAAAATGAGCACTAAAGTTCCACTAGATTTCCAGAAGTGGCTTTATGTTGTGTAAAAGGTTCAATTTATTGTTGTTATATGCCTTCAGGTTGATTACGACTTATGGCGACCCTATGAATCAGCGACCCTATGAATCAGCGACCTGCAATAGCATCTGTTATAAACCACCCAGGTTAGATCTTGTAAGTTCAGGTCTGTGGCTTCCTTTATGGAATCAATCCATCTCTTGTTTGGCCTTCCTCTTTTTCTACTCCCTTCTGTTTTTCCCAGCATTATTGTATTTTCTAGTGAATCACTTCTTCTCATTATATGTCCACAGTATGATAACCTCAGTTTCATCATTTTAGCTTCTAATGATAGTGCTGGTTTAACTTGTTCTAACATCCAATGATTTGTCTTTTTCGCAGTCCATGGTATGTACAAAGCTCTCCTCCAACACCACATTTCAAATGAGTTGATTTTTCTCTTATCTGCTTTTTTCACTGTCCAACTTTCACATTAATACATAGAGATTGGGAATACCATGGTCTGAATGATCCTGACTTTGGTGTTCAGTGATACATCTTTGCATTTGAGGACCTTTTCTAGTTCTCTCATAGCTGACCTCCCCAGTCCTAGCCTTCTTCTGATTTCTTGACTATTGTCTCCATTTTGGTTAATAACTGTGCCAAGGTATTGATAATCCTTGACAAGTTCAATGTCCTCGTTGTCAACTCTAAAGTTACATAAATCTTCTGTTGTCATTACTTTAGTCTTCTTGACGTTCAACTGTGGTCCTGCTTTTGTGCTTTCCTCTTGAACTTTCAACAGCATTAGTTTCAAATCATTACTGGTTTCTGCTAGTAGTATGGTATCGTCTGCATATCTTAAATTATTGATATTCTTCCCTCCAGTTTTCACACCTCCTTCATCTTGATCCAATCCAGCTTTCCGGATGATATATTCTGCATATAGATTAAAGAAATAGGGTGCTAAAATACACTCCTGTCTCACACCCTTTTTGATTGGGAACAAATCGGTTTCTCCATATTCTGTCCTACAGTGGCCTCTTGTCCAGAGTATAGGTTATACATCAGGACAATCAGATGCTGTGGCACCCCCATTTCTTCTAAATAATTCCATAGTTTTTCATGATCTACACACAGTCAAAGGCTTTGCTGTAATCTATAAAGCACAGGGTAAGTTGCAAAAATCATCACGTAAAGAAACTTCAGGAAAATGGAACTTAGTGCTGTCTGAATGCAGCCCTGGTCCACATTCTCCCCATACATTTATTCCCCTATTATTTCACTTTAAACAGGCATGGCTTTCCCCAAAGAATCCTGGGAAGTGTAGTTTGTGAAGGGAGTAGAGAGTTGTTAGGAGACAGACCCTATTCCCTTCACAGAGCTACAGTTCTCAGAGTTCCCTGGGAAGAGGGATTTATTGTTAAACCACTCTCGCAACTGTAGCTGCGTGAGGGGAACAGAGGCCTCCTAACAACACTCAGCAGCCTTCACAAACTACACTTCCCAAGATTCTTTAGAGGAAGCCATGACTACTTAAAATGGAATAATAGGGGAATAAATGTATGCTGGTAATATGGCCCTAATGTTGTAAGTGTGGCAAAGGAAGTTGGAAAGTTCCATTGCTAGTTTGTAAATACACATACATTTTCATGCCCTAAAGTAAACTCTGGCAATGGTAATCTCAGATCTGCAAATACTAGGTGCTTCAGATTGAACTGTGGAAATCCCAGCAGTAGTAGTCACCTGTTGACTAGTGACTATGTTATCACACCTTGCCAATTGTCTCCCCAAAGCACCTACACTTATAATGTCTGCAAATTCCTTACGTACCGCTTCCGAAATGGAGAGGTAAAATGAAAGGATGAGCTGGTGTTTGATTTGCTTTTGTGCAAGGAAAAGTCAAAAGCAGGTTCACACCATGGGTGAAGAACCTATAGTAATTATTGTAGAATTCTACATCTGTCAACACTAGCTATCTAGAGAGATCCTGGAAAAAAATCATAATCATTTAGTAATAATAAAGCTTTTATATACTGCATTTCATGAGATAGGCCAAGCCAGTGTTGTGAATCCCATATTGCAGTTGGGGAGGGTGAGACCTTGCTTAAGGCCACCTAGTGAGGCTGTGGCTATGGTAAGATTTGAACTGAGGTCTTCTAACTCACAGCTGACACAGTGCTACAGTACACCAGGTCCCTCCCTTTATAAGTAGTACATTTTAAAGATTATTATTCTTATGGTTATGAATGACGACAATAAAGTTAAAAGCTATTATGAAAGTAGCACTAACCTGTAGAAGTCATCTGATACAGACCATATGCAAGCGTTTTAATATAATTGCACTGAAGGTCAACAGTGCTTATTTTTCTAAGGTGAATAATGTGGTGTTGGGTAGTGATCTAATTTTAGAATAGGAAATATTGTGCCGTATGCAGAATCCTTGACTCTGATAAAGAGTCTTATGGAGAAAATGCTGATCTTACACTGTGTTATTGGATATATTTTCTTTTTCAAAGTATCAGGTTCCCCACCCTTTTTTTGTAAATAATCTAAAACCAGGTGAATGTGCAATGAAGTGAGCTTCTTTCAGCTCTTTTACACATATGTGGGGAAGTATGTACGCTGAAGCAGTATTTCAAAGTTCTCTCTCTCTGTAAGATCACAATCCTTTAGTGTCCATAATCGTCACTATCAGCCTTTTATTGTTTAACATATAAACACATTTCATTGTGAGCTAGCTTTCTGGCCATACAATAGCAAAGAAATTCTTCAGAAGAGTAATTATTCATTTGTCTCTACTTTTTTTATGAGACTTTTCATAAATGTTAATCTTTATTATTGCCTTAGCAGCAGACAAAATAATACCACCAATAACAATAAAATGAAGACCTGTTTCTCAATGACCTATCAGCCTGACATGGGTAAATGTTGCTACCTATTTGTTTCTCCATCTGCAGTTTTTATACAGTTTCTATCAAACTGAAAGGTATTTTTTTTGTAGCTGCTTATTTTAAATGTACAAACCCCTTGTGTGTAATTCCATTAGCTGCCCTACAGCATTGCAATCTACAGTTTCCCTGAGGCTGTTGTGAAATATTGATGAAACCCTTGCTTTTGTGGCTTCCTCTGATACACTAAACAGTTGTCTGATGTTAGTTGAACTTGAATGGATCTGTTCAGAGCTATATCAGCAGTGACTTCAAAGGCTGTAAGGCAGTTACATTTTTTTTTAACAAACTGAAGTTTCAAAGCCTTATCATGTAGTACTTAAAAAAAAGCTCATTGCAGATAAACCATATAATGACAGGAGTCATTATTATACATATATATTCCATGTATTGACACACAAACGTTTCTTAAGATACCTGCAGGAACGCCTCTCCCGTTACGAACCGGCTCGTACACTACGGTCTACTATGAAGGCCCTCCTCCGGGTCCCGACGCATAGGGAGGCCTGGAGGGCAGTAACAAGATCTAGGGCCTTCTCAGTGGTGGCCCCCGAATTGTGGAATAGTCTCACCGAGGAAGTACACCTGGCGCCGACACTATTATCCTTTCGGCGCCAGGTTAAAATCTTTCTCTTCTCTGAGGCATTTTAATTTAAGTTATTTATGTAAATGCTGTAATTTCTATTTTAGATGGTGTATTTTTATATTTGTTATACTGACTTTGTAATTTTATTATTGTATATGTTGCTATGTTTGCCGCCCAGAGAGCTGTTTGCTAGTCGGGCGGGATATAAGCTGAATAAATAATAATAATAATAATAAAACTATTTTATTTCTTTTCTTTTCTTACTAAAAAATTGTACCTCACAGTTAAGAAGGGGGGGAAATGTTAAACAGGACTGGCCCAAGAAATTTTACTACCTAAGGCAGAGTAGTAGATGGTGCGCACACACACAGAGCCACCCTAAGTCAGGTGTAGGGAACCTTTGGCCCTCCAGAGATTGCTCGCATCAGCCCCAGCAAGCACAGCCGATGGCCAGTGATGATGGGACTTGTAATTCAGCAACATCTGGAGGGCCAAAAGTTCCCCCACACTTGACCAAGGTACATAGTATCCAAGAGTGGCCCAGTTGATTTATTTATTTATTTAACAAAATTTATATACCACTTGGAGCCACTGTGGGGTAGTGGTTAGAGTGTTGGACTACAACCTGGGAGACCAGGGTTCGAATCCCCACACAGCCATGAAGCTCACTGGGTGACCTTGGGCCAGTCACTGCCTCTCAGCCTCAGAGGAAGGCAATGGTAAACCGCCTGTGAATACTGCTTACCATGAAAACCCTCTTTATAAGTCAGGATTGACTTGAAGACAGTCCTTTTCCATTTTTTCCCCATATACCACTTGATTGTAATAACACCTGTAGGCAGCTTACAAAAAGAAGTTTGCACACCTGTGGCAGAAAATCCTCTCCCCAAATGTAAAAACTACAATAATAAACTGTGGGCACAATCCAAATCTTTGCATCCCACCACCAGTAGTGGGGTTTTACTGCCAGGGTGGGAGATGGCAGGCAGTAATATTGCTGCACCAGAGTCCTGCCGTTTCACAATGGCAGTGAAACTGGCCCAGGATCTTGGTCCCTAGGAACACCCTGTTTGGGGTTTTTCTGCTGGCTCCCACCAGCATGGAACCCATCGGTGACTGCCAGCCCACCCACTAGCACATTCAGCAGGCAGAAGGGGGAGTTAGCAGCAACCGGTTGAAGGCCAGTTTAGCTGGCATGGTTGGGCGGAGGGATACCTCTGCCCTTTTCAACACAGTTGCTCTGTCCATGGGCCCCATCTGTACATTTAAAGCAGTATCATACCGCTTTAAACAGTCATGGCATCCCCCAAAGAATCCTGGGAACTGTAGTTTGTTATGGGTGCTTAGAGTTGTTAGGAGATACCATATTTCCCTCACAGAGTAACAATTCCCAGCGTTCCCTGGGAAGAGGGATTGACTGTTAAACCACTCTGAGAATTATAGCTCTGTGAGGGGAATGGGGAGGGGTCTCCTTAAACAAGGGAAGAAATGAAGCAGTGACAGAGCTAGGTGATTTTATAAGTGCAGATATAATGGCCTTATGGGAAGAGCCGTTATGTCAAAATAGTATGCCGGGATGCATTTGGTGGCCTCGTTCTGCTGAATGGGACCTGGACTTCTGTCTGTCCCATAGGCCTGCCCTGACAGCACCACTAGGGTTAGCACTTGCCTGGTGTGCCATTTTCCCAATCGGAATTGTCCATTCCCTGGAGCTGCTCTTTTATTTATTTAGCTACTGATTACATGGAGATCCCACCTTTTCCCAAGGAGCCTAATGTCACTTTTTAGTTGTTTTTTTTAAAACACACACACACACACACACACCCAACCGCCCCCCCCCGGCTGTATATGCCTTTAAAAAAGAGGATATGTGGAATGCAGAAGGTGTGGCGAAGCCCCAAAGAAATGCAGATTTAGATTTAATTCATGTGAGCCTCAGGATAATTATCTGAATGCTCTACAGGTTAAGAAATTGTGGGTCATCCTTATTTCAAGGAAAGCAGTGCCAGAATTCCCATTGACACACCCTTTTGTTGATCAAGTGTATGTGGAAAGGGCCATAGCTCAGGGGCAGAGCATCTGTTTTGTATGCAGAAGGTTCCTGGTTCAATCCCTGGCATCTCCATGATGTAGGGCTGGGAGAGAATCTTACTTGAAACGCTGGATAGCTACTGCCAGTCAGTGTAGTCAGTGCTGAGTTTGATGGGCCAATTGTCTGATTCAGTTTAAGGCACCTTCTTTGTTCCTAAGATAGCGTTGACTCAGGCAGGCAGCCATTATGTTTTCTATGGACGTACAGTAATGATTAAGGGCAGCCTCACCATTGTGGCTCTTTACTTCTGCCTAGAGGCTCCCCCTTGTGGTGAATAAATTGCCTGTTTTCAATTAGACTCTGAAACCTTTTGCACAGCACTGCTGGACCAACAGGAGGGAGGGAGTTGCCAAAAAAAGGGGGGGAAGCAGATGGTGCCATTACATGTTGTGGTTCTTAGCACAACCAGGTCCAAATCAGACTAGCCTGTATCTGTGAAGCTTGCATATCAATAAGCAGCTATTAGGCTGTGCAGGGTACCCGTCTAATTATAGTCAAACTAATAACTTATTTAGATAGCAGCATCAATATACTGGGCACTTCATGAACCAAAGAGAGAGAGAGGTCCCTGCCTTGAAGAGCTTACAATTTAAACACTAACTGCGGAGGAAGACAATAAAGAGAGGGGCAAGTTAACAAGGGATGAAAGTTCAGAAATGCAACTGACTATACAATCTTATACGTCTCCTCAGAAATAAACTGAGTTCCACAAAACTTACTCTCACATAAATGTGTATGGGAGTAAATTTTGGAAGTGGTGCTGGATACCCTAGGAGTGTAGAACAGCATAGCTGAAATTGGGAGTTGATGTGAGTTGCTTTGTTTTAGGGACATCAGCTGTCCCCCAATTATAATAACCTTAATGAGTTAATCAAGTAAGGTAATTTCACATGCATTGTTTTTAGATCAGGGTTAGGGAATCTGCTGCCTTTCAGGTATTGTTGGACTCCAACTCCCCTGAGTCCCAACCAGCAATTCCCAGAGTTCTCTGGGAAGAGGAGCTAACTGTTAAACTACTCTATGGCAATTGTATCTTTGTGAGGAGAACAGGAATCAGAATTTCCTAACATTCAGCATCATTGAATGACCCAGGCATTCAGTAATATGAGAAAGGGAGGGAAAAAGTCCCTCTCTCCATTTGCTCCACAACATGCTTGAATTTAAACACTTTTGAAATGTTCCTCACTCCTTTTTCACACAAAATGGAAATGGACTGCCTTCAAATTGATCCCGACTTATGGCGACCCTATGAAGAGGGTTTTCATGGTTAGTGGTATTCAGAGGTGGTTTACCATTGCCTTCCTCTGAGGCTGAGAGGCAGGGCTGCTTCCAAAGGGCGGCCAGGTTGGGCACTGGCCCGAGGGCCCCACAGCTCTAGGAGCCCCTGGGGGGCCCTGAGGGGCCCTCCACTCCCCTTCCGCGATCCTGCGGATCGCAAGATGAGCTTCCGAGCTGCCCGCCATCCCCCATGCTTCACCTACCTTTCTCTGCTGTTCATGCAGGGTTGCCATCAATAAAGCTGGCGGCCGAGGTTTCCTTAAGGGACTGAAGCCTCTGCCGCCATCTTGGTTGATGGCAGCAATGCGTGCACTGCATGCCATCTACCAAGATGGCAGCAAAGGCTTCAGTCCCTTATGGAAACCTCGACCTCTTTATTGATGGCAACCCTGCGCGAACAGCAGAGAAAGGTAGGTGAAGCATGGGGGATGGCGGGCAGCTCGGAAGCTCGTCTTGCGATCCCTGGGATTGCGGAAGGGAAGCAGAGGGGCCCAGGGCAGGCTAATGCCCAAGGGCCCCCGCATTCTTGGAGCCGGCCCTGCTGAGAGGCAGTGACTGGCCCAAAGTCACCCAGTGAGCTTCATGGCTATGTGGGGATTCGAACTCTGGTCTCCCAGGTCATAGTCCAACACTCAAACCACTACGCCACATGGAAACAGAAGCGGGTAAAGTGTCCCATTCATACTTCCAGTGTACTGTGAATAGGACTGCAGCCACAGAAGAGTTAAATTTGGTCTTCCTGCCAGAGCTAGTTTATCTTTACTTCTCCTCTTCCAAAACAAAAAAACAAAACAAAACAAAAGAACATGATGAATCTGCAACCGTGAACCACAACAATGAGCCAGGTTGGGATTTGCTTTTGGATAACTAATGTAGTTAGACATTTTCAAGAGAAAGCAATGAGAAGTGGTCATTATCCATTATCTGCATGAAATATTTTAAAGAAAGAAACAGTCTTATGCCAAAAAGAGGAAAAAACAAAACAAAAGATATTCCTTCCAAAAGCAAAGGAAACAAGATCACCTCCAAGCACTATGAGATTGCTTTCGTAGCAATGTTATATTAAGAGAAATTGGGATATATGAATGAAAAAATGCAGATGGCATATGGGCTTTGTGTGGATTAGTGGCATTATTCTGGAGGACAATGATTCACTGTCCCATTTCTTGGCCAAAACTACATTTTCCAGGCTTGGAAATAGCCGTGTCTGTATGTATTTTAAGAAATCTTGCTATACGTGGAAAAAGAGAGGCTATATGGCTGTGAATGCATTTGCTCTCTTTTTTTTAAAGACTAATGGAAAAAGTGCTTCTTTTAAAAACAAAGAAGAAAAATTAGGCTCTGCCGATTAAAATTCAGAAACAAAACAATATATGCTCAAACCACAATCTAGTTCAGCTGAAGTATTGTGATTTAAACTGATTGACTGCCTTGATCCTACAAGCTGTTTTGCCATGACAAGTAGCTCAGATGTGACACAAAAATCCTACAACAAAAGGACAGCTTGAACTGTGTGTGACACTGACCCCAGTGCATCTGTCTGGGAGGAAAGGTCCTGTAGCACCAGAAAGAGCCCATTGCATGCTAGATATAATCAGCGCATGTGAGATCTGGCCATGGCCACACACACATTAGTTACAGCTAAACTGGATTACTGTAACACATTCTACATGTGGCTGTCCTTGAAGACTGTTTGGAAATTTCAATTACTGCAGAATGCTGTTGTTAAATCTCAATGGTGTCTAACTATCCCTTGTGATATCAGGTGCATTGGTTGCTGGTTAAATTCAAGTGGTTGGTCATTACCTTTAAAGCCTTCTTCTGATAGGAATGGCAAAGAACTTCAATTTAGTTTGCTTTTAAGGGTGAACTTACTGCATTTGCACTTTCTGAGGCAGTACACAAAGTGAGACAGACATCCTTCAAAAGTTGCACTTTTACCAATTTTGCAGTGCAGTTCCCCAGTCAAGTAATGTGTGCAAAAATGCATATATTCAGGTAAACGCTTGTATAAACGTGTGTGTGTGTGTGTGTGTGTGTGTGTGGACCTAGTAAACGGCAAAACAGATCCCACAAGCCTAGTGAAAATAACTTACAAAAACACTGTTAGGGAAAACTGCTTTGCAAAAATATGTGTATTAGAGGAGACATCCACACTAAAATGCTGATGAATTTTCATGAGGACATTAAAAAAAATTTAGAAACTGTTTTGAAAATATGGACACCTGAATTTAAGATTGGAAAAATGAGAAACTGAGAGAAACCAAAACTGACATATTTGCCCATCCTTCCTCTGCACGAGTCTGCCTGCACAGCAAGATCAGTCGAGACCTTTCTGTGCATGTCACTGCCTTCTGAGGCGCTGCTGGAGGTAATGCACAAGAAGGACTTTTCTGTGCTGGCACTTGGTGTCAGGAATGCCTTGTCACTGGAGATTAAGCTGCCTCCCTCTACCATCGTTTGAAAACTTTTCTTTTCAGCAAACTTTAGATGTCCCTTCTCCTTACATTTCTGTAAACCTTTTATTTAGTCTGGCTCTCTGTTTATTGGGTTTTTTAATGTTTTGGAGCATGTAACATATATCAGGGGTGGGCAGAAAGGAGATCAGGATCTACCTGTAGATCTCTGGGTGATTTGAAGTAGATCGGCAAGAATTTCTGATTCCTCATTGTCTAAGCAACAGCTAAAAAGCTTCACCTCTTAAGATAGATTCCAGGAAATGAATGCTTGGGGGGAGACCAGGAATGCATATTTCTGTGAAACAACTTGTGAGCTTGCTTCTGGTACTGATCATAAATTCCTCGGCTCAGCAAGTGCTCAAAGGCATCATGTTCATAAATTCTTAGACTAGGTCCACCCAGCTGAGCCACTATTTTGCACCTGGTCCTAGTGGACCTAGTAAACGACAAAGCAGATCCCACAAGCCTGAAGGCTGGTGGCTGATCCAATGTAGAACGTTGGAATGTATGTCTGTAATGCTACACAAGGGATGGAATCTGCCCACCAGTGACCCACCCAATGTCCATCCACCCCCGCCATTATGTAGGAGGTGGGGGAGGCAGGAGAACAGCCTCCAGGGGGAAGGAGAGAGTGGCAACTGCGGCAGAAGCCTCTCAAAGCAGGGCCAGACCAGGGAGGAGGAAGAGGAGGTGCACCCTGCAGGGCAAGCAATAGGCTGCAGAATGGGATGAGCAAAAATCCACTTAATTCCGACTGGGATTTTTTTGGATTAAGCAGACTTTTCACCCATCCGAGCCTGCAGCCTATCGCTTGCCCCTCAGGGTGGTGCCTCCTCTTCTTCCTCAGTGGTCTGGCCCTGCTCGAGGAGGCTTCTGCCATGGCCACCACTTTATCCTTCCACCTGGAAGGGCCCTCCTCTCCTGCCTCCTACTCTGTGGTGGTGAGGATGGATGGGCGTGGGGCAGAGCAGCAGCGGTGGGCAGATTCCATCCCTAATATATATGTAATTTTTGACATACAAGAACCAACACAATATAAAACCATAAGCAACAAAATTCAGAGCATCAGTCATGTTACATTTTCCAAGTACATCACATTTCATATCCACTGTAATTATTTAATGTTTATCTTCTGTTCTTTTCAAAGTTATTTTATGGAGTCTCTCCAAAGAAAATCTGTAATGCTGTTTGTAAAGCCTGCAGGTGAAGAACCTGTGGTGTGTGCTCTCTTGAAGAGAGAATTCAAGAGGGCATGAAAACATTCAAAGGCTTCCTTGTGGGCAGTGAAAGGCCAATATAAGCCCTGGCCTACCAGGACCATTTTGCATGTGAATGCAACCCCAAGTGCAGGTAAACTCTGCCTAAAGCAGGGGTGAGAGCTAGATCTGGGTGGTGAGCTGGATGCTTAATAATCCCACCTCTTGTGGGCCACCTTTGACAGCTGCAAAGATTTCTGTCAAAAATTTGGCACTGAATTTAAATCCAGCTTTTGCAAGGCGCTCCCAAGTGGCGCCAATGGAGTGAGGCTTACGTTTTGGTCCCCTTTAAAATATGCTAAATGCAAGCCTTGCTTGCAGACGAACAACTGGGTGCACTCTAAGTCTCCTGATTGTTCCTTTGTAGTTGTGGCTTTCCAGCCCCACACCAGATGTCATACTAAGTCATGTGGAACAGGTGGGCATGGCTGGGGGAAAATGGCCTCTGGGACATATTGGGACCCCTGGCAGGACTAATGTGGCCCATGGGCCAGATGGTCCCCATGCCTGTTTTACATGAACAAGTTCCCTGGTTCATTCCCCAGCATTTCCGTTATAAAGGAACTTAGCCGTGCAAGGAAAGTTCTCTTCCTGGAAAACTACTATCAGAGGTTAGTCAGTACAGGGGTATGTGAAGTGGGGATGGAAATATCTGTCCACTTTGGTTATCCCCATTTCTCATTTCCCAGTTTTAAATTCAGTTTTCCACATTTGTGCAGCATTGTTTTTTTAAAAATCCCTATGGAAATCCTTCAGCATTTTAATGCAAATGTCTCATAATAGACACATTTTTGTATGGCCGGTTTGACTAATGTACATATTTTTGCAGGCAATTCCTTGTATGTTATTTCCACTATTCATTTTTATGCAGTATTCATTTTTATGCATGTTTTCCCCTAATATATGCATTTTTGTAAACATTGGTTGGAGACCTGCATTGCAAAATTCAGATAAGTGCGAATTTGGAAGGACAGTGGTGTTTTGGTTCTCATGTTGTTTCAGAACGTGCAGATTGGATAATTTGCCTTTCAACGCAAACTGAATCAAACTTCTCCCCCATCCCTAGGGTAGGGCTTACTCCCATAAAAGTATATGTAAGATTGCAACTTTAGTCTGATTCAGCTAGTAAACCTGTGGAATGGGTACTGAGACAACACCTTGTTTAGTCAGTTAGTACATTTATATCTCACCTTTGGAGATCTAGGTGGCAAACACAGGGTTCCCAGGTATTCTCCCATCCAGGGAATGACCAGAGGCAGACTTAATTAGCTTTGGCAAACTAGCTGCATCACGGGCTGTCAGACCATGTCCTGGGTCTTAAACTATATGTTCACAGAGCTGGAGTGTGGACATTTCCAACATGGATAAGCCCCACTTGATAAATTCTTGTAAATATTATAGGACAGGTGGAATCAGTTGCCATCAGAAGGCCATCTTCAATAGAACCCCATGGCAATTATAACATATACTCCAGCACAAAGCTGGCAGCGCAGATATCCTGTTGGGAGTCCCATGTCCACAAACAAGCACATGCCCCACTGAGCTTTTTCTGCTTTTTTTCTTACCACAGCATAGCGCCCTTTAGCACATCCAGAAGAATGACCCACATCTGGAAACTTATTTCTACATCCAGATTACCCTTACTTGATCAAAACATTATTGTGCAATAGACTGATTGCTCAGAATGGCCTTAATTTGTTACTTAAGGGTTACCACCATGCGCACTGTGTGTGTGTGTGTGTGTGTGTGTGTGTATCTTTAGCAGAATCTCTTCTGCTAATCAAGCATTCTGATGAATTAATCTTCTGCATTTCAATTTATGAGAAGATTTACATATGGTGAAACCTTCTTAAGGAAATCACAGGGAGGACACCCTGTGCATTCATTAAACACCCAGACTGTCTGCATTTTAAAGGACTTTGGCTGTCTCACATAAAATGCCCAAAGCAAATGAATGATTTAGAGAATGTGATTGCTTTTAAATACATGAGATTAAACGGTGCACTGCTTTTTTCCTTTTCTTTTTTAATGGTTATTGGCATTTTTAACCATTATTCAAATGGACTACACCAGCTGATGGGTGAACTTGGATGGTGCTTTCCAATCTGTTGCCTTCCCAATTTCTTTAGATCATGTTTGTGTTCAATGCCAACAAACAAGCAGTCTAAAAAGGGGAGGGAGGAAGGACCTCTCAGCATGAGTTCCTCTTCTGTAAAGGTTATAGTAAACATGTCAAAGCCTAATTAAGTAGAAAATTTTGTCTGTATTGTGGGGGAGGGGTTACAACTTGCTTCCACCAATCAGTCTATTTAAAAGGATAAAGAATATCATGAAGAGGAGAACTAGAAATGGGAGAGAGAAATGCCCCTTTTCATACAAGTGAAATCAGTATGGCATCCAGGATAGATTTAGGGTGCTATTCTAAATCCAGAAGGCTGAAGGAGATGCCACTGGCACTCCATCTGTTGGAGAAGGAGGCCTGCCAGTGGGGCCATACTCACACTGCCAGAGGCTCCCCAGTATACCTACAGAAAGCTCTGCAGTCATAAGTGTCCTACTGGTAGAAGGGGAGATGGGAAACATAGCATTTGAGGGGGGTGTCAAGGAAGTGTCGGTGGTATTTTGGGAACTGCAGGATCCTAAGCTCCGTCACTCCCCCAATATGCCCCCAAAAGGAGCCCTGAACTATGCCCACCCTGGAGCTGGCATAATTAATTCCCTCTCGTTGGCTGCAGTGGGAAAGGGGTGTGGGACAGAAAAGAAAAGTGGCCAAAAAAAGGTAGGGAAAGGTCATCCCCATCTCCTGTCTTTGCTACAGTGAGTCAGAAAGGCATTGGTAGTGGTGATAGCTCTGCCACGGAATCTGTCTTCATAGGATTGCTCTGCTAACCTGGTTGAGACATGGGACTTTGGTCCTTTTGTAAATCCAGGACTTTAGAAATATTTCAGGGTGTCTGAAGGACCAACTATAGGGTGCTGCTACATGGCAGTTTATTGTTCATGCATACAAGTTTTTCACAGTGCCCACGCAATGTCATCATAATCAAAATGTTGTCCCATATTATCTTCCCACTTCATTCATATTTACAATTTCTGCAGAAAATCCAACAAGTACAATACCCCATGGAAAGGGTAAATCCAGATTAAATATGGAGAAAAAGTATAAATTGGCATTTTGAGGAGGAGAATGCCTTGTAGACCCTATGAAAATCATGCGTGAAGGAGCAGCACTGAATATAAACTATAGCATGGAAGCACTCTTAATAAACAAGAAAAGAAACAAATGCAAAGCTCCATGGTAGTTCACAGACTTCACACGAACAAGGTTCTAAATTGTATCATTGGCATCTCAAGTTAAAGGGTCTTGGATTTAAATTACACTTTAGCAGCATGGGAGCTCCTGTTCTTGTGGTTGCTTCCATGTCACTATGATTATGTATTAAAACTCTTGCTAATGTGATGTGGTCATATTGCATGATTCTGAATCACACCCACGATGGCTGGCAGATTGAGTGGTTGTTAAGGGTTGTGACATTTGCAATCTGCCAGAGCCACATGGCGTGTAAGCTAGTTTGCCAGCTATGGCCCCTTTTGGACAGAAATTACTTGGCCACAGTACTCCATGCTCTGGTAACCTCCAGATGGGATTATTGCAATGCACTCTATATGGGGCTGCTGCCCTTGAAGATGACTTGGAAAGTTCAACTGGTCCAAAATGCAGTGGCCAGATTACTGACTGGGGTTCCATTTAGATCTCATATAACCCCTGTTTTAAAACAGCTGCATTGGTTACCAGTTTGTTTTCAGGCCTAATTCAAGGTGCTCATGGTAGTATTTAAAGACCTAAAAAACTTAGGTCCCAAATATCTGAAATACCGCCTCTTCCCTACAGACTCTCTCAGGTTCTGAGACTGGTTGAACGGGCAGTCTTAGGAGTTCTGCTGTTCTCAAAAATTTAGGGGGAGTGTCCCAGGAAAGGGCATTTTCTCTTGCATCCTCTAAGTTGTGGAATTCCCTCCCCACAGAGGCACATCTGGAAACTTCACTGCACTATTTTTGGCAAATGATAAAGACACACATCTTTACCCTTTCTTGTTTTAATATGTTTTTAAAGATGCTTTGTTTTAATATGTTTTAAAGTCTTTTGTTTTTAAGATATTTTACAGTGCTTTCAGTGTTTTTGTTTGCTGCCCATACATACATACATACCCTGGCCTTTGACACCTGAGATGTATATTTTTAGGACCAACCTTATTGTTTGTGATGTTGTGATTTTAAGTTATTTTTAATGCTTTATTTTAAACTGTTGTAACCCACCTAGGGGCCATCATCATCATCATCATCATCATCATCATCATTATTATTATTATTAGTGGTACACGCCCTGGTCACCTCTCGTTTGGACTACTGTAATGCGCTCTACGTGGGGTTACCCTTGAAAACGGTCCGGAAATTACAACTGATACAAAATGCGGCGGCTCAACTACTTACGAATAGTGTTGTTCGACCTACACTGGCTACCAGTTGTTTTCCGAGCCCAATTCAAGGTGTTGGTATTGACCTTTAAATCCCTACACGGTTCCAGCCCAGTTTATCTCACGGAGCGCCTTCAACGCCACCAATTATGCCACCCGACAAGATCGGCCACACAGGGCCTTCTCTCAATCCCGCCAACAAAAACAGCCAGATTGGCGGGTACAAGAGAGAGGGCATTCTCAGTGGCGGCCCCCACTCTTTGGAACTCCCTCCCACAAGATCTCCGGCACGCCTCTTCCCTAAATGTGTTTCGGAAAGCCTTAAAGACCTGGCTCTTCCAGCAGGCCTTCGGGGTATCCGGGGAGGGTTAATTGTTATAACTGAAATGCCTCCTGCCCAGTTTTAATATTGTTGCTGCAGATGTGTTGTTTTTTTATATTGTATTACTGTATTTTATTAATTGTATTTTAACAATTTTGTAAGTCGCCTAGAGTGGCCATTGGCCAGATAGGCGACGAAGAAATTAAATTTATTATTATTATTATTATTATTATTATTATTATTATTAAAGAAGTAGAGGAGGTCATCATCAGCATACTGTTGAGACCTTGCCCCAAACCTCCTGATGACCGCTGTTAAAACTGTCCAGATCATGATGGTACCCTGCAGCACCCCACAGCTCAACTGCCAGAGGACTGAAATATAATCACCCAATGCTATTCTCTGAAAATGACCCTGGAGACAGGATAGGAACCACTGTGAAACAGTGCCTCCAATACCCATCTCACTGAGTCGGCCCAGAAGGATACCATAGTCAATAGTATCAAAAGCTGCTGAGAGATCAAGTAAGAATAACATGGTTGCACTCTCCCTGTCCTCCTCCCGATAAAGGGAGACCAAGGCCAATTCAGTCCTATAACCAGGCCGAAAACTGCATTGGGATGGATCAAAATAATCTAAGGTATCATTTAAACTGGGCCTGCAGTTCCAAGATTACGAAAGACCTCTACCTAAAACTTTAGGACAGGTGCAGGCAGAAGATACATCAGGAGCTAATGATAGATCTCAGGGTGATTTTCAGTAGATCTGAACATTGTCTAACAGTGGCAACAACAAAATGCCACTCAGTTCCATTCTGGTATATATGTGTGTACAGATGTATGGGCATATTCAACTAGCTCGAGCCAGTGGAAGGATTGCCGCTCATGCAATGGCACTTCCACTCCCCGCCCGATCCCCCTGTGCCTTCCCTAAATCTATTCTGGAGGGTCAGGAGAACCTCCAGAACAGCATGGGGGAAAGGAAGAGAGAGAAGAGTGTTCCTTCAGAAATGTTTGCACTGATGGAACAATGTCCTTAGCGCTGTGTTGAATGCTACCCCATGTTTACATGCAGCAGCTGCTGAGAGGCATTGCATTCTTTAATTCTAAGTGTATGTCTTTTCTACATGGCTCCAGTTGGTGGATTTTGGAGTTCTAAGTAAAATTCACTAATAAGCAAAAAACCTTGCAGTTTAAGAAGGAACCTATAGCCGACATATATTTCTATCAAACTTTAAAAAGCAACGAAATTGGGCATACTGAATGCAACAGGGGAACAGGAGACCTTACCTCCTCTCTGAGATATTGTACTGCCCTTTGTTGTTATGTGCCTTCAAGTCAATTATGACTTATGGCCAGAGCTTGGAAAAGTTACTTTTTTGAACTTCAACTCCCATCAACCCAATCCAGTGGACATGATGGCTGGGGCTGATGGGAGTTGTAGTTTAAAAAAATAACTTTTCCAAGCTCTGCTTATGGCGACCCTATGAATCTGCAACCTCCAATAGCATCTGTCATGAACGACCCTGTTCAGGTCTTGTAAGTTCAGGTCTGTGGCTTCCTTTATGGAATCAATCCATCTCTTGTTTGGCCTTCCTCTTTTTCTGCTCCCTTCTGTTTTTCCCAGCATTATTGTCTTTTCTAGTGAATCATGTCTTCTCATTATATGTCCACAGTATGATAACCTCAATTTCATCATTTTAGCTTCTAGTGATAGTTCTGGTTTAATTTGTTCTAACACCCAATTATTTGTCTTTTTCTCCATCTGTGGAATGCACAAAGCTCTCCTCCAACGCCACATTTCAAATGAGTTGATTTTTCTCTTATCTACTTTTTTCACTGTCCAACTTTCACATCCATACTTAGAGATCGGAAATACCATGGTCTGAATGATCCTGACTTTAGTGTTCAGTGATACATCTTTGCATTTGAGAATCTTTTCTAGTTCTCTCATAGCTACCCTCCCCTGTCCTAGTGTTCTGATTTCTTGACTATTGTCTCCATTTTGGTTAATGACTGTGCCAAGGTATTGATAATCCTTGACAAGTTCAATGTCCTCATTGTCAACTTTAAAGTTAATTTTCTGTTGTCATTACTTTAGTCTTCTTGACGTTCAGCTGTAGTCCTGCTTTTGTGCTTTCCTCTTTAACTTTCATCACCATTTGTTTCAAATAATTACTGGTTTCCGCTAAGAGTATGGTATCGTCTGCATATCTTAAAATATCAAATTCTTTCAAGCTACACAGGAAGTAGATTGGACTTTGAAAAACCAACCCAAATTGTGTTTGCATTTTTACAAACTTGTAGGGCAGTACAATATCTTAGAGAGGAGGTCAGGTCTCCTGCTCCCCTGGTGCATTCACTATAGCTGCCCAATTTCCTTGCTTTTAAAAGGTTAATAGAAATATCTGTTGGATATAGGTATATTCTTAAACCGCATTTTTTTTTGCCTATTAGTGAATTTCTCTGCTTTTTAATCCGGGAGGTAAGAAATGGGATCTTATGCAAGTTTGCTGAGAATGGATTGATCATTTGCATGTTTATTGAGTGCAGTGGGATTTACTCCTGTGCAATCATGCTTAGAATAGATGAAACTGACCATGGGGAGGAGGTCCTGGAGTGGGCAGGGGAGGAGGAAGAAGGAAGAGGGGAGGAGAGGAAGAAGGGAAGAGGAAGGGAAAGGAGAGGGGAAAGGCAGGTCTGATCATTTGCATGCTTATTGTGTTCAGTGGGATTTACTCCCATGCAATCATGGCTAGGATAGGTAAAACTGACCATGGGGGGGAGTAAAGGGAAGGGGAGTAGAGGGGAGCAGAAGGAGGGGGAAAGATGGGATTGGAAGGGGAGGGGTGAAGGAAGGGGAGGGGAGGACAGGTTTGATCATTTGCATGCTTTTTGAGTTCAGTGGGATTTACTCCTGTTCAATCATGCATAGGATAGGTGAAACTGACCTGGGGGAGGTGTAGGGAGGGGAGGAGGAGTGCAGGAAGGGGAGGAGTGCAAAAAGGGGAAGGGGATTGGATGAGTGGGCACTGGTCAGAGAGGAAGCCCCTTTCCTTTCCAAAAGGAAAACATTCTGAACAGTATCATTGCTTTTCAGGGTTTCCCCCACCTTTTATTCTACAGCAGGCACATGTAGCCTCCCACCCAAATTTAAACCAAAGCTGTCCCTGGCCACATCCACACCAGACCTTCATTTCACTTTAGACTGTCATGGCTTCTCCCAAAGAATCCTCGGAAGTGTAGTTAGTGAAGGGTGCTGAGAGTTGCTAGGAGATGCTCTGTTCCCCTCACAGAGCTTCAATCAGAGTGGCTGACTGTTAAACTATTCTGGCCATTGGAGCTCTGTCAGGGGAATAAGAGTCTCCTCTCAGCACCCTTCACAAACTACACTTTCCAGGATTCTTTGGGGGAAGGAATGACTGTCTAAAGTGAAATAAAGGTCTGGTGTGGGTTGTGGCCCCCTGTGAGTCTGGCTTTTAGAGCAGCTGTGAGTCTGGCTTTTAGAACACTGGCAGTTGGTTCTTATTGAGCATGCCCACCCTTATCATTTACTTCTATGCTAAATTTCTTAAATTAATTAAAAATCAGCCTGGCTTTTTTTTTTAACTTTTAAACTGCAGAAGATGAAGGTCAGAGTATGCAGCAATGTCAGTAACTGGATTACAGGTCCTCTGTGAACATGGCTGATTTTTCATTAATTTCAACAAATTATGACAGGAAAAAAGCACAAAAGGGATCTGGTTCCCCCCCCTCTTTTTACACTTTGAACTCTTGATTCTCTCTGATTGTTTTGTGTATCGCCATGCTTTTTAATATCTATATGAAGCCGCTGGGTGAGGTCATAAGGAGATTTGGAGTGCGTTTCCAGCAATATGCTGATGATACGCAGCTCTACTTCTCCTTTTCATCTTCTTCAGGTGAGGCTGTTGATGTACTAAATCACTGCCTGGCCGCGATAATGGACTGGATGAGAGCTAATAAACTGAGACTCAATCCTGACAAGACTGAGATGCTGTTGGTGGGGGAGCTCTCTGCCCAGATGGCTGATGTCCGACCTGCCCTAGATGGGGTTACACTCCCCCTAAAGGAGCAGGTCCGTAGTCTGGGGGTCTTATTAGATCCGCTCCTGTCTCTGGAGGCTCAGGTAGCCTCGGTGGCACGGAACGCGTTCTACTAGCTTCGGCTGGTAGCCCAACTACGACCCTATCTGGACAGGGAGAACCTTGCCACAGTTATCCATGCTCTGGTAACCTCTAGATTGGACTACTGTAATGCACTCTACGTAGGGTTACCTCTGAAGACGGTTCGGAAACTTCAGCTGGTGCAGAATGCTGCAGCCAGAGTTCTTACTGGGATTAAAAAATATGATCATATAACCCCTGTCCTGGCCCAGCTGCACTGGCTACTAATATGTTTCCAGGCCAGATTCAAAGTGTTGGTTCTTACCTATAAAGCCCTTAACGGCATTGGACCGCAATACCTGGTGGAACGCCTCTCCCGCTATATACCTGCCCGTTCACTACGTTTGACATCGAAGGCCCTTCTCCGGGTTCCAACGCATATGGAGGCCCGGAGAGTAATAACCAGAGCTAGGGCCTTCTCAGTGGTGGCCCCCGAGTTATGGAACGCCCTCCCTGATGAGATACGCCTGGCGTCTTCTTTATTATCTTTTCGGCGCCAGGTAAAGACCTACCTCTTTGCCCAGGCATTTTAATTTAATTTTATTTTAATTTGTCTTTGTCTTGATTTTGTTTTTATATTTTACAGTGTATTGTTATCATGTTTACTGTATTTTAATCTGTTTTTACCTTTTGTACACCGCCCTGAGAGCCAGAAAGCTATAGGGCGGTTTAAAAATCTAATAAAATAAATAAAAATAAATAAATTAAAATTTAGAGGGTTGTTAAGCAAGTGTTTCTGAGTTCAGGACTATAAGTTTTGTAAGGTTTTGTTTTGAAATGAGTTTATGGGATACATCGGAATGGCATGGGGCATATTTTCAATATAACATTGCAGAATGCGAAAAATCCATGCTGATTATAGCATACAGCCACAACCCTTCCTTGCCTTACAACACCATACAGTAGACAGTGTTGTGCTTGGATGGATATAGAGAGATAAGTGAGTTGAGTTTAGGTCTCACTGAAATCAATGGGATGAATTAGCCATGGTTTAATCTAGTTCCCATTGAAATCAATGAGAACTAAGCACAACTAACTTAATCTAGATCCATCCCATATAAGGCAGATCCATTTATGTCAGCTGCCTGGATTCATTGAGTCTCTCTGAGGATTTTCCAGCTGAATATAATACAAACACTGGCTTTTATCCAAGTGTCACATCTATTGCATGTACCCAAGGCCATTTGTGTAACCAAAATTGTTCTGCATTCAGTAGGAGGTATGGAGTTGCACATTTTGATCTCTATGAATTGACTGCAAACTTTACACCAACTCTAAAAATATCTGGATGCCTTTATTTGGATTGTGGCCTGTGATTTTAAGATATGTTATTAGCAGTATGCATTTTTTAAGAATAAGAAAATCTGTACACTTGTATAGAAAATATTTTAATTTGCCAATTTATTAATGTGTTCAAAATATTCTAATCAGGATTAATGGTTGCTCAGTTTAATGGATGTCACATGTGTCTCTTTGTAATGTGCATTTAGCACCATGGTAGAATTTCTCATGAGTAGGTGATCAGAATTAAATGTGCACCCTATTTCTGTGCATCCTGAAATGTTTTATTAATCTCATCAAAAGGCACAATATTGTTGTACCTGTAAATAACCCTTAGAAACAAGAAAATCAGAGTTAGATACTGTCGACCAGTTGTCATTTTCTGGAGAGGGTTTATTTATTTATATTTATTTTATTTATTTTATTATATTTATATTCTGCCCTTTCTCCCAGTAGGAGCCCAGGGTTAATATCACATATTAATTTTCTAACTCTTCCATTAAGGGTTAGTTAGAGCTATACTCTTGCAACAGGAAAATTATTAACTCAAAAGCTTTAGAAATTATGAAGAATTATGATCATCCGCCAATGAAAACTAGCAAGCTTTGCCAGCTTTTGCAGGTTTTTTGAAGGTTAAACCAAAATCCAGTAGGGAAAAGCAAATGCCAAGAACTAGAGAAATGGAATGTGAGATATTCTTACTTAAGTGGATGTTTCATGTATTCATGTTCCTTTTCAGGTTACGTCCAAGAAGATGATTTGAAAGACGAGGATGACATAAAAGAGGAAGAAGAGGATGATGATGAGAGCAATTCAACAGCTCATCTTCAGGGCAGCAATGACCCTGGCACAGATGAAGAGCATGATGCTGGGCCCGATCCAAAAGGTGGCTTTAGCTACCAGAACTCTCCAGTAAGTCATATCTCCAATCAGGATGTTGAAAACGAATCATTGCTAAGTGATGCGAGTGACCAGGTGGCAGATATCAAAAGCCTTTGTTCTAGGGAATCACAAGATCCCAAAGCCAATGTCCACCCCAAACATCCAAGCGAAGCTCACAGCTGCATGGATAAAATGACAGCTGTATATGCCAACATCCTTTCAGATTCTTATTGGACAGGTTTAGGACTTGGGCTCAAGCTGTCCCATTCGGACAAGAGGGGATGCGACAACAGAAATGGAGCAAGCAAAAGTGACTTCGACTGGCACCAAGATGCATTGACCAAGAGCCTGCAACAGAGCTTACCAGCTCGGCCTGTCTCCAAGCCAAACCTTTTTAGTTCGGTCCAGCTCTATAGACAAAGCAGCAAAATGTGTGGGACTGTATTCACAGGCGCTAGTAGGTTTCGGTGTAGGCAGTGCAGCGCTGCCTATGACACCTTGGTGGAGCTGACTGTTCATATGAATGAGAGTGGTCATTATCAAGATGACAACCATAAAAAAGACAAGCACAGGCCTACCAGCTACTCCAAGCCCCGGAAAAGGGCCTTTCAGGACATGGATAAAGAAGATGCCCAGAAAGTTCTGAAATGTATGTTCTGTGGCGATTCTTTTGATTCCCTTCAAGATCTTAGTGTTCACATGATAAAAACAAAACACTACCAAAAAGTGCCTTTGAAGGAGCCAGTACCTACTATTTCTTCCAAAATGGTAACTCCAGCTAAAAAACGTGTGTTTGATGTCAACAGGCCTTGCTCCCCAGACTCAACCACTGGGTCCTTTGCTGACACCTTTTCTTCCCAGAAGAATGCAAACCTGCAGTTGTCATCTAACAATCGCTATGGCTACCAGAATGGAGCGAGTTACACATGGCAGTTTGAAGCATGCAAGTCGCAGATCCTCAAGTGCATGGAATGTGGGAGCTCACACGATACCTTGCAGCAACTCACCACACACATGATGGTCACAGGTCACTTCTTGAAAGTCACAAGCTCAGCCTCAAAGAAAGGAAAACAACTCGTTTTGGATCCCCTGGCGGTGGAGAAAATGCAGTCACTTTCTGAAGCACCTGCTGGTGACAGCCCACATTTGAAACCTTCCAGTAATGCATCAACAGATTCTACAGCTCCTGTTTTAGAGCTAAAGAAAGAAAGAAAGCAAAATAAATCTGAGGAAGTGAGCAAAGATGAGAAAGTGCTAAACAATGAAGACTATGAAGACACTCTTCAAAAACCACTGGATCCTACAATAAAATACCAGTATCTTAGGGAGGAAGATTTAGAAGATGCTTCAAAAGGTGGTGGAGACATTTTGAAGTCTTTGGAAAACACCGTCACCACTGCCATCAATAAAGCTCAAAATGGAGCACCCAGCTGGAGTGCATATCCTAGTATCCATGCAGCCTATCAACTTTCAGAAGGAGCAAAACCTTCCTTACCAGTGGGGTCCCAGGTTTTGCAAGTTAGGCCAACAGTCACTCATAAGCTGAGGCCTATTGCTCCAAAATGGAAAGTTATGCCTCTGGTTCCTATCTCAGCTAACATGGCCCAATGCACTCAAGTGAAGAAGGAAGGAGACACCAAAAAGGAAGCACAAAAGGATTATGTTAAAGATGGCAACAAAGTTGTTGATGCTGCCCCTGCCTGTCCAAATGAAGGACAATCTCCCCTTCAATCTGAGGTGTGCGTAGAGCCCAAAAAGTCAGAACCAAGCCCTTTGAAAGAAGAGGACAAGGCAAAAGAAGAGGAGGGAAAAGAAAAAACAAAAACAAAGGAGTCAGCAACACCATCTCTTACCAATGGATGCACTGCTGCTAACCACTCCTCTGAGCTGCCTTGTTTAAACCCGCTGAGCGCCCTGCAGTCTGTGCTGAATAACCACTTGGGCAAAGCGAATGAGCCTTTGAGACCTCAGTCAAACTCCAGTCCCAGTTCAAGTTCAGTCTCTTTGTTCCACAAACCTAATTTAAACATGATGGAAAAGCCAGTTTTATCTCCCACCCCAGCACCAACAAAACCTGCAGCTGTCACATCCAGGTGTTATGTGTTTGAAAATAGCGATCAGCCAATAGACTTGACCAAATCTAAAAGCAAGAAAGGAGAGTCTGTTCAAGCACAATCTTGCACTTCACCACCTCAGAAACATGCACTGTCTGATATTGCAGACATGGTCAAAGTTCTTCCGAAAGCTACGACCCCAAAACCCGCTGCCTCATCCAGAATCCCATCAATGAAACTGGAAATGGATGTCCGGCGTTTTGAAGATGTCTCAGCAGAAGTCTCCACCTTGCACAAAAGAAAGGGAAGGCAGTCCAACTGGAATCCTCAACATCTCTTGATTTTGCAAGCTCAGTTTGCTTCCAGTCTTTTCCAAACTTCTGAAGGCAAATATTTATTGTCGGACTTGGGCCCTCAAGAACGCATGCAGATTTCCAAATTTACTGGACTGTCCATGACCACCATAAGCCATTGGTTGGCAAATGTCAAGTATCAACTCAGAAAAACTGGAGGGACAAAGTTTTTGAAAAACATGGATAAAGGGCACCCCATCTTTTACTGCAGTGACTGTGCATCTCAGTTTAGAACCCCGTCAACATACATCAGCCATTTAGAATCCCATCTAGGTTTCCAAATGAAAGACATGAACAAGCTGGCTGTGGAGCAGCAAACCAAGGTAGAACAAGAGATTTCCAGAATTTCAGTTCAAAGGTCTCCTGAAACAATAGCTGGAGAAGAGGACACAGACTCTAAGTTCAAATGTAAGTTGTGCTCTCGGACATTTGTGAGCAAACATGCAGTAAAACTTCATCTAAGCAAAACACACAGCAAGTCACCAGAACACCATTCACAGTTTGTAGCAGAAGTGGATGAAGAATAACTCCTAAGGTATGCATGCCTTAACTGCAAAATGAGTTTTAATATTATCTTTATAAAAGGAAGGTGCTTAAAGCACTTCTGCTTTCTGAAAAACTATTCTGTTCCAGGATGCCCATTTCTTTTCAGACAGTGGCTCCTCTGCCTGTAACTGTTGCATGCTGGGACAAATCTAAGAGGCACAACTGCTCCCATGATGGGAAAAGCTTTGCTTTTTGCATTTTGCTCAGCCAAGCTGCTGTTAAAGTCACAGGCACATCTGCCAAGAAAAGAATTGGCAATCTCACTTGCTGTTGACACCATGTTCCCACTTAACTATCCTGCCCATTTATTTTGCATTTGAAAAGTAAAGCATGATGAACACTTCACTCTAATGGCTTCTCTTGAAATTGTATTTGCTTGTAATATTTTAAGCATCTGTGTCAACTATTTGTCCCTAGTCTGCACATAAGAGTAGGAGTCACAGCAAATTGGATGACAGTGTCATGTATTTTCAGTGTCCAGTTTCAGACATGGATCTCTCCTTTTGATGGTTATTTCCTTATGGTTCCTCTTTCTCTGCTTCTCCCTTCATTGCCAATGGTCTGTTTTTGAGAATGCTGCACATAACAGGGGTGACTAAGCAGCGGTCCTCCAGATATTGCTTGACTACAACTCCCATCATCCCTGACCATTGTGCGTGCTGGTTAAGACTCATGGGAGTTGGAGTCCAACAACATCCGGAGGGCTACATGCTAGCCCAGCCTTTCCCAACCAGTGTGCCTCCAGATGTTGTTGGACCACAACTCCCATCAGCCTCAGCCAGCATTGCCAATGGTCAGGAAAGATGGGAATTGTGGTCCAACAACATCTGGAGGCATACTGGTTGGGAAAGGCCAATCTGGAGGGTACCACATTGGCTACTCCTGGAGTAGACAGTACTGGGTCACACATTCATATGACTTACTGGGACACAGAGGGAGAAGTTCTCTGCCATAAGGGAAGCATCTGCAAATGATCCCCAAAAGATTGTAAAGATACAGCAATCTATTTTCATCCAAACAACAGTTGGGGGAAGTAAATCAGTGAGGAAGAAGAAATTGCTCCAGTTTAAGGAGTTTCCTCACACAGCAACAAGCAGATGTTAAGCAGGCAGAAATCTATATCAAATATTCCAAAGAAGCAGAGAGATGGGAAACAGAAGTTACTTATGCTGTTGATAAGGTTGTATACCACTTTTCAATGCCCAACATTAAAATAAAACAAAAAAGAAAATCACAAGGTAACCCCCTACACACACACACTCCTGCATTTCATCTTCTCACAATTCTGGGCATCATCCTAAAGCAGGAATGGGGAACCTGTGGACCTTCAGATGTTGTTGGACTCCAGCTCCCATCAGACCCAGCCAGCATGAACAATGGCTAGGGGTGATAGGAATTGTAAAGCAACAACTGGAGGGCCACAGTTCCCCATCTTTGTCCTAAAGGAAGATATGCACATTATTCCCCTTCTCTGTCCAAGATCAAGAAACTCAGGAAGAGGAAATGCAAGTCACACTTCCTCTTTCGTCACTTCTTCAAACATCCAAAGTGGCTTTACTTACATGTCAGTGTCCAAGCATACCTTGTTCTTATGGCTCCCGCATGCCTAACCTGAGTGCTACTTAAGAGCCTGAGAACTCCAAGAATGATAAGCTGGCAGAGAGCTCCAAGAATGATAAGGTGGCAGGATGCAAAGGAGGATAGGGCTCCTGCATTTTAATGGTTGTGTAGAAGAAATTATTGCAGCAGGTTTAGCTTGTCACATGCTGAAATTTTCTTCACTACTGTCAAAGGTGCAGGAACCTTGTCCTCTTTTACATTCTGCCACTCTAGATCAGGTGTGGGGAACCTTTGGGCCTCTAGATGTTGCTGAACTACAACTCCCATCATCCTGGCCATTGACCATGCTTGCTGATGGGAGTTGTAGTTCAACAACATCTGGAGGGCCAAAGGTTGCCCCATACTTGCCCTAGAAGCAGGCTGGGGTTACCCAAACTCTAAGGTGGAGTTGTAGAGTAAGAGACTAGGCTTCCTCTGCCTACCTCATGTACACTTGTCATTTATGTTCCTCTTCATGTTCAGGGAAAGGGGGAGGGGAAGTATCACTATCTGAGATCACTGGCTACAACTTGGGCATCCATAATTTTCAGAATCCGAACTTTCTATAGCCAGAAGGTAACGTTAAACTGTCAAGTAGACCAAAGTCTATACAATACACTGAAAGCCTGTATTAAAAAAATGGTTATGTAGTGATTATTCTAGATAAGCATATGGCATCATAGATTCATTTGTGTAACAATAAATTCCTTTGTCACATATAAACTTATGTAGAAGTCTCACTCTTTAATTACTTTGGCTACTCTTACTGCCCTTTTGGATGTTTACCCATTCTTCTCTTTGTAATTAGATACAAACCTACCAGCATGCTGCTTGGTAGCCACCATGGGTGTGAAAACCTCTCGAACTGTGTGAACTCATAGCATTATAGATACATTGCTCAGAATAGCACAACAATATATTCCACAAACAAATAGAGCCCCATAGTGACTTGTCTGAATCATGGCTTGTGTTTATACTGGTGTGGTCTCATATGCTCACAATGCAACTCCCATTCCTTTCCATGTGCTGGTGTTAGAACCCCACACAGTGAACAGATGGAAATCACTTGAAGTGGCATGCAGTTTCATTGTTTCTAGAATATTTTTAGCACAAAGTTGTCCTTCTGTTAAAAAAGAAAGACAGAGCCCAATTTGTACAGGGTTGCTAGTTTTCAAATAGAGGACAAATAACTCAAGAATACGCTTACATCTGGTGTCTATGAATATACTATTAGGCTAGTGCATGATTAATTATGTAATGGACTGCCTTCAAGTCTATCCCAACTTATGGAGACCTGATGAATAGGGTTTTCATGGTAAGTGGTATTCAGAGGTGGTTTACCATGGCCTTCCTCTGTGGTTGAGAGGCAGTGACTGACCCAAGGTCATCTAGTGAGCTTCATGGCTGTGTGGGGATTCGAATCTTGGTCTCTCAGGTCATAGTCCAGCACTCTAGACACTACACGACACTGGCTCTCTGCATGATTAATAAAACCTGCTTAACTTCAAAACTTGAGATCTTATATCTTTGACTTAGTAACGAGCATGCCATCTGAAAGTCCAAATGGACTGTTGCAGCAATGTTTACTCAGAAGAAAATCCCACTAAGTTCAAGAGGACTTACTCCCTAGTAAGTGTACTTACGATTGCAACTCTCTAACGAGTCAATTCTATAAGTATTGGATTGCAGCCTAAATTCTGAAGGACTTGCATTCAGGATTGGGTGAGTGCTCTACAAAGGATTTATTTTTTCTGGGAACTAATATAGGTATTTGGGTATTGTGAACACATTTTTGCCCTGCTACATGTAAGCAAATAGCTGAGAAACTTACTTTATAGAGGTAGCACATCAACTGCATAAAAGACAATGCAGCACCTGTATGCATTACAGCTTTTAGATGGACTTTATGGCATAATCATCCTGATCCCAAGATTCAGGTGTGTTCTGACGAGAGCTCTCCCTTCATTTCAATGAGGAATCCAAATCATGTCTCTAAAAAAAAAGGCATGCACCTGAAGTAGGATCTTTCCACTGAAAGAAATGGGGGGGTCATGGTTGGGGTGTTTCCAGATGGGGGCTTAATTTGCAAATGACTCATTGAGTTGTTGCAAACAGGTTGTTGGTAATAGGATTTTTTTTAACACATCAGATTTCCCTCAGAAAGTATAAATCCAGATTAAATTGGGGGGGGGGAGGAGCTCACATTTTGATGCTCATGACATGATGTGGATGCTGCAAAAACCTTGCATACATGAGGAGCAACATTCCCACAAATATGTATCAGCCGTTGAACTCAGGGGGTTGATTTTCCAGGCCTTTCATCCTACTCTTTTCTTCCCAGATTCTCATAAAATTGCATGATTCATTTTGCCAGCATAAACCACAAGTGATAGGCTCCTGAATGATGATACTTGAACAGTTCATTGCCAGGACTGATGGTTGTGTGGAAACAAGATGCAAACAATGAAGTATTAAAAGGAATACTTTTTTAAAAATTGTGGTGGGCTCTATCACTATTTTAATGCAGTGATAACCCAGCTTCGCAAACTGATCCTGAGAGTCTGTGCAGATTCACAGCTATTGGCATGAGAATCACAGCCCTTAATGTGTACTGTGGCTGATAAGAGATCTGTAGAGTTGCCTACTGATCATACAAAAATGGCCTAGTCTGCTCCTCTTCCTTTTAAAAACAGCTTGATCTGCAAAAATCATACTGTGGACATAAGCATCATGCTAAAACTCTCCAGATCAAGCGGCAGTTAAAGGCACATGAGCAGGGGCTGATAAGTTGGCAACCCACTGTAAAACAGAAGTGTGCTAACTGCTCCCCGATTGCAGTGGCATACTCCAAAGCCATAAATGTGTAACATTTTTAATAATGAACTGACTTCAGGGTTTGGCTAAGTGGAACGATTACTGTTCTAGTGCTATTGAGAATATCCAAATTACAGCGTGCAGCTGCACAAGGGTCCCTTAGTACAAAGGTAATGATGCTGTCTTTGGACACTTATCCAGTAAAACACAGTCATTAAAAAGCCAATGAAAAAAGCAATGAAAACACACTCCAAGTGAATTCATTTTAAATGGTAGATTTCCGGGCATACAGTTTGGCATACCTGCTGCTGCATTATTATATTGAAAGTGTTTTGGAAATCAAAATGGCCTGTTATTTCCCTCACAGGTTCTGGCGTACACCTCTCATCATTCCACAATTTGAAATTCCACATACTTAATAAAAGAAGTAAAAACTGGGGGGAAATTAGTGGAAATTTTTTGTATCCCCCCCCCCCATTTACAGTATTTATGTTTACTTGTTTTATGTGGATTGATGGCAAACAAATAATTTGGGTACTGTGCCTAAAAAGGCATTTGCCTGAATATATGAAAGTAAGTATTAAGAAATGCTTGAGATGTAGATCTTTAGCAGATGAGAAACACATTTGCTGCCCAGTCCTTTTGACCGAGTAATTAATTTCAGAGTGAAAGAAATTCCTGAGTACACTTTATGATTAAAGCCTAGCAGTCTGCTTCTTTGTACTGTATGTTTACTCAGAAGTAAAGTTACATTGAATTCAAGGGGCCAAATAAAGATGCACAAATCTGTCAGTTTCAGTTTCTCTCAGTTTCTCCTTGTTCCACTTTAGGAAGTTCGTTTCCCCACATTTTGGCATCAGTTGCAATTTTTAAAAAAAGTTCATGAAAATTCATCACCCTATTAGTATGCATTTTCCTAAGACACACATTATATATGTAATTTTGCCTAATATACATATTTTTGCAAGGAATTCTCCTAATAGAATGATTTCTGTATGTCATTTTTATGAGTACTTGCATTTTTATGCCCACTTTCCCCTTACATATGCATTTTTGTATACTTTTTATTGGAGAACTGCATCACAAAATTTAAGGAAGTGCAAATTTCAAAGGATAGCTGGGTCTTACTTCGCTTGGTGTTGTCTTGGGAAATGGAAATTAGATAGGTTTGTATCAAAATGCAAACCAAATCAAATTTCTCTTGTACCACTACTCCTAAATGTATGCAGAGAATTGCAGGATTGGTATGTAAAAAATTCAGACTTTATAGAGAGGTTATATTCTTCAGCATTTTGGATGAAAAGATACAGAAAGAGAAACTGCACAGAAGAAAACATTTTTAACAGTGCCAGAATTATCCCCAGGACGAATAAACCAAGACATTGGTCCCATTGATTTTTGGTACAAGTTTGGGGAAGGAGTCACTGAGATAGTCATTAGTTACCAGTATTTTTTAGCCAGTACCTTAGAAGGAAATATTTAAACGGCTGCAAGAGTATGAACGGATGGTTATCTAGAACAGTAATTTTAGCTCGTATGCATGATAGCACAAATTGTGCAAAATGATAAGGTGTTTTGAGTAACAGTGTATAGATTTTATGTTTTTGATATTATTTTAAGCTCTAAAGTTTGACTCAACTCTTTAAAGGTATACTGAAAAAAAAGACTCTGAAGTTTGATCCTGATCAGTTCTTGTAAGTTGGAAGTAAATCCTATGTCCTTCAAAGCTTCTTGCCTCTTTGTTAAAAAGAGTGTGTACTGTGCCTACCCTATAGTAAAATTCAGATTTGCTTACAGTAAGTAGATGCTACATATGTTAGCAAAAATACCAGTAACGAGTACCACATATTTATGTGTACGATCATTTTAGAATATTGGCACGTTTAGAAATAGCAAGTTAAGATTAAGGAATATTTATTTAGGTATTTAAAGTAGAAAAATTACCTCTATTAACTGTTCTACATATTCTTTAAAAACTTTCAAAGTACAACCAATATATTGGTGAAAATGAAAATCCCAGATTAAATCCATGTTTGAAATTTTTGTGAATCTCGAAGTATAAATTGTCAAATTTTCCCTACATTCTCCCATGAACAAACAGTCCAGTGCCTTCCATATTGTGCTGAAAGATCTTTGCTTGATTGTAGGATAGTGACTTTACTAAATTATGGAATAGAGAGGATTGGGGGGGGATCTAATATAGGGTGCATTTCTCTTGCATATTTTCTTTATTTTGCCTTTTCTTGTGTTTCTCATTGGTATTTGCATTTTGCAATATAATAGAACATTATCTTGGATTTAAGGATTTAAGTCAATCTTACCAAAACTCATCCTGTTGTTTCAACCAGCTGCAAATTTTGTAATATTATTTCCTGCATCCATAAACCCTGGAACATTGGAAAGAAGACTGGTATAATGAGTTCCTTTTAGCATTCATATTTTAGCTTTTTTTTTCTAAATCTACATTAATAGAAAAATTCTTCATTCTTGTAAGAAAACTATGTATAACTAGAAAAGCTGTTATTTTAAGGCCAGTTATTTAAATCATGTAGATTTACTGTTGCACACACACACACACACCACATAACATGGAAATAGTGTCTTTGCAGGATGGGAAGAAAGCATTTGGAAAACCCTAATCTGATATTCATCTGCTTACACTCAAATTGCTTTGCTGTATCTGAACAATGCAAAAGGGAAAGACTTCCAAGCCAGCATAGTGTAGTGGTTAGAGTGTTGGGCTAGGACCTGGGACAGCAGGATTCAAATCCCCACTCAAACCACAAAGCTCATTGGGTAACCATGGACCAGTCACTATCTCTCAGCCTAACCTACCTCCCAGGATTGTTGTGAGCGCAAAATGAGGAGGAGGAGAGCCATCTACACCACATTGAGCTCCTTGGAGTAGAAGTGGGATATAAACATAATTATAAATAAAATAACAACAAAAGGTTTCAGACGGATTCAATGTAAATCGAAAGGCGCTAGTTAGCAGATGGGAAGGATGTTCTTTTTTGAAACATTATGAAACCTTGTACAGGTTCAAAAACAGTGAATTTTAGTTGTGTGGGGTGGCGGTGGGGGAAGTCAAACACTGGGGGAGAGCTGCTCCTTCATGCCCTCTTTGTGCGTTTCTTGACAGCTAGTGATGTCCCACAAAATTCTTCTGTGTTTCTTCAGCCATTTCCTACCAATTCCTTTGTTTCCCCATGTTACAGCTAGCCTCAACCAGAAGTTAGGCATTCAGTGTCACTGGTCCCATGCTGTGGAACATTTTTCCAGCAGAGATTCGGCAGGTATCCTCGCTTTTGACTTTCAGACATCTCTTGAGGACTTTTTTATGCCAACAAGCCTGTGCAATAATTTGAAATTTTCTTTCCAGTTATTCTAAGTGATTGTTTTGTACTGTTTTACTTTTTTTCTTAAATGTTTTTTCTATTGCTGTGCACTGCCGTGACAGTTTATGAGAGGACGGTATATAAAACCAATCAATCAATAAGAAAATACATTTCATTCAAAAATTATCAAAATAGAAGAGAATTTTTTTAAGTTCTCATGGAGTGGGTGAGGGCGTTTTGCTGTGCTTTCATTAGGGTTGAGGTGGCTGAGGGGTTTTTTTTAGTGTCCTTTCATTTTGCAAATAATCTCTCCAGTGGTCTGCATTCGGCAGTCTTCCAAGGTGCCCACACTTCCTGAAAATCCCATGGCATCCTTGGCTCGGCTTTCCTGGAAGTGCAGGAAGCTGTCTATCATGCTCCTGACAGGTTTCATTGTTGTTATTTTTAAGTAAAATATTTTTACTTTTAAAGAAATGAGTGCAAAAAGGTTTTTTAAAAGAAAAAGAACTTCCCTTGAAAACAAAATCAGCAAGCAGGGTGATTTCAGACACTTGGTAGTCAGCCTCCCTACCTTCCCACACTTCCAAGGAATGCTCAGAGAAATATGTCATGAGGTAACTCCTCTCACAGGCGTTTTCCAGATCAGGAAACACAGGCAGCTGGGAAGACTGTACGGTGCTGGAGAGATATTTAATGGAAAGGAAAACACCCTTTACTACCTTGCAACAATAAGGCAACATCCACTGAAATGATAAAGACATGCTAAAACACCCTGAGAATGAGGCAGAAAAACAGAAGCCTCTTGTCTGGGAGAAGAAAAGCTTTTGAGAAATTGATTTCAGTCCAGCACTACTGGAAACAAGTTGCCAGCCAATACTGAAACAAGGATCCTGGCCTAGCTGGATCCTTAATTTGATCCACCAGTACTCTTCACTGACATTCTTGTGATTGCAAAGTTGTCAGTCTACATGAGGCCAGGTCAGGAGTTCATTTCGGCAAAGAAATAGGCTAGAACTCCAGCCTGCCTCAGGACAAGAGATTCTGACCAGGAGAACTGTCAATCAGTCCTCGTGAATTCCCACTGTGATATATTGGTTGAGGGAAAGGATGTGCTTTGACTTGGTCGGGAAGGAAAGCACTTTGCATATGCTCCAATGCAGTCTTACTACATGTTCTGAGCTCAGCCCAGGACATTCAAAGTGGGTTCTGAAGCTGAATCCTGGCTTACGTTCTACGCTATTTGAAGCAGAGCACTTATTCTGAAATCTTTGGGAAGTAAACAGACAGCTCTATAAAATGAATCAATTTGAAAATAAGGATACGACAAAGGAAAAAGAGAGAGAGATGCATAATGATAAACAGGGGTGTTTTTTCCCCTCTGTTTCCTCCTTTGTCTTTTCTCTTTTTTTAAACCCATCAAGTTAAAGATTCTATGGTGCTCCCCCCCCCCCACTTTATAGGAGACAACTGACAATTCGGTGGTAAATGGAAGAAAGAGGCAAACAGTACTGAAAATCCTCTAATGCATTGACACTAACGTGCCCTCTATTGTTGAAAATGAGCAGGCAATCATGAATGTTCATCAAATGGCTCCTAATGCAGTTAAAGCATTCAGCTATAATTTCTCCTTGCATTTATAATTACTGTCATAGACTGCACACCTCAGTGAGCAGATTAAAGCTATAAACTATTTAGCCATAGCTTTAAGATGAGGAACTTGATTTGTCTGGCAGCAGTTATTTGTTAGAAGAGCTTGACACTTCACATAAAAATGACTCAACTTGATGAAGAACAATGCAGCTTGAACAATGCAGAGGTTTTAAATCAGTCATTCGTACCACGCCCTAAAAGGATTGCAGAGCAATTTGTTAAATGATCTATAGGATGCACAGATAACCAAGTGTGTTAAGTATACAAAAAAACCCCACATTTTTTCAAAGGTAGGACTTTTTTGGTTGGTTGATTTTCTCACCTTTGTGGGGAGGGTACTTTAATGTGCCACTGTCACCTTTGAGAGAGCACACGCGCTCAGGTTGAGTGTGAGGGCAGAACTACACATTGCAAACTCACAGGGCTGATGACAAAGCAGTATGAGTTGATGGGGGCCAAAGACATGCTCCGTATAATGAAATCAGGACATGTGGTGATAACTTTAATTAGAGGACCAATAAGGGAGCAGTAATTTGAGCATGCCATGTTTTGTGGCAAGGTCCATGCGGTTTGTTTGCTTGCTTGTTTATGGGAGCGGGAGGTTTGACTGTCAAAACTAACAACTCTGTTAGACCACATAAGGTCTGAAAAACTTCATGTTAGATCATCTGGTCTGAGAATTAAGAGAATTTTGTTTTTTAATTGTTTTTAAATACCATATTATTTGATTGTCATACAGTTTTATTGATTATTCTGTAAACCCCTTTGTGATCATTGATGGCAAAAAGCAGCCTATAAACACTGGAAATAAATAAACAAACAAATAAATTAGTCTGCTCCTCCATGTATGTTCCAAAACATTTTTTATATGTAAGCAATCTGTGGATGCTTCAAGACAGGTGTTTATTGTGGGATTAATGCAGCATCCACATGACATCATTTGCATCAGAATGCTAGCCCATTCTCCCCCCCCTTTTTATTTCAGGTTTACCCTTTCCAGGGAAATAAGTAAACCCTTTCTGTTGGCATCTGAGCTATTTGTGATATCTCAGTGACCTGTTTGCAGATTTAGCACCCTGGAAGCACCCTGTGTCAGAGCCAGTCAAGGGAGAAAGGGCAGCCTCACAAAGGAAAGGGAGCAGGAGATTGTCTTGTTGCTCAGAATAGTGATCTAACAGCTTTAATAAAAACCAGGAAAGGTTCTGTGAGCTGGTCTGGCCTCTTATTGTTCAGAGGCTTCGTTACTGACCTGCCTAGATTCCCTGTATTCGCCATACCTAGCAGATGGGGTGGTATACAAGCTGAATCTCTATCAATTCATTTAATCATTCATTACATTTATAGCCTGCTTTTCCTCCACGGTGTTCAAGGAGGTATACATGGTTCTCTCTTCTGCCCTCCCCCCATTGTATCATCACAAAAATTCTGTGAAGTAGGTTGGAATCATAGAATAGCAGAGCTGGAAGGGGCTTATAAGGCCATTGGTCCAACGCCCTGCTCAATGCAGGACATTCCATAACCACTATACACCACGCTGGCTCCTTCAGGTTCCAGGTTTTGTACTCACAACAAACTCCTTTGGTGACAGCCAATAATTAGAGTTGAATCCAATCTAGCTCAAAGTCACTCGTTCTGTTAGTGCAAGGAATTATGCTTGCTCAATGGAACTTCCCGTCTCATCTGGAATCCCCCTAAATCTGTTCTGGACTTTCCCTTGAGCCTCTGAAAAAGATTTGGGGAGAGTGTGTGGCGTGTGTATGTGTGAGTCCCTTTGCACAAGTGTAAATCTTTGTTTTGATGGACTGTGAGCATTGGATGCCACCCTTAGTATTTTGATGTCGATGCCTAGGAATTCATTTCCGCCCCTGGCCTTTATTTATTTATTTATTTTAGAGATTTTGTTGTTTTTTCAGAAGAAAAAAAATAATGTTCAGCATCCAGAGATATAAAGGCCCTTCACGGCTGTAAACACACTAGTTGCCAGATCAAAGCATCTCCATTAGCCACACCTGGAGGGGGAATGGGTTGATTTGCCAATCAGTTTCAAAATCTCTTTGAAGCAGAATTTTTTTAAAAAACCACTCAAGCTGCTCCCACCAGGTTTTAGAGTAAAAAGAGGTGGGGTTAGACTAGCATTTTGTGCCCGCATTTCCAAAACAGAGAGATGGAGACACACCGGAATCGGCTGGACAGTGAGTGTGTTTCTACCCTACAATAACTAAAACTGTAGACTAAATTGCTCTCAAAAACAGGAAGGAGAAAGGTTCTCATTCTCTAGTCAGCTGTTCTTAGTTTATCTATAAACCTTTCACACACACATTTGCTTCGGAAAGTAAGTAGACACACGAACTACATACTTGTCTCTCGTCATCTTCTCTGACAGCAGACATTTTATAGGGGCTGGCAAAAATCACCCCCAAAGGCTGGTTGTCTCATGCAGCAGGGTGAAATTCAGTTACCACATGCATTAGCTCAGTTGCATGGAAAGTGCCTGCTTTGGTCACCAATGGGCCTACTCCTATTTGGGCTGATTCAAATGGTTTGCGCATCTCAAATTTTACACATTGCTATGATCACCTGGGTGTGTTTTCTTGTATCATTCACCTGGTGGCCGTAGCTGCTATTAAATTGCCCATAAGCATTTCTTTAGGTCAGGAGTGGGGAAACTTTAGCCCTCCAGATGTTGGACTACAACACCCATCAACTCTGACTATTGGCCTGCTGGCTGGGCTGAGTGTAATAACATCTGGAGGGCCACAGGCAGGGCTGGTTCTAAAGGGCAGCCAGGTTAGGCACTGGTCCGAGGGCCCCAGAGCTACAGGAGCCCCTGAGGGGCCCTCTGCTCCCCTTCCATGATCTGCACCCCCCACGCCCCTCACTATCCTGTCAGCTGGCTTTTTAGCATTGCCCTTAATGAAGATGGCGGCCGCAGCTTCCCTAAGGTACTGAAGAAGCTGCCGCCATCTTAGTTGATGGCAGAGATGTGCGCGTGTAGCACACACGTGTGCCATCAACAAAGATGGCGGTGGAGGCTTCATTCCCCTTAGGGAAACCGCGGCCGCCATCTTCATTAAGGGCAATGGTAAAGACTAGACAGGTAGGTGGGCTGGGGGGGCATGGGGGGGTGGGCGAACATGCGCACGCACGCACACACACCGGGGGGCCAGGGCAAGCTGATGCCCAAGGGCCCCCACATGCCCGGAGCCGGCCCTGGCTACAGGTTCCCCACCCCTGCTTTAGGCCAATGAAAATATTCTAGTTCTGCTGCTATATTTTTATGCACATTCATACATGGTTATGGCTCACAAAAGTTCTTCTGCAAAGAGATGGGCGTTAATGTTTTTGGCAGTCCAGGAAAAAAAGTGCAGCTACTTGAGCCCTGCCAACCTCCTCGGAAATGATTGCATTAGTACACAAGAGCCCTGCTGAATTGGAACCAGGACCGGTCAAGTCAGAATTCTCCATTTCCCACAACAGCAGACCAGATGTCTTTGGGAACCTTACCAGCAAGCCTTGAAGATATCATTCTTCTGCTTTATGTCCTCAGCATCTTACAGTCAGAGGCATACTGCCCCCAAACATGGAGATTTCATTTACCTACCAAAGAACTACCTCTGGTGTGCTTCTCAACATACAGAAGGCAGGGCTGTGTTTTCCATGAAGAAGGCCCAAGGATCAATCATAGGCATCCACACTGATCTCAGGGGTAAAAAACCAGTGGCCCTCCAGATGCTATTACACTACAAGGGCTGGTTCACATATGAGCCAAGATCCACATTAAAATTGCTGCTTTTTCCATCACGATTGATTTTGACAGTTCACATACTTCTGCCCTCGCTACAAATAAATTGCCTGTTTTTCTTTTTAGCATTCACACGCATGTGCGTTTATTGCTATCAGCATTTCCTTGTTGCCGTGCCCACACATTAGAATGTTAACTGCGGAGGCGGGGAATGGGCGGTGTTTCCCTAAATGAAGGGAGGAATAGGTGCTTGAAACAGGCTTTCTCCCATCCCCCCCTGCTCCCACCCATGGCTGTTAGGTTGTCCCTGCACGAGATTGGTGTGCCTTTGGCATCCCGGGACAAGCCTCAGCATGCTCTGGGAAACATAAAAAAACTCCAAACAATTATCTTTAGAGAGATATTAAACAGCTACTAAAGGAAGCATTGACTGTTTAAGACGCCAAGGCAGCTCCCCTTTCCCCTGTGCTTTTGGGCACTTATAAATTACCCCAGCGGCGCCTTCACAAGCCTCCTCTCACAGTGGCTGTGTGTGCTCTGGGCCTGGGTATAGCTCCAGCGAGCGGCGCGTAGCGGCTTGGGGACACACACCCCCTGCAGCTCAAGCAAGAGAGCCAGCCAAGGCTGAAGTGTCCCTCTCTGGCAGCCAGGAAGGAATTTCCCGAGCTCCAGCTCTCCCCTGCTACCCTCGGGGAGTTGTTGGTGTCGCTGCAGAAGAGAGAGAATGAAGGGGTGGGGAAAAAACCCGCTCATATCACATGCAGAGAGCTTTCACAGAATTAGATATTCTAGGGTGAATAATTTGGATGAATGTGATTTTGTTTAAAGGAGCGGGGGAGGAAATGTATTGGGGGGGAAGCGGGAGAAAGCAGGAGAAAGGAAGGCAAGAGCAACCGGAAGTTGCTTTGTCAATGGCAGGAAACAAGATGACACCCAGAGACAGTTAAAGGGGAGGAAAAAAGGGAGGATCTAATGGTGAAGAAACTGCACAGCCAAAAAAAGGCACTTAAAAGGTAATACACTGTAGAAGCACACCGAAGCAGGTGCAGATTTTAAAAGCAATTTCGTGTTTTTGTCGCATCCATTTAATCCGGAGTTAAAGGCAAAAGCAGCTGAATGTAATCGTGTTGGCAAAAACTTCATGCCAACAGTCTAAATTAAAAGGATCTGCAAAAAGCCTCAGATCCAGATTATATTGGCATCTGAACAGGCCCATAGTCCCCTTAATCCCTGAGCATTGGCTATGTTACCTGAAGTGTTTTCCATTCTATCTGGTTGTTCTAAGAACTGGAGCTTTAAGAACTGGTCCCTGAGTTTGCCTTTTTCCTCCTCCCTTTTACCTTTTGTGCTGTGATTTTTAAACTTCAAGGCACAGGGCAGAGGCTTTTAATTTGTCTGCAAGACGTTCTGGCTGACGAGCAGGGTAAAATGTGTTAAATAAATTTCACAACCTTGCCCTTCGGTGAACATGACAAATGGCCAGTCATTTCTATTTTATTCCAAATGACAGTGTTTAAACCTGTTTAAACCTGTAGATTCCACTGTGGTTAAATAACCTTAACTATTTAAATACATTTAGCATGTTATTTATTTATTTACACAAAGTTTCTATATCCTACTTTACAAACCACTAAGGACAGCTAACAACAACAATTCAAACCTACTCGAAGACATAATATGTTCAAAATTGCCTTGCTTTCTGGCTTAGTACGTAGACCAACAGAATACACAAAACCCCAGAGATATAAAATGGATAGCTACCCAAATGTCACTTTAAGGGTATATAAATACATTAAGTTTGTTTCTCCCCTGGGAAAACAAACCCAACAACTTTATTTCCCCCATGGAAATGCACTTGTGAAATACAACTCAGAACTGACTTTTCTTGGCAAATGTTGTCACCACCTGCTGATGTCATACCCCTCCCTCTTTGATGTGTGGGTGTGTTCTTGGCTCTAAGTTTTGCACGCTTCTGTTCCATGCTTGCTTTCTGCCTGAACCCTGACGCTGCTGGCAAAGAACTGGGGGACACCTGGGGATTAGAAAGTGAAACGCTACACCTCCCAGATGGTCTCCAGCAGCTGGGCAGATGTAACAGAATGACAGAAGGTGAAAGGTAAGGTCCAACTTACCTCACTTATTGCAAAACACTAGGGTTGTTACATCCGCCTTACTGACTCCTAAGCTTTCACTTCCTAAATTACCTCTGCCAACAAACTGCATGCTCGGTATCAGATGACATTTCCCAGGATTCAAAAGCTCCTTGAGTGAAATAGGCTATGAAATAATATATTTCACTATACAAAGTTTTAATTAAGTAAAATATGCATTTTAATTTCTACCCCAAGTGCATTAGAAATATAGATGCAGAACTCTTTTTCTTTTCTTTTCTGCATGGTGCTGGTAGATTATTTATTATGATTTACTACAGCCATTTTTCAGAAAGGCTCATGCTGTGGCAGGACTCCTTCCTTTCCGTTTCAGGGGAATGGAAGTTTGAGTCAGGGATTTAAGTTATTTGAAATATAAGTACTTATATACCTCCCACCCCACCCCCCAAAAAACCCAACTTGTTGGAAGGGGTCAATTTTGAGCAGAAAGATAATGTGTGTGTGTTCGAGGCATAAACATAAGCCCCCACATACACACACGCTAAGGTTGCAGCTCATTAAAGATGCAGTCCTATACCCACTCATCTGACAGTACACCCCACTATGTTAGGACTGCACTAGAAAGCAAGCAAAAGTTGTCAAGTCCAATGATGGATTTCCCATAGACAGTCTGACCTTAATCCTTAATCTATTGCATGCCAGTTTGAACCCTAAATTCAGATAGGGGAACAGAGCAGAGAAGGAAGGGAAGACTAGCAGACATTTCTTGTTGCAAATAATGGTTGTGGAAGCATCTTTCAAGGATGCTTAGCACCGAAGATGTTTGCTGTTCATTATTGCACCATCAACATGCATGTGGTTTTATGGCAGGGATGGCTAACCTTTTCTGGCCCGAGACCGCATTAAACTTTGGTTAATCCTCCTGGGAGCTTCATGCCAGCAGTGGGGGTGGCCAAAAGTGGGGGTGGCCACCACTCTCACACAGTGGACACATAGGCACACAGCACCCCTCCCCCTCAGCTGATCCACGAAGTTCAGATGAACAGAAAGGGATTTCACCACCACCACCACCACTACCCTGTTCATTAAAAGGTTAATCTGATGACTGGGGAGGGGGTATTTGCATCCCCGTCAGGGTGCTGGGCTTGGTGGAGAGGTTTTATTTATTTATTTATTTTGCCAACATAACTTGCTTGGAAAATTCATTGGGGGAGGGGCTGATGAGGCTAGTAGCCACCCCTGTTCTATAGTGTAACAGAGCTCAGAAAGGCTATGGAAATAAACACAGTTCATTTGGCAAATTGTAATCTATATTACACATATCAATCTCGCATTACTGCATCTTGCTTCTACCATGGTGCTCAGGGTGATGTACATGGGATTTCCAGGAAGCCTATCCCATCTAGGATCCCATCTAGGCATAGTTTTAACCCAAATCTGCTCTGTATCATGTGCCTTCATGCCATTCCCCAAGTCTCTTAATCCTATATACTGGTGGTGAACTTATTCTCTGGCCCCATCTGCACTATACAGTTAAAGCAGCATCACACCGCTTTAAAGAGTTATGGCTTCCCCCAAAGAATCCTGGGAAGTGCAGTTTATTAAGGGTGCTGAGAGTTGTTAGGAGAGCCCCTGTTCCCCCTCACAGACCTACAAGTCCTAGAGTTCCCTGGGAAAAGGGATTGATTGTTGTAGCTTTGTGAGGAGACTAGGGTCTCCTAACAACTCTCAGCACCCTCAACAAAAACTACAGTTCCCAGGATTTTTGGCGGCAGACACCATGACTGTTAGTTCTCTTAATGTACAGGGCACATGGAGCATCTCTGTCAGTTTAGACTTGGTGAGGCCCTAAGCTATATAAAGCTTGGAGGCCCTTTGTTAAAAAAGTACATCAGATATAGATAGATAGATAGATAGAGAGAGAGAGAGAGAGAGAGAGAGAGAGAGAGAGAGAGAGAGAGAGAGAGAGAGAGATACATATATTCAGTACACATAAAATTTAAAAGCCCCCCCAAAAAATTCTGAAATTTTTTGAGGCCCCTGCGGATTGTGAGACCCTAAGCTGTAGCTTGTTTAGCTTATGCCTAAATCCAGCACTGATCTCTGTATATATAACCACATGTAACCAAAATGACACTCCAATGCATAAAACGGAAGCATCAGCAGACTTGGGCGCAATTTCCAAGCCTTGCAAAAAGAAAGAAAGAAAGAAAGAAAGAAAGAAAGAAAGAAAGAAAGAAAGAAAGAAATCCCCCTACGGGGTGAGAGGAACCCAAACAGCTCATTGTTTATGAATTTGTTTTTAATATCTATATTCTATTTGTCAGTCAAGATGCCTTACAAGAAACAAGTAATATAATTCCTCCCCTCTCAAAATTCACACATAGAACCCAGCAGCCCTTCCTCCTCTGACTGACTGAAGAGGCCAGAGCAATAACGTCAACACATGCTTAGCAGGCACAAAATACTGGCTGACTGGGGAGAAAAATGGGAAGCTGGAAAGGAAAGGGTGGTGGTGGAATGGAGCATCCTGAAAAGGGGCACTTTGAACTGGCGGGAATCCTGAGTAAGAAGCACTCCACGCTGCAAAACTGTGTTGCAGGTCCCACTTGTCTTACCCAAATTACAATCATTTTAAAACACCATCTTGCTAGCAGGCTAATGTAGCAACTGATGAAGTAAACATTAGACTTCCAGTAACCCACTAAAGAAATTTGTTCTTTGTCTTACTTTGGAAATGTTGGCTTGGAATAGGGATGGGATCTGCATTTTGGTGCCAGCTCGATTTTCGCTCCATCAAACTTCTTTCCAGTACCGTTTCGTCAGGACTCAATGTTCGCTATGTGGTATAAATACCGATTTGGGTTTTCCCCCCACAAAAATATTGGTATTTCATCATTTTTTTTAAAAAAATCAATATTTAAATTAAACATCAACATTAATATTGATATTTTGAAGAATATATCAATATTAATATCAATATTTTTGAGCTGAATTTTTTTAAAAAAAATTCTGCTTCAGCTGCGGAAAGCCGCTACCAAAAACCCAATCCATGAGGATAAAAAAAAGCAAATAAATAGAAAGCCAAGTGTCACATTCAAATTTTGCAAAATTCAAGCACATCCCTAGTTTGGAATCTGTTGTTGTAACAGATAGGAAAACCTATAAAGGCACATTATTCATCAAATCACTTGCAGCTGTAGATTCTACATATTTATTGTACTAGCCAATGTGTGCATTGTTTTGCCTTTCACTTTCATAAAATTTTACATATGTACACATCAAATTAGTTAGTGGCCCTGATAACAAGCAAAAAGATCTAAGGTTGCACCTAGCTCAGTTCTACTCAGAGTAAACCCATTCAAATTTATGGATTTAAGTTATTCATATTTATTAATTTCAATAGGACTACTCTGGGTAAAATGAGTATTAGTGACAATCCCTAGTATTTGAGATATGTAGGGTCTGCTGCACCAATAAAGGTGACTCCGGCTCCATCCTACCTATGCCAAATAATTTGTGTCATAATATATGACATTAAAAGCAATAAATATCCATTCTTAAGAGCTAAATTTGTGTCTCAGCGTTGAATGATCTATGTTTGTAATAGCATATCCCTAAACAAATAAAAAGATCACAGTCAATAAATATCTATTAGAAAAATAAAATAAAATAATGACAATAGGAACAATCACTGGTAACCATAGAGTCAATAAATAAATGCAAAATAAAAATATTAACCAGGGTGGCAGATTTTTATGAAATTTGCATATGCTGATTTATAGGAATAGATGCAAGTTCAGAAATAGTTACTATAATTCAAGCAGAAAGACAGTACTTCTCTCCATAGTGAAGAAGACTGGGACGAGGTGACCTGCGTGACTGCTTGATCTGCCTTCTGTTGCTAATGATCCCCTATTTGAAGGGCTGTCGTAAAACAACCTTGTCTTTGAAAGCATCCTCTATTTGATGGGCTGTCCAGTCCGTCCTATTTGGAGACTGAACCCTAAAAAGTGGGAGCAGGGGAGGCCTTGAAATTGCCCACCCACACTTAGCACCTGGACAGCAGGCTGAGGATGGACACCTGGTCACAGTCTCTCCCACTATGGTGTGATGTATTTCTACTTAAAGTGTAGTAATGATTTATAAATTTGCATCTCTACACATGCAACAGCACATACAAATTTTATGCAAATAATTGTCTTCCTTTTTTTGTTATTTGTTTCCTCTATTTTGAAGGTATTTAATGAATTGATGGGTTTATCACTTAAAAGCCAGAGAGTTAATCAATTAAAAACAAATCTTTGATAGGTTGAGCTTATGCACATTTCATTTCAGGAAAAGGTTCCATTATGAGAGAGACACAGACAGAGAGAGGCCTAACGTGTCCGGCCTTACTCTAGATTTATGAGAAAATGTAAGAAACTGCAGCAGTTGCTATCTTGCCTGCTCACCCAGAGATACAGAGCAGCTTCTGTGAGAAATATGAATTTGTACATTTTTATGACAATCCTTGAGGGGGAAGGGATTGTCAGATATTTCCAAGTGATATATGCTGGTTTCCAAACATTTGTTGTCCCCAATAATTGAGTAGCAATGATGAACACCATTAAAGGGTGAAAAACTGGAAGATGTTCAACAGACATTTCAAAGGCAGAGACAGTGTCATGTTTGCTGCTGCAGACTTTTTATAATGGATAGCTGACGTGGGGGCATCCACATATTGTTGGATTACAGCTCCCATCACCTCTGGCCATTGGATATGCTGTCTGGGGCTGATGGGAGTTGTAATCCAACAGCATCTACACAACAACAGAGGGGGTTGGGGGGCACTGTGCTTAAGTGGTTCTGCTCATACCTCAGGAGCTACTTCCAAAACGTAGTTATGAGACGCTACTGTTCAGCACCATGGGAATTATCCTGTGGTGTTCCCAGAGTTCCATCTTGCGCCCCCCCCGTGCTATTTAACATCTGTCTGAAGCCACTGGGATCTGTCATCAGGAGATCTGGAGTGAGGTGCCACACAATATGCAGATGACACCGAGCTCTACCTCTCTATTCCATCTGAATCAGGAGAGGCAGTTGAGGTGTTGAACTGGTGCTTGAAGTCAATGGGGGACTGGAAGTGGGCCAGTAAATTAAAGCTGAATCCTGAAAAGACAGAGGTGTTATGTGTCCGGAGTTCTCATGTCCAGGAAGTGGGAAGATGGCCTATTCTGGATGTGGTTGCCCTTTCTTTGAAGGAGCAGGTCCACAGCCTGGGGGTACTCCTTGATCCAACACTGTCACTGGAGATTCAGGAGGCCTCAGTGGCTAGGAGTGCCTTTTTCCAGCTCTGGCTGGTTAGCCAGTTTCAGCCCGTCTTGACAGAGATGACTGGACCACAGTGCTCCATGCTCTGGTAACTTCCAGCCTGGATTATTGCAATGCGCTGTACATGGGACTGCCCATGAAGAAGGCTCGGAAACTTCAATTTGTCCAAAATGCAGCAGCCAGATTACTGGCTGGGGTTCCCTTTAGAACTCATATAACCTCTGTTTTAAAACAGCTGTGTTGGTTGCCAGTTCATTTCTGGGCCCTGTTCAAGGTGCTCATGTCAGTGTTTAAAGCCCTAAATGACTTACATCCCAAATATCTGAAAGATCACCTCCTTTCCTACTACAGACCCTTTCAGGTGTTGAGATCAGTAAAGGGGGCCCTGTTGGTAGTTCCGCCACGCTCAGAAGTTCGGGGGAATGGTGGCCTGGGAGGGGGCATTTTCTGTGGCAGCCCCTAAGCTGTGGAACTACCCCCCCACACCGAGGTGCATCTGGCAACTTCATTGTACAACTTTCAGCAAATGCTGAAGATGCATCTTTTTACCCTTGACTTTGACACCTGAGATGTATATTTTTAGGAACCATCCTTTTTTCTGTGATGGTGGATTGTTTTTAACTGTTTTTAATTACATGTTTTTAAATTGTTGTAACCCACCCTGGGACTTTTGGGTGAAGTGTGGGTAATAAATTGTTGTTGTTGTCAATAATAATAATAATAATAATAATAATAATAATAATAATAATAATAGGCTACTTCTGTACTAAAATGATGCCACAAGAGATTGAAGAGTGAAAAAGACAATTTGTTATCGCAACTGATTTCATAATGGCTTCTGCCCTGTATAGGAATGGTGGAGAAAACCAATTTCACATGCATTTTAATGAAAAACTACCTGTTCCACATTTTTTGAACCAATATGCAAACCAAAATATAATTATTCATCAAAATTCACAGTTCTCCAGCCAAATAACATGTTGAAAAATGCATATGAGGGAAGAGTGCATTAAAATGCATATATTAATGAAAACAACATACAAAAATGCATTATATTAGGGGAAACTGTATGAAAAAATGTATATATTAAGCAAAATGTCATACAGAAATGTGTACATTAGGAGGAATTCACACTAAAATGCAGGTGAATTTTCATGAGGATTTTTTCTTTTTTTAAAATGTCACTAATTGATGTAGAAATGTGGAGAACTGAGGACTGTAAAAATGAGAAACTGAGAGACACTAAAACTGACATATTCATCCATCCCTAGCTCAATTCTTTGCCCATGCTCCCCAGACCTCCTTCCTTCCATGCACTTACTAAAGCAGGGGTCACCAATGGGATGCCCTCCGGATGTTGTTGGACTACAACTCTTATCATCCCTGATCATTGGCCATTCTGTCTGGGGCTGATGGGAGTTGGCGTCCATCAGTATCTGGAGAGATACCCCTGTATTAAAGAAACATCACTTTGGTTCCTACTATCATCTCTCATTTTTAAAGAAATCTATCTGATAGAGTATTTGAGCTCCTCTTCCCCAGGTTTGACCATTGGTATGGCTAGGTCAAGTCTCAATTTAACCAGCCATGCTTGGCCAGTGAACAGCTTCATGAGTCTATCTTTGACACAGATCAATTGTCAGGTGATTCTTGTGTATATATTCAATATTCCTTTTGTTAGTTATATGCTTTCTCCTTCTCTGTGAGTTCTAGTGGAGAACATATGAGTTTCCCATTTAACACAAGGGCTCAGTGTGCTTCAGATTTCATAATCAATTTTTTATTTTATTTTCCTTATCTATATTATCAGATAGGGATGTGCTACAATTCTGTCCAATTCAGATTTGGTACTAAAAATTTCCATTAATTCACTTTTTTGTTATCATTGGGGATTGGATTTTTATGTAGCAATTTTCCAGAGCTATTTTCAAAAATGAAAGCTATTTCACCTCTAAAATTTCAGTATTAAGAATGATAATTTTATCAATATTTCTTTTCATTTATCAATACTTCTCTTTAAATATCAATATTTCCTTTCAAAATATTGATATTAATATCAATATTTTTGTGAGGGAAAAATGGATTGATAACAGCAGCAGCTAGTGGACAAAGAACAAACCTGAACTGATATTGGCCTGTTAGGTCGATGGAATGCTTTCAAACTGGCCGATGGATCCCATCCCTATTATCAAACTAAAAAGTCCTGCCATATGAAGAAACAGGTCCAACTGAAATATTTCATCTTTCTGCTCAGCACCACTTGAAAAAAAGCTATGTGACTTGAAAAAACGTAAGTAAAAAAGTAAAGGGCTAGCTAGGATGACAGGCATGATAAAAGTCCAAGTTCCAGAATGAGTTAAACAGAGTCAGAGTGAATCTGCTAAAATCAGAGTAAAAGAGTGATTTCATCTCAAATTTTCATCCCCTCCTTAAAACCCACAACAATGAGGCATATTTTTTCAAATACCAAAGTCCTTAGATTGTAAGCTACTTTATGGAGGAAGTTGATAAAAAGCAGGGTATAAAATGTTAAATAAATTAATTAAATTAAGTCCAGTTCAGGCATTCAAATAATGCCTGAGAGCATAGAGTGCATAAGGGAAAGGGGGCATGCTCCCCATCCCTGCCCCCAATGTGCCTGTCCCCACTGGCTGCACCCCTGATGCAGGAAGATCTGAAGGGGGCCTACAACCATGATTGGCTGAATGTGCTTCGAAGCCTCTCCATGATCAGGAACGCACATTCTGCTAAATGTGGTTACTAGGCCCTTTCAATTCTTCTTGTTTAATGCCGGAAGTTTGGAAGTGGAATGGGAGCCTTTCTTTATGCCCTTATGCAGTCACTTTGAACACCTGCACAGGGCTCAACTTTTTTGGAGGCTTTAGCTGATCTGCTGCTTGTTTCATTTATTTTATTTTATTTAGAATATTTGCTCGTACTATGGCATCTGGCTGGGAAGCAATGTCTCTGCTCGCTTGGTGTAGTAGTTTTGCATGTCAGAATCTATAGCCATTCCCACAGTGCAACATTTGGGAGCCACCTCCTGAACAAAATCGGTAACATCAAAAGAACCAAATCTCTTGTAGTTAGTGTATATAGCGAAAGGAATATCTTGTTATTCAGGATTTTGCTTCTGTGGGATGATTGTGCAGAGAGCATTATTTGTGTTTTAGTTAGGATGAAAGCTTTTTATGCTGACACATCAGCCCAAGAGACCTGTACTCTCTTTAAAATCTTTCAGGGTCTATGGTTTCATGATCCAAGAAGCTAAAATAAATGCAGAACATTCCAGAAAAAATTAGGGTGAAAAGTTTGCAAATCCATATTTCATGCCTGAATAAAGCGGAGAGGAACTCAACACGATTAATTAGCATAGTGAAAATTTGGGTAAAAGCACAGCCTGCAAAAAATAAAATAAAAAAGGTTCCATATGTTTTCTGTATCTTTTCACCTCCCACATACAATTGAATGGAATAATCTGGAGCTACGCACGTTCCTGTCCTCATAGTGCTTATAAATCAAGCCATGTGTATCTGGTGGGGGATTTAACTCCAGTAAAATTGAGCCACCATGTTTTGTCTTTTTTGGATTCAAAGAGCAAAGATCCCACTGTGCTGAGTATGTGGTGCTCACTTTAACTTTAATTCATATCTCTAATTCTCTCTGTCCCCCCTCTCCACCCCCAGCCTTTGAATATCCCCACTAGGTGGTCCAGACCTCAACTGGAAGATTTACTGGCAAGACTAGAATGTATGAGCACATTGTTTTTCCAATATGATTTAATGACTTTTTTTTTGCTGTTCCCATAGCTGCTGAAATCCTCTGCAATTATTCCCACTGGCAGCAGAGGCTCCTGTTGGTCAGGTGAAAGCCCATGCAGATGTCAAATGTCAATAAATTTGAAATCCATAAACGTAACAGCTCAGTGCCAGAGTAATCGGGGTTAAACAGAGTGCAGTGATGTATACGTAAATCATGGACTGGACCCAAGAATACAAAACACAAGAGATAATCATTTTGAACTTTTTTATGTTTCGTTCGTAAAATCTCCACCCCATGCCCAATAAGCATTGACATATTTATGGCCACCTCCAGACTGTCACTATTTTGCAGATGAGATCCAATTGCATACTGGCAAATTCACATTGCACAATTATAATGGATTGATTGATTGATTGATTGATTGAGTGCACTTGTATACTGCCCCATAGCCGAAGCTCTCCGGGCGGTTTATAGCAATCAAAAACATTAAAACAAGTATACAATTTAAAACACACATTTTAAAAACAATTTAAAACACAATTTTAAAATTTAAAACAATATAAAAACAATTTAAAACACATGCTAAAATGCCTGGGAGAAGAGGAAAGTCTTGACCTGGCGCCGAAAAGATAACAGTGTTTTCGTCAGGCGTGCCTCATCAGGGAGATCATTCCATAATTTGGGGGCCACTACTGAGGAGGCCCTCTCCCTTGTTGCCACTCTCCGAGCTTCCCTTGGAGCAGGCACCCGGAGGAGGGCCTTTAATCTTGAATGTAGCGTACGGGTGGGTTCATATTGGGAGAGGCGTTCCATCAGGTATTGTTGTGCAACAAAGTAGCTTTTTTTAAAAAAAAATCAGATGTTTCTGGTATGGAAAGTGATGGGGAAATGTACTGGAAAGCTGGGGACAACAATTGCTTGATGCCCTCAAGAAAATCAGAATACATGCTCAATAAACATACACTGCATTACCTCCATGCAAACTCTATGCAAACAAATCAGGATGAATACTCAGTAAACAGGTATCTGGAAGCAACATCCATAAGACAGCTGTAGTTAGAACCTGACTATGAAATTACTCAGACCAGAATCCTACTTCAGATCAGACAGATATTTTTATTAATTACTATTATATTATTATTAAATTATCATCATCTTCATCACCTCTGAACTGCCCTTCTTCGAACAATCACAGGGTAGTACAGAGAGCGATGAGTGGCCTCTTTCTGGGCATTCTTCAGTCTTAGCTCAACTATCCACTTTGCTACTCTGAACCATGGTTGTAGCTGCTGGAAGCTTGATACATGCCCAAACTATTCCTGAACCTTGGGAAGGGAGTGGGGAGAGAGAACATGAACCATGAGAAGTAAAAACAGTCTTCTCTCCCTCCTACATAAATAAAATAGCTCTTGAATGAGATCTGGATGACACAGCCATTCCCTACTACTTTGTTTTTTACATCATCAAGAATAGCAGAATATTCATCAGCACCAAATGATCAGAAACAGACACGGTGAACCAATTTCACCTTTTCCTGCTGAACCAGTTGTGTAATGGGCAGCTATGGTGCAGCTCTAAATCGCAACTTGCCATGCCCTTGAAAAGATTCCCAAAGTTAGTGGAGTTGGAGATACAATGAAATAATCACCACAACCAGCCAACCATATGATGAAGTCAATTTGGGTTTCGCTGTAATCTTGTGAAAAACAGTCGTGGTCAAGGCTGCATAGCTCTAGCTTCAGGGAAAGAGGAACAAAAGGTTCAAGTCTGCCTTAAGCTAGGATGTTCAGACTTTTGTCTGATAACTGTCTCAGGCTAACCATACACAGGAGGAAAGTACAATTATTCATTCATTCATATAAAGCATTTTTCACCACACTCTTCATCTGAAAAGTCTCCTAGAGTGCCTGACAAACAATCAATAAAAACAAGATAGTTCCTTCTTGCAAACCTACCATCTTTAAAAGAGTACAGCCAAAAAGGAAAAGGAGATAGTGAAAGAAAAGGGAAACTAGCAAACACAGACACCAGTTCTTAAAGTTGCATGGCAGGCCATATGTTGATCAGCTGGAACAGGAACAGTTCGGGGAGAGGAGGACCCAAAGAGAGCTCTCTCCCCAACTCCTACACACACTTTGAAGAACTTTGTTCCATGGCTTGCATACGTGATTGACTTCATGGGATGTCTACAATGGAGACCCAAGTTCAGATCTCAATAAACATAAGCTCCTGTGAACATTGCTATCTATTTCAGCTCAACATGTAAAACACTGAAATAATATAGACTGCTATGCCAACACCATTCCTGTGTAAGTGCTTGACTGGTTGTGAACAGGTGTGCATTTGAGGAGGATTTTGTCATCTGTATGATGCTAGTTCAGTCTCTGCCTAAATTTATTTCAGGAAACGTTTTATCTTTTTATTTATTATGGGTTTTTTACACTACCCTTTTACTCATTGTGCTTTACAAGAAAGATTTAAAGATTTGTCAAGTAGCTCCTTGGTCTAAAATGGCAAATGACACAGTATGCCCCCTGCCCCCAAATGAATGTTAGCTTGGCTTTGCCAGAGATTTGGCAAACATGTAAGCAACATTTAAAATTACAGTTTTATACTGAAACTACTGCTTCAGATTTATCATGCCATGCCACAGGAAAATGAATGCAGGATGCAACAAATGCCTCCACATTAATAACAGCTCAGAATAAAGTATTCTCTCCAGCAATTAATCATTACAAGCTGCCTTTCAGTAAACTAAGGAGTTGCACGGAAGCACTCAAGTAGAGGCAGACATTTTGTCATGGCATACTGAATGCCACTAAATTTTACAGTATTAGTAGCTGCTGAACAATTTTACAGAATGAGGCTTGTTCAGGTTTAATCTGGCAGCTGAATTTGTGTTGAGGTTGTGGTTGTTTTGTTTTATTTCCTGCTCTTTACCCTCAAGTCCCAGGTTTGCTTACAACAATGTCAAATACATCCTTAAAAATAACTTAAAATAACTTACATTCACAATGTGTGCACAGTGTAACTGTGAAATCCATGGTGTCATTCATTCATTCATTCATTCATAATGCCACAAGTTTGTGACCAAAGTGGGTTTTTTAAAAAAAGTATGAAACATTAAAATTACACATAAACCATGGAGTCAATAAGTATATATACCCTGTCTATTTGTGAATGTAATCTGTTTTTAATAATGTATTTCATATTGTTGTGTGACTCACCCTGGGACCTTCTGGTGAAGGGCAGGTAATACCTATAGCACTATAGGTATGCTCCCTAAGTTATGCCTTGACATGCTCTATAAGAATGATAGGGAGACCAATGGTTTAAAAGGCATGTCCAGAAGGCAGCTACCTGTGGTCTCAAAGTTTAGTGCTTGGGTCAACTTCTCTGTTGATATGGAACCAATGACCTAGGGAGGTGGTGGGCTCTCCATCATTGGAGGCATTCAAGAGGCAGCTAGGCACCTGTCAGGCATGCCTTAAGTTGGATTCCTGCATTCAGCAGAGGATTGGACTTGATGGCCTTATAGGCCCCTTCCAACTCTACTATAATTCTATAATAAATCTAATAATAGTAATAGTAGTAGTAATACATGTTAAGAATCAAATCAAATCAAATTCTATACAAGTTTACTCTATACATGTCTCATTAAATTCAATGGGGTTACTTACTCCAAGTAAATGGAAACAGGATTGCAGGCTGAAAACTATACAAATAAATTGTTCTAATCCAACAGTTTAAAACTAACCAGGAGAGATAATAAAACTAGACACAGAAATAAACTACAGTACATAAAACGGTGAATAGATATCTCAATTTCATGGAAGTAGAATGGGGCTAGGAAAAGCAAAAGAAAATGCTAGGCTTGTCTTCCTCTCTCTAAATCTTTTCTTTTATTTTTGAATATGGTTAATTCAGCATATTATATGAAACATAGAGTTTTTAATTTGAAGAATAATTATTCCTAAACATGGCTGCTACACTGTATTTGTCTAAGATGCTGGAGGGAGCAGGCCTCATCTCCATGGAAACATGGAGGGGGAGGAGCAAAGTAGGTATATGGCCTCTGAACTATGCCTGTGCATATTCTAACCATACTGAGATCCTCTCCTGCCCTAGTAAAGCAGCGAGGACAGAGAATGCCAGGGAGAGGGGGAAAGTGCAGGTTTAAAGTCTGAATAGGATTGGAAGGAAGGAACACTGAGGGTTGTGTGGGGGCTTTTTAGTTTTAACCAGGGGAAATAGTGGGGATGGGTACATCACAGAAGATAACATGATAACACAGAGCCTTTCCCAACTCTTCTTGCCATATTCAAACCTCTCCTGTTGTTTAAAACCAACATTTCTTCCCTCTCAAGTTTCTCCATCCCTCTTTTACTCATACCTCTCTCATTGTATAAAATGGTATGTGTGTTCAAAATAGAATAGGAGGGAGGAGGAGGCATAGAAATGGGGGTGGTCTGTACAAGGGGGAGTTGGGAAAAGGATGGAGGGAGTGGGAAGGAAAAGGGGTGAAGGTGAAACAGGGGGCAAAGGTGATTGGCAAAAAAGGAGGGGAGGTAGCATGGGAATAGGGATGAAGATGAAAATGGGTACAAAAGGAGCTGAAGAATAGTGATGACTTCATAATTGGACAGAAGATGAAAAGGGTACTTAGTAGTTGCAATGTCTGGAAGGAGGAAGATTCAGGAGGTTACCATGTGGGTAGTCTGTGTGCAAGGAGGGATGCAGAAAAGGAGAGGGAGAAAGAGGCATGGACATGGGGTGAAGGTGAAAATGAGTGCAAACAGAGGCTGCAGAAATGAAGAGAGGCTTCATAATTGGGGTTGGGAAGGTGAAAAGAGAGCTTAGTAGTTTTATGGGATAGGAAGGAGAACCTCTACCATGGCAGAAGAGGTGGAGGTTGGTGAGCATAGTGAGCAGGGATGCAGCCCCTATTATCTACTTATTTTCCTTAGCTCTGTTCAGGCATTCAAACCTCTCCCCGCTCCCCATTAGAATGATGCAAGGGTTCTAAAACATGTGGGAAGCCTCCAGGAGTAGAGAGGCTCGTCACTTCACAAACCTGTCTTCCACAAGTTTTAGAGTGACCAGAATGGTGAAGGGGCAGAGCTAGCATGCTCATCCTCAGGACCCCTCCTCACGTATCACCTTAAAACACCTGAAGAGACCTGTAGTGATAGCCCTTCCAATCATCTCTGGGCTAAACATACCCAACTCCTTCAACCTTTTGGAATTGGTCTCCAGATCCCTCACAAGTTAATGTCTCTTATGAAAGCAGTCTAACAGCACAATCCAAATCCAAGATCCATTGGGATGAAAGATATTTGATTCAACAGATCTTGGCCCTTTCTAGCTGTGCTGGGGCTCAACCCTCAACCTGGCTGAGCTAGAGATACACTGGCTTACATCCCTCAACCTGGCTCAGACAGGGCTTTGCTGGCTCAGTGTATGTTCAAAAAATGGAGTGTGGAAGGGACAGGGCAGGGCAAGGAGACTTACACCTGTTCCAAACCCTGTTTAGCTCAGTTATGTGACTTAGGGCCCATTTCTCAAAACCTGACCCCTACTCATCTGCCATCTCAGTCAGCAACAGCCTCTTCCAGAGGCTCCTGAACAGAGTTTAGAATAGGGGTAATTTAGGCCAGTATAAATTATGCCAGTTCTCTATGGTTAGGATTGCTCTGTAAGTCTATGAACTGGAGATTATACCTATGTAAATCAGGTACAATACAGTGATAGTCAATCTAACACAAACACACCTGAAAAAAAGGCAACTCCATTCTAGTTTGCTGTGTTTTGCGGTTGCGTTTTGACCCACTTCAAGCCTTCACTAGAAACAGATACCCTACAGTTGTGTGGCCAAGAGTTTGCTCTTTTAGAGCTGTCTTAGGGCTCAGTTGCAGCCAACAATGTGAAATGTGTTCATTCGGTTTGTTCGCAATGGAGTGTGTTTAAGGGTTGCCCCTTTGATGTTTCCTTGCCATCTCCATCTTTGTCATCGCTGGCCCATCTTTTTCAATCTAATGAACTCAAACCATCAGTGCAACTTAAGTTCGGCTGTCTGTTCTTGCATAGTTAATATTAAAAATGTACTAACAGTGCGGCTGCAAAATCAAATTATGCACATAAATATGCTGGCATAGCAGAGGAGGCGGCAGAAGCTGAAGTTAGCAACATTGATGCCAGTTCACATTTGCAAATCAACCGTCAATCTGTCATTAAACATGTTATCAAATGATGATAAGTGTATGCTTCTTGCTTGCATTGGTACGCTTATTCCCGATGTTGATGTGCATTAATGGGATAATGTGCATTAACATAGTCTTGCTTGGGTGAACACAAAACATTTTTTATCCATCTTAGCTTGTTTCCCCCTGTGGCCCCCCAACTAAGTGTTTTATGTTATCAAATTGCCAAAAAATGGGAAAACATATTACTTTTAATTAGCAAACCATGAGTTATTATTAGAAGTATTTCATTCATTTTACTTTAATCCAGGCTAACTATGGCACACTGGCAATGCATTTAAAGAAATAGTTGGGGGGGGGAGGTGAAAATCATTCCACTGTCTTTCTTTGAGTAAAACGATTAATGTCAGAAACTCAGAGGCTGACAATTACGTGCTGTCTTAATGCACTGGCCTTTCATCTGCAAGCCTGACTTTTTGACAGGAGTGATGGTTTCAGTTCAATGATATGAAAGGCAGGAGAGGAAACGATCTCAGGCTATGAGAGTCTGTTGTATGGCAGGCTTTGGCTACTAGTTTTACATATAGAGGAGGAGAATCATGTATGTTTTTACTCAATAACTACAGAAGCCAATGTTCAGAGTTTCAGGCAAGACTTCCTCCTTGGCGCTTTAACACATTAGTCTTCAAGTGGTGGATCAAGACCCTCTACTGGGTTGCAGCCTGACCTAACATGGTTTGCAACAGTAGCACTGCCACCATAAAAATATATGATAAAATGTTAAGAAGTGGGTCTCTAAACACACATCTGGACCAAAGGTGGATCCCAGGTTTGAGAAGGTTCAAGATGGCTGGTCTAACATCACTGAGTACCAGTTACACAAGCTGAACCTGCTGGTGATACCTTTGCAGGGACAGAAAAACAACTTATGGACAAGTGTGTATACAAGAAACCTCCACTTGGAACCCATTCTAAGCAACTCATACAGTGTACCTCAGAAATGTTTGCCTTGCGCTCTGGCAAGAATGTCACTATCTTCTACAGTCATGCAGTTGATCCCTGTTGCATTACAGTGGGATGATCAAAGCAAGAAACAATCCAAACAAAAAAATGGGAGGGAGAAAATCACAGCAGCAATGCTCTATATATTTCCCATCTACAGCCAGCAGAATCCATCAAAAATATTGTTCTCGACAGTGGTAGGGTTTGTTTGAGTAATATTTGCCAATGTCAAAAATGACTGGACACAGATGACCATTTATGTCTGTAAAACTCTTTCGTAATCTGTGAAGCTGAGTCCATACAAAATACCCCAGTTGAGAGAGCTCAACACAGGCTAACTTGACCATCTCTATTATCCTCTCAAGTGGTAAAGGATGTTGCCACAGGGGAAAATGTGTGCAGTCAAGTACATGACAAAATCATGACCTGCATCCACCCAGTGATATCCAGTCACCTCCAATAGTCAAACTGATCCGCTATTTAACATGGGGATTATGATTATTTGCCACTACTATGGATTTTTTGCCTCCATTAAGCAGCCTCAGATGATATCCCCAAATGCACTGGGCATCCCCCTGAGACATATGGGAATGTGGGGGATGTGGCTTGTGAGGCCACATCTAACTACATTGCCACAGTCACCAGGTATAACAGACATGGGCTTAATTCTGCAAATATATACATTCCTGAGGGAAGGCACGGTAAAGATTTTTAGGGCAAATTTTTCACCATAGACAGAGCAATTCTTTAATAGTCCTTCGAAAGTTTGATACAGTTTTCTGCTATGTGATCATTAAGTGCTGTTATACTGATTAGCATCAGGGGGTGGAAAGGGAGGAGGGAAAGCCGTGGGATTTGTCGTGGGGAACTTATGCTGTTGTTCCTCTCACTCCCGCTCTCTAGAGAGTTATTCCTGTGACCATATTTCAAGCTGCCTTTAGTGTAGCTTTGGAGCGCTTTCAGATTTTGGAAATGGCAAGTAATTTGTCAATATGTTTTCACCATATGTATTAAGCCTGATCTTAGAAAAACAAAAAAACAAAACCAAGGGGCCTTATAATGGCACAGTAAGCATTTTGCTTTTTTTTTCTCAGCATGTTTGAGCCTATGCTGATGAGGGCCAACGGCTCCAAAAATGCACTTCTTGTATACTATAAACTTACGCTATGGTCATATTATACATATCCTCTTGCCCCAGTCAGCTCCGCCACCAGACCACACACATCCCTTGATTTCTATTCCACATGATGATGAACTGCTTGCTCGGTTATTGAAAAAAGAACTACACCTACTCTCATCAACAAGGTTATGCTTGTGGAAGGAAGGGAGAAGCAGCATGCTGATGCTGGGCCTATGATGCTACCTTTCCTCATAGACAGGACAGATAGGAGTCATGAGATGGTGAATTAGGGGCAAGACAGTTCTTGCAGGGAGCTTCTTTAAGGGTATGGCTTAGGAAGCCCTTCTGCAACTGATTATTTTTATGGCAGTGCTACTTTTTCCTCAGTAAAAAGTGATGCTTAAAGAACTGTTGACATCCCCTTGCTACTATCACCTGTTGCATATGTTATTTTGTTTAATGAATAAATTCAGAGAAAGATCAGGCTTTGCATCAAACTCCGTTTTCCTTTGTGCTGTTGCAGTATGTTCTACTCCCGCCAAGTGTGAGATCTGCTTCAGGTTTATTTATATTTACTCATTTTCTTGTGGGCAGACATGTCACAGACATGTTGCCAAATATACCAGAGATAAATGGAAGTGTCATGGGCCTAAGCACGGAATTCAAAACCTTGAGCTGAATCCAAATCTGGAATTCCACCCCATTACCAGGGAATATTCTGAGCTATCATATCCACTGAAATCTATTAAACTTGCCTTTGTTGTTGTTATATGTCTTCAAGTCAATTACAACTTATGGCGACCCTATGAATCTTGTTTGGATATATTCATAGGGTTTTCACGCAGAAGGTCTTGGTCTCCCAGGTTCAATCCTTGACATCTCCAGTTTAAAAAAATAAGTAGAAACTGGTGGGAAATATATCTGCATGAGACGACAGAAGGCTGCAGCCAATCAAATGGACCAATAGTCTACATAGGAAGCTGCCTTATACCAAGTCAGATCACTGGTCCATCTAGCTCAATACTGTTTCAGGGGGCTTTCCTAGGCCTACTTAATAGGGAAGCTCCCGAGATCAATGTACATAATGCCACCACAGAGGAGGCAGATGTCCCACCTTCTGAGCTGGAGTAGGGCTTCCATTCATGCTGAGAAATGATCCTGGTGCCTCCTGTATGCAATGCATGTGCTCTGCCATTGAGCTATGGCCTTCAACATAAGACAACTTCCCATGTTCATGTGAGAAATAGGCATATTCATTGATGTGGGTTTCTAAGAAAAAGTCTCCATGAATTGGAAAATGGAAAATTAGGGCAATTTGCATCAGAAAATGTTCAGTTTGCATCCACTAGAAAGTGATCTAATTTAGCATGTTTAATTTTACTTGTCTTTGGTAAACACAGCTAAAAACTTCACAACTGTCAAGCTTGCCTAATATTTATTTGCAGTTGGCATCCGTTCATTGCTAGATCCTCAGTACTGCGTCTTATAGCAGCAAGGGAGAAGAGAAGGGAACGAATGGCAAACCTCTTTGTGGAACTTGGGTGGAGAAGGGGCTGCCAGAGAAGGGAAGATGAAATAGGATGATAAAATGACAGCCTGTCTTTCAACAAGACCAGAAGGTACTAATGCCACAGAAGAACACCACAAGAGTAAGCAGAACATTCAGAATAGCAGCTCCAGCTCCAACTAAAATGAGCAGGGCAAAGCTGACTCCCCTTCCACCTTTCTCTAGACCAGTGGTTCCTCCAGGGGGCCAGGACCCCCAGGGGGCTGTGAAATAATCCAAAGGGGGCCATGAACAGTAAAGAAATGAATAATAATAATAATAATAATAATTATTATTATTATTATTATTTTAAGTCTTCACTCCCTGGACGCTGTCTCCTCCCCACTGCCACTGAAGATGACACCTCCCTCTTGCTTCAAACAAAAGGGGAGGACTTTTGCTGAAGTGCCAAAGCGTCTTTCAGGCGCACCAAGGGCAGGCATCTGCCTATAAAATACATGGCAGATGCCAAAGGAGGTTGAGGGTAGAGCTACCAGGAAGAAGAGGGGATTACTACCACTGATTCCCATCTCCTTGCATTGCCGCTGCAGACAACGCCCTTACTTAGAATGAGAGGAGAGGGCTTTTTGTGAAGCAAAAAGAAGCAAGGCTGCAAGAAAAGGCTGCTTTCTTCCTTCCTTCCTGGCAGCCAGCCTGACCCTCTGTGGGGAGGGGTCACAAAAAAAATTGAGCTTATAAAAGGGGTCCCGTACTCATAAAGGTTGGGAACCACTGCTCTAGACAGTTCAAGGGATTCTGACTTTCCTGCAGCAAGCTGAAGTTGAGATTATTTATTTATTTATTAAATTTATATCCTGCCTTCCTCCTAGATGAGCAGGATATAAGGAGCCCAGGGTGGCAAACAAAAACACTAAAAATACTTTAAACATCTTAAAAACAAAAGACCAAAACATGTTAAATAAAACTTCTTTAGAAACATCTTTTTTAAAAAAAGCTTTAAAAACATCTTTCTTTAAAAAAAAGCTTTAAAAACATCTTTCTTTTAAAAAAGCTTTAAAAACCAGGACCTTGAACTTGGCCCAGAGATGTATGTGAACAGCTGACAGCAAAAAGGCTATTGTGACTGTCATTCAGTGGTGGCTGGTGCTCATTGGGACTGGCAGAGGAGAAGGCAAAGGCGCCAAACGGTATGTGGAACCAAAGCCAATGGCAGGCAGGGCAAATCATTCCAGTTTTATCCCCATCCTCCTCTCTGCTGAGTTCTGCTAGGGCAATGCTAAGATGGAGGTAGGCTGAAGTTGATGAGGCGATGCCCCATTAATACTAATGGGTCAGCCTCCACTGTTGTTGGGCTTTTTTAAGCTGTTTTTAATATTGAATTTTACATTTTATTTATTTTATTTTATTTATTAAACTTGTATACCGCCCCATAGCCGAAGCCCTCTGGGCAGTTTACAACAACTAAAAACAAATACAATTTAAAATACATCTTTTAAAAACAATTTAAAACACAATTTAAAAATTTAAAACAATATAGAACATATGCTAAAATGCCTGGGAGAAGAGGAAAATCTTGACCTGGTGCCGAAAAGGTAACAGTGTTGGCGCCAGGTGCACCTCGTCAGTAAGATCATTCCAAATTGTTGTAACCTGCCCTGGGACCTGCTGATGAAGAGCAGGTAATAACTTTAACAACTACTACGGAAAATTTTCCATAGTAAAACAAAGCACTGAAAAACTTTCCAGAAAATTTTACACATCACTGGAGACATTAGAAAGTCCATGGTAGCGGCAAAAGTAACCAGAATTGCAACCAGAAGTAAACGGGATTGCTTCGTGACAAAGCAGTTTGGAGCATAGCCCTTCCTTTAAGAGCTGCTGTGGAATACTCCCCCTGTGCTGCTGCTTGGGCAAAAATGCCAGTTGTTTGCATTAGGTTTCTCTTGAGGTTCACTGGTGAAATAACAAAGCTTAGCAGGCACCTTCTTTTAAATGTCTGCTGAAAACGTTTCTGTTGCTGCCAAGCTTATGCACGCAATTGATAAAATATCTTTGTGTAATGGTCAGTCAATGATTTCTGATTTTAAATTTTTACATGGTTTTATTGTATGTATGTAGGATTGCTGTGAAGCACTGCAGGGTTTTTTTTTATGGATAGTGGTATACAAATTAATAGTCATGTCAAAACCAGCCAAGGAAAACAATATCTTCCCTGGAGGGGGAATCCACAGCTGCCAGGTGGATACATTTACTACTCACCAGCCAGAAATTAAAATATCTTAATATGAACTCAGATTTTAGAAAGATGTTACCGTGAAAAGAGAGGTGGAAGTGAGGGTAGGGGGAGGAACTGAGAGGACCATCACTAGTTGAACAAACAGAAGCTACAGTAGTGCTGTATGGAAAATTTCTTCTGTGTTTTTTGACCATTCTCCACCAATTAATCAGAAAAGAAATTGCATTTTAAAATTACGAAATGGGAGAAATTTTTTTGATGAAATTCTCTTAGGAGGGAGGAGGGTTGTTTTTTTAAAAAAAATGTGCTTACCTTATTTTTACGGTAGTCTGCACTCTGCAGTCTTTCCAGGGGCTCATAATTCAGTTAAAGCCCAGGGAGTAACTCCTGGGCTTTTTCAGATCAGGAAGAATGGCCAGCCAGGGAAGCTGCAGGAAGATGGACAAATATTTATACAAAAGAGATACCATACTTGTCCACCTCACAACAATAAGGTAAGCTTAAAACCCAGCACCTAACTAGAGATGGCTGGATCCATCAGTTTCGGTTTCTCTCCATTTCTGCTTTTTCCAATCTTAACTTCGTTTCTCATCATTTCCACATCAGCAAAATTCATCAGCAAATTTTTCTGAATACACATCTTTATATGTCATTTGCCTATGATACTCATTTTTGCGAAGCAATTTAATATAATGCATTTTAATATTATTTTCACTAATGTATGCATTTGAATGCACACTTTACCCTAGTATATACATTTTTCTACCCCTTACTTGGCTGGGGAACTCCGCTGCAAAATTTGGAGAAGTGCAAATTTCAAAGGATGACTGTGTTTCAGTTTGGTATTGTTTCAGAAAGTGCAAATTAGGTTCGCTTTTAAATGTGAACTGAATAGAATTTCTCCCCGGTCCTGATCCCTGCACCCAGAATGAGGCAGAAAAATGGAGCCCTCTTTTACAAGGATGAAACATTTTGAGAAACTGGAGGTCAGATTTCAGCATAGCACCTGGGCATAGGGAGTTCAGTTACCATGGTGATGATCATTGCTCGGTGGCTGATTGGACTCTCTTGGAATACATTGATTACCGTAATTTTTTTTCCTTCCTAATTTGAACTGTGTGAGGCATGGATCATTCCATGAATATGAGGCATGACCCAATTCACCTGCTCTACTTTTGTGTGACACAAAGCAGAAACGATAGCCATTTTTAACAAGGACCTTCTGACCACATAGAATTTACTTGTAAAGAAAGAGGTCAGGAAGGAAAATTGTGATAAATACACACCTGCACCCTCAGTCATGTCTTAAAACATCCCCAGGCTCATTTTCCTCTTTATGTAAAGTCTCCCAAAGAACACACAATTCAACATTTTCCCACTCTAGAAGATGCCACTCTAAAACAAACTGCATGCATATCTTTCAAATGTTCCTGACCTGAATCAATTTCAAAGTTGTCCCTCTGTCCCTCATTAGGCCTGAAATATCATCGGTTTTCACAATGTATTCTCATTCTTCAGAGTTTTGCCTGAAACTGTTTCTAATGTCTGCTGGAGACCATTAAAACACAAAGCTCAAAACCTGAATAAAATAACATTTCAACCACAAAACACACAAACACAGTACAAGTGGATTTAGAGAGGGGACAAAATTCAAACTTTGAAACAACTAAAAATGGCAATATAGTCTTAAATGACTGAAGCATAATGAAATCAGTCTACAATCTTTCTTGCCTTCCAAACAAAAAAAAAAGGGTGTTGCAATCACTCCAAAAATTTGGGGAGATGACATCTGGAAGGCTACCAACAAATCACATTCCACAGGAAAAGCGCCACTATGGAAAAGTTCCTCCATGCTTGCATTGCCTCACTGTGTCTCAGTTCCTTTTTCATTGGTCATCTGAGAGACCAAAATGTGGAGGTGTTATCCTGAGCTGCAGGTACATGTTACATGGTGGTGATGGTGGTGGGGTTGTTGTAAACAGCAAAGTTAGAAGAAAAGATCTTGGCAATCATTGGCCACTGTTGTACAACACCCATAATCCTTTGCAGCTGGTAGTTTTTGAAGCCTTTTCTTCCACTCTGCAACCATGCCTTTTATTGTTTCCCCAGTCAACAATCAATTACCATGAATTTATGCTTTCAATTAAGTAAGCATCTCCTTTGCTACATCTCCCCTACCCCTCTGATGATGGGAGGGAGGGGCTGTTGAAAGACTTTTTTTAATATTGCACACTTAAGCAGTGTACATCTGTTAGTTACATTCATTCATTTCATTGGCAATCACTCATGGCCAAGAAAGATTGTCTTCCAGGGTCAGGTCTTTAACAGTGGGTCCGTAAGTGACTGTGGAGGCCAATTCTGGATCCACACAGCCTCCCACAGTGGGGACATAGGTTTCCAGATGGATGATGGTCACAATGAGGATTTGCTTGATGTGTCTTCCGCTTAGCTCGTTTGTCCCTTTTGCCCTGTACTTGTGCTTCTTCGAAGTCCATAGCACCTTTGATAATGGACAACCTCCAATTGGGACGCTCATGGGCCAAGGCTTCCCAGTTCTCGATGCTCATGTTACATTTTTTTAGATTAGCTTTGAGAACATCTTTAAACCTCTTTTGCTGTCCACCGATATTCCGTTTTCCATCCTTAAGTTGGGAGTAAAGTAGCTGCTTTGGAAGACAGTGATCAGGCATTTGAACAACATGGCCAGTCCAGCGAAGTTGATGTTGGAGGATCATTGTTTCAACACTGGTGGTCTTTGCTTCTTCCAATACACTAACATTAGTCTGCCTATCTGTTAGTTACAATGCCTGTCAGAACTGGATCCTCATTTTGACACACACACCCTTTACTCAATACCCGATCTTCCTTTACTATATTTTATTTTTGTACCTCACTGGCAAAGTATAATGTTGCTGCTGTTGTGAGCTCTACCTTATCCTCCATGAATTTGTGCAAATTTGGGCAGTGTCCACTCAACATCATTCCCATCAGTGGTTTATCACTTAGATTCTTTGTAAACCATTTAGAGGTTTCATTTACAATTAGACAGTATACAAGTTTTAAGTAAGAAATTACCCTCTACTCATGTAGGAAACTAATTATGATATGGTACTTAGATGTACATAACTTTTTCTTGACAAGCAGAAGTGAGACTTGTACCCAGATTTTTCACATATGACTCCAGCTTTGTGCACACATACGATAAGCAAGATGGGAAGAGATCACAAGCAAGTAAGAATGAGGTCATACTTTTCAGTGTATCTTTCAGTTATGGTAGGGAGTTAGTTGTAACAACAGCAGATCATGAAGCCCCACTTACCTGCGCAGCATGGATAAGCGGGGCATAGTTGCGAGGAGGGAGCGATGCTGCCGCGGCCATCTTCATTAAGGGCAATGTCGTGTGTCGCAGCGTTATGTGTGTGTGACGTGCGGCAGGGAGGGGAGGGGCCATGGGCCTATTTAAGGCCAGGCCGCCCCTCCTACCTCCTCTTTCAACGAGCGACGAGAGGACGATGAGGGACATAGCAGAGAAAGCTGCAGGACAGTTGGCGTTGGTTGGGCCTATTAGGCCTAATTGGTTACCCCCAGAGGGGGTTTTGGGAGCTCCAACAGCTGTGGGTGGTAGCGTTGCGGCGTGGCTGCGACTGGGGCAGGCCTTGTAAAGGGGCCTGACCAGTGGGCCTCGTAGTGGGGCCTAGCAGCGGCACATCCGATGCCCCCCCCCTAGCAGTTGTGGAGGGGTTGATTGAGGCTTTTTATTGAGCAGCGCGACGTTAGTGCTGCTGCTGGTTAAAAGAAAGACACAGGAAGTTTAAAAATAAATGAGACTATACTGGATATACAAACAAAATTAAATATAGTCATGCTAATACACTGGTTAAAGACAGGCTCATGCACATAAAGGGAAATTAAAAATAAATCAGAATAAAAGTGACGAACAAAAGAAATTGTGTCTAATCCTTCTAGTTTAAGTTCCCTCTGAGCACTCTCCCCCCAACAGGTTCAGCTTAGCCCCTCCTGATGATATACACAGGTTGGTTCTTTATTATATTATTACAGGGTGGATGCATGATGTGATGGCAGAGCCCTTTCGTGAGGCTTATGACTTCTTGCTAGGCCCAGACATAGGGGGAGGATTGCCCACCCCCGCAGGTTATCCAGCTTAGCCCCCCCTGATGATATACACAGGTTGGTTCTTTATTATATTATTATAGGGTGGATGCATGATGTGATGGCAGAGCCCTTTCATGAGGCTTATGACTTCTTGCTAGGCCCAGGCATAGGTACAACTTCTTGCTAGTATGAGGTTTGAAGTACTTAATTATATGATTATATGATTATTATACTACATACTAGTATATTGGTGGGGCCTAGTGAGCCTGTTTAGCCTTTGGGCCTTTCATAGTTATATGATAATAAGGGCGGAGATAACAGTTTGCTAGAAAATGTCTAAATCACTGTATCATAAGTGAGCGATCCTTTTGCATTCCAAGTGTTAATTTCAGGCTATTTGTTCACTCTGAGACAGAAGAGGCATTTACCTGAATTTAGTTAGGAATGGAAAGTTTAGCAGATGGTAATCATATTGACTGGGGAATAGGAATAAAGAGGAAAGCCCGATTTGCCTAATAGAGATCCCTCATATTACAGGATCTTAGACTCTTATTGACATAGGGCTGCCTTTTAAGGTCCAGGCAGACTCTTCCCCCCTTTACTAAGGATTGTGGCACCAACAACGAAACATCATTACCTGAAATTACATTTTAGTTAGGACTTCTGATATCATTACCTGGAATTACATATAGCGTGCAACTGTTGCATTGGCTCATATATTTAGATATGTGTTGGAAAACCTGCTATAGTGCAGCCACATATTGGTGACAGCAACACATCCTCAGCATCTGCTGCTCTTGGATTTATGATATCATTTACTGGAAAGGGATATAGGATGTTAATTTTGCATTTTGGACATCTATTATGATAGGTGTTTGGAAGCCTACAAGGGGGAGGCCGCTGCAGTCGGCCAAATATGGGTGGCAGCGCCATATCTCCAGTATCTGTGCTTTGGGGAACTGAGTTAGCTGCACTAAAATGGTGGCTGGGAAAGTGTGCTTACTCATAAATTATTTCCTTTCTTTATGTGAAACAGGGAAATATGAGGCCAGTGGCCCTCACAGCAGTGAGGAGAAGCACCCAGCAGTAGCTGCTCAAGGAAAGCGTTCCTCCCCTGTTAAGCTCGAGGTACTGGGACCTTGCTTGCAGACTGCCCAGTTCCTGGGGAGGTTTGTTTTGTTATGGGGTTTTCTTTCAGTTTCTGGATCCCATATTGTAGTCTCAGGGCTTGCCTTAAGGGACTGCACTCTTAAATTTGTCTTGGCATAGACGCAATGGCAATCAGTAATGGCTTCCTACCAGTTAGTTAATGCACTGCCTATGGGAAAGTATGAGATCTAATCTGTTTTTTCATCTACTGTGGGGATACAAGGGGATTTATAGCTGCTGGGTTTTTGCCTTTTCAGTCAATTCTATGAGGTAGAGCATTACATATAGGCTGCTCTATTCTCGCATGGAGCGCTTCAGCTCCTTCCTTGAAGGGGCTGTTGGGATGAGAGGATAAAAAAAAAAATGGGATGCATGTTAACACCTGATGTCACAGATTATGGAATGGCTATGTAACTGGTTCATCTTAATGGCTGTGTCAATGGACCATCCTGCCCGGTGTTAACCTTCCTGGGCATACCACCTAATTCACCACCAATCATACTCATGTGGTCAGGCAGTAAGGGTTTCATGACAGTTAGGCCAAGAAAGTGTTTCTTGTCTGCCCTCCAGGTATTAGAGGTCTTTTCCGGTGGTTTATGAGGTCGTAGCAGGGCTTCCACAGCCTTACTACAGGTTCAGGTTTGTGGCTGTATAATAATTTAATGCTTGTTGTGATCAAATATTGATCAAGAAATTAGAGCCAAACTGCAGGTTACATTTTATATTCTTGCCCAAATCATTTGGTCTAGTTTTCCCACACTCCTGGGGAAGAACTAACTAACTTGCTGTAGAATTATGTGACATAGCTCAGGGCTAGAGCCTCTGAACTGCAGGCTGAAGGTCCATAGCATCTCTAGGTAGGGCTGGGAGGTAGAACTGGAAGTCCGTGGATGCATCAGGGTTTTTGTGCTGGCTGCAGGCTTGGACTTATAGGCAGTGAGGCTTGGGAACTCTCCCGTCCGTTTTAGGTAGGGTTATAGCCCTTGTCTGTTCCTTTGTTCTCTAGTGCCCAGATTTTAATGTTTTCTTTTGGGGCATGGTAAGGTAGACTCAGGTGGAGCAGTTCAGCTGTGCTGTGCAACTGCACATTGGGAGATTGAGGAGCAGAGTCAAAGATGGCCATAAGCTGGTCTGTCGCCCCAGCATGCTCAACAGCTATCAGAATGCAGGAGGGGTTTTTCCCAGGACTTCTGGGCCGGCAAGGGCTATGCACCAGAGTGGCCTGTTCAGTGAGTCACCTGCTGGGATTGCCTAGTGAATGGCTGGAGACTGGGCCTCTCAGTCCAAGCACTTCGAGGTAAAGGCTGATGATTTTCCCACTTATTCCAGGGACTTCAGAGTCCGCCGTATGTTAGCTGGGTGGGCTAGAGAACACCCTGCTACCCTCAATCCCTGTTGCCCTTTCTCACGGGACATTTTATTGAGTATGGTGGGCCAGTGAAAAACAGTATGCTCCTCAAGCTATGAAGCCAGACTATTCCAGGCGGCAGCCCTTATTCTGGTTTTTGTAGCTTTTAGGATAGGTGAGGTGGTGGCCGGATCCAAGGGACATTTGTCTCGATGGGCCCTCCAGCAATCAGATGTCTCCATGGAAGGGAGTTGTACCTGTATAACACTGATGGACCGGCAATGTTGCTGGACAGGGATGGAGCAGCTGCGCACCCTATCCTGGGCTTACAGTTAGGCCTCAGTTAATGGGCTGCAGTGTGGTGGCTTGGCTGGCGAGGAATACTTTGGGACGGGCTCCCACCCACTTTGTCCCAGCTTGGTTCAGTGCAGACATCTCCGCATGTAGTGGTCATTCCCAACTCAGTATTTGAGGCAAGGCCCTCAGGTGGCGGGCATGTGCAGACATGCAGTTTGGGACGCAACGATGGCCTCGGTTACCTAAGGGCATGGTCCTCAGTTTGGCCGGCATGTGCGGACATGCAGTTGGCGAGGCAACGGAAGGGCACGACCCTCAGTTTGGCAGGCACGTGCAGACATGCAGTTCAGGAGGCAACGGAAGGGCATGGCCCTCAGTTTGGCAGGCATGTGCGGACATGCAGTTCAGGAGGCAACAGAAGGGCATGGCCCTCAGTTTGGCAGGCATGTGCGGACATGCAGTTCAGGAGGCAACGGAAGGGCATGGCCCTCAGTTTGGCAGGCATGTGCGGACATGCAGTCCAGGAGGCAACGATGGCCTCGGTTACTTAAGGGCATGGGCCTCAGTTTGGCAGGCATGTACGGACATGCAGTTGGCGAGGCAACGGAAGGGCATGGCCCTCAGTTTGGCAGGCATGTGCAGACATGCAGTTCAGGAGGCAACGGAAGGGCATGGCCCTCAGGTTGGCAGGCATGTGTGGACATGCAGTTCAGGAGGCAACGATGGCCTCGGTTACTTAAGGGCATGGCCCTCAGTTGCAACGAAAGGGCATGGCCCTCAGTTTGGCAGGCATGCATGGCATGCAGTTAATAAGGCAATGTCGGCCTTGGGTACGTCTGCTTTGCTCAGATATACTCCCGCGAAGGGTTTGGTGTGGTGTCTGGAGCCCGATAGGGATGGACCAAGTGCGAAAGAAGGTCAACTGGCAAATTCGGTTGGCTATTCTGGGGCAGGGGGGGTTGGCTATTTCACACCCTGCATTCAGCATTGGATGGGGAACTGTACAGGGCCAATGGCGTTCACCTGTCTGATGCAGGTAACGTCTTTCTGGCAGACCTGCAGAGGTGTCTGCGAGAGGTGCTTCTCGGCAGTGGGTAAAAGGGGACTAAATAGAGATTTGTCCCCTTTTTGTGGCGGGAAGGTCCGGAAAGGGAAATAGGTAAGGACAGCTCGGTGGCCCCCTTAGGCACCTTTGGAGGTGATTGGCGGTTCCAGAGGCCTGTCTGTCAGAGCTTTGCAGCTTGAGGGCAGGATATGGGCTGCTTTTGGGGCCAACTTAACTCATCCACCCGAGGGTTGTGCGGCCCCTGGGGGTGGTGACCTGAGAAGGCCCCCCTACTCACCTACTGGGTGTGGCTGGCGGAAGGGGTAAGCAGATGGGGCTTGCCCTTGTCCCAAGCAGGGGCTGGTCGCCCGTGAGCTGTATGGCAAGATGCTTGCTTATAGATAGTTCCGCACCTAGGTTTCCCTCTGCAGGTCACTTTAAAAGGTGTTTTTGTATAGTTTAATAAAGTGGCCCTTGTTCAACCCAAGCTGATGTGTCCTTGTCTTATTTCGCCCCTTCACTCGCAACTGCATTTTCAAATGGAAACGTGATTTTTCAAGTTGATAGTGTCACTTTATGTAAACAAAGTTAATTCCGCTTCCTGCTATGCAGAGCCCAAACTCATTACTGAAACCACAAGCAGCACAATATAAAATATTTGCTGTCAAAAGAGCTTAAAACAAAGGTGGAAACGTTTTCTTACTTGTTCCCCTCCTTCCCCAAAGTTGCTCAGTGGACATTAATTATCACATCGGGCCTATTTAAGCCTGTTTACATGCCTTCGGATTGTACTCATTGTTCCTTCCACATTAACTGTTCCTTCAGCATGATAATTCCCATTGTTGCATAATCCAAAACATAACATTTCCACAGTCTGGAGAGCTGCAAATAAAGAGCAAAAAAGACTCTGTGCAAGAAAATAGAGGATAAGATTATTCCCTCCCCCTCATTTGGGTGACTCTTTTGGATGTCTCTCTCGAATTGGGACATCTATGTACAGAAAGGATGGGGAACCATCACCTCTCCAGATGTTGCTGGACTACAGCTCCCATCAGCCCCAGGAAGCATGGCCAATGACCAGGGATGAGAGGAGTTGTAGTTCAGCCACATCTGGAGGGCCAAATGTTCCCCATACTTGATATACAGGAAATGTATTTTTGTTGTTTGTTGCCAGCACCTTGTACTCAAGTAAAATTGATGTAAAAGTGCTGCAAGGACTGGGACCCCTTACCTGACCCTGACTCCAGAAAAAGGCTGCAGTCAATCTTCAGCCTCTTGCATCAGCTCCTGGCTAGGTTAGGGGGCATAAAACCCTGGCTGCCCTTGGGGAGCCCCTTAGGGAGTCCCAAGGGTGAGGGTACTACACCATTCTATTTTTTTAAAAACAAATCTGGAGGAGATTGGTAGTGGGGAGGGTGAATGGTGCATGTGTAGTTCCTGAGCAGGGTGAGAGCCTGTGCAGTGAATTGAATGATAGGAGAAAATCACCAGATGCCTTCAGAGTGAGAGTCTGTAACTGGCAGAAGGCTGGCCCTCCCTGAGTGTGAGACTGGGGGAGCAGATGTGCCCTGTGTGAAAAATATTGAGTGGGTCTGACTGTTTCCAATTCTTGCAGAGGCCTACTGGGATAATTTGTTCAAGTAGGTTTTGTTGGTGGGCTCTTGCTGGGGTTATGTCAGGTATTTAGGAAGAGTCTTAATAAGGAGGAACATGGGTGATGCCACCCCAATTTCAGTGATCATGGGTAGAGGGAGGTATAGCCATGGGGGGGGTGAACTACCATAGAAGACGAGGGCAAGGCTATCTTCGCCTTGTTCCTTGCTCCCAATCCTCTTATGGACGGGTTCCTCGTTGCTCATCTGCTGTGCCCACTGGCCTGTGTGTGCTGTTGTTTAATGCCAGATTGATGCACAATATCTATAATTTGATCATGGATGAAGGTGCCAATTTGGTGTGCATTACTGAGACCTGGGTGGGTGAGCTGGAAAGAGTTGATCTGACCCATCTTTGCCCACCTGGATACTGGGTGCAACACCAGCACAGGCTGCAGGGATGGGGGGAGGAGTTGCTGTGGTCTACAGAACTTCCATCTCTGTCACCAGGAAACCACTCTGTCTTGCAGCTGGCTGTGAGGGCCTGCACCTGGTGTTGGGCCAAGAAGACAGTAAACTAGGGTTGCTGCTGGTGTACTGTCCACCCTGCTGCCTGGCAGCTTCTCTGACTGAGATGGAGGAGGCTGTCTTTGCTGTGGTATTGGAGGAGTCCAGAACAATAGTCCTAGGTGATTTCAATGTCCATGCTGAGGCTGCCTCTGGTGTTCCAGCTGGGGACTTCATGGCCTCCATGACGACCATGGGGCTGTCTCAAGTTGTCACTAGCCTGATCCTTGACTTGGTTTTTGCTCCAGATGGAAGAAGGGGTGGTCTGGAGATAGAGGGTGGATGTTACCCCATGGTAATGGTCAGACCACTTCCTGGTGAAGTTTAGACTTATGGCACCAATCTTCTCCTCCAGGAGTGATGGACAGATTAGGATGTTCCACCCCTGGAGACAAATGGAATCTACTGGATTCCTGAATGCCCTGGGGGAGTTCCCAGTAGATAGAGCAGGTGACCCTGGTGAAGCCCTTTCTTGCTGTGGAATGGCGAGGTGCTTCGGGCTCTTGACACAGTTGACCCTGAGCACCGGCATTGTGGAGCCCGGATTGCAGCCTGGTACACCAGTGAGGTAAGGGCAATGAAACCGGCTGGATGACGGCTAGAGCACAAGTGGTAAAAGACATGCTGTGAGGCTGACTGGGCACAAGTAAAATATCATAACCATGCCTACTGTGTGGCGGTGAGGGTGGCGAAGAAGGCCCACTTCTCTGCCACCATCACATCCTCAAGTAGCCATCCAGTGGAGCTTTTCTGTATTGTCGGGTCTGTTGACATCACCTCCAGGAAATGGAGTTTTAAACCCTTCAGTGGCCCACTGTGAATTGTTTGCAAGGCACTTTGAGGGTAACGCTGCTCTCCTCCGTAGCAATTTGATGCCTTGTCCACATCTACTGTAGTCTCCAATGAGGTGTCCAGTGCAACGGCTGCTGCAACTTCTTGGGAACATTTTCAGTTGATGCAGCCTGATGATGTGGACAAGGTGCTAACAACACAGTGTGACAAGGGCTTCAACAGGATCACCTGCTATGTCTATTGGGAACGCCCACAGGACATACAAGAATCCAGTGGATTCCATTAGTCTCTGAGGGTGGACCATCTTAATCTGTCCACCACCCCCGCAGGGGAGGATTGGAGTCACAAGTCCAAACTTCACCAGGGTTTACTAGGGTGTGCTCTGCCCTATGTGTTAAGCCAGTGACAACTCCATGGTCATCATGGAGGCAATGAAGTCCAGAGCTGGAACAGTAGAGGCAGCCTCAGCATGGACACTGAAATCACCCAGGACTATTGTTCTGGGCTCCTCCAATACCACATTCTCTTGTGCATTCTCTTTTGCAAAAAGTATTCCACTAAGTGACTTTAACTTAGCGCTAGATTGGATGCAACCCGAAGTCACCCAATAGAGTCACCTCTTCACATACATGAGAGGCAGGGAATACTTCTGTCCCGTTTACTAGAAGTGGGGCAGTTAGGTAATTTTAGACTCTGGGTCCCCCTCTTCAGGTGGCAGTATGAATTCCTTTACTTACTTGAAAAATGACATAAGCCAGCCCTGGACACCAACTTTGGTGTCTCTCTGTTTCTTATTTTTCCAGTCTTGCATTCAGTTCTTCACCTTTCCACATCACTTTGTTAATTCTTTTTTTTTTATTAAGTCCTCATGAAAGGTCATCAGCATTTTAGTGCAAGTTTCTTCTCATATACACACTTTCATGAAAATTTGTTCAATATACCAATTTTTGCAAATCAATTTCTTCTAATATGATGCATCTATGTATGTTCTTTTCACTAATATATGCATTTTATGCACACTTTATTTACTTGGGTGGAGAACTGCACTGCAAATTTCAGAAAAGTGTGCATTTCAAAGGATGGCTGTATTTTGGTTTGTGTATTGTTTCAGAAAGGGTAGATTAGATAGGTTCACCTTAAATGCAAACTCAGACGAATTTCTATCCCAACCCTAGCCAGTCCTCCTACTGGCAAGGGGCCTTCCTATTCATCCTACTAATTGGGGCCCTGATCATCTGCCCTCAAGTCCTCCCCTGAGATGACCACTGCTCTCAAATCATAATTTCATAATTTTATGAAACTCTATGCAACCACACCCCTCACTCATGCCATGGGGTAATTTTTCTCTCCAGGGTGCTGCAGAACAGGTTTGCTTCTATGTTAAGCCTTCTCCTTTAAGACATTCTAACTGTAGCCCCTTCCTAGCAGCAATCACAGATCATTCCAAACATGCAGCCGTCAGCCCTTGTAAGATAATTTGTAAGCCCTAACAACAGTGTTGTGCATCCTTTCCTCATTTGAAATGACCTTTACAGGATAATAATGTCTACCTTGTTGAGTCTTAATTGCCTAATTAGAGGAGCATTTTTTCAGTTAGACAAACATGTAAAAATTCCTACTCTTTTAATTGTGCCTATCTTATTTTCTTGCATTTGAATCTCAATCAGCCTCAATAGGACTTGAAAAAAACCTCTCCATCTATAGCAGAAATCTCTTTCGATAAATGTTAAATGCAACAAAACAACAACAAAACTTCTGAAAAAGTTACTGTAAGTGCCTATGGAGACTCTTTTGGCAATGAAGAAGAAAAACCTTTTTCTTGTAATTTGAACCCATTGGTTTGGGTTCCTACCCTCTGGTGGAGGACCACTTGATCCACTGAGCCAGATCCAAAAGTAGTCACCCTTCTGCAGGCCATATTTGCCAGGTGAGCGGATCTGCCCACCTGTCAATCACCAGCTATCACATAAATGGCATATACATGATTTATAACGTATGGTTAAGATGCAAGACAGTACATCCATAAGTGCATCAAATGGGATTTATTATTATTATTGATGGCAATATATTGTGAATTATGCACGGGGTCTTGTTATGGCATCTAAAAATTGACTTTTCTAACTTGTTAGTGGCGCATTAATCATTGGTTTGGGTACTCAGTAATGAAGAGTTATTACCAGAGGTACAAAAATCTAGTTGCCCAGTTGCCTCATATGACTTAAAAACTGGAGCTAGTAAGTGGTGACTTCAGAAAGATACGGAGCTTGTTCTGAGGGGGGCTTCTACATGCTGAACATGTTTAGAAGCCTCCACACAATCAGGAACCTTTATAAGGCCAGGCTACTATTACATAGAGGCTTCTAAGCAAGTCCAGCCAAAGAACCTCCCTTCAGACTTTTGCACACAATGCACAAGGGTCAGGCACAGGGACATTAGGGTGGGGCTCATGTGTATGGCTCTGCCCTTCTACACAATTTTAATGATCACATGTTCAGGCAAACACCTACAGAGGGTTCTTAAAAATGTCTCACCCTACACATAATTTTGCCTCATAACTTCACGTGTACATGCAGAGGGGGAAGGTGACAGAAAATAAAGAGAGAAAATAATGTTTTACTAGCAAAAAGGCCAACTACTCTTCAGAAATGATCTATGTCTTATATATGTCCAGTAGCCTTAAGGTTATAAAGAGATGTCATTTTAAAACAACGAAAGCACTTAAAATGTACTGGCTTAAAAATATCATATATTCAACCTCTAGGGCATTCAGAAAGCCTTTTTATTGTGTCAATATCTTCTGGATAATTTGTACAGTTTGCACCACATATATTATTCATATTGACAATTTTGTTGTATTTCAAAGTCAACACATCATTCTGTGTTAATAGTTTGCTTTAAAGAGAGAGATCAAAAATCCAGCATTTACTATTGTCACCTTTTCTGGGCCCCATGCCCATCAGCTTTTAGGTCAGCTTCTCTTTGTTTCTTTTAGGAGTTCAAGCTGCACTCCCCCCCCCATCTACCTATCACTCTGTAACTGACTGTGAACAATCAATTGAAATTGAAATATCCCACTACCTTCGGACCAGCCGTCTACCTATCAGATCAGAGAAGCACTGCTCATCATGAGAGAAAGTATATTGTCCCATCACCCCTCTCCACTAGTCCCCCTTAGCCTTCCTCAACAGTAGAGCAGTGGTGGCTGTCGGCTCCATGTCAGTGGGACAGTGGAATCCATCTTCTTGAAACGGATTCCACTGCCCCACTGACATAGAGCCGACAGCTGCTACTGGAATAGAGATGGGGTTGAAGTTGGGTCAGTTTTTATGTAAAGGCAAACCTATCATATTCGCACTTCGTGAAACAACATGCAGACTGAAACAGAGTCAACTTTCAAAATTCATACTTTTTCTGAATTTTACAACATGGTTCTCCAGCCAAGTAATGTGCAAAAAATGCACATACTAGGGTAAAGTGTGCATAAAAATATGCATATTTTCATCAATAATAACAAACAAAAATGCACTATATTATTTATACATTTATTATTTACATATTTATAATCTACACTTTCATAAGAATATATCAAGATGGTCTGCAGTGTATAAAAATAAAAACCGTAAAAACAGCTACAAAAACATTAAAAACAACAATCAAACATTGATAAATACAGATGGGGTTAAAAGGAAAAACTCAAATTACAAAGGCCTGGCTAAACAATATACTTTTCACAAGACATCTGAAAAAAGGGAGAGATGATTCCTGTAAGCAATGGTAGAGAACATTGCTTACAAAAACATATATATTAGGTAACATTGTATATATTAGGAGAAATTCAGCTAAAAGGCTAATGAATTTTGATGAGCATTTTTTTTAAAAAAAATCACAAACTCATGTAGAAATATGGAGAGCTGAACTTGAGATTGGAAAAATGAGAAACTAATGAAGAACTGAAATGGACACATGCACCCATCCCTGTTCCAGAGCCATCCTCTGCCTTCTTCAGGCTCTTCCTTCTGTGACTTCCTCTGCGACTTATAAGCCTTATAAGCTCACAGCTTCTAGGGTTACCATTATTTTGTCATTTCAAAAAGAGTACATTTGGCTTCGATAAGTGAAAAGTAAGAGTATGCTGTTGCACCATCTCAAAAAGAGTACATGTACTCTTAAAAGAGTATGGTTGGTAACCCTAACAGCTTCTGATCAGTGCCCACACACACACATACCCAGCAGCACTCCATCCAGGCTGATTACTGGTTAAGCTATGTAACCCATCTAGCAACCGCTTCTACTTGCTATTTTTTTTAGCAAATGCACCTAAAATGGCAAGAAAGGTAAAGAACATGCTTGCTTCCACGTAAGCATATGCATTTAATTGTAGTTAGGAACAAAGCGTAGTACCAAGGTGGTGCCCAATGGACCCAGTGCTACCTCCATTTCTCTGATAGTTTGGGCATATGAGATCCTTCTCTGTCCTTCCAGCCAAAGGTGACATTGAATTTTACAAACTCAGAGAAGCACGGGAAGGAGATAGGTAAGCTAGTTATGTTTCCTCTTCTCCTTCTTCTGTAAAGGCTGAATTCATGCATCTTCAACAGAGGAAATATTGCTGTTACTTTTGCTGAGGCATAAATGATTCCCATCACTTGAGAAAATGTAATGGGAGAACTGATCATCAAACAGGAATTCAGAAAGCAGGAAACTTCATAGAATCATGAAATCATAGAATGATAAAGTTGGAAGGGGTCTACAAGGCCATGAAGTCCAACCCCCTGATCAGTGAAGGAATCCATCTTAAAGCATACCTGACAGGTGGCGGTCGAGCTGCTTCTTGAATGCCTCCAGGGTTGGAGAGCCCATCACCTCTCTAGGTCATTGGTTCCATTGTCGAACCACTCTAATAGTCAGGAGTTTTTCGTAATGTTTAACTGAAATCTGGCTTCCTGTAACCTGAGCCCATTATTCCGTGTCCTGCACTCTGGGACAATTGTGAAGAGATCCTGGCCCAAGTACTTAAACGGTGTTACCATATCTTCCTTCAGTCTTCTCTTCTCAAGGCTAAACATGCCCAGTTCTTTCAGTGTCTCCTCAAAGTGCTTGGTTTCCAGTCCCCTTATCATCCTCCTTGCCCTCCTCTGAACCCGTTCCAGTTTCTCTGCATCCTTCTTAAGGTGTGGTATCTGCATCCTTCTTAAAGCGTGGTATCCAAAGAGTGGATGCAGTACTCAAGATGAGTCCTAAGCAGTGCCGAATAGAGGGGAACCAATGCTTCACACAATTTTGAAACTATACTTCTGTTAATGCAGCCTAAAATAGCATTTGCCTTTTTTGCAGCCATATTCAAATACTAAAATAGCATTTGCCTTTTGTGGGCTCATATTCAGCTTGTGATCAACAACAATCCCAAGATCCTTGCATGTAGCATTTCTGAGCCAAGTATCCCCATCTTATACCTGTGCTGTGGTTTCGTTTTTCTAAGTGTAGAGCTTTGCACTTATCCCTGTTAAATTTCATTCTCCAGCCTATCAAGATCACTTTGAATTTTGTTTGTCTTCCAAGGTACTCCTCCCAATTTTGTATCAACTGCAAATTTGATAAGCATTCCCTACACATCCAAGTCATTAATAAAAATGTTGAAGAGCACTCGACCCAGGACCAAGCCCTGAGGTAGCCCACTTGTTACATCCCCCCCAGTTTGAGAAGGAACCATTAAGCACTCTTTGAGTAAGATTCTGGAGCCAACTGTGGATCCACCTGATAGTTGTCCCATCTAGCCCACATTCAGAATATCATGGGGCACTTTGTCACAAGCTTTGCTGACATCAAGATATATTATGTCCACAGCATTCCCATAGTCTACCAGGGAGGGTACCTGATCAGAAAATGAGATAAGATTAGTCTACCAAAATTTGTTCTTGATAAATCCATGTTGGCTTCTAGTAATCACTCCATTTTTTCAAGGTGCTTACAGAATGACTGCTTTACAATCTGCTCCACAATTTCCCCAGGTATCAATGTCAGGCTGACTGGTCTGTAGTTCCCAGGTTCTTCCTTTCTGTCCTTTTTGAAGATAGGGACAACATTAGCCTTCCTCCAGTCATCCGGCACTTTGCCCTTCCTCCATGATTTTGCAAATATAACAGACAGTGGTTCCGAGAGTTCTTCAGCCAGTTCCTTCAATACTCTAGGATGCAGTTCATCAAGACCTGCAGATTTGAACTCATTCAAAGTGATTAAAATGTAAATGTACTGCCTTCAAGTTGATTCTAACCTATGGCAACCCTATGAATAGGGTTTTCATGGTAAGCAGTATTCAGAGGCAGTTTACCGCCTTCCTTTGAGGCTGAGAGGCAGTGAATGGCTCAGGGTCATCCAGTGCGCTTCATGGCTGTGTGGGGATTTGAATCCGAGTCTCCCAGGTTGTAGTCCAACACTCTAACCGCTATACCACACTGGCTCTCTTCAAAGTGATTAGGTATTCCTTAATCATTTGTCTATCAACCTCAAGCTGCAATCCTGCCCCTTTAATTTCACATTTCCCAGGAGGGTCATAGATCCTCTTTTGGGAGAAGACTAAGCCAAAGTAGGAATTTAGTACTTCTGCCCTTCCTTTGTCATCCTTTATCATTTTGCCATCCTCATTGAGTTGTACCACCATTTCTTTTCTCTGTCTTTTACTACAGATGTACCTGAAGAAAGCTTTTCGTTGTTTTTAGCATGTCTCCCTAACCTCAGCTCGTTTTCAGCTTTAGCCTTCCTGACACCATCCCTGCAATTCTGTGCTGTCTGTACTCTTCCTTTGTGGTCTTGCCTTCCTTCCACTTCCTGTATGAGTCCTTTGTTTTCAGGTCATCTCTAAGCTTTCTGTGAAACCAATTTGGCTTCTTCTGCTGTCTTTCCCCTTTTTTCCTTGATGGAATTGTTTGCCATTGTGCCTTTAGAATTTCCTCGTCTCTTGTCACAGAACCTTACTTACCTTTGTTCTGAGTTTATTAAAACCAGCTTTCCTGAAGTCCAGGGTACACATTTGGCAGAATTTGTCTCCCAACAGATATCGGGGTAATTGAAGTCCCCCATTTCTACTATATCATGCCTCCTTGAAACACTGGCAATTTGCTTTGCAAAAGTTTTATCCTCATCTTCCTCCTTGATTGGGTTGTTGGTAGTAGACTCCAACTACCATGTTCCTTTTATTCCTTGCCCCATTAATTTTAATCCAGATACTCTTGGTGGAGCTACCAAGCTCATCCTCTTTTACTTCTGTGCAGGGATATATATTTTTAACATATAGCGTGACTCCATCTCCCTTTCTATTCCTTCTGTTCTTTTTTAACAAGTTCTGTCCTTCAATTGCTGTATTCCAGTCATGGGAGTCATCCCACGTTTAGTTATACCTATCAAGTTGTATTTATTCTCCTGTATTAAGAGTTTAAGTTCGTCCAGTTTGTTTCCCATACTTGGGCATTAGTATACAGCCATCGAAGACCATATGATTTACGGTCTGGCTTCCTTCCTACATTTTTATGAAGACTATTACTGGGCCACATTAGAGCCATTCCATTGGTTCCTCTTACTGCACACAAGCCTTTGCTCATTGTTACCACCAAGTTTACATCTCCCTCCCACTTAGGATTCAGTTTAAAACTCTCCTGATGAATTTCCCCATGCTGTGGCCAAACACATTCTTCCCAGTCCTTGTGAGGTGTAACCCATCACTGCCCAGCAGTCCATCTTCTAGGAAGCATAGCCCATGGTCCCAGAATCCAAATCTCTCACATCAGCACCACCTTTGTAGACAGTCATTCATTCACCTGGAGTATTTTTCTTTCCCTTTCCACTCCTCTTCTAAGTACAGGAAGGATGGACGATAAAACTGTCTGGGCCCCAAAGTCCTTGAGTTTACTTCCCAGAGCTTCAAAGTCTGACGTGATTTCTTTGCAGCTCCGCCGGGCAGTATCATTTGTTCCCACATGGATGAGCAGAAAGGGTATCTGTCAGTGGGCTTTATGAGCAATGGCAACCCTTCCATCACATCTCTAATCCATCCTCCAGGGAGGCAGCATACCTGGCGAGTCCGTGGATCTTCTCGGCATACTTGGGTTTCAGTCCCATGCAGTATGGAGTCTCCCACTAATACTACTCCTCTTCTTGCCATGAGGTGTGGTTTCATTGCCTCTGCTTGACTGAGCTTCAGCCTCTAGCTCGCTGTTGTGTGGGGTCTCCTGTAATTCTTCCCCTGTCCACCAGTGTTAAGTGCCTGGAAGCAGTTCCATAGTTCCACCGGTGAAGGGTGTCTTCACGCTCTTCTGTTCCTGTCACCCTTTTCCACGGAGTTTCCTCCACTTCATTGTTGCTCTCCACAACAATCTTCTCTTCTGCTTCAACATGCTGTTGTTCTTCCACCTCTTGTAGTTGTCTTTACTGTTATTGTTCCAGTGTTCTAAGAACTCTTCATCACCCTTCGTTCCAGTCCCCTCACTTTTTCTTCCAACAGCACCACCAGCTGGCACTTGTTACACGTGTACCCATGTTGTTCTCAGGAAGAAAACAAACACTGCACACACTTTGCAGGTTACCACCACTGGGGTGTCCTTCCCTTCCATAGTCTCTACTGCCTTTGTTTCTTTCTTTCTACTTGTATTGGAATGGCCTGTGCTTTGTCCTGTCCTGCTTCAGGATAAATAGCAGAGTCCCACTGGTATGTGATGCACCGTACAAAGCGAAAAATTTTTTAGGGACCTCCCCCTTGATCTCCCCCACTTAACTCTGCAAAACTCCTGTTAGGGGACTCTGTTCGCTCATTCTGTGAGAGATGGCTTGCTTGTATCTCCTCTGAACCAGCTGACACAGCTCCTTCTGCTCTGCTCAGTTAGGAGTCAGGAAACAGAATGAAAACTCCCAACACAAACAGCTGCTCCTAGTTGCACTCAGCAGCTATCAGGCCACGCCCATTCCAGTCAAGGTGCTATGGAGCCCTTCAGATCACATGGTCAGAGCACACAGCTTCAGAGCCCTCTTTGTCTTTGTCTGTCTCTTCCTTCCTACACCTCCTCTGCCAAACTCCTGTTCGCTTCCTCTGCTCTCTCTCAGAGCTGGCTTGCTTGTATCTCCTGTGGACCAGCTCCCACAGTTCCCTCTGCTCTGCTCAGTTAGGAGTCAGAAAACTTCTCTTCAACTCACTCTTTTATCCCTTCCTGCTCTTGTCCTCATTATGTGCCTCATTCTCCCCATATGTGAAATGGGAATAATACAATCTGCGGGTGCCATTTTCTTTGACGAGAACTTCATTCATATTTTGCAAAGGGATCAGATATGCTTTTTGTTTGTTTGTTGCTAACACACACAAACACTCAAATGCCTCCAGAAAAAAACTTTGTTGCACTTGTTGTAACACTATAGCACCACTTACTGGTTTGCCTGGAGAAATTTTCTTTAGCAACCTCTGAGCTCTTATGGCTTGCCTCCTGTGTTAACACAAGAGATTTCAAACAGCAGGTGAGAAGTCCTAATGAAGGTATAATGCCCCTGTGAATTTTTTGTCTTTAAACTCTACAAAAAGGGGAAAAATTAAGGAAGAGAATCACTAAACATGTATCCTTCTTAATTTGTGTTGTATTTCGTTTTTGTTGTGCTTTCTGTTGTTTGTTTGTACATGTTTTTGTGATTTTTTACTATGATATATTGTATTTTATCTTGTTTGTTCACCGCCCTGAGAGCTATTCTGCTAAGGGCGGTATATAAATTGAAATAATAAATAATAAATAAATAAAGAACAGAGAAAGCTAGATTCAAATAAAGAGCTGTGTGACATGTTTATAATGAAAATAGTATTGTGTGGACTACATAAAGTGGCCATGTTTTCCTTACACTGGGTAACAGACATCCAAATTCCAAACATTCCAATAAGCTGAAGTGATTTCTACACTTCTGGCTTCAGCAAGTCCCACATTTGTATTTATTTGTTTATTCAAAAATATATATACCACTTTTCATTTATAAGTTTATGAATCTCAAAGCAGTTTACAGTCTACATAAAACCATTAAAACCAATTAATTGCCACAGTTAAAACAGGAGTGGGAAACATCAGGCCTGGGAAACATCAAATGTGGCCCTCCAGGTCTCTCTTTCTGGCCCTCAAAACTCTACTCAGGCCCTCACTGGCCCTGCTTTGGACCCTGCATATTTTTGCCTGGCTGGAACTTAGCTTTGAACTCTAATAATGCCTCTTGCTCGTCTGGATGGAGGATGCATACGGGGGTGTGAGTGTGAGTAGAAACTAGCCTACGATACACTTCTGCTTTTGGCCCCATCCAGCACTGGCATGTGGCACTCGGAAGATTGCCCAGAAGCAAATGTGGCCCTTTGACTGAAAAAAAGTTCTCTGGTCCTGAGTTAAAAACATATGCATAGTCATACAATTTCAACAACTACAGCATAGAACCAAAAAAGAACTCAATATCAACAGTCGGGAAATGCCAGGGTAAATAGAAAGGTGTGCAAAAGCACCTCTTCATTAGTGCTCACCTGGTCGCCATTAGTTCATGCCACAAAGTTCATGGGCTCCTGCTGGGAGGAAGGGAGGGATATAAATCAAATAATAAATAAATAAAATGGGCACAACAATGGGAAAAGACCTCCATCAAACCCTGGTCAACCAAACTTCAGTAGGTTGCAGTGCAGGCAGGTACAGCACTTCTTCGTGCAGCGCATAGTCAAACTATGGAATTTATTCCCACAAGAGGCAGTGATGGCCACCAACTGGGATGGCTTTAAAAGTGCATTAGACAAATACATGGAAGATAAGGCTTTCCATGGCTACTAGCCACAATGGCTATGCACACAGTTGGAGGCAGTGCGATTCTGAATACCAGTTTCTGGAAACTGCAGGAAGGGAAAGTGCTGTTGTGCTCAGGTCCTGCTTATGGGCTTCCCAGAGGCATCTGGTTGGCCACTGAGAGAACAGGATGTTGGACCAGATGGACCATTGGCATGATTCTGCAGACTCTTCTCATGCTCTTATGGGAGCGCCACCTGTAGATCACAGTGATTCTTTCCATGTGGCAGGAATGGCCCTGGGATAGATCATACTTCTTCAAGCAAGAACAGTATATGAAGCAAAAAGAATATACTAATCAGTTAATTTTATTCCCATTAGGGTCATAGAATCATAGGCCTAGAAGGCCATCGAGTCCAATCTCCTGCGCAATGCAGGAATCCAAATTAAAGCATACCCGGCAGGTGGCTGCAGCTGCCTCTTGAATGTCTCCAGTGTTGGAGAGCCCACCACCTCTCTAGGTAATTGGTTCCATTGTTTTCCTGCTCTAACAGTTTTTTCTGATGTTCAGCTGAAATCTGGCTTCCTGTACTTGAGCCCATTATACTTTTTCCTGCACTCTGGGACAATTGAGAAGAGATCCTGGCCCTCCTCTGGTGGCAACCTTTCAAGTACTTGAACAGTGCTATCATATCTCCCCTCAGTCTTCTCTTCTCAGGGCTAAACATGCCCAGTTCTTTCAGTCTCTCCTCATAGGGCTTTGTTTCCAGTCCCCTGATCATCCTCCTTGCCCTCCTCTGAACCTGTTCTAGTTTGTCTGCATCCTTCTTAAAGTGTGGTATCCAGAATTGGATGCAGTACTCAAGCTGAGGCATAACCAATGCCGATTAGAGGAGAACCAATACTTCACGTGATTTGGAAACTAAACTTCTGTTAATGCAGTCTAAAACAGCATTTACCTTTTTTGCAGCCATCTCACACTTGGCTCATATTCAGCTTGTGATCAACAACAATCCCAATGTTTTCTGAATGAATCAGATTAGGGAGTGTCTAATCCCTTTTGGCTCATGCTCTTTCTGTGTTTAGTTTGGAGCTTTCCAAACTTTTGACCTTCAGGGAATCCATTTCACGTTGTTCCATCAGGCAAGAAGTCCCCAAAATTGTTTTATGGAAACTTTGCAGTGTATTGTGCAGGATCTTAATATATTGCCACTTTTCATATTCTTATGCCCAAGAGCTGAGATCCAGCCATGAGGGCTTCCTAAAAGTCCCACTGGCATCAGATGTATGGTAGGTGGCAGCAGTGGCTGGATGGGCGGGGAGGAGTCACTATGCTAGCTTCCCAGCAGGTGGCCCATAATTGCTTACTAGGAGGAAGAGGGGAATCCTGAGGTGACAGGAAAGTCAATGTGGTACTTAGTGGCTCTGCTCACCAGCTGAGCCACTTCTGGTAGGTGGGCACAAGAGAGAGCTCCTTTTTTGTTGTGGGCACCTCAGATCTGAGACACTCTCCTAAAGGGACTTGCCTTGCATCATCACCATTTGCCTTTTGGTGGGCAGTGAAGACCATGCTCCTTCATAGTTTACTTCTCGGCCAAGTTTACCATAAGGCAAGTTGAGGTGGGTGTCACAGCAAGTTGACAGGTAATTAATGTATTAATGTTGTATTTGCACTGCCAGAGAGGGGGAGAAGTGCTTGTTGGATTTTCTGCTCCAGTTGCCAAAATAAGAACTTGACTGTCTTAGGTACCATGACCCTTGACAAGGAGAGGTGGCACTTCCTTTTCCTTCCCAGGCAGCGAAATGTCTTGGTCTAGCCCTTAAATCAGGTGTGAGGGTCTGTTGGCCCTCCAGATGTTTCTGAACTTCAACTCCCATCACCCTGGCCATTGACCATTCTTGCTGGGGCTGATGGGAGCTGTCATTCACCAGCATCTGGAATGCCACTGGTTCCCTATAATGTCTGTTTTTAACCTGCTGCTCCTTTTAGGATTTATAGTTTGTTTTCAGACTACATTTAATTATGTTATTTTGGTTTCCTATTTGGATTGATTAATTGATTGATTGTTAACTACCTTGAGTATTATGATAGAAATATGGGATTTAAATAGTATTAATAATAAACAGAAAAATCTATTCCTTTAATTATTATTAAATGAAGAGAGGGTTTCAAAAAAATTCCAGCTTCAATGCAGATCAGAAGAATTTTCTTCTGGCTTCTTGGGAGAGAGAGAAAAATGTATATTTTTATGATCTATTTTAAATTGTTTTAACTAGCTGTATGTTTTATTTGTATATCTAATTTTATTGGTCTGTGACTATAAAAAACAATTAATTTATATCCTACCCTTCAATCGAATTATAAGGGCAGCTTACGATAAAATATTTTGAAACACAACTAAATAGCAATTACATAAAAATAAGCTGGAAATATATAAAAGCAGTACTGAAATCATACACAAGGCAGAATAAAAAAAACCACAAGCTTAAAAATCTGGGAAAATAAAATTTAACAAGTCTTTGCCTGGTACCAGAAAGACATCAAAGTAGGCACCAGGCAAGCACTCTGGGGAGCCACAACTGGTAAGGCCCTTCCTCTTGTTACCAACTCTAATCCTACTTCAGATGGTGGGGAGACCCAAAAAAGAGCGTCTGTTGATGCTCTTAGAGCAGGGGTGTAGTTATTCATGGACTCAGGGGGTCTTAGTCCCCTTACTTTTTTGGGAGCAGGGTCCCTCTGTCTCCAGCATCCTATGAGCCAATCAGCATGAAAGGGGAATGTGTTAACCACTGAAAAGAGTCTTCTAGCATGCTTCCTTGCACTTTACTGCTGATTGGAGCCAATCAGAGTGAAAGGAAGTAAGTCAGTCACTGAGAAGACTCTTCTCAGTAGCTAACAATCTTCTCTTTCTTGATCATTGGCTCCTAGGGACTTCTGTTGTGGGAAAAGACGTTAACAAAGATGTCATTCCCAACCCAGCAGCAAAAAAGGGGGAAGGGGTGTGGCTGTGACTAACATGGACCCTGCACTTCTGAATTTGCCACAACACTACTGAGTATGGGCAGACATATGTGATGAAAGGTAATCTTCAGATATCCTGCCCCAAACTTGGAAGAGCTTTACAAGCCCAGACCAGCACTTTGAACTGAGCCTAGAAATAGGTGTCATCAGCAGCATACTGATGGCACTTAGATATAGAACACAAAAGAGTCAGTGCCATGGTGGGTGCTATGATACTCTGATATGTTCCATTCCAATTCTCCGGGGCCAGAGAAGATTCTTTTTCGCAGGGGTTCCCAAACTGTGCTCTGTGGACCCCCAGTTGCCTGTGAGCTTCATTCAGGTGGCATGTCCACATTAAATACACATATTGATTTTAATTGTATTTTACTCCATAGAATTCAAATGGTAACACACTAAAATACAATCTAAGCAATAAAAGAAGCAATAAAAATACCATACAAATCATACAGCATCTAGCACAGTACATTACAACTGCTACAACAGGCAGAAAAATCAATAAGTGGTCCACCAAGACCATCAGCAATTTTCAAGTGGTCTGTGGGAGGGGGGGAAGTTTGTGAACCACTCCTTTTTAACATTGTTCCTGGGAAATCTCTGCCTTTTAAAAAAAAATAAATCTTTTTTTTCATTGTGGATGTGGCCACATTGGGGAGTAAAGTGAGGAGTGACATGCTGACACATATTTTGTTTTGAGCAGCAGCCCAGTCAGTTGTGGCCCTCTCCTTCCTCTGACCTGGCAGCAGTGGTCTGATCTCACCTCCTGCAATCGCTATTCTCCCACTAGTAAAGATTATGGCTGGGAATGAGCTCCACATTTGGGGGCTTTTACCAACCTCCACTTTAGCAGCCGTTTGCTGCCACTGTACTTTCTGAAACAATATGAGAACTGAAACACAGCCATCTTTCAAAATTCACATTTATGCGATGCTGTTCTCCAACCAAACAATGCTCACCAAAAATGTATATATGGGAGGAAAGTGTGCACAAAATCAATATATTAATGAAATATAATGCAAAATATAATGTAAACATGCATCATATTAAGATAAATTGCTTGTAAAAATGTGTACATTAGTCAAAACAGCATAAAATGTATCTATTAGGAGAATTTGCACTAAAATGCTGAGGAATTTTCATTAGGATTTGTAAAAAAAAAAAAAGACACCTGCATATCACTTCAGAAATGTGGAGAGCCAAATTTAAGATTAGAAACATGAGAAAGTGAGAGAACTGAAATTGACAGACCATTCAACCCCTATTTGTAGCCAATGTTAAGTCCTACTCAGAGTAGACCCACTGAAATAAAAAGACTCAAGTTAGCCATGCCTGTTATTTTCAAAAAGTCTACTCTGAACACTACTACAGGTGGATATAACTAGAGATAGACAAATCTGTCATTTTTGCTTCTCTCAGTTTCTCCTTTTATCAACATGAAGTTTAGTTTGCCCCATTAACTTATCAATTTGCGATTTTCTTTTAAAAAGCCGCAGGGAAATTCGTAAGCATTTTCATACACGTTTCTCCTAACGTATGCATTGGAGTACACAATTTAGCCTTATATATGCATTTTAGCTGCACTTTCCCCTGATATAATGTAGCTTTGTACATCATTTCCACTAATCTGGCCATTTCGGTGCACAGTTTTGGGTTGGAGAACTGCGTCGCAAAATTTGGAGAAGTGATAATGTTAAAGGCTAGCTGTGTTTCGATTCACCTACTGGTTTAGGAAGAGCAACTTCGGTCAGCTCACATTACAATGAGAAACAAATGAATTTCTCCCGCATCCCAAGATACAACCCATGGTCTGTATCTGAGAAGTTTTTACGCAGAGCGGTAGAAGTAAGCCTTTCTCTCCCTTCCCCTAGCTAGCTTGCTACATAGCCGCTGTATGCTTCATCACTGCTCTGTCTATCTATATAATCGGGATATTAAAGGAGGGCGGGGGCTGGATTTCTTGGTGGCAGCGCTAGCAGGCGGCAGCCCTATTCATCATCAGCGATTTTAATCCCGCATTGCTGCTTCATTTCCCATCCGCCCCCTTTCCAGGAAACAAACGGTCAGTTTATAACCACTGCAGCTGATCTCCGTTTCTTCATTCTCTGTGGGAACGCGAGGGAGGGAACGGGGGGGGGAGAGAAAAGCCAGAGCACTCTTCAGACAGAAAAATGTCTCGCCTAATGTCAACAAATGGCCTTCCCTTTTAAAAAACGAGCTCCACATTTCAAGTGGCACTTCCTCTGTCATCACCGCCGCTGCCGTAAACTTTTGAACCCTGTCAGCAACGGCGCATGTGGCTATGGCGGGCCGGGAGAGAGAGGAAGAAAGAAAGAAAAGGGAGAGAGAGAGAGAGTGATTAGTGGCTAGAAGTGCAGCAGAAAGTAGCCTGTCCTCCTTCACCCCCATCCCCGCTGTCCCCACCGCCAAGGAACAAAAACAAGATGAAAAAGGAGAGCTGAAAAATTCTCTCGGGGACGATTGAGCACTATCAAACCCAACTGCAGTAATACTTTACTGTCTGCTGCAGATATTGAGCCCTCGCGTCGCAGTAATTGTCACCGTGACAGAGCTGGGAACACTTGCTGTAATTAGGACAGTTGTTTTGTCATGTGTAACGATCTGAAGAGAAGCAAGGAAAAAGAGGCGAACGAGCACTAATCTGCCGGTGGCGCAGCAGAGGAGAACCAGGCAGGGGGCACACAGCCAAGGAGCTCGGCTCCAAGGAGAAAGCGTGCCCCACAGTGGAGCTTCTGCATCGGCCAGGACTGGGTAGATTTTTCATCGCAGGAGCCTCGTGGAAGTGAACCCCATAAGAAAGCTTTCACTGTGATAGAAGCTTTAGAACAGCCTTCCTCTACTACGTGGTACCCTCCAGATGATTTGAACTACAACTCCCATCATGCCCATCCATTGCACATGCTGGCTGGAGGTGATGGGAGTTGTTCTCCATCAACATATGGAGGACACCCAGTTGGAGAGGTCTGCTTTAGAAGCTTCTGGTTCTGAGTCCTTGCTCAGTACTGCATAGGGCACAGTGCAGCTTCTTTCATTTGTTTACTTGTTTCTAGGTCACCTTTTGGGGGCAGCTTACACAAAGCAAATGTGAAATATATAACAAAATGCAATATTGAATTTGGAGGGGCATCACACTGACAAGTGGCTCACAAGTTACAGTGTCTTCCAGGTGTGCTGCCTGGAGCTTGTTTATTTATTTATTTATTTGTGTAAATAGTTATAAAGCACACGCACACATATCTAATTGTATGATATTTTCTGAGCTTTCATGCTGCCATGCGGTGTCACGTGGGGGGGTGCAGTGTGGTGGCAGGGGAGCAAGCGAGGTGACGGCATGAGGGAAGCAAGGATGTCTGGTGGGGGTGGGAGAGAGCGCTGGGAGGATGGGTGTAGGGTGAGTGAGATGAGTGGGTGGCCGTGGGGCAGTCAGGTTTGGAACAAGCAGCTGGGGGGCAAGAGGTGGCGGCGGTGGGCATGATGCCTGGAGGGGATGCAGGTAAATGCCCTAGGTGGGGAGGTAGTCTAGCCGTATTGCATGGAGCTATGCAATGGCACTGTTTGCCAAGGGGGAAGCAGCAGTGTGTGGCAGCAACACAGTGCAGTAACAAGTGAGAAGCATTAGCAGGCCAATAGTGGCTGGTGTGCACCAACATCTGGAAGCTCTGGGGGGAATTGCAAAAGGGTTTGGTATCAGGGGCATTTGTGAGTGCCTGGGGGGCGTTTGTGAGTGTGTGTGTTGTGGAGTCCCTGTGTGTGCATATGTCTGTGTGTTTGGGGGTGCCGTGTGGAGAGGTGCCTGGGGTTGTGTGTTTTGGGGGTGGGGACTGGTGAGTGAAGCAAGGCAGTGTAAAACATAATGCAATATTAACATCAATAAAATCATCAGTAAATACTGGTTGGTCAAAATTAACATCCCAAAGACTTCTCTGAACAATGAAGACATCTGAAGACATCTAAAAGGAAGCAGGGCCAACTCTTGCAGGACTTCTATTGACAGAGAGTTCCATAGGGCAGGGCTCACCACATTAAGGTTTGGTCCCTGGGAAAGGCTGGCCAGACTTCAGTGACATGGGGGATAGGATAGCCATTTTCCAGTTCCACAAATCTGGCCCAGCTAATTAGCATACTATGCAAATTATTTTCTAACATGCAAATTAATCATATTGATGGTTGCATTGTCCAGTTATTTTGTTTTTGTGCCTACCATGGACTGTGAAAAAGACAAATAATTGGGTGTTAGAACAAATTAAACCAGAACTATCACGAGAAGCCCCCCTCTAGGATGTACACCATAACATGTTGAGGGGGTTTGAGAGTGTTGAAGAAACTGACAGCAATGCCATCAGGAGTGTAGACCAAGAGGCTGGACTCTTAGCAGGGGCACCCAAGGCAGAATAGTCAAAGCTGAGACACCAGACTAAGATGCATCCAAACTCAGAGGAAGACAATGGTAAACCACCTCTGAATACTTCTTACCACGAAAACCCTATGAACAGAGTATCCAAAATGCAACATGAAATAATGCTGGAAGATGTGACCCCCAGGTCAGAAGGCACTCACCGAGCTACTGGGGAAGAACAAAGGACAAGTACGAGTAGCACTGTGGCTAATGACTCAGTTGGGTCAAAACAGAAAGGAAGCCCAGAGGCTGATGCGCACAGATGGAAAAAGAGAATCCGCAGTTGTACAACGCACACAATAGGAACATGGAATGTGAGAAGCATGAACCAAGGAAAGTTAGAAATTGTCAAGCAAGAAATGGAACGTATCAACATTACAATACTTGGTGTGAGAGAATTAAAATGGACAGGAATGGGACATTTCCAATCAGGCAACTACAAAATATTTTATGCAGGAAATGAGAAATTAAGAAGAAATGGGGTTGCTTTAATAGTGAGAAGTGATGTAGCAAAAGCAATTAGGAGCTACAATGCGAGGTCTGAGCAAGTGATATCAATGAGATTAAACGGGACACCTATCATCATAACCATCATCCAAGTCTACATTCCAACGGCAAGCGCAGAAGAAGAGGAATTGGAGAGATTTTACACAGAAGTACAGGAAGAAATAGATCACACACCAAAACAAGATGTGCTGATAATCACGGGGGACAAGAATGCAAAAGCAGGGAACAGAGAAGAACTAGGAATTGTGGGGAAATAGGGCTTAGGAGACAGAAATGAAGCAGGAGAATTCTGTGAAGCCAATAATTTGTTTCTTGCGAACACATTTTTTGAGCAACTGAAAATACGACTGTACATGTGGACATCACCAAATGGTCAATATAGGAATCAAATTGATTATATAATTGGCAGCAGAAGATGAAGAAGTTTCATACTTTCTGCAAAAACAAGACCAGGAGCAGACTGCGGTACAGATCATGAACTGGTTGTATCGGAAATCAGAGTAAAGCTAAAGAAGAACAAGAAAACAATCATAATGCCAAAATACAATTTAAATAACATCCCAGAAGAATATAAAGATCAAATAAGGAACAGATTTGAGGCTTTAAACTTAGTTGATAGAGAACCAGAAGAACTATGGAGTGAAGTCAGAGACATTATCAGGGAAGAATGCAAAAAGACAATACCTCTAGTTAAAAAGAGAGAAAGACCTCAATGCATGACTGAAGAAACGCTTAAAATGGTTAAAGAGAGAAGGAAAGCAAAAGCAAAAGGAGATACAAACACGGTCAGAACCCTAAATGCAACAATACAACGACTAGTAGGTAGGGACAAAGAGAACTATTACAATAGTTATTGTATAGAAATAGAAGAGGACAACAAAAAGATAAATAATTGGGTGTTAGAACAAATTAAACCACAACTGTCACTACAAGCGAAAATGATGAAACTGAGGTTATCATATTTTGGACACATAATGAGAAGACATGATTCACTAGAAAAGACAATAATGCTGGGGAAAACAGAAGGGAGTAGAAAAAGAAGACCAAGCAAGACATGGATTGATTCCATAAAGGAAGCCACAGACCTGAACTTTCAAGATCTGAACAGGGTGGTTCATGACAGATGCTCTTGGAGGTTGCTGATTCATTGGGTCATCATAACTTGTAATCCACTTGAAGGCACATAACAACAAAAAGAAATGGAAGAGAACAACAAAAAAGGGAAGAACAGGAGCTCTATTCCAAAGGATTAGAGAAATGAAAGGAAAATATAAACCAAGAGCGGGGATGTTGAATAATCAACAGGGGAACACACTGACTGATCGAGATGGAATAAAAGGAAGATGGAAGCAATACATTGGAGATCTCTGTAAAAGAGATGCCAGGATGACAGATTCATTCATGGAGGAACCATATGATGAAGAACCAGAAATTTTAGAATGTGAGGTGAAAGCTGCTCTTAAAATACTTGGAGGACACAAATCACCAGGAACAGATGGAATACCAATAGAGTTGCTACAAGCTACTGAGACTGAATCTGTCCAAATCTTGATAAAAATTTGTCAAGAAATATGGAAAACTAAACAATGGCCCACAGACTGGAAGCGTTCCATATACATCCCAATTCCAAAAAAGTGGGATCCCAGGGAATGCAGTAATTATGTAAATATTGCCTTAATATCCCATGCAAGTAAAATAATGCTGAAGATTCCACAACAAAGGCTCTTACCATATATGGAGCGAGAAATGCCAGATGTCCAAGCTGGATCTAGAAAGGGAAGAGGTAGCAGAGATCATATCGCAAACATACGTTGCATAATGGAACAGACCCAGGAATTTCAGAAGAGAATCACCCTGTGCTTTATAGACTACAGCAAAGCCTTTGACTGTATAGATCATGAATGGGGGTGCCACAGCATCTGATTGTCCTGATGCACAACCTATACTCTGGACAAGAGGCTACTGTAAGGACAGAATATGGAGAAACCGATTGGTTCCCAAACGGAAAGCGTGTGAGACAAGGTGTATTTTATCACCCAGAGGCTGGTATAGCACAGTGGGGAGGAGAGCCTGGCTGGGAGTCCAGAGTCTGTGAGTTCAAATCTCTGCTTGTGTCTCCTGGGTGTAAAGGGCCAGCTAAGGATCACCCCCACAGTGAGTGGCTCAGGGGTTACGTGCCCTGCCACCTGTGCAGCCATGAGCAAGCTGTATAGTCCCAAGGAGTCCAGTTGCCCCCCAGCTGGCAGTTGCAGACAAGAAAGGGGCTGGCTTGTGCAGCTGTGGCAAGCTGAGCAGGCCCTAGCCAGCTGGGGAGGACTAGCCTCAGAGGTTGGCAATGGTAAACCCCTTCTGAATACCGCTTACCATGAAAACCCTATTCACCATAAGTTGAGTTTGACTTGAAGGCAGTCCATCCATTTATCACACTATTTGTTTAAACTATAAGCAGAACATATCATACGGAAAGCAGGATTCGACCAAGATGAAGGAGGTGTGAAAATTGGAGGAATATCAATAACTTAAGATGTGCAGACGATACCATACTACTATCAGAAACCAGTAATGATTTGAAACAAATACTGATGAAAGTTAAAGAGGAAAGCACAAAAGCAGGACTACGGCTGAACATCAAAAGTAATGACAACAGAAGATTTATGTAACTTTGAAGTTGACAATGAGGACATTGAACTTGTTGATGATTATCAATACCTCGGCACAGTCATTAACCAAAATAGAGACAATAGTCAAGAAACCAGAAGAAGGCTAGGTCAGGGGAGGGCAGCTATGAGAGAACTAGAAAAGGTTCTCAAATGCAGAGATGTATCATTGAACACTAAAGTCAGGATCATTCAGACCATGCTATTCCCGATTTCTATGTATGGATGTGAAAGTTGGACAGTGAAAAAAGCGGATAAGGGAAAAATAAACTCATTTGAAATGTGGTGTTAGAGGAGAGCTTTGCGCATACCATGGACTGTGAAAAAGATAAATAATTGGGTGTTAGAACAAATTAAACCAGAACTTTCACTAGTAGCTAAAATGATGAAACTGAGGGTATCATACTTTAGACACATAATGAGAAGACATGATTCACTAGAAAAAACAATAATGCTGGGAAAAACAAAAGGGAGTAGAAAAAGAGGAAGGCCAAACAAGATATGGATTGATTCCATAAAGGAAGCCACAGACCTGAACTTACAAGATCTGAACAGTTCATGACAGATGCTATAGGAGGTCACCAATTGATAGGGTCACTATAAGTCTTAATCGATTTGAAGGCACATAACAACAACAGTATGCAAAAACCTTTTCCCAGGTTTTTGGGAAGTGAGGGATGAGTGTGAGTGTGGGGTGTGGGGTTGCATTCCTATTGGTCTTAAGAGGGGAAAAGGTTGCACCCCCACTGTGCTGCGTGTCTGTGTATAGCCTGTATGTATATGTATATACACACATGCACGCACACACATCCATCCATCCCTGGAGAGGAAATGAAGGAGGATGAAATTTGGTGGGAAGATGCCTGCCAGACATTTTGAAAAAGAATTATACAGCCACAAGAGTGGCTGTATACTATAGCCAGCGTGGATTTTTCACATTCTGCAATGTTAAATTGAAAATGCCCCCCATGCCATTCTGATCCTTCCCATAAGCTCAAAACAAAACCTTACAAAACTTATAGTCCTGGACTCAGAAACACTTGCTTAACAACCCTCTTAATTTTCATGTCAATACACAAAACAGTCAGAGAGAATCGAGAGTTCAAAGTCTAAAAAGAGGGGGGGAAACCAGACCCCTTTTGGGCTTTTTTTCTGTCAGAGTTCTCATAATTTGTTGAAATCAATTAAAAACCAGCCATGTTCACAGAGGACCTGTAATTCTGTTACTGACCTTGCTGCATACTCTGACCTGCATCTTCTGCAGTTTAAAAGTTAAAAAAATGCCTGGCTGATTTTTAATTAATTTAATAAATTTTGGCTGGAACTCAATGATAGTGTCGACCTCCCGCAGGTCAGTAAAAACCAACTGTCAGTGTTCTAAAAGCTAGACTCTCAGCTGCTTGGCTTGCCTAATCAGGGGGCCACACCCACACCAGACCTTTATTTCACTTGAGACAGCCATGGTTTCCCCCAGAGAATCCTGGGAAGTGTAGTTTGTGAAGGGTGCTGAGAGGAGATTCCTATTCCACTGACAGAGCTCCAGCGGCCAGACTGGTTTAACAGTCAGCCACTCTGATTGAAGCTCTGTGAGGGGAACAGCACATCTCCTAGCAACTCTGAGCACCCTTCACTAACTACACTTCCCAGGATTCTTTGAAAGAAGCCATGACTGTCCAATGTGAAATAAAGGCCTGGTGTGGATGTGGCCAGGGACAGCTTTGGTTTAAATTTGGGTGGGAGGCTACATGTGCCTGTTGTAGAATAAAAAGCTAGGGGAAACGCTGAAAAGCAATGATACTGTTCACAATGTTTTCCTTTTGGAAAGGAAAGGGGCTTCCCCATTGCCCAGTGCCCAACCACCCAATCTCCTCCCCTCCCCCTCCTCCTACCCTCCCTGCCCCTTCCCCAGGTCTGTGTTGGACTACAACCTGGGAGACCAGGGTTCAAATCCCCACACAGCCATGAAGCTCACTGGGTGACCTTGGCCAGTCACTGCCTCTCAGCTTCAGAGGAAGGCAGTGGTAAACCACCTCTGAATACCGCTTACCATGAAAACCCTATTCATAGGGTCGCCATAAGTTGGGATCGACTTGAGGGCAGTCCATTTCTGTTTTCAAACATGATTGCACAGAAATAAATCCCACTGAACTCAAAAAGTATGCAAATGATCAAACTCACCCTCCCTTCTCCTCCCTCCTATCCCCTCCCTCTTGCCCCTTCCCTCCTCCTTCCTTTGCCTCTCCCTCCCCATCCCCATCCCCTTCCAATCCCCTCCTTCCCCTCCTCCCCTTCCTCCTGCCCATGGTCAGTTTTACCTATCTTAAGCACAATTGCACAGGAGTAAATACCACTGAACTCTATAAGCATGACAATGATCAAACCTGCCCTTCCCTCCCCCTTCCTTTGCCCCCCTCCAATACACTCCTTTCCCTTCCCCCTTCCCCTTCTCCTCCCCCATGGTCAGTTTTACCTATCCTAACCATGATTGCATAGGAGTAAATCCCATTGAACTCAATAAGCATGCAAATGATCAGACCTGCCTTTTCCCTCCTTCACCTCTCCTCTCCCTTCCTCCTCTCCTGCCCTCTTCCTTTTTTCTCCTCTCCTGCCCACTCCAGCCTTCTGTCCCTCCCCCTCCTCGGTCTGTTTTACCTATCCAAAGCATGATTGCACAGGAGTAAATCCCACTGAACTCAATAAACATATAAATTATCAAACATGTCCTTCTCCTCCCCTCACCCTCCTGCCTGCTCCCATCCCCCTCTTCCCCTCTCCCCTTCCTCTCCTCCCTCCTCCTCCCCTCCCCATCGCCTGTGGTCAGTTTCATCTATCCTAAGCATGATGGCAGGGGAGTAAATCCCACTGAACTCAATAAGCATGCAAATGATCAATCCATTCTCAGCAAATTTGCACAGGATCCCATTTCTTACCTCCCGGATTAAAAAGCAGAGAAATTCACTAATAGGCAAAAACCCTTGAGGTTTAAGGATGTACTTATAGTCCACAGATCTTTCTATCCAACTTTAAAAAGCAGGAAAATTGGGCAGCTATAGTGAATGCACCAGGGGAGCAGGAGACCTGACCTCCTCTCTGAGATATTGTACTGCCCTACAAATTTGTCAAAATGCAAACACAATTTCAGTTGGTCTTTCACAGTCCAATCCACTTCCTGTGTAGCTTGGAACAATTTGGTAACATGTGCCTCTTAGCATATGATGAGTGGTGGCAACACCTGCAATCAGCCCAAATAATACTTTTTAGCCTTTTCTGAATTGCTGGACAGAGGCTTGCTGGACAACTGAGTGAGTGAGGCTGCATTCCAATGCAACTTTACTTGGGAATAAGCAGCATTTAACAGGGTAGGGCACAGCCAAAAAATGCAAGTGCTTATATCACAGACTTTTCTATGGAGAGGTTTGCTTTTATACCTTGTATTTGTTCAGGGGAGGGAGCATTTGGTGGATTTATACCCCTTTACTCCATCCTCCATGATGTCAGGCAGACCCTCCCATTGCATTTACCACATAAGACACATACCCTGAGACACACAGGCAATTGAGATGAAGGGTGCTTCTCCTTGCTGACTCAACCAGAAAGTGAGCTAGAGTCTCTGGATAAGTGGCGGAGCTTGAACAAGTGAATGTGTGCAGTCTAAACTGCGCAGATTGATTCTGCATATGCAGCAGGCAGGCAGGCAGGCAGGCAGGCAGGCTTCTTGATTTTCCCAGGACAGCTGTGTGTCTCTCATTAGCTAAGAACAATGGAAGTTGGGAGTAGTCTGATTTCGCTGCCCTCTGTGCTGAGACCCTGGATACTTTTCAATGCCTTGCAACTGTGCCACTTTTGAACAATTCCTATCTGTAGCAGCCACCCCATAGACATATATGCAACAGGACATTGCATTTTGGGAAACTTAAGACAGTGGGTGACCACCATGGATATGAGCCAAGCTCAGCTTCCATTCAAAAGTGCTGTCACCGTTCATTGCTGATGCACTTCCAAGAGCCCAGTAGAGGATCATGACAGGCTACCACCACCACCACCAAATCAGTGGCTGCCACAAGCCAGGCTGGGTCCTTTCCTGACTGGGGGATGGAGGGGGCACATTGTCAGTACCATGCCAAGTGCCCCTTCCCCACAAAGTCTGCCACCAGCCCTGGTGAGGGGGATAGCTACAAGACAAATTACATTTTCTGTAGTGGCTCCCTACCTTTGGAACAGGCTTCCCAGGGAGGTGCACCTCGGTCCAAGTCTAACAAATTTTTGGTGCCAAGCTAAGACTTTTTTTAACGTTCACAAGCATTTGAACATCTCTCACTCGCTCAACAGGTAGTTTTTAGCTGTTTGCTGTTTTACGGTGATCAGTTGTGATAATTGTATGGGGCATGGGGAATGTGTACTTGGAGGGATGCTTAGTGTGATCACTTTTAGTTGTTTTAATATTTGTTTACTATGTTATTCACCTTGACACCTTTGTGTAGAAGGGAACACATAAAGTATTAGTGGTAATGGTGGTAGTAGTAGTAATAGCAGTAGCAGTAGTAAGAATTATTAATAGTAGCAGTTATAGTAGTAGAGGTAATAGTATATGTGTTACTTGCTTCTAGGCTTCAGTTAATAGGTGTCCGCAATAGGCCTAAATACAACCGTAAATCAACCTTCACTTACCTTCCAAGAGGAGAGGTCAAAGTTCGTATTTAGAGTAATGACAATGCTATCAAACCACTCCCCTGTCTTTAAAATGTTACATCTGTCTCCAGCCTTGGATTTGGAGACTCTGACAGTGCAATCCTATGCATGTCTATTCTGGAGTAACTACCACTGAGTTCACCTGTCAGACTTGGCCTGCATGGGGTGAGAGAAATAAGACCCTCACTCACCCGCCAGATTCAGTTCCAGGTCCCTCCATTAAGGCCTTACTGATTAGCAGTCCAATCCTATTCTGTACATTTCTACTCAGAAGGAAGTCAAATCAAGTTCAATGGTGCATATGTGCCAGTCTCTTGGGATCTATGGGGCCACTTTATAAACACAATTACAATTTTGTAAGATTTTGAAAGTTTAAACCAGGTAGCAAAAATGGCAACAACAATACAAGATATCCCAACAGAATATAACAGATGTCTTCAGAACATAATAATTCCCAAAATTCTATGCATCCAAAAGGCACCAGCGCAGAAGTTGCTTGCAGAAAAGTCCAAGATAGGAAGATCAGGGGTTCCCATACCCCAAACCTTAAATAAAACACAAGATAAATACAAATACATAAAGCCACTAAAAGGAATTTACTCTTCCATTCCCTCCTACACATATATATTAAAAGCCCATTACCTAATTCAAGGTGACAAAGGCCTAATTCATCCCATAGTGCAGGACACTGAATAATGGGCTCAAGTTACAGGAAGCCAGATTTTGAATGAATGTCAGGAAATCTTCCCAACTTTTAGAGTGGTACGGCAATGGAACCAATTACCTAGAGAGGTGGTGGGCTCTCCAACACTGGAGGCATTCAAGAGGCAGCTGGATAGCCACCTGTCAGGTATGCTTTAAGTTGGATTCCTGCATTGAGCAGGGGGTTGGACTTGATGACCTTATAGGCATTCCTCTCCAGCTCTCTCTGTTTCTGATCTAAAACTCACAAGTATGGCCCCTTCCTTGAGGTTTCTGCACCTATTGGACCAAACCAATAATCCACAGGGGTTACATACTTACTCCCCAGGTAAGTTAGTATAGCATTGCAGCCTTAATGCCATATTAATAGACTAAAGAAAGCATGCTAGGTGAACTAGGCAACAAATTTCTTTAAAAGTTAACTAGTTTTTAATTTTGACAATGCATATAAAAATTGCAAGGGCCATCTTAGAAGAGACGTTTCCCTTCACTCTCACACAGGAAGGCATGCCTCTTCGAACACAGAGCCCACTGCGAGATATATGTGCCAACTCAAAACAAAGAAAGTACACTTTTAAATTTGATTTTACTTATTTGGGTATTTTTATACCGCCTTTGAAAGCCAACTAAGGCAAATCACATAAAACATTTTTAGGGTGCAGCCATGAGGCCATAGGATATTGCAGAACTCCCATGCCACAGGCAGTGAGCAAGGCCTGTGGGTAGAGAATGAGTTCTGCCTCTAGAGGGCTCTTCATTACAGCTGCAGAAATCTCAGAGGCTGCCCCTTCTCAGCTCTCCATGATCTAATAGCAGCAAGGAGAGAAAAGGATGTGTTGGGGCAAATCAAGGGAGCCTTGGAATCTACGAGTGCAAAAGCCCTACCATTCCTCACTATTTCCCTACTTCCAACAAGTGAGGGAAAATACACCAGCCCTGGAGCTGCTGAGCTTATTTTTTCCCCTCCATCTGCCCCCAACCTCCTGCCCTGGCTGGCTGGCATGAGTCCAGTAGGTATTCTGAAGCATCAGACATTTTACACCGTAGACTGTCCCTCTACCTAAACATAAAACAGTAATCATCACATAGATAAAATAGCAGCGGTTACAATGATAAACCAGCAACCATCTTCAGTTAAAATCAAATTGGAAGAGCCAGGTCAAAATTACCACAGAGGGCACTGAACATGCATCCCGTGATAAGGCATTCCACAGAGAAGAGGCCACCACTGAAAAGTCCCTTTCTCTTGTGCCACCCAACCTGATGGATCTTAATTGTGGGCCTGTAAGTAGGGTCTCTGTGTAGGCTCTATGTAGGCTCTTCTGAGTGCAGGCAATCGTTCAAACAATAGCGGGTGATGGGATGGTGGAGGCAGAGTGATGGGATGGTGCAGCAGATGATGGGATGGTGCAGACATTGCTCACCTGCCTTCCCAATGTGGGGAGCCAAGAACAGTGTGGCGCAGTGGCAAGGTGTGTCCGATTGGCTCCCCAGCCACACCCACACCATGCTGAACTTCCTGTGCCTCACCTTCTCGGGAACAGGAAATGATATTCAGCATTGGGAAGGCAGGTGAGTAACGCTGCCCTGCCTGTGCTGTGCCACTGACGACTTCTGCCTTCAAATTACCTGGTCCCAAAACGTTCAGAGCTTTATGCCTTCAGCAGCGTTGTTTCAGTCATATCAGTGGCAGTGGTGGCACCACGTCAGTGAGGCAGTGAAATCCACTCCAGGTTTTAGACCAAACTTTCAGGGCACCTTGGACAGCTCCTTGAAAGTTCAGACAAAAACCCAGAGCGGATTCCACTCCCCTGCTGACATGGAGCCACCAGCCACCACTGAGTCATATGCAAACATATGTAGATTTATAATGCTGCCAACCAGGAAGGGAGGGAATTTCAACACATAGAGGGAGAAGGAGGCCAATTACAAGCCTGAAGTTCATTCCAGACTTGTTCACATAAAAACAAGCCATGGTTTCCTGTTATAACTGAGCTGAGTTTCAGCAATCCATAGGCTGCGTAGATTTACAGGATTCCACAGTGTTGGTCAGTGTTGGGGTCTATAAACATCGACACAGTTTGCATTCCACATAATGGTAAAAGTAGTGACGATTCCCTTACACATAGTGAGAATGTCTGAAGGCAGTGCCAGTGGGCAGCAAAATTTGCAAAATTCATTTAGAGGGATGTTTTGTCCCCAAGGAATTCTCCTCGGCAGTGCTTGTAAATGCAAAGCGCCTTTTGTATCTCCCTGGATTATTTTTCTTCTTTCCCCCATCCTCTCTGCATGTGCTTCAGCAAGCCTAGTGACTCCTCTATCTGTGGACTAGCCGGACATTCTCTTTTGCAGGCACTGCTGTTGATTTAATAGTACCTTGTAAAATATCCAAAGATTACCTTTTAGGAGAATGGAAAGAGCAAGGAAAGCCTGCATGGTAACAATAGCATGGCAATTTGCTCCCCTTGTAGCAAATGGATGCTTTTGTGGGGCAGAAAGACTTACAATAAATGAGACTGCAAAGCCTTCCAAAAAGCAATTGTACTCAATACAATTGTGATCTGCACTGGCCTTTGAGTGGTTAAGGTCTAAAGGCGGAGACTCATAAAAGCCCACACTTCTGACAGAACAATGTAAGATCGTTACCTCTTTGAATAGCCCTGGCCCAGTATGGAGAATGCCCCTTCTTTGTTTTTTTGAAAAAGATAGGCTTTGTGGACATTGACAGTAAAGACAGGGTGTAGATTGGCAGCTGAAATTGAATTAAAAGGTGAGCTGCAGGCAAAAGATGGATCAATTCTAACACATTTCATGTAAGAAAGAAAAAACACCACTTGGAGCCGTGGAATTCAATGGGACCAAAAGGGCATCAAGTCCAACACTCTGCTGTGAGGATCTAGCAGAGCCCATCTTAGACTGCCACCTAAAACAAGTATCTCAGCCTGTACTGACCCTTCCTACAGCAAGCCGGAGAAGCGCCATGGCTCAGGGGCAGAGCATCTGCTTTGCATGCAGAAGGTTCAATCCCCAGCACCTCCAGGTAGGGCTGGCAGAGACCCCTGTCTGAAACCCTGGAGAGCTGCTGCCAGTCACTGTAGGCAATACTGAGCTAGATGGTCTGCCTCAGTATAAGGCAGATTCCTATGTTCCTGGGTCCCTATGCCAATACCAGTCACTGGGTGTGTGTGCGGAATAACAGTGGGAGCAGGCTGTTCCCCTCATATCCTGCTTTTGGGCTTCTCACAGGCATCTGGTTGGCCAATGTAGGAAACAGAATGTCTGATCCAACAGGACATGCATCTGCTCTTCCATTATAGTTTCCATCTGTAAAGTTGCTCACAGCAGTGCTGGGTGTAGTGTGCATGCATCTCAGAGTGTGAACATTGAGGCTCTCTGTTGAAGCCAGTGTGGTGTAGTGATCTTGAGGTGGCGTACAACAAATTAAAAAAAAATAGCATCTACATTAAAAATCAGTCCAGATAACACCTATTCTCAGAGATCTGCACTGGTTGCTGATTTGTTACCAGGCCAAGTTCAAGGTGTTACTATTGGTATATAAACCCCTTAACAACCTGGAACCAGTTTTCTTGCGGGACCACCTTATCTCATATGTGCCCACTTGACCACTTCGATCTGTGGAACTGGCACTGTTACAGGTGCCACAAAATGCTCATTCTGCACTTGTAAGAAATTGTTCTTCTAGTGTGGCAATGCCTATACTTTGGCACTCCCTGCCTATAGACATCAGGCAGGCGCCTTTGCTGTATTCCCTTTGGGCACCTGCTTAAAACATTTTCTTTTAGTCAGTGCTATCCAGACACATAGATGCTGATCTGTTTTAATCTCTTTTTAGTCTACGGTTGTTTTAATCATATTTAACATGTTTTAAATTACTTGTTTTTAACTGCTTTTATGGATAATTTTAATGTTTTTTGTAAAGCACTTAGAGGTTTTTCACAGACGACAAGTATATAAATTTTGTTAAATATATAAAAATAAAAATAGAGCTGGTAACCCAGGGCAAAATTAAAACATAACATGCTGAAATTAAATACCAGCAAAAGCCTGGTAACACAGATATGTTTTTAGTAGGTGCCTACTTATTATTTATTAAAACACACGCATGTGGCACCATCTCTGTTGCATGTGTACACCCCTCCACACACACTCCTGTGCTTAGGAACATAAGAAGCTGCCTTATTGGGCCTTATTGGAAGCCCATGGATCCACCTGGCTCAGTATTGTCTGCACTGACTGGCAGCAGCTCTCCAGGGCTTCCAGCAAGGGTCTTTTCCAGCCCTATCTAGAGGTACCAGGGGCAGAAATGAGACGTTCTGCATGCAAAGCTAATGCTCTGTCACTGAGCTATGTCTCTTACCCTGAAATAGGGTATCCATCACATATGTATAGCTATACTTGTTTAGGTTCTCCACATGATTAAGATGCTCTACCACCACCTTGTAAGTGGCAAATTTAAGGGATACGGCAAATTCTGGGTAACTTTACTTCTGCTGAAAGTAAACTGTCCTGAATCTGTTCATTGAACTGCACCTTAACCTGCCACCTGCCTTAACGTGTGTAGAGACTTCAGCAGAACTGTTTGGTAATCAACCCTCCACCATCACGACTAGTGCAATCTATAGCACACTGCGTCATAAGGACGTGGTAGGCATTCTTTAATAATGTGCTTGCAGAACAAAGATGGTATTTTATTCAACAGATTTTTAGAGTAGACTCATTGAAATTAATGGACCTATGTTAATCACGGTCATTACTTTCAATGGGCCTACTCAGAGTAAAAGTTAATTGAAGACAACATTACATTTATTATTGCATGAGGGCAACCCCCATAATGAAACCACATTGGCCACAAATAGTATTCATATAGATGTATGAGGATAGTACCTGTTGGACTGACAGCACAAGGATCATGTGATGCATGATATTGCTGTGCTCTTATTAATTTTACTCTTGTTTTTCTACATGTCTGTTTTTTCTCTCTTCAGTGAAGGCAGCATCCAATTAACAAATGGATTAATCTCACCCTTCTCTCTTTCTCCTTTCCTAATCAAATTTCTAATGTTCCTGTCACTGCAGTATCGAGGTGTAGCAGCTGGAGGGAAGCAGTTGCCACATGACCTTGCACTTTCCTCTGCTGCATGATTACCCATTGAAAAATCTGGTTTGTTCTGAAATGTGCACGCCATGATTCTCAGTGTGCATTTATTTGTTCAGCAGAAGCCTTTGTACTCTACTCTTTAGCTGAAAAAGACTCCCAGGGTGGCTTACAGATAAACAGTAACAACAACACAAGTTAGCTCCACCCCCAGGTTTACAATCTAAAAGACACAACACAAAAGGAAAAGGGATTGGGAGGGAGGAGGAGGGAAAGCAAACAGATACACTAGTTCATCGTGACAATGACCAGTGAAGGAGAAGCAGAAACAGAGCCTGCCGCTTTCTAATAGGTGCTAGGCCCATTTAAAAAAAAGAGAGAGAGAGAGAAGACTGGGCCATGACAGGGATCTCAGCTGCATTCAGACATGGGGTTTATTGCATTTGTTTTACTGATTATAATGGTAGCACTTGTGTCCTGATTTCTAATGTTCCTTTCACACTGCAGTATCTGCTGCCTTATGGGACTACTGCTTTTTGACTGATATACCACCACGTCATGCTAAATTTCATTCACACCAAAGGGTGTAGTGTGACTCAACAATGAACATCATTGGACATGTCGCTACTCCCCCATCCTTTCTGCACACGCACACTTCTGTTCCCCCATGAAAACATCACAAAAGAACTGTATGCCGGTGTATCACCCCAAATTTCATCACTTTACTTCTGCAATTTTCTGGGTTAATGGGATTGCAAACAGATTTTTTTCTGTACACAATTAACATGGAAAGGAGTGCTAAACTTCTTCTAGATTCCACTAGATTTCCAGAAATGGCTTCTACACTACATCATGTAAAATATCAGATAAAGTACGGAAATGAACAGGTAAGGAAATGTCAGGAAAATGGACTAAACTGTTGTCTGAATGCAGTGGAACTGACTGCTATTCATAAACAAGCTAAAGGCCCATCCAGCTGGATAGGCAGGGGAAGAGAACAAAAGGACTGAAAAAGTCTATTTTCTCCCTCAACCACACTTTCCTAGTTGCCTCTCCCCTGCTATTTCACTCTCCCATTCCACATTCCATTTCTAAATCTGTTCTAAATTTGGCCTTAAGCCCTGAAGAGATAAAGATACCTGCCCTAGAACCAACAGGATGGCCACTCTGGAATCCCAGCCATTTCTCTACTGCTCTTAAACACACACACACACACACTTTGTTTATTGAAGATGTTTTGAAATATACCCCCCAAAAAGGAAGTAAAATAAAGCACTACTCAATAATATCATCACAAGTTGTGGAATTCCACAACTGAATGCTGAAGACACACCTTTTTACCCTAACCTTTGACACTTGAGATGTTCGTTTTCAGGACCTTTCCTATTCCTGTGATTGCAATTTGTTTTAACTGCTTTTAATACTGAAATTTAAATGGTTGTAACCCATCTTTGAATCTGAGGGTGAAGGGTGGGAAATAAATAAATAAGTAGGAGTAATAGTAGTAGAAAAGAGAAAACAGCTGTTAAGCATAACATTCATACTAAACACATCGGCCTATTTGTTTTAATCCAAGGTTTAGGGTTGAAGACAGCAAAAATACAATATTTTTAAACTGTTGTTTATTTATAGTTATTTTATTACACCACCCTTCATCCTATAGGATCTCAGGATGGTGTACAAATAATAGACTCCAAAACAACATAAACATTAAATTAAAAGAAAATTAAAACCACAGCCTCCAAACGCAGAACAACTGAACCATAAAATAATTTAGGAGCAGATGTAAAAAAACCCCTCTCAAATCTTACACTCCTCCCCCAAAGGCCTGTGTGGAAAGTTATGTCTTAAGCTGATATCTATTTTCATTATCCCTTTTGCTTTGGAGCCGCTTCTTCTGACATTATGGGTTGTAGCCAGCACTGCCATTCTGCTCATGTAACAGATTTCTGCTTCCGCAATGGAAGGTTCCCTGCTCTCCTCTGCAGCTCCCTGCCTGCATACCCTCAAAACCCTCTGGAGCATATTTTGGGGAATGCAGGGAGAGGCAAGTAAGGGGAAGTCCTTTCGTGTGAACAGAATGCTGCTTGCTTAGCATTAGATACACCCCTTATGATGCGTAGCATTGGATGCAACCCTAATGATTTTCCAGTGTGTACAAAATGTTCATGTAGGGGAAATGTTCAGTGTAATGTGTCAAGTGTGATATGCCGCAAGAGATTGAATGGCTGGTGTGTACTTCCTTGCAGCTGAAACCAATCACTTCCTCTCATCTCTTATCATGTTCAGAGTGGAGGGGATGGAAGATGTGGATTCACTCTCACCAAAGGAAGTCCAGGGAAGGGATCAGGTGGCAGGAATGGAGAGAGGATGGACATATGGAGGACTAGGAAGACAGTTGCAGCTGCCTTCTCCTGTGAAGGTCTATGCCTGGTATAGGGATGGGCAACTCTATCAATTTTGGTTTGCTTCAGTTTCTCATTTTTCCACTCTTAATTTCAGTTCTCTACATTTCCACAGTATTTTTTTAAAAATCATTAATATCCATTGTATCCTTTGGTACAATATCCATTGGTAATTCCATCTGAAATTAGTTGATATAAGCCCTCCAGATGTCTAAACAGGTATCCACATAATATTGGCTTTTATAGAAAATAAGTTCAAATGTAGCAAGGGTGATGAGATCTTCAGACTATTGCATAATACAGTTATTTTCACTTATGTGTGCATTTTAATTCACACTTTCGCCTAAAACGGGGGCTCCCAAACTGTGGTCTATGGACTACCAATAGTCCACAACTTTCATCCAGGTGGTCCATGGCATGTCCATGTTAAATATTCATATTGATTCAAATCCATTTTTAATTATATTTTATTGCTTCTTATTTCTTATATCGTGGTTTATTAAAAGTCATACAGCATTTAGCGCAGTGCAACAGCAGGTAGAAAAATCATTAAGTAGTCTGCAAAGACCATCAGCAATTTTCAAGTGGACCATCAGGAAAAATGTTTGAGAGTCACTGCCCTAATATATGCATTATTTGGTTGGAGAACTGCATTGCAAAATTCGGAGCATTTCGAAGGATAATTGTGTTTCAGTTCATGTTTCTCATTATAATGCAAACAAATTGACTTTCTCACCTATTCCTACTCTGGTATCTAGGTTGCAACCTGGCAATCCTATGTAGTTCTGATCATGTGAACTTCAGAAGACAATCACCATAGGGGAAAAGATATTTTGTACATTACTGATGGTTGCTAATGGTGGATTAATCACTGCCTGCCCCAAACCCTCCCCTAGTCTTTGCAGCCCTGCAAATGTTCTTTGTTTTTAAATGCCACTTCTCTTAGACACTATCACATTAGGGAAAAAGTGACCCATTCTGTCGCTTGAGAGGATCCGCAATTAACATGCTGTGCCTAATCAGGTTATTAGTGGGTTTGAGTTTTAATTCCTATAATATTTTCATCGGGGGGAACCCTCTTGCTTCAACATACATTAAGCCTAAAAGGCACATTCTTGGAAAGTGGAACCCTCTATTGCCCCCCCCTTTCATATCCCCCCCTTTTCACATTAAGGCATACAAATCCAAAGTCCTGTTACACCCACATTATAGCAATACTAAATGACATTTTGGCCGATTTGGGATTATTCTTTTGAGCAGGGCATTCTGGGGCAATTGGACAATTTAGCTACATGATTTTTATTATTATGGAATTCTGGGCCACACTGTCTAGGCTGAATGGACTGTCAATATTTCAGGGAGTCAAATGACCAGAGGATGCCAGCATGGTTAATTAGCTGAGTCAAGGAAAGCTATTAGAGGCAAGTAGGCTTCCTGTAGAAAATGGAAGTCTTGTCCAAATGAGGAAAACTAAAAGGAACACAAATGTTTGCTTGCTTGCTTGCTTGCTTGCTTGTTTATTTATTAGATTTCTATCCCGCCCTTCCTCCCAGTAGGAGCCCAGAGAAAAGAGCTGCAGGCAGATAAGAGATGGGGACAAAATGGAGCAGCACATTGCTAAAAACATCAAGCCCAACAATAAACAATTCTTGAAATATATTGTTGCGTGCCTCCCCCAATCTCCGAGTGGTAAGATTTCGGGGGTCTCTGCACTTCTCCAGGGTTTGGTTTCCTTTGGGAAGAAGGTCAGCGGAGACTGTGGTGTCTTTATGAAATATGGTTTATTTATTTACACACATTCCAACCTGAGCTTCAGAATGGAGGGGTTCAAGGCATCAGCAGTCCAATATCCAGCTTTTCCATCTGGGTTGCAGGAGGCACCCCAAAGGCCATGGTGCAGAGAGCCAGTCTCTCTGCCTGCCTTCCAGTTCCCAGCAAATCTCTCTAGACCAAAACTCAAAACTACCAGCCTCTGCTGGGCTTCAGGAAGGGGGGGGGATGCTCTCCTGAAGAGTTTCAATGACAAAAGGGTCTCCCTGGCCCATTCACCATTGCTAGGCAACTGATCAGCCCATTATCTTACCTGGCCAATCTATTTCGTTAACAAATAGATCATTTGACCAGCAGAGAGTTCCTCATTCCAAGGCACAAGATTCCAAATCAGAGTCTGGAAAGGGGACCCACAGGAATCATCCATCCCAACCCCCATGCTCATAACAATATTATAAGCAGGAAAACAGCTAGGAAGGTGGTTGGACCTTTGGGTGACAAGGGAGGAAAAGGAGATGCCCAGAAGATGAATTAATTACTTGCATCTGTCTTCACTGTAGAAGATGTAGGGAAGATCCCTGTGCCTGTACTAATTTTTTCAGGAAAGGAGTCTGCTTATGACAAGAACTCAAGTTCTAGGTTTTATTGACAAATTAAAAGCTAACCAATCAAAAAGTCTATGTGGCATCCACCCAAGAATTCTTAAAGAACTCAAATGTGAAATTGCTCACCTTCTAACAAAAATGTGCAACTTAACATCAGGCCTAACATCAGCCTTCACACTTGAGAATTTGAAAGAGGTCAATATAATACCATTTTTTAATAGGGGATGGGGTAGGAAGAGATCTGGTAAATTACAGACTGGTAAACTGAATATCTACTATGGGAAAACTGGTGAGAAACATTATTGAAGATTAAATTACAAAGCTTATAGAAGAACAAGTCTTCATGAACCAAAACCAAGCATGGGTTCTTCAAGGGTGAGTCATGGCCATTAGAATTTTTAAAGAGTATCAATAAGCATACAGATAGGGACAATCCAGTAGACACTGTATGCTTAGACTTTCAAAATGTTTCCAATAAAATCCCTCACCAAAGATTCTCAAGTAAGCTTAGCAATCATGGAATAAGAGGACAGGTCCTCTTGTGGTTCAGTACCTGATTGAAGAGCAGGAAATAGACAGTAGGAAAAAATGGATAGTTCTCACAATGGAGGGATGTAGAAAGTAAGGATTACCTGAATTTTTTAATGCAGTTTTCCAAACAAACAATGTTTGCAAAACTTAGGTATATTAGGTAAAGTGTGCATGAAAAAGAATATGTTAGTGAAAAGTAGCATACAAAAATGTATTATGTTGTGAGAAATTGCTTGCAAAAAGTGTGTACTTAAAAACGACACACACAAATGTGTTTAGTAGGAGAAATCTGTCGTAAAATGCTGAAGGATGTTCATGAGGATTTTTTTTTATTTTTAAAAAATCACAAATTGCTGCAGAAATGTGTAGAACTGAATTTAAGTGTGGAACAATGAGAAACTGAAAGAACCAAAACTGACAGATCATTCCATCCCTAGTCTGAAGCCAGCAAGTCTGGTCAGTGCCTAGATAGGTGACAGTCTGGAAATCCCTGGTGGCTCGTTTGCTGCTGGGCCAGGTTCAGTGTTCTTGTGTTGATTCACAAAGTCCTAAACAACTTAGGCCCAAACTTACCTTAAGGCCCACCTGATTCCTTATGCTCCACCTTGGCCACTGAAATTTTCCCCTTTCCATAGTAACTGCTTCTCCAGTTGCCCTGAATATCACTGATCTCCTTCTGCTATAGGAGAGCAGGGGAAGAAATAGGAAAGAGACTGGCAAGATTCAACGGTATGCTTTTGTGTCTCTGTATGAAATTACATTTCTGCAAAATGGACCATGGAGATGCAGACAAATGTGACACTTCACGCTGTCATCCCTGCTGCCTCCCCCTCTCCTTCCCAGTAAGCAGCAGTGACTCAGCTGTTGGGAGGTCAGGTGAGCAATGCTGCCTCGCAATGCTGTCCACACCTGGAGCCCAGGCTAAATCCCTGGCATCTTCAGGTGGGGTTGGGAAAGACTTCTGCCTGGACTCCAGGACAGCGTTAACAAGACTGAGCTAGACGGACCAACGATCTGACTTGGTATATGGCAGCTTCTTCTTGTTCCTGGGAAAACAAGGCTAGGATGGATCTCTGCTCAGAAGCAGCGGTACTAGATTGGACAGGCCATTGGTGTAATTCAATATAAGGGGGAGCACATCTATGCATACAATAAGGAGAGCATATCATTTCTCCCTCTATCTGTTTCCACTGAAGCTATTGCTGTAGCAAATTTTTGAGAGGTTTGATTTTTTGCTGTCAAAGTTGCTGTTACCAGGGGCACACAAATATTTACCACTGCCCCTGTTTTCACAGCTGTTTGCTGCCTGTCTTCCCATGATCTTGCTGCCGATATTTTATGAGGGAGAAAGAATTCATCACCACTGGTGAACCACCAGCCAGGCTGATGCTCTCTTACATTGGGATGCACATCAAAAATTGCAACCTCTGCACAGCATTCTTTTTCATGGGAGGGGCCATTTGGATGCACATGCTGATGATGCAAGGAAGCTTTGGGCTGGCGGCTTTGGCAATGGAAATAGGCTCTCTCGTCACTCAAAGCCCACTCTCTTGTGACACTCTGTGACAATGAGGTGTGAAAAATCAAACTCTGACGCAATGAGGTGTGGAAAATTGCTGAAAAGGAGACGGGGGCTTGCTTCACAAAGGGCGCTGTTTGAAAATACTCAGTCAGGAAGCACTCACAACAGCCAAAGTTATATAGGCAATGCTTTTCTGGTCCAGTTCAGGGACAGCTGGACATCCCCCTTTTAGGTTTAATAGCTATTAGGGTTTGTGATCATTTCCTGTGAGTACTTGGAAAATATTCAACACTTTTAGGAATGATATCAAAACCCCAAAAGGAAATCCCCTCCCTTTACAAAGAAACAAATACTGTACAAAACTTGTTACCTTTGCAAATTGTGGAAGGGGAAATAATCTTTCTAGGTAGTCAGTATTAAAATGATGCTCTAAGCATACCTACAGCCTTCATTTCCTGCCAGATTCGTTTGCTATGAGCAACGAGATCCCACGACAGGGCCTACTCAGTAATGGCCTTCTCTCTGTGGAATTCCCTCCCGTTGGGATGGGGAACCTTTGGCCCTGCCAATGTTGCATGGGCTATAAATCCCATAAACGCTGACCCTTAGCCATTCTGGCTGGGTCTGATGGGAACTAGAGCCAACATCTGGAAGACCACAGACTCCCCAACAACTGCCTTAGAGATATGATTAAAGCCTCCTGCCAGGTGTGGTTTAAGTTGGATACCAGCATTGAGTAGGGGGTTGGACTCGATGGCCTTATAGGCCCCTTCCTACTATTCCATGATGCTATGATTGTCATCCTCATTGCTGAGCTTTTGGCAGCATCTAAAGAAACGTTTTCATTCAGGACTTTGGGAAAGACTGAGGTATTCAAGGTCACTGTAATTATCTTGTCTGCTGTTGTACTGCATTGTGTTTAGTTGATTTGATAGGTGCTACATCATTTTTATTTTTATTTTATTTTAATGATTGCATTATTGAAATTTTTATTGTTCTAATTAGACATTGTGAAGCGTCTTGGAATCTTAATTATGAAGAATGGTTTAAAAACCAAATTAATGAACAAATGAATAAATAAAATTATTCCTGTAGGACGTGGATGTAGATCCTGTAATCTTCCAGTTGTTGTTGGTCTCCAGCTCCCATCAGCCCAGCTAGCATGACAAATAGTGTGGATGATGGGAGTTGCAGTCCAGCAACTTCCGGGGGGGGGGTCACAGTTTCCCCATCCCTGCTGTAGGAAATTGCCATTTTAACTTTTTAAGTGTACCTGTCTCTGGGTCTGGGATCTACAGGTTGCTCAAATGCAAGTTATCCCTACTCAGACATTGGGCGGTATTCAACTAAACTCTTACACTAGTGAAAAGACTTCAACTAGCACAAGGGGATTTCCCCCTCTCCTCCCCCCACCCTATGCACACCACACACTATCCCCAAATCTGTTCCAGAGGGTTGGGGGAAAACCCAGAGTAGATTTAGGGGGTGCACGAGGGGAGGAGAGCAGCAAAACTTTCTGCTGTACAATGAAAAATCCTTGCACTGCTGGAATGTTCAGCTTAGCGCTACACCAGATACAACCCATTGAAATGGATCAACCCAAAATGGGTCACCATTTTTTCCTTAGTGGTTTGTATGTGAGTGCATGTAAAAGTAAGAGGATTTTTATGTGGGGGTGGTTTCAAGGGGAACGGAAGAACTGGCAAAGGACAGTTGGGGATTTGAGACCCCTTCTGACAACTGATCCAGATATTTTGTTGTTGTTAATTCAAGTCAATTACGCCTTATGGCGACCCTATGAATCAGTGACCTGCAATAGCATCTTTATAAACCACCCTGTTCAGATCTTCTAAGTTCAGGTTTGTGGCTTCCTTTATGGAATCAATCCATCTCTTGTTTAGTTTTCCTTTTTTCTATTCCATTCTGTTTTTCCTAACATTATTGTCTTTTCTAGTGAATCGGGTCTTCTCATGGTGTGTCCAAAGTAGGATAATCTCAGTTTCATCATCTTAGCTTCTAGTGATAGTTCTGGTTTAATTTGTTCTAACACCCAATTATTTGTCTTTTTCTTGGTCCATGGTATCTGCAAAGCTCTCCTCTAACACCACATGTCAAATGAGTTGGTTTTTCTTTTATCCACTTTTTTCACTGTCCAACTTTCACTTCCATACACAGAGATCGGGAATACCATGGTCTGAATGATCCTGACTTTAGTGCCCAGTGATACATCTTTGCATTTGAGGACCTTTTCTAGTTCTCCCCCAGCTGCCCTCCCCAGTCCTAGCCTTCTTCTGATTTCTTGACTATTGTCTCCATTTTGGTTAATGACTGTGCCAAGGTATTGATAATCCTTGACAAGTTCAATGTCCTCATTGTATTTTTATATTCTGTTGTTCACCACCCAGAGAGCTAATGCTAGTCGGGCGGTATATAAATCTAATAAAATAAAATAAATAAATAAATTGTCAACTATAAAGTTACATAAATCTTCTGTTGTCATTATTTTAGTCTTTTTGACGTTCAGCTGTAGTCCTGCTTTTGTGCTTTCCTCTTTAACTTTCATCAGCATTCGTTTCAAATCATTACTGGTTTCTGCTAGTAGTATGGTATCATCTGCATATCTTAAATTATTGATATTTCCCTCTCTGGTTTTCACACCTCATTCATCTTGGTCCAATCCTGCTTTCCGTATGATATGTTCTGCGTATAGATTAAACAGGCAGTATAATAAAATACACCCGTTTCACACCCCTTCTAACTGGGAACCAATTGATTTCTCCATATTCTATCCTTACAGTAGCCTCTTGTCCAGAGTATGGGTTGCGCATCAGGACAATCAGATACTGTGGCACCCTCATTTCTTTTTGAAATTAGCTCCTCCTGGGAGGAAAGATGGGATATTAAATAAATAAATTCATCCTGCCTCAAGGGCGGGGAGGCTCCTTCCGATTGAAATACTTGCCCCATCCTTAGTTTAACAACCTATGATCAACACTCTCCCCACTAAGCCATTCTGCCCCAGTAAGCAAGTAACAGGTTTAGAAATCTTGTTGTTGTTTTAAATAATGAACAACACATCATTATGAAAGAGAGATGTTGATCCTTTTTTACTACTATGTACTTTGCAGTGTGCTTCTTTTATGAGGGCTGCAAATAGTGTGTCAGTCCTTTCCCTTCCTTACCCATCCTTTGCCTCTCATGCTTCAGAAGGGGGAACTTTTTTATGCTTTGAAAAGCAACCTATGATAAGCCATCATCAGAGATGTGCACTTTGATATACAAAATAATTCCCCCAAATTACGGTTTGTCAAATGTAGGCTTCTAAATCTCACCAGCCCTCCTCCTCTGAGGTTGATTATACCTACCAACTGGAGCCAAAATAACATTGATCCACCCTTTCTACCCCTCCTCCTCCTCCTCCTTTGTTTTCCTCCGTGTTCATGTCTTCCAAAGCTGCTACTGTTTCCATGTTAAGCATTCTGTCCTGTGCAAACAGTCACATTATCCCAAGAACTATTGAGAGGGGTTTTCCCCTGATTGTCATCTATTTTTGGCACTCCCCAGACACAGCACTATCCAGCCCAGTGTCTTCTTAAGAAAAATCTGGTCCAAGAAAGAGAGAAAGAGAATGAGAATTAACACCCATGAGAGATGGGAAAGAAGTGGTAGGAGCCAGCAAATGGTTAATGGTTTAATACTTTACGGGGGGAAAAAAAGTCAAGACAGACTTGTGATTCTTGATGTTAATGAAGGTGTCACACATTGTCTAGAGAAAGTTGTGCTTGGCAATCTTCCTTTTTTCGGATGCCTACACCACTGACATTTCATCTCACATTCAAAGAGCACTACCTTAATGAAATGCATAATTAACATATTCTAATTGTGCTGAGCGCTGTGATGATTTTGACAGAACTCACTTTCCATGTCTAATTTGATGCTAATTTAATCTGTTCCTCTCCCGCTGACATGACCTTTCTTGATTGAGTTTCACTGAGGGGAAAAAAAAGATTTTTGATGGATTGATTTATCAGCATTGTGGAGACAACAAAGGCTCAGGGTTCATGACAGAAAATGGGACAGGGATGGCCCTCCAAGTCTGTACGCTCTGAACTTTCTAGCTGTAATGTCCTCTTTCCAGAGACTGCTTGTCTGATCTTCTGATGGAATTTGAGAAATGTGACATCCGTGTACGGGTTTGATATCCGCAATAAATACAGTAAATATCTTATTGTGCCTGTGAATCCTTTGAAAGACAAACATCTTCCGTCCTTTCCTTTTTTTGTTCTCTGGGAAACTCCATAGGCTGATGACAAACAAAAACAACCTGATCAAGTGTAGACTAGTGGTAAACTGCCTCAGTCTTCCTGTGCGCTTCACTTGGGCTTCATTTCGATTCTTCTTGGGTGTGCCTGCATGACTCGTGCCGTGTTAGCTATGTGCAGCCTCTGGTTTGGTGTAGCAGAATAGGGGTGGCACTGCATTGAATTTGTCAATCATGGGGGGGTGTCCTGTAACGTTATTTATTTATTTATTTATTTATTTATTTATTATCTTTATTAATACCCCACCCTTTTTCCAGTGGAACTCAGGGCGGCTTACAACAACATAAATACATATGATTAAAACATTCAACATTCTACATTAAAATAAGATCAAACCATTAGCAAGATTAAAACATTTAACATCCACTTAAAATAAATAAAACAAATTAAAATAGTGCAATTAAGCAATAGACAATGCAGCAACCTCTCAACGAACTGTCCTAACCACCTTTTATACTAAAAGCCTGTTGGAATAAAAAAGTCTTTGCCTGCCGATGGAAGGACAATAAAGACAATAAAGATTAGCAAGGCTTTTGACTAAGTATCCAATGATTTCTGTAACTGCATAGTGGAAGGGTGCAGCACTCAAGATCCTGAAAAATATCAGCTTGGTTTCTTTTCTTTCTTAAAAGCCTGCTTTGTAAATGCATTGTTGGTTTTAAGGATTGCTTTTTATATTCTCTTAGATTTAAAATGAAACAGGATCAGTTATTCTTGAGCACACTTTTTAAGTGTGCCACACAATTCAAAGTAAACAGGGTTTGTATTCGGTTGTTATCTGTGCCAGTGCAGATTTTGGTTTGGGGTGTAGTAGAATTCTGATCCATGAGAATATCAACCTTCCTTTGCATAACGTTCTAGTCCTCAAGGCTGACATGATAAGCCTGAACATATGTTGCAGTGACAGCAGTCAAGATGCTGGATCGTGGCAGCCCTATGTACTTTTATAGTTCTCCTTAATTACTGGAAACAATAAATTATACACACTAAGAAAAAAAACTTATTTTGCATAATGTATCCACATGAGAGAAAATTCCATGTTTTCAGATTCACACCTTATGCTGTGTACAACTGGCCCTTAAGAAGGAAATGTAATATCTCAGTGAAGATCAAATGAAATAACAACCACAAAAGTATAGATCCAATGTAAGTTGTCTGTGAGGAAATTGCATGCCTAGATGCAAGCTATATATTAAAGGGGATTTCATGGAGATTTATGCTACTAATGTAAATGGATCATAGCTCGGCAGTATAGCATCTGCCTTGCATGCAGAAAATTCCAATTTTAATCCCCAGCATATCCACATAGGGCTGGAAGAGACCCCTGTCTGAAATCCTGGCAAGCTGATGCCATTCAGTGTAGACAAACTGAGGCTAGATGAAGGCAGCTTCCTGTGGTCCCATAGATTTCAATAAGGCCTTGGTTGTTTTGATTTGAACAGTAAGTGTGGACTAACTTAGGTTTTCCAAACACATGCATCATGACAGAAGCACTATTGCTCCTTGTTAGGGGTGCTTTTGGTGGCAAACTGGGTTTGTCATTTGTAATGCATGGAATGGATAATTGCCAGAGCTTCTTTGGATATTCATGGTCTTCAGTGTGATAGGGCAGGTATGGGGGACCTTTGGCCCTCCAGATGTTGCTGAACTACACTTCCCATCAGCAAGCATGGCCAATGGCCAGGGATGATGAGATTTATAGTTCAGCAACATATGGAGGGCCAAAGGTTCCTCACACCTGCTATAAGGGCTACTCAAAACCCTCTCAGTGGCATTTAATAACATAAAGATAAGAAGAGCCCTGCAACTGGTATTCAGAAGCACTCTGCCTCCAAGGCAGAGCATATCCTATGGAGACAGACCATAGCCACCATGGCTAGTAGCCATTTATAGCCTTACATGGAAGATAAGATTTGTCTAATTCACTGGCAGCAATATCCTTTTTGAGCTGAAACAGCCAGCACTGTACATAGTATTCCAAATGCACTTGCACCATAGATCTGTATGATTCAATTATGATATTAGCAGTTTGATTTAGCTTTCTTTCCTAATGATCCATAGTATGAAACTTGCCTTTTTCACAGCTGCCACACACTGGGTCAACATTTTCATGAAGCTATCCTCTCTCATCCTGGTCAGTCACCGCCAGTTCAGTCCCATGAATGTAGATGTAAAATATAGATTTGTTGCTCCAATATGCATTATTTTACACTTGTTTACACTGAATTTTATTTGCCATTTTACCACCCATTCATTCAATTTGGAGAGGTCCTTTTGGAGCTCTTTGCAATCCATTTTTGTTTTAACTCTGAACAATTTAGTATCAGTAGCAAACTTGGCCACCTCATTGCTCACCCCTAACTCTAGATTGTTTATAAACAAGTTTGAAAGCACAGATCCCAATACTGATACTTGGGGGACTCCACTTTCTACACCCCTACATTGGGAGAACTGTCCATTTATTCCTGCAGAAGCCATGCTGATTCTGCTTCAGCAAGGCTTGTTCTTCTATATGCTTGGTTATTTTATCTTTAACAATACTTTCCTCCAGTTTTCCCGAGACAGACATTAAGCTAACCAGATCAGAGCTTGGAAAAGTTACTTTTTTGAACTACAACTCCCATCAGCCCAATCCAGTGGCCATGCTGGCTGGGGCTGATGGGAACTGTAGTTCAAAAAGGTAACTTTTCCAAGCTCTGAACCAGACTATATTTTCCAGGATTCCCCCCCCCTCCCCGCATCCCTGATGTTACATTTGCCACTTTCCAGATATGAGGGACAAGTTACATATTTTTGTTGGAAGACTAGCAATTTCACATTTGAGTTCTTCATAGAATCAAAGAATAGTAGAGTTGAAAGAGTCCAACCCCCTGCTCAATGCAGGAATCCAAATCAAAGCATTCCCGACAGATGGCTGTCCAGCTGCCTCTTGAATGCCTCCAGTGTTGGAGAGCCCACTACCTCTCTAGGTAATTGGTTCCATTGTCGTATGGCTCTAACAGTTAGGAAGTTTTTCCTGATGTCCAGTCGAAATCTGGTTTCCTGCAACTTGAGCCCATTATTCCGTGTCCTGCACTCTGGGACGATTGAGAAGAGATCCCAGCCCTCCTCTATGTGACAACCTTTCATGTACTTGAAGAGTGCTATCATATCTGTCCTCAGTGTTCTCTTCTCCAGGCTAAACATGCCCAGTTCTTTCAGTCTCTCCTCATAGGGCTTTGTTTCCAGTCCCCTGATCATCTTTGTTGCCCTCCTCTGAACCCATTCCAGTTTGCCTGCATCCTTCTTGAAGTGCGGAGACCAGAACTGGACGCAGTATTCAAGATGAGGCCTAACCAGTGCTTTGAGAACTCTCGGGTGGATGCCATGTGGACCGGGCAATTTGTCAGTTTTTATTGTGTTTGTTAAGCCTAGAACATCATATCTTGTCACCACTATCTGCCTCAGTTCTGCAACCTCCCTTCCTGCAAAAGTTAATTCAGGTACAGGGATCTGCTCTCTATCCTCCACTGTGAAGACAGACGGAAAGCATTTGTTTAGCTTCTCTGCAATCTCCTTATCCTGCTGTAGCTCACAGAAATGAGAGACCACCACCAAAAAAGGTTCTCTGCAGTCTAGGCACTGAAAAGATGCCCTCGTGCATATATTTGTTTGTTTGTTTAATATCCCTCCCTTCCTCCCAGAAAGGCACCTGTAACCTGTTTCATACATGGTATTCCAACCTCATTGCCCATGCACAGCAGGACTCCTGTGTGTGCATCAGAATTTTTATAGGGCTCTCAACTGGGATGGATCATGGTGGTGTCATGTCAAGGAGATCTCTTTGGGGCATTTTCTTTAGTGCTCATGTGGATGATTGCCGCTATTTTCCTGTTGCAGCCCAATTGGAATTGATGGGGATGGGAGCCAAATTTGCAGTGATGCTTGTTCATCAAATGTTCTTTTTTCATTAGAACAGTTCACTTCAGTGAAACCCTGGGCACTTTTGATAAGACAGCAAGCAAGAAATAAAGCTGTTATGAAATGACTTGCTCACAAGTTCCAGCAATAATTTTTGGCCTTCGTATATTACTTAGTGTTTTTTCATTGTCATTCAAAAATGAAAATGTATCATTTCAATTGTTGTCCCATTAGAAGAGAAGCAAGACATGCCAGTCTTTGTGGCTGATAGACAAATTGCCGCAGAATAAATGGGTGAACTTCTGATCCTCCTGGATTCACAGGGGTTGGAAGTAAGTGTGTGAGTGTGTGCGTGCGTGCATGTGAAGTAATATTATTCCAAGCAAATGGCTATTAATTTGAATGATTGAATATTCAGCAAGGAGCTTTTTCTTATCAAGGCTTCTCAGAAGGGAAAGTGAAAATTAGTAGAGGAAATGCTGAGTGTAGACAAACCTTGAAAGCAACAAGCTTGGAGAAGTTGCAGGAGAAGCTGACTGAGCTGCAAATGCATCCTGCTAAAAAGTCAACAGCTTCTTCCCACTTTATCAAGAATATTGGTCATTTCATACAACTGTTTTTATTTTTGTGGTTTAGAAAAGTTGCAATGGCATGAATCCCCCTGCCCAGTTTCCATCTGATGAGTGGGAAGGGGGAGCGATTTTTAACTCCATCATAGTGCTAGCAGGAGTTTTTTAGCCTCTTTGCTTAGCCTAGCACTGCAATGAGGATGCAAATCATCTCCTCCACACTCATCAGGAGGGCGAATCAGCTGAGGAGCAGAGAAGGGGTCATATAAACACCTAATGGGAACTCTTCTCTGGATCATAAGCTTTCCGTGGATGGAAGGAGTGTCTCCATTTGTGGAAGGGGAGAGAAAGGGGAGAGAATTTTTCATTGGTTCATATTTTAATGCGGTCCTAGCAAATTCAGCTTCCTAAAACAATGCACATATCAAAACACAGCCATAGGTCAACATTTGCACTTTTTGGAATTTTGCAATGCACTTTTATTCATTCATTCATTCATTCATTCATTCATTCATTCGATTTATTAGTTGCTCATCTGGCTGGTTACCCAGCCACTCTGAGTGATGTACAAAGCAAAAACATATAAAACATCAAGGACATCAAAAAACTAAGCAAAAGAGCTAAACAATAACATAGAGACTAACTTAGTTACAATAAGGCTTCTCATCTGTATAGCCCAAAAAGTGCGCCTTTAGACGGAAACTCCTGGTGTGAGTCTTCCCACCCTAGTACAAAGACCAGTGTGGGTGATAGTCCGTTTGTAAGAGCGAAGAACGACATCCCCTCTTGATCTCAGCATCCAGTGTCCAGTACATTCAGCGGAGAGTGGGGCATGGCAAACAGACCCCTTGAAGTTGCGACTAACAGGAAAGTGCTCTTCGGAGAAGCCAAAAACGAAGGCACTAGGATGTAAACACTGCTGACATCAAGGTGAAGCAGACAGAGGTCAGATGGCAGAACAGCGGCAGCTGCAGGGGAGCTCCCCCGCCCCCAGCATTCACTGAAAGATCATTGCAACAGTGCGGCGTCTCCCAGGGACAGGCCGTGGCGCCAGGCCTGCCAAAATGCCGCAGCCCCAGCCCATCTCCATCTCCAGCCTGGCTCGATGCCCCCATTCGCGAAGGTAGCAATGGCAGTGGCGGCGGCAGCCTGGTGCAGATGTAAGCACCAAGCCGTGTCCCAGGCCACACCAACCGCTGGTGTCCCGGTCAGGTACGAGGGAGACGGCATAACGCTCCATCCCCCCACCCATATGTATATTGTGGGAAAGTGTTTATAAAATACATATATTGCTCTCTCCCCACTCATCAGCTAACATATAAAAATGCCTTATATTAGGGGGAAATGCTCACAAAAATGTGTAACTTGGTAAAATTGCATATAAAAATATGTATATTAGCAGAAATGGCTCATAAAATGCTGATGAATTTTCATTAGGACTTTTTTTAAAAAAATCCTAAACTAATGTGGAAAATGGTAAACTGAGTTTAAGATTGAGGGGGGGAAATGAGAAACCAAAACTGATAGATTTGTCCATCCATAGTCTGAAAGCATCTTGGATAGCTCCTTGAAAGTTTGGACTAAAACCCGAAGCAGATTCCACTGTCCCAATGACATGGAGCCCCAGCTGCCACTGTCTGGATCCAATCCAAAGTGTACCCCATACTTTGAGCCTAAATACATAATCTGCTTCCACAGTGGCTAACTGGAAAGATGATGTTTGGTAAGCATGTAGCCGAAGACATCCTGATTACTGCAAAGTCAAACAATTAAAAGTAAGGATGTTAAGTTAGCTTCATTGCCCTTCACAAACTTGAATCAAAATCATTTTGGAGGGTGGGTGGTTACAGTAGCTATCAGGAGCACCTTCCAGGCTTTCATAAAGCAAGATCTTTTTACTAATGCAACTATAAGGGTGCTCTAGTTCACAATACATGTTGGGGGAGGGGGTGATCCCCAAGTTGTCTTCTGTCCATCTGCAGTATACATTAAATTATGCCATTTTAAACAGCCATAGCTTCCCTCAAAGAGTGAGAAGAACTTTAGGAAGTTTTAGGAAGCTGTTAAGAGTGCTGAGAGTTTTTAGGAGACCCCTCTTCCCCTCATTTCCAGATTTCCCTGGAAATAGGAATTGTTAAATTCAGAATTGTAACCAATTATACTAAATTGGGTCATTGGTCTAACTCACTCAGTACAGTCTACATTGACTGGTATTGGATCTCCAGAATTTCAGTCAGAGGTCTCTCCCAGCCCTACCTAGCCATGGTAGCTGGTGGCTCCATGTCAGTGGGGCAGTGAAATCAACTCCTGGTTTTAGTCTGAACTTTCAAGGAGCTTTCGAAGATGTTGAAACCTATTCCCACCATAGGTTCAGCATCTTGGACAGCTTCTCTAAAGTTTGGACTAAAGCTTTGCTACCTGGGGATGCTGGGGATTGAACCTGGGACCTTCTGCATGCATAACAGATGCTCTACCCCTGAGCTACAGCCCCCCCCCATGAAATGCTTCTCACATAGGCAGCGTGCAATCTGACGTTTCAGCTCTAAATCTTAACACCAAGCAAAAGAGAGAAGAGTCTACAGTGACAACAATGCCTCCAGTACAAATCTTTTGTTCTTTTCCAAATAATTCTTCCCCCCCCAGTTTAATTATTCACATACCTGTTTCCAACAGATGGTGACACCTATCTCTGTTTATTTCTGTATACTCACAAGTTTTCAGGAGACTCATATATCATCCACGGAGAGAGCTGTACTTTTTTAAACAAAAAAGGAAAGGAAAGCTTGTTAGAGGTTATTCCTAATGATAATTCATTGATGGAGTATAATAGCTGGACCTGTACCAAACAAAAGGGTACACTCATCTTTAGATTATGAGCTGTGTATGTCTAGAGCATCCCTTTTGAAGTGAAGTCTTTGTAAGGATGCACGGAGCCATGTTCGCTACCACAAAACAAAACAAAAAAGAACAAAATTCAAAAAAGTGATGAGCCAGGAAATCTCCAGAAACATATGCTCCTTTTGCATCTCTATATCTTTGAAGGGCTTTGAATAGAAATGCTCTATTTCAAGTTTGTCAGTCAGCTCAATAGATTTTTGTTTTGTTTTAAGTCAATTAAGCCTGCAATCCTAGGCGGGCCTATTTGAAAGTCAGGACTGATTTGCACACTTGCATCTGTGTCTGGAAACCCTTTCTCTGAGCCCATGATCCATGTGGTGGGGAGTAATGCTTAAATGCCTTCAGAGCAAGCCTAGGAGCTAAATGTGGCCCTCGAGGCCTCTCTGCCAAGCCCTTGGGACTTTCCATTGGCACACACAGCCTTCCCCTGCCATGCTTCTCATCCTCTTTGAAGTGCTTTGCCTAACCCCTCCCTGACAGGCTTCCGCCGAGAACTGAAAACATGGCTTTTTAGGCAGGCATTCGAGACCTCTGTCTAATTTAGTTTAAATTTTTGTATGATGGGGGTAGGTTTGGATTGAGTATACTTATTGTTGTTTTGTATTATATGTTATATTTTACTCTATGTTATATTTTAGTCTACGTACGCCGCCTAGAGTGGCCGTTAATTCGGCCAGATAGGCGGCCTAGAAATAAAATTTTATTATTATTATTATTATTATTAACTGGAATAGGTCCTTGAACTCTGATCATGTCTCTTGTTTGCCCGGATGAAAGATAGAGAACAGGCGTGTCCATGTGTGTAGAAACTAGCTTACTGTATGAAGGATTTACATTCATCCCGACACCCACTTTTGCCTCTGGCTCCTCCCACTACTGGTATGTGGTGGTGGGAAACTTGCCCAGGTGGAAATGTGGCCCTTGGGTTGAAAAAGGTTTCCCACACCTGCTTTATGTCATGCATCCATTCAAGTGCATGGGGTGTATGAGGGCAAACACAGAGGCCAGTTAAGAGCCTGACATTATTCAGGGGTTCTTTCCCCTAGGTTTTGTTTTACTTCACCTACTAATTATCCCCTTTCACCAGGTGACCAAAAACAAATATGGAAGTTTCAATCCTCAACATCTGGAATTAAACTTCATTGAAAACAATCGGGCCAACGTTTGTAAATATGCATTAAGATTGCTTATATTAATCCTAATTGAAATGCCATGTGCAGTTCTGGTCACCTCACTTCAAAAAAGGATATTGTAGAGCTGGAAAAGGTTCAGAAAAGGGCAACCAAAATGATCACGGCAATGGAGTAACTCCTCTATGATGAAAGGTACCAGCATTTGAGACTCTAAGTTTAGAGACAGGGCAAGTAAGACGTGACATGATAGAAGTGTATACAATTATGCATGGCATGGAGAATGTGTGCAAAGAAAAGTTTTTCTCCCACTCTCATAACACTAGAACTCATGGACATCCAATGAAGCTGACTGTGGAAAGGTTCAGGACAAGCAAAAAAACAATACTTCTTCATACAGTCCATAGTTAAACTATGGAATTCACTCCCACAAGAGGCAGTGATGGCCACCAATTTGGATGACTTTATAAGTGGATTAGACAGATTTATGGAGGATACGAACATAAGAACATAAGAAGAGCCTGCTGGATCAGGCCAATGGCCCATCTAGTCCAACATCCTGTTCTCACAGTGGCCAACCAGGTGCCTGGGGGAAGCCCGCAAGCAGGACCTGAGTGCACTCTCCCCTCCTGAGGCTTCCAGCAACTGGTTTTCAGAAGCATGCTGCTTCTGACTAGGGTGGCAGAGCACAGCCATCATGGCTAGTAGCCATTGATAGCCCTGTCCTCCATTAATTTGTCTAATCTTCTTTTAAAGCCATCCAAGCTGGTGGCCATTACTGCATCTTGTGGGAGCAAATTCCATAGTTTAACTATGCGCTGAGTAAAGAAGTACTTCCTTTTGTCTGTCCTGAATCTTCCAACATTCAGCTTCTTTGAATGTCCATGAGTTCTAGTATTATGAGAGAGAAAACTTTTCTCTATCCACTTTCTCAATGCTATGCATAATTTTATACACTTCTATCATGTCTCCTCTGACCCGCCTTTTCTCTAAACTAAAAAGCCCCAAATGCTGCAACCTTTCCTCGTAAGGGAGCCGCTCCATCCCCTTGATCATTCTGGTTGCCCTCTTCTGAACCTTTTCCAACTCTATAATATCCTTGATGGCTATGCTTTGCCTCCATAGTTGGATGTGGCATGCTTCTTAATGCCAGTTACTGAAAACTGCAGGAGGGGAGAGTGTTGTTGCACTCAAATCCTCCTTGCAAGCTTCCCATGGGCATCTGGTTGGCCACTGTGAGAACAGGATGCTGGACTAGATGGGCCACTGGCATGGTCCAGCAGCAGGCTCTTATGTTCTTAGACTATATCTGGATCAGCACCCTGTCCATTATTATGATAAGAGTGTGAGTGGGTGGAGGGAGGTTTATACATTGCAAGACCGGGCAGAGCATGGTCTCCAACACAGTGCAGCTGCTTCTGGGAATTCTGAAAGAGGACCAGGCAAAGTAGGAATAGGTGTCAGGGTTCACTATCACTTCAGCAGCATCCTCAAGAACAGTATAACATAGGAAGGAATGGCAACTGTTATTCAGATAAATTATGGGTTTGTATTAAGGATGGGTGAGAAATGTGATTCACTTTGCATTTCAGGCTGTCCATCAACTTTGCACTTTCCAAAACAATACGAGATCCAAAACACAGCCATCCTTGGAAAATCACACTTACTCGAATTTTTCAATGCAGTTCACTGACCAAACAATGTTTACAAAAATGCATATGTTAGGGGAAAGTGTGCATAAAAATTAATATATGGGTGAAAATATACAAAAATGCATGAAATGAGGAGAAGAATTCAAAAATGCTTCCAAAAATGTGTACTAGTTAAAACTGCCTACCAAATGTGTTTATGAGGTGAAATTTGCACTAAAATGCTGAAGAATTTTCATGATAATTTTTTTTTAAAAAAATTGCAGATTGCTGCAGAAATGTAAAGAAATTAATTTAAGATTGAAAGAATGAGAAACGGAGAGTACCAAAATCGACAGATCTTTCCATCCCTAGTGTGTACTCAGGGACACCACTAAGACAGGGGCTAAACTTGCTTCCTTCTCCTGGTAATTCTCCAGCCAGTGATCATCAAAGCTTGTTTGCATAGCCATGCCTTTTCATCTGCATAACCCTGAGTTCTGTTTCTTAATCACATCAGAATAGAAGTGTGTGTGTGTGTGTGTGTGACAGAGAGAGAGAGAGAGAGAGAGAGAGAGAGAGAGGGCTGAATCCAGTGCTCCAAGTAGATCCATTGAAGTTAAGAGACATGACTAATTTAGCTTCATTAATTTTAATGGGTCTACTCTGAGTAGGATTTCATTGCATACAATCCAAGTGTTGCAGCTTCATCTCTTTATTGTTATTTACAATCATTCTGAATCTCTTCATTTGCACATCCATATATGACTCTGATCTTATTTAGCTTCAACCCAGTACACAAACTGATTCCTGCCAGTCACATTTTGCAGCTGGAGGAACTGAGGCTGAGAGAAAGTGCCTTGCACAAGACCACCTAGCAACTGACTATGCCCTTGACTCTATCCACTAGTCAAAAGCAGTAGCACTGGCAAGACTGGCCATTTACTGCTAGCCCAATCAGTCTCTGTAAAAGGCTGCCTGCTGCTAGCCTCTGCTTTTCTAGCAGGGATTTATTCAATTTGCGCATCTGGGCAAAATAGACAAGAAGAAAATTGACCCTCACTCTAACTATCCAAGGCTTTGCCTCCTCTCACCAAGATCAATGCCCTAGAATTGGAGGCACCGCTGTGTTTACTGGCCCCTTCATAACACTGTCAACCGATAGCAAGTTGGTAAAAAGAGAAGACATCCTTAAGGCTGTCAGAATCTTCTGCACTGTTGCACTCTCCTCAGATGACATGCTACGTCTGCTACCATTTTGCTGGCAAGTTTGAGTTGAGATGATGGGTCAAACAGCAATGACACTACCCCAGTTGCCTGTATTCTTTGGGAGGGAGGAATTGATGTTCACTTTCTTCAGTTACATTCTTCATGGTGCAACATGGGGGAGTCTCTCCCCCTTCCTAATTTTGTTTCTTTTAATGTGAAGGACAATTTCATCAAAGTTTCTTCATCACCAAGTGTCTCGCCTCTGCTCCTTTAAAGATTTTGGTTGGCTTTTGGTAACCAGGGATATGAAATCTGTGTTTCCAATAGGTTTAAAATCTGTTTCAATTGCTTAAAACTTTAAAATGTATGCTTAAGGATAGATAGATAGATAGATAGATAGATAGATAGATAGATAGATAGATAGATAGATAGATAGATAGATAGATAGATAGATAGATAGATAGATAGATAGATAGATAGATAGATAGATAGATAGATAGATAGATTTGAAAGCAACAAACAGAACTTCACCCAAGCTTGCTCTGGATCCCTATACAGTATATATGTTTTTGTTGTTTAATGGTTCAAAAGATATACTGCAATTGTTTAACGATTAAAAATCTATGTTTGAGGGTTTAAAATCTGTTTCAACAGATGCAACTGCGGAGAGTTGAGGCCTGATGCCCTTGGGATGGATCAAACTGTAAATTCAAAAGCTCAAGCCATGGGGAAATTATAGTGTGCAGCTCCCACAGAAATAAATGACAGCATTGCAAGATCACAGTTGGGAGACCCAGAGCTCAGTGGTAGAGCATATGCTTTGCTTGCATATGGCTCCAGCAGTGGTGGTTGGTGGCTCTATGTCAGTGGGGCAGTGGAATCCACTCTGAGTTTTAGTCCAAACTTTCAAAGACCTGTCTAAGATGCTTCAAGGTTTCCAGGTTTGCTCCCTTGCATCCCAAGTTGCAACCTCTGTGGAAGGGTGTTATATAACTGGTCTGGAAAAGACCTCTGCTTGAAACTATAGAGAACTAGTCAATACTCAGCTAGATGGACCTATATTCTGACTAGGAATGAGGGAGACATTTTAATGGGAACCTACCTAATTTGTACTTGCCAAAACATAACCTATCTTATGAAATTTGCATTTCTCCAAATTTGCACCATGCAAACCTCACCCCTCCTTCTTTCCTCTCTGATAAGTAAGAGCAACTCACCTGCCTGGCAGCTTGCATAGCAGCTCTGCCGTACCCAGTGAGCTGCTCCTGACAAAATGTGAACATGCCTGTCCTTCAAAATGTGTACCTTTCCAATTTCTGCAGAAAAATTGGTATTTTAGGAGAAATATGCAGACAAAAATGGGACAAACTGAACTTAAAGACTGGAAGAATGAGAAACGTAGAGAAACCAAAATGGACCTTCATCCATATCTCTGAATAGAATGCATTTTGTGCTCGCTCATGTTTTAACAGCACTTGCAGTGGATTTGTTTGGGTCACACAACCATATACATTGTTTTGCAGTTTTACCCATTCTTGTCCCCAAAGGCCTTGGACAGCTAACACTGAGAAATGCAGAACAAACTGAGACAAGAATTTCATTCATCCCAGCGAATGTCTAACAAGTATGAACGAATGGGACAAAGTAGACTCTACTCCCCCCCCCCCAGTTTTGCTGGTACCAAGATGGAGGAAACAAATTAAAGCATATAACTTAATTATGCCTTTCATTTATTTATTTATTTATAATCACATTGTTACACACATATTAACCAAGCATGATTAAACACTAATAATTGCTTTATACACAATTTATACATAAATGCAATTGCCTAACTATGAGTCAATTCCATTTCTTTCCAAGCAACAAAAAAACAGAAGTCCACACCACATACAATCCAATCTGTCTAAACGTTGGTCTACAAACATACCGGATAGTTAGGTCCCATCTACACCATACATTTCAAGTAGTATCATACCACTTTAAACACTCATGGCTTTTCTCGAAGAATCATGGGGACCGTAGTTTGTTAAGGTTGCTGGGAATTTGTAGGTCTGTGAAGGTGAAACCACAGTTCTCAGAATTCTTGGGGGGGAATCATGTGATTTAGATGTGCTTTGGGTGTGTTTTATATGTCTGATGTGGATCTGTCCAGAAAGGCCTGGAGGGACACATTTGGCCCCCAGGCCTGAGGTTTCCCACTCCTGACCTAAACACTGCACTTTTCATCATATTCTTAAGAATCATAATCTCTGCACTTCCCACTTATTTCAAATTCTTAAATATTATGCTGAATTTAGAAGACTTGCAAGCAAAATTCCATAGCACCATTCAAGTAAAACTGGAATTATGTTCTGAATTTTCAGGCATCCATAAACACATTGTATAGTAATGTATATAACTACTATTACAAGTATAATCGGCATATTAAAAGGATTTTTTTAAATTAATTGATTGATTGAATGATTTTATTTACTTAGGCTGCAATACTAACCAATACTAATTCAAGTAAGGTTAGCACCGCAGTCTTACTTGCATACCTACTAGATTTCTTCATCACCCATTAACTAATGTTCTCTGGGAAATCATAATAATGGGGAGGAACACCCATAAGTTACAGCCCAGGGATAGGGAATGTATGGCCCTCCAGATACTGCTGGACTGCAAGGTTGTAAGCTTCCTTGACATTTGGAGTTGCTGTCTGAGTCTGATGGAAGCTGGAATCAAACATGCCTGGAGGAAATGCCACATTCCCCATGGCTATGGTAGGTTGTTGTTGTTATTTATTAAATTTGTATCCCTTCCTTCCTTCCAGAAGGAGCCCAGGGCGGCAAACAAAAACACTAAAAGCACTTTAAAACATCTTAAAAACAAAAGGCTTTAAAACATATTTAAACAAAACATATTTAAAAACTACTTTAAAAATATCTTAAAAAGCAATTCCAGCACAGATGCAGACTGGGATAAGGGCTCTACTTAAAAGGCTTGTTGAAAGAGGAAGGTCTTCAGTAGGCTCCAGTGAATTGCTAGTGAATGCACAGGGTCGAAGGTCCTAGTATGTTGAACGTTAGTTCATCTAAGCTCACAGGTAATCAACAGCAGTCATCTAGGGCAGGTGGAAGGTAGAGGAGACCCCATTCAAGAATTTGTGAGTCTTGGGAGGTACCAACAAAATTCTGTTTGGGAGTCAGACTTCAGACAGCAGAACAGTCTTTATAATATATGTTATTTATTCATATCTTGCACACTGCAGCTAATAAAATGCATTCTAGATGGCCGTAGCCATCATTGCAGAAACAGAAAAATAGAAATACATATTAACATGAAAGAAGTTGCTGGATATCCATTTAACATCAAAGTAAAGACTCTGAAGGCACATCATAATTAAAACAAATTACAATAGATGAAGAATAAACTCTTTATTACAGAGCCAGTTACAAAGTACATGGAAATACATGTCATGATACATCACCTATCAGATGTCATAGATGGAATAGATGGATGGTTCTTCTGCTTTGTTCGACCCCCCACTCCAGCAGAGCTGAGAGGTAATGAGTGCTATAAAACCAGGCCTTTTATACATCTTATCAAAGAGAAGACTTGTTTCCATGGCCTTATCAATTATGCTGCCTACTAGATGCAGTGCTAGCAGCTTTCCTGCTTTCTCCTAGAGATGGCAGGCACGACTAGTGTCAACAACAGCCACACCACATAAGGAGCTTCCTCTTACTTCATGTTGACATTTTGCCAGATATTTGTTGTCTTGCCCAAAACTTTTGTCTCTATGTATGTTCCAGCTGCTCTCTTGGAAAATTACAGCTTTAGTCAGGAGATGGAGGCAAAAAGGGGGGCAGTTTTAAACTACTTCTTTTCTTACTATTTGGTTCTTATGCATGAAGCAGACTTTATAAGCTATTTCAGCAAATCTTAAGTATATTCTAAGCTATATAAGCAAATATATGCAGATGTAAATGATTTCAGCACATTTTTTGCATATTTCAAGCCAATATCTGCACTGGCCCATTACAGAGCCGAAAAGATAATAGAGGTGGTGCCTGTCTTAATATTTAAGGGGAGGAAATTCCAAGGTGTTGGTGCCACAACACCCAAGGTTCATTTATGCTGTGTAGAACGGACCTCCTGATATCTGCAGGAGGCCCTCACCTGCAAAGCGTAGTGACCAACTGGGTGAGATATATATTTTCAGTGAAGGTCAGTTTGGCCTACATTTTGCAACTTTCACTCTTGCAGTTTTTCTGAACCTGGGACACTTCTTCCCTTCTGCTTCTCATAGCCATCGGGAGGAACTAAGCATCCCTCATACTTAAATGGAGAGTAGCCAATCTGTTCTATGGTCTTTTCAGTTTTGTTTTCTATCAGAGTTTTTTTTTTTTTAAAAAACCCTCATTCTGAAGCTAGTAATTTTTGCAACCTGGCACCTCAAGCTAGCAATAGACATAGCTGCAACAGTGCGCAGAATAGCTCGTGCCAATACAGTGACAGCAGCAGCTGGCGGTTGGCAAGTGGAGCAAGTCCACCCTGCGATGCTAACTGTCAGGTGAATCCTGTTGTATAAAAAAAGCTCTTGCCGAATAACAGGATGAATCGAGACACAGAAATAGAGCTGGCTCTACTGTGGCCACAAATGTCCTCTTGTGGATAAGGAATTGGTTGAGAAGCAGAAAGCAGAGAGTAGGAATAAACGGACAGTTCTCCCAATAGAGGGCCGTAGAAAGTGGAGTCCCTCAAGGATCGGTATTGGGACCTGTACTTTTCAACTTGTTCATTAATGACACAGAATTAGGAGTGAGCAGTGAAGTGGCCAAGTTTGCTGATGACACTAAATTGTTCAGGGTTGTTAAAACAAAAAGGGATTGCGAAGAGCTCCAAAAAGACCTCTCCAAACTGAGTGAATGGGCAGGAAAATGGCAAATGCAATTCAATATAAACAAGTGTAAAATTATGCATATTGGAGCAAAAAATCTTAATTTCACATATACGCTGATGGGGTCTGAACTGGCGGTGACCGACCAGGAGAGAGACCTCGGGGTTGTAGTGGACAGCACGATGAAAATGTCGACCCAGTGTGCGGCAGCTGTGAAAAAGGCAAATTCCATGCTAGCGATAATTAGGAAAGGTATTGAAAATAAAACAGCCGATATCATAATGCCGTTGTAGAAATCTATGGTGTGGCCGCATTTGGAATACTGTGTACAGTTCTGGTCACCTCATCTCAAAAAGGATATTATAGAGTTGGAAAAGGTTCAGAAGAGGGCAACCAGAATGATCAAGGGGATGGAGCGACTCCCTTACGAGGAAAGGTTGCAGCATTTGGGTCTTTTTAGTTTAGAGAAAAGGCGGGTCAGAGGAGACATGATAGAAGTGTATAAAATTATGCATGGCATTGAGAAAGTGGATAGAGAAAAGTTCTTCTCCCTCCCTCATAATACTAGAACTCGTGGACATTCAAAGAAGCTGAATGTTGGAAGATTCAGGACAGACAAAAGGAAGTACTTCTTTACACAGCGTATAGTTAAGCTATGGAATTTGCTCCCACAAGATGCAGTAATGGCCACCAGCTTGGATGGCTTTAAAAGAAGATTAGACAAATTAATGGAGGACAGGGCTATCAATGGCTACTAGCCGTGATGGCTGTGCTCTGCCACCCTAGTCAGAGGCAGCATGCTTCTGAATACCAGTTGCCGGAAGCCTCAGGAGGGGAGAGTGTTCTTGCACTCGGGTCCTGCTTGCGGGCTTCCCCCAGGCACCTGGTTGGCCACTGTGAGAACAGGATGCTGGACTAGATGGGCCACTGGCCTGATCCAGCAGGCTCTTCTTATGTTCTTATGTTCTTATGTCCTGGACAGTGCTGGTGTCAGATCTTCAGGCAGGATGCTCCCAGTGGGACCCGTCTTCCTCCTTCCTCTGGTTGCTGTTACATCTTCACTTGCCTTTCACTCTGTGCCCAATCAGCCTTACTGCCCAGAGGAGAAGGCATGTTGAAGTTACTTCTCCTCCTCCTCGCTTCTCCCAGGGCTTGCTCACTCAGAGAGGGCAGGTGAATGAGCAAGAAGGAAGAGCAGCAGGGCCAGGAGAATTCAGGAATAAGAAGTGGCCTCTGCTAGGATGTAAATACTGGGAGGGACCCAACAGTACTAAACTCTGGCTTGGGCCCTGCTGTTTCAGTGGTACATGAGCAAGTCTTCCATCTCATCACACCCCAAGATTCTTTCTTTGTCTAGCACTGGATTGAGAATCACTTTTGTTGGTTCATTAATTCTTTTATTGCATGTTTGTATACATGCATACATGCAGATATGGGTTCATATCTCACTTATCTGAGGTTTGAGGTGAATGACAAAATCCAGAATCCTATGACAAATCTGAGCATTGTACAGATGACACTTTGAAGACGCTGGATTCTTTTTTAAGCATGACAGCGTGTGTCATGTTTTAGTCAGATTCATTTAAGAAAGGAACAAAAAGAATCAAATTTACATTCTTTTTTAATTTTTAAAAGAACAAAGTAGTAGTAGTAGTAGTAGTAGTAGTAGTAGTAGTAGTAGTAGTAGTAGAACTGCTACACTGAGATGGTAAAAAAACGATCAAAGTAAACTTTTTCTGATTTATCCATTACTTAACAAATTGTTCTTTTAAAAAAAAATCTAGTGTCTTATTCACATGAGAATCATTTTAATAAGAATGGAAAACAGCCAAGATAAGCCCATTCTTATGAAAATGACTGTAAAGGGTGTGGGAAATTGTGCAATTACAAGTACAGAAGAATATTCTTCATTTTAAGTATTTTTTAAAAACTATTTGCTATTTCTCCTCCTGGGGTCAGCTTTCAAGATCTACCATCTTTGCATACTCAATTCTCTCAACTGGAGTAAGCGGTAAATGCTTCAAGATTTGACTCCTGCTGCGTCTATCCTGCATTTAATGTGTTCCTTCTAATAAGGTTTGCATAAGGTTGTATAATGAGCAGGTATGCAGGAAGGTTTTTAAAAAGCAAATTACTTTTATCTTTGAGCAACGTGGCACGCTAAAGTAAGGCTCAACTTCCTGGCACCTAAATGATTATGTTGTATGTCTTAAATTGTCTTTTTGCTTTCTTGTTTGGATAATGGCAGCAGATTTGCATAAAATGCACCATTAATTGCTTCTTTAAAGAAAGGCAGCGACTAACAAAAAGTCCAAATTGATTGTGACTTCCACCATTTAATCATACCTAAGTTTAAATGTTAAAATTAAAAATATTATGCCTATATATTAATTTACAGATTACAGTTGTGATTCTACACACAGAACATTGTTTAATATTTATTTATTTTATAAAATGTGCTGACTGCTTTTCTGAAAGAGCAGTGTAAATAGTGCACAATAATTATTCAGCTGGTTTTCTGACTGCAGCTGAAGAGGCAAGCCACTTTTCAAGCTGAACAGTGGATTTTCTCTTCAGCAATGGAATCATAGAATCATAGAGTAGTAGAGTTGGAAGAGTCCTATAAGACCATTAAGTCCAACTCCTTGCTTAGTGCAGAAATCCAAGTCAAAGCATACCCGACAGGTGGCTGTCCAGCTGCCTCTTGAATGCCTCCAGTTTTGGAGAGCCCACCACCTCCCTGGATTCCATTGTACAGTGGAGTTGCATCTTACACGGGAGTTATGTTCTAAAGTCAGCTCATAAGGTGAAAATCATGTATAGTCAAAATTACCCATGTACAGTGGTATTACTGACTGAAGAGCCATTATTCTCTGATGAAAATTCATGCTGCCTGCTCCCGTAAATCCTAGACTAGACTAGACTAGACTAGACTGAACAGACTGGAAAGTGCGAGAGTAAATTCCAGGTTCGTGCAAGGAACCTCCATTCTATTTCTTGTTCTGTCTTAGAGTCGGCCAGAATCTAACATCCCTTGAGCTTTGGTTCTGTGGCACTAACAAACTTCTCTCCAAACAGCCGAGAGGGATTTATGGTGCGAGAGGCATGAATTTTCATCAGAGAATAATGGTCCCTGAGTAATACCATTTTTGTTTATTTTGCCGAGCATGTATAATTGAATTCACATAAGCTAAATGCACATATGATGCGACTCCACTGTAGAGGCTGCTATGGCAAACTTACACACAGAGCAGCAGAGGAGGTGGGACATTTCAATCCGAAATAGCAGTGGGAGGATTTGAGGAGCAGTACAGTCTCAAGTCATCTGCTGCCGAAAGCAGTAAGGTTATCGGGTTTTGCGAAAGAGCACTTTTCAACTACTGAAATTGCCCACAGACAAGCTGTTTTGGAAAGGTTAATACTTGGTTCATTTGCCGAAGCTGAAACTTCACACTTCCTCAAGAAGCATTCATGCAAAATCCCTCATCTTCTTATATGATGTGGCCTTGGCAGCCAACTCAGCTGACAAGCTCATGTATTTGTATAACAAGCCATGCTAAGTATTTTTTCGGCCTAGTGTTTAGAAACACACAGAGGGTGGGGAGAAATGAATAAATATGGAAATCAAATGTAAAAACTTCTTGCACTTGTAACTGGCTTCCCCAGGGGGAATTCTTTCCTGTGTTCTCCCCTCTTCCTTCCACTCAGTGAAATGACTGCCAGTCATTAAGCGAAGCTGTAAGGAGCTTACTGTACAGTAATTGAACACCAATGGGCCTACCTTCATTTGCATTTCCTATTTTTTGATTGGCAGCTGTACATGAGATGCCATATCAGTTGAAAGTATGTTGTGAGTTGGCACTAATGATCCAGTGGCTCCAGGGAAACCTGCCATATTGTAATTTGGCTATCAGGCATGAAAGAAATAATTCTAAGTGCCAGCAACGTGGAGCCAAATAAATGTTTCAGTGCTGTGGGTTGCCAAGGGTGACACTTCTGATTTACTATAAACGAATGCCCTGTTGCCTTTGGGGTTGGGGGAGTTCGCATTGTATCTGAGATGTGTATATAAAACATTAGTATTAGAAAATGGCTTCTGCACGGGATGGGGGAACAGAGGCCTGCTCCCAGAAGGCAGGGAAATGTTTACAGCTGACGGCTGGATGAAAGGGATTTTTTTTTCTCTCCCTCCCCACACCTTCTGCAATGATGGGCAAAATAGGATTTGCTTTTTCCACAAGATGGAGGATATTAACCCAACCTCCACTCCCTGCTTCCCCAAATAAAATTTTGTTTGCATAATAATAATAATAATAATAATAATAATAATAATAATAATAAGAAGAAGAAGAAGAAGAAGAAGAAGATCTGGTTTGGCCTACTGATTTGAGAATGCACTGAAATCCTTTGTTTCTGGATGGGTACAGTCAGTAGGGGATGGCACGATGAGGAGGCAGTGCTTACATGACCTCCCAGCAGCTGAGAGTTGCTGCTTCTTACTGGGAGGGCAAGGGCAAGGCGGGGAGATTGGCGCAGTGCAAACACACTAGTAGAAATGCCAGATTGGTTCCGCTGTTGTGTTTGCACAGTTCTATCCTCCCTAATGCCTTGCCCCTTTCCCTTCTGGTAAGCAGCTATAGATACTAGGTACAGGGCAGCCTAAAAACATCTACTCAGAGAAAACCCCACTGAGTTCAACGGGACTCACTTCCAGGTAAGCATATATAGGATTGTAACCTCAAAGTACAATCCTATACATGTCTGCTCAGAAGTAAGCCCCATTGAGGTCAGTTGGACTTGCTCTAATGAAAGCTTGTGTAGGATTGCAGCCGTTGGGAGCAAACCTTAACTATCTGGGGAGCTGGCATAATGTATGCCAGCTTAAGTTAAACTGGTGTAAAGGGCACCAGATCCAAACCCCATTCAGGAACGAGGCTACTATCAACTGAGCCGTCCCAAGCCTGGGAGAGGGAAGACAAGCCTTTAAAATAGACTTTGACTTACATAATCCATTTTGCCAGCGTAAATTCCGCTGGGTTGCCAGGCATATGAGTAATCTGCATCGGGTCAGGATCCAGTGTAAGCCCTCTCTGATTGCCCCCGATCCTACCACACACCTGGAATGCCCCTTTTTTGGAATTTACACTGGCCTCAGCTGAGCCAGCTCCATCTTAGCCCTGGCTGAGCCCCAGCAGAGCTGGGATGAGGGACTTATGCTGGCATAGTGCTGGCTGAGCCAAGGTTCAGCCAGCCTTCAGCCAGATCCTACCTCATTCATCTTGGTGGATATTAGATTTGGGTTGTCCTCTTCGTTGCTTAGAAAGAAAGTTTATTTTTTAAAATAAAAAAAAAGCTCTGGGATGGATGTTTACACATAACGTTGCTGCCCTTTGATGACAAAAATCTGCCACATGAGTGGGCTAATGGTGGAGCCAGGGGCAGGTCAGGAGTGCCAGCAGATATGGTGGACTGAGCCTGTGCTTGCCTTGGAGGGCAAGATGAAGGAGCAGCACAGAGAGGGGTGTGTGAGAACAACCCCTACAACTGCCATTACTGAGAGCTAGGTGTGGTTAAATTAGATCCTGAATAGACAGGCAATGCCTTTTATGGTAAGTCAATGGAAAATGAAACTATGACTAGGAGTGAGTGACTGAAGCACAAATAAAGTCTGCATTAGTGAGTTTGTTAGGGTTGTTGTATAATCACTTTTACTGAGTTTCTGTTAATACTACAATTGTATAGTCACTTTTAAAGAGTTACTTCTCATCTGCTGCGGTCTCTGGCATTCACAAAAGATTAGGATCACAGTACCCAATATGTCAACAGGATGCTTTGCCTTTGCAAGATTTGCTTTTCACAAACAGTGGGGGGATCAATCCTGGAATAGGGGTGGGAGGCCTTGGCTCCCCCCCCCTCACAATGCCCACTCCAAATTGGGGCCCTGTGCCTGCTATTAACATGTGGGAAACTTTCCATTAGAGTAAATGGGACCTGCCCACCTCAATGCAAAAAGCAGACACAGAATGATCCAAATTATTTATTTATTTACTTATTCACATCATTTCTCTTCCTCTCATCACCAGTGATCTCAGGGTGGGTCACTACCCCCCCCCTTTTTTTTGCTGGCTATTTGTGAGAGCAGGAAAAAAAATCAGGTACTCAGGAGTAAACCATATGATTAATGTATAACATGTAGTTTAGCTCTTAATGACATGGTCAAAGGTCATCAGTGAGGTTCATGACTGACAGGAGCCTATAAACAGGAGTATCTCCAGTTCTAGCCTGACACTCTGCACCACATGGGACTTATGATGAGCACCAAAGCAGCTTTGCTTTACTGCAGTGGTTCCCAAATCCCCCCCCCCATGGACCACTTGAAAAATGAGAGCCTTGGCAGACCATTTAATGTTTTTTTTCTGCCTGTTGTAACAATTGTAATGTGCAGTACTAGATACTATACGATTTTTAATTGTATTTTTGTTGCTTCTTTTATTTCTTATCTTTCTTAAATGCATTTATTTATTAAATTTATATCCCGCCCTTCCTCCCAGTAGGACAAATATTGTATCTTGTTGTATTACCATTTTATTTCCATAGAATGCAATATGATGTACAATAATAATAATGTAAGGAATCAGACACAATAAAAATACCATTAAAATCAACCTGAATAATGCTGCTGCTCCTGCTGTTCTTCACAGACACACCACGGACTCCCTGAATGAAGCTTGTGGACCACTGGTGGTCCGCAGACCACAGTTTGAGAACCACGGCTTTACTGTATACCCAATTGTTACATTGCTCAGTGTCCTTTCAGATGTTATACGGTACTGTAGTAAGTTGTGATGCAGCCATAGTCCTCCTAGTGGTGGGCAATTTAAACCAATTCATCTTCCTTAAGAGACATGGGAAGAAATCACTGTTGCATTGTGCTTTCTCCATGGGTGTCCATCATGCCCAGAGACGCTTGCCTGATGCCAGTCTTATGGTCTTTCAGGGCCAGGTGAAGACCTTTTTTATTTTATATAGCTGAGATATCATCTCAACCCTTATGTACTCAGCACTGTGCGCTGCAGATGAGGGCTTCCTGCAGATACCATCGTATCAGGAGGTCTGTTCTGCACAATGTAGGAATTGGGCCTTTAGTGGGTTGGCACCTACCTTTGGAATTCCCTCCCCTTTAATACTAAACAGGCGCTGTGTCAGTTGTCTTTTCGGTGCCTAGTGAAGACCTTCCCCTTCCAATAAGCCTTATAAGTAGAGACCTTTATCCCAGTCTGCATTTGTACTGGAGTTGTTTTCAAGATGTTCTAATTGTTTTATATCTCAGGCTCCTTCCAGATATAAATGTCATAAAAAATAATTTTTCACAAGCATTTTAGGCCTAGCTCTGCTGTAAAATGTTTTGCTGCTGGCGGTTTTCTTTCTTTTAATTTCTGTTGTGGTTGTTTTCTTCTGTTTTGATTTGTTGTTAGTTTATTTTAATCTTTATAGGTTTAAAAATGTATTTAACCCCCCCCCCAGAGAATGCCCATTATTGGGCAAGATAGTGTATGTAAATAAATAAAATGAAGACATGGTACAAAGCCAAAATGGTAGAAATGCAGGGCAGGGCCTTTTCTGGGTTGGCTTCCCATTTCTGGAACTCCCCTTTGAGAAAAGCCTATCAAACTCAGAAAAACTCAAATTCAGAAAAAAGCTTTTTGAGTTGCTTGTTTTTGTTTGATTTTGGTTCCACCAGACATTTCAACTATGTGGGTTTTTTAACATGCATGGTATCTGATTTCATTTCATTTGGCTTTATATTAAGATTATCATTTTGACTTCCTGGGGGCAGCAGTGAAGAGAAAGTCAGGCTGTAAATAATGACAGGAAGTAAGGAAAGGGACAAAAATGAAGGAAGGGAAATGGACAAATGCTTTAACAATTGTACAGCAGAGGATTTTACTTTCTAATTTCATTTTCAGCGGCTTAATATTCCTCAAAAAGCAAAAATGAAAAAGTCAATCATCTACAGGCATATGAAAACTGGAAGACAAAGTAGAAGAACTCTCTTTCTGACATTCCCTGCATTCCTGTTTCTTATCCTTTTTAAAGCTCACACATGTATGCTTGAAAACACAGGCTTTGTTTTTCATTAAAGCGGATCCATGAATATACATGCCAAATGTATGCAATTTGCTTTTATGAGTAGTTCCTCTATTACTTGGACTTATGGGCTTCGTTGCTGATGTCGCAGGCTATGGGATAATACAGTGTGATTGTTTTAGTTTTAGCAGAGTATCTAAATGTGCGTCTCATTGTGGCTTTTATCAGCTCACCGATCTAAAGTGTAAGAGATACATGTGTGCATACATTTTATTTTATTTTTATTTATTTATTATTACCAAGGAGGCCAAGGTGCCATACATGGTCCTCCTCTTCCCTGTTTTATCCACACAGCCAACCTGTGAGGTCGGTAGGCTGAGAGACTGTTGTGACTGGTCCAAAGTCATCCAGTGAGCTTCATGGCCGAATGGAGATTTGAACCTCAGTTTCCCAGGACTTAGTCTAACACTGTAATTACTATACCACACTGGTGTAGTGTTGTAATATGCTGTAGTAGCAGCAGCAACTGTGTTGGCACCCTGGCCACCACTTTGCATTGTCCACAGTGCCCCAGACCTATCATCATTCCAAGACACTGTAGAGGATAAAAGTGACCACCACCGTGCCTGAAGAGGGAGGGAGAGAAGAAAAAGAAAAATCTCAGAAATTTTATCAGGGGGGAAAAAAGTCTTCTGATGAATTTTAGCTCCACTCTGGAATATAACTCAAAGTCATTTGAGGAGACCAGATGTTCCTTCTTCTTAGCTCCATGCAAAATCACGAGTCTGAACAAATTCCATGTTAGATAACAGGTCCTTTCTGTGCATATTAGGTCCAGTCCTGTGCATGATCACTTTCCATGTGCACTAGACATTTAAAGCAGTATCATGCCCCTTTACATAGTCACAGCTTCACCTAGAGAATTCTGGGAAGTATAGTTTGTGAAGGGTGCTGAGAGTTCATAGGAGACCCCTATTTCCCTCCGACAGTGCCATTTCTCAGAGTGGTTTAACAGTCAATCCCTCTTCCCAGGAAACTCTGATTATGGTAGAAGTAAGCCCAGTAGCAGCCAATGGAGCAGTGTGGGCAAGGCTGCATTGCTCTCCTGGCTTCCCAACACAGCAGGTCACTGCCGCTTACCAAAAGAGGGAGGAGGCAGCTCAGGGAGCTCAGCACCCTTGGGTGCCAGCCTGCCCTGGGCCCCCTACTCTCAGCCCCCACAGAACATGCAGGACCACTCTACCTACCTCTTCTCTCTTTCTGCGAGTGTCCTGAGCACTGAGCACACAGGTCGCTGCCATCAGCCAAGATGGCAGCAGAGGTTTCTCTAAGGGGCTGATACCCTTCCACCATCTTGGTTGATGGCACGCATGCACGCTACACTGTGTGTGTGCACACATGCCTTCCATCAATCAAGATAGCGGTAGGGGCATCAGCCCTTTAGAGAAGCCTCGGCTGCCATCTTGGTTGATGGCAGCTGCACGCACAGCCGTGCAGGGCATTCTTAGAAAGGGAGGAGAGGTAGGTGGAGCAGGTGGATGCCGTGGGCCAGCATGGTCTGTGGGGGGGGCTGGGAGCTCTGTCTCTGAGATCTGCAGCAGGGTTGGAGTCAACCCTGCCAATAATAATAATAATAATAAACTTTAATTTATAAGCTGCCTATCTGGCCGATGGCCACTCTAGGCGGCGAACAATAAAACACAATAAAATACAATAATAAATATAGTCAGTACAGTACAATACAAAGTTTACAGTATGATAGATTTATCAACATTTTAGTTCAAGGCTGATTCACCTTAGAGGTCCCAAAGGTTGCGAAGGCCTGATTAAAAAGCCAAGTCTTCAGGCCCCGGCGAAATATATCCAGGGAAGGGGCATGACGAAGATCTATTGGGAGGGAGTTCCAGATCGAGGGGGCCGCCACAGAAAAAGCTCTCTCTCAAGTCCTCACCAACCTAGCCACTTTAGTTGGTGGGACTGAGAGAAGGCGCTGCGTGGCAGATCTTGTAGGGCGGCTCAATTTGTGACGGTGGAGGCGCTCCATCAGATATACTGGGCCAACACCGTACAGGGCTTTAAAGGTTAATACCAACACCTTGAATTGAGCCTGGAAAGCAACTGGAAGCCAGTGTAGATTGTAGAGCACTGGAGTAATATGATCATAACGGCGGCTATTCGTAAGTAAACGAGCCGCCGTATTTTGTACCAGCTGTAATTTCCGGACTGTTTTCAAGGGTAACCCCACGTAGAGCGCATTGCAGTAATCTAAACAAGAGGTGACCAGAGCGTGTACTACGAGTGGGAGCTGATGTACAGGAAGGTAGGGTTGCAGCCTTCGTATGAGACGCAATTGACCCCAAGCTGCTCGGCACACCGATGAAACCTGGGCCTCCATAGTCAGCCCGGAGTCAAGGATCACCCCAAGACTGCGGACCTGGTCTTTCAGGGGTAATCTTACCCCATTAATATCAGGTCGATGTTTCCCAACCTTCCCTTGTCTCCCACGAGCAGTACTTCAGTTTTATCAGGATTCAGCTTTAGCCTGTTTCTTCCCATCCATCCACTCACGGATTCCAGGCACTTGGACATGGTTTCCACAGCCGACTCTAGTGAGGACTTAAATGAGAGGTAGAGCTGAGTGTCATCTGCATATTGGTGGCACTGCAGCCCAAACCTCCTGATGATGGCTCCCAGCGGCTTTACATAAATGTTAAATAGCATGGGAGAGAGGATAGAACCCTGTGGCACACCACAATTGAGAGGCCAAGGGTCTGAAACCACCTCTCCCAATGCCACCTGCTGTTGTCTATCGGAGAGAAAGGAACAGAACCAGTTCAATACTGTGCCTCCTATTCCTAATCCCTCCAGACGGTCCAGCAAGATACCGTGGTCGACGGTATCAAAAGCCGCTGAGAGATCCAGGAGGACAAGAAAGGTGAATTCTCCCCTATCTAATGCCCTCCTCATATCATCCACTAGAGCGACCAAGGCTGTTTCAGTTCCGTGTCCAGTCCTGAAACCCGATTGGTATGGATCTAAATAATCCATTTCATCCAAATGCGCTGACAGCTGATTGGCCACCACTCGTTCAATGACCTTGCCCAGGAATGGTAGATTTGAAATTGGGCGAAAGTTGTTTAAGTCTTGGGGATCCAAGGAGGTCTTTTTCAAAATAGGTTTTATAATTGCCTCCTTGAGGGCTAATGGCAATACACCCTCGTTCAAGGATGCTTTTACCACCGCCTTGATCCCCTCGCCCAATTTCTCTTTACAGCTCATTAAGAGCCATGACGGGCAAGGATCAAAGAGACAGGTGGTAGGTTTCACAGTTGACAGTACCTTGTCCACATCATCAGAAGAAGAGGCCGAAACCGATCCCATTTGATCACATTATGACTGGTCAACTCTGGTCCATTATCTGCATTCACGGTATGCGAAATCGAGCTTCTTAGATGCTCGATTTTATCAGCAAAGTGCTTTGCTAAACTGTCACAGGAGGCCTTTGAGAATTCCAAGGGTTCCTGAGCAACTGGACCGACCAGGCTTTGGACCACTTGGAATAACCTTCTGGGACAACACTCTGCCAACGCAATAGATGCAGCAAAGCAATCTTTCTTTGTTGCCTTTATTGCCACATGATAGGCAGCTACTGCTGCTCTAACTTGTGTCCGGGCATCTTCGGAGCGGGACTTACGCCACCGGCATTCTAGTCGTCTCACCTCCTGCCTCAGAATACGCAACCGTGGTGTGTACCATGGTGCCGTCTGGGATCTTTCCAGGGGGAGAGGGCGTTTCGGAGCCACTTGGTCTAATGTCCTGGTGATCTTTGTATTCCATTCCATCACCAGGGTTTCGGCCGAGTGACCTTCAGCAGGTTCCAATACCCCCAGCGCATTCAGGAATCCTTCTGGCTCCATCAGGCGCCTGGGGCGGACCATTTTAATAGGTCCTGTGCCTTTGCAGAGGGTGTGTGGCATCGAGAAATCTACATTTACCAGATGGTGGTCTGACCATGACACAGGGATAGAAGTAATAGTCCCTAACTTCAGAGCACTTTTCTCCTCCCCTAGGACAAATACAAGGTCGAGAGCATGACCGGCTACATGGGTGGGCTCAACATTACTAAGGTGCAGTTCCCAGGAAGTCATGGTTTCCAGGAAATCCCGAGGGGCCCCATTGAGAGTGGTCTCGGCATGCACATTGAAGTCACCCACCACCAATAATTCTGGGGACATCATACGTACACCCGAGACCACCTCTAGCACCTCGGCCAGGGATTCTGCCGTGCAGCGAGGCGGGCGGTACACAAGCAGGATCCCTAAACTGCCCTTCGGGCCCAACCTCCAATACATGCAATCAACAAACTTGGTCCCAAGGAGAGGAGACCTGGCAAAAACCAAGGACTCCCGATAGATGACAGCCACTCCCCCTCCCCGCCTTCCTTCCCTCGGCTGTTGTGCATAACGGAAACCTGGCGGGCACATTGCCTCTAAAATAGGTGCCGAGGCTTCGTCCAACCAGGTCTCCGTTATACATGCCAGGTCTGCAGATTCATCCAAGATCATATCATGGATGCAAGATGTTTTCTGTACCACAGACCTGGCATTACACAACAGCAAACGAAGGTTGGTTGGAATCCTGCATCTCCCAGTATTCTTCAGGTTTTGGGCAGACCTGGAACAGGGGATGGATATTATGCATCTATCCCTTGTTCCTCTATTCTGACACGGTCTGCCTCCAGCACCATACCATCGTCTGCCGCCCAATGTTTGTATGTATTGGCCCCCATCCCTTTTTATCACGTCCCCCACTGATTTACACATGCCCCTATCCCTAGACGCCGGGGAATTAAGTCAATTCTGAAACTGAATCGGGTCCAAATCTGGATCCAGAAACCTGTTTCATATAATTTCATCCAGGATGCCAAGGATCAAGGAAGGGGAGCTCTACCCTCTGGGCCGCAGGGCCCCTTGGCCAGGGCCCGACCTGGCCGCCCTTTGCTGCCAGCCCTGGAGTCGCAGCAGGGCTAGACTGCATCTGCTGCCGCATGCTGCACTGCATCAAGCTTCCCACGCCTTGCCCTTCCTCCTCTCCCTCTCGATAAGCAGCAGCAACCTGCTGTGCTGGGAAGCCAGGAAAGCAACATAACCCCACCCCACCCATATTTTTACTGCTGCTGAGTAAGGCCCACTGAATTCAATGGAAGTTACTCCCAAGTAAATGTGCATAAGATGGCAGCTTTCCATACAATAATATAAAAATAACATGCAGTTTTGAATGCAAAATGACTGTGCAAAAAGATGGCACTTCAACTAAATAACAGTGACCACTTGCAAAAGCTTTAGCACATGACTGAAAACTGCTAATGGAGCACTATGCACATATTCATTCATGATACAAACAGCCACAAATCATGCATAATGGAACAATGCAACCGCTAACAACAGATTCACACAAGATAATTGAAACTTGTTTGTATGGAAAGAGAGCTGATGTTTTGAAGTTGTCATTAATGAGATGCTGCTTGAGTCTCCCTGAATCCAGAGAGGCTGCTATCACTTCTCTCAGATCCACACATGTTTGCATAAGGGAAGGGAAGGCTAATTTAAATTATGGGATACAATTTGTATCCACACACTAGTGCACGTGAAATAGTTGTGACTAATACCTGATGAATATTTTCAAAACCCAGATTAAAATCATGGAGTCACATAATTCCTACGTGTTGCATTTCATATACTTTCTCATTCTTTGCATCCAAGGTCAGACTGTCCCAACCTGGTGCCCTCATACTAGCTGGTGCTGATGGGAGCTATAGTCCAAAACACCTGGAGGGCACCAGGTTGGGTACTTCTTGACCCAATATGCAGATAATGCAGACAAGGAAAATAAACAAGTAAATAGATATTGAAAAGCTGACTCTCTCCCATTTTAGTTGTGGATTCTAAAAATCCCAGTATATACATTCAAATTCTTCAGTCTCTGTGGTCTTTCTCACTATGGTCACTCACAAGTTGGATAGATAAACTTCAATTCCCCAATCACAGGATGGCCTTGGAACAGTGATATCTTTGTAACTTAACCTAATTCTTGCAGTCTAAGCTATTACAAAGTAAATTAGAGAATTGTAAAACACATGCATTGCTGAAAAGAAATGCTATTTCCTAAACCTAAAAGCCTGTAGCATCCTCGAATCGTTTCACATCTCAGGGCCACTCCAGACTAGTGCTTTTGTTTTGTAGGAATATTCTGCACCATGTCACTGATGCAATAAAAGTGCATTAGTGGTTGATTTTTACTGGACCATCCACATATCATTCCACATGGCTAGTTGTTCTGTGATACTTCCCATCATTGCCATCTGGAGGGGTGCTGTATAGTGCAATAAAAGCAGGAGAAAAAAACCCTGGGACATTTGCGGTATAAAAAGTTACAGGATTCCAGCAAGAAGTTGCAGGACATGCACGGATTGGAAACAAAGCAGTATGTCCACCCCAAAACATTTGCAGGCCAAATAGTGTTGAAAGCCATCGCTTATCACTGCCCCAATACCATTATGTGCCCAGATCATCGTGAATGCACAAAATAAAGGATGTCTGCAGGACCTTCCATTTCAGTGTTGCGTATTTTCAGTGTAGTAAAGAGACCCTCCATGGCGCAGAGTGGTAAGCGGCGGTAATGCAGCTGAAGCTCTGCTCACGGCCGGAGTTCAATTCCAATGGAAGGAGGAAGTCGAATCTCCGGTAAAAGGGGTCGAGGTCCACTCAGCCTTCCATCCATCCGTGGTCTATAAAATGAGTACCCGGCATACGTTGGGGGGTAAAGAAAGGCCGGGGAAGGAATTGGCAGTCCCACCCCATATATACGGTCTGCCTAGTAAGCGTTGCAAGACGTCACCCTAAGAGTTGGAAACGACTCGCACTATAAGTGCGGGGACACCTTTACCTTTTTTAAAGAGAGAGGTATGTAGATCCCATGCTGGTGACCCTGCACAGCCTCAGATCAGAGGGGAGGAAGCTTGTCACCATCCACTTTTTTACCAACCAACCCTTCATGGGAGGGTTGGGATTAGTCAGGGACAGTGGTGGCTGGTCCACTGGGGCAAGTGGGGCACTGTCTTACTAACCCCAGTCTGTCCTCAGCCAGGTCCCACCTGCTTGCCTTCTTACAACCAGTCCAGGAAATGACATTAGCTGACAGCTTCCTCCTTCTGTGTCTCAATGTTGCCTTTGTAGCACTCAGCAGGGAGGAGGACAGGGCCCAAACTAGCATTACTTGGCTCTCCCTGTCCTTGGCTCTGGCTCCAGCTACTGTTGGGTTGTCTGCTTTCCGCTCCAGCAGTCCCAATGGGCACCATCCACCGTTGGTCAGGGATGATGGGAGCTGTAGTCCACCAACATCTGGAGGGCCACAGATTCCTCACCCCTTCTATATTAGAACAGTGTTCCTTCTGACTGGCTTTGGTTGCAATCCTATGCACACTTCACACAGGAGAAAGCTCCACTGAATACAGTGTGATTTACTTCTGAGTAAATATGCATAGGATTGTACTTGACCAGGCTTGTTTGCGGAGCTGTGTCTGTAAGAGAGGCTCCCTCCTATAAATTAAAGGTAGACATAATAGACCAGCCTTCTCCAACCTGGTGCCCTCCAGATGTTTGTTAGACTCCAATTCCTATCACCCACTAGCATGCACTAGCATGACTGTAGGTCACTGCTAGAACATCTACTTTGCATGCAGGAGGTCCATGGTCAATTCCTGGATCTCCAGGTAGAGCTGATGGAGAGCCCTGCCTGAAGTCCTGGAGAACCTCTTCCAGTCAGTGTAGACACTACTGAGCTAGATGAAACAGTGGTCTGTCCCACAATAGGGCAGCTTCCTATGTTCCTCTGGGGAGAGTAGTAGTCCTGTAACATGTGGAGGGCTACAGACTGGGGAAAGCTGGTCTAGAAAATACTAAATGCATGTGCAGAGATAAAATAGGGTCATCATAGAAGTCATGAAGGTCTGTTAGTTAAAACTTTTCATAAAAGCTTTCATAAGATTGTATCTTGCAAGAAACAACAACATGGATTAAGCACATACAAGAACAAGCCTTGCTGAAGCAGAGCCAGCATGGCTTCTGCAAGGGAAAGTCCTGTCTCAGTAACCTATTAGAATTCTTTGAGAGTGTCAACAAGGATATAGATAGAGGTGATCCAGTGGACATAGTGTACTTAGACTTTCAAAAAGCGTTTGACAAGGTACCTCACCAAAGGCTTCTGAGGAAGCTTAGCAGTCATGGAATAAGGGGAGAGGTCCTCTTGTGGATAAGGAATTGGTTAAGAAGCAGAAAGCAGAGAGTAGGAATCAACGGACAGTTCTCCCAATGGAGGGCCGTAGAAAGTGGAGTCCCTCAAGGATCGGTATTGGGACCTGTACTTTTCAACTTGTTCATTAATGACACAGAATTAGGAGTGAGCAGTGAAGTGGCCAAGTTTGCTGACGACACTAAATTGTTCAGGGTTGTTAAAACAAAAAGGGATTGCGAAGAGCTCCAAAAAGATCTCTCCAAACTGAGTGAATGGGCGGAAAAATGGCAAATGCAATTCAATATAAACAAGTGTAAAATTATGCATATTGGAGCAAAAAATCTTAATTTCACATATACGCTCATGGGGTCTGAACTGGCGGTGACCGACCAGGAGAGAGACCTCGGGGTTGTAGTGGACAGCACGATGAAAATGTCGACCCAGTGTGCGGCAGCTGTGAAAAAGGCAAATTCCATGCTAGCGATAATTAGGAAAGGTATTGAAAATAAAACAGCCGATATCATAATGCCGTTGTAGAAATCTATGGTGCGGCCGCATTTGGAATACTGTGTACAGTTCTGGTCGCCTCATCTCAAAAAGGATATTATAGAGTTGGAAAAGGTTCAGAAGAGGGCAACCAGAATGATCAAGGGGATGGAGCGACTCCCTTACGAGGAAAGGTTGCAGCATTTGGGTCTTTTTAGTTTAGAGAAAAGGCGGGTCAGAGGAGACATGATAGAAGTGTATAAAATTATGCATGGCATTGAGAAAGTGGATAGAGAAAAGTTCTTCTCCCTCTCTCATAATACTAGAACTCGTGGACATTCAAAGAAGCTGAATGTTGGAAGATTCAGGACAGACAAAAGGAAGTACTTCTTTACTCAGCGCATAGTTAAACTATGGAATTTGCTCCCACAAGATGCAGTAATGGCCACCAGCTTGGACGGCTTTAAAAGAAGATTAGAGAAATTCATGGAGGACAGGGCTATCAATGGCTACTAGCCATGATGGCTGTGCTCTGCCACCCTAGTCAGAGGCAGCATGCTTCTGAAAACCAGTTGCTGGAAGCCTCAGGAGGGGAGAGTGTTCTTGCACTCGGGTCCTGCTTGCGGGCTTCCCCCAGGCACCTGGTTGGCCACTGTGAGAACAGGATGCTGGACTAGATGGGCCACTGGCCTGATCCAGCAGGCTCTTCTTATGTTCTTATGTTCTTATGGATTCAGGACAGACAGACGAAAGTACTTCCTCACACAGTTCAAGAATTCACTTCCACTAGAGGCAATGATGGCCACCAATTTGGATGGCTTTCAAAAAGGATTACACATTCATGGAGAATAAGGCTATCAGTGGCTAGTAGCCATGATGACTATGCTCTGCCTCCATGGTCAGTAGCAGTATGCCTCCGAATACCAGTTGTTGGAAACCGCAGGAAAGGAGAGTGCTCTTGCGCTCAGGTCCTGCTTGCGGGTTTCCCATGGGCATCTGGTTGGCCCCTGTGAGAACAGGATGCTGAACTAGATGGGCCACTGTCCTGATCCAACAGGCACACTCTTATGTAAGGAGCTTCAGCTCAATCCTCTATAGATCAGCATTAGATACATGGGGGGGAGTGGGGGGAAAGAGGATTGTTTTAGTTTTCAAGCAGCATCCTAAGAACATCAGGTGGTGTGCAGCCATTCAGTTCTGCATGCAGTCCATTATCCCCCATCCAAGAGAAGAATATCAGAGTTATGCTGATATGATCTGTGCATTTGTAATGGGTGAGCATTTTCCACAGGCCACCATCTCCTTAGGCAGAGAATGGAGGTGCCAGCTGGCAGGATCTGCTCAGCAATGGGCTTCACATGAGGAAAGGGTAGAGAGAACAGCTTGCCCCTTCATATACTGTGGCACAAGTTTCCCTTGAGGAAGTAGCCTCAGGAACCATTCCTGTAGTCAGTGGAGGCTAGTGGCTTCCTGTTGGTGGAATTCAAGAGCTGTCCAAAGTGCCAAAACCATGTTATAGCATCTTGAACAGCTCCTGGGGAAAAACCCGAGAATGGATTCCACTGCCCCACTGACATGGAGCCACCAGCCTCCACTGCCTATAGCTTTATGAAGGAATAAGGAATAACCACCTTCTAATAAACCTGTGTGCCCCATAGGCTTTTGGGATAATTGTCTGTTAATGTCTCACTGAGAAACACAAATAATGAAATCTGTATGTTACCTGATAATTAATCTTTGAACTGGCTCAGTAACTTCTAGCACAATTACCAAGGAATTTTCAAGGAAATGTCATTAGAGTTCTCTGGTCTCTTTGCTGTAGGCAGGGGATTTACATGGGTATCTCTCATTAAGGCTAATAGGTGCCATGTCTGTAAATTCCAAAGTTAAGTCCGAGGAGGGGGGGACGCAGAGGTCCTTTGCATTCTGCTGGCATTGGCCATCTAATTACAAGGCACTGATACAGTTCTGTGCACACCCTTTAAAATGGCAAGGAGTAAAGCTGTAGAGTCCTGTAAGGTCGTTCTTCTAATCCAGAGGTGCCGGTGCCTTTTCAGCAGAGCCTGGCCAACTAACATTCTTAATTGCGATCCATGGTTCATTGCTGCAAAGCATAGGTCAGCTGCAAGGCTTCCTCCAAAACGATCTGCTGGAGAAAATAGTTTTACATTAAGATCAAGGGCAGAATAAAGACTCTTGTAAATTTATGGAATGGCTGCTTAGCGTATAGTGTGGAAGCACCCCATCCCCGCAGTCTTGCTGATGCTTTATATCAGGAAAAAGGAACTTGTGGCCCTCTAGATATTGTTGGACTCTAACTTCCATCATCCCCGACCATTTGCCATGCTGAATCCCTACTTTATTTATGTGGTTTGATTGATAGCCCAGTCTCTTTCAAAAGGAAGCTTAAGATTGTTTGTAGAAATATTTGCAGTCTTTTAGCATGATTTGTGGTGGATTGCAAGTATGTGATTAGTAGTTTGGGAGAATTGTCAGGAATTGTGGGATCCACTTACAGATCTGAGGTGCCTTTTTTTCTTCTGGAATTGTTATCCTTTGTTCACTCACAGAGCATCTATGTGATGCTGTTGAAGCCCATTGCTTTCCTGGGTTATTCAGTGTTTTTCCCCCACATCTGATTTCTGGCAATGTGGGCAAAGCACCATCAAAGCTTTTCAGGGCTCCTTTACCCTTAAATGGAATATTTCCTTGTTGCAAGCCCAGATGCTTTTATTTCTTTCTGTTGATCCAGGCTGGTGGATTACTGATCAACTGTCTCTCTAGGTCACTGTTCAACTTTGGGTCCTCAGATGTTGTTGGACTACAACTCCCATCAACTCCAGCCAGTGAAATCAGCAGCCAAGGATGATGGGAGTTGTAGTCCAACAACATCTGGGGACCCAAGGTTGAAGAACAGTGCTCTAAATTGTCCCAATATCAATTCCTCATTAGACCCTGGTCTACTTTAACTGAAGTCACATCCACACCATACATTTAAAGTATTTGTATACCATTTAAACCATCCAAAGACACCTGAGAACTGTACTTAGAGGGCTGGGAAAGGTAACTCAGGGAGGGATCTCCTAACAGCTCTCAGCACAAACTACAGTTCCTAGGATTCTTAGGGGGAAGCCACGATGGTTAAAGTGATGTCAGAGTGCTTTGAATGTATGGTGTAGATGTGACATAGATGCAAAGTGTTTCCTGGGTCTCTGGCAGAGGTCTTTCCTGTCACCTGCTACCAACACCAGGGGTCAATTGATTGCGATTGATTGATTGATTGATTGATTGATTGATTGATTGATTGATTGATTGATTGATTGATTGATTGATTGATTGATTGAAGAAGGGATTTGGTCCTTCTCCATACAAAGGATGTGCTCTGCCCCTGAGTTTCAATCCTTTCCCTACCTTCAAATGGTAGCTTTTAAGAGTTTGGCTTACAAACAGATTGGGGGCTAGCATACATCACCAGTTCAAAGTATTACACAAGAATGAGTGTTACTACAAACTCTGCGCTGTTCATTCTGGTTTATGTCTGGTTTATTTCAAAAGTCAGAATGCACTTGACAAGCAGCCGTGGAAAATTGATGTTGCCTGAACTTTGGACATTGTTTCTTACTGACAGCTTTGCTACATAGTCCTCAGCCAGTACATGAGTGTTTGTATGTCTGCACATACCTCACAAAAATGGTCACTGGTTTCCTCCTTTCAAATAAGTTTGTGCAATGGCTGGAATCATTTAGGCCTTAACGCTGCCTGGTTGCTGGTATCATTTCAACAAATAAAACATGCTCATATGAGCAGTCTCTCCGTATTTACAGTATCATATTGCTAGATGCTGACTCTGTGCCAAATGCTCTAACAGAAGGGAGCATATGAACACCAGAATGATGACATTAATAAGGAAATTACAAAAGACCCAACAAATGGCATTTATGTTAAATCAATAATGCTGTGTGTGTTTGTTTGTTTGTTCAGTTCTAATCTTTCTTTGGGAAAAAATTATCTTTCCAAACAGTTGGCAATTCCCATTCTTGTTCTCCTTCCGGAGCATAATTAAAAACATGTTGTGGCGTCTACTTAAGACATCAACTTTCCCAAGCCTGTCTTGTCCAGTGCATTTTAAACAAAGACACTTGTTTTGGCATTGTGCCCTTAATTAATCATGGGAAGGTTTATTGCTGCGTGCACACACACACACACACACACACACACACACAAACATGTCTTTGTTCAATTGTTCATCACAAGCCCTGTTTCTGCAGAACTTAATCAACTTATGGAACCAAATTTTCAATCAGCTTAAGGTAGAAAAAATAGGGTTTTTTAAAAAAATGATTTCCAATGCATCATTCTGATGAAGACATATAAGAATGTCATGAATCAGCCTGTAGAGTTTAATTGGCCAGCTACCCTTGGGCTTTACTACAATTAAAGCAGTAAATTTTGTAGTAACTATACATCTTGTTACAAAGGGGGGACAGTTTGATTCACAGCATGGCCTGATATCCATTAGCCTCCAACATATGGAACTAGATCTGGACCTCTAGCCCACCAAGTGAATAATATAGAAACTCATGCAGTGGTTTAGTTGCTTGTGAAAGGTTACCTCAGTACTCTGGAGCCTCTACAGTCCAGGTCAGTTTGACCCAATGTTACATCTGCATTCTTTTGTAGGGAATGTGTAATCTCATGGAAATCACTCATGGAATGAAACAGATATTGAATGACATTTGGCAGGCTTCTTTGAAGAGCAACTCTGGGTTTTGCCAATAAATTTCCAACAACGTTCAGAAAGAAAAGCAATAATGAAATGCATTTGATGTACAATTATGTTCCACCGCATGCTTTTCTTCCCTCAGTTTGTATTTCACAGAAGTGTGTAAGTGTTCTGAACCTCATTTTCCCCTCTTCTAATCAGCAATAAACAACTATAAAGTGTTATGCTGCTAGTAAATGTACAGTGGGAGTCAATGCAGGCAAGTATGCCTTTTAAAATATGCCATTCTTTTGTGTTTTCCAATAAAGGTCTAATAATGGGAAACAACTCAACTCTCAAGCGAAATAGGAATTTGGAGAGCCATGGATTGCAGATAGATTTGCATGTCTCTATTTTCTCACCTAAGAGGGGAAAATGTAAAACACACACAGAGACCACCAAATCAGTCTCCTTCAACCAGGTGTCCTCCAGCTGTTATGAACTCCAACTCCCATCAGCCCAGCCAGCATGGGCAATTGTCAAGAATGATGGGAGTTGTAGTCCAAAACAGCTGGAGGGCATCAGCTTGGGAAAGACTGTGCTAGATTGACACTAATGTGTTGGCATGGCAGATTCTGGATTGTTAGGCTCATCCAAGTTGTGCTTGTAGTGAGCTAGCTATCTTGTAAGGACTGGTTCACATGTGTACATCATGTGATCTTTCATCACTTGTTAACTTTGATTCTTCCCAACTGAACGTATAAACAGGCTCCAGTGCTTTTGACTTCATATCGGGTTATGTGAAGCTCTGTTTGTTGCCATTCATCTGTGATGAGCTAGAACCAAATGAATAAATTGACTTCATCATACATACTATGAAGCTACAGAATTTGTTTTTCCATCACTAAGTACAGGGGGGAGTAATTCTCACTGGGATGGCAGCGCATGGAGAAGGTAGGCTTATTTCTTTACTCCCCCAGCCGTGATCGTAATGATTCCCTCTGTCCCCACCATTTAGCTAGTTGCCTTAGAAAAGAAAGTCCTTTTGTGGCTATTGAGGACGTGTGTGTGTGTGTGTGTGTGTGTAAATGAGTGAGTGAGTGAGTGAGTGAGTGCATCAGTGCATGTGTGTGTGCACGCACACGCACACACGTGGGTGGATCTCTGCTTGTATCACAGCAGAGAATGAAGAGATAGGCTTCAGGACAGACAAAAGAAAGTACTTCTTCATGCAGCATGTAGTTTAACTATGGAATTTGTTCCCACAGGAGGCATTGATGGCTGCCAGCTTGGATGGCTTTAAAAGAGGAATCAACACATACATTTATTTATTTTATTTATTAGATTTATATCCCACCCACCATCTCAGTAGGAGCCCAGGGTGGCATGGATCATAAGGCTATGAATGGCTGCTAACCACAATGGTTATACTCTTCCTCCATGCTCAGAGGCAGTATGCTTCTGAATAATTGCAAGAAACTGCTGCAGTGGGTTCACGTTTGTTTCTCATCCCAATTCAAAATGCTGTTGGTGGCCATTAAAGCCTTTTATGGTTTGGGATCATAATATCCAAAGGATGGCCTGCTCCAGTTTAAACCTCCCTGCCTGTTGGAATAATCATCAGACACCCTCCTACATAATCAGACACCCTGCTCCTCCTACACGTCAGAGCACCACCAGATACACACTCCATTAGGACCATGGAGAGGGCCTGTTCAGTAACTGTGCCCAGACTCTGCAGCTCCCTCTTAAGGAAGGGTCATTTTGCCCCCTGTCTAAGGCCCCTTCATTCCATAGAAGAACTGAAATCCTTTTAGGAAGGCTTTTGGAACATTAATGGCTGCTTCTTGACTGAAATGGTTTCACGCTGTTTGGTTAAATTATTTTTGATAGATGTTGTGTACTTTTTATCTCCCACTGCTGTTTCAGTGGGAGATAAATTTTTATGGCTGTTTTAGTTTATTTTTGTTGCTCTCAATTGTACATATGTCTGATCAGCTCTCCCCTTGTGATTTTGAAGGGGTGCAAGCCTTGATCATCCCCCATTCTCTTCCTCCCACATGCACACTGCTTTCCATTGTATCCCTCAAACAAAATCCTTTTTAGGTGTTTCTATGGCTCATATTCTTGTTCATTCCTATTCATTCTATTTCAGCCTTTGTAATCACAGTGTGGTACACTGAAGCTTTGGTAAGGGCTGTTCTGATGTGAATCCTCAAGCTTGCCAAGTGCTTGCTAGTAGTACAACAGTGTGTGGACAGTGAAGCAAGGTCACTCAAGCAGCTTCATACTGTCATTTCCTCCAGGGACACCACTTAAAATTATATGACGTGTCCTCTGGCTGGATCACTAGGGTTGCCTTTCTTGGCTGCTCGGCAGCTGTAAAAGTTAAACCTTCTGTCACAGAAGCTGGTCAAGGGACATTTGAATATTTGCTGTCACAATTGTTCAAATATGTCATCAAATTTTAACAATCCACAAGTGTGAGGTTTTCTCCGAGGGAAGAATCTTCCAAAGCTTGGACTACGTTTCTCCCTAATTTATCCACACATACACATATGTATTTGATTGTGCATTGACACAATAGTCTTCCAGTAGTGAATGTCCCAGGAGGAGCAGGATTAATGTTCTCTTATGCTTAAGAATCTCTTAGAGGAGGATGCTGTTAGAAGCAAGAGGGTAGATTAGGAACAAATAGAAACATTTTTTTTCTCCAAATCACTGTGCAAATTTTAAAGAGTACAAATTTAAAAATAATAACAAAGCATAAATTGCTCCAAATTTTGCCAACATCAAAGTGCTAAGAAATTTGTTGAATGGGGTGGGAGGCGTACATTGACATGTTGTTTAGGCCAAATCACAAAATAGGACGTAGGATGCAAAATGGAGAAATGGCCCTCTTTTTCTCTGTGTAGTATTTCTATAGCCTGCTTAGCTAGTTAGCTGTTTGTTTCAGTTGTTTATATGCAGTTTAATCAGTTTCTAAGCAGGGTACATAAAAAGTTCCAAAAAGCACTTAGTAAATAAAATCAATTAAAATTAATTACAAAACAGAACCTTTTCTTAAAATGCCTGCTGGAATAGAAAGGTTGTTTGTTTGTTTGTTTGTTTCCCGCCCTTCCTCCCAGTAGGAGCCCTGGGTGGCTGGGGGCTATTTGTCAATTGCCTGAAGTTCAGCAGGGCAAGGGGCTCTGTCTGATCTCAGCTGGAATGGAGTTCTACAGAATTGGGCCCACAATACTGAACACAAAGCTCCTGGTGGATGCAAGCCATGTGTCTGAGCCATGGGAAAGCACCACAGTGACTCCTCCAAAGACCTCAATGATTTAGCAGGGATTCAACGCATCAAGCAGACCTTGAGGTATCCTGGTCCCAAGTTTTTAGTATAATAACCTTGAACTTGAGCTAATTTTACACAGGCAGCCAGTGCAAGCTTCTAAGCAGCAGAGTTATGTGCTGGCAGTAATCTGTCCCCATCAACAGCTTAGCCGCAATGTTTTGCATCAGCTGGAGCTTCTAGACCAAGGCAAAGAGTAAGCCTCACATAGTGTGCATTGCAATAATCAAGTCTTGAATTATTAATCCCTGAATTACTAGAAGCTAGGAGCATTCAAAAAGAAACCATCTGGATTCTATGTATTTATTTAATTCCTTTTATATCCCACAATTCTCTCATCATGGAACTCAAGGCAAAGGGCTTCCCAGGTAATCTCTCATCCAGGAACTGACCAGCAAAGTGGCATCTTCATATGCCCTCAAAATATGTCCAGCGACCAACTCTGATCTACAGACAAAGTTGTGTGATGAGGGTTTGAAGCACTGAAGAAGGTATTCCACACCTCCCGTGAGGTTGATCAAATTCTGAACCAAGGTAGTTCAGCCTTGACTGCAACTTTTAGCAGAGATCTCTCACTCTCTTGCAACTAGTGAGTAGTATGATGCTTTTCTGATGTTTCAATAGTAATTGCAGAATGGAGCAAAGATATTTGTGTTTCTGAATATTTTACAGAGGATAGTCCTCTATTGAAAGAGTTTTCTCTCTGAAGGACTGTTTGGTCCAAGTCTGGTTTAAAGAAAAAGGACCCTAAGAAGGGAGAACAGGGACCTTAAAGTTGTCCGTCACCAGTGAGCACCTGATCAGCAAACTGAGCAGCCACAAAGGCAACTAGTCATTGTCTTCTCCACTATGGTGACATGGACTTCATTTCTTTTTGAATCCTAGCATTCTAACTTTGCATTGTTGTTGTTGTTATGTGCCTTCAAGTCAATTACAACTTATGGCAACCCTATGAATCAGCGACCTCCAATAGCATCTGTCATGAACCACCCTGTTCAGATCTTGTAAGTTCCGGTCTGTGGCTTCCTTTATGGAATAAATCCATCTCTTGTTTGGCCTTCCCCTTTTTCTACTCCATTCTGCTTTTCCCAGCATTATTGCCTTTTCTAGTGAATCAGGTCTTCACATGGTGTGTCCAAAGTAGGATAACCTCAGTTTCATCATTTTAGCTTCTAGCGATAGTTCTGGTTTAATTTGTTCTAACACCCAATTATTTGTCTTTTTCGCAGTCCATGGTATGTGCAAAGCTCTCCTCCATATTTCAAACGAGTTGATTTTTCTCTTATCCGCTTTTTTCACTTTCCAACTTTCACTTCCATACATTGCATTTGTGGACCTTTTCTAGTTCTCTCACAGCTGCACTCCCCAGTCCTAGCCTTCCTCTGATTTCTTGACCATTGTCTTCATTTTGGTTAATGACTGTGCTAAGGTATTGATAATTCTTGACAAGTTCAACGTCCTCATTGTCAACTTTAAAGTTACATCAATCTTCTGTATCATAAATCTACTTTAGTCTTCTTGACGTTCAGCTGTAGTCCTGCTTTTGTGCTTTCCTCTTTAACTTTCATCAGCATTTGTTTCAAATCATTACTAGTTTCTGCTGATAGTATGGTATCGTCTGCATATCTTAAATTATTGCAATTTCTCCCTCCAATTTTCACACCTCCTTCTTCTTTGTCCAATCCCGCTTTCTGTATGATATGTTCTGCATATAAATTAGACAAATAGGGTGATAAAATACACCCTTCTCACTCCCTTTCCGATTGAGAACCATCTCTGGTGCCTCTTCCCTTTCTAATTCCAGCTTGGACATCTGGCATTTCTTGCTCCATATATGGTAAGAGTCTTTGTTGTAGAATCTTGAGCATTACTTTACTTGCATGGGATATTAAGGAAATAGTTTGAAAATTACTGCATTCCCTGGGATCCCCTTTCTTTGGAACTGGAATGTACATGGAACTCTTCCAGTCTGTGGGCCATTGTTTTATTTTCCATATTTGTTGACAAATTTTTGTCAAACTTTGGACAGATTCAGTCTCAGTAGCTTGTAGCAACTCTATTGGTATGCCATCTGTTCTTGGTGTTTTGTTTCTTCCAAGTATTTTAAGAGCAGCTTTTACCTCACATTCTAAAGTTTCTGGTTCTTCATCATACGGTTCTTCCGTGAATGTAGCTGTCATCTTTGCATCTCTTTTATAGACTTCTTCATTGTATTGCTTCCATCTTCCTTTTATTTCTTCTTGGTCAGTCAGTGTGTTCTGTAGATTATTCAACATTCCTACTCTTGGTTTAAATTTCCCTTTAATTTCTTTAATCTTTTGGAATAGGGCTTTTGTTCTTCCCTTTTTGTTGTCCTCTTCTATCTCTATGCAATAACTATTATACTAGTTCTCTTTGTCCCTACATATTGGTTACTGTATTATTGCATTTAGGGTTCTGACCGTGTTTCTATCTCCTTTTGCTTTTACTTTCCTTCTCTCTTTAACCATTTTAAGAGTTTCATCAGTCATCCATTTAGGTCTTTATTTTTAACTAGAGGTTTTTTGTTTTTTTGCATTCTTCCCTGATTATGTCTCTGACTTCAATCCATAGTTCTTCTGGTTCTCTATCAACTAAGATTAAAGCCTCAGATCTGTTCCTTATTCATTTATTATTTATTCATTATTTGATTTATATCCTGCCCTTCCTCCCAGCAGGAGCCCAAGGTGGCAAACAAAAGCAGTAAAAACACTTTAAAACATTATAAAAACAGACTTTAAAATACATTAAAACAAAACATCTTTAAAAACATTTTTAAAAGCTTTCAAGACACCTTTTAAAAAAAGGTTTTAAAAGTTTTTTTAAAAGGTTTAAAAACATATTAAAATGCAATTCCAACACAGATGCAGACTGGGATGAGGTCTCAACTTAAAAGGGTTATTGAAAGAGGAAGGTCTTCAATAGGTGCTGAAAACATAACAGAGATGGTGCCTGTCAAATATTTAAGGGTAGTTATTTGATCTTTGTATTCTTCTGGGATGTTATTTAAATTGTATTTTGGCATTATGATTGCTTTGTTGATCTTCTTTAGCTTTACCCTAATTTTCGATATTATCAGTTCATGATCTGTACTGCAGTCTGCTCCTGGTCTTGTTTTCGCAGAAAGTATGGAACTTCTCCATCTTCTGTTACCAATTATATACAGTAGGGCCCCGCTCATACAGCGGGTTATGTTCCGGACCCCTGCTGTAAAGCAAAAACCACTGTAAAGCGGATCCCATTGACTTACATTGACCAAAATGGCGCCCGGCGGCAAAAAAAGCCGTAAAAGCGGAACAAGCGCTGTAAAGCGGGGCCTTTCTACAATTCACAACCGCTGTATTAGCGGAACGCTGTAAAGCGAAGCGCTGTAAAGCGGGGCCCTACTGTAATCAATTTAATTTCTATATTGACCATTTGGTGATGTCCACATGTACAGTAATATTTTTGGTTGCTCAAAAAATGTGTTCGCAAGAAATAAATTATTGGCTTCACAGAATTCAATAAGTCTTTCTCCTGCTTCGTTTCTATCTCCTAAGCCCCATTTCACCACAATTTCTAGTTCTTCTCTGTTCCCTACTTTTGCATTCCAGTCCCCCATGATTATCGGCATATCTTGTTTTGGTGGGATATCAATTTTTTCCTGTACTTCTGCATAAAATCTCTCGAATTCGTCTTCTTCTGCGTTTGTCATTGGAGCATAGACTTGGATGATGGTTATGTTAAAATTCACTTAAGCCAGTAGTGTAATATTGATACATTCCATTTCTTGCTTGACAATTTCTAACTTTCCCTGGTTCATGCTTCTCACATTCCATGTTCCTATTGTGTACATCGTACAACTCTGGACTCTCCTTTCACATCAGCGCATATCAGCCTCTGGGTTTCCATTCGGCTTTGACCCAGTGGCGTCATTAGTCACAGCGCTACTCGTACTTGTCCGTTGTTCTTCCCCAGTAGCTTGTTGAATGCCATCTGACCTGGGGAGTCTTACCTTCCAGCACTATCTTGTGTTGCATTTTGGATACTCTGTTCATAGGGTTTTCATGGTAACAGGTATTCAGAGGTGGTTTATCATTGCCTTCCTCTGAGTTTGGATGCATCGTAGTCTGGTATCTCAGCCTTGACCCATTCCTCCTTGGGTGACTCTGCTAGAAGTCTAGCCTCTTGGTTTAGCCTCTTGATGGCATTGCTCTCAGCTTCTTTGACATTCTCAAACCCCCTCACTAGGTGTGCATCCTAGAGGAGGCTAACTTTGCATATATACATGTAAATAATCATTTGCAAGTTTTATGCAAATCTGTGTCCTCTTTTTGGGTGATGCATTTCATCTTTCTTTTCTTTCTTTGAGGTATGTAAGTGGCCATCTTGATGTTTTCATGCAAAATTCATGCTCGAAAATATGGATGGAAGACCAGGTCTCAGGAATGTAAACTATGTTCCTTCTAAATCTTTACACATACTTATAAATGTAGGTTTCAGAACTACTTGGCAGGGTTCAGCTTTCTTTTTTCACTGCTTCCATAACTCTATGTGGGCTATTTTTCTTTTCTTTTCTTTCTTTTTTTAATACACATTTTATTCATATTTAATTTATATTTTTATTTATATATAATTTATATATATATAATTTTATATATATATATAATTTATATATACACACACACACACATGTACACACACACACAATTTCTGGGTTTTGAATCCTTGGGAAATATAGCACCATTCCATGAAGAAGGTCATTGGGGGCTTTTGAGATGTAAGAGAATTCTGAGGGTGAAATAATGACAAAGACAAACGATGCTTTTTTGTTTTGACAGAAGTTTTGGTGTGCTTCTTTTGCTGGAGTAGGGTTAATAAACTACACTTGACACAGAATATAATTTCCTCAAAAACAGTTTTGGTTTAATGTTCGGTGAAGGATCAAAAAGAGTGGATAATAATAATAATATAATAATAATAATAATAATAATTTTAAGCCCTGAAAAAAGGAAAGGGGTTGTATTTTTTTTATACCTCCAGGAAACTGCATCTTTGCCTTTTGTCTTTCCTTCTCTTTGTGGTCCAGAGACAGTACATTGACTGACTCCTTCAGAAAAGAGATCAGTGAAATTGTCAGTTGATTACTTCTCCTTGATTAGCATTTATAAGAGCCCTGTGATACATTATTTGCATTCCTATTTAGCCATGATTTTGTGGGGCAGCAATGATTAAACTTGTCACGGGGTCTGATTGACAGGGTCAGATCTTCACTTTCTACTCTTTTGAAATTAAAAACAAACGTGTCAGCTCCCTTCATGGGCCGTAGCGCTGTGAAGCTTGCTCGCCTTGTCATCAGAGATAGGTCAGGAATGTTTTAATTTTAGGGATGGATTCTGCTTGTCAGTGTAGGGTGTGATGGCGTGTAGTTTTGGAGATGAGATGTGAAGGGTGTAAAACAAAGAATGGGAAGAACAAAGACAAAGACGCTCACATTATTAGACAGATTTAATTAGTCTGAATGGATATTATGCTAGATGAAGCAGCGAGCTGTGAAATTAACCCTTGATTATGGATCGGCGGATCATGCTCATAAAGAGAATCAAAACCTTTGTGAATAAGAGGGAAGGTGTGGTTCTTTCCTGACCCCCCACCCCTTTACAACTCCTGTTAGGATCCAAAGGGAGGGGAACTTGCATGAATCAACACTTGATGTTAGCTAGATTTTGATATTAGTTAGATTTTGAAAGCCATAGTTGTCTTTCTTTCAACGCATTTTGCTCCAAGGAACTGAAGCAGTTCAGACCACAGACTCAGCATTGCCCAAATGTGCAGGCATCCCCTTAGTAGTTGCTACGTTTAGTACAACTCAGTCAATTCCTACCTAAATCTATGCACATTTTCCATGCACAGAGAGAATGGACAAGTCAGATTTATTTTTATGAATGCAGGGAGCAATCAAGGTCATTTAACTTCATAAGAGCTTTGCTACTGACTGAGGTAGGATGTGGAGAAGATTTTATGAGCAGTCCTAATTTCAGTAGCCCAGGTATCCCCTCTCCTTAAGCTTTTGTAGGAAATAAAATTTCAGAATGTAAGTGGAGAATTAAGATGATATTAAGCAATACAATTATATTGCTTGGAGAAGGGCAATAAAAATCCAAGATATTCTAAAGTAGAGGACATTATCAAAAGGGATAATTGTTAAGCGGTTAATACAGTATTGGTCAAGCATGCAGTATGGAACAAAAGCAGCATAGAAGATGCACCAAATATACCAGAGCACGTTCTGTCCATAAAATGACAGACAGGTAAAGATTATCCTTGTGCATGTTTTCCACTGGTGTGAAAGCATAACGGGGAGGCCACATAGCCACCAACTGTGGACAAAAAGAGGTACTGGACACTTTCAAAAGAACCAAGAGAAACATCATTATTCTGCTTTCAACCATAACTAGGATATTATTGGTGCAGCTGGTCTTTTGTCCAATAATCTAATTTGATACTGGATTTCAAATCATGTTGACCCATTTGGATTAGTTCCTTGCACCCTAATGTGCTTTTTACCGCCTTCGTGCACTCTCAGTGAAATGAAGCCATGTGACCACTCCAGAATGTTTGCAAATGCAAACAGTATTGAAAGAGGGATTGTGTATGACCACCTCGATGGCATCATGAGTACAAATAATCATGAATGGCAATAAAAAGGACATCTGGAGGGCCCCTTAGGTGATATGATGGAATAATTCTGCTTGGCTCATATTGTACACAGTAAAATATACCAAGCAGGACCTACAATGAAATGTTGCAGTGTGGAGTTCTTTGGTTCATGATTCAGATGGCCAGCCATGCCATCTTCCAACATACTCCATTCCATTCCCCCTCCCCTAGTGTTCTGTCACCCCTCCCCAAAAAGTCACTTTGCATTCTGTGACCACTGAGAATGCTAGGTCCTCTTTGGGCTGTTATTAGTCCCTTTACATTTGTTTGTTCGTCTCCTAAAGTTTTTTTGTACTTGTGAAAACTTTGTACTGCTCTGAACCTGCTGTTGCCTCCCCATTGTGTGATAATGGTGCCATTTTGGCTACATTAGGATTAACACTCCACCCCTGAACATTGCTAACAGATTGAATGATAGCTATAGATGGAATAATTGAGACCACGATAGCTACATACATCAAGACATGTAAAAGTGGCCAAGTAGGACAATCTCTGGCAATGCTGATACCACTTCCTATGCCGTGCTGGCTCGGTGCTTCCTCCCCTTCCCAGTTATGCACATAGGAAGAGTGCAAGGAATGGCCATAGTTCAGTGCTAGACCACCTACGTTGAAGGTATTGGGAATGTCCCCTATCTGAAACCCAGGAGAGCCACTGCCATTCATTGTTGGCAATACTGATTGACCAATGGACTGGCTTGGTATAAGGCAGCTTAAAACAAGAAACCACCTTATACTGAATCCATGAGTTCATCTAGTTCAGAACTGTCCACACTGACAGCTCCAGGGTTTCATACAGAGGTCTCTCCAACCCCTACCTGGAGATGCCAGGGATTAAATCTGGGGTCTTCTGCATGCAACTCTACCACTGAGCGATGGCCCTTCCCCTAACAGCTTCCCAAGTTCCTATCTTATTGTTTCCAATGTGAAGCATTTACAGCTTAGTTCTGGCATAGTACTTAGCTCCTTTGGGGGGAGTGTTGAAGGAATTAGAGGTTCCATGAATCTATCTTCCCTCTGCAGGTCTACCAGGTGTTCCTCTGAGAGGGTGGTGCCAGTCTGCTGGCAGAACAGCATTTATCCACCTTTCAAAGACCCTTAGGCAGCTCCTAACCTGTTGTAGGATTTTACCCTTATAGCACAATCTTAACCATGTCTATTCTGAAGTCCTATGGAATTTGGTGGGGCTTCCTCCCAGATAAGTGTGGGTTAGGATTGCAGTGTTAGGCCCACAATTGTTTTCATTTTACCATTATCTGTTATAAAACGCAATACGCAGCACACATTTATCCAAGCAATGGAAATTGTAAGAGGAATTTAGGTTCATGGTAATTTGTGGATTACATACAGTGGGAAGGAAGGGCGGGAGAGAAATACACCAAACATGGTGAATTGGGTTAAATTTGGCCTAACCCAAAGCAGAGACTTTTTTTCATTGAGATCTATGGCTAAGCAGGGCTTCAACACACTGGTCTGTTACGTTTGAGAAGTGATTGCGAAATTTGGAGCCAAATAAGATGTGGCATTGGGAGACCCAGGATACCCTGGAGAGCCATTGCCAGTCAGTGTAAACCAGGTATGGGGAACATTCGGCCCTCCGGATGTTGCTGAAGTACAATTCCCATCATCCCTGCCCATGCTTTCTGGGGATGACGGGAGTTATGGGAGTTGAGTTTCAGCAGCATCTGGAGGGCCGAATGTTCCCCATACCTGGTTTACACTGACTGGCAATGGCTCTCCAGGGTATCAGGCATAGGGCATTCCCAGCCCTGGCTGGAGATGCCAGGGGTTGAACCTGGGACTTTCTGCACACAAAACAGATGCTCTACCACTGAGCTATAGTCCTTCCTGATAGCTGGAGATACACATCCTGCCCTTGCACATCTGACCACATCAAAATGTGAATGTCTCCCTCTTTGGGCCTGGATGCACAGGGAAAGGAAGGAAGTATAAGCGACTCATGGTTTCATGGTTCCTTTCTCAGCATTTCTTTGAAATATCCAGAATGTCTCTTAGCTGCTTTGGGATGGGACTCGGAAGATCAGTGAAGACAGGTTCCCTTTATGACACAACTGTATCTGATGTTTAGCTTTAAGAAAGGCCCTTCTGTTTTCCATTGCCTTCCAACATTACCATAAGGGGAAAGAATCATGGGATTTTTAGAACTGATCTTTGAATGCAAAACCTAATATGGTATGAACAGAGTTACTTGCTTTGAAATAAATGGGTTGGAGAGAATTACAATCCAACTGAATGGCGAAATGGCCTTTAGTCTGGGCCATCGTTCAGTTATTGGAAGGCTTTGAAAACAGCAAATGTCAGTCTCGCTGAAGTTAATAGGACTATAATGTCTTAAATCACAATGCTAACTTTTTTTTTATTAACTTAGCTGAAAAGATGTAGATGGAAAGAACCAAATGCATAAATGTAGGCTGGGAGATAATGGACTGCTCAGCTACTTTCCCAAGGATATAGAGGACCCAGAGTAGCTGTAGTCATGGGCTTTTATCATCATCATCATCATCCTGCCCTTCCTCCCAAAGGAGCCCAATGCAGCAAACACATAAACAAAACTTTTTTAAAAAAAGCATTCTAAAAATAGTTAAAACATTCTAAAAACAGTTACAGTTAAAAACATTCTTTCATCCAGTGATCTCTGGGTTGCCAGGAATAGTCTCCTTCAGCCATCAAATGCCTGGGTAAACAGGAATGTTTTCAGATTCTTCCTAAAAGTCAGTAATGAGGGAGACAGACACACCTCACTAATAAAGGTCATCAGTCAGGGCAACCAAGACTATTTTGGTGACAAAAACTGGCTCTGAAACGAGACTGGAATGAATCTAGACAATCTGCTTTCTCCAGGCATACCTGCGGCTGGCTAGCCACCAACCTCTTGATCACCTTGCTGAGGAACGAACTATTCGAGACTGGACAGCAGCTTTCTAAAACCTCTCAGTCCAAGGAGGACGTCTTCAGGAGGGGCTGCACCACCATCTTTTTCAAGGTGGTGGGCATAACTCCCTACCATAGTGAGGCATTGACCACTTCCTGGACCTCAAGTAGAAACTGGTGGTCTGAGATGTGAACAGGGGTGTAGTTGTCCGGGGTCTCGGGGGATCTTAGATCCCTTACTTTTTTGGAAGCAGGGTCCCAGTGTCACCAGCATCCTACGAGCCAATCCGTATAAATGGGGTGTGTATTAACCACTGAGAAGAGTCTTCTAATATGCTTCTTTGTCCTTTCATGCTGATTGGAATCAATCAGAGTGAAGGGACACGAGTCAGCTACTGAAAAGACTCTTCTCAGTAGCTAACACCCTCCCCTGTCATGTTCTTTGGCTTCTATGGATGTCTGTTGTGGGAGAAGGCATGAACAAGGGTCTCATCCTCAACTGAACAGCAAAAAAAAGGAGGGAAGGGTGTGTGGCTGTGACTAACATGAAGGGGCCCTGCACTTCTGAATTTGCCACTACACTACTGGATGTGGATGAGCATCCCCATTTGCATCAAACGACATATCTAGCCAGTCCAATAAGGCTGTGATTAACATTGCAATGTAGATAGACACATGCATCCAGATGTGCATGTATATCAGCAACATATGGAAAAATCTGCTAATGCCTGCAGAAGGCTGTTTATGTGCACTGAAGGTTATAATGCACAGCCATCCAACATATGAATTGCTAATCTGACTCCCTGGCAAAACAAAAGGCTAATCTGGTTTCTGTCCCATTTGGAGAAACATGGTTTTCAAGATGTTAGCAATACTATTTAGCACCATTACAACCATTGATTAGTATATAATGAGTAAGAGTATCAGGCTTATAATCAGCTACGTGTCTAGTAAGCTATGGTGAGCAGAAATTGTCTTTCAGTGACCAAGTGAGGAAGCTTTTATGAATGGACAGAGTGTTCTTGTTATTTTCATTGCTGGATATCAGTGTGCCTGGCATAGGTATATGTCAGTCTAGTGATTTTTTTATGGGGAGGGCTTATTTATGTTTAAGCAGGGGTATAGTCATCCAGGGTTGCAGGGGGTCATAGACCAGTTACTTTTTTGGGAGCTGGGTTCCAACCAAGTCCCTATGTAAGAGCCAATCAGCATGAAAAGGGAGTGTGTTAGCCACTGAGAAGACTCCTTGTCCTTTCGTGCTGATTTGAGCTAAGAAGCTGAGAAGACTCTTCTCAGTAGCTAACATGCAGCCTCCCCTTTCATGCTGATTGGTTCCTAGGGACATCTGTTGTGGTGGAGTGTGGACTGGCAAGATGACAGAGCGAGCAAGAGAGATGAGGGAAAATGGAAAGAGGGGTGTGGCTGTGAGGGGTGTGTGGCGTGTCTCTAAAGAAGGGACTCTGCGCTTCTGAATTTGCCACTATACTACCATGAGCAAGATTTAAATATGTCATGTCAGTGTACCATTAATGGTGTTCTGCACTGCTTATTGAGTGAATAAGGTTAAAATGGGGAAGGGCTGTAGTTCAGAGGGAGAGCATCTTCTTTGCATGCACAAAGTTCGAGGCTCAATCCCTGGCTTCTCCAGGTAGGGCTGGGAATATCCCTTGTCTGAATATCCCCTGGAGAGCAGATGCCAGTCAATGTAGGGTAAATAATACTGAGCTAGATGGACCAATGTTGGGCTCCTTCTGGGAGGAAGGGCGGGATATACATTTAATAAATAAATAAATAAATAAAATATAAGACAGTACCAAAATAGATGGGCCAATAGTCTGACACTGTATAAGGCAGAGTCCAATGCTCCTAAAACCCCATTCACACTTCTCTGGGAGTCCCATTGACCTCAGTGGGGTTCACTTCTGAGTAGACCTGTATGGGATTATGGTGTAAATGCAACATACGTGCCCAAGTGAGCAAACGGTAAAGACTAAGAACATAAGAAGTGCCTGATGGATGAGGCCAATGGCCCATCTAGTCGAGCATCTTGTTCTAACACTGGCCCATCAGAGGCCTATGGGAAGCCTGCAAGCAGGACATGAGCACAAGAGCACTCTCTCCTCCTGCGGTTTCCAGCACTGGTATTCAGAAGCATGCTGCCTCCCACCATGGAGGCAGAGCATAACCATCATGGTTAGTAGCCGCTGAAAGGCTTCTCCTCCGTGAATTTGTCTAACCCTCTTTTAAAGCAGTCCAAGTTGGCGGCCATCATTGCCCCTTGTGAGCGTGAATTCCTTAGTTGAACTATTGCACTGTGTGAAGTGCTTTCTTTTGTCTGTGCTGAATCCTCCAGCATTCAGCTTCATTGGATGTCCCCAAGTTCTACCGAGTTATGAGGGAGGGACAAAAACTTTTCTCCATCCACTTTCTCTATGCCATGCATACCTTTATACACTTCTAACATGTCACCTATCATAGAAAGAAAATACCTTTTCTTATAAAGTAAAAGCTAAGCCAGAATAAAATAAAATTCTTAGCTTGTCTAAAACTTAAGAGGGAGGGTGCCTGGAATAAAACAATGGATTCTCCGCCCCCATGTAACATCTGTACTTACCTGTACCGTGCAATGTGATATGGAATGCCTACAAACAGGACATGAGCGCAAGAACACTCTCCCCTCCTGCAGTTTCCAGCAACTGGGATTCGGTGGTACACTGCCTCTGACCATGGAGGCAGAGCATAGCCATCATGGCTAAGAGCTAGTGATATCCTCCATGTATTTGTCTCATACTCTTTTCAAGCCATCCAAAGCTGGCAGAGGGCTTGTGCTATGGGATATGTTCACTAAATAGGGGGGGAGATGACCTTCAAAGTTTCCATTTGGATAACGAGAAAGGCAGCCAGGCTTCAGCTGAGCTTACGGAAAGCAGCAGCCAAAGAATTGACATAGTTATATGCTGCTGGAGCTATGGTCCACCCCTCACAGCTCAGGTCACTGATTTTCTCATGAGTTCATGGTGGGTAGGCCTGATCTAGGAATGGGGGAGAAATTCAATTTTGTTCACATTTAAAGGCAAACCTGCATAATTTGCTGTTTCCAAAACAATATGTGGACCAAAATACACCCTTCCTTTGAAATTCAAACTTCTCTGAATTTTGCAGTGCAGTTCTCCTGCCAAGGAACGAGTATAAAAATGAAGATATTTGGGTAAAGTGCGCATTAAAATGCATACATTAGTGATAGTAACATATAAAAATGCATTAGTGGGAACTGCTTTGTAAAAATGTGTATATTAGGCAAAATTGCATTAAAATTGTATATTAGGCTAAATTAGCATTAAATGTTTATGAATTTTTGAGGACCTCCCCCTAAAAAAAAACCAATTAAAAATTGGTGTGAAAATGTGGAGAACTGAACTTCAGATCAGAAGCATTAGAAACTGAGAAAAAGCAAAACTGACAGATTTGCTCATCCCTCGCATGATCTCCTCCTGCCAGTCATCCTCAGGCTGTAGCCACCTACTCTGGTTGTAGTGCTGGGCTCAAAATTCCCCGTGTTTTGCGACCATTCACCATCAATTAATGACAAAAGAAATTACCTTTGAAAATTATCAATGGGGAGATAAAATTTCAGTGAATTTCTCATGGGTGGGGTGCAGGGATTTTGTTGCCTTTATTTACTTTTGAGGTGGCCAAAGGGCTTTTGTCTCTTTTCATTCATTCTACACATCATCTCACCAAGGATTGGCACTCTGCAGCCTTCCTGGGTGACTGCTCTTCAGTTAAAGCCAAAGGAAAGACATCATGCAGTAACTCCTCCCATGGTCCTTTTTCAGATCAGGAAGCACAGGCAGCCAGGGAGGCTGCAAAGTGCTGGAGAAACGTTTCCTGGAAAGAAAAACACCCCCCCCCACCCTTGGCTACTTCACAATGGAAATTAAGCTCAAAATCCTGCACCCACCAACATTCTAAAGAAATTCTGAAGTGTCCTGAAAATGAAACAGAAAACTTTTGAGAAAGTAGAGGAGAGATTTTGACACAACAACAGTAGTGCAGTGGCAAATTCAGAAGTGCAGGGTCCCAATAGTTACAGGCACGGCCCCTCACAGGCACACCCCCTTCTAAGATTATAGAACAATCTGGCCAGGTTTGAATACTTATTTCTGCTTCTCTGTCACTGTCACCACTTGATACCTCCTTTCACTCTGATTGGCTCCAATCAGCAGGAAAGGGCAAGCATGTTAGAAGACTTTTCTTCGTGGCCAACACACTCCACTTTCATGCTGATTGGCTCAAAGGATGCTGGAGACATAGGGACCCTGCTGGGACCTGGCTCCCCAAAAAGTAAGGGGTCTAAGACGCCCCCAAGACCCTGGATGACTACACCCCCGCACAACACTATCTGGTGCCCGGTAAGCACCATTTTATCCCTGTGGTATTTTTTGAGCGGGGCAGGGAAATAAGCAAATTTTAATTCTGCACTAACGCATTTTGTTTAAGTATCATTTGTGCTTTGATGAAAATAAAATGGTGTGGACGAACAATAAAAGAAAAAATGAAGACATGGTAAAGGGAAAGGACAGAAAGGACAGACCAATTACAGCACTATATGGGGAGAAGGAAGGGAACAAATAGCTGAAGCAGCCGCTTTAATTACTGTCGGGAGAAGGAGCGAGAGGACAGAGCAGCAACATATATCTGGAAACAAATAATAAAAGCTACCATGCAGTGGGTGGGAGAAAGGGGAGAGACCAAGGACTTCCCTCACGCTAAGTCATGTCCCTCTGTGGACAGAAGATAATGGGGTCCACATGGGGGCTGAAAAAGAGCAATACCCCTCATGTATCGAGGCTGCGTTGCAATTCCAGATGCATAAAAAAAAAGAATTGCAACCCTGCTCTCCTAAGGAAAAGGCTGTAGCTCTGTAGTAAAACTCTCCATCTGGAAGGACCCTAAAAATACTGGCTGCATATACAGCATACATTTATAGCACATCTAAAGCACATGACCTCCCTGCAAGAATCCTGGGAACTGTAGTTTACCCCTCACAGAGCTACATTCCCAGCATCCATAATAAACTACAGTTCTCAGGGTTCTTTGGGGGAAAGCCATGTGCTTTAAATGTATGCTGCATCCACAGCAACCTTTTTTCACCAACCTTTATGCTGGCATGGGAAATACAAACATTTGAGATGGCAGCTTGCCACTTTTTACTGCTGCGTTTTCCTGGCAGCGGCGCTTCTTACTGTACCTTAATAGTAACTTTAGTAGCTAATATTACTATAACTAGTAAGTAGTTACTATAAGCAATAACTAGCTGCTGTTGCTATGAGCAGTGATAAGTGGAGATTAGCTGCTTCAGAATGGATCCAAAATTAATTGTATTCAAGGCATGCTTACATCAGCGTTCACGCTCATATGGTTTAAGAAAATACTGTGATGAAAAGAAATCCTCCAATCACCAGATTATTTGGGTCCCTGGAGTATTCATCCACATATGAAAAAATGTATCTACTGCCTGTCCTGAATATTCAGGAAATTCCGTTTATCATGCAGAGTAGTTTCTTGTCTCACATCCGAATTAGACTCATTGCTTATGCTCAGAGCACTCAATCCTTGATATGTTTTTAGTTTCTCCACCCCGTCTTCTCCCCCCCACCCCCAAATGGAATTGTTCCTATGGTAGTTTAGCATGTCATCTTGTAAGTCTATAAAACAGTTTTCTACCAGCTGGAGGTCTAACATGCTACATGAATACATAACAGTGCCTAACCAAGAAGGTTTGTAATTCAGTAATTAGCTGTAATTAATGAACACAAAGTGAAGACTCATTTACAGTTTAAATTATCACATTAGCTCCTGTCACCCTCTATGTACACAAAACAGCAGGAATTCAATTATTTTTATTCTTTGGAGCTAATTTAAAATTTAAGGAATGCCATTACATGAAATAATAGGTAGAAAATGTAATAGAAATCACTGGGAACAGTTGGCCAACCATTGAATGGGAAGGGGGGAAATGCTATCAGGGATGATTTGGAAATGTTCGCATGGACTGGGGGGGGGGGTTGGTCTTGTTTTCCAAGCATCAGAAGGATTAGAATCTAGCCTCTCTTTGGCATATTTAAGATGAAAACAAGCTTGGAGGCTGCTGACTCTTTGCAGCAAGAGGAGTCGTTAAGCATAATTGTAGCAGCAGTTGATATAGATAATGCTGTTGATAGTAACATGATGACAGCAGGGAAATGCTTCCAACATTATATTTAATGGGGCTGAGCTGGTGGTATCTGCACAGCCTCCCCTTGTACGATTTGCCAGTCTCAACTAGCAAAACTTCAGCTTAACAGACTTTAAGTGACTGTCATTTTACAATCTGCCTGTACTTTTGTGCACCTGTCTGGAGGAGTGGGGTGGGGGAAATGCTATCTTTCCCTTTTTTGCTTTTAAGCACATCAGGTTGCATAGCCCCTTGTGGCTGCTGCAGCTATTCCACACACACACACACACACACACACACACACACACACACACACACACACACACACACACACACACACACACACACACACACACACACACACACACACACACACACACACACACACACACACACACACACACACACACACACACACACACACACACACACACACACACACACACACACACACACACACACCCCTTTTATTTTTTAACAAAATCCAAACACATTTGATATCAATTCAGAAACACCCACATCTGAATGACCAACCCTCTTTTCTTCCACCTTGATTGCAGATCCAAGGGCTGCCTTATTTATTTATTTATTTATTTGTTTGTTTGTTTGTTTATTCGTTCGTTTCCGTCTGCGCAGGCCACTGCATGGCCCAGTTGTTCATAGACGATCAGTTGCTGAGTTGTGCTTTTTCTGCAGACAGAGGAGCAGTGGTGATAAGGGAGAGAGGGAGGGGGGAAACATGGACTCTTAGGGAAATATTGCCATAATTAATGAAACCTGCCAGTAATTGGGAAGGTGTAAGACTCTGTAATATTGTAATGATAGCCATCCGTTCTATGCAGCATTCTCTTCTAGCACCCTCCACGCCAAAATCCTCTCTTGAACAATCCCTCATCATCTCTGTGATCTCAGACACTTAGCCATGCAAATCTTTCTGACAAGCCTCTATGTCTTTGTCTTCCTAATTGGACAGTATAGAGTTGTTTATGGATATTGAAGGCATTTAGACCTCGGATGGAGGTTGTTCAAAAATCGTTAGCAAACTTGCCTTAACAGCATTGTCAAATATTTATCCCCTGTTTCAACAGCTGCCCTCCCATCTCTTGTGACAAAATTAGCAATAGATTGCCTAATCTGGGGCTGAACATGTGATCAATTCTCTATACACAGGAACACACATAGACATCCTATTTTATCACCAATCTTACATGGAAATAACTCAAATAGGTCCATTAGAATGAACTTCAAAGGAGATTTGAAGCTGGGCTTCCACTTCAAAACTGAACATTTGCTTCCATCATGGGCTAAGGCAGTTCCAGCTGGTCAGCCGCACTCTCTTGTCCCAGGGGAAGCCTCAGTGGACTTTGCTGCCTAGTAGGTGGAGGCTGAAGGGCAACACAAAGGAAATCCAAGGATGAGGGTGGGAAATGCCATCTGCATAATCCTGGCACCACAGACACCATGTGATTTCTGTTCCAGATCTCAAACTTGAATGTGATTTTTATTGTGACTCTCTTTTGTAAGCCACTTTGATAGCTTTTGGGGGCTATAAAGTAGGATATAAGTATTCTAAAAATAAATAAATACTGATCCTCTTCTACCCCAGTAGCTTCAGCCCTCCGACTCCCAATCTTCTCTTGGGGGCAGGAACGAACATGGAGTAAATGTGCCATGGTATTTTTAAAAATAAATGCATCTGCTATAGAATGTCTGTGTTTAAACAAAACCAAATATTTTCCAAAAATTGGTTTGTTGTTGGATCTACTGAGGAGCAGAATAATCTAATTCTCTCCTTTGAACTTTATTTCACACATTACTCATGTAAGAATATAAGAAGAGCCTAGCTGGATCAGGCCAGTGTCCCATGTAGTCCACATCCTGTTCTCACAGTGGCCAACCTGATGCCTATGGAAAGCCCACAACCAGAACCTGAGCAGAAGATGTGTAGGACATTACTTTGATTACTTAAAGTGGGGATATGTCTTTAGCCCCCTCACATTGTATCTTTTTCATGAAATGACCTTGTGTCGCCCTTGCATGTCTGAAGAGACATGGATGTAGGGCTTCTGCATGGTCATAACTCAGTTTTGCTTGGCACCTTTACATTTTTAAAAAGAGGATTGTTTATCATTTTGATTTTTGGTGTGTGTTGTTGGTAGAACTCGATGAAATTTGCAGGCTTATAATATGAATCCTGCTGAATTTTAGAATAGCTGCAGTGGTTTTCCTGCAAGGACGGCATTTGCATTTTTGAGGTGATTGAAAAAGGGATGGTTTAAAAAGGATTCACTTAATCTCCTCTATTATTTTGTGGACAATTCACATGAAAATTGTATACAAGACCCAGGCAAAAAACATGCCAAATTACTGACAAATATGTCTAAGGATTTTTGTGCTTTAAAGCTGATAAAGTTGATGGGGGGCAAAGAGAACTAAAAGGGATTATCTTCCTATTGGTATTGTGGGCAATGATTTTATTAAAATTAAAATGTATTAAATGGCATACATCATAAGATTTGTATGCCTGCCGTGTAACATTTATATATCAGACACACACACTCTCTCTCAACACTTTGAACAACTAGCTAAGATGATAGTTTAACCACAATCTTTATAAATAACTGAATAAATAAATGTGTGAGCAAGTATTTTGGGTGATGTCAGATTCATCCTTGGAAGCTGATGTGTTTTCCCCACCACACAGAACTACATGTTATGGAAATACTATGGTACAGCTGCATTCACACTAGACATTTAAAGCACATTTAAAGCACATGACTTTCCCCAAAAAATCCTGGAATCTGTAGTTTACCCCTCTCACAGAGCTACAATTCTCAGCACCCTTAACAAACTACAGCTCCCAAGATTCTTTGGAGGAAGTCAAGTGCTTTAAATGTATGGTGTGTATGCACCCTTAGTGTAGGCTCGTGATTATTCTTTGGGATGTATGTTTAAACATAATGCACCCACTGTGGCTAAAGTTTGAAACAGAAGACAACTGCCAAAGGGAGGAGCTTCCTAAACTTGTATTATTTTTACACACACACATGCACGCACACACACATACACACACAGTCCTCCTGAACTGCTTTCCTCCATCACCAGCACTGGGGAAGAAGATACTAACTCTTTCAGTTGCAGTGAAATGTGTCCAAGTTAGATGCACAGCAAAGAAAGAGTTAACTTTCTCTAGAGGGTATTACACACCCTAGGGGGAGCTAGACTGATTTAGTTACTGGAATTAGTCAGTCAGTGTTGTGTGTGCTGGATGAGGCCTAGCACAGAACAAGATCAGATATTTTACTGTTTAAGAATGATTAAATAAAGAAGCTCTATTTTATCATCGGTCTCATCCTGATCAATATAACATGGTGTCAGAAATTAAGAAATCCCCATAGTGTCTCCAGAGTAGCAGAGCTCCTTGGACAACTGAAATCAGTCCCACAGCATGGCCAGATTGGAAGCAGAGGTTTTTCAGATACCGCATTGCTACAAAACTGAAGGAAGAAATTCAGGTATGCTCCTTGATTTATGCCATGGGCCATCAAGCAGAGCAGATATTTAAATCATTTGAGTTTGCTGCTACAGAGGACCAGGATGACTATCTCCTAGTCCTGGGGAAATTTGATGAATATTTTGTGCCAAAGAAAAATCTCATTCATGAGAGGCCATACTTTCACCAGAGACATCAGAAACCAGGGGAATCTGCAGATGCCTACATAAGATGGCTGCATGAGAAAACTGATGAATGTGCTTTTGGAGACACCAGGACTGAAATGCTCAGAGACCGATTGGTAGTGGGAATTTTGGATAAAGACCTGTCCCAGAAGCTGCAGCTGGAATCCAGTCTCACTTTGGAGAGGGCTGTGGAGATGATAAGAAACTCAGACCTTATAAAAGACCAGGTCCAAGACCAGGGTGATTTAAAAGGGCTGCAAGAAATAGCCAAGAAATCCCTGCAGAAATGGATACCCCAAACTCTAAAATACCAGAAACAAATATACACCCAAACATTTAATGCTCAAATAAAAGCCCCTCGATACACAAGATGTGGGAAAGGGCATACTCAAAGAGCAGTTTGTCCTGCAAAGTCTGCAGAATGCCACAAGTGTAAGAAGATAGGTCATTTTGCAGCTGTATGCTGCACTAGTGAAACTGTGGTGAGTGAAACTGTGGAGCAGCAGAAAAGTCAAGAACAATTTTTTCTGGGTCCAGTCACACGGGTGGAAAATTCCACAGATCCTTGGGAAGTATCACTACAAATCAGTGGGCTCTCAATAAAGTTTAAAATAGACACTGGCGCAGATGTCAGCATAATTTCTGAGTCTGTTTACAAGTCTTTTTCTAACCTGCCTAAACTCCAGCAAACAACAGCAGTTTTAGCTGGTTCTGGAGGACAGAATCTAAATTGCACAGGATACTTCATAGCAAGAACCTGCTATACAGACAGTGACTATGACTTTAAGGTTTATGTGATCTGTGAAAAGACTAATAACCTCCTAACCCAAGATGTTGCAACTATGATGGGGTTGGAGCAACATTTAGATGAGCTTTCCTCAGAAATTCCTGATACAGTTGGAACTTTGAAGACACCACCAGTACAGATAAGGCTCAAAGAAGGGGCCGTACCTTATGCTATTCACACTGCCAGAACAATATCAGTTCCACTGCTACCCAAAATAAAGGCAGAACTGGAGAGAATGGTTCGCTGTGGAGTCATAGGAGCTATCACAGAACCTTCTGATTGGTGTGCGCCAATGGTTCCAGTACCAGAAAGGAAGGAACAGTACGGGTATATGTGGATCTAAAACAACTAAATAAAGCTGTAAAATGGGGAAAGTACATTCTTCCTACTATAGATGATATCCTGCCACAGTTAGCTGGTGCCTGCATATTTTCATTGCTTGATGCTGCAAGTGGATTCTAGCAGATCTGCCCAGGTGCCGACACTGCTAAATTGACTACATTCATCACTCAGTTTGGGAGATACTTCTTCAAGAGATTGCCATTTGGAATTTCAAATGCACCTGAGCTGTTTCAGAGAGAAATGTCGGAGCTGTTACAACACCTGGAAGGTGTTTCAGTGTTCATGGACGATGTGTTGGTTTATGGTGCCACAATGGCAGAACATGATGAAAGATTGGCCAAAGTCTTAGCAACAGTAAAGGCTAAGACTCAACAACAGCAAATGCATCTTACACCAGAAAGACCTTACATATCGTGATCACTGCATAAATAAGCATGGTGCAAGTCCAGATCCTAAGAAAGTAGAAGCCATTTCCGCAATTAAACCTCCAGACACCATCACAGGACTGAAAAGATTTTTGGGCATGGTGCATTATTTAGGACGCTTTTTGCCAAATTTGGCAGAGAAACTACACCCATTAAATAAACTTTTGAAAGCAGACAGCCCATGGTGCTGGTGTCCAAGCCAAGAAAAGGCCTTCTCAACAGTGAAAAAACTCTTAACAAAGGCTCCAGTACTCGCTTACGATGAAGTTAACTGGCAGACCGTAGTGAGTGCTGATGCCAGCAGTTATGGCCTGGGAGAAGTACTACTCCAAAATCATGATGGAGAGTTGAAACCAGTGGCCTATTGCTCAAGAATGCTAATAGAAGCTGAGAGCCGATAAGCTAAGATAGAAAAGGAATGTCTAGCTGCTGTTTGGGCTTATGAAAAATTCGCAAAATATCTCTATGGGCTAAAACCATTTGCACTCTGTACAGGCCATAAACCCTTGGTACCACTGATCAACTGCAAAGACCTGGATCGAGTACCAATATGATGTCAGCGACTCCTTTTACACATGATGAGGTACAATCCTCAAGCAGAATACAGACAAGGCAAGACTCTTGTTGTAGCAGACACACTGTCAAGAAATCCACAGGAAACTCCAGACCCTGAAACAACCTAGTTAGTTGAGGAAATCAAAGTCTATGTAAATCTTCTACAAGCTTCTAAACCAATATCTACCACACTCCTTCAACACATTCAAGCAGTTACCAGCACTGACCCAGACCTTTCAAGGGTGCTAAAATTTGTCAGAACTGGTTGGTCATTGTACATATCTGAATTGACAACTAACCTTAAACCTTTCTTTGCAGAAAAGGGAAGTCTTACAGAGTTGGAAGGAACAGTCCTATTTGGTGATAGAATTGTCATTCCTGCTACAATGCGACAGGAAAACTCCATGAAGCTCATCAAGGAATCACTAAGTGCAGAGAATGTGCAAGAATGGCTATTGGATGGCCACAAAAAGGGCAAGACCTCAAGGCAATAATAGCAAACTGTGATATTTTGCCAGACAAATAAACCTTCACAACGGAAGGAACCACTCATTACCACTCCATTGCCAGATGAACCATGGAAGAGAGTGGAAGCAGACATCTGTGAGTTACAAGGACAAAATACTTAGTCGCAACAGACTATTTCTCCAGGTACATAGAGATTGCATACATGCCTGATTCAACAGGCTCTACTGTTATCAGTTGTCTGAAGAGTATCTTTGCCAGATGAGGATGCCCAAATGCGCTAGTAACAGATAATGGATTGCAATTTGCAGGGAAAGAGTTTACTTTGTTCGCAAATAAATATGACTTTTGTCACATTACAGCCAGTCCCCATTACCCACAAGCTAATGGGGAAGCAGAGAGAGCAGTACAAACAGCAAAGTGAATCTGATATCAGGAAGATCCCTTCCTAGCACTGCTAAGCAGTGCTTAGCAACACCTATCAATGCAACGAAGTGCAGTCCTGCACAACTGATAATGGGGAGACAATTAAGAACACCAATTCCAACCTTAGAAGCAAATTTGTATCCTAAGTGGCTTGATTTGGGAAAAGTCTGTGTCACAGACAACATGGCTAAAAGAAACGATAAATATTACTACGACAAACGTTATGGAGTGAAGACACTACCAAAATTACAACCTGGTTCACAAGTAAGACTGAAAGTGAGTGACCAGAAATGATGGTCTGAATGAGCAATGGTCCAGAGCCAAAGTCAAACTCCAAGATCTTATGTTGTAACTACCAACAACAGAAAATTCTGAAGGAACAGGAGACATCTACAGTTGGTTTCCAAAGCACAACCAATTTCACAACAAAGTGAAAATTCAGAGGCAGGAATACCAGAAGAGCAGAAATTATTGCCAGAACAATCTCAAAAGACTGAGAACAAAGAACTGACAAATTCTTGTGAGCAAGCATCACCTGCCAAAGACAGCCTATCTCCTGAGAGTCCAAAGAGAGTGACATCCAGAGGAAGAGTAATTTGAAAATCAGAACATTATAGAGACTAAATGTTATTCTACACAATGTTTGCTGATAGAAAAAAACACAAAATAAGTTAGAACTCAAAGGGAAATGTAGTGAAATGTGTCTTTAAGTTAGATGCACAACAAAGAAAGTTAACTTTCTCTAGAGGGTATTACACACCCTAGGGGGAGCTAGACTGATTAAGTTACTGCAGTTAGTTAGACAGTGTTGTGGTGCTGGGTGAGGCCTAACACAGAACAAGTTCAGATGTTTTACTATTTAAGAATTATTAAATAAAGATGCTCTATTTTATCCTCGGTCTCATCCTGATTAATATAACACCAGTGGTGGTAAAAACAGCTGAGGGAAGGCAGAGTGATTTTCAGTGGGAAAGTGGCACACGGGGAATGTATTAAGAGGCCCTTTCCCCCTGCACTTGACTTCTGCTTCAAATTTCAGCCTCAGTGTTTGCAGTGTGTGTGAGTGTAGACAGATAACTGGGTGGAAATTATTGAATAATACATAAAATATAGCTCTGCCCTGAATCCAGATATGATTTGTAAAAAACCCCTCAAGTTTATAATACTGACACAAAACACACATGCACCAAATATGTAGTTTCCTGGCTAAATTCATGCTGACACAAAGGGGGGGGGCATGTTTTGTTATGTGGTTTTCCTTTTGCTAAATGAAACAAAGACCTCCTTTTTCCTGTGGCTCTGCAGGCAAATGAAAACCTGTAACTGAAGTCAACCACTTAACTTGTTCCATCTCAGATGTGATTGCATGATCAAGGGGTTAATCAAAGGCCTGAAGCAAACTGAAAGGAACGAAAAGGAACTCCTGAATAATTAGGGAGCCCTCCTGAGTCACCATGCTTTTATCTGAGTTGTTGCAAATGTGGTGATAAACAGGGAAGAGGTGGGGTAGGAAGTGCAGTGGGCTTGAACTTCTCTGGACAGTGATCTTTCAGATCTATCCCTGTTGGGAGACGCATCAGCTCAAGAAGTGAAGTGGGGATGCCTTGCAATGGATGCATTCCATTCTGGGCAACCTCCCACAGGCCACATGTCAGTGGTGGGCAGAGTCAGAGGTACAAGTGGGTAGAGCAACAAATGAAAATGTTACCTTTATACATTAGGTTAGTTTTACACATACACACCCATCTCTTTCCTCCTTCCAGACAAGCAAGAGACATTATGAGAGTTCAAGGACACGTTCTAGCCAGGAAAAAACAATCAAGGAGGGTGCCAAATAAGGCCAGTGAGGGGTGTGGTCTTGGAAGAGGAGGTGTGGCTGAGGAGGAGGCATAGCCTGGGGAAAGTCCTGGGGCCAGATGGAGCATTTTGACCCCAAGCCTAAGGTTGCCCATTCCTGCACTGCACAGAAACAGGCTGCCTTTACGAATGTATAAATGTTTGTATGAAAACATTTGAGGCCCAAAATCTCCCAAGTCCCTGTTTTTTATGCCTTAGATGACTTCCTCTTACAGAGCCCAGCCTCTAACTGCCAATTCAGCCTCCCAGAAACTCATAAATCAGCATTATGAAACCCAGCACTTCCATGAGGAAATGGATCAGTGGAAGAGTCTTCTTGGCGGTGGCACCCTGGTTTTCTAATACCTTCTCGTAGGAGGGAAGCTGGCCCCTACATTGTACTCTTTTGTGCACCAGGTTATTTTTAATTGCCCAGGCTTTTAAAATTTACTGCATTGTTTTAGGTGGTTGAATAGTTATTGATTCATTACTTATCAGATTTGATTATATTGATTTGAGTTCTATTGTTCGCTTTAGTATTGCATTGATATTTGTGATTTTTTATCTGCACTGTCTTGGAATCCATGTTTGGATAAAGGTGTGGTTTAGAAAAATTCAAACTAAATCAACAGATAGACAGATAAAAAATAAAAAAACTGGACACATTTGATTTGTACAGTTCGACTATTGTGTTCACAGGTACACAGACTGTACATTCAGTGACTATTACATGTGAATAAATGTATGAGTGTACAGCTTAACTATTTGTGTACACGAGTATACAGATTGTACACCCATTGAATGTAATGTATGTACACCCCTTCTGTCTTTGGACATAACAGAAGTGTAGGGAACAGCCTATTGATGTTACCTAGTGATTTCTAGAGCTCAGCTGCCCCCTCGATATCACTGTGAAGACAATGAAAAATCTTTGCTTCCAGTACTCAGCTAAATGGGTGGAGTAGGGATCATTTTGTTAGCCATATTAAGCACCAGTTATCCCATGCCCTTAGTGTGACCTGTCTGCTAATTTGGTCTACTATAGTAAACTATTTTATGTACACCGCCCAGAGAGCCTTCGGGCTTAGGGCGGTATATAAATTAAATTAAATAAATAAAATAATAAATAATAAACCCAACAAAAGGGAAATTGGGGTAGACATTTCTTCCAAGAGCAAAGAGAAGAACATAGGATGCTGCCTTATGCCGAGTCAAACCTCGGTTCATCTAGCTCAGTATTGTCTACACTGACTGGTAGTGGCTCTCCAGGATTTCAGGGAGCAGGGCTCTCCCAGCCCTACCTGGAGATGTCAAGGATTGAAGCTGGGTCCTTCTACATGCAAAGCAGCATGCTCTGCCACTGAGCTACAGCCCTACTCAAAAGGTCAAAGGCCCAAACAAGGGTTATTCAGAAGTTTCATGATCAGGGTCCCATCCGCACCATGCATTTAAAGCATTCTTATTCCACTTTAAACTGCCGTGACTTCTCCCACAGAATCCTGGGAAGTGTAGTTTGTTGAGGGTGCTGAGAGTTGTTAGGAGACCCCTGGAGATGTGTTTTGCACCCCCGCTTCCAATTTTTTAAGAAAGAATTCCTTAATTTGTGGCATGATAGTCAGTGACAACCTCCATTTAAAGTATGACAGTTTGTTTTAAGAACAGGGGCAATTTAGGAATTGGACCTTCTGAAAAATTCAGTGAATAAGGCATGGCGAATGCACAGTTAAAGCCTCATCTGAAAGAGCCCCCAATATCTGCTACCCTGATTGAGTGTGGATTTTTTATGATCACAATCACCCTATTATCACCTATAATTACTTAAGTAATCCTGGAAAAAAACAGCCTGTATAGTAACATGACCCTAGAGATAATATTTGAACTTTGTATTATGGGCTATAGTATGGACTCTATTCCTTGGGCTTTTCCTTTGCTCTGCTTCTCAGATTCAGATTCAGTTGTGTTCTCTACCCAGCCAGAAGTAAAGAAGCATGTTTGTTTGCCTGTAGTAAGAAATAAGAGTTTGTTTATTCTGCAGTTATTATGATGAGAACAGATTTGAGTGCTTATTGCTAAAAGTTTAAATAGATAACTTAAAGTGATCTGAAAAAAATACCCTAAGTTACCCTTTACTCTTTTAAGGCACTCACTATATTCACAATCATAGTGGCTTCTTCTTCTTCTTCTTCGAGTACTTAATGGCAAAGGATAGAAGCAGCCCCAGTGGAATAGAAATACTTTTGTGCACACTAGTTAGCTGGCTAGCCGGTTAGCCACCTAAACTGTTACTCAGGCCTAATTACTGATTTTCCATTTTTCGTTTCTAACTTTGGATCGATCAGCTGCAGAAACTTTCAATGACTCACGAGCATATGTTTTGAGTAGTTATTATTCATTTGGCATTTTGTGAGCATCTTTGGACACAATTTTTTGGGAAAATGGCATACAAATAAACAGATGATGATGATGATGCATTTAGTGAATTTGTTTTTCTTGCATTTGAAAAAGAAAGGACAGCTAACCTTAATTTGATTAATGTTTATATTACTTTAATTCTAGGAAAAAATCAAAGCTTCAGCTATAAATGTTTTTTAGGTGTTACACATTTTCTCTCTGTCTCTGCAAAGGTGAATTGTGAACCTACCATTCAGGGAGTTTTCTTGCACTTCTATGAAACATTTTTATAAGTTTATGAATGGAAGTCTATAAGGCAGTAACTAGTTTACAAAGCTAAGGACTTGATCTCATTGACTTCAACAAGAAAGTGATGCATATTGTTCTCAGCACCTAAATGCTTGAGTATGATAGCTCTTACTCTGTTTCTAAACTTTTTTTTATAAATATTGGTGTTGTGATACAAGATTAAAACTGTTTTTTTGAGAAAACAAGCTCCATGCTAGTTTTTAACTTCTCAGTTATAGCATAACCTGTTTTGTTTGTTTTCCACCTTTTGGTATCCCCCTTTTCACTGTATCTTGAATGCCCTTTTTTCTGATGAAACAACATGCCAATCATTTAATTCCTAATGTTCATACTAGTTTTTCTGTTAACTTGACCTTTACATACCCTATTGTGTAAGTTAACATTCTCTCTGCATGGAGGAGGAGTGAGGGGGAAGATCACTGCCTTTCCCTTCCCCTGGCCTGGCCCTCACATCCTCTCCACCAGTGACGGGGGTGGAATTGGATGACACTATGTGCCTCCCCACCCAAAATGCCCCACCTAGAAATGTGGTTGCCTCACCTAATAGGGGAAGCTGGGTCCAGGGCTGCTCCACACAGAGGGGTTATCCACATGGAAGCAAAATGTATTAAAATGCTGCTTTTACCTCCGTTTTCTGTTTGCACAGTTCACATAGGTCCTAGGAGGATCAAACCAGCTGCGCACACTGAAGGGAAAGATCAATCACGCAGCTTCCTAAAAACCACGCCCTCTTAAGGTCAAGTTTTCACTTCCTCTGGTTACCTTACCAGCTGAGCATTTTCATTTGGTTCCAGAGTTTCATACCCCCCCTCAAAGTGTGATTATTTGTGTTTTCACTGCTACAATCCAGCTGGAATGCAAATATTTGCTTGAACAGAGTTATGCTTTTGTGCACAGATTGGGAAGAAAAATACAGCAACATTTGCAGCAGGCTTGCAGAACTGGAGCCAGCAGCCAAACAAGAAATGACATGAACAAAGGAGGAGGAGGGAGTGGGTGTGGAGAGGGGAAGCATCAGAGTAAAGCGTCTATAAGCCCCTAGAGATACGAATTGGATATGTATTTACCTTTCCTTTTTGGATTAAAACAGCATGTTTTTACTACAGATTTAAAGGGGGAAACTGCGTTTCAGCTGCTGACTGCCAGTCACATCATGTGAACCATGCAAATTAAAAGGGTCTGTGAGTAGCACCAGACCCATACTAAAACTCTGTGTGAACCAGCCCAGAGCTACAATTCCCAGCACTTTTAACAAACTACAGTTCCCAGATTCTCTGGGGGAAGCCAAGTCCTTGGAAGCGTACTTGGTGTGGATGTGACCAGAGAGAGTGTGAGTGAGAAGAAACCACAAAGCAGAGAGGGAAGAGAGGAGCCCTAGTGCTCGGGGCCCACAACAAATAGAAACCATTTCTCATTTGCTTGACCAGGAAAAGACACAGTGGGGGGTGGACTTTTCAATGCCCCTGCAAGTGGGCCTCCTCTTGAAAGTAGCAGCAGAAGGCCTTTTCTTAGGGCAAAATGTGTGTATCAATGTTCAATGCTATTAATAGCCTTCCAGATCAAGTCTGTCTGCTGTTGCAGCATTCTCTCTCTCTCTCTCTCTCTTTTTTTCTGATGCCAGATACAAACCGCTGTGCAGCATAATTGCCAAATGCTTCCATCGACACATAAATAAGACAAATAAATTTATTTACATTATTCATATTTTCTGTGCTTTGCTGCTCTTTTATTTATGCCTTAAACAACAGTTACAGTAAATATAACAATAAAAAGAGTGCCTGCAGCAGGCCAAAAGATGATCAAAAAGCTCTGATATAGAGCAATTCATGTTTCTTCTTTACAATCACTAACGAATCTTAACTTGAGCAGTGTTACGTTCCCATGTGAGTGATAAGCAATGATTTATTAGGAAGTGTCATGAAATCGGAATGCCATACAGTGAGAAATGAGTGAGTGGAAAACGCGTTCCCAGTTTCCCAGTCTCATTACTCAAAGATGCAGAGTCCCTTTTCCTAGCCTAATTTCACCAGAGATTTTCTTAAAAGGCCCTTGCTTTACAAGGGGGGGGAGGGGGAGAAAAAAACTTGGAGTGAAATCCCTGACCCTGACATAGCCTTGCTATCTGCTGGCTGTACCATTATTTTTGGAGGAGGGCTCATGAGGGGGTAACCCATGCTACTTACATAAATCATGCAATATGTGGCTCAGGTCATTACAGATCTCATCTTAGAAGAGTTGTAAACAATATATATTTATGTATTCATTTAGTATATTTTATATCCTTCCTTTCTTCCATCATGGTGGCATACATAGGAGCGTATCCAACTCAGTTCTTCTCAGAGCAGACCCGCTGAAATTAATGGACCTAAGTGAGTCATGTCCATTAATTTCAAGGGGTCTATGCTGAGTAGGATTAAAACTGGATTCAACCCAGTTGGTCTCCCATTCAGGTGCCAGCCAGACCAAGACTTGCTCAGCTTCAGCAAGGTGGCTACATCATGAGCCCTCAGACTATACCGAGATATTTTAATTTTAAAAAAATTAAAAATGAAAGAAACTAGGAAGCTGCCTTATACTTGGTCAGAGTCTTTGTCCATCTGATCCAAAACTTGTCTACTCTAACTGACCCAGAACGTATCTACCCTAATTGGCTATCCTGGGTCTCCAGCAGAAGTTGTTTCCATCATCAGTTACCTGGTCCTTCTGACTGGAGATGCCAAGGACTCGGAGCTTCTTCATGCAAACCATGTGCTCTGCCACTAAGATATGGCCCCTCCACCATTCATAGAGAACAGGTCTATCAATGACTGTTAGCTGTGATCGTCAAATCGAACCACTCTATGAAGAGGCAGAATACCACTGTCTCTCTCACACACTGCTGCTGATTGTCTGGTTCCCTGATGTGGGATTTCTCTGCCTTTAATAATTACATCAGAGGGTGGTTTTCTTTTGCAGGAGCAGCTTGTTTCATCATAGTGATAGGTGAAACCCCACACTGACATCCTGCCTTCACCTATACAAGTCTTAAAAACTACATATCTCTATTTTGTACTGAATCTGGCCAGGGTTCTAGGGATTGTCCCCAGCTATCCTCAAGCTAAAGGGAAGAGAGTCCCACAGTACTGTATGACGTTGACAGAAATACATCTTTTCCTTTCAATTACCTAATGAATATCTCTGTGCAGTTTTCATGTTGCAAAATGCAGTGATTCCCACGGCAATGCCAGCTTCTCCTTCTCCAGAGAAAGGTTGACATGATGTTTCATTTAGGAAACTTGTCAGCGATGAGCAAAGAAAATCTCACAGCAGCATGAAAAGGAAGTGAAGAATTTTTTTAAAAAAGCTTAGTGGAGACTTATTAATGTTATATACTTTGGGCCTACTTCTAACCATTTCTATAGCCCAGTAAGATAAAGCTTTGGGGAGAGAGATCTGAGTTTACGATTTAATTTATTTCAATATGATTAGCCTTAAAGATACATCTGTATCATAATGCCCTGTGGTGGCAATGATGCCCTTCACGCTGATTGGCTGAGTGTGTTCAATGTCATGGAATGTTCACAGATATTTGGCTGAGGGAATGAAACTGCTAGGGGCGGGGACAAATGTTATGCAGAGAGCAGATTGTCAGGGGTAGTAAAATATTATTATTGGGGGGGGTGCAGGGAAACCCCTTACAGAAGAAATCTGTGAGTAGGGACTAGAAAGCTAAGTAATACCATGCCCCAGGAGACAATGAAGCAAAGAGGTTAAAAGAATGGAATAGAATGGACACTAGTAGTGTGAGAAACTTGAGTATGAGGGAAAGATAAGTGAAAAGGAGGGTGCTTGAGGAACAGAACGACTGTTGAGAAAGGATGAGTCTGGGTGGCTGGATGGGGACTTTACAAGGCCTGATAATGGGAGAAGCTAATATCAGGGATGGGGAGCCTGTGACCCTCCAGATGCTGGATTACATCTCCCAGCATGCCTGCCCATTGGCCATGCTGGCTGGGGCTGATGGAAGTTGCAGTCCAATAGCATCGCAAGGGCCATAGAACCTCCAACCGTGTTATATACTGCTGGCAGTTGGAGAGCAAGTTAAAAGTCCGGGGAGGGCAGGGCAGGGAAAGACTTGCTGAAAGGCAAGTGAGATGGAATAGGGAGAAGACTAAAAAGCGGTGGCCAGAAGAAATGATGAGTGATGGAGGAGTCACGCTGCAGAAGGAAGAAAGGGTCAAGAGATTGTAGGACTGGGGAACAATTTACAGTCTGGGTGTTGCTTGCAGTGCCAGAATCCCTGATGGCTGCCCAAGAGGACGCACGGCTGAAGCCTGCTCTGGGCAGCTGCCTGGTGTAGACTGGAGTGTTAGTGACATCACTGTCACCACTTAACAGGTTAGCCCCCCACCAGCGTACGAGAGGAGAGCCATCAGATGGCATTTTACCAAGGGTCTCTTCAAAGCTGGAGCCTGTCTTACTTTAGAGGCATGGTGGTGACTATGGCCCAGTGAGTCATGTGGGCAGAGGCTTGTTGGGTTCAGACATGGAGAGTGCCCCTGAAACCTTTAAAATTTTGCATGGAATGGGAAAGCTCCCACAACTGTAGCATTGTGATTTGGAAGCCGATAGATGAAAACATGGATTGCGAGGTTAAAATGAATATTTTCACATGTTGATTTGAACTAGCTACCCACGTTTGTGTGTGTGTGTGTGTGTGATGTTACCAAGCTCATAACAAAAAGAAAAATATGTTGTGAGTAATCTAGGAGAGCTGGATGCAAGCTGTTGAGGTTGTTTTCATATGAAAGCAGATTTAATTAGAGTCTCATTCTCTGAATGAAAACCAAAAAACATTGAACTCAGATTGAAGTCCCACCATTCAAAATGATACAGAATGCATTCCCCATCTTCTTCTATAGTCCAGTTGCTACTTATTAGCTAATTTGCATGATATGTTGAGATAGTAGTTCTTAAGTGCCAAGCTCATTACTTAATTGTTACTACTGACAGGTACTGTGATCACCTGATAAGGAAGTTCTGTCCTGCCTGAACCCACTGAAGTCAGACACGAAGCCTTTTCTCTAGTGTGCTTTTCTTTAGTCGATTTAATAGAAAGTTTCAGTTCAGAGCACTTCGTGAATCAGCTTGCAGGTTACCCAGAATTCAGCATCTATTCTGAATTCTCAGTGTAGAGACGGCTGACACAACTATTCTGTGCGACTATACTGCACAAAGACTTTGTCACAGCAACTAGTGATGCCCCACCATGCTTAAGTAAGGATAGGCGGGCACCCTACTTGCGTGAACTGAGTGTCACTGTTGAGAATGCGCGCACACATGAGCACTCCTCCTGAGAGGGGCCATGGGTGTGTGTTGAATTTATCAGTGCAACAGCCTCCATGTACAAGGCCAGGGCAGTTGCTCTGCCTTAGCAAGATCCTCCCCATCAGAGGGAGGGGGGCTGTGCTGTGGCAGTGGGGAAGTGGGTATTGGAAGGGCTGAGCCTCCTCACGGGTAACCAGAGCTATAGGGGCAGAGTGGTCATTGTCCGTGGCATGAGAGCTTTCAGAATCCAGTGCACCTGTAGGCCCATCACTGGAACCGTCCCCACTTTCAAAGTCCTCCTCCTCCTCACTCTTGCCGCTCCACTCCCTCTCTGCGTGGCTCACAACCAGTTCCACAAAAGAGCTGGTCTAGAGTCAATATTTCACCCAACCAAGCTATAATGTGATCGCCGCAATTACCATACAATACACAGCATCATGCAAATAAGTTCTTAGCATTCTCAGTATGTGAAGCAGGAGCTAAGGGTAGGGTTCAGCTGTTCCATGGAAAGTATTTTCAGGATCATTCAACAGGTGGCCTTGAAATGCCAGCATCAGCCTCAGCACCCTTCCCTGGTGGGGCCCACTAATGATGTCTACTGTGTGGCCCCCAGCACTAAGCAGCTGGGTCTAGGAGCTCTCCCCCAGTGTAGACTGCCCCATGGGGTCCCCATCATGCAGGGTGTTTGTGGGTGTGTGTTCATGTGCGTGTGTTTAATGGAAACATTCACTTCCTACAGCCATGTTCAACACTTGGAATTCTTCTCCTGCTTCAGTCACTATGCATCCCTCACCACTGTTCAGAAGTTAGCATTATGTCACCGCAACATACTGCATCACCTGGTGCAAGAGAAGACACACACACACACACTTGCTTACAGCAGAAGCTGGTTCATAGGGTGCTGCGTGGTTCGATGTGGATGCAGTCATCATGTAACCCCACCTTTCTGTGTTGCCTGCCCTGTTCCCAAGTGCGTACAACTCTGAAAAGGGAGGAGGAAAGTCATGTGGAAGACTGAAAATGCAGGTTAGAAGAGGGAGGTTCACATGACACTGCACACACACATACACGCACAAACACTCTCACTCATGCTATTGAAACAATGGGCATGGAGGGGTTGCATCACCCCACAGGCTAATAGAAATGCTTCCTGGCAATCTATACCGGGGCAAGCCTGGCGAAGGTCTCTCCACATGCACTAATGTATGCAGGTTGAGGTCCTCTGTGCAGGGAGGAGACCTGGTAGGGACGGAGTCTCTCCTCCTATGACACATAGGAACACAGGAAGCTGCCTTATACTGAGTCAGACCTTTGGTCCATCTAGTTTGGTATTTTCTACACTGGCAGTGATTCTTCAGGGCTTCAGGCAAGATATCCTCCCAGTCCTATCTGGAGATGGTGGGGATTGAACTTGGGGCCTTCTGCATGCAAGGCAGATGCTCTCCCATTGAGCTACAGCCCTTCCTCATGCACATGAAGAGCCCTTTCCCAGGCTGTCTGAAATATGCAGACCACAAGGCAGCATTTCAGCCAAAGGTAGTGAGAAGTGTAAATTGGGGCAGGTCTGGCCCATTTTACCCCCATATCCCCCCTCACTTCTTGCTTCAACACTTTGGGGTGGAGGGTCATATGAACCTCAACACTTCTGTTTACAGTTGACAAAAAAATGGCAGGATGGTTGAGGTTGTGAAATCCACCTTCCTGCCATTAGCTGGTTTTTAATCCTGCCACGTTAATACTTTAAGTGGTATGAAGTGAAATTGGTTCAACATGGCACATATTTGGGAGGAATTTAGATTTCAGAGGACGCAGCTAGAGGAGGGATGTGTGATCGAGCCTCAGGGAGTCATGAAAGCAGCTTCACATCTGCACCATACATTTAAAGCACATGGTATTCCCCAAAGAATCCTGGGAGAAATAGTTTGTAAAGGGTGGTGGGATCTATAGCTCTGTGAAGAATAAACTACAGTTCCCAGGATTCTTTGTGGAAAGCCATGTGTTTTAAATGTGTGATCTGGAGTTGCATTAGAATCTGAGCCACTTGCCATCCAAGGATGCTGATGTCTGTTCCTTATCCAAGCATGTATCTCTCACAAAAGGGCCCTATTCGTGAAGTAGAAAGGATCAGATTGTGAGCTGCACAGTGCAAATCAGGGGTGTAGTTGTCCAGGGTCTCAGGGGGTCTTAAACCCCTCACTTTTTTGGAAACAGGGTCCCATGCTGATTGGCTCCTAGGGACGTCTGTGTTTGTGAGCAAAGGCATGCACAAGAAGGACTGAGGAGTGTGGAGATGACGACGGAGAGCAAGCGAGTGAGCGGGCATGGCTATGAGGGGGCATAGTATGACTATCATGAAGGGACCCTACACTTCTGAATTTGCCACTTCACTGCTGGTGCAAATCCTTGGTGGCCACGCATTTTAATGCATGAGTCTATTTCCTTACTTACCGTCTAACTTGCTGTTAAACGATAAAATGCCCAGAAATGTTTTCACCTGGTGCTGAAAAGTTGTTAGCTGTAGGAGCCAGATGTATCAAAGCAGAAAGGGTATTTCCTAAATGGGGTGCCACAACAGAAAAGGCCTGTTCTATGGAGATCAGTTGCTTAACTCCAGCAGCTGCTGGAACCCAGACAAGAGCCTCCAGAAAAGTTCTAAGACACAAGCAGGCGCATTGAAGAAGCAGTCCTTGGTCTTAAATCATAAAGAGCAGCCTTCCTCAACCTGGTGTCCTCCAGAAATTTTGGACTCTTGTTCCTATCAGGCCCATCCAGCATGCCACATTGGCTGGGGCTGATGTGAGTTAGAGGGCACCAGGTTGGGGAAGGCTGGTATAGAGGCTTGTTGATATTTGTCTGTCTGCACTTTTGTTTTGTTATCTTCCTGAATCCCTCTGGAACTGTTATACCTGAAGACGTGTCAGCTCCAAAAATGGCATGTTGTTTTATGTATTTAAACGTCATTATCATGTTGTTGTTTGCATTGTTGTTTTTATTTATTTCTGATTGCAGGACAAATGCCTTAACGCCCCTCCGCCAGCGCTCCCACCGTGACTGCCCGCCCTGAGCCCTCCTCCACACATTGCACCACTGCTGACATTGAACTTCCAACAACCTGGACTGAGAAGACTGCCAAAAGAATAGTAAAAATCTCCAGCTATTCTTCTTCATCCTCACTAACAATTTGGTAATGAAGTATTGATTTCCACTCCCCTGCTTATGGACGATATTAGATTTTCATTGATAAACTGCACCAAGGCTGTCTGGTCTCCACTGTCCCCTTTCTGCTGTCACTAAAACGAAGTACCACTGAAGTAGGATAATGACTGAAAACATTGATGTACTTATTTTGTCAATTTGTAACACTCGACAGGAAAGGGGGAAAAAGTATAATTCTTCATCGTTTAACGTCCAAGCGTGTTCCACAAGATGCAGTCACACTGGAAGTTTTGCTTTTCATGGTAATCTCTGTTTCCTATTTATAACCCCTTTGGGATAGTTTGTCTAAAGGAAATGTTTCAACTCAGTGCAGCTATTACGGGTGCACCTGGGTTGCCCAATCCAGTCATGGCACTTGGGATCAATACATCACTGTAAGTAGAAGAATTATTAAGTTAAAACAGATTCCGAGCCAAAAAAACTCGGAACAGCGTTACTCTTCCCAGCAAGTTGTTCCACTAGTTACGGTTAACCATGTTGTTGCCAAAGATTTGTTGAAAATGGATTGTTTTTCAGCTCTGTTACTTCTCTTGTCTTTTCTTTTAAGTTAAACATCGTCATGGTTCTGTATTTCCAGGTGTATGCAATGAAACTTTTTTCCCAAACAACAACAGAAACAAATGTATTTTTGACATGTGTATTGAGAGCTAAAACCTTTTCCAGTTTGTATCAGTGCAAGAACAAACAGCTCACTTATTGTCAAGACTCTTCTAGATGCTTAGTAATGTAAAGACCCCTAGTATCATTGTCTCTTGCTACCTATTTCTTAAATTCCAGCTTATTTTCCAAAGGAGCTTAATTGTCTTGAAAAAGAGGCAGAAGGAAGCATTCTGTTTAAAAACGGTTCTTTTAACTTTTTTTTCCATTAAAACTTTTGAGGTCCCAATTTTAATTTGTGGAATATTCACGTTAATAATGAGATCTAATTAAGACATCCATTAAAAGCCCGTTAAAGTTAATTTAACGTAAAAATTCCAATAGAACTGTATTAGATTTTCTCCATTAAATTAACGTTATGGATTTTTAACGGATGTCTTAATTATATGTTATTATTAACAGGAATACTGTATTACACAGATTAAAATCGGGTTCTAAGTCAACTCACGAAAAGCTTCTAAGACATTTTAATGGTGAACATTTCCCGTCACCCAGTACATTGTTTGTAGGGGTTAAATGCATGCACAACCTTTTTTCTCTCCAGCTAAGCATTTTCTATAGAAAGCCAGTCTTTAAAAGACAATCTGTTGGTGCATTTAAAGAATGGGTTTTCATATCCTTAAAGGAGAAATAAGACTGTATCAAATCATAAATTGCTACTCCAAATATAGAGTGAGGCATACACTAGGCATAGAACTGAAAACATTTCAGCAGAATTCTTAGAGGAATAAATATAGAACAAGGTAAGGATAAAATGAAATGGAATCCTGGACAAACAAACGAAATCTGTTTAGTATTTCCTCCAGTTTCCAAGAACAGAACAATCTGACATCAGAATTGTCTGAGAAATTTTGACACGATCCCTAAACTCAATATGGAAGAAGCCGGGGAGGGGGAGGAAAAAAATCCCCTTCTTATTTACCTCCTAGGGAAAGTGTTGCCCTTATGCCACATATAATAGCAAATTGCTTTTTTTATGGCATGCATAACCTAGATGGGAAAAAATATGGCGCTTGAGGGAAGGAGGGGAAAAGTAAATGAAGTTCCAGGAATGTCATTCTGAAGTAATGAGGCATGGACAGAAAATATACCCCTCACATCATCGGATTGAGATGGCAGTCGAAATAGCTTCATTGAAGTGTCAGCACTCATCCATCAATCAATCATCCACAAGGAAAAATAGCGACAGTACAACGGGGCAGCTTTTATGGGATTTACTCATGGGCATAGGGAATAGCAGCTCAAATGTAGTTCTGACATGAAAAACAAGGTGCTGATATTATTTTTTATGATGGGAGGATCATAAAGTGAATTGAGAACAGTGAGGTCTGTCTTTGCTTAACCTATTCAACTGGAAACAAACGGAGCTCAACTGGAAACGAACAGAGCCTTCGGATGGGTTAAGATTGAAGCATGCATGCACAGCAGCGGGCCACTGGCCATTGACAACAAAATTCTATTAAAGCCAAATCGATGCATTAGCACTGGGCTCCTCTGAAGCTGTTAAATTGTACCAAGCCCAGCCTGGGATTATTAAATGAACTTATGTAACATGTGGCTTTGCAGCACCGTGAGTCTAGGGGGGTGGGGGGAATGGGACTGGGAAGCAGCTCATTTCACTTTGGGGAGACATAGTGCCCATTTTCAATGCAAAAGACCTCTCTCTGACTTTTTAATAGGAGCTAATTTTAGAGCCATAAATAGATTTTGCAAGGACTGTGGGTCTGCTTTTGAATGGCACAGTGAAATTGATCCAGTTTTATTTGTTGCTTAAAATTTTTTGAACAGCTTATGGTGCTGCAGAATGAGGGTTCAATTCAGTGGAAAGATCTTATGAGCAAGCGCCATTGAAACTAATGGGATTTGCACGACAGCACTTGTACAGTACCCTAGCAGAGTGTAATGGCTGAGAGAATGAGCTACAAATGAGGATTCCCTGGATCAGATCTTAACTTTCCCATGAGATAATTAGGCGGCCCTAAGCTGGTCTCTCTTGGCCTCAGTTCCTACATCAACAAAATGGGAATAATGAGGCTGACTTGCTCTACAGATTTGTTGTAAGGATGACAGCAAGGTATTGTATGTTATGTGCTTTCAACACTCTAAAGCACTATATAAATGCTAGACACTATTATTTATTGCTAGTGTTCTCATGTGCACCTCCTGTTCATTTACATAGGCTGCGTGTTGGATTATATCCTAAATATGCATATTGTAGATGTGCGTTAAGGTTTGATTGGATAAATTAAATTCTGTTGAGCATCAGTAGCAATTTTTAACCATTCAGACACCAAATTCTGCCATTAGCAGCATGACCATCGATGCAGAAAACCATTGACCCTGGGGGATTGCTTTTAGTGAGTGTGAACCTGTCCAAGCTAAGACAGATGCAAAATTCTCTGAAATCATGGGGGATCTTTTAAAACTTCTGCAAGCATTGGGTGCAACCTACATTTATAGATTTCAGAAAGAGAAGAGCCCTAGAAGCAGATCTTCTGTAAGGAATTAGGGACCTCAGTTTTGCTAGCGCTGGTAAACCATGGGCAGACATTTTCAAATATTATTTACACCTTTTGTGCTGTATGCCAATACAGTATGATATTCTGTGATTATAACTACTAGATAGAGTCTCTATGTGTGGGGCACCATTTGGCGGCTGAAGAATGTCAACTTTTATTTTTAAATAAACTCTTACCTTTCTAGTCCTGGAGGCTGCAGAAAATGTGGGAGCAGGGTCTACTAATTGCTGAGAAATAATTTAAACCCCATTTGTACATGCCCTTTTTATGAGACTGGTATAGGAACTACTTCAGTGCCACTCCTTCTCACACTTCAGGGGTAAGGGACCATGGTTTAGTGGTTTTGGAACTGGGAAGACCTCAGTTCGAATCCCCGCTAGCCAATAAAGCTTATTGGGATCTGATAATTCTCATGCAACCTACTTATCTCGTAGGATTTTTGTGAGGATATAAAGGAGAGGAACTTGGCATCCGGCCCTGAGCTTAAAAATGGAAATGGACTGCCTTCAAGTCGATCCTGACTTATGGCGACCCTATGAATAGGGTTTTCATGGTAAGCCGTATTCAGAGGGGGTTTACCATTGCCTTCCTCTGAGGCTGAGAGGCAGTGAGTGGCCCAAGGTCACACAGTCAGTTTCATGGCTGTGTGGGGATTCAAACCCTGGTCTCCCAGATCATAGTCCAACACTGACCCAGGGAAGGGGGAGGGAGGGGAAGGGGAGGAGATTGGGTGGGTGAGCACTAGGCAAAAGGGAAGCCCCTTTCCTTTCCAAAAGGAAAACATTGTGAACAGTATCATTGCTTTTCAGCATTTCCCCTACCTTTTTATTCTACAGCAGGCACTTGTAGCCTCCCACCCAAATTTAAACCAAAGCTGTCCCTGGCCACATCCATACCAGGCCTTTATTTCACTTTGGACAGTCATGGCTTCTCTCAAAGAATCCTGGGAAGTGTAGTTAGTGAAGGGTGCTGAGAGTCGTATTCAGTGGGGGTTTACCATTGCCTCCCTCTGAGGCTAGTCCTCCCCAGCTAGCTAGGGCCTGCTCGGCTTGCTACAGCTGCACAGGCCAGCCCCTTCCTTGTCCACAACTGCCATCTGGGGGGCAGCTGGGCTTCTTGGGACTATGCAGCTTGCCCACAGCTGCACAGGTAGCAGAGCATGTAACCCCTGAGCCACTCACTGTGGGGGTGATCTTTAGCTGGCCCTTGACACCCAGGAGACACGAGCAGGGATTTGAACTCACAGACTCTGGACTCCCAGCCAGGCTCTCCTCCCCACTGTGTGATACCATCTTCAAAAGGCAGTAATATATATTATTATTATAATTTAAGAAACCCTAGGCTAAGAGCATAAGAAGAGACTGCTGGATCAGGCCAGTGGCCCATCTAGTCCAGTATCCTGATCTCACAGTGGCCAACCAGTTGCCCATGGGAAACCTGCAAAGAGCACTCTGTCCTCCTACAGTTTCCAGCAATGGGTATAACTGGCAACTAGCTGTACAGGATGAGGAGATGCTGTGATTGCTCCCTGTGCCTGCATTCTCCAAGTGGTTGCTGTTGCTGTTGCTGTTATCATTATCATTAATGTTCCCCTTAATGACAAGAATAAAAAGCTGAATACACAAGCATTAAAATATAAACATCCATAATGAAAATACATAATACAAATCCTATTAAAACATGAAAATATAAACATCCAAAATTAAAATGTGCAACTCAGGTCGAGATATCAATGGAATGCCTGTTCAAGCAGCTGCATCATCAAGAGTCAGCAGAATGCCAGTACAGATGGAGCCTGTTATATTTCAGCAGGGAGTGCATTCGGTAGCCTTCGTGCCACCAGTGAAAAACCCCACCTCCACGTCAATGTGAGCCAATAATCATTAGGCCATGACAAGACTAACGGGGTTCCATTTGTTGATCTTAATGCCCTTACCAAGCAGGTTTTGGAGGATTGATACTGCCTTGGGAAGGAGCTGCAGTGTGGATGCTCCCTCATGGCCCTGGGCTGCTGAATTTACCCAGGGCCACCTCAGCAATTCCCAAGCTGCCAGCATAATGTATGAAGAAGTTCTAAGCGCCAAACTAGGTGTGTGGTTTTTGTATTTTATTAAATTGATATCCGACCCTTCCCCCAAAGGATCCCGGGGTGGCAAACACATCTGGGATATAAACAAAATTAAAAACATGTAAAACATGTAAAAACTGTGGAAAAAAACTAAACATAATGAAACACAATGAAACATGTAACCAATCATGTGTCTGAATAGGCCCCCTGAAACAGAAACATTTAGGTGCCTAAAACTACAATGATGTCAATAGGCTGGGATTTCCAAAGTATAGGTACTACCACCTTAAAAGCAGGACTCCTTACAAACACAGAACGGACATTGCGTGGTACTTGTGAAACTGCAAGTTCTCCAGATAAAAGTGATTGAGTTGGCATGTATGGGGTAAAGCGATCACTTAAGTAAAAGTGATCCCAAGGTATTAAGGGCTTTATATATCAACAGTAACACCACGAATTCAGCCGGGTGGCAAATTGGCAGCCAATGCAGATATGATGTTTGTCATGTAGTTCGCCCTTGCACAGCTGATACTTCTTATAAGAATAGTAGCCAGAAAAGGAGAGGGGGACAATTAGGCCTGATCAGGACCATGCTGTGGGGAAGGGGGCTTTATCCCTGTGCCCTGCCCAGTTGGAATTGGTGCCTTCCACACCCACCATTTGCAATGGGAAGAAAGCTCCCATGGCTGCCCATGGAAGCATTCGTTCAATTGCAAATAGCAGGCAGGGAGAAAAATTGGGCCCATAGCAGGAGGCCAGGGTTAAAGCCCCCCTCCCTATTCTGTGGTTGTGATCCAGCTCACTGCCTCCCTCACCCGTACCAGCTATTCATATCTTAAAAGCAAATGACACAAGGCCAAACTGGCCCTACAAGTATTTATTGCTAAGGCTTGGATTAAGTCAGGGTTTGAAAATCCCTTTCAGATCTGGCAGTGAGGGCCTCTTGTACATGGGACAGGCCAAAGCACTCACCTGAACAAGTCACCATGCCAATTAATTCCCTCCCCCCGATGGCTTTATAGCCTTGACTGTTTTGATGCAGCCTCAGCAAAAGGACAAAGAACTATGGAGTTCTTTGTCTGTTCCTTAAAACAAAACGCACAGGTAGAATCAAATTCTCAGAGAGAACTCCTTAAAAAGCTGTTTACAAATCACAATGCTGCACTATTAAACCCTGATAATTTTGCTCTCCTTTGGGAACATTTTAGGTACTATATATCCCTCTTTCAGACTTCCTTTGTTTCTTGGTATACAAACCAGGATGGGCCGACAGTTTATCCGTCATATAAATCAGGCAACACAGAAAAATCATTGCATCTTTTCTGTGTTGCCTCAGCTCAATGGTATCATCCTGACTTTTATTCTTATTGGAGATCATCAGAACGTTAATTAAAAAACTGGTGATCAAACAGCCGAATAGTTATGATTTGCATCCCTGCTTATTAACAAGTGCCATATTGATACACTGTATATCCAAGCTGTTTACTCTCTCACACTGCAATAAAGCAGAAGGAATTGTCATCATCACCTACAGCTTGGAAAGATTTACTTGAGAACATGAGCTTTTCTTTTTTCTTTCTTTCTTTTTTACTGCAGTGTACAGAATTAAAAGGTGGGAAAGGGAAGATTTCAGTTATGCCTTTCCTCTTCATTACATGTCTTTTATTGGTGAGATGGGCTCAACCAGACTGCTGCGGACAGGATCCTGTTGTAGTTACATTAGGGCAAGTGGCTCAGTGCGCATCCCAACTATGTCTGGTTCATAGCACTTCAGCCAGATGATCTACATAACCAGTACTTACTAGCCAGTGCAATCTTATGTGCACATCTGCATGGGGGGAAAAGTTCCAGAATAACGTGAGACAAAAACAGCTGTAATATAGTATATCTGCAAATGCCTTCACTGCATAGAATCCAAATATAGATCTTCCCACTATAGGGCCAATCTCTAAAAAAGAAACACACACTAGTTCGCAAGTTTGCAGCAAAAGCCAGATGTGGATAGACCTGGTTGGCTAGTACCAATCAAGACACCTGTTCTCCCAATCACATTTTTGCAACTGTTTAAAGGAAGGATGGCACATTTAAATGGGTAAACATGCATATGACACTTTTTTCTAAAACTGAGGGAGAATGTCCTACCTGAAGCATGAGGTCAAACTTTAAGCTGCCCAGCATTTGATTAGCTAGCAGCCTTTCCCAACCAGTGTGCCTCCAGATGTTGTTGGACCACAACTCCCATCAGCCTCAGCCAGCATCGCCAATGGTCAGGAAAGATGGGAATTGTGGCCCAACAACATCTGGAGGCACACTGGTTGGGAAAGGCTGAGCTAGAGCATAGGCATATTACGCCTGTCTTTGTCCTCTTGCTCTGTGCCAGAGGAAAGCCATGGTTGGCGACATAAATTATTTGACAAAGTAGGCTCAAGTCCATGAAAGCTTATACCATAATAAATGTGTTAGTCTTTTAAGATGCCACAAAACGTTCATTGTTTTTACTGCAAGAGATAAACACGACCACTCTTCTGGAAATCTATAGAAATTAAGTAATTACGAATTTTTCATGTGCTTGAAATATTTCTATCTCCCTTTTCTGTCAGAATGACACACAAAGCATTTCACGATAGTATAAATGCTATATATATAAAAAATTGTGAACTGCCCAATAGACTTGAGTGATTGGTAGTATACAAATGTCAGAAATAAGCAAACCACAGACTATTAGAAGTAGAAAAATTAGAACACCAGCAGATAAAGAAATATCAGCTGTAAAATGATGATGATGGTGATGAGGATGATGTGACGATGGTAACAATAATAGATAAATCAGCTTGCCCATGCTCCAAAAGACCCATTGCCCTGACTGTTAAAAGGCAGGAAACAGGACTCCTTCAGGAGAGTTCTCTAGGTCCAGATTTGCAGGAGGCCTCAACACTGGGGCTCCTCTTACACCAGTGCCCCCCCCAGTGGACTTACCTGGAGGTAATTCACCCCGATTAGATCCAGCTGCCTTTTTAATTATTCTATCATGCCCTTGACACAGCATCACTTTCAGAAGTGGCTGGTGCCCATTGGGACTGATAGGGCAGAAGTCAGGGAGGCCAACAGTAGGTGGAGCCAGAGCCAATGACAGGTGAGTCAACTGGTTCTAGTTGTGTCCCCATCCTCCCCCCTGTTGAGTTTTACAAGGGCCATACTGAGACTGAAGGGGAAGAAGGTGACAGCCAGTGCCACCCCCTGAATCGGTTGTAAGGAGGCAGGCAAGTGGTGGCCGGCTGAGGGCAGACAGAGCACCATGGGGTGGTACCCCATTCATCTCCACTGGTCACTTTGATGCATTGAAGAAAATTAATGTGCCCAGGAAAACAAGAGGGAGGAGGCCTAGGAGCCACCGCTGCAAAAGGTCACATCCTTTGTGCTTAGCCGCTACCCTTTGAAGGGCAGGCCCTTTTAAAATTCTCAGAGGTGGGAGGCTGAATGTTTATTTGAGGCCCACTCTGTCATGACATAGATGCACCTCCCTCTACCCAATCATCAAAGTGCTCCCTGATGTGTCCGTGTGATGTTAGTATGTGCATGTGCATTCCAGTGTCCATGTGTGGGTGGGTGGGATATTGTACATGCCAGCTGTGGGGTGGTCACACCACTTTTTGGCCACATCCACCACTGGCATGCAGCCCCAGGAGGGGCTAAGAAACAAGCAGGTGGTCCAAAGAAAATGAAATAATAATAATAAGATATCTAGTAGTTTGCATGATTCATTCTGCTTTCGCAAATCATAGTGAAAAGCACTAATGCCCCATCCTACCTTCCCTGGGTACATAGAGGAGCATAGACGGCTGTCTTATACAGAGTCAGACCACTGGTCTTGGTCTATCGAGTTCAGTATTGTCTACACTGACTGGCAGTGTTACAAACAAAACGCCCCAGTCCCTTTTAGGGGTCCTGGTGGCTTGAGTTCGCTCCCAATACTCACCCCAATAGAGTTCAGAAACGACGAAACAAGATGGAGAAGGAGTATATATTTATTACTAACACGTGCACGTGGAGAAGCAGCCAGGCTAGTTCTGACTTAAGCTGAGCACAGCCAGCCTTCTTATTAACTTTGATATGTTAATTACATCAGCATCATCAAGCATCATTCTAATACATGCCCCTTACAAGGAATCATGTGCTTTACAAGAAATTAGTACGTGCAGTTTCTATCTTTCTTAATGTTGCTTCCCTATAACATTCCATTGCCCTTTTATGGTGTTATTTTTCACTTCAGCATAGTTGTTTTCCACATTCTTATCAAAACATGGTCTATGAGGCCAGCATCATTTTTATCTCAAAGCAGGCACAGTACCCATTTACTTTCAGTAAACAAGGCCACAGTAAGCAAAATACATTTTTAACTAAGCAAATAAAGTCCAGTGTCACAATTCCCCCCTTAGAAGCTTTTTGATATTTAATATCATATAGCTTCTTCATTCTGAATCACTTGTTGATACATAATTTTGCCATACATTTGCATACTACTTTTAGCTGCTGCATTATCTGCTATACTGCGAATACCATTCATGATTATAGGTAATAAGCAAGGTAAAAGCATACATTCCAATAAAATCAGAATAACCAATACAATCATTGTTTTCATTCCTCCAAACCAATTAAACCAACTTCCCCAACTTCCAAGATCTATTCCTTTCCAAGTTTGTACTGGGACATGGGCAAGCTTTTTGATTTTGTTAGCAATGTCTTTTACTATCTCACCATTATTATTAATTTTTAAACAACATTCTGTTAGGTTGAGAAGTCCGCAGACCCCACCTTCTTTTGCTAATATATAATCTAAGGCTAACCGATTTTGGAGTATTCCCTCTCTCATTTGAGTTGACTGATCAGCAAGCAATGTTAAAGCTTTAGCTGTTTGATTGGTTATTATTTCCAATACCGCCTGAAGTCTAATAAGGCGATTCAAAATATATATTGGGCCACGGTATCCCGCTGAGCCATCATGTGCCCATGAGGCCGGGTCATAAGTTGCGATGATACATTCTGAAGGCCAAGTATCTCCCCAATTATTTCCTTGGCCTTTGGTCAAAGAGGTATCAATTGCCCGTTTCCTCCTCACAGAATGTTCTTCATCAAATACTGGAATTAAGGGATTTAAGCTTCCACCTTTTATTGCATATTGGGGTTGTATAATCCCAAGATAACATGTGCCTGTCCAATTGACTGGTAAAACTGAGTAGGCCATAGATCCACAAATCCAATAATGGCCTTTTAGTGCTGGAAGTGCCTCTTTGTTAAACGTGGACCCAGTAATTTGGTATGGGATGTAATATGATTCATTTCCAAGAGGACTTAAACTAGCCCCTCCCCGAGTTATCGTACGTCTCCATAACCCTGTTTCATTTTTCCATTTGCAGGCACATCCAGATTCTGTATGGTTAGTAATTGCCCAATAATTCTGGAATCCATTCACTATTGTCCCGTTCAGATGATGCCAGGCCCATTCTTTCCTATTGAGAGACTGATTTTTATTGCTTTGAAACCAGGCACATAACTGTCCCTCCTGAGTTAAATTACTCCAATGGGTACGACATGAATATGTGTCATTTGTCCCATTCTTTTCCATCCAAATACATGGTGCCCAGGTACCATTCTTTAATGCCACATGTGTTCCATTACTCCACAGGGCACAAGGAGTGATGGTCTCTCCGGGTCCTGGATATTGTCGAGTAGCATATTGGAGAGTCCAATTACACCTACTATTTCCGAGCCAATGCACTGTCTTGGTAGAGTTCTGTGAAACACAATACTGGCCAGTAGGAACCCAATTTAGATACCACCAGTGACTCGTTCCCCAAGCTCCTGTTCCATTATGTACCTCACTAAGGTTACTTAATAACCACTTGGGGTTGAGAGGTATTGCCATCCATGGCCACTGTGGAAACCCTCTTGGATTGCCACAGACCCAACAATTTGTAAGATTGAACCCTTTGACTACCTCCTGGGCGAGTTCAACAAACACATTTTCCCTTTTCTCCTGGAATGAGCACCTTTGACGACTGCATACTCTCGTTTCTTGCGCGGGAAAAGAAGCTGAGAAGTAGACATATACCATAAATAGAGAAGCAAGACACAAGATAGTACCAAGCATAGGCTTAAAGCCAAAGGAGTTGGTACTTGTGTGGGTTCGACCCATTTTGACATAAAGTATAATCAGAACTTTTGCCACCTGCCCGTAGCTATCCACTCCAGAGTAAATACTGGCCTTTTGAATCGTAAGTCGGCTTGAGTAACGAATTTCCACTTTCTCCTTCTGACGGATTTGTTATTTACCATCCGTCCCACTGTTACTGTTACTACAGAGCGAGTATCCTGGGGGATTTCATACACCTTAACAGTTAACGGCCTTGGTAAGGGAGGTACCGACCCGCCCATACACGTCGTCGGTGTGTAAGGTTGGTTTTAAAATACCCCAGTAAGTAATCCTGTCTAGGGTCTTTGGCAATTAGTGGAACCCGGGGCAATCTAACAGTTACTGTAATGCGCCCCCAAGATTCCCCTCTCCAATCGCCAGGAAACACTTCTGCTGGCAACGTTGGAGGGGAACCTCCCATCTAAGTTTATTGTTTCTTCAATTTAAGCTTCAGGCCCAAACCCAGAACAGTTTGTGATAGCCACTTTTCTTTAGGTGTCTGATCCTTCACCTCTCCAGAAGGGGAGTCCTTGGCTACTCCCTGCTCAGGTTCCTGGATAGTTACAGGCTTGGCTCTTTTTATATGACTAGCATGGACCCATCGCTTGTGGCCTACAAGCTTTACTGCCGATTCCGTAATTAAAATAATCTGCTCCGGCGGTCCCCAGGTGGGCTGCAAAGGCTCTTGCTTCCACTTCCGAACTCGTACCCAATCACCAGGTTGGTATTGATGGATCGCCACATCCAGGGGTAACCTCTGAAACTCACGATTGTGCCTGTGAATAGAGGACAAAACACCCTGCAAGGCAGTAACATACTCCAATAACTGTCTGTTCCCTAATTCCCCATTAATCTCTGTCTGGGGCCCAGGCTCAATGGGAGGTCTGCCAAACAGTGACTCAAAAGGAGTCAATTTTGTTTTTCCCCTTGGAGTGTTTCTCATAATGGTCAAAGCCAATGGCAGTGCTGTCACCCAATTCAACTTGGTTTCTTGGCACAATTTGGTCAACAAAGTCTTAACCGTCCGGTTGGCGCGTTCAACTTGACCGGATGATTGTGGTCTCCAAGGAGTATGAAGGTTCCATTTGAACCCCAAGGCCGCACTTACAGTGCAAATTATCTTACTCACAAAGTGCAGACCTTGGTCTGACTCAAATGTCTCTGGCATGGAGTATCTTGGAAAGATTTCCTTCAACAGTATCTTTCTACTGTAATTGCTGTCGCCGTTCGCGTGGGGAAGGCCTCTATCCATCCTGTCAACTGATCTATTATGACAAGTAAATACTTGTACCTCACACATCTTGGTAATTCTGCAAAGTCTATCTGTAGTCTCTGGAAAGGGTAATAGGCCCATGGTCTTCCTCCCATGGCCGGTGGTGGCTTTGGAGCAGGGTTAGTTGCTGCACATATAGTACATCCATATACCGCTCGCTTTGTTTCTTCATATAATCCTGGTGCAACTACTTGTCTGATCAAGAGATCCCCTAAAGCATTGCCTCCGAGATGAGTCTGTCTATGAGTCTCCATTACAAGGGCTCGAAGCACTGCCCTTGGGACAAAGATTAGTCCTGTAGGTAACTGCCACCAACCACTAGGTAATTTCTGAGCTCCATACTGTACTGCGGCATCTTCCTCTTTCTTAGAATATTGAGGGACCAACTCCTTCCATGGAATCATAATATTCATTAAATTCCTCTCCAATGGTCATCCACTCAGCGCTGCTTCCTTTGCTGCCTCATCTGCTTGATGATTTCCCTTTCGCTGAACTGGATCCATTTCTCTTCCATGGGCCTTCACATGGATAATAGCTACTTTCTTTGGTAGTTGAACACATTCCAGGAATTCCATTATCATTTGTTGATGCTCAATTCTGTGTCCATCACTTTTAATAAAACCTCTTTCCTTCTACAGCATAGCAAAAGCATGTGCAGTTTGGAATACATACTTGGAATCAGTGTATATATTCCCCTCTTGCTGGTCCAGTTCTCGCAGGGCATCTATGGCTGCAGCCAATTCTGCCATCTGAGCTGAATAAGTAGTTGGCAACTTAACACTCTTTATAGCCTTCAGGTCCTCACACACGGCGTAGCCTGCATACCGCTGTCCATCTATCACCTTCGAGCTTCCATCCACATATAAATGTCGCCCTGCTATTGGCTGATCGGTCAAGTCTACTCGGGGTTTCAATGAACATTCCAATGTCTGGATGCAATCATGCACCAACTCTCCTGGTTGAGGCAATAATGTCGCTGGATTCAAAGTATTACAAGCTCTTAGGCGTAAATCTTGCTGCCCCAGCAGCTGTTGCTCATACTGGGTAAGCCGGCTCGGACTGAGAACCTTAGCTGCCTTCTCTCCCAGGATCCTTTTCAAATCATGTGGTCCCAATGCTTCCACAGGGGCTCCCATCATGATTTTCTCTGCTTTCTTCAGAAGGATTCCTGTGGCTGCCAGAATTCGTAGGCAAGCTGGCCATCCTCTTGCCACAGGATCCAATTGGGAGGAATAATAACCTACAGGTAGGTAATCAGGACCCCACTGTTGTGTCAAGACTCCACTAGCAGTTCCCTTGTTTTCTGAAACATACAATCTGTATGGTTTAAGTCCATCTGGCAGGGCCAACGCTGGTGCCTTTTGTAAAGCTCGTTTGATATCTTCAAACACTTGATGACATTCTTTAGTCCATTTCCAATCAGTTTCCTTCTTCAACAATTCATACAAGGGAGTAGCATAACTACTATAATTTGGTATCCATTGCTGACAGAAGCCGGCCAGACCCAAGAATGACCGCAGCTCCCTAACATTTGTTGGTGATGGTAGGCCACAGATCGCCGTCCGTCTTTCAGTTGACAACATGCGTCCTTCTCGTGACAGTTGGTATCCAAGGTATGTCACTTTCTCCTGGTTCCATTGTACCTTATCCTTGGACACTCGATATCCACAGGCATGCAAATGGTTCAGAAGGCTCACGGCGTCTTGTTCATTACTCTTTTCATCTGGGCTACAGATCAAAAGTTCATCCACGTAGACCAGTAATGCCGACGTTGGTTGTTGTTGATACCAAGGTCCCAGATCTTTCTGCAATGCCTTGGTAAATTCAGATGGGGAGCTGATGAACCCTTGGGGCAACACGGACCAGGTCAGCTGACACTGTCGAAGGTCGACCGGATCCTCCCATTGGAATGCAAAATGATCTCTACTATCTTTATGAAGAGGTATTGAGAAAAATGCGTCTTTTAAATCTATGACGGTAAACCGAATCGTCTTGCCAGGAACATGGGCCAACAAAGTATGCGGGTTTGGTACCACTGGAACATTTTCCAGAACTTTTTCATTAATAATTCTTAAATCTTGCACCAACCTATACTGTCCTGGGCAGCCTTCCTTGGGAACTCCAAATATGGGGGTATTATGTGGACTAGTAGTTTGATGTAACCATTGGTATTGGATGAAGTCTGTCACTAATTCCTTTAAGCTTAGGCGTACTTCTGGCTTCAAAGGGAATTGGCGTACTGGAGTCGGGCCTACCCCAGGCTTCAATCTAACCTTCACTGGTTCAGCATTGACCGCACGAGCAGGATTATTCTTTCTGGCCCAAACATCGGGGTGAATTCCTTCCGGAGGTTCCCACTGTTGTTTCTCTTTAACTTCCGGCTCCCCCCTTAAGATCATTTGGAAAGCGCATTCTTGCCGCTTTGGTATCACCACTTCCAAGGTGTTTTCTCTAAAAGTAATTTGGGCCTGGAGCTTTGCTAGAAGATCCCTTCCAAATATTGCAATGGGGCAACCATCCGAAACCAAAAACTGATGTGTAAAATATTGTTGTTTATCTTCTCTTCCTGGAAGGTGTACCTGTATGGGTTGGGACAAAGGGATTCGACGGCGCTGTCCTTCTATTCCCATTACATCTTTAGTTTCTTTGCTGAGGGTCAAGGGTAGACGGGACATTGCTCGTGGGATCATAGAGAAGGCCGCTCCTGTGTCCACTAGTCCTTGGAGTGTCGAATTATTCAGGGTAAGGGACACATATGGTTCTTCCCACGAGCCGCCCTCATATCCCGTCCACCTTCATTCTGACTCCTCGTCCTGCTCTCTAGCGGCCGCAATCCGAACATAGGGTGGATTCGGGTCAGAACCTGAAACTGTCCTGGGTTCCTTATACCAGTCCCGAGAAGCAGGGACCTCTCTTCCATCCCGACGTCCATCTTGACGGGCCCTAAGAACCCTCTCACTTCTACAGTCCTTTGCCCAATGGCCTTTCTTCAAACATTTTGCACACTGGTCCTTCTCTAGTCGCCTCCTTGGTCCTCTTTCTATATTCCTTTGCTTCACTCCAACCGCCGCTGCAATCATATCACATTGTCTTTCAAGCACACTACATTGTTTCTTCATCAGTCTTCCCTCTTCCTTCTTACTTGCTTCATCCCTATTTACGTAGACCTTGAACACAATGTCTATTATTTGTCCAAGTCCCATACCCATCACTCCTTCCACCTTCTGCAATTTCTTTCGAATGTCTGTAGAACTTTGGCCAATAAACAAGGAAATCAGGAGCCTTTGGTTTTCAGCAGCCTCGGGATTCAGGGTAGTAAATCTCTGCATAGCTGTAGTGAGGCGGTTAAGGAAAGCAGAGGGAGTTTCCTCTTTTTCCTGATGAATTTCATATAATTTTCCCACATTCATTGGTTTAGGGATGGCATGCCTAAGTCCATATAAAATCAGCCGTTTATACGTGGTGATTTCAGAGGCCGCTGCTCCTGGGGTTTGGATCCACCTACAAGGTTCTACTGTTGGTAAAACACGTGCTGGGGCCAAACCGGGCGCGTTGCCACCTTGTCTCTGCTCTTCTAATGCGAGAGCAGTGGCTTGGGAAAGTACCAATGACTTTTCCTCCGGACTGAGGAGGGTATTCATTAATGTCTGTATATCTGTCCAAGTGGGGTGGTGGCTGGCAAAAATAGTCTCCCACAATTGGCAGTGCTTATCTTGGTCTTCTCTCAAACCTGGCATCTGATTTTTCCAATTAAACAGATCAGATGTAGTAAAAGGCACATGCACATAAGCAATCTGTCCATGGCCATCAAGCATTTGTCGCATCGGTCCCATAAAGGTACCGCCAGCCAAAACATCTTCCGATTCGGGGTTGCCTCTATCTGTGCCTTTTAAAGTGGAGGTTAACTGTGTGCCACTTCGTAGGGTCATTCCCTCATTCTCTTTCCTAACTTCCTCAATTATGCGAAGGCGTGGTTGTATTGTTTGAGGCAAGGCTCCTAAATCCTGGCTTTGTAGTACAGAATGGGTATAACGGTCTAAAATATCATATTCTTGTCTTAGCCGCCCTAAAGATTGACTTAAATCCTGGAACGTTACTGCAGTTCCGGACGGAGTTCCAAAACTAGTAGACTGAGTTTGCGGGGCAGTCGACTGTTGATATGTTGCGGGCTGGGTTTGAGGTGGCGGAGTCTGAACTGGTGGCAGAGTCTGAACTGGTGGCGGTTGAACCGCCTGTAGTGGCACTGGTAATGCTGGTGCTGGTAGGGGAATCGCCAGAGCCTGAGGCGGCGGTAAAGGAATCACGGGTGGGGCCGTAGGTGAAACTAAACATTCCTCTTCTTCTGCCTGGAGGACTGGGGGCTTAGTTTTCAACTTCTTCCCCTCATTAATTTTACATTGAGCCAGCGCCATTGTCAGCGCACATTCTAGTGGTGGGTCTAGGCAGATGGCTCTCCAACCCCGTGCATACCACCACGAGGTTGCCTTATCTGGCAGCAACTCGTAAAGGGTGGCTTCCAGCTGTCGAGCCTTAGTGAGGTTAAATGTCCCACCCGGTGGCCAACCAATGCCCAGCTCCACCCACTCTTCATCACAAAACATTGACAATTGTTCTTCGTTTGGGACTGGCCCTCCGGAAGAAATAACACTTGTTTTAAATCTAAGAAAATTTTGCAAAACACATTCAAGGGGGGTCATTTTCCAATCGCCCTTTTTCTTTTGACTCTTTGCGGGCTTCATCGCAACCTTCTTCCCCTCTGCCCCCTCCTGTTTCGATGCACCCTTCTCCATCCTTCCCGTGTCCAGTCCCCTCTGCCCTCTGCAGATGACGTACGACACTCGGGTAGCCTACCTGCCTTCTACCAGGGGAGATGTCTGAGATGAAACGACGGACAGATGACGTACAACACTCGCTTCCCTGTTTTTGTGGCCCAGCCTCTCGCGAGGTATGGGAAACGCACTACTGCAGGTCCTCACTCACTTCAGGGTAGTCCACCTGGGGATACGCCCTGTCTCATACACACACTTTCACACGTCACTCTCTTCACATTTAAGCCCACTGGGCTCCTTACCACTGTCGACCAGAGACGGTGGAACGTTCAATCCCCCGCTCCACTCCAACCTTGTTTCGATTTTAAAAGGGAGTCATTGTGGCGCCACCTCAGCGCCTCGGATCGCTCTCACAGGCTCAGGCGGGCTCAATGCGGCCCGGAGCGCTCTTTCCCAACCTCCTGTGGACCACACCCGAGACACACAGAGGAACGTGAAAAATGAGTCCCGGCGGAGTCGCCAGTTTGTTACAAACAAAACACCCCAGTCCCTTTTAGGGGTCCTGGTGGCTTGAGTTCACTCCCAATACTCACCCCAATAGAGTTCAGAAACGACGAAACAAGATGGAGAAGGAGTATATATTTATTACTAACACGTGCATGTGGAGAAGCAGCCAGGCTAGTTCTGACTTAAGCTGAGCACAGCCAGCCTTCTTATTAACTTTGATATGTTAATTACATCAGCATCATCAAGCATCATTCTAATACATGCCCCTTACAAGAAATCATGTGCTTTTAACCGCTGGAGGAAGGTGATTTTATAATCTATTAAGAGATAGGTTTGTTATATATTATAGATTTATAGCTGAACTATGACAAATCGGAAGTCAATATTTTTATATATATGTATTTTTTTTGTATTGTATTAGTTATTGATTTGTGTTGTTTTCTTTTTGTATTATTTTGGTTTTGAAAATTAGAATAAAAAAATTAATTGAAAGAAAAAAACAAGAAATCATGTGCTTTACAAGAAATTAGTACGTGCAGTTTCTTAATGTTGCTTCCCTATAACATTTCATTGCCCTTTTATGGTGTTATTTTTCACTTCAGCACAGTTGTTTTCCACATTCTTATCAAAACATGGTCTATGAGGCCAGCATCATTTTTATCTCAAAGCAGGCACAGTACCCATTTACTTTCAGTAAACAAGGCCACAGTAAGCAAAATACATTTTTAACTAAGCAAATAAAGTCCAGTGTCACAGCAGCAGCTATTCAGAGATTCAGGCAGGAACCTCTCACCGTCCTACCTGGAGATGCCTGGGATTGAACCTGGGACCTTCTGCATGCAAAGCAGATGTTCTACCACTGAACTACAGCCCTTCCCCTACCTCCCTTTGTTCCTTTTTATCTGGAACAGGCTTCTTTTTTTATAGAACCTAAAAAAAATATTTTCCTTATTTTACCACAGGGCCGGCGCCAGAGGGCAGCCAGATTGGGCCCTTGCTGAGGGTCCTGAGGCCCAGAGGGGGCCCTGAAGGGCCCCTCTTTAGGGTGGGAGGGTGGTGCTCCCATTCTGTGATCTGTGGCAGCATCAGATCCTGCAACCCGACCCTACCACGGATCATGGAGAGGGAGCTCCCAGGCACTCCCCCAATACAGACAGCACAGACTTTATAAAGCCCGCACACACGCCCCACCTACCTCTCTCATCACCCAAAATGCCTGCCATCACCCAAACCTGACTGCCCCCACTGCCTTCTTGGTAAATGACATGCATGCATGCTACGGGCACACCTCATTCACATGATACAAGAGGTAGGTGGGGTGTGTGGGCAAGTTTATTAGCCCTGCACCATCTGTATCGGGAGGCTACAGTGTTGGGCTACAGTGCTGTGGGCCCAGGACAGGCTGGTGCCCAAGAGTCCAGTCATGCCTGGTACCTGCCCTGTTTAGGGCTGAGCTTTCTTAACATTTAATTCGCACTCATTTCCCTTCTATTTGTCTAAGTAAGCAGTTCCTAAAAAAGTAACTCTTAACATTGATACAACAACACATCCTGCTTCTTCAGAAACCGATGCACTCATCAGGAAACAACATAGTTCTACTTTTAACAGCCCTGTAATGCCACCAAGAATCTCTTAGTCACCCTTTCACCAACATCACCATTCCAACCTGTTGGAAGCTCATCTCTGCTTGCCATACCTAGAAGTCCAGCTTTTCAGCCAGCGTTTGCTGCCGTGCTTGAGAATGGCAGCAAGATAAAAGTTGCCACCAGTTCATACTTGTGTCAGCTCAATTTGATTCGGTTTGCATTTAAATCAAATTCACACTTTCCAAAACAATGAGAATTGAAACACAGCTATCCTTCAAAATTTGCAGTTATCCAAATTTTGTGATCCAGTTCTCCAGCCAATGCTTACAAAAATGCATATATTAGGGTGAAATGTGCATAAAATGAATATATTAGTGAAAATAACATACAAAAATGCATTACAGTAGGAGAAATTGCTTGCAGAAATGTGTACATTAGTCTAAATTCCATACAAAATGTGTTTATTTGGAGAAATTCACACTAAAATGCTGAAGAATTTTCATGAGGATTTTTTTTAAAGCAAATTGTTGCTGAAATGTGTAGGACTCAATATACAACTGGAAAAAATGAGAAACTGAAAGAACTGAAATGTATAGATCCTTCCATCCCTACTATGGGTTTTCATTTGCTTCTTTCTAGATAGGAGCACTGGTTTCTGAAGAAGCAGGGTGTGATTAAATTAATTTTAAGAGTTTCCTTTTTAGGAATCGTCAGGTAAGTACAAGAGAGTATATCTGCTTTCATTGTAAAATATTGTTAGGAATGTAGATATTCTGTATCAACATCCAGCTTCCCTTCAACAGCTTTAAAGAGATTCCAAATCCCACTCCATACCCTCAGGATGTTAAAATCTGTATCCAGGACCTGTTCCAACACTAACTGCTAGTTCAGAATATACGATGCCGTCCTTATGTGACAATGTATTTGTTATTTTAAAAGTGTGTTCAAGATTAACTCATTTTGTTTCTTTTGAAATCTAAAAGGACATTAAAAGACATTCTGAAAATCAATAAGTTACATATTAATGCCTCCCCAAAAGCATTTTCAGAGGAACACTGTAAGTCAAAGATATTTCCAGCAGTATAAATGAAAGAGAGCTATCTTTTTTCTTTATTACTTAACAATAAATAAAGCACCATATGTACTAAGATATTACTTAACAATAAATAAAGCACCATATGCACTAGGATATAAATACACTAAGCGAAATTAGACTTTAACAGCAAATGTTAATTTCACCTTCCCACACAAATGATAAAAAAATCCAACAACAAGAAAAACGTATATATAAGTAAAGTCATTTTAAAAACTGCTGTAAAACTTATTTCCCTTTAGAGCATAAGAATAAAAAGACATGTGATTCATTGATGTAAGGATATTTGCATATTCTGACACATGATGTTGACACTTTGCATTTTAGCATACAAATGATCCTTTTACCTTTTTGAATTCCAACTTCTATTGCCATTAAATAATTTTTGTCTGACCTCTTCGTTCCCCAGACTTCTCAAAGTTTCAGTAGATAACAAGACTGGAGGAGAAAACTTAAAAGCTGTAATTGTCTGACAACAGGAGAACTGACATTAATAAAAATGATAAGCAACAAACATTATTTATGGATTTAAAAAGCAAAATTTTTCCAAGCTTACAATAAATCAGAAAAAACAATAAATTTATAAAAACAGAGTGAAATCTAGTAAGCCAATTGCAGGTGAGGGCCTTCTGCAGATACCATCTTATCAGGAAGTCCGTTCTGGACAACACAGGAAGCGGACCTTTAGTGTAGTGCCACCTACCCTTTGGAATTCCCTCACCTTAAATATTAGACAGGCGCCATCTCTGTTATCTTTTTGGTGCCTACTGACAACCTTCCTCTTTCAACAAGCTGTTTAAGTAGAGACCTTATTGCAGTCTGCATCTGTGCTGGAATTGCTTTTTAATATGTTTTTAAGTTGTTTTTTAAAGATGTTTTTAAGATGTTTTGTTTTCATATGTTTTTAAAGATGTTATGTTTTAATACGTTTTAAAGTTTTTTGTTTTTAAGATGTTTTAAAGTGCTTTTAGTGTTTTTGTTTGCCACCCTGGGCTCCTTCTGGAAGGGCGGGCGGGCGGGCGGGCTAGATAGATAGATAGATAGATAGATAGATAGATAGATAGATAGATAGATAGATAGATAGATAGATAGATAGATTACAGTCACAACCAGGAGCATCCAAAGAATCTTGGGAACTGTAGTTTGTTAAAGGCTCCTTCTGGGAGGAAGGGTGGGATATAAATTTAAAAAATGAATAAAGGTGCAATGAGTTGTTAGGAGACCCCCTCAGAGAACTACAATTCCCAACATGCTTAACAAACTACAGTTCCCAGGACTTTTTGGGGGGAAGTCATGACTTACCCGGCAGAGGAGATACCATGATCATGAAGGTGGTTTTCCCAGGGTGAGGCTCATCCATTGCACTCTGGGTGTGCTGACCCATGTGATTTCCCCAAATGCGGGAAACTCAACTGCAATCAGCCAGCCAATCAGCATGAAAGCAGAGTGTGGCCACTAAGAAGAGTCTTTTAACACATTTTCTTGTCCTTTCCTACTTATTGGAGTAAATCAGAATGAAAGGAAGTGAGAAGACTCATCATAGTAGCTAACATACTCCCCTTTCACACTGATTGGCTCCTAGGGACGTAAAGGAGTGCTTTAAATGTATGGTGTGGATGTGACCTAGAGACTCAAGGTGTAAGGTTCTAAACTGCAAAACAGGATTCATTGTTGTTGTTACTACTACTACTACTACTACTACTACTACTAGTACTACTCATTAAGTTAAGGAGTAGGACTAGAATGGAGGAACCAGAACTCAATTGGTATAGCGCATGCTTTGAATGCAGAAGGTCCCAAATTCAATTAGGAGCATGTCCACTTAAAGAATCACGTGCTGGATGACAGGAACGATTCTTGCATTAGAGATACGGGGGATAGCTGCTGCCAATTTACAAGGCAAGGCTAGATGGTCAGAAAAAAAACACCTCATACATTCAGATGTGGCCACCACTATAATAAAGACTGAAAGCAACTACATTAGAGTATGCACCATTATCAAGGTTGTAAAGCAGGACAATGGACCTATGGAACTGGTTAATTCTGGTTACTATATCAAGGCTCTGGTATCTGAGACTCACTGGGAATGCTGTCGAATTGCTTGCCCATTGTCCTCAGTACTGGTAAACCCAATGTATGCATTCTTATTGACACTGCTTATTGATGCATCAGAAAGTCTTGGAGTCATGCTGTTAGAGTTGCATTCAGCATACCCAAAAGACCTGTTAGAAGTGAAAACCCAATTTTAAGCACACACACAAAAATCATTTTGATTCTAGTGGATTATTTGGAGCCTGTGCTTTAACCTTGACAATTAAAAATATTTTTTTAATAGTGCAACCCTATACACACTTACTTGGGAGTAAGTCCCATTGAACTCAATAGTATGTACTTCTGAATAAATATATATAGGACTGCACTGTTAGAAATGTTTAAATCCCTGAGAACATGATGCTGTTGGGGCAGGACACCAGAATTTTGAAAATGAAATTATCAAATGCTTTGAGGCTGTTTTTTTAAAAAAGAAATTGATTTTGATCCTTTTTTCTTGCATCCCAGAGAACAAAGACAGACTAGCAAAATTACTAAAGCATGTGAGAGCTGTGCACCGTTGTTTCTGGTTCCTGTAGTGCAAGGGTGGGGAACCAATGGTCTGCCAGGCATAGTTTGACTACAACTCCCATCATCCTTAATCATTGGTGATGCTGGCTGAGGCTGATGGGAGCTGAAGTCCAACCACATCGGGAGGATCACAGGCTCCCTACTCCGTATTACTGTAGATGTCAACTGTGGTGGCCAGTGAAATGGTTTGTTTGCAAGTACACCCTAAAGTTGAGGGACCATTGAGGGCATGGAGAGGAATTTGTAGGGGTATTCACACATTCCATTCAATGAGTGTACAATCTGTGTACCTGTGCACACAAATAGTTTAGCTGTACATTCATGCAGTAATTCACATGCACTATCCAATGAATGTTCAGCCTGTGTGCCTGTGTACATAATAGCTGATCTGTACAAATGAACAAGTGTACAGTCTTTCAAACAAACACTTACACATGTGTAGATTCAGGTTGTACCTGTGTCCAATGTAATGTGTGTGCAATATTACAGGCATCCATTTGATAATAGTGGCAGTGACAGGAGGTAACAGAGGTCGCTTCCAAATGATCTGTTTATTGAATGCTTATCCTGATTTATTTATACAAAGTTTGTGGATAGTTTAAACAACGTTGGCTGTTTAATGTTCATTCATTCTGATTTGTTTGCAGGGAGGTTATGCAGTGTCACATCAAGCATTTGTTATCCCACACTTTCTAGTGCATTTCCCCATCACTTTCCTTATTGCAAAGAAGTCCTGTTTTTTGGAGGGAGGCGAATGGGTTTGTTGCCCAACAGCACCAAATCCATTTTTATTGTGCAAACTGAATTTTACTCTTATGGCACTGAATCCCACCTGCAAAACAGTTGACAGTCTGGAAGTGCCCTCAGTCAGTATTGCACAAGCACAACCAGCCCGTGCTCATGTCCACAGCCCATGCTGAGAAGTGCCATCCAATCAGTTCCTGCATGCAGGCATGGTGCTTACCACTCCCTCCCTCCCCTGCCTCTTCCCAATGTTGGCTGGTTGGGACTATTTCCCCCTTTCCCACTGATCACCCTCTGCAGTGGCAAGGTAAATTCTACAGCACACCACCTCACTGCCAGCACTAGATCTCAATGTAGCCTGCACCCCGTTGCTTGCATGGAGTTGTTGAGATGAAAGCAGAAGCCAGTGCGATCAGGAGGCCCATGTGCTGGCTGGTGCCTCTGTGGGGATGTGAACTAGGACAACTGTCTCGAATGCTGTCACTCCATAATACTGCATAGTGGATGTACTTTATCTCAACATATTCTCCCCCCCACCATTTCACACTTTTTCTCAATGCAGCACGCTGTCTCTCTCTTTAAATGTGGCCAGTCTGTCAATCAAACCATTGATATTCTGAGATGTTTTGAGGGGTCTTTTTTACATAAGAAGTTATACTATCTCCAGGACAGATGTGATGATATGGAAGTATCATGCTTTTCACACCATGCTCCTGTCCAGTCTGCTCTCGCTAAAGTACTTTCTCTTGGCAAAGTTGCATTTCAACCGGTCTTAACTGCAGAATAATAAACTTAAGTCACTGGCTCATCTTGAGTTAGGAAATGCCAACCAGCATTTTAAAGGCTACTCTGCCTTGAGGAACAGATGAATTGCTACTCCTTGGTTCTGCTTCTTCTTGAGTCCTTAATTGTGCAAACTATTTCTTGTTAAGGGAAAAAATGCTTCTAGAAAATCCCAATACAAAAAAAATCCCCATCCTTTATAAGATCCTTTCTTCTGTCATGGAGGGCCATGTTCTTTCAAGAGTGAGCTTGAATGACATGCCAGAAGTGGGAGGGAGGCAAAATCATAAGTGAGAAGAACCACCCCTTCTCTGTCCCCTCCCCCCTTTACTTCTTCCCCACCTACCCACCCACCTGCCGTGGAAGGGACAGATTACTCTTGCCAGAGACCTGAATTGATCTCTTGAAGAGAGCTTTTGAAATTAGGCCAAAGTCCAGCCCACCCACCCACTTTTATAACACATTGACTTAATTAACTAGAGGTGGGAAGCAAATTCAAGAGCAGAGTCTTAGCCGAGAAACTGCCACTTTGTTATGTCTCGGCTGTAAAAGGCCGATGCAGAAATGTTTTCACTAGCTAAATTATCCATTTTATAGGCTGGGAGTGACATACACATTGATAGACTCCTACAGTATCTACAGATGAATCCATGTAAAATGGTAGAGGAAGTATAAATGCTTTGACACACAGCAAAGATGCCCAGCTGTTGGTCCACGGGCTGAATTCAACCCACAAAGATCTTTTTAGTTTTCTGCTGGGGACACAGACAAATTTTAACTGAGGTGTGATTTTTTAAAAACATTTTTTTAACAATTTTACTTGTAAGGAACAGATCCGCCCCTTCTCTACAACTGAGAGGTTCCACATTTCTCTTTGGGTCTACTGCCATGGGACAGAGGTAGTCAGCATGGCACACTCCAGATGTTGTTGGTTCCAACTCCCATGCTCCCTGACCATTGGCTATGCTGACTGGGACTGATGAGAATTGTAGCCCAACAACATCTGGAGGGCACCACATTGGCTACCTTTGCCCTAGTCTGAGCTTGAACACATGTACACCATAACTCTCTGGCTTTTACCATGAGGGGCCACCAACTGTATTGTTATAGAGCCATTAAAAGGGGCCCAGTTAAGGAGAGGGGGAATTTGATTAATTTCACATTAAGGAGAATTAAGAAAGTAATTTGCGTTTTCTAAAACAATATGCGAACCAAAACACAGTCATCCTTCAAAATCTGCACTTCTCTGATTTTGCAACGCAATTCTCCAACCAAACAATGTTTACAAACATGCACATATTAGGGCAAAGTGTGCATAAAAATGCATATATTTGTGAAAATAACAAACAAAAATGCACTATATTAGGGGAAATATAAATATTAGGGGAAATATGCTTTGCAAAAATGTGTATATTAGACAAAATTGCCTACAAAAATGTATATATTAGGAGAAAATTTCACTAAAATGCTGATGACTTTTTCTGAAGACTTTTTTAAAAATTGCAAACTGATGTGGAAATGTAGAGAAGTGAACTTAAGACCGGAAAAATGAGAAACTGAGAGAAACTGAAATTGACAGATGCACCCATTCCGAGGTCAGCTGTGAGGCAGAATGCCCTTCCAGCATCTGGAGAACCGCAAGGCGTCTGAGAACACAGAAGGTGGCCATCCTTATTCAACGGTAAACAAAGCTCCTTGTTCCCTTTTAGGTTTTAAGGATTTGGATTGATACTGCAATATAGACATAAAACAGTGACAAGCTGGACCATTTTCATTCTACCCAGAGTTCTCAACCCTCACATAAGAACCTCTGGTACAATATTGTATTTTTATTAAGCACATAGGTACCGCACATGCATTGTTAAACAATCTTTTCTTCTTCCCTCACTCTTCTTCATTGCCTTGAATATTTCACAGTATGAATAATAATAATTTAAAAATCCTTCCCTGTTCTAAAATAACAGTTTTGCTGGAGAAAGCCCAGGAAAAATAGTCAGTTCTTCCTTAGCATGGGACAAAATGCCTGCAGCAGTCTCAGCCAGCATGTTCCTAGAAACATCTTCAGGATGCTTTTCTGTGACTTCTTGTGCAGTGGTTGTAGATTGCCTACGAAGAGCGAGTTCTCAGAAGCATACTCCGCTTTGATCAAGTGTACAGCCTCAGACTCTCTCTCTCTCTCTCTCTCTCACACACACACACACACAAACACACCAGACCTCTTTTTAAAAAACATAATTGTACAAATGACCCATCCAAGTCTTCTCCCCACCCCCTATCCCCTGGTTGACAAATTACAGCAACTGTATCTGTAAGGTTTAAGTGCATCTGCACTACTGTTAAAAACTGCATGCTGTATAGATTATACTGCCTGTGTATTTGGGGCAAAGGGTTCAGGGTGCATTGGGGGGGCAAAGTGGGGGCAAATGATTAGGAACAAGGAAAAGCATACTGCTTTCCTGTGTGCATTGCAGCTTGGTGGGACAGGAAACTTAAGCCTTTGATGCATTTTTATAGTGTACATATTTGTATATAATTAACTACAATGCATTGCCCTGTTAATGAACACAGAATTCCCCCCCTTATAGTTGCTTGTTTCCATTTCCTACAAAACAAAAACAAAACAAAGGGAAAAAAACCCACCCAACAAACCCTGGGCCATTATGCTTGCTGTTTCCGTTCTCACTGTTGCCAATGTTGTTTTCTTTCTTCATCATCTCTTAATTCTGCTATGAGGAATAGAAATGGAGTTTACAGAGGAACGATGGAGAAAACAAGTCTGTATTTGCATGAGACCTGCCCAGTTCTGGGGACTGGGGAAAATAATGATTTTTTAAAAAATGACATTCAAGGTTTGCTTTGAAGGCATGTTAAACCCCCATGAGAAAACATGTACATGTACAATGACCCTCTTTGTATTTAATCTAGGAGTGTCTGAATTTATTTATTTATTTCCTTTGAAGAAAAAACGAGGGGGGGGTCTTCTCTGAAGACAATTCATAATTGTCAAAATTTGAAACATTAGCTTAATTTTGTTTTCATGACCTCACAGTCCTCCCCCTTATATATTTTGTTGCTGTTCTAATAGGCCCCAAGGCCGTAGCTGACATTGTAGTACTGTTCCTCCACATTAAGGATGTTTTTAAAATTACTAAGATTATTGAGCCAACAGGCTGCTTTAATCAAAACCATGTTTCACTTGGTTTTGATGATTATGAATGGTCCTTACAGTTAAAATAAAAAATAAAAAGAAATTAAAAAGAAAATGAAACCATAGGGCTCTCACATTTAGGAATACAGCACCACCTAGTGCTCCAAAATAAATTCATTGTGGATTTGAATCTTCCAAATATATGATGCTTTTTCCGTTCAGAATCAAGGGGATCCTAAATCAACCTATTCATCTGTTGTAGGTAGCAATCTTACACACCGTTGCACCAGGGTAAGCTTGACGAGGATTCATGGTACCCAACTGAGTATGCAAAAAGAAGTTCAACAACGGTTAGAAAATACGTCACCAACTTTATTTTTGGATTGATTGCTAGACATATTCCTTAAATATATATATATATATATTGCTTCAATTGCCTCTCTTCCCCTCCCAAAATTTTTTTTATTTGCAATGCCAATCAGTCAAACCCAAACTTGTATAGGCTACCTATTTGCAGGAAAACCTTTTTATTATTATTAAAAACAAAGCTGTAGTTATTAATGGAAGAAAAGCATTTCGGTATATGATTTTAGCAGACTGGTATATAGAGAGAATAATATGCAATAACTTTGCAACCTCAAATATATAGGAGGTGGATAAAGTTCTGTAGCCGTATCACTGAAAACAATATTTTTCGCACACTGGGGTTCCCTTCCCCACGCATTTTGAAAATAAAATTGTTCAAGTTTTATCGTAGCAATTAAAGTCCAAAGTAATCTGCAGATCACACATCTTTACCCGTTGTGTTCAGAAGGAGGAGCAGCAATTCTCATACTATGCATATAATCCTGACTGCCTCATTTCCATTAGAAAAGGTTTCTATACATATATTATTTACATTAAAAAAATAGAAACATGGCAATTCTTTGCTCTGTTGCGGGAGGGGGGAGAACTCACATCTCTTTCTTGCTGCAGTTATTGGAAAGCAACCATTCCCATCTGAAATGTTATCATAATTTGCATCAGGAAACCCAACTGCAGACATTAAGGGCTTGGGTGTGTTCAATTATGATTTTGCTGGAGGCTGTCCCTCATTTTAATGCCTTCCTCATTGAACTACCTTTCTGAAATCTAGCTGATATGGTTTGCCATAGACATGCTTCACAACATCATTAGCTTTGCAAATAGCTTCATTTCAGTCAAGGCAGATGCCCGTTTTGGCCAATTGTAAAATGGAAATTTGAAGAGGGAATAATAATTAAAAAAACCACACAGATGCACTTAAAAACATGAAAAGAATTATTTATATGATAAAAATATATTTAGATTTTCAAAGCACAAGACTGAACAGAAGTGCTCTTTTTATGCTTTCTGAAGATGTTAAAAAGTCTTTCTACATCAGGCTTAATAAATCTGTAATGACATTTGATGGATTGATTTCTCCCTCTGTGTGTGTGTGTGTGTGTGTGTGTGTGTGTGTGTGTGTGTGTTTTCCATTAGAGACAGGGGGCGGGAGTGGGAGAAAAAGGGAGAGAATCATCTGACCTCAAGAGGAAATAAGTCTTGAGACTGTAGCTATTTCTACAAGAGACGAACAGGGCAATTCAACTCAGGGGAAGCAGGAGGAAGGGATGCTGGCAGAGGAGGAGCAGGCGGAAGCTCCACAACATGGACTCCTGCTGGGAGGAAGGGCGGAATATAAATCAAATAAATAAATAATAAACATCCATTTGCTGTTCAGGGGGCACCGGCCTGGCAGAACGCTGGCTCAGCCAGGAGCTGCATACTCATGGGGGGGGGAGCCAGCTCTCATGAATACCCCTACTGGCGAATAAGTGCTCCCCTTTGACTTCCATTATAATTATTTTCGTAGACCAACCTTTTTCTCAGTGTGACTTTGGCCCAGATTGAGACCCACATGAGGATTCCGAACAGGAGTTGGATGTTGCATAAGTCCCCCCCTTGGCCTCTCCACTGACACCCCCCCAAAATGCCCCTTTATTGGGCCTTATGCTGGCTTCCACCAGCACCCCTTCTGCCGGGCTGGGCTTCCTCAGAGGACCTGCAGCTGAGCCGGCAGGGTCCTGGTTCCATTGTGGCAGAGCCATAGCTAGTGGCTTCTGCCGGTGAGGCCCAGTGGAGCCTGAGTGTGCACCTAAGTGTGCAGGTAAATGAAAGATACACGCGCCCACATTTAACTTCTAGAAAACCAGGGAAGGGAGCTGAATTTTGAAGAATGACAACTCTTGCAACTTAAGAAGGTATCACAGAAAAAGGAGGAAATAGCAAAAAAAAAAAAATCCTGAATAAAGCAAATATACTACTATGCTTTGCCCAACTTCCCTGGGCAGTGAGCAGCTCCAAGGGTGTAGGGCCTGCTCAAGTTGAGTTTTCTTGGGAAGAAGAACACTGGAGGTTTGCGGAGTTTGGTAACATTTGAGTTTATTTACAGTTATATAGGTTGAGCATAGATGGAGAGGCACAGCTTAAACACTCCAACCAACAGCCAAAATCCCATCCCAACATCAGATCTTCAGAGAGAAAGAGAGGGACAGCCGGCACCCCCAAAATGCTGTTAATTACAGAGCCCAACATTCAGCTTTCTCTTCCTGTTTGTGTGTGTGTCTCAGTCTGTTTTACTCCCTAACTCAGACTGCAGGGTTTTATGGTTCTAGTTTTTCACACGCACAAACCTAAATTACATTATCCTTAGCTGGAATAGGGGGAAGAAAGCATGCTTCTTTTTTTCAGGACCCTCCAGGTATTTCCTAGTCCATTAGAGAGCATTCACTGGTCATTTAGCCAGTAATCTCCCTAGCAAAAGATGTGCCTGGCAATTTTGCCAATGACTGTTAAGGTACACTAGATATCATTCTGGCCCCATTAACCCTCTCCTATCCAGATCTTTCCCCAATCTTTCAACAACAGGAATTGAAATTTATCAGGAACACGTCCCAGAAAATCAGGATTACTGTCCTAAGTAAATAGTGTGGCAATGTGCCCTACTTTACAGAGGACAGTTTCCTATTAGAAGGGCTATAACAAGACAATTCTCTATCTGAAGGACACCTCTATTTGAAGCGCTGTCCAGACCAAGTCCAGTTTAAAGATGAAGAACCCCAAGACAGGAGAGAAGAGGCCGTGAAGTTGCCCATCAACAGTTAGCACCTGGACAGTGGATTTAGCAGGCACACATCTGGTTTCAGTCTTCCCCACTATGGTGAGGAGGACTGTGTTTCTGTTTAAATTATAGCAATTATTTCTAAATTTACATATAAAGTAGCATATACAAATTTTATGCAGATCAGTGTCCTCTTCTTTGGAGATGGCCAAAAGTGGCCAGCCAAATGGGAAACAGGGACAGCTGGTGCACATTAAAAAGTCACATAGAACTTCATCTGATGGATTTCTCCCCCCTCCCCATTACCTTCAGCATGCACAATAGTCACCAACATTTAAAAAATAATGAAATAAAACTGTGTTAAAAGGCACTAGTTAGAGCCATTTGTAAAAGTGACCCTGTGTTTGACTAAAACCATTCCCAGCTCTTCCTTCTTTATCTTTAGAGCTGATCCCCCCCCCAAAAAAACCACTCAAGATAATTCCCTGCTGTGCTCCTCACTCTTTGTTTCTACATTTCTTTCCTTTCTCTCATTTAGATTCTCTGACCACTGCGGACTTTGGTTATTTATGATGCAATCTATGTAAGGCACTGGATTACTGTCACACAAATTCAAGGAGGCAAATTCAAGGCCATAAACCAGCTATGATTGAGACATCAAGTACTCTCTTCTCCCCTGCTCTGCCCCAGATGGATGGCCCTGTTTAACACTTAGTTTCCCTAAGCACTCCCTCGCTTCCTTTAATGTTCTCAGGGAATTGGGTGATGCTTCACATCCCAGAGTTCTGAAGCAGAATCCAATACTCTGAAAGGAATAAGTTGCCACCACCACTTCTCCTCACCACAGATGAACTGGAGCAATTGAGGGGACAGAGATTTCCAAAGCCCTCTGTTCAATAAACAGTAATGATAATGATTGACGGTGATGATGATCTTCTTCTTCCATTATATACCTCACCTTTCTTCCCTTAGGGAACCAAGGGATGCCACAGCATCATTGGGATTTTTTAATTATTTATATACCAATTTTTTATTTAAGTAATTTATAAAAGTATTTCTATACCACCATATCATAAAATGTCTGGTCGGTGTAGAACAATAAAACATAAAATACCATTAAAGCAATGCAAACAAACATTAAAGTGACCGGCTAATCTTGACAAAGAATTACACAGCTGCAAAGGCCTGTCAGCATAAAAAGGCCTTCAAGTCAAAAGCAAGGATGTCTGCCGAGTCTCTGCTGGAAGAGCATTCCACAGCATGGGACTGGAGACACTAAATGCCTGACTTCTAGTTGAGGCCAGTTGGACCTCTGTAACACAGGGGATAATTAACAGCGCTCCTTTAAATGATCTCAGTGACTGAGCTGGGATATAAGTGCTTAGGTGGTCCTTAAGATATATGTCCTTTGGCTCTAAATGCCTCAACAAAAGATATAGTAACACTATAATAAAGCAATCAAAGCAACTATATAAGGCAGCAAAATCATCATCATGTTTCCCAAGCTAAAGTTTTGAAGATCCCTGAATCCCATTCACCAACCCTGAATCCCATACACTTAGGGACTGGAAACCTGAACACGCAATGAAAGATACTATATAAGTATATCTCCAACTCGAAGAATTAAGGGATGCTCACATCTTCACCCTATTCTAGCTATTCAGAGCAAAAAAGGAATTAAGTGTAAAAAACAAAACCAGAATGCATCCTGTCTGTTTTTTAAACTGCCCTGCCTCCAAGGAGTACACAGGACTATCAGATAATAACCTGTGATTCATAAAGCTATGTGCATCAACCAGCCACATATGGCAAGGCACCTGGCTGGCCGGTGCATATAGCTTGACAGATCACAGATTGTTATCTGATACGGCTGTGTTTTAGTGTAAAGTTTTGCTGCCTGCCTACGGCTACAAAATCAGGTTAAGGTACCACTTGGTTATCAAGTGCTTGGCTGGCCCAACACATGGCTGGTGGGCTACATTAAATTTGATAGCTTATATTTCCCAGGCTGTAGTCTGTGGACCACCAGTGGTCCATAAGCTTCATGCTGGTGGCTGTGGCATGTCCACATTAAATATGCATATCAATTTTTTAAATCGTATTTTTATTGCTTCTTTTATTTCTTATTTTGTATTTTGTTGTATTACAACAGACTTAGTAGCAGACAAGCAGACTTGTCCTCTGTGAATGTGCTTAATCCTCTTTTGATGTTGGCAAAGAAAGAGTGCCTGAATGTATTTTTCCACAGCAGAGTTACAAGGCCAAGAAGCACAGAGTCCGTGCAGATCTCAAGGACAAGTATCCAAGGCAACCAGCTGGTCTTATCTATAAGACTTAGCAGATCTGGCCAGTCGGTGTGGGGGTCGAGGAGTTTGTACAGAGAGAGAGCTTGTGATATATTCTATTGTCAGTAAAGTGACTCTTAAAACTTATTACTTGTCTGGCTCATTGCTTCAACTGGCATCTAGCCTGTCACTATACTGTTCTGCATCCTGGGCATCTGCTTGCGCCAGATACAACATCCAACAAGTGGTAGCAGAGGATGGTTACCTGGTGCTGATGGTTACCTGGTGCTGAGGATTGCAGAAAAGCGGCAGAGAAAAGCCAGAACTGCAGACCAGCGAGTAAAACAGCAGAGAGACGGAGAAACTGAAAGCTGAGCTGAAAGCTGTGAGAGAGCCGTGGGACTGAAGGACAGAGGTGAGAAGCTCTAATTACAAAGGCGGTGAACTGTGAAAAGTGAAAGTATGTCTATTACGTTATCGGCCGGGATTCCCTTGGAAAGGCTGACAGGGAAAAATTATGGCACTTGGAAACAGAGAATGCAGGCTTTTCTAGTGAAAGAAGACCTGTGGAAAGCTATCGCAGAAGACCCACCCGCCGGGGTGCCTATTCCAGCAGATTGGAGAAGGCTGGATGAGAGGGCAAAGGCGTTAATTGTTCTTGCTATTGATGATTCTCAATTACTGCACGTGTGTGATGCAACAACAGCTAAGGAAACCTGGGAAACTTTAAGAAATATTCATGTGAAAAAGACTGCCAGTTCTAAAATATATCTTGCCAGAAGATTGTATCAGATGCGCTTATCTGGAGATACAACCATGTCAGAGCATTTGTTGGAAATAAACAGACTGTTTACTGAGTTGTCAGAACGTGAAATTGAACATTCTCAAACGCAAAAAGTGTATATCACATTATCTTCACTAGATTCATGTTATGATAGTCTGGTGAGCTCTTTGGAAGCAATGGACGATGCAAATCTCAATATGGATTACATAGAAGGAAAACTTTTACAAGAATTTCAAAGAAGGCAAGAAATGGCAAAGCAAGAAAGGACTGAGTCTAAACACGTGGAAAAGCAGAACAACAAAGAAGCGCAAGAGAGACTGTATGGACAAAAGGCATGTTATTTTTGTGGTTCCAAGCAACATCTTCAAAGGAATTGTGAAGCAAGAAGAAGAGAAAGAGGAAGAAAACCATGTGTACAGGTGATCTATGCTAGTAAGAATAAGCAATGTATTAACAATGAGCAGGGAAATAACTGTAAAGATTTATGGGCAATTGACAGTGGGGCAACAAATAGTATAATCAAAGATAAATCCATGTTTCATACATTTTGTGACGTAGAGGATCATGTAATAATGGCTGATGGATCTAAGAAACAGATCAAAAGTAGGGGAACAGTGAAATTAGCAGGTTTCAATACCATTATGACTGATGTGCTGTTTGTTCCTGATATTGAGTGCAACATTATGGCTGTGTCGAAACTCAATGAAATGGGGTTCAATGTAATGTTCAAAAGGGGTTCAGTGCATGTAATGAGAGGAGGAAAAATATTCATGAAAGGAATAGTGAGGAACTCATTGTTCTTCTTACACGTGAAACAAACAAATCATGTACTCATGTGTGCTAATAAGAAACCCCATAATAATTGTGTTCATTTATGGCACAGAAAACTAGGCCACATAGGATATGAAAATGTGGTGAAAACAACAGAGAACAGTAATGATGTGACATTGAGAAACTGTGAAAAATATGTAGACTGCCACGTGTGTAAACAAACTAGGGCAGTTGTGGCTGCAAAGAACAAAGAAGCCATGCCCAGTACAAATGCACCTTATCAATTAATACACGTGGACTTAGTGGGGCCATTTCAACCTACTCAGGGGGGTGCAAGATATTTCCTGACAATAGTTGATGATTTTTCAAAATTCTGCACTGTTTATTTACTAAAAGCTAAAAGTGAAGCTGCAGAGAAACTGAAAAGATTTATTACAAAAATTGAAGTGCAGTTTGGTGACAAAATACAGAGAATAAGATCAGATCAAGGAAGAGAGTTCTTAGGACACTCTTTTACTGAATACTTGGATAAAAGAGGAATAAAACAGGAGTTAACAGCCCCTTATAGTCCTCATCAGAACGGGTTAGCTGAACGCTGGAACAGGTTGCTTCAGGACTCAATAAGATCAATGCTATGTGACTCCTCTTTAACACAAGGTTTCTGGGGAGAGTGTGTTCTGTATTCAGCTTACATTCAAAACAGAATATTCCATAAGGCCACTGGAATGTCTCCTTATCAGAAATTGTATGACAGAAAACCCAGATTAAAACATTTGATTAGGTTTGGAGCAGAATGCTGGGTACATGTTCTCAAAAATAAAAGGACAGGGAAGCTGCAAAGGAGAGCAGACAAAGGGTACATGCTGGGATTTGAAAACACGTATTACAGAATTTGGATGCCTAAACAAAGGTCTGTGGTGTTAAGCAGAAGCGTGCAAACAATAGAGCAGGATTGGGAAGAGAAAACATATGTGGAGTTGGGAAACACTGAAGTTAGTAATGAACAAGAACAGGCAGATACAGTACCAATAAAACAAGAAGAAACAGACAGCAGTAGTGAATCAAGTTCTAGCTCTGAGAGAGAAACTGAGGAATCGCCTGACACAGACACAGACACTAGGGCAGAAATACAACCACGCAGATCAGAGAGAACAACCAAAGGTATTCCACCTGTTAGATTTAAAATAAATTCCATTAAGCATATAGACTTCAGTAACTGGAAAAAGTGGGATGATGGGAATCATGAAAAATAATTGCTGAAAGAAATATAATGAAAATGATGCTGAGATTGCAATGGAGTAACTGTATTACAAATGATGCTGATGTAAACTGAAGAAAAGAAATGTATCATGTGGAGAAATGTAATTTAAGTGACTGCAAGAAATGTAACTGTAATTGTGATAACAAAAGTTAGAAGAAACATGAAAGATGTAATGTAAATGATAAAGGTTTATGCTATGGAAAAATAGGTGGGGGGTGTTGGCAAAGAAAGAGTGCCTGAATGTATTTTTCCACAGCAGAGTTACAAGGCCAAGAAGCACAGAGTCCGTGCAGATCTCAAGGACAAGTATCCAAGGCAACCAGCTGGCCTTATCTATAAGACTTAGCAGATCTGGCCAGTCGGTGTGGGGGTCGAGGAGTTTGTACAGAGAGAGAGCTTGTGATATATTCTATTGTCAGTAAAGTGACTCTTAAAACTTATTACTTGTCTGGCTCATTGCTTCAACTGGCATCTAGCCTGTCACTATACTGTTCTGCATCCTGGGCATCTGCTTGCGCCAGATACAACATCCGACATTTGATACCACCCAAATTGATGCCCATCATGACATCGTGTGGTAGCTTAAATATGCTGCTGCATGACCAACAATCTCAATCTGTGCTACAGGCAAAGGCAATTATGCTGCACCCTATTGAGCTGGGAAGGCTGACCCTGAGCTGTGCCACTGAACGGGCCTCACCGGTGTCTTCCTCTGGGGTTCACGAGCTCTCTGGATGCTTATTAGCTGAGCCAATTTTGCCAGCATAGCCAGGGAATGCTAGTCCCAGAATTTTATTTTAAAACTTTTACAAGACATATTGGGGTGGATTTGGGGTTGGAATGTCAGCAGCGCTGATTCCCCAGGGGGTGGATCCTGGAACTCATTTGCTGTGCCAGGCTGGGGATAAACAGCCAAAAAAAACCACACACTCCACCCCTCCCCGGTTTACTTTCCACCCAAGCTGATCAGAGCGTCAGGGCTTTATCTGAGGCAATGACTCCAGCCAGGGCTTAGCACTGCACTGTAAACAAATGTATTTATGTTATCATTTTGTGTTCCCTTGATCTGTGAGCCAACCAGAGACCCTTCTTGGCTGAAGAGCCGGGTATAAATGCTTGAGGCAAGAAGGTAAATAAGTAAGTAAGTAATTAGTAAGACACACACCACGTAGGGCAAACAAAGGAAAAGCGACCCTAGAAATATATGCTTTGCTCCATCACATCAGAGAGGCTTCGCGCACAGAAAATGCAGCCCCAGCCAGCATGGTCAATAGTCAGGGAGGATGGGTGTTATAGCCCAACAGCATCTGGAGGCCACCACATTGATTAGCCCTGCGCTATACGATTCAGCAGTTCATATGACTAAGTACCAGAAATCTGAGTCTTGAGTCTCCTGTGCCATCACATAAGAAAGCTGTGTCAGGGTACCTCCAAAGTACTGTTGGGGGTGGGGACTAAGCCAAAGGTACCAAAGTCCATGCCCCACCGAAGGGAGAGAATGACATCTTAAAGGTAGGGTGCCCTATCTGAAGGTTGTCACACTGAGGAGGGCTGGGATCTCTTCTCGATCGTCCCAGAGTGCAGGACATGGAATAACGGGCTCAAGTTGCAGGAAGCCAGATTTCGACTGGACATCAGGAAAAACTTCCTAACTGTTAGAGCCATACAACAATGGAACTATTACTTAGAGAGGTAGTGGACTCTCCAACACTGGAGACATTCAAGAGGCAGCTGGACAGACATCTGTCGGGAATGCTTTGATTTGGATTCCTGCATTGAGCAGGGGGTTGGACTCGATGGCCTTATAGGGCCCTTCCAACTCTACTATTCTATAATTCTATAACCACCTACACCTATATAGGTGTCCTGCTCACAGGCCTGCTACTAAGATCAGTACTGTGTGTTTTTAAACCATTCTCCTTCAATTAATGATAAAAGGAATTGCACCTGAGAATTAGCAACGGGGAGAGAAAATTTCTGTGAAACTCCTGTGGGCGGGATGCAATGTTTTTGTTCTGCTCTCTTCACTTTCAAGATGGCCAAGGATTTTGGGGAGTGTCCTTTCTTTTGCTCTACGAATCATCTCTCTGGTGGTTTGTATTCTGCACTTTTCCAGCTTCCTGACGACCCTATGATGTCCTTAGCGGGGCTTTCCTGTAAGTGCCTGGGCTGTCTGCCATGCTTGTGAAAATGGTTAATTGCTTTTTTTTAAAAAGTGAAATCTTTTAAAGAAATCAGTGCAAAAAAGGGTCAAAGAGGTCAAAATGAGATAAGGAAAAAGGGTTGCGTAAAGTCCAGGTAGGTGTTTTCTGCCAGGCAGCAATTATTCCACATGGGGTTTCCTGGCTTGTCAGCACACCTGTAATGGGCTGTTATCGTTCTATCTGTTCTCCATTTGCATTTTTATGGGGTTTCTAGTTGGTGAGGAGAGTGTGGCTCTGGTGTCTGATGCAGGGGCCTTTAGGTTCCAAAACGTGTGCCTGGTGACCTTTCATTTGCCAATTACTTGGCCCATTGTCATTATCGCAATCCAGCATTCCTAGTGATTTAATCAATGGAGTCCCCCTATGACTTTGTTGGCAGACTTTGCTGCCTGGGTTAGGCATTGATCAAGTAAACAAGATAGGAAATATGGTGAAAGCAGGGGATCTTACGCAGGGCCCCTTGTTGTAGTTGAGGCCAGCTTTGGTTCACTTCTGGACACAAAATGGAGGCTAATAGTGAAAGCCCCGTAACAGGTGAATGCAGTGCTTGGGCCAGAAAAGTTTGGTGCTGGAGTGCTAGATCAGGTCCACTGGTGCACCCATGCAGCACTGACATCCCCACTGCTTCGCCCTTCTCCTTCCTGGTAAGCAGCAGCGACTCCCCTGTCAAGAAGTCGGGTGCATGGCACCTCCCCTCCTCGCCAGCCGCTACTGCAGAGGACAAGTGGGGGCTTCTGATCGCTGAGGCTGGTGGAGCAAAGGGAGGGCAGAGGGCAGGGCAGCTGACAGGTGGAGCTAGGGGTAGGCAGAAAAACAGAAGTCTCCTTTTCAGGGAAAGAAAACTTTTAAGAAATTGGAAGACAGGTTTTGGCAGAGCACTAACACGCACACACGTACGCGCACACACACACAAGTTTTATCCTCTAACACTATGCCGTCAGGCAGATGAAATGTTTTTCGGAAGAGCTGGATGATTAAGAGGAACAAAAGGGGAAAGACTCTTTAAACTCACTTTAGAGCCCTGGAACCCACTTCACGTACACTAAAATATTCAATTTATGGTCCATTTTGAATCTGTTGGTGATTTACTGCCCTAAGTGCAGAGGAGATTTTAATACAAACCAATTTTTCCTGCCTTTTACTAGCTCTCTCCCTTTGTTGCTCTCCACTCTGTGGAGAAGGTGAACAAACAAATATTGCAAGTAAGAATCCAAGGCCCTGTTTTTGTGTTACAGTTTTTCGGTCTCCTGCAGCAAAATGGACATTCCCGCTCTCCTTCTTTCCCGTTAAGTATTTATCTTCTGCAGAGGCCTCAGCATTGATTGTTAGATTGCTAGTCCAGAAGTTTAAAAACCAAATTATCCCAATCTGCATGAATTTCCTAGCATTTTCCTTGGGATCCTTCATATTTTTGAGACTGAACAGTGCATACAATTAAGCCCCAGTTTTGGGGCCTTCAGCAAGATATTATTGGTTGGGGCCCTGTCCAGGCTTGCTATCCCCACCTGTGGTGGCTTCTTCTCATGAGCCAGAGAGAGGGAGAGATCACTAGAGATCTGCAGCAGCTGCTAGGATCAGGAGTCTTTGCATGCTTTCCTGTCCGTTCCCTCTGGGCAGTGAGTATCCCTAACAGCCATTGTCACTGGACAGGCGAGCCAATGGCCACGAGACAGTGGTTGTCACCTTCTTCTGCCCACCTGCCCTCTGCTTCTGTTTGGTGATGGGGAAAGAGGAAGGGATGAAGCTGCTGGCAATGAAGTAATACAAAGCACCAAGGTGGGCAGGGGGTCCAATCCACCAAGGGAAGCTGAATCCTGCACCATTCAGAAAAAGGGCCGGCAGCAACGGCTGCTGCTGCTGCTACTAAGAACACAAGAAGAGCCTACTGGATCAGGCCCATGGCCCATCTAGCCCAGCATCCTGTTCTCACAGTGGCCTGAGCGCAAGCGCACGCTCTACTCTGACGGTTTCCAGCAACTGCTATTCAGAATCATAGTGCCTCCAATGGAGGAGGCAGAGCACAGCCATCATGGCGAGTAGCCATTGACAGCCTTACCCTCCATGAATTTGTTGAATCCTCTTTGAAAGCCATCCAAGTTGGTGGTCATCACTGCCTCCAGTGTAAGTAAATTCCATAGTTTAAGTATGCACTGTACAGGGATGGGATCCACTTGTTAGTCCCAGCTCGGTCACATTCTGTCTAACTGGCAGGCGATTCCACTCCATGTTTGCTTGTTTTCTACTGTCTTATGCTCTTATTCAATTAAATAAAGAATTAAAACTTGTTCCCCCCCCCATTACTCCCTCTGTGCCTATTTCTGGAAGAGAAAACATATTTCACCATTTGTCTTCTGCTCATCCTTACAGAGAAACATGATATAGTTCAAACTCAACCAGATCATTCTTCATCCCAATATAATAGATATTCAATACAGTAATTTTCATTGTAAAATTATTTTAAATGATACAACAACAACAATAATAATGGTATTTCTCAGGCCCGGCACTAGCGGGCAGCCAGGCTTGGTACTGCCCAAGGGTCCCAGTGGCTGGAGCTGGGAGGGTGAAGCTCCTGCTCCACAATCCCCACCAGCACCAGATCATGGGGCATGATAGCAGGACATGACTGGACAGTGATGCGGATTGCGAAATGGGAGTTCCACTCTCCCAGGCCACACTGCCTGCGTGTGCTCAAATATCCCCGGTTGCACCACCTCTTGCATTGCTACATCAACACACTGCATGCACATGCCTACCATCACCCAAGATGGTGGTGGGGGCAATCCCCCCCTATTCCATGTTGGGTGATGGCAGGCATGCTCGCTGATGCAGCGTTTGATCAGGTGTATTTAAGTGCACGCGCCGGGAGGGGGGCAGGGGCCCGCTGCAGTCTGGTGCCGGCCCTGGTATTTGTGTTCATCAAATCCTTCGTGATAAGCTAAAACAATATACTAAAATGTTCAGATGTGGGGGCTACCCGGTTCATGCTGACTTGTAACAGGGCATTCTCAGTGGTGGTTCCCCCCATGTGGAATGCTCTCCTCCAGATGAGGTGCATCTGTTTCTCTCATTGACTTTCAGGAGAAATGTTAAAACATTCTTGTTTACACAGGTATTTGATGGCTGAAAGATACTGATCCTGGCGACTCTGAAATCATTGGCTGACAGAATGTGATTGCTTTTAGAATTTTAATGATATTGTTTTAATGATGTGTTCGCCCCCCTGGATTCCTTTGGGAGCAAGGCAAGATATAAACTGAATAAATAATAATAATTAAAAATACATCAGTCAGTATAGATTACAGCAAAGAGTAATGTAACCGATACAGATTACAGCAAACATCACTGTCGCTCAGATCTTCCATTGTTCCTTTTACTGGTTAATCTATGAATAGATGAAACTACCTTATACCCAATTAGACCACAGTCCAATTTGAGTGAGCTCATGTTTGCACCTGAAATGCACATGAAACAAGGAAGGGAAGGGAAGGACAAAAATATAACTGATGGTTGGACCCATAGCTTGAGAGAAAGAAGCCTTTACTGCGCTCTTTCTGCTGTTAGGCTTCGGTAACTTTGAAGCTGATATCTTAAGAGGAGGGAAAGTACAAAAGGGGCATCTCTCTCTGAAGTCATTTGCCCAACGCTCCATGATATCCCCCCCTTCTCTTCCCTTCTTTATTTTATGTGTATTTCAGGTGCTAACATGGGCTCACACTGTCACCTTGTGGTCACAAGACTCATAACACCTTTGGAAATACTTTCCTAGTGGTTTTAAAAGGAATATCTAATCCATCTAACTCTTCACAGAACAGCAGTTGCCTATATTAACTTGTTTAAAATCACTTTTCTGACTCTCTCTCAACGAGAAAGGAAAGGGAGCTCCCTTATTATTGCCCAAAGATCATACACTTTCCACATGATATATATAAAGGGTAAAAAAATGTAAATGTACTGCCTTCAAGTCGATTCTGACTTATGGAGACCCTACGAATAGGGTTTTCATGAGGCTGAGAGGCAGTGACTGGCCCAAGGTCACCCAGTGAGCTTCATGGCTATGTGGGGATTCGAACCCTGGTCTTGTAGTCCAACACCTTAACCACTACACCACACTGGCTCTATAAAGGGTAGAGGTAAAAGTGGTATTTTGATCTCTTGTTTCATTAGATACATTTCACAGGGCTCTAGTTCCATCTTAAAATAAGCTTGACTATCAGTCATCTAAGGACAGAACTACAGATTATGTGACAAAAACAAGGCTCTGGAACCCCAGGTTTGACTCATTTTATTTAACAAAATGTGTATACCATTTACTCAATACAAACCTCTAAGTCACCAAACTATGGCCTGTGGACCATCAGTGGTCCATGGCGTGCCTGTGGATTTGTGGTTGAAGCTGGGAGCAAATGTTCATATTGATCTTTAATGGTATTTTTATTGCTTCTTTTATTTCTTATATTGTTGTGGTTTTTTTGTATTACAATTTGAATTATATGGAACTAAAATTGCTACAGCAGGCAGAAAAAGACCCTCAGCAATTTTCTAGTGGTCTGTGGGGGGAAAGCTTTGAGAACCACTGTTCTATGTGGTTAACAAAGGAATCTAAAATATTAAAAATACCAATAAAATATTTATTTGTATTTATTTGTCGCTTTTCTTCATAAGAATGAACCCAAAGCAACATACAATAAAAAGATTGAAACCAATATAAAACTAACACAAATAAAAAGAAAAACACACACACAATACATGGATAAGATGATGGAACAACCGAGAGGCTAAAAAAGCCCTCCAAAATATTAAGAGCTGAATGCCTGAGAGAAGAGGAATGTTTTCGCCTAGCGCCTAATGATAGATCTTGATTATGCCCGGCGTGAAAATATGAAATGTAGCAAAAGCACTTAAGGAGACATGTGACAATATTATTAATAAAAGAAATTAAAAAATCACCTTCTAGAGTTGCATAATCAGCTGGTATAGCACAGTGGGGAGAGCCTGGCTGGGAGTCCAGAGTCTGTGAGTTCAAATCCCTGCTCGTGTCTCCTGGGTGTCAAGAGCCAGCTAAAGATCACAGGGAGTGGCTCAGGGGTTACGTGCCGTGCCACCTGTACAGCCATGGGCAAGCTGCATAGTCCCAAGGAGCCCAGTTGCCCCCCACCTGGCAGTTGTGGACAAGGAAGGGGCTGGCTTGTGCAGCTGTGGCAAGCTGAGCAGGCCCTAGCCAGCTGGGGAGGACTAGCCTCAGAGGGAGGCAATGGTAAACCCCCTCTGAATACCTCTTACCATGAAATCTCTTGAAGGCAGTCCATTTTTTCCATCTGTGATGTAAACAATATTAAGCTAGTTGAAGCAATGGTGTTGATGGCTTTCCATGCTCCTGTGTGCTTGATTCTTCCTTTGGCATGCTAATTCAGCCCTCCAGATGTCTTTAACCCTTCTCTCTCCCACAGAACCTTGCTAATAAATCAGATAAAACTATTACGTGGAGCCTGAATCTATAGTCGTGACTCAACAGGGCAAACAACACACACCTGAGACTGGCAGATAGATATACTGTGGTGTAGTGGTGTAGTGGTTTCAACTCATTTGAAATGTGGTGTTGGAGAATTTTGCGGATACCATGGGCTGCAAAAAAGACAAATAATTGGGTTAGGACAAATTAAACCAGAACTCACCAAAGACTTCTGAGGAAGCTTAGCAGTCATGGAATAAGAGGAGAGGTCCTCTTGTGGATAAGGAATTGGTTAAGAAGCAGAAAGCAGAGAGTAGGAATAAATGGACAGTTCTCCCAATGGAGGGCTGTAGAAAGTGGAGTCCCTCAAGGATCAGTATTGGGACCTGTACTTTTCAACTTGTTCATTAATGACACAGAATTAGGAGTGAGCAGTGAAGTGGCCAAGTTTGCTGATGACACTAAATTGTTCAGGGTTGTTAAAATAAAAAGGGATTGCGAAGAGCTCCAAAAAGACCTCTCCAAACTGAGTGAATGGGCGGGAAAATGGCAAATGCAATTCAATATAAACAAGTGTAAAATTATGCATATTGGAGCAAAAATTTTTAATTTCACATATATGCTCATGGGGTCTGAACTGGCAGTGACCGACCAGGAGAGAGACCTCGGGGTTGTAGTGGACAGCATGATGAAAATGTCGACCCAGTGCGTGGCAGCTGTGAAAAAGGCAAATTCCATGCTAGGGATAATTAGGAAAGGTATTGAAAATAAAACAGCCAATATCATAATGCCGTTGTATAAATCTATGGTGCGGCCGCATTTGGAATAATGTGTACAACTCTGGTCGCCTCATCTCAAAAAGGATATTATAGAGTTGGAAAAGGTTCAGAAGAGGGCAACCAGAATGATCAAGGGGATGGAGCAACTCCCTTACGAGGAAAGGTTGCAGCATTTGGGGCTTTTTAGTTTAGAGAAAAGGCAGGTCAGAGGAGACATGATAGAAGTGTATAAAATTATGCATGGCATTGAGAAAGTGGATAGAGAAAAGTTCTTCTCCCTCTCTCATAATACTAGAACTCGTGGACATTCAAAGAAGCAGAATGTTGGAAGATTCAGGACAGACAAAAGGAAGTACTTCTTTACTCAGCGCATACTTAAACTATGGAATTTGCTCCCACAAGACGCAGTAATGGCCACCAGCTTGGATGGCTTTAAAAGAAGATTAGACAAATTAATGGAGGACAGGGCTATCAATGGCTACTAGCCAGGATGGCTGTGCTGTGCCACCCTAGTCAGAGGCAGCATGCTTCTGTAAACCAGTTGCCGGAAGCTTCAGGAGGGGAGAGTGTTCTTGCACTCGGGTCCTGCTTGCGGGCTTCCCTCACGCACCTGGTTGGCCACTGTGCTTTTAACCATCCCATCTGTCTTGAGGTCACAACTAGCGGCTGCCATATTTAACTATCACTAGAAGCTAAAATGATGAAACTGAGATTAGTATACTTTGGACACATCATGAGAAGACATGAATTGCCAGAAAAGACAATGATGATGGGAAAAACAGAAGGGAGCAGAAAAAGAGGAAGACCAAACAAGAGATAGATTGATTCCATAAAGGAAGCCACAGACCTGAACTTACAAGATCTGAACAGGATGGTTTACAACAGATGCTATTGGGGGTCACCAATTCATAGGGTTGCCGTAAGTTCCTCTTCTCCCAGGCATTTTAGCATGTGTTTTATACTGTTTAAATTTTTAAATTGTGTTTTAAATTGTTTTTATAATATCTGTTTTAAATTGTATTTAATGTTTTTAGTTACTGTAAACCACCCAGAGAGCTTCGGCTATGGGGCAGTATACAAATATAATAAAATAAATAAATAAGTTGTAATCGAATTGAAGGCACGTAACACACAGTGGTTAGTTGCAGACTAGGACCAAGGAGACCTGGCTTCAAATCCCCACTCTATCATGAACCTCCCTGGGTGACCTTGGGCCAGTTGCTATCTCTCAGCCTAACCTAGCTCACAGGGTTGCTGTGAGGATGAAACGGAGGAGGAACGCATAGGCTACCTTTGAGCTCTTTTCAGAAAGGTGAAGTGTAAATACAAATGACCAGAAAATTTCTGTTTCTGAAATTCTGGCTTTCTGTTTTGGAGGCAGTTGCCAGAAAAGCACAGGGCAGTCATTCCTTGCCATCGTCAGCTATTGCTTTAAGCTGTCCAACAGGATAGGGAACCTGCAGCTCACCAATGTTCTTGGCCTCCAGTTCCAACCAGCTGCAGCCAACATCTGGGGTGGGAGTGGGCAGTACAGGTTTCATTGTAAAACTGCTATGGCAATATACAGTCAGGCAATCAATGGAAACATTGGACCTGTAGCCTGATTTGGCATGAGATAGTTTCATCTATTCAGTGTGAGTGTTAATCAGTTGGTCAGTGTTCACAGTGGCAACACCTGCTTTTAAAAAAAAGCTGGTATGTACACCTGTAATGTGTGTAAACCTACTTGTATGAAATATCTCTTGGATACTGGGATAACATTAGTCCTCAGGGTTTCTTTTTGGCAGCAATCCAAACAGCTGCAATGAGACTTCTTCACCTGAGAAATAGGCATAACCAGCTCCAGTGGAAGCAGCAGCCACTAAAAAGAATTTGCTTCCCAAATTGCTACTTGCTATAATAGTCCACCTACCTGTTAGGGTGCCTGGCAGGTATAAAAAGTGAGTTTCACGTTTTTGCATGTAAGAGACCTATTCTGGTTTGGTTTCATTTAAAAGCTACTTTTCTGTATAACACTTTTTGGGGGGGTGAGTCTTTTTTTGCTGGTCACACTCGGGGTAATTTCAGTGGAAGGTTCAAATTGCCTGTGTGTGGTACTAATGGATTCATGGCCATGATGTCACGATCCCATCTTTCCCGAGCCCTAGATCAGTTTTTCTTTTTGCAATTATGCTTTTAAAAAATGTGCCAAATGAGCTTTTGAAAATTGTGTAGATGTACAAGCTAGTGCTCAATTTTTATTTTTAAAACAGGTTGCCTACATGACACATGGCAGAGAACAAGAACCAAATCAGCACTGGAATTGCTGCTTATGTCAACATAAAACATAGCAAAAAGTGGAAGGAAATCAGACTCAAAAGGGGGGGAAAATGGAGCCTGCTCATTTTATGTATGCTTGCACCCACTAGTAGCCCCAGGAGACATTTTCATTTTACAAATGTATATAACTGCTTGACCTCTGCATCCATTTTCTTGGGGGAAGAATAAAGATAGTTTATGTTGTAATGCTGTATCTGCCTTGAAGATTAATATTGTAGCGTTGGTGTGCACAGTCAAGATGCAATTCTATAATTTCAAGTTCTAAACACCACTGGGATGTCAGGTACAATAGAAGTGGCCATTTCTCCCATTTGAGAGTTAAAGCAAAATTTAGTGTGTACTTTTAACAAGTAGTTCTGAAGTGAGCCTTTTCAACTGATCTTTGTTTGCCACTCTGGGCACCTTCCAGGAGGAAGGCAGGATAGAAGTTTAGTTAATAATAATCATTTACTTCACTACCGTGTCTGCAACTGCACACCTCCTTGCCACTTTCTTTTCAGTTCCCTCATCCAAATTCCAAGGAACTGAGCACCAATTTGCTGAAGCACAGCAAACTCTTCCCACAACAGTCTTTTAAAAGTAGTATCTTTTAAAGTAGTACTACTTTAAAAGTAGTATTGACCCCAAAGAACAGCTGATTTGCCCTCTACTCCAGGCATGTTCTAAAAACACACCTTAGGAATTTCGTTTCTCTAACCCACTTGCAGGATGGTAGTTTAGTCCTTGAAATTTTGTATGCAACTTGCGTTTAGACAAAAATTACTCAACCCACCTTCAACTCATAGCTACTAAGCAAAATTTTGCCCGTCTACTACAAGTGTGTTCAGAGGATGAAACAAGGACAACAGGAGTATTTGCAAAAACACCAAGTCTATATTTACATTCGCATGTAATAACAGTCCACTAAATTGAAAACACATCATAAATTAAATGACCTGTATGGTGTCTAGTTTGACAACTTAAGGGTTTCACAATTAAAATAAATCAAGATGGAAAGAAATAAATACAACAAATCAACAACTTGTACCAGTATACTCATTGCTATTGACAACAAAAAGAAAACACAGTAGTATCCCATAGTTAATACTGATGGGCAAAACCTACTTTGGAGACCAGGGCTGCAGTCTACAAAGCACTGCTGCTGCAAATCCTCCACTGTATGACACTCTCACTGAAAGTGCTTGATGGACTGCACGCCCCAGGGTTACAGGTTAGGGCCTCTCTTGTGTTACCTTGACAGTGTGGGAGCTGCTTTGTCCTATGCTGCAAAGGTACTATCAGAAACCCCAGGCCACGTGGAAGCAGCCCCCACTGCGACTCCTGCCCCCACCAGTGTCTCTCCTCCTAGAAACCAACCCAACGCTAATATAGGTAGAAGCAAGTGAATGGGCAGGGCTTTTGATACTACCTTTGCAGGGAAGAAAAAAGCTTGTGCTGTAGCAGATCCCATGCCCCCCAAAAATATAAAATGAGGTGTCCCGAGTCAGATTCGGAAGCTGTGGGCTGCACTCTTCTTTGTTCTTTTCCAAGCTGAGGTGACAGCCCATGAGTTTTAGAAAAACTGCACCAACACAAAGAGGGAGGCTCTTCTAAAAACTATAGTTAAACATAGCCCTGGTCTTTTATATTTAAGATCTGTTACTTTTTTTAAAAAAAGGAGACAGACAAGTTATATTACACATTCTATAAGACTCATTGAAGGGCAAGGCAAAAATAGATTAATCATCTTCCACACAAATTTATCTTCAAAAAATAGGCTATAAAAGTGCAAAACTAGGGAAACAAATCTAGATTTTATGTACATATGGCTCAGCTTATGAACAGGAAAAGGGTAAATTGTGTACAATTTCCTGATACACAGCACTTCATTACATTGCCAGTTTTACAGAGACATCAAAATTATATATCCTTTAATACACAGGAAGTAAGAAATTAATTTAAAATGTCTCCAAGTTGCATATGGGGTTGTGGGGAAATCTCCAAGAAAGTCTATGTTCTGTTGTTTTACATCTGATAAGAAACACACATTCAACAGTGCAAAAAATATTTTTTTAAAACCATCTGTGTACTGGAAATGTTTGACATCCAAACTCAAAGAAAAGAGTAAGTTGGTCATTAAAGTCTTCACAAGCTGTTATATCCATCAGCAATATGCACATCACGGCTGGTACCAGACTGCTTTCCTATTCATTATCATCATGTGCAATGGAAAAATTCTTAAGTTCACAAAAACAGTTCCTTCACAAATAAATCAAACCAAGTTGGGGCTGTAATACTCACATAGTATGTAGTCCCATACGTGAAGGAGGGGGACCCTAGGTTAAGCCCCCACCCCTAGATGCTCTTGACTTTGGTGAACATAGCACTTGATACAGAAATGTGCAGGCCGATACCTTCCAAATGGGAATACCGACATCTGCCCCATACTTGTATAGACCTGTGACCACTATCTCCCTATGCAAGATGGCTACAGGTCTTCCACTGAAAGCAATGACATTGCACATGATATTATATCCTGGCCCAAGACAGGAGAAGTGTGGAGAGGAAGTAGAAGAGGACTTCATAGTACCCTGTGGGAATCTTTTCCCATGCATACTGCTACATGAGTGGGTGGATCGTGCCCTTGCTTTGATTGCTGGACAAACAAGGACTGCCATATTTGCAAATATAAAGATGTATACTTATGATGAGTTGCAACAGTGTTCAATAGGAATGTTATTTTCAGCTTCAGGCATTTGTACAAAGTATTTTTAAATCTATACATTTATGGAATCAAAATCCACATATTTAGAAGGAAGAGGAGGAAACTGAAATTCTCTGTGAGCATAATTCCCACTCCAATAATAGCTGGAGGCAGGAAAACATTTAACCAGGAACCTTCTACGTGCATTGTAAAGCAAAGACTTGTGACTGTATGCCAAGAGTTACGAGAAGTATTTCTCCCTATTAACAGAAAATACAGCCGATGAATATAATTCTCTCAGAGGATGTTCAGGAATTTACATCAATTTGAGGAAGTACATGGTTTCTTACAACAGATTATGGTCTATCTTTGTGTTAATATTCTCGAGTTATTCTGTCAGGTATTTACACTGTGCATAAGTTGAAAATAAAAGTACATAGTACATTTGGAATCTTTTTAAAATGTACATAGTTTAAAGCACAAAACAAAATGTGACAGACCTCTACCCTTATACAAAAATCCTCCACGTATTTAAACCAGATGAACAATGCACAGATTTACCTGAGGTGCAAGGTTTACACACAACTTCTAAATTGGATCTCTTGTCAGCAGCACTCAAGTATGCAAAAATATACTTTATGTTGAATATTTGGTCTATGATAATTCTAAGAAAAAATATTATTCAAGATCAGGAACAGATACACGCATTTGCCAGTTCTTTGCAACCAAGTCTTGGGACAACAATGTTTAGGTCCATGTTGTACAAATGGGATCAGGCCTTCCATTACAGAACTGTAGTGTTTCTTTCTATTCATAGAACAATCACAGCTTAGTTTGGTAGCTTTCATCATTCATTATTCTCAAGAGATGAACTGCAAGGGAAATCAAATTTGTATCCTCATACCTGGAACACACAAACAAAAAGGTTCTTTAGCTCAAAACAGATGCATAGAAAAACAGCACAGCTGGACTGGAAACCTTTAAGTGTTATTTGTCTTCTATTGCAAAATGTAAGAAAGACTGTGTTGACTCTTAGGATAAAAATTATGCTATTTGTTGCCAGACAACATTCAAATTCTCCCCAATAACAAAAAAATGATTGCTCAGCAACACAACATCTTTATGTTGCACATTTTCCCAAGTCATGCCTAACAAGTTTTAATGCACTGTATCAGGACCGTGCTCTAGGTAAATAGCCTCAACTACAGTAAACAAGTGATTAATACATGGTCAAACAATGTAAATGAAGGACATACATTTGGAAAACTAAATAAGGAAATATTTCCTGGAGGGAGGGGAATCTTCAAGTACACAGTGACCCATACCAATACCTTAACATTACACACTATTATTATTATTATTATTATTAGTCGCCCATCTGACTGGTTATCCAGCCACTCTGGGCGACGAACACAATAAGATACATTCAACATTAATATATTAAAATATAAAAACCCCAACAGTAAAAGCTTAACCCAACCCAAAGGCTTGCCTGAAAAACCAGGTCTTTAAAGTCCGGCAGAAGCTCATCATCGAAGGGGCATGGCGGAGATCATTTGGGAGAGAATTCCACAGGGTGGGGGCCACTATTGAAAAGGCCCTCCCTCTGGTCCTCACCAGTCTAGCTGTTTTAACTGGTGGGATCGAGAGAAGGTCTTCTGAGGCTGATCTTGTTGAGCGGCATCCCTGACGATGCTGGAGGCGCTCCTTCAGATAGACTGGTCCGAAACCGTATAGGGATTTAAAGGTCAGAACCAACACCTTGAATTGGGCTCGGTAAGCAACCGGTAGCCAGTGCAACTCCTTTAGCACTGGGGTGATGTGATCCTGCTGGCGGCTGCCTTTAATCAGATGAGCCGCTGCATTCTGTACCAGTTGCAACTTCCGGACCGTTTTCAAGGGTAACCCCACGTAGAGCGCATTACAGTAGTCTAGGCGAGAGGTGACCAGGGCATGTACTACTGGTGGGAGCAGATGGTTGGGAAGGTAGGGGCGCAGCCTCCGTATCAGATGGAGTTGATACAGCGCCGCCCGGCTCACAGCTGAAACCTGAGCCTCCATGGACAGCTGGGAATCAAGAATGACTCCAGGCTGCGGACCTGGTCTTTCAGGGGCAAACGTACCCCATTGAGCACCAGGTCTATATCCCCTAACCCTCCCTTGTCTCCCACAAACAGTACTTCGGTTTTGTCTGGATTCAGCTTCAGCTTGTTCCTTCCCATCCAGCCACTCACCGACCTCAGGCACTTGGACAGGGTTTCTACAGCCAACCTCGGTGAAGATTTAAATGAGAGATAGAGCTGCGTGTCATCTGCATATTGATGACACCACAGCCCAAAACTCCTGATGATTGCCCCCAGCGGCTTTATATAGATGTTAAACAGCATCGGAGAGAGGATGGAACCCTGCGGCACCCCACAAGTGAGAGGCCAAGGATCCGACGCCTCCTCCTCCAATGCTACTCTTTGGTACCTACCAGAGAGGAAGGAGCGGAACCACTGCAATACAGTGCCCCCTACGCCTAACCTCTCCAGGTGGTCCAAGAGGATAGCGTGGTCAACGGTATCAAAAGCCGCCGAGAGATCAAGGAGGACAAGGAAGGTGCCTTTGCCCCTATCCCACGCCCTCCTCATATCATCCACCAAGGCGACCAAGGCTGTTTCAGTTCCATGTCCAGGCCTGAAGCCCGACTGATATGGATCCAGATAATCTGCTTCCTCCAAGTGCGCTTGCAATTGCTTTGCCACCACCCGCTCAATCGCCTTGCCTAAGAATGGTAAATTTGAAACTGGGTGGAAGTTGTTCAAATTTCGAGGGTCCAAGGAGGGCTTCTTTAAAACTGGTTTTATTATTGCCTCCTTGAGCGCTGATGGCATTACTCCCTCTTCGAGTGAAGCATTTACCACTAGCTTAATCCCCTCACCCAGTCTCTCTTTGCAGCTCATAACGAGCCACGATGGGCAAGGATCGAGTAAGCAGGTGGTTGGCTTTAAGGTTGAAAGCACCTTGTCCACTTCATCGGATGGAAGAAGCTGGAACCGATCCCACAGCACCGGAGCTTTACTAGTCACCTCTGGCTCACTCACTGTCTTCACAGTGTACGGAATAGCACTCTTAATACAATCGATTTTCTCCGCAAAGTGCTTTGCAAATTTGTCACAGGAGACCTTATCATGTTCCCTCGGTTCAGGAGCAACTGGACCGACCAGTCTCCGGACCACTTGGAACAGTCTCCTGGGACGGCACTCTGCAGATGCAATAGAGGCAGCATAAAAATCTCTTTTTGCTGTCCTTATTGCCACATGATAGGCTGCCGCCTTAGCTCTGACATGTGTTCGATCGTCGTCAGAGCGAGATTTCCGCCACCGGCGTTCTAGTCGTCTCACCTCCCGCCTCAGAATTCGCAACTGTGGGGTAAACCACGGTGAGGTCTGAGCTCTATTCAGGGGGAGAGGACGTTTCAGAGCCACCCGGTCTAATGCCCCAGTGATTGCGGTATTCCAACCCTCTACCAGGGCCTCAGCCGAGTGGCTGTGTGCCTGCTCCAGTAAATCCCCAAGTGTGTTCAGGAATCCATTAGGATCCATCAAACGCCTGGGGCGGACCATCTTAATAGGTCCTCCACCCCCACGGAGGGTTTGTGGCATTGAACAGTCTAACTTCACCAAATAGTGATCTGACCATGACAAGGGGGTGATGGATTTACCCCCAATTTTCAGACCACTTCCCTCCTCTCCCGAGACAAACACAAGGGCGAGTGCATGACCGGCTACATGGGTGGGCCCCACAGAAATGAGGTGCAGCTCCCAGGAAGCCATGGTTTCCAGGAAGTCCCGAGGTGCCCCAGTGAGAGTGGCCTCCGAATGCACACTGAAGTCCCCCAATACCAAAAGGTTTGGGGACTGCACCCGTACATCCGAGACCACCTCTAGCAACTCGGCCAGGAAGTCCGTCGTGCAGCGGGGTGGGCGGTACACGAGCAGAATCCCTAGACTGCCCTTTGGGCCCAACCTCCAGTACATGCAATCTGCCACCTTGGTCTCACAGAGAGGAGGTCTGGTGAAAACCAAGGACTTTCGATAAATAACCGCCACTCCCCCTCCCTGACTACCGACCCTCGGCTGCTGTGCATATGTCAACACACAATTGTCATCAATATTTCAAGAGGTGTGCAAAAGGCAAACTGAGGCAGCAATCCAGGACAAACCTAATCAATATTAAGGCCATCAGGCTAAAGCCATTTAGTCTCACGGATCCCACTGAGAGTACTTGGTAACTCAGACTGATACTTGCACAATAGAGTTAATCTTCTCACGTAGCATCTGTTTCTCCTTAAAGTAGAGAAATCACATAGTTTAGGACTACAGCCTAGTTTCTCAAGCAGATAAACAAAATGAGAATTCCTATGGGTAACTGGCAGCAGGTCTGCACCCACAGAACAGAAGGGATTTAAGCTGAAGGCCCCAGGACAGCCATTTCAGTGATGAAAGATAGGCATCAACAGTGCTGTTAAATAAAGGTTCTGTGCTTAGCATAAAGAAACAAGGTACTTAAACTCATAGAACGTAAACTGCAAAAGGTTAACACAATATATAATTAGTTGCATCTTGCTAACAGGGTGAACAAGAGCTCCTTTTTACTTATATCTCATCCCATTTTTATATTTTTTGACCACTGATATATAATGCACACTTCTCTTCCCAGGATAAGAGGAGCTGGAATTATCAATTGTCGTGAGTTTTCTGTGTGTTCCTCTTGACAATGAGGGAATAAAAAAATCATTTCAAAAGGTTTACCATTCATTGCAGCAGAATCATGTTCTCTTGTCATTCAGTCGATTATGTGCATTGCCAATAAGCCTCTCGTAATTCCTTTTCTGCAGCATGGTGCTAGACAAGTGTTGATATGACACTGGCCTTTTTCCTAATGCAAAAAAACCCAAAAAATTAGGAGACATTACCACTAAGGCCAGAAATAGTTACAAAACTGATTTCAGGAAGTTGGTGGGAGATACAGTACAGCATTTTCCCTCTGCCCTTGCACAAATGCATAACACATGTTTTTTTGCAACTTTTTTTGCAACTACATTTTGATTATTATGACAGGTACCATCACTGTGTCTTAAATGCAAAAAGCTGGAAGAACTACTTCGGACTATGACTCGTAAGTATAATGTACGCATATCCCAAGGAAACAATGACCAAAGGGCTACCTGTACAGTTGCTTTTCCTTCAAAACAGCAGCTCCTCTCTCACACAGCCAACTGCTTTTGAAACCAAGGAAAGTTTCAAAAGCAGTTTGTGGTGTAGCATGAGGCCAGTCATATGAAGGGCAGAGGACGCAGGTAGGTCAAAATCCCCATGGGACTAGCACAAGTTCCTTGCACAAACCAAGTAGCTATTAAATCCCCATTCCAGGCTGCACCCGGTTCTCAACGTTTTCACAGTAAATGGATTTGCAAGTTTTATGTCCAAATTTCTCCATTACAAAGAAAACTGCAAATGAAAAAAAAAAAAGGACTTATGTTGGAGAAGGTAATAATGGGAATTACTTCAAACCAAGGAAGTACATTTATAGAACTGTACTTTCAAATTAGACTGAGTAATCATCTAGGCTAAGCCCTGGTCTGAGGCAGCAACATGCCTTTAAGCAGCTGTTTGCCCAACTTTTAACATACATAATTTCCTGAAATATTCAAAAGCAAGCCACCACATTCCATGCATGTAATAATGAGATCTAAATCACTCTGATACATGGGAATACAGAAGTTACACAAGAGGGATCTGAACACATTGGGGAAACTTCATCAACATTACAGGCCATACTGTGAGATGAGTGTGTGGGTGTGTGTAGGGCTTCCCACACAATCCTGTCCTGTCCTCCTGATTTTTGTATGCTTAATTAGCTGGGGCCATGGAGAGCCAGCATGGTGTAGAGAACCAGCGTGGTGTAGTGGTTAAGGTGTTGGACTAGGACCTGGGAGACCAGGGTTCGAATCCCCACACAGCCATGAAGCTCACTGGGTGACCTTGGGCCAGTCACTGCCTCTCAGCCTCAGAAGAAGGCAATGGTAAACCCCCTCTGAATACTGCTTAACATGAAAACCCTATTCATAGGGTCACCATAAGTCAGGATCGACTTGAAGGCAGTCCATTCATTTTTTCATGGAGAGCAACTAATGTCACATAAGAATTGGCCCCATGGCATATATCCAATGAGCCTATACTACCGCAGAGAGAAAAAGCTACATGAGAAGCTACCATAATACTGCTCTATATAAATTTCACGTGAAGCATTGCTCACACGATTCAGGCAGGCCTGGCATTAGCACCCAGGATGGCTGAGCAAACACTAGAACACTGGAGAAAAGTGCTAGGCCAGGCCGTGCTAGGCCAGGCCACTCTAGTGCCACCATCTTCAATAGCCCCAACGCCTCTACGCCTTGCCCCCAATGTAAAATATCTCTGTGGTGGCAGCTTGTGGCTCACAGACATTTTGGTGAAAATGAAGGCTTTGTAGCCACCCAATGTGACCCAGGGCTTCCCAGCTTTGAGCTGAGGAAAAAGCAGAAGCTCTGCTACTTTCAGCGCTGCTCAAGCCCACACTGCTGCTCATTCCCAGCTGTCCCTGCATCTGCAAAGCTGTTTCAGGGGGCATCAAGACGGCATTTTGGGGAGGGCTCAGAGGACCCCGGTACTGGGTCCTGGCCCTGGATTTAGGTCCAGGCTTGCACACCTCGTGCTGATGCTCTTTTCTCTGAGTGGACATGACACACACAGAGAACACAGGGCCAGCAGGTGTGATCACCAGCTACATGTGAACTTGGAATGCCTGCACAGGGCAGCAGCTTTCCCTAACCTGGCATAAGGCATTCCTATTCTCCTTTCTAGCTTTAAAGAGCTACCAACAAAGTTCAGAAAGAGCCAGTGCGCCGCACACCTAGCCCCCACAGCCTAGTGCTGTGTAACATAGGGCAAGACCTAGGGCTGCCTTCGCCCTCCCCGTACTCTACTACACATTTATTTTATTAATCGTTTTATCCTGCCCTTGCTTCAGAAAGAGAGCCCTGAGCAGCCAACAAAATATACACGCACAGCTTCCACCTTTGGATATGCTAGACATCCAGCAGGCTACACCGAACAGAAACTATGTGGCTTGAAGGCAGCTGCTCTTAGCAACATGCTGTGTGAAAACAAAGTGCTGTGCCAAACCTTCTGGTAACGGAGGCCCTCAGGGAAGTGAAGGAGGTAGTAACTGATCCCTCTTAATTTTTTTAAAAAAATATTACTGACAACTGGTCAGAGGAAAAAAAGAATGATCCATCATACTATCTGGATGGGAAATATCTGGGTTTGCCCTGAAAACCATTTTTAGATTTTCTCTGGGGCAGAAGCCAAAACAGCCCATACAAAATCAATAGACAAATCCACATTTTTGCCAAGGTTGTGATTGGGCAACACCAGATAAGTTTATGCTGTAACTCAGGTCTTGTGCGCTTTTTAAAAAGTGTTTAAATAAATAGCCATGCCAATACAAACACAGTTCACTACACTCATATTGCAGGGAGTGATTTTCAGTCAAAATTCTACCACACAAGCCACCCTCCAGCTTTCAAAGGTCAATCTGTTAACACTGGCTCCTAAGACTCAGTCCCAGCTGAGATTCCATTGACTTGCAATAAGACATGCTGCACATTAATGTTTAAACATTTTAAAAATGAATTTTTGAAGACCCAATTTATAAATAGGAATTCCTGCTTCTACTTTTTTTTTTTTTTGAGGGGGGAAAATACTTCCTGCCCAGTTAGAGCAACAGTAAAAATCCTGCCTTTTCCCCATTTTTTCTGATGGGCAGCTCTCACTTCGGCTTTTTTCAGTGGTGAAAGAGGAGGGGAGGGAGCAGACAGACAGACAGGGTCAGGGAAGGTCTACCAAAACCTAGAAGCTCAAGTTGTCTGGCCCTCTAGTTGTTTCCCTTCTCTACGAAGAACTCCTGATACTAAGTACTGTTGAAACTAAGCAGGTGTGGACCTTATCAATGCCTGGATGGGCGAGAAGATAAAATTCTAAACTTAGCAGCACCTGGGCTGCCTGTAGGGGAAGTCACTGAGCTTTCTAAAAGCCACAGTAAAATAGACCTTTTACACCCAAAGGTGCATCAGATGCTATACTACAACCCCAAAAGTCTGAGCTAGAATGCTAATACTTGGACAAGTGTGATCTGCAACAAACTGCTGTAGTTTATCCTCACCAAGGCATGCTTTCTCCATTATATCATTAGGGGCTCAAACAGTCCAATTCGTTCCATCTCCCCTCATTTTCTGTTTCCAACACACACAGGGGTGTTTTTTTGTCTTTTCCTTGGGCTTTTGGAGGGGGGACGGGCGGGGGGGGACATGTGAATCCCTTGCTGTTCTCTCACCCTCCCTCTCATTTCTCAGTGGCACTGTTGTGGTTCCAATTCCATCAGCACTCAACCACCCAAGTTGGCTATCAAAAGGATGGTAGGGGGAGACAGAATTTGGAAACACTAGTAGTATTTGGGAGCTGAACTTGAGAAAAACTCATGCTTTTGAGTGCGAGATCTGAATATAAGATGCACAGTTATTCTAAGTGGTAGCAAAATTCTAATCTTAAAACAATTTCTTTAATATTCTTTAGTATGTAATGGGGGGATTTAGACCGAGAAACTATTAACTGATACAATTATTTTTTAAAAATTGTACCCATATGTAACTGGAAAATATTTGTCTGCTATCCTATTTCTTCTAGACACATGTAATAAGCCCAGGACAGGGTTAATGAGTCAAAGCAATCACATGCGAGTTCTTAAATACACATCGAGGATCAGATGAATGCCTAGTAAAATTCTAGTTCTGTGACCAGTGTAGTCACTTAAAACATTATAATTTGACTCAGTAAGCAGAGAGCATTAGTTTGCTTTAAATAATTTTCCCCCCTATAATTATTCAGTACTAAGACATTGTGTGTATACCTTCTTTTGAAGAGCTGGGGACTTGACTGCTACTTGATCCACAGGAACTGTAAAATGGCCCAGGACCATATGTTTCGTATGGCTTTAGAGTAGTCACTGGATTTATAGCATCTGTTTCAGAGCTCATGAGCCCTTGTTTGACTGGGAGGAAAGAGGTGGCTGGTTTGGTGTGTGAACATTCCTGAGGCAGCAGACCTGTATATCTGCCTGCAATATGTAATCTGCCTGCATCATTCCCTCTCCGATACAGGGCAGAGTCAGTATGTTCTGGAGCTAAAAGATTAGGCCTCACTCTTTTAGAAGGCAATCCATCAAATTCCAAGTTTATATTCCCTGTAGGTCTGTTACTGAGAAACTCTATTCCTCGATTGCTTGACCAAGCAGATTCATTCAACGGAGTCTCAAGAGAGCCATTGATGTTGTTACTTGCTATGCCTAATTGAGAAGCCAAAACTCTTGCTTTAAGATCCAGCCTTTTCCCTCTCTCCTGTACTGGAGTGCTACTAGGACAGTGGTGTATTTCATGCTGTTGTCTAGAGCTATTCACTTGACCTCCAATCATTTGCAGTTTGCATGATTTCAAGTTACTTGGTGTTGAGCTGCTGGAGTTTAACCCTGAAAGAATGGATGCTTTGCTCCGTAGAGTGGGTGCCTGTTTAACCTTCTCCACATGCAGGGATTTTGACTGGGTAGGCAAGGAAGACTTGATTTTCCCAGGGTTAAGAGGCAGAGGGTGCACATCCTTGCCCAAAAGATAAGGTGGGCATCCAGTACGTCTGACTTTAATAGCTGCCCTATTTCTGATACTATTTTTATTAGCAGTATTGGGGGGTTTATGCATCAACCGCCGGTGCATTGTTAGAACCTCTGGATATAGTGTCCGGTAAGTACAAAAGGGGCAGGTACTGGCTGCTATGGATCCTTGAGAAGAAGCAATTACTGAAGCATCACGAGAAGAGCTGGTGGATAAATTTAAAGGCTTTTCTTGAGCTATTAGTCTGCATTTAGTTGAGTTTTCTGCGATGCCGCTTGGAAGATCCATTTTGCCTTTCAAAGCACCAGTATAAAGTATACTTTCTGGTAACACACAATTCCTTTTCTCAGTCCTATCAACATGATTGCTTGCCTGAAGTTCCATTTCAATTTTTTCCAATTTTAAATTTTCAAGACAGGGAACTGATGTACCCTCATTTGAGCCACCAAAGTTTGTACCTTTGTTTGTGTCCTGAGTTATACTTTTTAGTGCGGTCTCAAAGGAGGAAAGCATTTCTTTCTGCTGTTTTACAGGTGGGCCTCCTTTAACATCTTTGGCATCTTCCAGCAGCCTTTTCAGATTTTTGGTTTCCGAAGCACAACCGCTGACTGGCAAGAAGCCCATCTCCTGAGAAGGTAACAAACCGTTACTGTTAATTTTCACATCTACTGCAGCTTCTGCTTGTTTGTCCTTGTGGTGTCTCTCCAAGTGATATCGCAAAGATGTTTTCTGGGCTGCTGCATACTCACAAAATTCACATTTGTATGGTTTTTCACCTGAAAGAGTTGTAAACAAAAAGTCAGAAATGTTATTTCCCTTTCTGCAAGAACATAACAGTTATATTTATAATCTCCTTCCCCATTTCCACTAAACATGCAAGGGGGAGCAATATTTTGCAAAAAAACCCCAACATTGACTTCTCTAACTGCCATGATATCTTTGATAAAGAGTATGTTTCAGTTGCAAAAATGTAAAAGATGGCAATTTTTCTAAACAGAAAAAATAAGTAATGGCAACCAATAAAGCACATAGTGCCAGGAGCTGCCCCAAGGTTCTAATCTTCCCTCTAAGCTACCACTGCTTTGCATGTGTGAGGTTCATGGCTAGCTTGGGATGTGTTCCAAGATTGAAGCATGCAACAGAAAGAAAAAAATGCCAAATGCTAAGGAGTTTCAACACATCCTTCTGGAATAATATAACATCAGAGACCTTCAGTCCCCATCCAATAAACACAGCAAGTGGCAATGCAACTTGAGTATTCCCCTGTCCTTCCACAAGCTAAGAGTTTTGGGTGGCTTTGTACCAGGGCTGGGAAGGAATGGTAATGGAGATGTCCACATCTCTGAAGTCAAAATGAATATGCGACAGCCTCTCCTTCCAACATACATACAACTTTTAGTAGTGAACATCACAGTTCTACATAATCTGAAAAGAGACTCGAGTCTTAAAAGGCAAGCAGCACTGCCTGTAAGTCTCTCTTATTCATAAATCCCTCAATTTCCAAGATCCTTTCCAGCCGGCTCATGATTCTGAACATTTGGAGTTAATAATGATTCTGAACATTTGGAGCAGTGTGCTATTAAATTAAACATACATGTAAATGGCCAATTGCCAAGAAAATCCAACACGGTCACATTTGACTTCAAAAGAGGAAACATCACAAAAATGAGGGGATTGGTAAAAAGAAAGCTGAAAAACGAAGTCCAGAGGGTCACATTCAAAACTGCTTGGAAGTTGTTTAAAAACACTATATTAGAAGCTCAACTGGAGTGCATACCGCAGATCAGAAAAGGTACCACCAGGGCCAAGAAGATGCCAGCATGGTTAATGAGCAAAGTCAAGGAAGCTCTTAGAGGCAAAAAGTCTTCCTTCAAAAAATCGAAGTCTTGTCCGAATGAAGAAAATAAAAAAGAACACAAACTCTGGCAAAAGAAATGCAAGAAGACAATAAGGGATGCTAAAAAAGAATTTGAGGAGCACATTGCTAAGAACATAAAAACCAACAACAAAAAATTCTATAACTACATTCAAAGCAGGAGACCATCTAGGGAGGCGATTGGACCCTTGGATGATAAGGGAGTCAAAGGTGTACTAAAGAACGATAAGGAGATTGCAGAGAAGCTAAATGAATTCTTTGCATCTGTCTTCACAGTGGAAGACATAGGGCAGATCCCTGAACCTGAACTAACATTTGCAGGAAGGGATTCTGAAGAACTGAGATAAATAGTGGTAACGAGAGAGGAAGTTCTAGGCTTAATGGACAATATAAAAACTGACAAAACACCGGGCCCGGATGGCATCCACCTGAGTTCTCAAAGAACTCAAAGGTGAAATTGCTGATCTGCTAACTAAAATATGTAACTTGTCCCTCAGGTCCTCCTCCGTGCCTGAGGACTGGAAAGTGGCAAATGTAACACCAATCTTCAAAAATGGATCCAGGGGTAATCCCGGAAATTACAAGCCAGTTAGCTTAACTTCTGTCCCTGGAAGACTGGTAGAAAGTGTTATTAAAGCTAGATTAACTAAGCACATAGAAGAACAAGCCTTGCTGAAGCAGAGCCAGCATGGCTTCTGCAAGGGAAAGTCCTGTCTCAGTAACCTATTAGAATTCTTTAAGAGTGTCAACAAGCATATAGATAGAGGTGATCCAGTGGACATAGTGTACTTAGACTTTCAAAAAGCGTTTGACAAGGTACCTCACCAAAGACTTCTGAGGAAGCTTAGCAGTCATGGAATAAGAGGAGAGGTCCTCTTGTGGATAAGGAATTGGTTAAGAAGCAGAAAGCAGAGAGTGAATGAAGTCGTGGGTGTGCTCTCGGTGCAATGAGCTCCTGGCTCTCCGGGAACGACTTCATTTCCTTGAGGCCAAGGTGGCGGACCTGGAAAAGCTGAGAGAGGCAGAGAGGTGTGTGGAGGAGGCCTTCAGGGACGTTATAGCTGTGTCCCACTCCAACGATGATAGCTCTCCTGCTATCATGGAGAACGATGGTCTCGGGGAAGGAGAGCATCCAGCTGAGGAAGAGGGAAACGATCCCTTAGAAGGGACCCATTCCTTGGGGGATGAGCAGCTATCCTCTCGTGCCGAGGATATATCTCCAGGGGGTGGAGGGATCCTTGTAGTGGGTGATTCGATCATTAGGAACATAGACAGTGGGGTGTGTGATGGGCGTGTAGACCGCAAGGTGTTTTGCCTGCCTGGGGCGAAGGTTGCGGATATCGCCCGTCGTTTAGATAGTTTGGTAGACAGTGCTGGGAAGGAGTCAGTGGTCGTGGTGCACGTTGGCACCAACGACATGGGGAAATGCAGCCGTGAGGTCCTGGAAGCAAAATTTAGGTTGCTAGGTAGGATGCTGAAAGCCAGGACCTCCAAGGTGGCTTTCTCTGAAATGCTACCAGTTCCACGCGCAGGACCAGCCAGACAGGCCCAGCTTCGCAGTCTCAATGTGTGGATGAGACGATGGTGTCGGGTGGAAGGGTTCGAATTTGTTAGGCACTGGGGAACATTTTGGGACAAGCCGGGCCTGTACAAAAGGGACGGGCTCCACTTGAACCAGAATGGAACCAGACTGCTGGCACTTAAAATTAAAAAGGTAGCAGAGCAGCTTTTAAACTGACTGAGGGGGGAAACCCGACAGGAGCTGAGAAAGGTCCGGTTCGGAATAAACCTCCCCCCTGGGATAAAAACCAAAGAAATGATGAAATTTTAAAAGGGGTAGGCCTAGAAGTAGGCATTGTGAGAGCAGGGGCACAGGATATAAATTCAGAAGAGCAAAATTACCACAGGCCTAACCACAAGTGCCAAAGAAACTTGAAGAGAGACACTGCTTACAAGTGCCTGTACGCTAATGCTAGGAGCCTCCGAACCAAGATGGGAGAACTGGAATGCTTGGTCTTAGAGAAGAGCATTGATATAGTGAGCATAACCGAGACCTGGTGGAATGGAGAAAACCAGTAGGATACGGTTATCCCTGGATATAAACTATATCGGAAGGACAGGGAAGGACGTATTGGTGGCGGAGTCGCTCTATACGTGAAAGAAGGCATTGAATCCAGCAAGCTCGAAACCCCAAAAGAGGCAGACTCCTCCACAGAATCGTTGTGGGTGGTGATACCGTGCCCCAGGAGGGACTTAATACTGGGAACGATCTATCGTCCCCCTGATCAAAATGCTCAGGGAGACCTTGAGATGAGATATGAAATTGAGGAAGCATCCAAACTAGGAAATGTGGTAGTAATGGGTGACTTCAACTACCCAGACATAGACTGGCTGCATATGTGTTCCAGTCATGACAAAGAAGCAAAGTTTCTAGATATTCTAAATGACTATTCCCTAGATCAGTTGGTCATGGAACCGACCAGAGGGACGGCAACCCTGGACTTAATCCTCAGTGGGGACCGGGACCTGGTGCGAGATGTAAGTGTTGTTGAACCGATTGGGAGCAGTGACCACAGTGCTATTAAATTAAACATACATGTAACTGGCCAATTGCCAAGAAAATCCAACACGGTCACATTTGACTTCAAAAGAGGAAACTTCACAAAAATGAGGGGATTGGTAAAAAGAAAGCTGAAAAAAAAGTCCAGAGGGTCACATCACTCAAAAATGCTTGGAAGTTGTTTAAAAACACTATATTAGAAGCTCGACTGGAGTGCATACTGCAGATCAGAAAAGGTACCGCCAGGGCCAAGAAGATGCCAGCATGGTTAACGAGCAAAGTCAAGGAAGCTCTTAGAGGCAAAAAGTCTTCCTTCAGAAAATGGAAGTCTTGTCCGAATGAAGAAAATAAAAAAGAACACAAACTCTGGCAAAAGAAATGCAAGAAGACAATAAGGGATGCTAAAAAAGAATTTGAGGAGCACATTGCTAAGAACATAAAAACCAACAACAAAAAATTCTATAAATACATTCAAAGCAGGAGACCATCTAGGGAGACGATTGGACCCTTGGATGATAAGGGAGTCAAAGGTGTACTAAAGAACGATAAGGAGATTGCAGAGAAGCTAAATGAATTCTTTGCATCTGTCTTTACAGTGGAAGATATAGGGCAGATCCCTGAACCTGAACTAACATTTGCAGGAAGGGATTCTGAGGAACTAAGACAAATAGCGGTAATGAGAGAGGAAGTTCTAAGCTTAATGGACAATATAAAAACTGACAAATCACCGGGCCCGGATGGCATCCACCCGAGAGTTCTCAAAGAACTCAAAGGTGAAATTGCTGATCTGCTAACTAAAATATGTAACTTGTCCCTCGGGTCCTCCTCCGTGCCTGAGGACTGGAAAGTGGCAAATGTAACGCCAATCTTCAAAAAGGGATCCAGAGGGGATCCCGGAAATTACAGGCCAGTTAGCTTAACTTCTGTCCCTGGAAAACTGGTAGAAAGTATTATTAAAGCTAGATTAACTAAGCACATAGAAGAACAAGCCTTGCTGAAGCAGAGCCAGCATGGCTTCTGCAAGGGAAAGTCCTGTCTCAGTAACCTATTAGAATTCTTTGAGCGTGTCAACAAGCATATAGATAGAGGCGACCCAGTGGACATAGTGTACTTAGACTTTCAAAAAGCGTTTGACAAGGTACCTCACCAAAGGCTTCTGAGGAAGCTTAGCAGTCATGGAATAAGAGGAGAGGTCCTCTTGTGGATAAGGAATTGGTTAAGAAGCAGAAAGCAGAGAGTAGGAATAAACGGACAGTTCTCCCAATGGACGGCTGTAGAAAGTGGAGTCCCTCAAGGATCGGTATTGGGACCTGTACTTTTCAACTTGTTCATTAATGACCTAGAATTAGGAGTGAGCAGTGAAGTGGCCAAGTTTGCTGACGACACTAAATTGTTCAGGGTTGTTAAAACAAAAAGGGATTGCGAAGAGCTCCAAAAAGACCTCTCCAAACTGAGTGAATGGGCGGAAAAATGGCAAATGCAATTCAATATAAACAAGTGTAAAATTATGCATATTGGAGCAAAAAATCTTAATTTCACATATACGCTCATGGGGTCTGAACTGGCGGTGACCGACCAGAGAGAGACCTCGGGGTTGTAGTGGACAGCACGATGAAAATGTCGACCCAGTGTGCGGCAGCTGTGAAAAAGGCAAATTCCATGCTAGCAATAATTAGGAAAGGTATTGAAAATAAAACAGCCGATATCATAATGCCGTTGTATAAATCTATGGTGCGGCCGCATTTGGAATACTGTGTACAGTTCTGGTCGCCTCATCTCAAAAAGGATATTATAGAGTTGGAAAAGGTTCAGAAGAGGGCAACCAGAATGATCAAGGGGATGGAGCGACTCCCTTACGAGGAAAGGTTGCAGCATTTGGGGCTTTTTAGTTTAGAGAAAAGGCGGGTCAGAGGAGACATGACAGAAGTGTATAAAATTATGCATGGCATTGAGATAGTGGATAGAGAAAAGTTCTTCTCCCTCTCTCATAATACTAGAACTCGTGGACATTCAAAGAAGCTGAATGTTGGAAGATTCAGGACAGACAAAAGGAAGTACTTCTTTACTCAGCGCATAGTTAAACTATGGAATTTGCTCCCACAAGATGCAGTAATGGCCACCAGCTTGGATGGCTTTAAAAGACGATTAGACAAATTCATGGAGGACAGGGCTATCAATGGCTACTAGCCATGATGGCTGTGCTGTGCCACCCTAGTCAGAGGCAGCATGCTTCTGAAAACCAGTTGCCGGAAGCCTCAGGAGGGGAGAGTGTTCTTGCACTCGGGTCCTGCTTGCGGGCTTCCCCCAGGCACCTGGTTGGCCACTGTGAGAACAGGATGCTGGACTAGATGGGCCACTGGCCTGATCCAGCAGGCTCTTCTTATGTTCTTATGAGTAGGAATAAATGGACAGTTCTCCCAACGGAGGGCTGTAGAAAGTGGAGTCCCTCAAAGATCGGTATTGGGACCTGTACTTTTCAACTTGTTCATTAATAACCTAGAGTTAAGGAGTGAGCAGTGAAGTGGCCAAGTTTGCTGATGACACTAAATTGTTCAGGGTTAAAAGAAAAAGGGATTGCGAAGAGCTCCAAAAAGACCTCTTCAAAGTGAGTGAATGGGCAGAAAAATGGCAAATGCAATTCAATATAAACAAATGTAAAATTATGCATATTGGAGCAAAAAATCTGAATTTCACATATACGCTCATGGGGTCTGAACTGGCGGTGACCGACCAGGAGAGAGACCTTGGGGTTGTAGTGGACAGCACGATGAAAATGTCGACCCAGTGTGTGGCAGCTGTGAAAAAGGCAAATTCCATGCTAGCGATAATTAGGAAAGGAATTGAAAATAAAACAGCCGATATCATAATGCCGTTGTATAAATCTATGGTGTGGCCGCATTTGGAATACTATGTACAGTTCTGGTCGCCTCATCTCAAAAAGGATATTATAGAGTTGGAAAAGGTTCAGAAGAGGGCAACCAGAATGATCAAGGGGATGGAGCGACTCCCTTATGGTTGCAGGATTTGGGGCTTTTTAGTTTAGAGAAAAGGCGGGTCAGAGGAGACATGATAGAAGTGTATAAAATTATGCATGGCATTGAGAAAGTGGATAGAGAAAAGTTCTTCTCCCTCTCTCATAATACTAGAACTCGTGGGCATTCAAAGAAGCTGAATGTTGGAAGATTCAGGACAGACAAAAGGAAGTACTTCTTTGCTCAGCGCATAGTTAAACTATGGAATTTGCTCCCACAAGACACAGTAATGGCCACCAGCTTGGATGGCTTTAAAAGATTAGACAAATTCATGGAGGACAGGGCCATTAATGGCTACTAGCCAGGATAGCTGTGCTCTGCCACCCTAGTCAGAGGCAGCATGCTTCTGAAAACCAGTTGCCGGAAGCCTCAGGAGGGGAGAGTGTTCTTGCACTTGGGTCCTGCTTGCGGGCTTCCCCCAAGCACCTGGTTGGCCACTGTGAGAACAGGATGCTGGACTAGATGGACCACTGGCCTGATCCAGCAGGCTCTTCTTATAGCATAGCTTTTAACCATCCCATCTGTCTTGAGGTCAGAACTAGGGGCTGCCATATTTCTTCAGCATATGAGTTAATTCATGGAAAGGGAATAAGCACCAAAGCCAGACTTATTCTTATCATGAAATTCTCTCCACTTCTGACTCTAACCTTCACACAGAAAATCCAGTTTCCTTTACCTGTGTGAGTTCTGAGATGAATATTGAGGTAATAGTTTGAGCGGAAATACTTCCCACAGTAGCTACATTCTCTGGAGGCTCCAAGGTTTTTAAGTTTTGCTCTTTCCACACCATCTTCATTTTTATCTTTGGAAAGAGGGAGAAAAGCATACACATAAAAGCCATGTTATAAAAGTGTAAAATGTGAATCCTGGATCAATGCATGTTTGGCACATACAATGACAACAGTATGCATTATTGTGACTACTAGACAAATATATGCACCATGCATCTCTTATTCACACAGCTCCTTCCCTCCATTCCTTCACTACCATTCAACACAATGTTAAAACACTGTCAACTGTATTGCCCTATGCACCATATTACAATTGCAAAAACGTATGAGTTAATTTTGAATTTGTAAACCATAAAAGGATGTGGGGAGACTTTCCACATGGCTGTCCTATAAGAACACAAGTTCTTTTCCCTTCAGGTTTTCTAAATTTCACATAACTTCTACAGGTTTCTATCTGGGCACCTGACAGCCAAGGACTACATGAGTAAAGTGCCTATTATAATGGGGGGAAGGGAGCTGCTGTTTTGAGTTTTTTAGTTTTGGGGTTCTCTTTTATTTTACACCTGCTTTTGATAGGTGGCCTGACTACTTTTCTTAATCCCCAAATGATCTGGTGCTACATTGTTCCAGGGAATATTGGAGAAAAAAAATGATAGTAATGACCAGAGGGGCTGAATTTTTTTTAATTTGTGGCCATTTCACACTCTCTCACACACTTCAGCTGTGCCACTGAGCAAGTGACAGCAATATATATGGTTGCCACCCCCTCCCATGTACTAGAAAATTGTAAGTGGTATGGTGTATGTGGGTGTAATGAGTTTGTTAAACTATCATTTCTAGTTGCAACTGTGACAATAGAACTACTGGAAAACACAAGAGTAACAAACCCAATACCATATGCTGGACAAGTTGAAACAAGTCTATTCCCTCCCCTTGAATATTAGGCAGGCGCCATCTCTGCTATCTTTTCGGCGCCTTTTGAAGACTTTCCTCTTTCAACAAGCATTTTAAGTTGAGACCTATCCCAGTCTGTGTCTGTGTTAGAATTGCTTGTTAATATGCTTTTTAAAAATAATGTTTTTAACCCTTTTTTAAAAGATATTTTTAAAGCTTTTTATAAATATTTTTAATGTTTTGTTTTAATATATTTTCAGGTCCGTTTTTATGATGTTTTAAAGTGTTTTTAGCACTTCTGTTTGCTGCCCTGGGCTCCTGCTGGGAGGAAGGGCGGGATATAAATCAAATAATAAATAAATAAATATTGAGATAGATAATCATTTTTAAAACCATCCCTATGGGAATTTTTTTTAGAGAAAACAGGATTTTATTTATTAGTTTAAATTTTGTAATGCTAGTGTCAAATGCCTTTATGTTGCATTTCCTTGCACAGGCCCTTCATAGTTTTGGAACAGAAGAATTCCACTTTCAAAAAAGTGAATTGTGTTTTGAATAAGAAAAAGCCCACCCTGACAAGTGCATGGTTTCCTATCAAACATTTAGAGGGAGAAAATCTTTGTTCATCTCTACGAGCTCCAATTCTTCATTAGATAGTCATATGAATGAAGTCACCCCCTCACTCTAGGTCCTACATGCAATTCCCAAGATTTAACACTAGAGGGTAGCAAGCACAGTACTATAATCACAAGGGTGTTTTAGGTGCTTATCAGTGACATTGTTTAGAGATGTAATTTCAGTTACCAAGAGTGACTGCAGAATGGTGGAGAGCACAGAAGACACAGGAAGGAATTGATGAACTTGATCATCTCAAAATTTTCCTATTTTAAAAATTAATTTACTAGCAATCAGGCACTGCTGACACAGCATCCTATATGATTACAACCCTATACATAGATACTTGTCCCTAAAATGTTTACAGCTCAACACCACTAACAAAGAATTGAGAAACAACTAAGTTTCTCTAGCTTTTATGGAAAAGAAACAAAAGTCATTCAACATCAACAAATTGCCTAGTGCTCCATTACACTATCCTGAACTACAGGTCTGTACACTGCTAAAATGAGTGAGATGCAATCATCTGTACAGGGAACATGCTGTACAATGTGCCTGTACAGAGGATTATGCAAGCATCCTTCCCTTAAGTGCATTTACAAGAAATAAATTATGCTGTGGCTTTTAAACAGCAAAATGCCAAGATCATGCACCTAAGAAGAAAAATCTCGCTCCGACAGTTAACTTTCATTTTAAAAAAGACATTATGTTTATTTAAATTATAAGTGAACTAACAAAATAAGTGAGCTAAAAAGGAATCAATCCTCTTGAAAATTGTCTTAGTATCTCTTACCTAAGGTCTCTATTAGTCCATCCTCTGATCCATCTTCAGAGCCTCCCTCCACTCGTTCTCCTGCTCCATTCTCATCCAAAGTCACAACATCTGGAAGGCATGCTCTTGGCTGCTTTCCTTCAACAGAACTGGTTTCTAAGTCATTCTTTCGGTCTCTCTTATGTACTCTTGAGTGAAGAACGAGCTGGTGGTACGTTCGAAAGGCTTTACCACACTCTGAACAATGTGTGGGCTTATCTTTGTTCTGCGACAATTTAGAATCTATCTCCATAGAAGGCACTTCACGACCAGGATATTTGAATTTGTCCTGTGGCATATTACCAATCCTTGCAAAACCTCCACTTTTGCTTGCCTTAATCTTCCCCGTGCTTTCAGTTTGGCTCACTTTGTTTGCATTCCAAATTTCCCCAAGCTCTTCTTTATCAGAAGAGGAGTCATCATTGTCTGTACTTCCCTCTTGCCCTGGTTCTTTTACTTGTCCATGGCCAATAGCAATTTTACCTTTGGTTGCCAGTTGCCACGCCTGGTATGTACTGAAAGGATCTAACTCTGCTATCCATTTCACAGACTTTTCTTGTTTGCTATTGCTAGGAGGCATACATGGTTTTAAGTTTAAAAACTGCAAAAATTCTTCCCTGGGTGATCTATTTCCTTTGCCACCTCTCTCAGCTTGTGGGCCATCACCACTGGCTGCTGAATCTTTGGTATGTACTTTGCTGTGCTCAATTAAACTTTCCTTATTTTGAAATAGGAAGCCACACACCATGCAGATTTTGTAAGGCGATGTAATGGTTTCAGTTACTTGGTCCTGTACAACCTCATTTATTGTTACAGGACTCTCAGATCCTTGTGGCGTCTTGCTTCTAGACCCGGGCTTACCAGTGTGTGTTCTCATGTGATTTTTGAGGAACCAAGGCTCTTTAAATCTCCTTCCACACACACTGCACCAGTAAGTGAAAGAGTCCTTATGCTTCCTCATATGGGCCTCAACATCAAAAGCCTCATCAAATGTTCGCCCGCAAACCACACAGCTGAAATCTTGGCTATCCTTTTCATTAACATCTGACAGTGGCAAGTCAGTTTTCACTTGTCCTTTATCAAAATGGCTAAGGTATTCCGCTTCTACACGCAGAACTGCTGGTTCACAAAGCGTTGGCCTATGCTGTGTTAAAACATGCTTACCAAGATCTTCTGGGTGCTTGAAAGTCTGATCGCAAAACATGCAATCCAAAGGCATGCATCCTTCTCCTTGCATTAAGAACTTGTCTTGCAAGTTCTTGTATGAGATTGTGTTGGCTCCTTTTATCGGCATAGAGGCATCATTGTTCTCCATACGTGAACCAACAGTACTGGCTATACTATCTGGCCCATCCATATATGCTAAAAGAGGTTGAGTTGGCATATTTCCTTTGTAGATGTTAACATGGATTGTGGACGTTTTGTATATTGGAAATAAGGCCACTTCAATAGTTTCCCACCTGTTTATTTGCAAATGTCCAAGTCCAGAGGACCATCAAGAGAGGCTTGTGCAATGTTTTTGCTCATCTGTAGGTGTAGCTTTACATATGCAAGACAAAGTATTTATAGAAGTGTTCCATTAGTTCTCCCAGTGAATGTATTGAATTGCTGATGCTCTCCTTCAATCCTTTTCTGCTCCTTGAAACTTCAGAAAAGCTAGCCTGCTTATACATCCACATGTAAAAACTTCAAATCATCTTCTTCTTAAGCCCGAGGAAAGGCAGAAACGGATTAGCAGCGTCAAGAAATTCACCACCTGAGGGGAGAAGGTTCAACACACACACACACACACACATTAAGGACAAAAAAGGTTTGAATAAAATATTTCTGTTTAAAAACAAGCTATTTTATATTATTATATTTTATTGTACATTTTACATTTTAAGAATTTTATTTGTTTTAAAAAACAGGATGCCTCCAATATTCAGATGAAGTAAGAATGGCACTGTATTAAACTACTCACTTAAGTCACCAGACAACCAGGAATGGCATGCAGGCGAACGTATGACATTCCATAAAGGCAAGTGAGTGGGCTAGTGGAAGAGATAAAGATTTTGCTAGGTTTCTGTGCTGGCCATGGAGAACGTGAAAGTCCTTTCTTCTCCCCAACCAGTATGGAAATGCAGCAACGCTTGTGGAAAAAGTAAAGAATGAACCATTTCTCTTGGGCAGTTGACTGCATGTATGAGCTGAACACAGAGGAGGAAAAGCTCCTTCATCTGCACCTAGCATAACAAGCAAGCAGGCTGGCAGAGGAGCAGGAAGCACTCCAACAGGCATTCTGCGTATTTCCAGTCTGCAAAGTGTTGTTTTGTTGTTGTTACACTAGCCTGCTTTCTATGCATAAGAGGGGCTGGCCATCCATCCTCCTACCAACCTCTTTCATGGAGTCAAAAGCAGGCAACTCCCCCCCCCATTTCTAGGGTTAATTTACAAGGCTGACTTATAAAAAGTGTCTTCTCTTTTAATTCTTCCAACACACATATTTACACACGTACAGTGTAATCAATATTACTCTTCCTAGATATCCATGAAGATTTTATAAAAACCTACTAATAGCTTGTCCTGGTGTTTTTTTAAAATAGTTCTGTGTAATCCATGATTAAGGAAGCATAACACAGCTACTGAATTCAGATTTCACTACATATTTATCTTTAAAATGATGCAACTATCAAAGGAAGTTACTAATTTCTGTGAGGAAACTGCCCCAGGGAGTTACTGCAACGCTCACATTATCTTTTATACTCGTATGGAGGAAACTGCCTTAGTGAAAAAATCTAGTAAGTTATAATTAAGGTTCTTTCACCTCCAAAATCCTATCACTCTACATTTTCATTCTGGTGAAACAGAATTCCACTCTGTTACAGAGACTGTTGTCTCACACACAAACCTACAATTTGGCTCATTTTATGCAAGCCCTCGTCTCACAAAAGTGAATGAACTTTCAATGTTAATTTTAAGTGCGAGTAAAGCTCTTATTCATGACAATATGCAACATCTGCTGTGGATAGTGCCCATCTGGCAGCCATTTTGAAGCCACACTTTCTGCTACTTCATCAGCCAGCCAACTCAGCAAATGGAGTTTCTGTCCTTTGGATTACTTAACAGCACATCTACAGCACCACTATCAGATAAGAGACAAACTAGAAGACTAATGTTAGTCCTAATATAAGATTGTGTGGGCAGCTGCATTTGTGTAATCCATTATAAAAAATTAACATCCTTGTATCTCAAGTATATGAAAGAGATAAGCAAGCAAAAGCAAAATTATTCTAATTGTATTGGTCCAGCTGAACTGGTAAACCAGCTTTGAAGGCACACATTTATTCCTGATAAAAAAATGGAAATTGAAAGCTGAACCAGTTGTACAAGGCCACATTTTAGCATAATTAAAATGGCATTTATATAGTGCTTCAGCTGAATTCTTGTACAACCCTGTAAGGTTGGGTCAGTATCACCACCACCTTATAATAACGTGGAGGAGGAAGCAGGGACCAAGGCTGGAAATAATGCTTTGAAGTCCACCTGATGAATTCACAGTGACTGAATTCAAACAGAGGACTATGTGCTTGTAGCTAAATCTCAGCCAATACACCAGCACATACAGTTCAAGAGGGACCAACTTCACCCCAGTTTGTGGGTCTTACTTGTATTTTTACCAAGTTCAGCTTTCTTTTCCTGTTCCGGGGTGGTGGTGGGTGAGACTTGAAAACCACCTTTAGATTAATAGATTTGGTCTAAATGGGATCACATGGAATGTTCTCTTTTTAATCTACACATTATATGGCACATTGATTCAACTTTTTCAGCAGTTTATTATTTATTTATTTATTTATTGTACTTATATACCGCCCCATAGCCAAAGCTCTCTGGGCGGTTTACAGTAACTAAACAGTAACAGTTGTTCTTAGTCCTACTTGCAACATTTCAGGAAGGTTGTTTACTGGCAATGCAAAGTCTGCTGTGCTGCTTAACTGCAGCAGAAGCATAGTATTGGATTACTGCAATGCGCTCTACGCAGGGCTGCCTTTGAAGACAGTTCGGAAGCTACAGCTAGTGCAAAATGCGGTGGCCAGATTGATAATGAGGACCAAGCGGTCTGACCACATAACACCTGTTCTGGCTCGCTTGCACTGGCTACCAATATGCTTCAAAGTGTTGGTTTTAACCTATAAAGCCTTATACGGCGCGGGACCACAATACCTGCTGGAACGCCTCTCCCGATATGAACCTGCCCATACACTGCGTTCTACATCAAAGGCCCTCCTCTGAGTTCCGACTCATAGAGAAGCTCGGAGGGTGGTAACAAGAACTAGGGCCTTCTCAGTGGTGGCCCCCGAACTGTGGAATAGTCTTCCCGATGAGGTGCGCTTGGCGCCGACATTGCTATATTTTCGGCGCCAAGTTAAGACCTTCCTCTTTTCTAAGGCGTTTTAATCTAATTTTAACTCAGTTTTAAAATTTGCTGTAATTGATTTTAGATTTCTTATTCTTTTATTTAATAATGTCATTTGTTATTTAATTTTGAGAATTGCATTATTTTATTGATGTATGTATTGCTATATTCGTGTTTTTGTAAGCCGCCTAGAGGACCTTTTGGCCATAAGGCGGGGTATAAATTTAATAAATAATAATAATAAAATAAATAGTAAAGAGCTAGCATGGCAAAATGGCTTCAGTCTGAGTGCAAGCGAACTAGGTACACACTTTTGCTCATAAAATTGCTCCCTCTTGCTTGATCTCTACTACTTGATGCAGTAGTTGTGAAAAGAGCTGACTTGAGTCATTACAGAAGTGAACATATAACAGTGATTCACACATGTTATATTCGCAGTAAGCCACAGATATTTTATTTAGAGTTAAAATGGCATACAAACGTTGTTGCATTAAAAAACATCAACACAGGACTGGTGTAGACACTAAGCACCAGATTGCTTAACCAAGGGAGAATACCATAGATTCCTGCATCACCTCCAGTTCCCATTCCCTTCTGGAGCACAAACTCTTCTTAGTCGGCCCAACATCGTCACTTAGTTTGTGCTCCAAATGGGAAGGAGAACTGGAGGAAATGCATGGATCCATGGTACACTTCCTTGGTTAACCAGGTTTACATCTTAATCCAGGATCCAAAACATATTATTAATAAGAACTGCTACATTTGTATCACATCTTTCCCACAAGAAGCTCAAGGTATATGGTTCTTCCACCCCTATTTTATCGTCACAACAATCCTATGAGGTACGTTAGGGATATGAGAGTTTGACCCAAGGTCATCAAGTGAGCCTCAAGACCGAGTAGCAATTTGGACATGGGTCTCTCAAGCCCTAGCCCAGCATTCCAAGCATACCACCACACTGGCTCTCTTGACTAAACCAAGAGAGTTCAGTCATCAATAGCATTATGCCCAGCAAACTTCAGATCAGGGATGGAGAACCTGTGGCTCTCCAGGTGTTGTTGGGACTCCATCTCCCCTGATCATTGGCCATGGGGGCTGGGCGGGATGGATGAAGACACTTGTAGTTCCAGCAACTTCTTGTGGGTCACAGGTTCCCCATCCCTGCATTACATGTTTGATACCTATTCTAGACAACATTTCTTTGCTTTTAGTCCCGTACACAGAATACAGCTTGAATATATATATCAGAAATGTGCAGTGTTCCCATGCACAACTGGTTCCAAATCTAAAATGATCTTGCCAAATATGCAGGTAGACCACAAATTCCTTGTGGTTTGAAATCCAGTGGTTTGAAATCCAGATGTTTTAGTTACTACAGAAGTAACACCCAAAACACCTGGAGGTTCGCCACTCATTTCAGTGTCATCCAAACCCACAATTCCACTCAGATCCTTTGTAATCCTTGATGAGATTTTTCTAAATGGGGTATATGTTAAGTTCAGGTTCAGAAGCTCCATTCTTGCACACAAAGAAATAAGCATGACAAATTAAAAACTCCTTAAAACCAAATTGCCACTCCAAAATTGGCATGTGTACCCACACACCTTTAGTGGCTCATACTCTAACATCTTAATTTTAACACAGAGTAGATGACAAGTCTTACAAGGGGGAAGATGTGACGACAGAAATGATCAGACAGTGACCCCAGTCTCTCTCCCACATCTCCCAAACAGGAAGCTTTTAGGAGCAGGAACTGAGCTTTTTATGTGGAAATGACACAAAGTACATCATGGACTGTATTGAAAACTGAGACTAGAAAATAAATGAACATGAGGATTTCTTGTATCCAATGCTCACTTCAAGCAGACAGTAACAGTTACTTTCCCCTTTAATACTTTTATTTATTCGGAAGTGGAACAGCCTACAATGAAGACTGAATATGAAAGAAGGCGCAAGGGTATGCCAAGTGTTGTGTGCTCTCATGCCATTTTTAAAAAAATGTACACCCAGAAAAATACCATTAAGACAAATTGGGATTATCTTTCCTCATTTTGTTGATAATTACTTTGTTTCTCTCGGGTCCACTGTGCCAAACCACTATCACCATGCAGTGCAATCAAATTCTTGCTTGTTTTAACCACAGAATTTGGGTTATGGCTTAAACCTCAAGTTCCTTATGCATCTAAAAGTGTAAGGGACAATGAATCAGAGTTGTGTGTCCACTTTCAAGCCAGAGAAGAGTTTGCTAAGAATTGGGGATCAAGGCCCACAAAATCCTCTCAATAGAGCAACTGTGCTAGGCATTAAGAGTGTGGAGTCAAGATACACAAGTACTCAGAAGGGTGAAGTTCATGTCACATCATGATGGGAAGTGGCAGAAACAGCAAGAGACACTGACACTGCTTCTTCCTCTCTCTAAACTGAATTCCAGTACTGAACAAAGCCAAGCCCCCTTCCACAGGCCTTTGGCATGTGGAGTAGATCCAAGGGAAGGGAAGGATCTTTCCTATCGCTTTACAGCAAACTTTGGAGAAGAACAGAAATTAAAGAGTTCTAAAAAACACACAATAATAGAGACAGAGTGAGGAGATTAAAGGGAATCTTTGTTCAGGATACACTTGAAATACCTGCATGAACTTTTTCCACATTACAGTGTCAGTCATGGGATTACCTTAGGATCAAAGCCAGAACTAAAAAGTAATGAGGCCTAACTTTCACTGTACGATGCCCATTAACTCAAATTTTTAAGAGGTGCTATTCAACTAGCTAGCATGGGTATAAATAGTTCAGCTGAATTTTTGAAAATAGTTTCACTACCCTATTCCTAAAATCTGGCAATCCGTTTGTGTGTACACACAAGGCATGGCATCATGCCCACTCCTGACAATGACACACATTTGTTGCCTACATGTGTTGCATCTGTGTGCGCATACATAAATGTAGGATGTCATCCAGCTTTTTTTTTTAAAGCAGTTTGAATTGCTTCCTGTTTTTCCTCAAAGGGAACCAATCATTCCTAGTGGTTTTCAGACAGGTGTATTCTGTCAAATGGCTAATTCTTGTTTTGTCTGCATTTCCTTAAATACTTACTATTCCCTTGGCTTCATATGTAACAAAAACACTTTTCCAAATTGAATTTAAGTCCATCCTATGATAATTGCACATTAAACTCATCATTTAGGAAAAAGCTACCAACATATCCTAGTAATGAAAAACATCAATGTTTCCTTAATTACTTCATCCAACAAGGACAATTGATTCCTCCCCCCCCCCCGTTACTTAAGTGTTTAACTATAAAGTACTAACAGCTTAGAGGATGAAATCATTTGCAGCCCTCACTGTCTGTCAGATGCGTGCTATATTTTCCCTCTGTAGACCTACTTAACTGACTTTTTCTTCCTGGACAATACTATTGTGTTTACAGACATTACCTTAGAAACTATTCATGTCAGCAGGACCTTAAATCTTAAACTAGATGTAAAGCTGTATTGCTTGTGTTGTTGTTCCAATACACAGAGTTCGGTCTGGTATCTTTTTGTTGAATAGTATGGGTTTGGAAGTTCTCTGCATAATCCAATGTCACCATTTGTACGGCAGAAGAAGAAAAAGTGGGGGGAATAATAATAATAATTAATAATAATAATAATACTACTATTACTATTATTATTATCGTTATTTATACCCCGCCCTTTTTCCAAACTGGAACTCAAGGCGGCTTCCAGCTTACAAACTGCAATGCTGTTTGATATTAAAATATCACTTTTTTCTCCGCAATCAGTTCTTGAAAGTTATGCATATATGAAGATACATTTTCTAATTTTGATGAGAAGTTACATTTATACTTTTAATAAACATAAACAGTCCAGTTTCTAGACAGCTTCAGATGTAAGATGTAATGCAATGCTACCTGGTTCAGATATGATTTCATTTTGTGTTAATGTGAAAACAGCACTAATTCCAGAATGTGGCACCTTCACAGAACATAATGCAGAACACTGCTGTTTCAGAAAGTTCTACAGAACAAACTGTGTTTCTAGAGTGTAGCTTAAGTTTGACATGGCATCCCTCTCTCATTTTTGAACTGGCATTGCAGCATTTAAAATCTCCCTGCTTAAACTTAAGGAACATTGAAGTAATTGCTTTAGGCTGCCACCACACTGCATCCTGCAAGAATGACATGATTTAATGAAACAACAGCAGTTTTACATGATCCATCCAAGTGTCAACAATGTTCCTTCAGTCTAAAGAGGAAATATTATGTTTTGCCTCACTATACTTGGTTCACATGGCAGTCTTTAAGACTAACACTATGTTACAGATGCCTTCCAGAGCTTGCAATTGGTGCCAATTCTGAATCAGTACAAGTAGTAGTCTGCAGCTAACAAGCCACCTTCCAGCCCTCTGCTTGTTGTACTCTAGTTGAGAAGAGCAGCCCTGCTGGATCAGACCAAAGGCCATTCAGTCCAGCATCCTGTTCTTACAGTGCCAATCAGATGCCTTTGGAAAGCCTGCAAGCCGGACCAGAGTGCAACAGTGCTCTCCCCATTTGCAGTTCCCAGCTACTGGCACTCAGAGGCATACAGGCTCTGACAGTGAAGGTATAACACTGACCTTATTGTAGGGCCTCACTTTTTCACACAGAAGAACAAGGACATTGCTTCCTAGCTATTTCCTTCCCTGTTCTCTTCTGATTCTAACAGCAAGCAAAATAGTTGACTTCAGAAAGGAAAATCGCTTGGAAGCAACTTCCTTGTGCCTCTCAGCAAGAAAGGGCATGGCTACTCTAGGGTGGGTAGGCAGCAGCAGCCACTCCAACTTCTGGGAGGCTTCTGTACAGGTGCTGCCTTATTAAAGACACAATGTGAGAGCCTATATTCACTAATAGGCAAAAACCCTTGCGGTTTAAGAATGTACCTATAGCCCACAGCTATTTCTATCAAACTTTAAAAAGCAGGGAAATTGGGCAGCTATAGTGAATGCACCAGTGGAGCAGGAGACCTGACCTCCTCTCTGAGATATTGTACTGCCCTACAAATTTGTCAAAATGCAAACACAATTTGGGTTGGTCTTTCACAGTCCAATCCACTTCCTGTGTAGCTTGGAAGAATTTGGTAACATGTGCCTCTGAGCATATGGTGAGTGGTGGCAACACTTGCCATCTCCAAAGATAGAGAATTATATTTTTGTATGTTTGTTGGTGTTCTTCTTACTTTGCTTCTTTCCTATGTTACTAATGTTTCTACAGAGAATCTAAACTAGAAAAGTTTATTTCCCTCATTATTCATCCTAGAAATCTGTGTCAAATTTATTTTTATTAATTTCAAAGCCTTTTTATTGGTCATTGTCATATGATGGTGAAGACAGCCTTTTTTCTGTTTCAGATTGGAGGTTATGTTCTATTTCTATTTTGGGTGCATTTCAGCGGAATCTGAAACTGCAGTTTGATGTAAAATCAGACTGATTACAATATGTTGCTACTTCAGCAATGACTCTAGCTGTTGGAAAAAAGACAATGCATATTTTCAGCCTGCTATGTTTAAACCACTTCATTTAAGGCAAGGTGGGTGCAGTCAATTAAAAACATAGATCACACCTAGAAGACGAGGGAGGGGAGGAAGATGAGGGAGGGGAGGAACTGCAGAGAGGGAGGACTGGAATGGGAGCAGGCAGGAGGGGGAAGGGAGGAGAAGGACAGGTTTGATCATTTGCATGTTTATTGAATACAGTGCGATTTACTCCCGTGCAATCATGCTTAGGATAGGTAAAAGTGACCGGGGGGGGAGGGAGGGAGGGAGGGCTGGAGTGGGCAGGGGAAGAGAAAGAAGGAAGAGGGGAGGAGGAAGGAAGAGGGGAGGGGAAGGAAGGGAAAAGCAGGTCTGATCATTTGCATGCCTATTGAGTTCAATGGGATTTACTCCTATGCAATCTTGGTTAGGATAGAAAAAACTGACCATGGGGGAGGAGGAGTGGAAAGGGGAAGGAGAGTATTGGTGGGGGGCAAAGGAAGGGGGAGGGTAGGGCAGGTTTGATTATTTGCATGCTTATGGAGTTCAATGGTATTTACTTCCATGCAATCATGCTTAAACAGGTAAAACTGACCATGGGGAGGAGGAAGAGGAGGGGGAAGGAGGGAATTGGAAGGGGATGGGGAGGGAGGCACAAAGGAAGGGGGAGAGAAGGGGCAAGAGGGAGGGGATAGGAGGGAGTAGAAGGGAGGGAGGGGATAGGAGGGAGTAGAAGGGAGGGAGGGTTTGATCATTTGCATACTTTTTGAGTTCAATGGGATTTATTTCTATGTAATCATGTTTGAAAATGGAAATGGACTGCCTTCAAGTCGATCCCCACCTATGGCAACCCTTTGAATAGGGTTTTCATGGTTAACGGTATTCAGAGGTGGCTTCACCCTTGCCTTCCTCTGAGGCTGAGAGGCAGTGAGTGGCCCAAGGTCACACAGTCAGTTTCATGGCTGTGTGGGGATTCAAACCGTGGTCTCCCAGGTCATAGTCCAACACTGACCCAGGGAAGGGGGTAGGGAGGGGAGGAGGAGGAGATTGGGTGGGTGAGCACTGGGCAAAAGGGAAGCCCCTTTCCTTTCCAAAAGGAAAACATTGTGAACAATATCATTGCTTTTCAGCATTTCCCCTACCTTTTTATTCTACAGCAGGCACATGTAGCCTCCCACCCAAATTTAAACCAAAGCTGTCCCTGGCCACATCCATACCAGGCCTTTATTTCACTTTGGACAGTCATGGCTTCTCTCAAAGAATCCTGGGAAGTGTAGTTAGTGAAGGGTGCTGAGAGTTGCTAGGAGACGCCCTGTTTCTCTCACAGACCTTCAGTCAGAGCGGCTGGCTGTTAAACCATTCTCTCAGGGGAATAGGAGTCTCCTCTCAGCACCCTTCACAAACTACACTTCCCAGGAGTCTTTGAGGAAAGCCATGACTGTCTCAAGTGAAATCAAAATCTGTTGTGGGTGTGGCCCCCTGATTAGCCAAGCCCAGCAGCTGTGAGGCTTTTAGAACACTGACAGTTGGTTCTTACTGAGCATGCCCCGTGTTATCATAGGCTGCCAGCCAAAATTTATTAAATTAATTAAAAATCAGCCAGGCATTTTTTTTAGCTTTTAAACTGCAGAAGATAAAGGTCAGAGTATGGGGCAAGGTCAGTATTAGGATTACAGGTACTCTGTGAATATGGCTGATTTTTAATTAATTTCAACAGATTATGAGAACTCTCAGAGAAAAAAGTCCAAAACAGCTCTGGGTTTTTTCTCTCTCTTTGAACTCTCTATTCTCTCTGACTGTTTTGTGTATTGGCATGAAAATTGAGAGGGTTGTTAAGCAAGTGTTTCTGAGTTCAGAACTATAAGTTTTGTAAGGTTTTGTTTTGAAATGAGTTTATGGGAAGCATCAGAATGGCATGGGGGTATTTTCAATTTAACATTGTGGAATGTGAAAAACCCACGCTGGCTATAGTATACAGCCACTCCTGTGGCTGTATAATCTGTTTGTATTCAGACATTTAGTTAGAAGTTCAACTGTGTAGATAAAGAATGTCAATTGGGAAAACACAACATTTTAGTCCAACACTGTTGTGTATTAAGCCTCTGCCTTATTAAACAAATTCCAAGAGCAATTAAGAGGCATTTCTGAAAAGTTAGCCAAATCACAATAGGTTCATACATCTCATTCAAAATTTCTAGTATTCCACAGTAAAACTGAGTAACAAATGCAAACTGATTATCTATTCTGCACTCAGCATTTAACATTTCATTAAAATTTGAGACATTACCATTTTAAAAGACCGGATTAGTAATCAGATTGAGTTTCCTACAGAAGATAAACTAAAAATCTTCATATAATTTTGTAATAATATCTATTTCTGTGTAATGCTAACAGTGAACATTTAAAAAAAATGAAGCAGAAGTTCATAAACCAACTGAACGTTTAACTTTTTAATTTTTCCTTCCATTTACTCAAACTAGTATTTACATAATGACATACCTAGATTCTAGGTAGTATCTATGATTCAGAGGCCAATATCTTTAAACACAAAAACAAAACGGGGAAAACATTTAAATGGGGCTTTGTGTATTGTACCTACACTTTATTTAGCGAATATATGCTGCCTAATTTTGGAACTTAAAGCATACTTGATTCAAAGGATTGAAATCTACTCAATGGGACTCAAAAACATCACTGTTTTGAGAGGAAAATAAGTTCCTACACATTGCTTCAGCTTCAGAAGAGATCAAAATAAAATTATTTCAGAGTGTGGGCATTTTACCACCTAACCCTCACGTAAATATTTCCAACAGCTGCATATTTTAACTTCAGAATTGTTTTAATATAAATTGGTCTAACAACTAAGCCATGACAGGCAAGTATCACTACAAGCACAAACTGTAAAGCCATAGGAAGTTATAGCCAACTTTGAGTGTTACACATTTTGGTTTCAATCGTTCACTGTCTCCATTAGGAAATGCTGTTCCTTTTCTTTCCTAGTCCAAACGTGGAACCAATTTGATTGTTTTTAGGTTTTGCTACTAAAGTATTTTATGTCATTGGGTTGCCAATGGGTGTCTCCATACACAAGTCCCAGAAGGGCAGAAAGTGGCATCTTCTTTGCTGTAACATATTTCATTCATTCATTCATTCATTGGTGATCACTCGTGGTAGAGTAAGATTGTCTTCCAAGATAAGGTCTTTGCTTGAAAAACGCCTGTGCGTGAATTTGTTTTATGTGGGGAGATCGGCGCACAACGATCAACACACAATCTTGATAGAAAAAGGCTTTGATCCAATGGCATGGATACCACGATGATTGGAAGTCTTTTATCTGCTGCAGCCTTCATCTGCCTTCACAGCCGTTGTAACGTACACATTGTTATCCTCCACCTGTTCTGCCGTCCAGGACTTTCTTGGATCGTTCTTTGTCTGGTTCCTCTCCCTTGACCTTACTGTCATGGATGACCCTGCTGGGAGTACATGACTCCTGACGACATCGCTCACAGGGTTCATTTGAACTCTCCCTCTCCCCAGGCAGAGAAGACAGTCCACCCTTAGAAGCCCCCTCCCAGCCACCATTGAAAGGAGTGCTGTTGTTGCTCTTCTGCCAGCGGTCCTAGTTGGGCCCACTGCATCCAAAGTCCTCCCACTCCCTCTGCATACCCCTGAAAATGAAATGGACTGCCTTCAAGTCGATTCCAACTTATGGTGACCCTATGAATAGGGTTTTCATGGTAAGGGGAATTCAGAGGGGGTTTACCATTGCCTCCCTCTGAGGCTGAGAGGCAGTGACTGGCCCAAGGTCACCCAGTGAGCTTCATGGCTGTGTGGGGATCTGAACCCTGGTCTCCCAGGTTGTAGTCCAACACCTTAATTGCTACACCACACTGGCTCTAGGATGAGAGAAAAAGCCCGCTGCAGAGCTGCCCACCCCTTCAGTCCTGGTCAGAGGAAGACTGACAGAGTCTGGGATTCAGCAATCTGCTGACACAGATTATCCCTCCCTGACCTCAGTAGAATGCTTTGTGCAAGATTTATTGTGGCCAAAGTTTCATGGGCTAGAGGCTCACTTTGTCAGATTCATGAAACATTGTCCTCTGTTGGCATATTTTTTTAATATAATCTTATTCATTGAGCGATATCTGTACTTTTTTAAAAAATGCTGGATAGCAGTCAACAATTGTCATTTTTCCTTTATTTCATTCTGTCAGTCATTTTGAGTGTACTTATTTAGAAAAGTGTGATAAATATTTCTACATAACTCCCAAGTGTATGCATAAGAACAGAAAAACCTCATTCACAACAATAATCACTCTGATTACACCAGCTATGCTAATTTAGCCCCTTTAATCAAGAAGAACCTTTCCTTTCCTCTCATTTCCAATTAAGTCCAAATCATATTTGCGGTAAAAGAGCTAGCAAAGCCTTAACCAAAACTGGAATCACCCCCTCACCTTGCAGAGCTAAATCAGCATAGCTAGACATATCATAATCATAACTGCTATTGTGAATTGTCACTTATCTTATTGTTTGTTATACATGGCTTGTTTGATTATCTGAACCATGCCCAGCAGTTTAACTATGGTTTGATTACTGCCAGCAAACCAGTCTGAAGCCATGGTTTGTTTTTTACTTACAAACCTTTGTTTGTTGTTATTATTATTATCAACTTTATTTATACCCCGCCGTTTTTCCAAATTGGAACTCACGGCGGCTTCCAGATAAAAAACAGATACAATTAAAACCTACCAAAGTTAAAAGCATATAATACATAAATAAATATAGACAGATATAATTAAAAAATGAACTCTAATTTAAAATAGCATTAAGCTGTTTCTGATAATTAAAAACTATACTCATAAAATCAGAATAATTAAAAAATAAAGAAGCAAGAACAATATAACCTTCTTTTGGGCCTATCCTTAGCCGCCTTCGGAATCAAAGTCTTGCTGAAATAAGAAAGATTTTACCTGTCGACGAAAGGACTGCAGGGAACAGGCCATTCTTATCTCCTTAGGGAGGGAATTCCAAAGCCTAGGGGCAGCCACTGAGAAGGCCCTATCTCGTATCATCACTAGTTGTACTTGTGCGGATCAAGGTATTGAAAGAAGGGCCTCTCCTGAGGATCTCAGGGCCCGGGCAGGCACATAGTTATAACTATTGCTTGGCATTATGTATGAACCCAGCACCTTTCTTTAACCACAGCTACTCCATTCCAGATGCTTTCCAAGTTACAAACACAAAAGGCAAGAGCAGCTGGAAAACAAACTGAGCTCTGGAGAAACAAGACATAATTTGATCTGTCAGACTAACTCATGGTTAACCACAGCTTTTTATGTGCAAAGGTGGTCACTGTATAAATTTAGGAATTATGTAAGACTGTCACAGACCTACTGCTACCCCTGGAATTTCATGTCCTTCTGGCCCTTCCTTTTGCACTTTCTTCCCCTTGCTACCTGTAGATATGTATGTATACTTATTTAACATTAATATCCCACCTTTCCTCCAAGGAACTCAAGGTGGCATCCATGGTACTCCTCCTCCATATTTTATCTCCACAACTAGCCTGTGAGGTAAGTTAGAGCCAGACACTTATCTCTTAGCTTAAGTCACCCAGTGAGCTTCATGGCTGTTTGGAGATTTGAACTCTGGCCTCCCAGGTCCTAGTCCAACATTCTAATCACTAGATTACGCTAACTTTAACGCCCTAAGCATCTAGCAAAGCATGCTCTAGCCCATGAAAGCTTATACCATAAATATCCTTGCTCTTTTTTAAAAAAAGTGTCACATGACTACACACCACACAAAGTAGGGTCACAAGTTTGCTGAATGATGTGGGCAAGAAAAATCAAGTATTCTATCACACACAGTCTTCCACCGATTTCCTATATAGACACTATCTGGCTAAATGCGAACACCTTAAATGAATTATTTCTACAAGCACTCCCACCATTTCAGCCAATTCAATCTGCACAGTATCAGAGCTGCCTCTCGGGTACATTTATGTGCCAGAATGTAGTGTCCAGAATTCAAAGTCACACAAGTAGTTCCGCATACCCAAGGGGTTTTTGGATAGGGGTCTCTGCCAAGCAACATAGAGGCTGGTCTTCTAAATGCTTTTGTATCCGATGCAGAATTACAAAAAGCAATTTGAGATATATCTTGAGGGTTTGTTAGTTGAGGTAGGGGGGGTCAAAATTCCACTACGATTTGGACTATTGGACTAGCCCAGTGAAAAGAAAGAGGCTGCGATCCAAAGAAGTATCCGGTCATTTCAATAGATTGGTCACATACAGTGACCACCACTTGATACCAGAAAAATATTAATGGCATGTAATGTGCCTTAGGATTGCCAACAAGGGACTTTGAATCTTAAAATTGTATCATCTCTTCCTTTTCTTTGATTAAGAAGATTTGATATCTATGTTCTCATTTAAAGTTTGAGAGAGAAGAACACTGTCACACTGGGAAATCTTTAGGATGGAGAGTTTACCTGTACTCAGCTTTGAACAAGGCACTAAACACATTCTAATTAGTAATGGAAATTCCAGCACACACAGAGTAGGAACCAATTAGTTCAGGTCAGCCTGACTCAGGGTAGGAGCAAACCACCCCTTTTGTCTTTTTGGATCTGCCTCTTGTATGGTGCATATGGATTATCTTCCCAATGTTTGGCCTGCATTTGATGGAATCAAGACAACACATTTCTGGATTTGGAAAAGATACACTGTGGGTGTGAAAAAGTTGTTGTTATGTGCCTTCAAGTCGATTATGACTTACAACGACCCTATGAATCAGTGACCTCCAAGAGCATCTGTCATGAACGACCCTGTACAGATCTTGCAAGTTCAGGTCTGTGGCTTCCTTTATGGAATCAATCCATCTCTTGTTTGGCCTTCCTCTTTTTCTACTCCCTTCTGTTTTCCCCACTATTATGGTCTTTTCTACTAAATCATGTCTTCTCATTATGTGTCCAAAGTATGATAATCTCAGTTTCATCATATTAGCTTCTGGTGACAGTTCTGGTTTAATTTGTTCTAACTCCAATTATTTATCTTTTCTGCAGTCTGTGGTATCTGCAAAGCTCTCCTCCAACATTTCAAATGAGTTGATTTTTCACTTATCCGCTTTTTTCACTGTCCAACTTTCACATCCATACATAGAGATCGGGAATACCATGGTCTGAATGATCCTGACTTTAGTGTTCAGTGATACATCTTTGCATTTGAGGACCTTTTCTAGTTCTCTCACAGCTGCCCTCCCCAGGCCTAGCCTTCTTCTGATTTCTTGACTATTGTCTCCATTTTTGTTAATGACTGTGCCAAGGTACTGATCATCCTTGACAAGTTCAATGTCCTCGTTGTCAGCTTTAAGGTTACATAGGACGTTCAGCTATAGTCCTGCTTTTCTTCATTCCTCTTAACTTTCATCAGCATTTGTTTCAAATCATTACTGGTTTCTGTTAGTAGTATGGTATTGTCTGCATATCTTAAATTATTGATATTTCTCCCTCCAATTTTCATACTTCCATCATCTTGTTCCAATCCCACTTTCCGTATGATATGTTCTACGTATAGATTAAACAAATAGGGTAATAAAGTACACCCCTGCCTCACACCCTTCCTGATGGGGAACCAATAGGTTTCCCCATATTCTGTCCTTACACTAGCCTCTTGTCCAGAGTATAGGTTGCACATCGGGACAATTAGATGCTGTTGCACCCCCATTTCTTTTAAAGCATTCCATAGTTGTTTGTGATCTACACAATCAAAGGCTTTGCTGTAAGCTATGAAGCACAGGGGGATTTCCTTCTGAAATTCCTTGGTCCATTCCATTATCCAACATATATTTGAGACAGAGCTTGGAAAAGTTACTTTTTTGAACTACAACTCCCATCAGCCCCTGCCAGCATGGCCACTGGATTGGGCTGATGGGAGTTGTAGTTCAAAAAAGTAACTTTTCCAAGCTCTGATTTGAGATATGATCTCGGGTGCCTCTTCCCTTTGTAAATCCAGCTTGGATGTCTGGCATTTCTTGCTCCATATATGGTAAGAGTCTTTGTCGTAGAATCTTAATTTAGTTGCATGGGATATTAAGGCAATAGTTTGATAATTACTGCATTCCCTGGGTTCCCATTCTTTGGAATTGGGATGTATATTGAACGCTTCCAGTCTGTGGGCCATTCTTTAGTTTTCTATATTTGTTGACAAATTTTTGTCAAACTTTGGACAGATTCAGTCTCAGTAGCTTGTAGCAACTCTATTGGTATGCCATCTGTTCCTGGTGATTTGTTTCTTCCAAGTATTTTAAGAGCAGCTTTCACCTCACATTCTAAAATTTCTGTTTCTTCCTCATACGGTTCCTCCATGAATGAATCTGTCATGCTGGCATCTCTTTGATAGAGTTCTTCAGTGTATTGCTTCCATCTTCCTTTTATTTCATCTCAGTGAGTCAGTGTGTTCTACTGTTGATTATTCAACATCCCTACTCTTGGTTTAAATTTCCTTTTAATCTCTCTAATCTTTTGGAATGGTCTCTTGTTCTACCCTTTTTGTTGTCCTCTTCTATTTCTGTAGAATAACTATTGTAATAGTTCTTTGTCTCTACATACTAGTCGCTGTATTATTGCATTTAAGATTCTAACCGTGCTTCTGTCTCCTTTTGCTTTCTTTCTCTCTTTAACCATTTTAAGAGTTTCTTCAGTCATCCATTGTGGTCTTTCTCTCTTTTTAACTAGCGGTATTGTCTTTCTGCACTCTTCCCTGATCATGTCTCTGACTTCACTCCATAGTTCTTCTGGTTCTCTGTCAACTAAGTTTAAAGCCTCAAACCTGTTTCTTATTTGATCTTTATATTCTTCTGGGATATTATTTAAATTGTATTTTGGCATCATGATTACTTTGTTGTTCTTCTTTAGCTTTACTCTGATTTTTGATACGACCAGTTCATGATCTGTACCGCAGTCTGCTCCTGGTCTTGTTTTTGCAGGAAGTATGGAACTTCTCCATCTTCTGCTACCAATTATATAATCAATTTGATTCCTATATTGACCATTTGGTGATGTCCACGTGTACAGTCGTCTTTTTGGTTGCTCAAAAAAATGTGTTTACAAGAAACAAATATTTTGCCTTTAGCGGGAAGCTTTTTTTAAGTGCATTAGTTCAAGGAAAACAATATCCATTGAAGTGATCCCTGGACAATATTTATTATTTGGTAATACTTCATATGTAAATGGTGTAGGGTGGCAGTAGGGAGAGAGAGAAGAAAGGGGATGTAGGTTTGCTCTCTGTGTGCCATCGTGTTCTCATTTAAAGAAGTGCTACCCCTTACAAGCATGCAACCTACACTAGCAAGTGCTCAAGATAGCAAGATAGTTTTAAGTAAAGCAATACTCTTTACAGTTTCCATCTTGGGAGTTCTCTTTCTTATGAGACTGAGCAGCACCTAGAAATTTCTATATCCTCTCTGAACAGGAGCTACCAAAACTGTTTTCTCAGATTAGCCTTTTAAGAGGAAGATTTTAATTCTTACATCCCACATATAAAACTCATGTCATTTTAATAATAAGATCAAGCTTTCTTAAAGCCCATCAAGCATAATTCTGTGATCAAATATCTCAATGCCAATATACCACATCTATCCCTCGGCTGAGAACAGTCAGATTAACTACTGAAAATTATTTGTATCAGTTTATTTCAAGGCATCAACTTTTTAATATAATACAACCCAGGCTTTAAGGCTCTCAGCTGTTTTAAAGAAACCCAAGACTGGCACATAGTATCGAGTTTCTTTCTAACGCTGTGTGTAAATTGCAGCAAGGAATCCTACTAATACCATTACTATTTAAGTCCAACAATGAACAAAATGCCACAATCTTTCCTCAGAGAAAAACAGGTAGGAATACCAGTTTTTAATACTCCTACTGCCCTACACCACTTAAGGTAAAAAAGAAACAGTATGTTTGGTCCAATTTGAGTTTTTCCAAACCAATTTACTCTTCCAAATAAGCCATGTAATACAGTTATACTTGGACTCTACCATTTAAAACTGCAACTTTATTGCATGTCTGAGTGTACCTCAACGTAAGAGCCTGCTGGATCAGGCCAACTGCCCATCAAGTCCAGCTCCAGTTCCCAAAGTGGTCAACCAGATGCCCATGGGAAGCCTGCATAGCAGAACCTGAGCACAACAGCACTCGCCCCTCCTGTTGTTTCCAGCAACCTGAAATGAAAAGGAATGAAGCAACAAAACCTTGCTGCTTTCCATATGCAGGGTTGTTATTAAAAAAACATGGGGGAGGCACATAAACACATGATCCACCATCTGTACAATGAAATTGTTAATTCCCAGAGTTCTGCACCACTTTGTTCAACTAAATATATGAATTGTCTGAGTCAAAGGTAAAACAGACTTGATAGGCAATAGCCAATAGATTGGTTTTAATTAAGAGCCAAATAATTAGAAAGCCCTCAGAATGAATTTTCTGCTAGATATACCACATCACATTGCAGATGGGGAAATCAAATGTTTGAATACTTTAAAAAAAAATAATACAGGTGAAGAATGAATAAACAGCAGCTTCCTGCAAGTATAAAAACTAGCAAACATTTTGTATGGAGAAAGCATTCCGCTGTTTGATTCTCCCACCTGCACTCTGAAGTGGTATACTCCAGCAACATATTCATAATGTGGGCCTATTACTGATAAGAGTGCTTCTTTGAGTGTGCCACTTTAAAGTTCATACAATATATGTATATGACAGACAACTGGGAATGTCTACCATTGGATGTTGACTTCAGAATGCAGAAGAAAAGTTGTAGCTATGTAGTCTTGTCGAGGAATGACCAACATGCAACCCAAGTCAATAACTTCTATAGAAATTCTATATTAATAGAGAACAACTTTTATTATTAGCTACAGCTTCAAAGGATTATCACTATTTTGATTTGCTGTCAACTATTCCAATAAAACCTAAATCTATTGCCAAGGTTTCCCTGAAAAAGGCCACAGGAAGCAATTCCCAGGTTTTTACAATTAATCACCCCACAAAGCATTGCAGTACAACTAATATTTAGCAATATGGTTAGTTTGTTCTTTATAAAGACTGCTATGACCAACCCAGCAATACATCAAACATAAGGCCCTAGATAAGAGGGCAATAGTTGGTATTTGTGTTGTTGTTTTTACCAAACAACCTATGCTCTTTAAAATGGTCACTTTCACCCTCAGTTACCTAGCATACACTACAAGCAATTTACCGAACTGCTTACTTTCAAGCCATATAGTTACAGTCGCTCAACCTTAACAAGTACAAAAAGTATATTTCATTAAACAACCAAGAACATGATCTTCAAGGCATCCGTGTCGTTCAAGAGCCCAATCATCCTTGAAAACAAGGGCCAAAGAAGATTTCCTAGTGGGTAAAATGATTTACTGCACTATTTTGAGTGTTGCATGAAAGTATGTTGCAACATGTTTGGTTCTATTCCAAGTTTCTTCTCTAGAGTTTCCTTGTGAGACCTACAAGCAAAATGTATTCACTAGAAGGCAAAAAACATTTTGTAGATGTTTACATGACACAACAATATAAGGTAACTACCTTGTCTTCTCTCATATCTCAGGTTGGGGAGAAAACACAAGCTACTGCCTGCCACCTAGTCCCTACTCTAGATTCTGTGTAGGCTACAGCCTCTAGAGAGGATCTCCACTTCCTTTTAGGAAGCCAGTTCTACATTTAATTTTTAGAAGTTTCTATGCCTCAGGATTTACAGAGCACCAAGGTACTATATCTGAAGCAAAACCAGAAGACAAGTACTCTAAAAGCACGATCCCATGCATGTTTGCTCAAACAGCCCACTCTGTTCAATGGAATTTAGACCTATATAAGTGTGCATAGGACTGCAACCTAAAAACATCGGTTGCAAGCTCTATATTTCTAAACCAGAACTGTTATTTTGAATATTTAGAGGTTGATAATATGATCTCCTTTTGATCACCCCAACTGGTTAACAGACTCATCTGACAAAAAAGTGATTTGTCACATTATCTGAAGTGCCAGGAATTGTTCCCTGTAAAATGGAATGTCCCTTACCATCAGGAACAAACTGAAGCAAGCAAGTACTAGAAAAGTTAACCTGGCTTTTCCAACACACACAAACTGGCAACACAAAGTGCTATTTGCTGACCTCTTTTGCCATGTCATCCAAGGATGCTAACTAAAGCTGCTATGGCTGATGTGAACAGTTCAGGAGGTTGAAAAAGGAGAAAATTTCTATTCTTGGAATTCCTCCAATTCTTGGACAGACCAAAGGATTACTTGCTTAGAGCAAAACATTCTTTAACTTTATTATGAACCAACTGTAAAAAGTGTAAACCAAGAATTCAACTAACTGCTGATCAATTACAAAACAGATTTTTAAGAACACCCACATGTGGCCCCAGACTGAGAACAGGAACAAAAACAGAAATGCTCCCAGCTCACTTTTGGTCTAGTAAACCTTAATTTACAATTGTTAAGCCACATTTACACACACAAGCTGTACAGACTGCTCACCCCATCCTTAAGGTCCAAAAACTTGATTACACAGACATTTATACAAACATGTTTTTCACCAATTTAAATCAGCATTTAAAACCTCTGAAGATAGGATCTATGCTTTATGCTTTTTATTCCTTTTCTGTATTATTTCTCTGCTATTTTTTATTTGCTGGAGCCTTACACAGATGTGAATGTCATTAAAAATGTTCAAAAAGTGTTCATAATGAATAAATATCTTTTATGCCAAAGGCACAGCAAATGTAATTATGTGAAGGGGGGCCATTGTATTGGACTCCTGATGTTCTAATCAAGAGAATGAGAATAAAGGAGAGCTTGTAAGCTTAGTAATGGCAGCCCTGCTGTGGCAGAAATTTTGCTGATTTTCTACATTTAAATAGTAGGCTGAATTGGAAAGGATGACATGAGATAAATAAGTAAATGACAGTCCAATAGCCGTACTTATTCAATCATCTGAATCTCAGTGGAAGCAAGTAAACTCGAAGGACAAGCTTCTCTTTCAAATTTGCCTAAGTTAGGAAAGCTTAGTCATTTTAACTATAGGTAAAGGGCGGAGAGAAGTCATTCTCCAATAGGGGTTTTTGTGGGCATGGCATGCATAACATTTCTCCATACCTGGCATAAAACTAGTGAGGATTTTCTCTTTTAAATATTTGTTTTTAAAAATTAGGCCATACTTGTTACTACTTCCTTGACTTTTAAAAGGAATTACAAAGTTCCATTTTTACACAACTGCTACCACACTGAAAACCAAATGAGATCTGTAATCCCATTTAACTATTTTTTCTAGACAACATATAATTTGCACCTTGATCCTGAACACACTACTTGGAATTATTTATTTATTATTTATTTATTTTATTAAATTTATATACCGCCCCATAGCCGAAGCTCTCTGGGCGGTTCACAACAGTCATACATCAAATACAATAAACCACATATTTAGACAATTTAAATTATGCCATACTAAGGGCAGTGGGACTTACTTTCAAGTAACATGATTAGGAACAGGGATGTGATTTTCATTTTGATGGTGTATGTGTGTGTAAATATATATAAGGAGGCAAAAAAAACTTCAACCATGTAATTCTATGGATGCAAATATAGCAAGAGGTGCAGATAAACATTTGAGAGGCTGAGACTTTTATAAAAAATCCTAAAATGTAACCAACAAATGTAGAAGAATAATGAAGAATATCTTTTTCCATCCATATCCCCAGTCCCCACCAAAACAAAGAAGATATCCCAAGTTATCCAATAGCTCTCCATCTGGAATCTAACACAATTCTTGTTGAAGGAGTCAGTAGCAATTCTCTTAAAACCCCTATAAATGCTGACTCCCATTACAATTCTACATTTTAGGAACCACAAGTTTATAAATAACAGTCCTTAATTAAAACAAATCCAGGAAATGGCTCCCCATCCACTCTAAAATGGGCTACCATTATAAGAAAAGCTGTGGTTAAAAAACAAAACAAACCCAGAAAACCCCAACATCTATAGGTCATGAGAAAGTTACTTATATTGAACCTTTGTAGAAAAGACACCTATATTTTAAAATATGCATGCAGTATACATAAGCTGGGGAAATGTATTCAGCATTGGTCTTTATTTCCTTTAAGACAGCATGGATGAATGTCAGGAAATGAGCTCCTCAGTGGTCAATTTAAAGTCAACCTTTTCTTTAAAGGGGACATTCAATGTTGCAATTTTGTTTCACACAGAATTTCCAGAGAGAAAAGTACCAAAAATAAGACTTGTTTCTCAGCAAGAATCATCAGCTGCCATTAAAGCCACACCTTAAAAAGTTCTTACCACACAGCAGCCAAGCAAGTACAAACTAGTGGTGGCTCTTTTCAGAGCCAAAACAGAAGCAGAGTTAAAAGTTAGGATGATTCGATATTTTAACATCAGAACTTAAAAGAGCTGTGGTAAAGGCAGAAATATATGCCATCATGTTTTTCAAAGATTCTAAATGCATGGTTTGTGGGTGCTTCTTTTCTTTTCTTTTTTTACACAAGTGTAGTCTAACAACCTTTCACAGGAATATAAATATTTAACATTTAAACCTGACAACACAGCACTAAAAGATAAAATGCCTTCCTGCTATGAGCAATAGTGCCTCAGAACTGGAAGGCAGCTGTTGTTCCCCTGCTTTCTCTTTTGTTGCACCTAATCTCATGTCAAGTCATTCAACCAGCTCCAAAGCGATGAAGACATAATTGAATCAACCTTATACAATTATTTTTTTAAAAAAATCAGATCTGTCCTTAAATAGCAATATGCATATCTTAATTTTTTCCAAACAGGCCTACACTCTTCTCCCTCTCCAAAAACCAAAGACAAAAAAACTCCTATGCATGTATGCATGCACACACAAAATCACAATGAAACTGAAGTCAACAACTCTTAGGCTTTACAGAAGAGAATATGACTTGATACATCAGATCAATCAATAGTCCACTGTAACATATTCTCGGCTACAGCTGTTTCTTCTGCATGATCATTATTTGAATAAAGCCTCAAGAGTCACATCACTTCAAGAAAACTAAGGGAATTCTCCCCCCTCTCTCCCCTCCCTTGAGGTTTTTTATGCAACATATACATTTCAGAATTCTTTCAAGTGGGAGTTCTTCATACTAAAAGGTAGGAACTGATGATCCATCACAAGCTGGAATACTGAGTCATCAATTCACATAAAACTGTGTGTGGGGGGGAGAGGAACAAACTCCACCCACTTTCCCTCCCCCACCTCCAAAGACAGCAGTTTAACCTACTTATTTGAGGCAATCCTTTCATGTTGACCAAGAAAACATCTAACCATGAACAGTCATCACATGTTTTTAAAAGGGTGATCTCCAATCCCAAATCTACAGAAGAACCCTGAAGTGTAACAAAACATGGCGAGAAAACATTTGCAAGCCATTGTTATAAGCACTGGGCTCAGATACCTTTGCAGACACAAAAAACAGCCCCAAGCCGCCAACAAAAGTGGTCAGCAAGTCAATGCCTGCTATTCAATTTGTAGTTAGGCATTTTATTTCTCTGCCTTCCTGAACATATCAAGCAAGCTTTTCAAGGCCTAATACATTGTGAAGAATGATATGACTCTCCTCCCCCCATTTTTGTGTGTTATTTCCTTCTGTTTCTTCACATACAGAAACTTCCCTTTTCATTCTTCTGTAAAAGATTTCACTTCATCTACACGCTTAAGGTTCTATTTCTGCTTTTCACTATATATTAGAAGTGGTATATATTTTAGCTTTCAAGGTCATTTTAGAAAGGACAAAAATTTTAAACACACACAACAGTAAACTCTTTTTGCTTTTCTTTGTAAACAATCTAAACAATAGTATACTGGGGTTATTTACTTTTCAAATCCAAATGCCTTTCAGCTAGAAAACCAACACAGAAATTTTGCTGGCCACTACTTCAAAAACTCTTACACTTCAATTCAGATACTCACAAGGGGATTCATACACAGCACATTATAAAGGGGGAGGGGTGAGCTCAGGAGAATGCATGTGGAAAGACTGCTTTTGGCGAATGGAATTTGTTTATTTCAACTACAGGAAATCAAACATACCCCAAGTGAAGCCAATAATTAATGTTTCCCCATATCTAGGTAAGGTATCAGAATACGGAAGTCAATTCACATCACCAAACACTCTTTATGAATTTGTATTCTCCTCCTCTTCTAGCAAAGTCTATTGTTGTTGCAAGAGCCAAGTAGGTAGCTTAATTTTTTTCAAGAGCTCTTTTCTTCCCCCCTTTTAAAAAATCAACATGTATGCATGTGTGTGTATGTACATACACACACACATATATTAAGAAAAATAATTAACTCGGCAAACGCTCGGGGGCAGATTAGGTTCCGCATAAGAAGCATTCAAAATGAAACTAACAAAAAAAGAATCAATAAACTTTTCATTAGCAAATCTGACCCTCAAGCCTCCCAGCCCCCCACCCCCCCCCCAGCCATGAGCAAGACACATTACAAACCTTTCCTCCAGGAACATCCCTGACTCACAAAGAAGATCCTCCCTCTCCCCCCGCCCCTTCCCCCTTAAGATCGACATATCGAGTATTGAAAACAAATACCTATGTCTATAATGGAAGTTTCAAACATCTCCTTGGATAGCAGGGAAAGGAGGCGGCACACGGAGTGGTGGGGGTAGGGGTAGAGAGAGGGGCTGCAGCCGGCAAAGACGAGGCAGCAATCACACACAGCAAGAAGTTTAGAGGAAGCGGGGAGGCTAATCTTCTTCTTCTTCATGCATTTATCTTCCTCCCTTTTGGTGGCGGATGGGGTGAAAGAAAAAGAAATCTAACATAACGAAGAGACCTTTAAAAGAGGTGGCGTTTTGGAAAAGGTTTTACTATACCTGCTGCTGATCTCCTCTGCCTAGTGGTGGGTAGTGGCGGTGGAAGAAGATAAAACTGACACAACAGGAGTTGCTGTGTTTGAATGAGAAAGAAGAGAGGGAGGAGGGATTCTTGAGGGAGGGGGAGGAGGAAGAGGAGGAAGAAGGGCTATTGGGAGTTTTTGAAGCTTGTTGCGTGAGCTACTGCCACACATACACACCTGATCCTTTCAGATTCTCTCTTCCTGACACCATTTGGGGAAAAGAAAGATTTGGAAAACGGCAGGGCAAGAGGAGAAAGAGGCTTCGAGATGCTGTAATAAGGACACTGCTAGAAACCCAATTTTGAAAAGGATGGGTGGGGGAGAGAAGTAGAAGGTATATTCCCCCTCTGTGCAGGCAAACGCACACCTGTTCATTTTGATTGTGTGTGAGTGTTTACAGCAGTTAATTCAACATGGGAGGAATTATATACTGCCTTTTAAATCCAGAAATGTCCAAGGAAGCCTACAAAAGTAATTTTTATTTATTTTTATATGTTAAACGTGTATCTTGCTTTACTTTCAAAAGAAATCAAACAGTAAAATGAAAACACAAACAAGCACACAGTAAGATATCAATTAAAGTACACAAAGGTGTTCAACCCATCGCCAAAGGTGGTTCTCTCCACAATCCCTACATGGTTTCAGGATGGGATTATGATCCCCTCGTGATATATTTTTTATGTGTGGCATCAAGTGTATCTGCATTTGTCTACATGGCCCTCTCTATTTAAAACTGTAAACACCTTGGGGTGTGGACTTTTTATTATTTAAAGTTATATGCCACTTTCCCATTAAAATATGCTCAAATTGGCTCACAACAGAATATGCAAATCACTACATTGTTACAGTAACAATCAACTATTAAATTATTTCAAAACGTATCTATGATATTCTGTTAAGTGTCATACTCCTTGAACATGCCACTAGATTCTTTGTTGATATCCACTGAGCCACTGCTTAAACAGTCCTACTATGTTTGTCTACTCAGAAGTAAAAGCCCTACCGGATTCAACGGGATTTGTGTCCAAGTGGTTCAGCCCAAACATCTAGTCCAGACTTTGGGCCCCCAGATGGCCAGCGTGTCTAATGGTCAAGAATTATGGGAATTGTAATCCAGGAATATCTGGAGACGGAAAGGATGATGGATTCAATACCAAGGGCCGATCTATTCAACAACTCCCCGCCCCCTCTCAGAGAGCCATCATCATACTTCTTTAATACACCCTTGAACAACAACAAACGTTTGCAATTATAAATCCCTATCACGGAATGCCAGTTTTGAATGCAATAATCCCCCTGGAAGAAAACCTTACAATGCAATCCTATACCTGTCTACTCAAGAAAGACCCACTGAGTTCAATGGCAGTTACTCCCAGGCAAGTGGGCCCAGAAGTACGGACACAATGTCTTTTAAAAAAAATAGAATATCGGTTTACTCATACACACACCGTCTGGAAAACAAGGTAGGAAATTCGTCTCCCCCCTTTCACGGGACAATGACCCTTCTCCAAAAAGAGGTAGCCTAATTCCATTCTGGAAGATGGGAAGCTCATTCGTCGCCCTTCACGACCCCACCCCCCGAATGGACGTAGGCATTTTCCCGTACTTATCACCTCACGATGAGATTATATCATGTACCCCCGAGTGACTCATCGTTGATCGCTTGTCGCCAAGATGGCCCTCTCGACTACGCTTGGCCTTGTTTACCCCACAATGGGCAGGGCGGCTCCGTCTTCTCATAGCTCTTTTCGCGGGGCCTTAACAGTCATCGGTTCTACCCTCCCTCGGACTCTTGCCTTTCCCCTGCCCGCCCAGCAGTCCTAGCTGGGAGGCGGGAACCAAAAGTTGAGGCCTGAAATCAAAACACATGCACGCGCAGACACACAAATCATGGTGGTGGGCCTGTTGATGCCTTCCACAGTGGGCGTGAGGGGTAAAAGAGAGGCGAAGGAAGGGTGAAGGGGCTGGTTTGTTGCGTGTCCGGTAGTAAGAGGGCTTGACCGGGAGGAGGACGAGGGGCGAGGGCCTGCTTGGTAAAATGGAGCCGCGATTTAGTCTTTGGAGAAGGCCGTTGAAGAAAGAAAACAAGTTTCCAGAGGGGTAGCTGCCCTTAGTCTGTGGCAGCAAAAACAGCCAAAAGAGTCTTGGGGCACTTTCAAAGATTAACATTTATTATGGCATACGGTTTCATAGACCACGCTCCACTTCATCAGATACTTTAAGTCATGGGAAATGTGTTAAGGACCGCAAGACACGTTGTTATAAAGAAAACACTGTCTCCAGGGGAAAGTCCTTAACTTGAGAGAGTCCTAAATTTAAGGAAATCCTATTCCTGTTCCTCCGTCCCTCCACCCCATCCCCCGCGCCTCCAACTGCTGATAAATTTGTGGAGAGTTGGAGACAAGGGTTCGGAAAAGGAGGCGAAATATTTTCAGGCCTAGAATGAGGAACAGGGAAGTGAAAAGGTGAGGGGGACAAGAAACAGACTTTCTGTATGAACAAGAGAGGCAAGCAGAGTTTTTATATATTTATTTATTGTTCCTCCCCCCTTATTAGAATCTGGCTTTTCTGCCAAAGAGCACATCCATGAAACTGCCCCCTTACAGCAGGCTTGTGTGTGGATCTTTGGCCCTCTGCAGCCATTGCTGAACTGTAACTCCCATTGACTATGCTTGCAGGGGTTGATGGGAGATGTAATTCAGCCACATCTGGAGGACCAAAGGTTCCCCAGACTTGCCTTACAGCCTCATAACTAATCTTGTGAGATATTAGGCCAAGAGCTAGCAACTTATTGGACTAAGGCTTGGTATGTACCATACACACCAAAGAATCCTGGGAACTGTAGTTTATCCCTCACAGAACTGCAATTTCTAGCACCCTTAACAAACTACATTTTGCAGGATGGGGGGGGTCATGTGGTTTAAACGTTTGATTTGTACACAGTCTAAGGTTACCAATCCAGCTGAGGGGAAATTTGAACTCGGATCTCCCCTATGTTATCTACTGCCCTCCAGCTCTCTGATATAGTTATAAAATCCTTTTTGAGTGTTTGAAATGCTTCACATTGTCTCAGCATCATTATTCCCAAATTACAGGTGAGGTCCTGATGCTGAGTAATAGGGACTTGCCTATTAGGTTGAGGAGAGATATGAAGTCTGGACAGCCCCAGAAAGTGTGGCAAAGAAAACACTATCAGCAGCTGTGTTTTCCCCACAGGTGGTGGGGCATTATGGGGTCAGAGCAGAGCTAACCATAGGTCTGCTGAATCTTAGGCTGCTCTGTTCTCCAGGCTCTCTGCTGCCCAGCCTAGAAAAAAAAGGAGAGTATGTTTCTCCCTTCCGCAGGAGCCAACAGGGCTGTGGATGCAGCAGAGAATCTGCTGCTCTGCACTTCTCTACCCCTTCTCAGGATTGCTCTGCCCATGTACCAGTGTATATGCCTTATGCAAGAATGTAGTCATCCAGGGTCTTGGGTGGGGGTCTTAGACTCTTTACTTTTTTGGGAGCTAGGTCCCAGCAGGGTCCCTGTGTCTCTAGCATCCTACAAGCCAATCAGAATAAAAGGGAAGTCTGTTAGCCACTGAGAAGAGTCATTTGACTTGCTTCCTTCTCCTTTCCTGCTGATTGGAACCAATCAGAGCGAAGGAGTTCCTGTAACTACTTCAAACAGCCAAGTTGTGGAGAGTGAGAATTCTGTAATTGCAGAGGAGACAGTGAATCCTGATGATAGCATCCTGTCTACATCATCAAGCAGTTTGGTAGCAGCAGGAGATAAACATGTAGACACTGAATTCAGTAATTTGAACAATGTTTCTCACAGCGACAAAGGACAGTCAAATGGTGACAGTGATAGAGAAGCAGAAAGCGGTACAGGAATACCCTGCATTAACGTATGCAAGTACGTAAACCGAAAATGTACTTAAAGTGAAGCACTACCTTTTTTCACTTATTGATGCATATACTGCACTGCAATCGTCATATACGGGCATAACTGATGTAAATAACGCATTTATAACTAAAATAAACACAGTAAGCCTTATTTTAAGAAAAAGTTTGTAGTTGGAAACTGATCGGGCGGTGGCGTCATGCCGTTAAGTGTCTGTTCTTGCAAAGCGAGTGTACGTAAATGGGAATGGTGCTACTGTAATATGTCCGTACTCGTGAGTTTCCATAAAGTGAAAGTCCATATAGCAGGGTATTCCTGTATTCAAGCCTGGCCAGGTTGTCCTATAATCTTAGATTGTTGTATACTCTTAGAAGGGGGTGTGGCTGTGAGAGGGTGTGACTGTGACTACAGTAGGGCCCCGCTTCCCGGCGCTTCGCTTCCCGGCGTTCCGCTAATGCGGCGGCTTTTGTTTTCTATTTTAAAGCCGATTTTTGCTCTTTTGCAATGTTCTGCGATGTTTTCACATCATTTTCGCGCTACAGCCCCATTATAGTCTATGGGTTCCGCTTTACGGCAATTTCCGCTTTACGGCGGGGGCCTGGTCCCTAACCCGCCATATAAGCGGGGCCCTACTGTATTATGAAGGGACCCTGCACTTCTGAATGTGTCACTACGCTACTGGCTGTATGGGTGTGTGTGTCCTCCGTATCTTCATATTGGGGTGTGTGTCTCTCACTGCCCCAAATAACTTTTTAAAATTAGTGTATGTGAAAGAAATAAGTGAATATTAGTACTTCTTTAAATAAGCGTCCATTAATTCAGTGCACTTTTAATACTGTAAAAATGAATTTAAAAACAATTTTATTACTACTGTGGCATTTTTTTAAAGTGCATCCCCATCAATTCACTGCATTTTCAGTATTGTAAACTTTTTAAAAAATTGTTTATCATCGTTTGACTTTGGTCCTGTCCACCTTTGCAACAAGCCTAGGGGCCCTCGGGCCCCAGAAGGTTAGCTATCCCTGGTGTTACATATAGTTTGGAAATGAGGAGAAGATGGGTGGAGAGAGGGAAAAAAGCACAAGGTTAACAATGGATGTTGGAAAGTAAACTGGAGCCAAGAGCAATGCTGGAGTTACAGGTACAAGGGGATGCTAGCAAGTGAACTGGCAGTTGGATTAGCAAGCATCAGAGAAGGAACACAAAAGGCTGTGCAGAATAGAAGGGTTAGTCTAGGATTGATGGTGTGTGGAGGATGGACTAAATGGGGGCCTGATGGGGGTAGGAAGGTTTTCTAAAAAGGCAGTGGAGGATAGATGAGAATAAAGGGACTGAGGAAAGAACAAGAGATATAATGCTCACATCTGTGGTGGTGAGGGTGGAGATGTGCAATTGATTCTCTGCTCTGATAATTTGGGCAGATATTGCTTATCACATCTGTCCTTGCTATCAAATCTGAGCTGCATAGGGCCTGAGCTACTGTACCTCCTCAACATCTCTGAGAATCAAAATAATAGCTTTCACTATTGTTTTGCGATAGGGGCTATTAACAACACTTGAGTTGTTCCTTTATAAGTACAAGTGCATTTTGAAAGAACTCGTGTGTGTGTGTGTGTGTGTGTTTAAATTTATTCTTTAAACAATAAAGAGGACAGTAATGCTAAATGATACTTTGTTTCTTCTGTCTGACTTCCTTTGTCATTGTTCAGGTAAATACATACCACCAAATGCCACAGCATTCTGTAAATTTGAAAAAATAGGAATTGCTTTGTTTTTACAGTACCTGCTATCCAAGGCAAGTATTTATTTATTTATTACATTTATATACCACCCCATAGTTGAAGCTCTCTTGGTGGTTTACAGCAATTAAAAACGTTAAAAACAAATATACAAATTTTAAAACACAAAAACAATTTAACACACAATTTAAAAAATTTAGAAACACATGCTAAAATGCTTGGGAGAAGAGGAAAGTCTTGACCTGGTGCCGAAAAGATAACAGTGTTGGTGCCAGGCGCACCTCGTCAGGGAGATCATTCCATAATTTGGGGGCCACCACTGAGAAGGCCCTCTCCCTTATTGCCACCCTCCGAGCTTCCCTCCGAGTAGGTACCCAGAGGAGGGCCTTAGATGTTGAGCGTAGGCAGGGCTGGTTCCAAGGGGCAGCCAGGCGGGGCACTGGCCTGAGGGCCCCTGAGGCTACAGGAGCCCCTGAGGGCCCCCTCTGCTCCCCTTCCACAAGTCATGGAAGGGGAACGCTGGGGCCTGGGGCAGGCTTTTGCCTAAGGGCTCCAGCATGTCTGGAGCTGGCCCTAGGCGCGCGCACACATGCGTGCCAGGGCCCAGGGCAAGGCCCCCAGCATGTCTGGGGCCGGCCCTGAGCATAGTGTACAGGTGGGTTCATGTCAGGAGAGGCGTTCCATCAGGTATTGTGGTCCTAAGCCATGTAAGGCTTTATAGGTTAAAACCAGCACATTGAATTGAGCTCAGAAACATACAGGCAGCCAATGCAAGCGGGCCAGAATCGGTTTTATATGTTTGAACCGTCTGGTCCCTGTTACCAATCTGCCCGCTGCATTTTGCACAAGCTGCAGTTTCCAAACCGTCTTCAAAGGCAGCCCCACGTAAAGCGCATTGCAGTAATCTAACTTGGAGATTACCAGAGCATGGACCACTGAAGCCATGTTATCCCTGTCCAGATAGGGGTGTAGCTGGGCCACCAACCGAAGTTGGTAGAAGGCGCTCTGTGCCACCGAGGCTATCTGAGCCTCCAATGACAGAGATGGTTCTAGGAGAACCCCCAAGCCACGAACCTGCTCCTTCAGGGGGAGTGCAACCCCATCCAGGACAGGTTGGACATCCAACATCCGATCAGAAGAACCACCCACTAGCAGCATCTTAGTCTTGTCTGGATTGAGCCTCAGTTTATTAGCCCTCATCCAGTCCATTGTCGCAGCCAGGCACTGGTTCAGCACATTGACAGCCTCACCTGAAGAAGATGAAAAGGAAAAATAGAGCTGCGTGTCATCAGCATACCGATGGCAACACACTCCAAAGCTCCGGATGACCGCACCCAGTGGTTTCATGTAGATGTTGAACAGCATGGGGGACAGAACTGACCCCTGTGGAACCCCGTACTGGAGAGTCCAGGATACCAAGCAATGTTCCTCAAGCACCACCTTCTGGAGCCGACCCACCAAGTAGGAGCAGAACCACCGCCATGCAGTCCCTCCGACTCTCAACTCAGCCAGTCTTCCCAGAAGAATAGCATGGTCAGTGGTATCGAAAGCCACTGAGGCATCAAGGAGAATCAACAGAGTCACACTCCTCCTGTCTCTCTCCCAACAGAGGTCATCATACAGGGCGACCAAGGGTGTTTCCGTGCCAAAACCAGGCCTGAAACCTGACTGAAATGGATCCAAATAATCGGTCTCATCCAAGAGTGTCTGGAGCTGGCCTGCCACCACTCGTTCAAGGACCTTGCCCAGGAATGGTACATAAGGCAACAGAACAAATAGCAGCTGAGCAATTTTGAAGAGCTATGTTTTACATAATGTTGAACCCAACAGAGTAACTGTCTTTGCCATACTTCCAAGATTCCAGTAGCTATTAAGGCTCCGTTTATTTAGAACAGATTAACATGTGTTGCCGCCCTGGGCTCCTGCTGGGAGGAAGGGTGGGATATAAATAAAATAATAAATAAATAAAATGTGTTAAGAGATGAAACAAAATAGCAAAGGTAGGTATTTTCCTGATGACTGGATAGCTTTAGGCCCACAAACTATATGTGATGGGGCAGATCTACACCTTTAAATTCAAGTCTACCCACTCACATGTAAGGAGATGGTGCACTTTAAAGGGACAAACTGGGCATTTGCTTTGAACTCCCCTTTTTTCTCCAGCAGCCCATCCCCAGATGCTTTTCCCAGCCAGGCTTATTTCTGGTATCACAAACCACAAGGCTGGAGTCAGCATTGATGATGTTTCAATACATACAGAAAACGTATCTATCCTACCAGGGCTTTGCTACTGTTTAATTCCAGCAGGTGGTTTTGTTTTAATTCCTCCCTGGATTTTAATTTGAATTGATTTAACTGTGGATGCTCTGTTGCCTCAAGACTGATGTGGCAGGTGGTATAGAAATTTTTTAATAATAAATAAGGCATTTTGCTGCCTGAAACAAAGGGCAAGATGGTGTGATGCCTCCCAGTTCCACATAGAGAAGCCCATTGGACTGGCAGCTGAACTTTAGTTCAACACTAGCTACAGGTCAGTGCTTTCTACTGCATCAGAGGGCACCAGGCTGGCTTAGGGGCTATAGGGCAGTGTGTATGTGTGCCTTACTCTGCTTAATGACAGGGCCACTAAGGGGACCAGCTGGGAGAAAAGCTCCCAGCCAGGCAGACTGCAAAAGGAAGAGATGAGGGTAGAAAGATTTGCAACAGCTCTGTCTGTGTCCTGTACATAAATATGCATTACCCTCGTTGGGGTCCTTCTCACTTCAACCAGGCCACTGGCACTGGTTGGGTGGGCTTGTTTTGCTCCAGTTGGAATGTTGTCCTTAAGTGGGACTTCCGGGAAGGGTGACTTAGCCTGTGCCTGCTTTTGAGACGGGCTCCTGCCTCAAAAGAAGCTTATTCAGATATATCAGTCAGTTTTTTCTTTTTTTTTTGACTGATTAAACTTCTCCCGGGTAGGGAGAAACGAAGAGATTAACCTCAAAGCCTATTTTTGTTGGGACGACCAGATCTCATTAATTTATGGGACGAGGTCCAGCCGACGAAGGTGGGACGGATTTTCAACAGCAAGCTCTATCTGTTAAAGCGAACGTTCATCTTATCTTCTAAGAGAGAACGCACTAACAGGCAAGCACCCTTCTTTCTATATTTTTCTTTTACTTGACTTAAATTGTTGCTGTTTAAAAGAGATTTGCCAGATTGATCGGTTTTTGACATCTCACTGGGGAGCCGTAACTTCTCTCTGCTACGCACTAATTAATAGCTTATCTCTGTTTTTGTTGCAAAAAGCTGTCCTGGATTTGCATTCTAAAGATACACACAGAAGAGGGATTTCTATTCCAGATTTTTATTTTGAAAAATATTATACTGTTTTGAGACTACTCTCTTTTTGGTCTATTTTATTTTGACGAATCTGTTTCTTGACGATTGCCATTAATTGTTTCGATCCTGGGAACTGCATTTTGTTTACTTAACTATTGGAGAGATAAGGCTGTCTGCTCTGTTTATACTGTGATGTCACCAAGTTTGGAGTATTAACCCAATTGTTGCTGAAATAAGAAGTGGTTTTCCTATATTTTTCTTTTAAAATGGCAATTAAGAAAGTGGCTGAGAATCTGGAAATAACTATGTTTCAGAAAATAATGGATGAGATTGAGATAACGAAAATTGAATTGAGTAAAATGAAGCAGGAGATTAAAGATATAAGGGTCCCTGTGAGAGAGGTGACCCTGGAAGGGGTCCCTGTGAGAGAGGAGACCCCGGAGATTGGAACAGGGGTCCCTGTGAGAGAGGAGACCCTGGAGACTGGAATAGGGGTCCCTGTGAGAGAGGAGATCCCGGAGATTGGAACAAACGTGGAACAGGAACAAGATTTGGAGTCTATGGACTTTAGAAATAAAATCTATTGTTTGGAACTCAATGTTATCTCTGAAGAAATTAATGAAGATTCTAGAGATAAAGTTATCAATGGCATGGATTATCTTCTGGACTGGAATGATGTGATGGAGCCCAATATAGAGAAAATCTATGGAATTAACTGCAGCCATGTGACAATGGAAAAACTTTTAAGAGATGACCCAGTGTATTTTGAAAAAAAGAACAGAGACATGATTTTACAGCAGTATTTCAGCAACCTATTCAGAATGGATGGCAAGAAAATATTTGGGATAGAGGTAATTCCCATCAGACTCTTACTATATGACTATGGCTTTGACAGCAAGATTATTATGGAATACTGATAATGGAAGATTGGATATTGAAATTACTGGACTTAACAAGACTACTGAAGATGGAAGATGGAAAATGGAACTAATAGAGATAATAGAACAATGGCTACTGAAATTACTGAACCTAACAGATTCTGATGTGATGGATTAATTGAAATGTTTATTTTGACTATGGTTATGACAATAAGATTATCATAATTAGTAATGAGATGGATTAATCGATATGCTTATCTGGAAAAAAAAATTGATAGATATATTTCTTAAAGAATTGAAACCTCTCTTTGACTTTTTGTGGAAAGAATAAAGTAATGTTTATGAGATTTGATGATTAAGTAAGATAACTACTGGAGGAAAGTGATTTTATAATATGACTTAAGAGACAGGATTGCTATATATTATAGACTTATAACTGATTTGATCTTTGACAAATGGGAAGTCAATATTTTACTCTTTATTTTTTATTTTTGTTTTTTTTTCTTTTTTTCTTTTTGTTTAACTATTTTTGATTTTGTTTTTTGTCTTTGAATGTTTTATGATTTTGTCTTGTATGTTTTATGAAAATCTGAATAAAAATTATTGAAAAAAAAAAAAGGAATGTTGTCCTTAAGTGCATTGTGATGCGTCCTTCCCTGGCTCTCCCTGTCAGGTTCCTACCTGCTCGTGGTTACTGCCTGTCTCTAGGCACCACCAGGGACTCCACCAGTCCGGACCGCTCTCTCTTATGATTTCTCTCCCCGCTCTAGCACAGATCTCAACAGATCCCCCTGCTAGGCAACCACCAGTAACGTCCCAATACTAGTATTCCCAGAGACTCTGAATACTGGTATTGTTATTCTCTTCACCGCTGCCACCATTTGTTACAGTTCCCCTTCAGCCTTGGTCATTACCTTACCCTCCCTTCTGGTCTGTGAAACCCCAGCCAAGGATCAGGCCTTTGGTAAACCAAATTAAGTATTTATTACAGATAACAAAGCTAACAAGATTAACAAGATTTCTTCTTAAGGCACATAAGCATATGGTTTTACTCAATACTAATCCGAACTCCACCTCCCTCCTGGTAAACAACTCTCTAAACCCCACCAAGCAATCCACTCTTTCTCTTCTCCCCCCAGATTCCACAATTCACCACCTCACATTCACCTATCAACATCCACCTCTTTCTCTTCTCCCCCCAGATTCCACAATTCACCACCTCACATTCACCCAGATTTAACTGTCATCCTTCCATTTATACTCTCAGCCATTCTAAACACTCAGCCAATCATCCAGCATTCTACTGCCCATTTACTCCCCCCTCCTCTTTCATTCCACTTACCATGTATCTCCTATACAAACAGCACTTACCATATATACATTAATACAGGAACATCACATTTCCCCCCCCTTAAAATAACGGCAGAGTATTATTCCTGTTCCAGGATTCATACGCCGCGTTAACAAATAAAACAAGTCTCTCTGGGGAAAATGTCTTTCTTTGTTCCTCCGTCTGGTCACGTCACTGCAGTCCCAGCCACCTGCCTTGACAGTCCATCGGCCAATACATTGTCCTTGCCTTTGATGAACTGGAAGTCCACTTGATAGTCTTGTAGGGCCCAGGACCACCTCTGCAGCATAGTATTATGGTTTTTCATAGTCTGTAACCATAACAAGGCCCGATGATCCGTTGTTACCGTGAATCTTCGTCCCCACACGTATGGGCGCAACTTATTCAGTCCCCACACGACCGCTAGGCACTCCTTTTGGACCGACGAATAGTTTTTCTCTCTCGGCGTCAGCTTGCGACTCAGATATGCCACTGGATGTCTGGTGCCTTCTCTCTCCTGCAGCAAGACGACTCCCAGCGCGAGGTCTGACGCATCCGTAGCCACGATGAATGGTTGCTCATAGTCTGGTGCTATTAATATAGGTCCTTGGCACAAGGCTTGCTTCAGCAGATCAAAAGCCTTCTGACATTCATCCGTCCATACCACACGCTCAGAACACTTTTTCTTTGTCAATTCATGCAAGGGGATTGCAATTTCCCCAAATTTTTTCACAAACTTCCTATAAAAACCAGCCACACCTAGAAATGCCCTAACTTGTTTTTTGGTTAAGGGGATCGGCCACGCTTGTATTGCCTCCACCTTGCTCCATAAGGGGGTGATTTTCCCACTCCCCACCTTATGTCCTAAATAGATTACTTCCTTTAGCCCAAACTGGCATTTCTTAGCTTTTATTGTGAGGCCTGCCTTTTTTAATGCCTCTAATACTGTGGTCAGGTGTTGGACATGCTCAGGCACCGACTTGCTAAAAATGGCCACGTCATCGATATAGGCCACTGCAAAATCTGACATGCCTCGCAACACAGTATTGATTAGCCTCTGAAACGAACTTGGTGAGTTCCTTAGTCCCATGGGTAAGGTCACAAACTCATATAACCCATCTGGTGTACTGAAGGCAGTTTTGGCTCTGGATTGCTCGTCTAGTTCCATTTGCCAAAATCCCTTACAGAGATCTATTGTAGAGATAATGGTTGCTGCCCCCAACAACTCTAACATTGCGTCTATCCTAGGCATAGGATACGCATCTGGGACAGTAATTTTATTGATTAGCCGATAATCAATGCAAAATCTTGTCGTTCCATCTTTTTTCGGAACCAGGACAATACTTGAGGCCCAGGGACTGATAGATTCCCTGATCACTCCTAGTTCCAGCATATCTTCGACCTCCTTTTGATCTCACTCAAAACTTTCCCATTCACACAGTACGGAACAGATCTGATTGGGGCATGATTTCCAGTATCAATGGAATGTCTGGCTATACTGGTTCGGCCAGGTTTATTGCTAAAGAGATCCCCATCGTTTTTCAAAACTCTCAGAATCTCTTCTCTTACTTCCTCCTGCACCTCCTCTGACCATTCCACTTGATCTACCCCTCCTTTGTCTTTGCTTTCCTGTACCAAATCTGGAAGTTCAGGCCCACTTCCCTCAGGAAATAAGGTAACTTGCAACACCTGTGCATCCCTGGTATGGTAAGGCTTCAACATATTTACATGAACCACTTTGCTTTTGTTTAATTGGTCTGTGGTGATTACATATGTCACTGTGTCAAGCCTTTCTCTGATGGTATATGGTCCTTCCCAGTTAGCCTGTAATTTGTCATGTTTCCTGGGTATGAACGCCATAACCATATCTCCCACATCATACACACGTTCTCTGGCTGTTCTGTCATACCAGTAACTTTGCTTCTCCTGTGCATGACTCAAATTCTCTTTCACTACTTCCATCATTGATGTTAATTTATTGTGGAATTCCAATACAAAATCTACTACAGAAGTTTTGTACTCTCCCAGAGCCTTCCCATGAATTTTTTAGCAGTTCCAAAGGTCCCCTCACTTTTCTAGTAAACATTAGTTCAAAGGGTGAGAAGCCTGTTGACTCCTGAGGGACTTCTCTGTATGCAAATAAGAAGCACCCCAAACGTTCATCCCAGTCTTGTGGGTGATCTTGAACATAGCTTCTTATCATGCCCTTCAAAACTCCATTGAATCAGTTAGCCCATTAGTGGCGGGATGGTAAGTAGTGGTCTTTAGATGTTTTAGACCACAACATTTCCACATACATTGCATCACTTCTCCCATGAATACACTGCCTTGATCTGTCAGCACTTCATGAGGGAAACCCAGCCTCATAAAGATTTTTAATAAAGCCTCTGGCACTACAGGGGCTTCTACAGATCTCAGTGCTTCTGCGTCTGGGTACCTGGTGGCAAAATCCACCACCACCACTAGATATTTGTTGCCATGCCTTGTGGGTTTGGGAAAAGGGCCCATCAAATCTATTCCCACTCTATAAAAGGGTTGTCCAATTATAGGAAGGGGCTTTAAGGGTGCCTTGGTCTTTACTCCACTCTTTCCCACCTTTTGGCATATTCCACAAGATAGACAATGTTGTTTTACATCCTTGGAGATATTTGGCCAATAATAATGTGCAGCCAATCTCCTCTTGGTCTTTTTTATTCCCAGATGTCCTGCACATGGGACATCGTGGGCTACCTCTAGCAATCTGGTTCTGTATTTGCTAGGTACTATCAATTGCTTCACTGGTTCACATTCATCCTTTCTTTCAGCAGGCATCCACAGTCTATATAAAATCCCATTCTCACACACAACTTGATTCCTCAGTTTGTCAGTGAAAGGAATCTGTTGGGTCAGGGCTTGCTCCTTTACCTGCTTCAAACTGATATCTTTATGCAGCTCTTCCCTGAATTGCTCTGCTTCTTCCCCAGAGACCACTTGATACAGTTTGTCTTCTTCAGCAGGCCTGCTAGTGGTTGCTATGGTGACCTGAGGCTGGTTAACAGATTCCACCCTGTTTGTTTCAGCCCCCCTTAATATGGCTTCTTTTTCTCTGCCAATTTGCTGTCTGGTCACTACATAGATCTTTCCTTGGGCGCCCATTACATCCCTTCCCAGTATTACTGGTTCTTGTTGCTGGGCATTAATGCCTACTTTATATCGGCCCTCTCGGCCTCTCCAAGTCATTTCCACCAGGGCCACGGGCAAACTTTCTGGTTGACCCCTCACTCCTTGGATAGTCACAGTTTCCTGAGGTAATATTACCTCAGATTTTATTAAATCTGGCCTCAGTAATGTCTGAGCGGCACCAGTATCAAGCAATGCCCAATAATTTGCCCCTTGTACTCTCACTTCCTCTCTCAGACTTGAATCAAGGTCTGTTACTTCTGTCCAGTTTATCTGGCAAAACTGAACCTTTTTCGCTGTTTCTAAAGCCTTGGGCTCTGTTTTCACTGCCCTTGTCTGAGCAGGATTACTAATGGGGTTGGCAACCTCACATTGAAAACGTAGGTGCCCTGGTCTACCACATTTGTAGCATAATTTCTCCTCACTTTTAGGGTACACAGATCCACTCTGGGGTGTCCTGTGCCGTTCAGATTTTAATGGAGGACTCACTCGCTGTGGTACCACATCCCTTCTGCCAGCACTATATGGTCTGGGTTTAAACTCTCTTGATGTTTTCCCCACCCAGCCAGTTCTATTGGAGGCGAAGTGATCCGCCATCTCTGCGGCCTCCTGCACAGATGTAGGGGAACGGTCTTTGACCAGGAGCCTTATTTCTGGTGGTAACTGATGGTATAATTGATCCAGTATCATGAGGCTTTTCACCTCTTCCACTGACTGAGCTTTGGCACTACTCATCCACTTTCCAAATATATCCATCAACTTTGCTCCCAGTTCCACAAAACACCTCCCTGTCTGTATCTGGCAATTTCTGAAAAGCTTTCTAAAATAATCAGGCCCCAGTCTGAATCTTTTAAACACTGCTTCTTTGAATTCAGCATAGGTGACGGGCTTGTCTGAGGGGAAATATTGGTATACCTCAGCCAATTCCCCTTTAATCAGGTTTGATAAATACTGCATGTATTTATCTTCAGGTAGCCCCCACAACTGAGCTGCTTTTTCAAAGGTGCTGAGGTAAATCTGAGGATCTTGACCAGGCTCATAGACAGCAAAGTCCTTTGGAGTAATTTTTATTTTTGCTCCATCTCTCTCTTTCCTTGTCTCCTCAGAGTGAAATTTCTCTCTATCAAATTTTAACTTTTCTACTTGTAATTCAGCATCCAATGCTCGTTGCTTCTCCCTCTCCTCAAACCCCAATCTCATTCTCTCAATTTCCAACTCCCTCTGTTTTTCCTTCTCTGCACCTTCCATCCTCAATCTCTCAGCTTCCAACTCCCGCTGTTTATCTTTTTCCTCAGCCTCCATCCTCAATCTCTCAGCTTCCAACTCTCTCTGCTTGTCTTTTTCCTCAGCCTCCATCCTCAATCTCTCAGCTTCCAACTCTCTCTGTTTTTCCTTCTCTGCACCTTCCATCCTCAACTTCTCTCTCAAGTACTCTATATAAGCGGGATTGCTTAAATATCCTTCTGGGGTCTCTTCTCTGACAGGTTGTTTTTGCTGGGCAGTTGCAAATCCTATAAGTGCTACCCTCAATTCATCTACCCCTTTACCCTCATGAGGTAAATTGAATGTTATGCACTTCTCCACCAGCTCCTCTCTTTTCATTTTTATGTATTCAGCCATGGTGTTTGAGTTCACTCACTCTTTGCCACACACTCTTTGCCAGTCACTCTCACAAGAAATCTTGTTTTGTTATTTCTGTTTGCCACACAACTATTAGGGATTGTCTAGTATTCGTATCTCACTGCTACAGCCAACACCTGTGACGTAGTCTCCTTTGTCACCACGTGTTTTTGGGACTCTCTTTGGTTCGTATCTGGATTCTCTGTTGTTCGTATCCCACCGCTACTGACACCACATGTGATGCGTCCTTCCCTGGCTCTCCCTGTCAGGTTCCTACCTGCTCATGGTTACTGCCTGTCTCTAGGCACCACCAGGGACTCCACCAGTCCGGACCGCTCTCTCTTATGATTTCTCTCCCCGCTCTAGCACAGATCTCAACAGATCCCCCTGCTAGGCAACCACCAGTAACGTCCCAATACTAGTATTCCCAGAGACTCTGAATACTGGTATTGTTATTCTCTTCACCGCTGCCACCATTTGTTACAGTTCCCCTTCAGCCTTGGTCATTACCTTACCCTCCCTTCTGGTCTGTGAAACCCCAGCCAAGGATCAGGCCTTTGGTAAACCAAATTAAGTATTTATTACAGATAACAAAGCTAACAAGATTAACAAGATTTCTTCTTAAGGCACATAAGCATATGGTTTTACTCAATACTAATCCGAACTCCACCTCCTTCCTGGTAAACAACTCTCTAAACCCCACCAAGCAATCCACTCTTTCTCTTCTCCCCCCAGATTCCACAATTCACCACCTCACATTCACCTATCAACATCCACCTCTTTCTCTTCTCCCCCCAGATTCCACAATTCACCACCTCACGTTCACCCAGATTTGCCTGTCATCCTTTCATTTATACTGTCAGCCATTTTAAACATTCAGCCAATCATCAAGCATTCTATTGCCCATTCACTCCCCCTCCTCTTTCACTACTTACCATGTATACTCTAAACAACCAGCACTTACCATATATACACTAATATATAGGAACATCACATGCATCACTTAAATTTCCCCCCATAGAAATGAATGTCAGCCATCAGTTTGTATGAAAACAAGTAAAAGTGTAAAATTCAGTGGGAACCACTGAGATCTGAGCTATGTCTCTGACCGTAACTCCACCTGTCACCTGCATATCTCTGACCTGGGATCTGTTTTTTTAGCAGTACTGCCAGATGCATGATAATTCTTGTTCATATAATATTGATTAGCTGCTCTTCAGAATAACTTACAACTTGCATTTGAAAAGACACAGCACAAAAGGAAAAGAGGGTAGGGAAGAAGGAGGGAGGGAAAGACACCCATACTTAAAATCACTGTTCTTACAGGGACTACCGGGAATGGAAACAGCAGGCCAAGTAGCCTGAAGGAATGGATGCTGCCAGGTGACAGTTGAGGGAAGAGCTGAAGGCAGATGGTCTCTCAGCAAAGCTAATGGAATAGCCCTGGATCCATTTCCTCTCCCTGCTGCAGCACAACAGAACGGCTGCCACTAAGCGCTTTGGTACGAGATACAAAACCTTTTGCATTCTTGTACATACACAAGAACCCAGGGCTATTAGCACAACACTGATGTGAGCAGCACGGAAGGAAGTTCTTTTTGTGCCCAGGAAGACTTGGCAAGATCAAAGCTTTTCCTACTTTGCTGCACCAAACAGGGTCAAAGGCGAATTCTGGTCATATGTTCTCTTCCCACTCACCATCAGCAGCACCTATTTATTTATTTCACATTTAAGTGCAATTTTTGTATTCCTCTTCTCAGCTAGTAAAAAAGTCAACAAATTCACAAATAATATATTTAAAATTAACATTAAACAATTTTTTTTTAAAAAGAATACATAAAAAACAGAATTTGCCTTAAGTGAAAAAACAGTACGGAACAAATCCTTAAAGGGCTAAGCTCCCCAAAGATCCAGTGGATTTTTTAATAAAAGTCTTCACCTCTCTTTGAAAAACAGCAAGAGAAGAAGACAGGTGGGCCTCCTATGGAAGGGCCACCACTAAGAAAGTCCTGCAGGGTAGGCTGAATGTACATCAGAATCTACTGCTTGATCGCTGTGTGACTGGCAGTAATCAGAAAGGGATTTGCAGTGCATTTAGCAAGTCTGCTAAAGATGTGGAGACAGACACAGACAGACACAGACAGACAGACAAGAACACAGAAGGGGTGAATCTAAACGTAATTAGATGCAAATACAGAAGGGGTGAATCTTTAAATGTAATTAGATGCAAAGAGCAGCTTGATATGCCTGTGGTCACAAAGAGGAGGGATGCAGGAGGAAACAAATGGTGGTGTGAGTGACCTGAGTGGGCTTGCTTCTGAACTTAGGACTGCCTTGGGCTAGCGTTGACACTAATCCATGCAGCATGAGAGGCTGTACAGGGCATTGACTGGGGCTTTGGGGGAGGCACAACCATGTATCTTCAGGCACAAGCAAGAGGAGGAAGTGTTTCAATTTTTAAAAAGGGAACCATTTTATATTCTTAGTTTTGAGATCAGCATAGCAACCATGTAACTGTTACGCAGTGATTTCATAGTATTCCTGCCCTGTTCCTATAAACACACTTTATCATTGCACTAGCAGTTTATAGCTGGTGGCAACTAAGCACTGCATGGCCTTTTCTTGTTTTCTTTTGAAGGTTAAAATCTGATAGTAAACCTGAGTCCAAGCAGAACTCAGAAGCTTCAGGACTATTCTTTGTCAATGTTGTGGCTTGGGCCCACTACAAATGCCACCATGGAAACCTTGTTTATGTTTGTGTGCCTTTTACAAGGGCTCAGAACTCTGAAGACACACATAATTTTGCTCACTTGGGTAGTGTGGTGTAAATAAATGCTGCTGTTAATAGTACTATGCAAATGGAATGTTTTGTCACTGGGGGATTAAACCTGACATACCAGTTCTTGGAAACTGTCTCTAGTTCTGAAGCGCTATCCCAAGTCTATCTATGCTTCAACAGCAAACACAGAAGAGGAACTGGGAGAGATTTTACACAGAAGTACAGGAAGAAATTGATCACACACCAAAACAAGATGTGCTGATAATCCTGGGGGACTGGAATGCAAAAGTAGGGAACAAAGAAGAACTAGGAATTGTGGGGAAATGGGGCTTAGGAGACAAAAATGAAGCAGGAGAAAGACTTATTGAATTCTGTGAAGCCAATAATTTGTTTCTTACGAACACATTTTTCGAGCAACCGAAAAGACAACTGTACACGTGGATCACCAAATGGTCAATATAGGAATCAAATTGATTATATAATTGGTAGCAGAAGATGGAGAAGTTCCATACTTTCTGCGAAAAGACCAGGAGCAGACTGCAGTACAGATCATGAACTGGTCGTATCAAAAATCAGAGTAAAGCTAAAGAAGAACAACAAAGCAATCATAATGTCAAAATACAATTTAAATAACATCCCAGAAGAATATAAAGATCAAATAAGGAACAGGTTTGAGGCTTTAAACTTAGTTGACAGAGAACGAGAAGAACTATGGAGTGAAGTCAGAGACATTATCAGGGAAGAATGCAAAAAGACAATACCTCTAGTTAAAAAGAGACCTCAATGGATGACTGAAGAAACTCTTAAAATGGTTATAGAGAGAAAGAAAGAAAAAGCAAAAGGAGATAGAAACACGGGCAGAACCCTAAATGCAACAATACAGTGACTAATACGTAGGGATAAAGAGAACTATTACAATAGTTACTGTAGAAGAGGACAACAAAGTGGGTAGAACAAGAGCCCTATTCCAAACAATTAGAGAAATGAAAGGGAAATTTAAACGAAGAGTAGGGATGTTGAATAATCAGCAGGGGAACACACTGACTGACCGATACGAAATAAAAGGAAGATGGAAACAATACACTGAAGAACTCTGTAAAAGAGATCCCAGGATGACAGATTCATTCATGGAGTAACCGTATGATGAAGAACCAGAAATTTTAGAATGTGAGGTGAAAGCTGCTCTTAAAATACTTGGAAAAAACAAATCACCAGGAACAGATGGCTACCAATAGAGTTGCTACAAGCTACTGAAACTGAATCTGTCCAAATTTTGACAAAAATCTGTCAAGAAATATGGAAAACTAAACAATGGCCCACAGACTGGAAGGGTTCAATATACATCCCAATTCCAAAGAAAGGGGATCCCAGAGAATGGAGTAATTATCAAACTATTGCCTTAATATCCCATGCAAGTAAAGTAATGCTCAAGATTCTAAACAAAGGCTCTTACCATATATGGAGCAAGAAATGCCAGACATCCAAGCTGGATTTACAAAGGGAAGAGGCATCAGAGATCATATCGCAAACATACGTTGGATAATGGAACTGAGCAAGGAATTTCAGAAGAAAATCACCCTGTGCTTTATAGATTACAGCAAAGCCTTTGACTGTGTAGATCATGAAAAACTATGGAATGCTTTAAAAGAAATGGGGGTGCCACAGCATCTGATTGTCCTGATGTACAACCTATACTGTGGACAAGAGACTACTGTAAGGACAGAATATGGAGAAACCGATTGGTTCCCAATCGGAAAGGGTGTGAGGCAGGGGTGTACTTTATCACCCTATTTGTTTAATCTATACGTAGAACATATCATACGGAAAGCGGGATTGGACCAACATGAAGGAGGTGTGAAAATTGGAGGGAGAAATATCAATAATTTAAGATATGCAGACGATACCATACTACTAGCAGAAACCAGTAATGATTTGAAACGAATGCTGATGAAAGTTAAAGAGGAAAGCACAAAAGCAGGACTACTACAGCTGAATGTCAAAAAGACTAAACTAATGACAACAGATTTATGTAACTTTGCAGATGACAATGAGGACACTGAACTTGTCAAGAATTATCAATACCTTGGCACAGTCATTAACCAAAATGGAAACAATAGTCAGGAAATCAGAAGAAGGCTTGGATTGGGGAGGGCAGCTATGAGAGAACTAGAAAAGGTCCTCAAATGCAAAGATGTATCACTGAATACTAAAGCAGGATCATTCAGACCATGGTATTCCCAATCTCTATGTATGGATATGAAAGTTGGACAGTGAAAAAAGCGGATAAGAAAAAATCAGCTTGCTTGAAATGTGGTGTTGGAGCTTTGCGGATACCATTGACTGTGAAAAAGACAAATAATTGGGTGTTAGAACAAATTGAACCAGAACTACCATTAGAAGCTGAAATGATGAAACTGAGGTTATCATACTTTGGACACATCATGAGAAGACCTGATTCACTAGAAAAGACAATAATGCTGGGAAAAACAAAAGGGGTAGAAAAAGAGGAAGGCCAAACAAGAAATGGATTGATTCCATAAAGGAAGCCACAGACCTGAACTTACAATATATGAACAGGGTGGTTCATGACAGATGCTATTGGAGATAGCTGATTCATGGGGTCATCATAAGTTGTAGTCAACTTGAAGGCACATAACAACATCCAAGTGGTCAATAGGAAGTGTGACCATTATGCAAATGACACATAATTTTACTAGGAATCTTACTTATATTTTTCCCTTTGAAGCATCAGTTCATGGATTTCTGAGATACTTGGCTTTTATTGAACTTAAAGCAAAGAGTCAACATTTTAGCATTCCTGCTTGAGGAAATACATTTGAAAACATTGTTTAACATCTGGATTTGTCAACATGTATTTGAGGAGGGGATCATATTTTTCCTGGTTCTTTAATGTCAAGTAGTGACAGCCTTGGGTTGAGGGTGAATTTGTTGGTTGGGTGTTTTAGCAGGAAACAGAACCTAACTTACAAGTCATAAAATAAGGCACTGTTTTATAGTGGTTCCAATCCTATCTGAAAGGACATCTTCAGAGAATAGCATTTGGGAGATGGTCTTTCGAGCCCCAGGCAGTTGTGCTGTGCAGTGCTGCAGGGTACCATCTTGTCCCCCATGCTGTTTAACATCTATATGAAGCCCTTGGGAGTGGTCATCAGGAGATTTGGGGCGAGGTGTCAGCAGTACGCTGATGATACCCAACTCTATTTCTCTGTAACATCTGAATCGGGAGAGGCCATGCAAGCCCTGGACCATTGCCTGGACTCGGTGGTGGGCTGGATGAGGGCCAATAAATTGAGTCTGAATCCTAGCAAAACGGAGGCGCTGTGGGTTGGTGGTTCCCGAGTTCGGATAATTGGTCAGTTACAAATGGAGTTGTACTCCCTCTGAAAGAGCAGGTCCATAATCTGGGGGTGCTTCTGCATCCATCTTTGTCGCTAGAGGCCCAGGTAACCTCCGTGGCTAGGACTGCCTTTTACCAGCTTTGGCTGGTAAGACAGGTGCGGCTGTTTCTGAACTGGGATAGCCTGACCACTGTTGTCCACGTACTGGTAACCTCCAGCCTGGATTACTGTAACGAGCTCTACGTGGGGCTGCCCTTGAGGTTAGTTCGGAAGCAGCAGCTGGTACAAAATGCAGCAGTGAGACTGTTCACTGGGGCAGGGTATCACCAACATGTCACCCTGCTGCTGAAATAATTGCACTGGCTGCCCATTTGTTACCGCTATACAAAGTTTCGGTATACAAAGCCCTATACAACTTGAGAACAGGATACCTGTAAGACCATCTTATATACCCAGTGAATCACTGTGCTCTGCCAGTGAGGGCCTCCTTCAGATACCATCTTATCAGGAGGTCTGTTCTGCACAACATAGGAAACTGACCTTAAGTGCGGCGGCACCTACCCTGTGGAATTCCCTCCCCTTAAATATTAGGCAGGTGCCATCTCTGTTATCTTTTCGGTGCCTATTGAACACTTTTGTCTTTCAACAAGCCTTTTAAATTGAGACCATATGCCAGTCTTTGTCTGTGTTGGAATTGCTTTTTAATATGTTTTTAGACCTTTTTTAAAAATGTTTTAACCTTTTAAAAAAAAATGTTTTGAAAGCTTTTTTAAAAAATGTTTTGAAATATGTTTTGTTTTAATGTATTTTAAAGTTTGTTCTTATGAGGTTTTAAAGTATTTTTAGTGCCTTTGTTTGCTGCCTTGGGCTTCTGCTGGGAGGAAGGGTGGGATATAAATAAAATAATAAATAAATAAAATCAAGTTCCATTTAAATGGATGAAACTTTACAGCCACATTATGGTGACCACCGCGTCTCAGCATGCAGGTCATGTTCAACAGCTGTAGAGCGCATGCTTTGTATGCAGAAGGTCCCAGGTTCAATCCCCAGCTTCTCCAGATAGTGCTGGGAGAGAACCCTGCCTGAAATCCTGGAGAGCCATTGCCAGTCAGTGGTGACCATTCTGAGCTAGGTGGACTAAAAGTCTGACTCTGTATAAGGTAGCTTCCTATGTGCCTATGTTTTCTCCCCCATTTCATTAGCTACATTTATTTTCTTTCTCCAAGGCCAGGTAAGATCCCATGGCTAAGAGCAATTTAAGATTGAGACATGCTTACTGTTCTGTTGGTTCTAGTGCATCTCCACCTCTCTTTTCTGAAAACGGGCACACAGCACTCGTCAAACCCCATCCCTTTTTACTGTAATACCTGGTCAGATCAGCTTGAGTCATTTTTTTTAATGTGCTTCAAAAATATTTTGCAACTGATTCCCCCTGAAGGTGTGGCAAATGGGAACACTTTGCAGTAGGTAACTAGGTGGCTCACAGCCTTAGATGAAAGCAGTGATTTATTTATTTAATTTTTATCTTGCCCTTCCTCCTAGAAAGAGCCCAGAGCAGCAGATTTGACTGACATTTGTCTGGTTTGGGCAGGCATTCCATGCTTCATAAACTATTATGTATGAAGTTGAAAATTAGTATTGGGGCCAAAGGCTCCTCTCCCCACCCCCAAAATATGCTTGTTTCTGCACAAAGGTCCTAAGCCATAGTTTCTCATGATGTCTGCACTGGCAGGCTGTGGCTTAATGTTCCCTGGTTTGGACATATTACGTACCTCTGACTTAATATAAGTCAGAATCTTTGCACCAAAGACAGCACATGATGGGAGGAGAAGAGGGGTAAGGGAGCAGTGCTGAGTTCTAGTGCTTGTTTCTAGTATCATAAGCCATGTCTTATGAAGCATGGAACAATACTCAAAACCTAGCCGTTATGGTTGCAGATCTGCTCCTACCTAGAACACGAGCTAAGCTGAATAGTTATTAAAGTGGGTAGGGAAGATGATTGCAAGGGAAAGTGGCAGATTAGCAGCCCCTGCTAATCTGACTTTGGTTATAGCTCTTGATTGTGCTTGCAGTGGTTGCAGCCATAATGGCTGTTAAGGTGCATGTCACATTCAACCATAGTTTAATGGCTCCTTCTGGGAGGAAGGGTGGAACAGAATTATTGTTATTATTATCAATATCAACTCCTGGCTGCACTGGAAGCAACAAACCACAAGCCTTGGTTTGTTGTCTTGGCCAAACCTGGACCCAGGCTTGAGTTTAGGTTCAGAGTGACACAACACAATAACCCAAGGCTTGTGGTTGGTTGCTGGTTAGTGCGGCATGATCAGCAAAGGAGGACTAAAGTGGGATTATGAGCATCAAGTATCAGCATGCTACACATCACACACTGATGCATGAACCATGACAATGTCTACTTAGGGCATTATTTCCATGCAGGTCTACTCTTCGTTTTGAGGTTCTGTTCCAATCAAAAGACTGAAATCCTAAATCTACTTCCTTGCAAGTAAGTGCTATTTAAATCAACCAATCTTCTCATAGGAATTGGAGTGTAAATTGCTTTATGAAAATGAGCAGGACAACAAGCATCCAAAGGGCACATCTTACAGTAAACCGGTGCATATCTTTATGGCTTTTCCAGGATGAACAGCCCTTATCTATTCATGCTATGCTGTTTATATAAAACATGCAATTTACTTATTCAGAGGAATGGAGATTTTGTTAAAATACTCTTAAAATACATTAGAAATACCACATTGATTGCAATGAGTAATTATATTACGTTTTGCTGGCTGGCTCCATAGGTCATGGATATTTACAGGGTTTTATGGCTCTGGCCATTTTAATACATGGGAGACATCAATATGTACAAATATACTAATGTCTTCTCTCTCTTTTTTTTTTTTGCCTTCCTTGGAGGATTGTCTCTACCTTTTAAAAGTTATTGCAGCAACTTATTCAGTATAAATAAAAATTGTTTGCCTATGCACAGAAGAGATTGCTTTCTAACTTGTTCATAAATGATCTAGAGTAAGGGGTGAGCAGTGAGGTGGCCATGTTTCCTGGTGGTACTAAATTGTTCAGGGTAGTCAAAACAAAAAGGGATTGTGAAGATGTCAACCAAGTGTGCGGAGGCTGCAAAAAAGGCAAATTCCATGCTAGAGATCATTAGGAAAGGTACTGAAAACAAAACAAAACTATCGATACAATGCTATTATACAAATCTATAGTGCAGCTTCATTTTAAATATGTACAGTTCTGGTTGTCTCACCTCAAAAAGGATACTGTAGAGATTGAAAAGGTTCAGAAAAGGGCAATCAGAATTATGAAGGAAATGGAGAGGCTCCCCTATGAGGAAAGGTTGCAGCATTTGGGGCTTTTCAGGATCATTCAGACCATGGTATTTCTGATCTCTATTTATGGATGTGAAAGTTGGACAGTGAAAAAGGCAGATAAGAGAAAAAATAAACTCATTTGAAATGTGGTGCTGGAGGAGAGCTTTGCGCATACCATGGACTGCAAAAAAGACAAATAATTGGGTGTTTGAACAAATTAAACCAGAACTGTCATTAGAAGCTAAAATGATGAAACTGAGGTTATCATACTTTGGACACATCATGAGAAGACATGATTCACTAGAAAAGACAATAATGCTGAGAAAAACAGCAGGGAGTAAAAAAAGAGGAAGGCCAAACAAGAGATGGATTGATTCCATAAAGGAAGCCACAGACCTGAACTTACAAGATCTGAACAGGGTGGTTCACGACAGATGCTCTTGGTGGTCGCTGATTCATAGGGTCGCCCTAAGTCGTAATCGACTTGAAGGCACATAACAACAACAACAAAGATTAAAGAAAAGGCAAGCAACAGGTGACATGATAGAAATGTATAAAATTATGCATGGCCTGGAGAAAGTGGATAAGGAAAAGCTTTTCTCCCTCTCTCATAACACTAGAACCTGTGGACATCCAATGAACCTGTATGTTGGCAGATTCAGGACAGACAAAAGTACTTCTTCACACAGCGCATAGTTAAACTATGGGATTCACTCCCACAAGAGGCAGTGATGTCCCCAACTTGGATGGATTTAAAAGAGGATTAGACAAATTAATGGAGGATAAGGCTATCATAGCTGGAGGCAGTATAGTCCCGAATGCCAGTTGCTGGAAGCCACAGGAGGGAGAGTGCTGTTGTGCTCAGGTCTTGCATACAACTGGTTGGCCACTGTGAAAACAGGATGCTGGTCTAGATGGACCATTGGCCTGATCCAGCAGGCTCTTACGTTCTTATGAGATGGCAAAGCTTGTATTAATTGTGAGGTCAGCTCACCACTTCCAACTTAAAACAGCCTTTAGAATAGCCATAGGAAAAGCAGGAGTTCTTTCCCTTATATAAACAGGAGAGTAGAACTGTAATTTAAAGGCTCGGAGAATCCTCTTATCTGTCCTGCTTACTAATAGGCAGTTAATAATTTAAAGCAGCTTTTTCAAGTTATACATAAGTACAATAAGTGCATATGTGAACTTCAGTTTATCGTTTGGAAGGTCAAAAAAATATATAATGACTTATAATTACTAGTATTTGAAAAAGTTACTTTGAAATTATTAAATATGCAGAATGTAATGATGTACCACAGCATTTTACAATGATAAAACAAAACATGGTCCTGCGAGAAACAAACCATCTCCCCCCTCCCAAGGTTTATATGTATATTAATAAAAGTATTGTTAAATACCTGTTGATGCGTGTTCCTTAAAAAAAATAGTATTAAGATGTCGATTTGCACCAGGTAGAAAAAATGGAGACCAAATATTTGAAATAACTTGATAAATAACTTGCCTAAGGGCCCTCTAAAACTGTGAGCCTGCAGAGCATGTGATAAAACACTAAATGGAATGCATTTCTTAAGTATTAATGTGAGTTTTGAACTGGCATTGCTCCTTACTTTGCAAATCCTATGTGGATTTCTGAGAACCTTTGCTTTTATTGAGCTTAAAGCAAATATGGAGGGAGTGGGTTCAAAGTGGATGCTTCCACAGTTCTGCCAACTTGCACTGGCCAGGGAAGGAGGTGGGGGGACAGAGTCCCCCCCCCCAAAAATTTCAGCCACTGATTTCAAAGGGAGGTATATTTGCACCAGATCTAGGCTGATGTAGAGGAATAATGAACAGATCCATGGATCCAAGGCCACCTCTGTCCCACCCTGAGAACACCCCATTACAAGGGCTAATGCCAGCTACCACTGGCAGTAAACCTTAACCTGTGGGTACAGTGGGGAGTTTGATGGTGCAGGTGCCCACCCTGCTAACAGAGCTCCTCTCTACTGGTTGGGAAGCATCTCTGTGCAATCCTAACTGGCTCTAGTCATCAGATCTGGCGAGATTAAGATTGTTCTGTTAGAGACACTGAGCCCTATACCTGTGCTAATTAATCTCAAATGCCTATCACTATTATCAAAAAATGCAAAGAAAGACTTCATCCAAACAAAATCTTGTTTAACTCTTCTAGGTAGAAATGATCCTCATTTGCCAGTTCTCAAGAGGGAATTGGGACATTCTTTTTTTCTTTTTTTAATTTGACTGCTTCGCTGCTAACTCAGTGAAAAGTAAAACAAGGAAATGGAAGCACACACATCGCTTGAGTCCTGCAGATTTCTTCTTTCTTTTTGCCTGTGTTAAGGACACGTAGTAGTATGTTTACAGGAAGTGCTTGCTATGCAGACAGTTTGCCAGTCTTGATGTGGTAGCTGATTTGACTAATAGACTCACATGATTACATTTGCAAAACTGCAGACAAGAGCTCCGATGAGAAGGCTCCAAGTCACTGCATTCTTGAACCATCAGTTAATCACATGATTAACTGCATTTTTGTATTATGCTGTTATTTCTTGGTGATCATCAGTAAACATGCACCCACCCCTGGAATGTGATCCATGTTTTCATGAGTGCCGTGCTGAAATCTGTCCTACAATTACTCAAAAGTTTTATTTCTCCGGGGACAGGAGGGAGGGAAGCTTCAATTTTTCTGCCTTATTCTCAGGGTGCTTTAGAAGTGGGTGTGGTGTCTTGAGCTTACTTTATGGATGCAAAGTGACTAGGGGTAGTACATGCACACTTTTCCTTCCAGTAAATATTTGTCCAGGACTCTGCAGCATTCCCGGCTGCCCAGGCTTCCTGATCTGATAAAAGCCCCATGGGAGCAGTTACCTCATTAGGTCTTCCCAGGGGCATTTATTGATTGATTTATATTATTTATATTATTGATTTATATTATCTTCATTGTTCACACAATCCCAGGGGCAACAAACAACATTAACAATACCATAAACCAATATTTCATTACAATATAATTAATGTAAAAAAACCAAGCAAAATACTGACAAGATAAGAACATCAGTCAAGTGAGGGGCACTGCTTCAGCCATATACTTGGGTGAACACCCACGTTTTACCTGGTGCCAAAACTCCCTTATTGAACTTCATAACTGAAGTGCAGTAACCTGGGAAGGCGGTAGAGTGCAGGCCACTGGTGAGATGATGTCCAGAATGAAAGAAAGGACATGCGCAAACATTGTTTGGCCATTGACAAAGTAAGGTAAGCACATCAAAAACCATGCATTCCACCCATGAGAATTTACAAAAAAAAAATTCTCCCTTTGATCATTTTCATATAAAATTTCCTTTTTCATTAACTGATGGAGAATAACCAAGGGGGGGAAATACAGGAGAATTTTTTTACGCTGCACTAGTCCTCATGGCTCTATCACTGTTATTTATTTTGTTATACATTTATCTCCTCTAAGGGAGCACAACAGGAATCTTTTATCCTCACAACCACCCTGCAAGGTAGATTTGGCTGAGAGAGAAGCTGGCTCACCATTACCCAGTGAGCTTCATGACAGCATAGGATTTGAACTTCGGTCACACAGTTCTCAGTCAATATGCTGACCATTAGACCACACTGGATCTCTCTAAATCTATAATATATAGCAGAATGCTTATGCTTCCCCCTCCAAAGCTTCCTTGCATCACATGTGGTTTTTACAAAATGTGTAGACTGTGCTTTCACGTGAAAAAAAGATTGCATTTTGTTTTTAAAAGGCTATATGCTTTACAAGAATGTAGCTACCAAATGCTGGCATTAGCAGCACTGTCAAATGTACTCTAGGTCTAATGATTGTCACTTGCTTCATTCTTGCAGCTGATTTGGTATCATTCAGGTTCATATTCCTTGTTTGCTTTTTACAGCAGAGCCAAATGCCAAGGTGGTGGTAAATGTACTTCTAGTAAAGATATTTTCCTGCCAGTGCATTGGCTTTAAATTGAAAGCTATTTTCCTCCTGCAAGAGATTTAAACTTTGGTGATGATCCAGACTTTAGCAAGCGTGTGCTCCTGTTGATTTCTGCTTTGTGTTATACTGTTATTGTTTTAAAAATAGGGCCAGATAATCTCATTTCAGGAGTTATCCTCTCTCTTGCACCCCATGTTGATGGCTGGTGTTCAGTAGGATTCAAACACCTCTGATGAAGGGTTCCGCTCTGGCAGAAGCACAGCCTCTGCCTGAAGGGTGGAAGGCTACTGCTGTAGCAGGCATTGGGTCCCAAAATTGGATGTGTGGGGTGCAGGGGCACAACTAAGCTGGCCAAGGATCTGCGGAATCCTATACTGGCCCATTGCTAGCTTAGGGGCCCAAACAAGATTCCTTAGCCTGAAACTGGTACAGCAAAAATCTCAAGAAGCCCCTTGCCCCCCCCCAAAAAAGATACCTTCTACCCTGACCAGCAGAGCCAACAGTGCTTTGGATATAGTTGTGACTCTGATCATCCCATGGGTAGAGTCAGGATTCCTCTAATAAAGCTTTTTAAAGTAGCTATCAGTATTCGATTGGATGTTCTCCAAATTCTTGTGCTCTTGTCCAGTAATTTAAAACAATATCTGAGCAGCTTTACCTTCATGTCTTTTCTTTCCTTGATCTAGGACAAAATGTACAACATATTCTGCTAAATTTGAGATTTCATGCACATTCTTTCTACCAGATGCATTTTGCATGCTGCCCATAACTGAATAAACACTTTCCTCACAGAATTATGCAAAGGGTCTGCTGAGATTTTTTACAGAGCAGTTCAGGAGACTTTTAAGATTAGGATTTGTGTCACTTTGTACAGCACTGCCGTCTGTTATATGCTTATAAAAGACAGTGTGTGCCCCTTTTTATAATAGGCAATGGCGATTTTTCCTTTTTCCAATAATATGTATGATAAGAACAAAGAAATTAAAAGCACAAAAAAGAGAGGAAAAGAAACAGAAAATACAACATGGGCGAGTCAGTGCACAAGGTAAGTGCCTACAATAAAAGGCACACTCTAACACCTGTTATCTTCCAGATAATACAAGGGTGGAAGTGAAGAACTAGCTAACAAAAAAGAAAAAAGAAAAAGAAAAAAGAAAAAAAATTCTCAAAAGAGAAACAAAGGAGGGGAGGAATGGATGACATCACAGAATCCACTGCCGCACATATACTGATGGCAGGGACCGACTGTGCTCTCTGTTTGATTGGTATAGTCAATAAACTCCAACCATACGGTGAAAAAGGTGTCTCACTTAGTCTGACCTTGGGCCACTCATTGCTTATGCAGCAGTTTTTCCAAAAGAGCAAGGTGCCATACACGGTCATACCACTTGTCCAATGAGATGCCCCTGAGAGTTTTCCATTCCATTGCAATAACTGCAATTACGAATTTTAACAGTGTGTCCCTTGTTAGTCTTCCTGCACCTCTCAACAACATATTTTAGTATAATTGACCCAGAGCTTGGAAAAGTTACTTTTTTGAACTACAACTCCCATCAGCCCAATCCAGTGGCCATGCTGGCTGGGGCTGATGGGAGTTGTAGTTCAAAAAAGTAACTTTGCCAAGGTTTGATATTGACCAAGGTTTCCTTGTCTTGACCATAGGTTGTCTTGAAGGGAGGGGCATTAGGGGCACAGTATTGGCTCTGCTTTTTCCTGAGAGAGAGGACCAAGACAGTGGTGCTGGGGGACCATTGCTCCTCCCAGAAACATACAGGGTTCTGCATGGTCCATTCTTTCCCCCATGTTACCTATCACATACACGACTCATCTGGCGATCAAGGTTTCAAAGCCATCAGTATGCTGATAACATCCAACTCTGTCTCTCATTTTCATCTGATGCTAGGGAAGCAGTTTTATTTTTTTTATTTATGTAAAACATTTATATACCACTTAATCATTTGCATTTCTAAGTGGTGTACATAAAAACAGACCAATTGAAAACTGAAAGTTTGGTCGCTGTGAAAAGAACAAGAGAAAACAGAAGTATGTTGGTGAGTGGAAAGCTTGCCTCAGGGACCCTCGTGGATTCAGGGCTTTTGCTAGATTTGAAAACAGCATCACCAGCAACAGATGCCTCTTACTAACTTCAGCTGGTTAACCCTCTATGAGCCTTGCCACAGACATGCATGTCCTAGTAACTTCCAGATGAGATTACTGCAATCTATGTGGAGATGCATTTAGAAACCACAGTTAGTGTAAAATGCTGCAGCCAGGACGCTGAATTTCTTTTGAAAATTAAGTGGGACATAAGTTTTTAAAATAAATATGTAATACAAATGAGATAACTAACATTACCATGCTAGCTAATCCAAGTGAAAAATACATCTTGCAAGGACTTCTAGAGAGATGCTATCTGATGAGCAGGAATGGAATCACGTTCACAGCTAATTTCTTCTGTGCTGGCAGAAAACTAAGATACTCCTTCATAGTAAATCTATACCAGTATAGCAGTGTAGTATGTTGAAACAAATATTGTAGTTCAAGTTAAACATTTATTATTATTATTTTACAAACCACTGATTGGTTATACAAAATTTACTGAAGACTGTGTATGAGCTAGCATATATATTGCCTTCATAGAATCATAGAATAGTAGAGTTGGAAGGGGCCTATAAGGCCATCAAGTCCAGCCCCCTGCTCAATGCAGGAATCTAAATCAAAGCATTCCCGACAGATGGCTGTCCAGCTGCCTCTTGAATGCCTCCAGTGTCGGAGAGCCCACTACCTCTCTAGGTAATTGGTTCCATTGTTTTATGGCTCTAACAGTTAGGAAGTTTTTCCTGATGTTCAGTAGAAATCTGGCTTCCTGCAACTTGAGCCCATTATTCCGTGTCCGGCACTCTGGGACAATTGAGAAGAGATCCCGGCCTTCCTCAGTGTGACAACCTTTCATGTACTTGAAGAGTGCTATCATATCTCCCCTCAGTCTTCTCTTCTCCAGGCTAAACATGCCCAGTTCTTTCAGTCTCTCCTGATAGGGCTTTGTTTCCAGTCCCCTGATCATCCTTGGTGCCCTCCTCTGAACCTGTTCCAGTTTGCCTGCATCCTTCTTGAAGTGTGGAGACCAGAACTGGACACAGTACTCAAGATGAGGCCTAACCAGTGCTGAATAGAGGGGAACTAATATTTCCTGTGATTTGGAAACTATACTTCTGTTAATGCAGCCTAATATAGCATTTGCCTTTTTTGCTGCCACATCGCACTGTTGGCTCATATTCAGCTTGTGATCAACAATTCCAAGATCCTTCTCACATGTCATATTGCTGAGCCAAGTACCCCCCATCTTATAACTGTGCATTTGGTTTCTTTTTCCTAAGTGTAGAACTTTGCATTTATCCCTATTGAATTACTTTCTGTTGTTTTCAGCCCAATGCTCCAGCCTATCAAGGTCCCTTTGAATTTTCTTTCTGTCTTCCACGGTATTAGCTGTGCCCCCAATTTTGTATCATCTGCAAATTTGATACGTATGCTCTGTACCTCCTCATCCAAGTCGTTAATAAAAATGTTGAAGAGCACTGGGCCCAGGAGCGAGCCTTGTGGTACCCCACTCGTTACTTCCGCCCAGTTTGAGAAGGAACCATTGATAAGCACTCTTTGAGTACTATTCTGGAGCCTACTTCATTGTTGAGTAACTAGATACTTTTGCATCAGGATTTATTAAACACTTCTAGATGATGCATTTTACAAACTAAAATGAGTAGTAAAACGATTCCTCCTCCCTTCCTTGTCCATTATTTTTGAATGGAGCAGGAAATAGGCTCATGTTTACCCAGCAGAAATAGTGTTGGAATAACACATTTTGCATTTTTTAAAAAAAGCTAAACAAATTTTTGAACGCTGATTGCTTCACACAAAAAGCCAAAACCTGTTTTGTTTCTGTGGAGGTTAATAACAGCTTGAGTATCAGCTTTAGAGGAGCAGGAGCAGGAGCAGCAGAAGAGATAATGAATATCTGGTTCATACAATTGATTCTCAAACATCCACTGGTGGGACTAGTTTACAAATTTAGCCAACAATATCCTTCCTCTGATAATTTATAGGAATAATCAGATTCTCAAAACTCTCAACCCTAAAACTCTTTATAATACTCTGGTGAAAACATATTTAATACCAAATGTATAAACTACAAGGTAAAGAAGTATTTATTTTGGGTGGTATTCAACACTAGTCCTACCCGGAGTAGACACACTGAAGTTAATGGTCATTACCAACTTGGATTTATTAATTTCAATGGGTCTACTCTGAGTAGGATTTAGTTGAGCATAATTTAGGCTGCAATCCAAGACACACCTCGGAATAAGTCCCATTGAACACAATGGAGCTTCCTTCTGAGTAGACACGTATTGAATTGCAGCCTTAGTTATTTTTTTAAAGTAGAACTGTTTGACAATGCAGACGGTAACGAGCTAAAAAAGAATACTTTGCCAAATGACTTTTCTTGTTTCATTTCAGCAAAAATATAAGTGGTATCTGCAACTTAATGCTGCAGTATGGTGTGCTCCTGTTTGAGGTTCAGCCATGCTCTTTTCCACTCCATTCCTCCTCACCTTTCAGTTGTCATTGTTCTGTGGTCTCATAGTCACTTATTGGGCAGTTTTGGGATCCCTCCCAAACCATAAGTATCTAATAACCAAGGAAGTAGGATTGAAGGTGGAGTCTGACACTGATTTTATGCCTTCTGCGTTCAATTTTACCTTTGTAGTCCCTTTAGTGTGTGTGTGTGTGTGTATAATGTATTTTAATTGTATTTTATGTATTTTAAATTTATTTTAATGTTTTTGTGATTTTACTGTTTACAATTTTATTATGTACATGTTTGATTTTATTTTTGTAAGCTGCCCTGAGTGCCCTATTATAGAGTAGAAGAAATAGATAAATGAATGAATGAAGTCATCCAGGCTTTTGGGTGGAAAATGTGCTTTAAATGTATGGTCTACACGCAGCCAGAGAGAGAAGGAGAGAGGGTGAAAGAAGAAGAAGAAGAAGAGGAAAAAATAATGCACAGTGTAAATAATAAAGATGTTATTGAATGAATTGGCAATTGACTGAGGACAGAACCTACTTTAACTGAACTAGGTTGTAAGTTAACAGGACATCAGCTATTTGGCACTTCAATACTAAATACATTTACTTGGAAGTAAACCTCATTAAATTCAGTGGTGTTTATTGCTGAGGAAGTGTGATGAGGAGTTAATCTGTTTTGGGCTGTGATCCAAGTACTTTTGACCTGCTCTGCCTGTGTCGATTTTTAAAAAGCAAGGGAGGAGCAAGTGTGTGGGAGAGTGAAGCCTTAATATACATTCATATAGTTTTGAATGTAGAGGGCAGGTACATTTTAGTGTCAGTAGGGTGTTGCCCAGTGATTGAGAAACAATGCCTGTGCAACAGAACATACTAGAGGGGGGAATGTAAAATCTAAAAATAATACATTGTATAGTGTTATTTTAAGCAACTTACAATTCTGGGGTGTAGGTAAAAGTTATATGGTGTGCTAGTTCAGTTCTCCAGGGGTAGAATGATCACCTCCCACTTAATTCTCAAGAGGATTCCTGCTGCCCATAGTTTCAGAGTAAAAAGAATGTTATTACAGTCAGCTTTTATCTCTCTTGAAACTAGGCTTATGCTCTTCTTTTATTCTCTTCTTAGTTGATTGCAGTTGCTGGTTCTGTCCTGCGAAAAGAAATGCTATTTATTTATTTTTTAAATCCAGGATCTTTCTTAAACATTTTGGAACACAGTAAGACAAAAATGTGCTGTTTGGAAGACTGTGAAGCAAACAAACAAACAAACAGGGATTTACTGAAAATTACCCATTAACATGAGCATTCGCAAAGGCAGGAGTGGTTACTGGATTCCATGAGCTTGCAGGGTTCGTTTGCAACAAGGAGGACACATAATTAGAGAAAATTTAATTCAGGCATTTTTAGGAGGGCCATTGTCTTACTTCACACTTGCCGAAGTGTTAAGTTAATAAGGGCAATAAAATTGTGGAGAGTCTGGTGGCAGAATGTAAGAATTAAGTTGTGTGAGTTTATTTTAAAGTGTCTAGCCCTCGTGACTCTGAATATAGGTATCAATCAATGCCTGGGCCCAAATATTTAAGCTCAGAAGGATTTCCTGTCATCAAGGAAAGGGGCTTTACTTTATTTTACCATTTTATCCCATCCTTTCTTCAAGGGGCTCAAGGTAGTTGATGTGAGACAGTTATTTCATTTTTTTTCACTACCCTGTAAGGCAGATGAGATTTAAAGAAACAGGCAAAGGACTGAGTGGAAATTTTAACTCAGTCAAGTACAACACACTATCCACTACACCATACTGCCTCTTCAGTTCTGTGCATAGCCTTGAACCTCAACTCATTAATCTGGTAACAGCAGATGAGAAATAAGCAAGATATGCAAATATATCACGGTATATATTATTGCAGTAATCTGTCTACAGTACAGATTAATGCAATGTGTATGGCGAGGATCAGAAAGTGTTTGAAAACTTCACCTGATGCAGAACTCAGTAGCAACAGCCTTAACTCTCTCTCTCTGTGTGTTTCTTTTTCCCTGATCTTGTGATCCCATTGTGCTTTCAGCTTCATTGGCTTCTGGTCTGTTCCTAGTCCAAATTTAAAATGCTGGTTATTACCTTTAAATATGATATATGTTTTCAGGTGCCTACAGTACACTTCCACTTCCTACACAGGACAAACAAGTCAGTGCAAGAATAAATGGACACATAATAGGCATGAGAATAGAGTGGCCATGGGTCCTTCTTTACAAAGAACAGACCTCTGTTTAAAGGGCTGTCAGACGATACCCCTCTATTTTAGGAGTGGGGAACCTGTGGCCCTTCAGATGTTGCTGTATTGCAATTCCCATCCTCCCTGACCATTGCCAATGTTGGCTAGGATGGATGGTACTTGGGAGTCCAGCAACATCTGGAGCGCCGCAGATTCCACAGCTCTGAAACAGAGGACTGTCCTTGGACACCCTTCAGGTAGAGCAGGGGTTCCCAACTAGTGGCCCATGGAACACCCTGTGGTCCGCAAGCTTCATTCAGGTGGTTCGTGGTATGCCTGCGTTAAATATTCATATTTTAATTGTATTTTTATTGCTTCTTTTATTTCTTATATTGTACTTTATTGTACTACATTTTTTTCTCCTGTTGCCAGGATGTTCATCTGGACTCCTTCCCGGTGCTGTTCAGTCACTGGGCAAAAACTGATGTTTGACTTTCTACTCTCTTTCTCTGTTGGCTAATTTTAACTCAAGGTAGAAGAAACCAGAGAAATGTAACTATCCAGGTCTTTCTAACTGGACTGTGGGGCTCTCTCCAGGCCACACCTCCTCCCAAGACTTCACACCCTCACCAAATCTGCTCTGGGCCATTCTGAAGTATTCCCCCCTGTGGCTGGAATGTGTCCTTGAACTGTGATGATGTCTCCTTGCCCGGATGGAGTGGAGTGGGGTGGGGAATAGAAATCTCTGACATTTTTGTAGCTGGAATGTAGACCACTGTGGAAATTAAGAGTCTTGTCTGTTGTTCCACTCTCTTCTTGAAAGTTTGGACTAAAACCCGAAGCAGATTCACTACCCCATTGATATTGGAGCCACCAGTCTCCACTGACCATTGCCCAACCAATAGGCTCTTTTGGTGAGGATCTTTCATCATGACATTGACCCCATCCATCAATGGAAGGTTGCTGCTGAGGGAATGTGTCACTTGGCGTGAAAAATATTCCTCACCCTTGGAGAGCCGGTGTGGTGTAATGGTTAAGGTGTTGGTCTACAACCTGGGAGACCAGGGTTCAAATCCCCACACAGCCATGAAGCTCACTGGGTGACCTTGGGCCAGTCGCTGCCTCTCAGCCTCAGAGGAAGGCAATGGTAAACCCCCTCTGAATACCCCTTACCATGAAAACTCTATTCATAGGGTCGCCCATAAGTCAGAATCGACTTGAAGGCAGTCCATTTCATTTTTTGTTTTGGCTGTGAGGCTGTTTTATTTACTCAATGAATCTTTTAAGTATATTGTATTTTATTTATGTTGATTTAATGGGTCACAACCTTGTGGATCATGCTGACCAGTCAAAAAAGTGGAATATAAATATTTTAAGAAATACATAACTAAATAACTAATGCATTTTTTCCTTGGTTTGATTGATTGAAAGGAAGGAAAATGGTGTGCATTGCTTTGACAAAATGTTTTTGTGTGTGTGAGGATCTTTCAGCGTGATATCATGGATGGATGTCATTAGGACCTCTTTCTCCCTTATATAGGTTGGGTGGGTGGGCAGAGTTAATATTTGCTTGGAGATCTCCCAACTTGTGGGCTTTCTGTTATCAATGCCTCATCATTCAATGAGTATCATCCCCATGAAGATTCTACCAGCCATGCAAACAATTGCCATATTCTTGTTGACCTTTGGGACTTATTACCCCTTTTCTCTGGAGTGAGAGTCCATCACCTGTCCACAAGAAGGAAATAATGCAAAGAACTTTTATAGGAGGTTGCATCCATTGCCTGCACCGGTTCATGGAATCATCCTTTCCCAGAGCATTTTGGCATTCAGTGGAACTTGGAAAAATTCTTCCAAGGTTGATTTGGCCAATTACAGAAAGGGGTGCAAGTTGGCTATTTTGCTATTGAAACTTATTGGCTGAGAACCATGTCAAATATCATTGGCCTCAAATTTCCATAGGAATCCAATATATTTCTCTCCTGCCCCCATTATATTTGAATGACATTCAGGTGCCGGAAAACACAAGGTAAGCATGCCCTCTCAAGCCCTGATTCACTGGCTCTTCAGTGTGTTTGAATCACGTTTCCAAACCTGCAAATGCTCTCCAAATATGTAACTGTATATAACATGTCAAGAAGCCTAGAAATGCTGGGCTCTACCATCAGGGTCACAAATTGAATTTTAGCTACACACAACTAGCCTGCAGGCTCAAGATCAGCCTTTCTTAACCTAATAGCTAGTGACCAATTAATAGAAATAGCCAGGGAGTAGCTACAGGGTGAAGCACAACCTGAAAGCACACAATACATTAAGGCAGTCTTATAAAACTTTAAACAATCATGGCTTCTCTCAAAAGAGAGGAGACCCTTTAAAAACTACTAGTTGGTTGTTGTTGTTTTGGCTTCTCAGAGTGAAGGCATGACTCTGAAAGTGGCGTAGAAAGGTTTTAAATGTGTGGTGTGGATATGACCATAATAACCATAGTGAAGCTAGGCATGTCTGGATCAGTCAGTGCCCGGATGGAAGTCACCTGGTGGCCCTTGGGTACTGCTGGTTCCTGGGTGGTTTTAAAAGAGGATTAGAGAAATTCATGGAAGATAAGGCTATCAGTTACTACTAGCCATGATGGCTAAGCTCTGTCTCCGCAGTCAGAGGCAGCGTGCTTCTGAATATCAGTTGCTGGAAATCGCAGGAGGGGAGAGTGCATTTGCGCTCAGGACCAGATTGTGGGCTTCCTGCAGGCATCTGGTTGGTCGCTGTGAGAACAGGATGCAAGATGAGATGGGCCACTGGACTGATCCAGCAGGCTCTTTGTATGTTCTTATGCACCTTGTGTTCCACTGAAGAGAGATGGGATATAAATAAATACTATGTACTACTACATTTTATTACCAAACTGGGAATGTAAGGGGTTGAACTTGTGTGTGCGAAACAATTTCAATAATGATAGTGGGGGTTGGGGGTTGGGGGGGAATCATATGTGATGCTTTGCAATATGTAAACCTTAACAGGGTGCCCTTAAGGCTGGTCCAGAAGCTGCAGTCAGTTCAAAATGCAGCAACTAAGGCCAGTGTTGTGTAGGGTAGCAGACAGAGTGTTGGACTAGGAGCTGGGAGAGCAGCTTTAAAATGCCCACTTAGCCATGAAGCTCATTGGGTGATCTTGGACCACCAGTCAATGTCCTTCAGTCTAACCTACCTCACAGGGTGATTGTGTAGGTAAAGTGGGAAGAAGGCAAACCATATATGCCCCTTTGAGTTCCTCAAACAAAAGGTGGGATATAAATAATTAAATGTGCAGTGGAGCATCTTATCATGTATGTGCTACACTGCTCTTAAAGAAACTATGCTGGCTGCCAATAAGCTACCGAACCAGGTTTAAGATTTTGGCTTTGACCTACAAAACCCTGAAGAACCTGGGACTTGGTTATCGGAAGGAGCTACTCCTTCCTCATTGCCCTCCCCAGTCGCTATGATTGGCTGATGACATCCTCCTGCTTGCACCACAACCTATGGAGGTTTGTTTAGCAGTAACCCAAGGGAGGGTTTTCTGTAGTGGTCCCCCTCTCCATGGAGCCACTTCCCTTCTGAGCAACTGCCAACTTGATTGATATTCTGGTGCGTATTAAAATATACATATGATCCCAGGCTTTTGTGGATGCTTAATTCCAACTGATGTCCTCTTTTATGCAAACTATTTTTTCACAAAACAATGCGTAACTAGCATGTCCCCCTCTCCTCCCCAATAAAATGTGTTCAGCACAGAGTTGGTCAAAGAGGACATAAGTCTGGCAATGAAACTCTGTAATGGGATTTTGGCTACCACAGATCTGGGAAATGCAGCCAGCAGCATGTACGCTAATAATGTGTTAAAATGGTATCACCACTGACAAAGCAGTACAGGGTTTGCTCCATTTACTTTGCCTATCCTGAGAGAAGCTGCTCCATCTGATGTGGCTGATAATGCATATCTTTTAGGATCTGGTTGTAATTACAAGCTCGTAATTTGTAGTTTGCCTGCTCATTTGCAGAGAGTGTACTAGTTGCCTCTGGGTGAGAGCTGGAGTATCGACCTATTCACACTTCCTGTAGCCTCACAAGACTGCTACTAGGCCTTTGTTGTTGTTATGTGCCTCCAAGTCGACTATGACTTATGGCGACCCTATGAATCAGCGACCTCCAAGAGCATCTGTCATGAACCACCCTGTTCAGATCTTCAAGAGCCAACTCATGCATGCAGCCACCTCCGTACTGCCCTGTACAGAGCATTTCTTACTTGGCTGGTTTCACAGAGATGGAGTGGGAGACAAAATATATGAATCTGAGGGTGCTTTCTGTTGGTTCAGCATTCATCCTGATTTGTTTGCAAGGAGATTAGAGGACACTGGCAATTTAATGAGCATTTACTCAGATTTTGTTGCATGGAGGCTTGATGGCACTGCATTTTGTCATCATGTTCCTTATTGCAAAAAGTCCAGTTTTGGGAGAAGTGGGTTTGTTGCACAAGACCTTGCAATCAACTATAATTGTGCAACCTGAGTTTGCCAGTATGTGATTGAATCCCACCTGAAAATAGCGACATTCTGGAAGCACCCTCAGACTTGCCGTGCAGCTTTATGCACTGATATTCCCTTTCCCTTTTTTCGCCATTGCTTATTGGCCTTTTAAGAATTTCCAGAGTGGAGTCATGCTAGTATGTTACAACAAAATCAATAGTCTTGTGGCATCTTAAGGCCATAAACACGTATTATTTATTTATTTATTTATTACCCACCATTCACTCCAAGGTTCCAGTGCGGGTCACAACAATTTAAAATACAACACTGAAAACATTTTAAAAGCAATTACAGTCACAAGAATTATGCCATAATAAAATATAATAAAATTATTGTATATAAAATAATAAAATTATTAATAAAATTATGCCATAATAAAATATGCTAAAATATTACAGTCACAAGAATTATGCCATAATAAAATATGCTAAGGAGCTTCCAGATGGGTGTTTATTGTGGGATTGGTGGTCCTCATGCATGTAGGGTTGTTTGTTTGTTTTTGGTTTTTTGCAGCATCCGCAGAATATCGTCATAAAAAGGCTGCGTCCTGTTTCCCTCCTCCCCTTTTAATCAGAATTTATCAGATTTTTCCTGGAAGAGATAAGTAAAAAAAACAACTTGTTGCTAATGACCCATTTGCAATATCTCAACGACCCATTAAGCCCCATCTGGAATGCAACCTTAGTGTTAAGGTACTACAAACTCTCTATTGATTTTAGCCCTCTAAAGAAGAAGAAAAACAAGGGCAACACAGCCTGGAGCATAAGTGGGAATTTTTATTCTGTAAATTGTCCTTCTGTCTTATCAGTTAAGAGAAACATGGCACATTTGCATTACAACTCATGGATCAGAGAAAATAATCATATTGATTCTAATTATACCACAGCCAAAAATGAGTCAACTGTGTCTCAAAAGGAGCAAAACCCCTGATTACTTTTGGACCTCCTAAGATCAGCTTCTAGCCTTGATAAAAGCCCTCCTTAGCAGAAGCAGCTATATTTTATCTAGTAACTGTACTATAAACAATGAGAATTTGTAGATGCTTCCTGTTGCAGGCTTCCGGTATTTTTTATAGAAGAAGCATAGAACACGTTCCCACAAACCTTTACCACCATCCTACTGTGCCACAGAGGGGTCACTTGTGAAAGAGCATTTTGGTAGTGAGAATGACCTGCAAGAGGATAGGATTGTCAGCTCTGAAGCTGTATTACAAATTTGGATGCAAAACATTTCCTTTATGCTAAGAATATCAGAGGGCTGGGAATTTAATGTGTTCTTGTGGTTGAGAAGCTGGACTTGAGCATTGTGCTAAAGCGATGTAATCTTTCTTCTCCTTCCTCGTTCATTTCCCTTTTTACAGCACTTTTCAAAGTGTTATTTGGGTTTGGGGAGTTAAGAGTTGCCAGCCTAATTTTTGTAAAATACAGTGATATCTTTCCAGAAATGCAGAGAGAGATGTCGCTCTGCCAGTGCTGATCATCACCTGGATGGGAGAAGCTCACTCAGAACCTCTCTCCTAGACACACAGAGAGAGAGATTCAGCACTAGCACAGTAAGACAACAGCTATCATTGATTCTGCAGTATGTATGCACATGGCAGCAGCATATCAAGGTGTTAGATGCGGGGGTCTTCCTTCAGCATATCCAGAAGCATCCAAGAGCAACAGGGGGATACCTTTATTATGACCAACAAAAATGTCACAATATTTCGAGCCCCTTAGAATTCTTAGGGATGTTAAGCAAGTAAATGAAAAAGTGCAAGGAGGGTCAAGAATAAGTCAGCGGGAGTAGTCACTTCTTTTTTCCTGAATGTGAAGTTTCTGCATATCTTTTAGAAGAGCACTTACTGCCGGTTAATTCGATTAGATCACAATCAAACATAATTAGATTAGATCATGCTAGGTGCAAAACGGGTTTCAGGTTGCACTAAGGACTGTGAAGGCTTGATTCCATATGTGGATCACCCTTGGTGGTTCGAGGTAAATGTCCCTAGATATAAGGGCCCTGATCCAGAGAATCTCTAGATCCTGTACATATATACACAGTTCCTAGCTCACAAATTTGTGCATAGGCATCTGCGTGGGATAGTGCATGTGAAAATTCCAAGGGCATTTTATATTTTTCTGTCCTGCATAGTTGGTAGATCAGTGTCCCTGATTTGCTGTGGTCACTAAGTGCTAGATTTTGGGGGTGCCTTTATAAAAATGTTAGTGTGCACTCATCTGTCCTGGAGTGCATTGGCTTTCCCCACCATGTGCTGCCTAACTTCCTATCCAGATGTTCTTGCAGGATGTTGCATTGAGTTGCATTGATTCTATAGTAAGTACAACCAGATCCACTGTGAGACTGCACATTCTATTAAGTGTTTACTTTTTTAAAAAGGAAATTGTTATGGTTAGTTTATTAGCCTGCCTGTTTTAGAAACAAGTGCAGGAAATGAGTACAGCATTCATCAGGAAGAGAAAAGCCTTCTGCATAGCATAATAACAGAGGGATGCATTTGGGCAGCCATCTTCGTTGTGGGAGTTGTTGTAATTTATAAGCAACCAAGAGTGTCTCTATTTTAATCTGGAAAATGTTGGGGGGTATGCTCATGAATGGCTACACATTTAATCTCATGTGTGCAGATCCTTGTCCCACCATCACCATGCAGTCAGCTTTTATTTGCATAGTAGAGTTGATTTGTATGGAATCTTTTTTGGCATGCAGATTGTGTGAAAGTATTGAAAGATATATCCTGAGTTTTCACCTGGCATCAAATAATATAAAGTTGGGTCAAGGTGCACTTTGATGCGGAGATAATTTAACGAATATGGAGGCAGCACCAAAAAGGATCTTCAAAGGTTTCATGTTAGAGTTTTAAGATTATGGGTGCACATGACATATTTGTTGAGCCTGATTTGTGTGCAAGAAGATCAGGAAAAAATGACTATCTAATAAGCATTCATTCTGATTTGTTTGTGAAGAGGTTAGAAGGTGTTTTGACGAAGCACATTTTCGGGTGCTTTTCCCCCTTTCCTTAACACAGAAATTCTGGGGGTTTTTTTGGGAGGGGGGGAGGTTTGCTGTGCATTACCTGCATTTGTTGGTATGTGATTGAATCCCACCCAAAAATAGTGACAGTCTGGAACTGCCCTATTTGGCTTTTTGTTGTAGCAAGGTCAAAGGATTTAACTTCAACTGCAGCAGCCTTTTAATGTTCCCTTTTAGAAACCAGGACAACATGTAACAATTATGGCACCATATTGTTCTGAACTATATAAATATAGAATTTAATAGCCAATCTCATTGTCCGGATCCCAATCTCCAATCAGCGTGAGAAATCCAGGGGTTCCAGAACTTACCCAGGGTTTGGTTTCCTTGGAATGAAGGTGACTGGATACTGTGGTGTCTTTATAATATATAGCGTTATTTACACATATATTCAACATGAGATGGAAGCATTAACACTCCAACAGATCTTGCTTCCCCATTGGGCTTTCAGGGATGTGTCCCAAAGCCACGACCTTGGGTTCAGCACAGAGAGCAAGGCAACCCTCTTTGTGTCTTTCCAGCTCCCAGCCTCACATCCAGGGGTGTAGTCGTTCAGGGACTTGGGGGTCTTTGACCCCTTACTTTTTTGGGAGCAAGGTCTCAGCAGGGTCCCTGTGTTTCCAGCATCCTATGAGCCAATCATCATGAAATGAGAGTTTGTTAGCCTCAGAAGATTTTTCTGATATGCTTCTTTATCTTTTCCTGCTGATTGGAGCCAATCACAGTGAAAGGAAGTGAGTCAGCCACAGAGAAGATTCTTATTATTAGCTAACACTCTTCCTTTCGTGCTAATTCGCTCCTAGGGACATCTGTTGTTGTGGGAAAAGAATTAACAAGGATCTAATACTCAACCCAGCTGCAAAAGGGGGGGGTGATGGGAGGGGCCGTGGCTGTAACTATCATAAAAGGACCCTACACTTCTGAATCTGCCACTGCACTATTGCTCACATCAGACTCAAAACATAAAATCTACCTCTTGCCCCAACAGGTGAGGGGGGGAACAATCCCTCATTCCTATGGCAACACTGCCAGGGGCGTCACAACCGGAGTGCGGAGGGTGCAGACTGCACCCGGGTGACACCCTGAGGGGGGTGACACCCAGAGCCGCCCCGCCCCGCGCCGTTGGCCGGCAAAGGAGCCGAGAAGCGCTCCGGGCCGGCGCAGCCAACTCCTCTTCGGAGGCGGGCAAGCGAGACCGACAGCAGGTGCCCACTTGCTGGCGGTGAAGCCGGGATGGGCCTTCCACCACCAGCCTGGAGCGAGTGGTGAGTGCGTGTGTGTGCGCACGCACGCGCAACAACAGCCACCACCCCCGTCCATGCCCTGGGAGGGCGCGTGCTGGAGGTCCGCACACACCCCCGCACTCCCGCTAGTGACGCCACTGAACACTGCTCTTGACCAAGTCTTTACACACATGCTAATAGGGGCACTTGACAGGCTTGACCAGACCTATTAACTTCATAAAGAAACTGGCTTGACCAGTTTAGCAATCCTTTCTACTGCAAACTTCATCTCTAGAGATATATCATAGGCTTGGAGGGTACCCACAGACATCATCCAGATCACTCCCCCAATCTTATAACACTGTAATATTTTTTCATGAGTTAATACAGCCGTAATCTAATCCAGAAATCACACACGCCCACTGGTTGGCAGATGCAGTGGGGACTCCGAGGCCCAGCAAGCTCAGTGGAATGGAGGTAGAACTGGTAATTAAGCAGTGTTAGGAGATTACATTTTGCTCAGTATCAGTGGTGCTACCAAGGCAGCACTTTGCGGTGGATGTCCAGGGCTCCCATTCAGCAGAATGAGCAGACAGAGTCACCAAACATAGCAGAGCTGGTTTACCACACTTTGAAGTAAGTTAAGTGATTCACATTGCCATCTAAGTTGGTGAGGGAGCACCCAGCAGGATTTAACTGTCTCCTCATCAGTTGCTGCATGGAGAATTCAGTCCTGCTGGGGGGAACAGGCTGGCAAGGCAGACCCCCCCTCCCACAGGTCAATGTTGGCAAGTGGATGGCACCACTCATCTGTCACTAACCTGGTGTCCTTGTGACATCAGATGATTGACAGGTGAGTAGCCCCACCCACCTGTCAAAGTCAGGTTGTGGAAGAGAGAAAGATCCTACTGCTTCTGGCCAAAAATATTCCCCTCCACAGATCTAAAGAGTTGGGGCCCCATAAGTCAATTACAGCTGCATTCCTAACCTCACTTCCCTAGGAGTAAGCCCCATTGAACTCAATGGGACTAACTTCTGAGTAGACATCCTTAGAATTGCATTGTACATCTGGAGTCTAAAATGATCTAACTGCACCCTTTCTGAGTATAGCAGAATCTGACTAAATCCAATTTCCCACCCCTTATCTAGAAAATGGGACCAGGAAACAAGATGTTACAAGCTTGTGCAAACACCAAGCATGGAGAATGAATGCCTTTGGGGTTTTTAATCACTTTGTTGACTTTGTACTACTACTAGTGCTGCTAGAGAAGTAATTTTTTCTGCGTTAAAGCTGTGTGAAAATAAGAGTCCAGAGAATCGTGTGACTTGCTGTGAGCTTCAGAAGCAAGTGATTCATCATGAAAGTATAACTGAAACTGCTATAACAGCTGATTGTAACTCCCGCATAAGGGAACTTAGCAGCTGAGATTTTCCTGCTCACAACCAAGATACGTAACAGCATGATAATTTTGCAACAGGAAGAAACTTGGCACGCAGACAGCTTAACTTGTGTGATTGGAATTATGTATTTTAGTTTAATTGGTGTATGGTTTACAGTACTTGATTTGCATGTCTATCACTGAAGGGTTTTGCATTGCACATTTTGTAAAGTACTGCCTTCTTTCAAAGAGATTTAGAGGTAACAGGAAAAGCCAAGCAAGGCTTTTCCAAGCTAATAAAAGAACAATCATGGAGGTAAAATGAGTCAAATGCCAAGACTGTCCACCTGACCACCTCTCCAACTCAGAGCACAGGATGCCACAGTGGAGAAACAGAAAAGAGTCCTAAAGTGTACATTAGGTGCCCATGACGTCTGCAAGTGAGCCTCATCACCCACTCCAGAGTGTTTGGCCAATGGGGTGCCTGGGACTTCCATCTGGTCCCCATGTGTTTGACATTTTCATGAAGCCACTGGGTGAAGTGGTCCCAGGATTTGGTTGACGGCTTTTATTGCTGTTCTTTTGGTTTTATCTTTATGGGTTTTACGCTCTGTTTCTTCTTTGAAGTTGTGAAGTTTTACTGTTTTATATGTAGGGTTTTTTTGCCTTTTTAAAAAATTCACCTTAAACTTTTTGGAAAGGCATTTCCATCAGAACCTTGGAAGGCAGCAGAAACCCTGAAGTGATACCTGGCAGATATGAAGAACTGGGTGGGGAAAAACAAACTGAAATGCTGCATAGACATCATACATTTAAGGCACATGATTCCCGCAAAGAATCCTGGGAAATGTAGTTTACCCCTCCTCACATAACTACAATCCCCAGCACCCTTAACAAACTACTGTTCCCAGGATTGTTTGGGGGAAGCCATGTGCTTTAAATGCCTGGTATGTATGCTGCCTTAATCTACGAATGGCTGGTGACTTGTCTGATAGCAGAGCACAGAGCCTGTTTTGGATGAGGAGGCTCTCCCTGAAAAAAACCAGGTTTTGAAGGTGGAGATGGTGATTCAGTGCTGCTTTTAGAGGCTCAGATGGCATTTGTGACTCTAGTGGGATATCTGCAATCCCCACACATACATTTCCACCCAACGTATGAGGGGTTGAAGGACTCTGCTGGGTAGCTCCACCCCTGCCAACCATGCACTCTTCTGCACCAATGGGCCCTAAGAATGTACAGAAGTAGTCTCTTCATGTGAGCAGGGACCCTGTGTCAACCAGGATTGTGCAGTGGTGGCTAGTAGTTTACCCCGATTGGCCCCAGCTGCCTTTTTAATTATTTTACAATGCCCTTGACATAACGTCACTTTCAGGGTTGGCTGGTGCCTATTGAGACTGGTAGGGCAGAAGGTAGAGAGGTCAACAGTAGGTGGAGTCAGAGCAAATGGCAGGCAGAGCCAGCTAATTCTAACTTGGTCTCCGTTCTCTGCCCTGTTGAGTTTTACGAAGGCAACACTGAGACTAAGAAAGAGGCAGTGCCACCCCCTGTACTGGTGATAACTAACAAGGCAGGCAGGTGGGGACCAGCTGAGAACCAGTGGGATACGGTTATCCCTGGATATAAACTATATCGGAAGGACAGGGAAGGATGTATTGGTGGCGGAGTCGCTCTATACGTGAAAGAAGGCATTGAATCCAGCAAGCTCGAAACCCCAAAAGAGGCAGACTCCTCCACAGAATCGTTGTGGGTGGTGATACCGTGCTCCAGGAGGGACTTAATACTGGGAACGATCTATCGTCCCCCTGATCAAAATGCTCAGGGAGACCTTGAGATGAGATATGAAATTGAGGAAGCATCCAAACTAGGAAATGTGGTAGTAATGGGTGACTTCAACTACCCGGACATAGACTGGCCACATATGTGTTCCAGTCATGACAAAGAAGCAAAGTTTCTAGATATTCTAAATGACTATTCCCTAGTCCAGTTGGTCATGGAACTGACCAGAGGGACGGCAACCCTGGACTTAATCCTCAGTGGGGACCGGGACCTGGTGCGAGATGTAAGTGTTGTTGAACCGATTGGGAGCAGTGACCACAGTGCTATTAAATTAAACATACATGTAACTGGCCAATTGCCAAGAAAATCCAACACGGTCACATTTGACTTCAAAAGAGGAAACTTCACAAAAATGAGGGGATTGGTAAAAAGAAAGCTGAAAAACAAAGTCCAGAGGGTCACATCACTCGAAAATGCTTGGAAGTTGTTTAAAAACACTATATTAGAAGCTCAACTGGAGTGCATAACGCAGATCAGAAAAGGTACCGCCAGGGCCAAGAAGATGCCAGCATGGTTAACGAGCAAAGTCAAGGAAGCTCTTAGAGGCAAAAAGTCTTCCTTCAAAAAATCGAAGTCTTGTCCGAATGAAGAAAATAAAAAAGAACACAAACTCTGGCAAAAGAAATGCAAGAAGACAATAAGGGATGCTAAAAAAGAATTTGAGGAGCACATTGCTAAGAACATAAAAACCAACAACAAAAAATTCTATAAATACATTCAAAGCAGGAGACCATCTAGGGAGACGATTGGACCCTTGGATGATAAGGGAGTCAAAGGTGTACTAAAGAACGATAAGGAGATTGCAGAGAAGCTAAATGAATTCTTTGCATCTGTCTTCACAGTGGAAGATATAGGGCAGATCCCTGAACCTGAACTAACATTTGCAGGAAGGGATTCTGAGGAACTAAGACAAATAGTGGTAACGAGAGAGGAAGTTCTAAGCTTAATGGACAATATAAAAACTGACAAATCACCGGGCCCGGATGGCATCCACCCGAGAGTTCTCAAAGAACTCAAAGGTGAAATTGCTGATCTGCTAACTAAAATATGTAACTTGTCCCTCGGGTCCTCCTCCGTGCCTGAGGACTGGAAAGTGGCAAATGTAACGCCAATCTTCAAAAAGGGATCCAGAGGGGATCCCGGAAATTACAGGCCAGTTAGCTTAACTTCTGTCCCTGGAAAACTGGTAGAAAGTATTATTAAAGCTAGATTAACTAAGCACATAGAAGAACAAGCCTTGCTGAAGCAGAGCCAGCATGGCTTCTGCAAGGGAAAGTCCTGTCTCAGTAACCTATTAGAATTCTTTGAGAGTGTCAACAAGCATATAGATAGAGGTGATCCAGTGGACATAGTGTACTTAGACTTTCAAAAAGCGTTTGACAAGGTACCTCACCAAAGGCTTCTGAGGAAGCTTAGCAGTCATGGAATAAGAGGAGAGGTCCTCTTGTGGATAAGGAATTGGTTAAGAAGCAGAAAGCAGAGAGTAGGAATAAACGGACAGTTCTCCCAATGGAGGGCTGTAGAAAGTGGAGTCCCTCAAGGATCGGTATTGGGACCTGTACTTTTCAACTTGTTCATTAATGACACAGAATTAGGAGTGAGCAAGATTATCATAATTAGTAATGAGATGGATTAATCGATATGCTTATCTGGAAAAAAAAAATTGATAGATATATTTCTTAAAGAATTGAAACCTCTCTTTGACTTTTTGTGGAAAGAATAAAGTAATGTTTATGAGATTTGATGATTAAGTAAGATAACTATTGGAGGAAAGTGATTTTATAATATGACTTAAGAGACAGGATTGTTATATATTATAGACTTATAACTGATTTGATCTTTGACAAATGGGAAGTCAATATTTTACTCTTTATTTTTTATTTTTGTTTTTTTTTTCTTTTTTTCTTTTTGTTTAACTATTTTTGATTTTGTTTTTTGTCTTTGAATGTTTTATGATTTTGTCTTGTATGTTTTATGAAAACCTGAATAAAAATTATTGAAAAAAAAAAAAAGAATTAGGAGTGAGCAGTGAAGTGGTCAAGTTTGCTGATGACACTAAATTGTTCAGGCTTGTTAAAACAAAAAGGGATTGCGAAGAGCTCCAAAAAGACCTCTCCAAACTGAGTGAATGGGCGGAAAAATGGCAAATGCAATTCAATATAAACAAGTGTAAAATTATGCATATTGGAGCAAAAAATCTTAATTTCACATATACGCTCATGGGGTCTGAACTGGCGGTGACCGACCAGGAGAGAGACCTCGGGGTTGTAGTGGACAGCACGATGAAAATGTCGACCCAGTGTGCAGCAGCTGTGAAAAAGGCAAATTCCATGCTAGCGATAATTAGGAAAGGTATTGAAAATAAAACAGCCAATATCATAATGCCGTTGTATAAATCTATGGTGCGGCCGCATTTGGAATACTGTGTACAGTTCTGGTCGCCTCATCTCAAAAAGGATATTATAGAGTTGGAAAAGGTTCAGAAGAGGGCAACCAGAATGATCAAGGGGATGGAGCGACTCCCTTACGAGGAAAGGTTGCAGCATTTGGGTCTTTTTAGTTTAGAGAAAAGGCGGGTCAGAGGAGACATGATAGAAGTGTATAAAATTATGCATGGCATTGAGAAAGTGGATAGAGAAAAGTTCTTCTCCCTCTCTCATAATACTAGAACTCGTGGACACTCAAAGAAGCTGAATGTTGGAAGATTCAGGACAGACAAAAGGAAGTACTTCTTTACTCAGCGCATAGTTAAACTATGGAATTTGCTCCCACAAGATGCAGTAATGGCCACCAGCTTGGATGGCTTTAAAAGAAGATTAGACAAATTCATGGAGGGCAGGGCTATCAATGGCTACTAGCCATGATGGCTGTGCTCTGCCACCCTAGTCAGAGGCAGCATGCTTCTGAAAACCAGTTGCCGGAAGCCTCAGGAGGGGAGAGTGTTCTTGCACTCGGGTCCTGCTTGCGGGCTTCCCCCAGGCACCTGGTTGGCCACTGTGAGAACAGGATGCTGGACTAGATGGGCCACTGGCCTGATCCAGCAGGCTCTTCTTATGTTCTTATGTTCTTAACCTAGCAGTGCCCCATTCACCCGAATAAACCAGTCTCTACAGGCTTCTAGTAATGTTATTTGTGGAAATGAATGAACTCAAGCATCAGGGCATATGTCCCGTATTAAGAGAGTCTACTTGCACCATATGGAAGTTACCAGTTGTCACAGCTTTTCTAAATGGATGTTGTGTTGCCAAATGACTGTCAACCAATTTGCCAAGTCTTTTAAACTGTAAGAAAGTTTTTTTAAGTGTTTGCTTTTGTTTAAACCAGATATTTTTATTTCAAAAGTGAGATCCAAAACACTTGTAATAACCTCTTCTCCTTTAATCTTGTTTGAAAATATTTACAAATACTCTATCTTGTGACATATATAATTTTTGCTCAGCAGAAGTAAATTGCTCATCTCGCTGCAGAATGCCAAATGAACAGTTTTATAGAACTACATATTTATATCCCCCTTTCTTCCATAGAATGATATATGTAGAAAGTCCCGGTGATTTCCCATCCAGACACTGAGCAGACCCAGACCTACTTAGCTTCAGCAAGGAAGCTACATCAAGTGCCCTCAGATCATATCCTGGCACCATACACGTGTATTAATTCATCTAATTGGCAGGAAAGGATCCTGCTAGAACACAAATGCCTCAGGTTATGAAATAATTAATAATTGGGTGTTTGAACAAATTAAATCAGAACTATCGTAAGAAGCTAAAATGATGAAACTGGGGTTATCATACTTTGGACACATCATGAGAAGGCATGATTCACTAGAAAAGACAATAATGCTGGGAAAAACAGAAGGGAGTAGAAGAAGAGGAAGGCCAAACAAGAGATGGATTGATTCCATAAAGGAAGCCACAGACCTGAACTTACAAGATCTGAACAGGGTGGTTTATAACAGATGCTATTGGAGGTCACTGATTCATAGGGTCGCCATAAGTCCTAATTGACTTGAAGGCATATAGCAACAACAAATGAAAGAAGCACACACCAACATTCAAATGCAAGCATGCTTTCTGACAGAGCTCCAATATATAGTGCAAAAGCCTATCAGAACTATTCAAATGTGGGTCTTCTGCATTCATGCATTGGTCAATAGTGATTATTAAGTGTGTGGGGGAGGGGCAGCTCAAAGAGATGTCCTGCCTGGTCCCTAAGATCTGCAGAGGAAGTTAACCATACTGCAGTCTGCAGAAGTCTATTTTACTGGGGTATGGAAAAGGAGGGGTGACACCTACTGTACCTTATGGGACAATCTCCCTGTGGAGATTAGGTAAGCACAAACTGTCATGTGCTTCCACTGCCTTCTTATTCAGAAGTACGTCCTATTGAATTCAATGGGGCTTACTCCCAGGTAAGTGGGGTTAAGATTGCGGGATTATTTGCTCAGGCATTCCCAGGCCATTATTACTGGTTTCTAGCATTTCTGTTGATGTTGGCATTTTGACTGATACAGTTTTATTGTCATATTATTGTTGGTATTTTATTTGCTGAAAATTTCCTTAGTAATCCTTAGAATGAAGATGGCATAGAAGTAATTTTATAGATAAAAATAATTGAAATGCTTAAGACAGGACAGAGGCTGTGTTCCCAAGTAGACAGAAAGGGATCCACAGGGTCAGAAGTGGAAGACAGGTAGGTTCCAGGTAGGATTCCAGTGAGGCAGCTCAGTGAGACAAGTTGTTCAGACTGATGGAACTAGGCCCCTGTCAGCTCATCATGTCGCTTGTTCTGGTTAGGTTGAAGAGCCTCAGGACCATCTCTGGTGACTGTAAGGGTGGCACCTCAGCACAGCAGAGACTGGGCTGTTAGCTGTCTCTGCCTGAGCCATTTCAGGGAGCAGGCACCTGGGCTCTGCTCTCAGAGTCCTGGCACCTTACAGTTTAGAGCTGGATTAGATAGCCCCAGTTCCTGCAGCTAAGTGTCTTGGGATCAGATGCTCTAATTTCCAGCAAAGAAGAAAAAGGTAACAGGGGCTACATATACACCACACCTTGAAAGCAGTGGTTCTTAACCTAATTTTGGGTCACAGACCCTGCTGAGAATCTGATGAGAGCTATGAACCCCCATATACAAATCCATGCAATTTATTTTATTGCATTGGGAATTGGTTTGGGCTTTTTTTTTTTTTTGCACCACTTCACAGATCCCCTGAAGCCCATCCATGAACCCCTTAGGCCGGGGCAGGATCACAGCATGGGCACCTGTGTGAGAGTGAGCGACGTAAAATATGGCAAACCTAACAAAAATTAGAAACCCATCTGCCAAGCCAGACAAAGGGACTTTATTTCTGCAACCTATTAAGGAACTAAGGAAGTTAGGGTAAAAGAAACGAGAGGGAAAGGGGAACAGATTCCCCCCCACCGGTTTCAAATATTAAAGTTTGTTTAAGTGCTTCCAGAAGTGCTGTGTAAATTTACACAGGCTGGATTTCTCTAGGATACAGGGCTAATCTAATTTCGCAGCTGGCTTCACATCGCACAGGTTGAAAACAGGCGTTGTAGTTCCTCCTTGCAGCATCAGGCAGGGACACTTTCACGTCCACAGATCTCATCTTGCTCCAGCAGCCCCCAATCCCATTTCCCATTTGTTTATTTTATCCACTTGATCTCTGGCTAGTTTTGACTGCAAGGACCCCTCCAGTCTGGTTGGGGGAGGAGGTTGGTTGGTTGGTGTATCCTGCAACATGTCATTGACACAAAAATAGTGCATTGGTGGTAGACTTACACTGGACCATCCACACCTCATTCCACTTGATTAATAGTTCTGTAATGTTTCCCCAATGTTAACTGCTTAGGAGTCTTGATGATGTAGTGGTATGACAGAAGTGGTATCACCCACCCCTACACACACACCCATACACCAGAACATTTCTGGTATGAAACGTTACAGGATTTTAGCAGGAAGTTATGGGACATTGAATGGAAACAAAGCAGAGTATCCACTCCAAGACTTTTGCAGGTACAAACAGTACTTAAAGCAGGGTCACGCGTAGCAGCCCAGTACCATCATGAACACAAATAATCATGAATGCACAATAAAAAGGATGTCTGAAGGGCCATGGGTAATTAAAACACAGCAATAAATCTGACCACTAAAAAAGAGAAATGTAGAGAAATGTTCTCCAGCCAAGCAGAGAAAGTTTTGTGCAAATAAAAGGTGGAGACAGCTTTTAAGACAACCACCCAGCCCAGGTCAGTAAAGACAATTTATTATTTTTTTGCTGGTAGTATTTTAAAATTTGGTCTTTCTGTTCTTCTCCCCCTTCCCTTCAATGCCTCTTCCGTGGATCCATTCCTTTTCAGGTTTTTATTTTTTAACATCTTTTAATTGAATTGTTGTGTTTGATGAATATTATAATATACTTTTGTAAACTGCTTAGACTTTTTTTACGATCAAGCAATATATAAATTTTGTTAAACAAATAAACTATTTAATTAATTAATTAATTAAAATTACCTTTAGATCCTATCCCACCCTTCCTCTCAAAGGAGCTCAGGGTGGCAAACATAGCAAAACAATTTAACAGCAACAAAGAGAAAAATATTGTAAATTTTTTTAAAAAAAACATTCTAAAAACACAATTACAGAATGTTAGGAGCTTGAGGAACAGCAGTGTAGTGGCAAATTCAAAAGTGCAGGATCCCCTCATGTTAGTCAGAGCCACCCTCTGCCCCTTTTTTTGCTGCAAGGTTGAGCATGAGATCCTTGTTAATGTCTTCTCCCACAACAACAGATATACCTAGGAGCCAATAAGTATGAAAGGGGAAAGTGTTAGCTACTGAAAAGAGTCTTCTCAGTGGTTGACTCACCTCCTTTCACTCTGATATAGGGACCCTGCTTCTAAAAAATAAGGGGTCTAATACTAACCTGGATGACTGCATTTCTGTTTGGGAATGAATCAAATGTATAAATAAATAATTCACTGGGAATGTTGAGGGGGAAGGAATCTGGAGCACATAACATTGGACTTTTTCAGCAAACAGCAACTCCATTGCTGTAGCAGACAGTGGCTTTGGGGGGGTGGAGTGGTTTTTCTTGGGACCATCTGTGACGCCCTTCCCTGGCTCTCCCTGTCAGGTTCCTACCTGCTCGTGGTTACTGCCTGTCACTAGGCACCACCAGGGACTCCACCAGTCCGGACTGTCCTTTTTTATGGTTTCTCTCCCCGCTCTAGCACAGATCTCAACAGATCCCCCTGCTAGGCAGCACCACCAGTCACGTCCTATAACCAGTATTCCCAGAGACTCTGCCTGAGTCTCTCTATCAGGTTACCTCTGTGACTGAGTGCTTAAGCTGTCCCCAATCCCTTTGATCTTTATATATAAGCATACGATCCTGGTTTGCTCTGAATACTTGTGGTGTTATATTCTTCCCTTCACCGCTGCCACCAATTGTTACAGTTTCCCTTCAGCCTTGGTAAGCACCTTGCCCTCGCTTCTGGTCTGTATAACCCCAGCCAAGGATCAGGCCTTCGGTAAACCAAATATAGTTTTTATTAAATAACAGAGATAACAAGATTACTTTATAAAGGCACATAAGCATATGGTTTCATCTATTTCTGGTACTTGTCTTAGTATTAATCCGAACTCCACACTCTCCTCACATCCACCAACTCTCCACACAATCTCCTCTCAAAAACCCACCAAAACAGCCCACTCACGTCCACCCAGATTTAACTGTCATCCTTCCATTTATACTCTCAGCCATTCTAAACACTCAGCCAATCATCCAGCATTCTACTGCCCATTTACTCCCCCCTCCTCTTTCATTCCACTTACCATGTATCTCCTATACAAACAGCACTTACCATATATACATTAATACAGGAACATCACATTTCCCCCCCCTTAAAATAACGGCAGAGTATTATTCCTGTTCCAGGATTCATGCGCTGCGTTAACAAATAAAACAAGTCTCTCTGGGGAAAATGTCTTTCTTTGTTCCTCCGTCTGGTCACGTCACTGCAGTCCCAGCCACCTGCCTTGACAGTCCATCGGCCAATACATTGTCCTTGCCTTTGATGAACTGGAAGTCCACTTGATAGTCTTATAGGGCCCAGGACCACCTCTGCAGCATAGTATTATGGTTTTTCATAATCTGTAACCATAACAAGGCCCGATGATCCGTTGTTACCGTGAATCTTCGTCCCCACACGTATGGGCGCAACTTATTCAGTCCCCACACGACCGCTAGGCACTCCTTTTGGACCGACGAATAGTTTTTCTCTCTCGGCGTCAGCTTGCGACTCAGATATGCCACTGGATGTCTGGTGCCTTCTCTCTCCTGCAGCAAGACGACTCCCAGCAAGAGGTCTGATGCATCCGTAGCCACGATGAATGGTTGCTCATAGTCTGGTGCTATTAATATAGGTCCTTGGCACAAGGCTTGCTTCAGCAGATCAAAAGCCTTCTGACATTCATCCGTCCATACCACACGCTCAGAACACTTTTTCTTTGTCAATTCATGCAAGGAGGTTGCAATTTCCCCAAAATTTTTCACAAACTTCCTATAAAAACCAGCCACACCTAGAAATGCCCTAACTTGTTTTTTGGTTAAGGGGATCGGCCACGCTTGTATTGCCTCCACCTTGCTCCATAAGGGGATGATTTTCCCACTCCCCACCTTATGTCCTAAATAGATTACTTCCTTTAGCCCAAACTGGCATTTCTTAGCTTTTATTGTGAGGCCTGCCTTTTTTAATGCCTCTAATACTGTGGTCAGGTGTTGGACATGCTCAGGCACCGACTTGCTAAAAATGGCCACGTCATCGATATAGGCCACTGCAAAATCTGACATGCCTCGCAACACAGTATTGATCAGCCTCTGAAACGAACTTGGTGAGTTCCTTAGTCCCATGGGTAAGGTCACAAACTCATATAACCCATCTGGTGTACTGAAGGCAGTTTTGGCTCTGGATTGCTCGTCTAGTTCCATTTGCCAAAATCCCTTACAGAGATCTATTGTAGAGATAATGGTTGCTGCCCCCAACAACTCTAACATTGCGTCTATCCTAGGCATAGGATACGCATCTGGGACAGTAATTTTATTGATTAGCCGATAATCAATGCAAAATCTTGTCGTTCCATCTTTTTTCGGAACCAGGACAATACTTGAGGCCCAGGGACTGATAGATTCCCTGATCACTCCTAGTTCCAGCATATCTTCGACCTCCTTTTGATCTCACTCAAAACTTTCCCATTCACACAGTACGGAACAGATCTGATTGGGGCATGATTTCCAGTATCAATGGAATGTCTGGCTATACTGGTTCGGCCAGGTTTATTGCTAAAGAGATCCCCATCGTTTTTCAAAACTCTCAGAATCTCTTCTCTTACTTCCTCCTGCACCTCCTCTGACCATTCCACTTGATCTACCCCTCCTTTGTCTTTGCTTTCCTGTACCAAATCTGGAAGTTCAGGACCACTTCCCTCAGGGAATAAGGTAACTTGCAACACCTGTGCATCCCTGGTATGGTAAGGCTTTAACATATTTACATGAACCACTTTGCTTTTGTTTAATTGGTCTGTGGTGATTACATACATCACTGTGTCAAGCCTTTCTCTGATGGTATATGGTCCTTCCCAGTTAGCCTGTAATTTGTCATGTTTCCTGGGTATGAATGACATAACCATATCTCCCACATCATACACACGTTCCCTGGCTGTTCTGTCATACCAGTAACTTTGCTTCTGCTGAGCTTGACTCAAATTCTCTTTCACTACTTCCATCATTGATGTTAATTTATTGCGGAATTCCAATACAAAATCTACTACAGATGTTTTGTACTCTCCGAGGGTTCCTTCCCATGAATTTTTTAACAATTCCAAAGGTCCCCTCACTTTTCTAGTGAACATCAGTTCAAAGGGTGAGAAGCCTGTTGACTCCTGAGGGACCTCTCTGTACGCGAATAAGAAGCACCCCAAACGTTCATCCCAGTCTTGTGGGTGATCTTGAACATAGCTTCTTATCATGCCCTTCAGAACTCCATTAAATCTCTCAGTCAATCCGTTAGTGGCTGGATGGTAAGTGGTGGTCTTTAGATGTTTTAAACCACAACACTTCCACACACATTGCATCACTTCTCCCATGAATACACTGCCTTGATCCGTCAGCACTTCATGAGGGAAACCCAGCCTCATAAAGATTTTTAACAAAGCCTCTGCCACTACAGGGGCTTCTACGGATCTTAATGCTTCCGCGTCTGGGTACCTGGTGGCAAAATCCACCACCACCACTAGATATTTGTTGCCATGCCTTGTGGGTTTGGAAAAAGGGCCCACCAAATCTACTCCCACTCTATAAAAGGGTTGTCCAATTATAGGAAGGGGCTTTAAGGGTGCCTTAGTCTTTACTCCACTTTTTCCCACCTTTTGGCATATACCACAAGATAGACAATGTTGTTTTACATCTTTGGAGATATTTGACCAATAATAGTGTGCAGCCAATCTCCTCTTGGTCTTTTTTATTCCCAGATGTCCTGCACATGGGACATCGTGGGCTACCTCTAGCAATCTGGTTCTGTATTTGCTAGGTACTATCAATTGCTTCACTGGTTCACATTCATCCTTTCTCTCAGCAGGCATCCACAGTCTATATAAAATCCCATTCTCACACACAATTTGATTCCTCAGTTTGTCAGTGAAAGGAATCTGTTGGGTCAGGGCTTGCTCCTTTATTTGCCTCAAACTTGTATCTTTCTTCAGTTCTTCCCTGAACTGCTCTGTCTCTTCACTAGAGACCACTTGATACAATTTGTCTCTTTCAGCAGGCTTGCTAGGGGTTGCTATGGTGACCCTAGGCTCCAAAACAGATTCCACCCTGTTTTCTTCAGCCTGTGTTAACATGGCTTCTGTTTCTTTGCCAAGTTGCTGTCTGGTCACCACATATATTTTCCCTTGTGCCCCCATAACATCTCTTCCCAGTATCACTGGTTCTTGTTGTTGGGCATTAATACCTACTTTATATTTGCCCTCTCGGCCTCTCCACTCCATTTTCACTAGGGCCATAGGCAAGCTTTGTGGTCTACCCCTCACTCCTTGAATAGTCACAGTTTCCTGAGGTAATATTTCCTCAGATTTTATTAAATCTGGCCTCAGTAACATCTGAGCGGCACCAGTATCAAGCAATGCCCAATAATTTGCCCCTTGAACACACACTTCTTCTCTTAGACTCGAATCCAAGTCTTTTACTTCTGTCCAGTTTATCTGGCAGAACTGAACCTTTTTCATTGTTAGATCTTTTGGTTCTGTTTTTACTGCCCTTGCCTGAGCAGGATTACTAATGGGGTTGGCAACCTCACATTGAAAACATAGGTGCCCCGGTCTACCACATTTATAGCGTAATTTCTCCTCTGTTTTAGGGTACACAGATCCACTCTGGGGTGTCCTGTGCCCTTTAGATTTTACTGGAGGACTCACTCGCTGTGGTACCACATCCTTTCTGCCACCATTATGTGGTCTGGGTTTAAACTCTCTTGATGTTTTCCCCACCCAGCCAGTTCTATTGGAGGCAAAGTGATCCGCCATCTCTGCGGCCTCCTGCACCGATGTAGGGGAACGGTCTTTGACAAGGAGCCTTATTTCTGGTGGTAACTGATGGAATAATTGATCCAGTATCATGAGGCTTTTCACCTCTTCCACTGACTGAGCTTTGGCACTACTCATCCACTTTCCAAATATATCCATCAACTTTGCTCCCAGTTCAACAAAAGACCTCCCTGCATGGATCTGACAGTTTCGGAATAATTTTCTAAAGTAGTCAGGTCCCAGTCTGAATCTTTTGTATACTGCCTCTTTAAACTCAGCATAAGTGACGGGCTTGTCTGAGGGGAAATATTGGTATACCTTAGCCAATTCCCCTTTGATCAGGTTTGATAAATATTGCGTATATTTATCCTCTGGTAGCCCCCACAATTGAGCTGCCTTTTCAAAAGTACTGAGGTAAATTTGTGGATCCTGTCCAGGCTCAAACACTGCAAAGTCTTTTGGTGTAACCTTTATCTTTGTTTCATTTCTGTCCTTTCTTGTTTCATCAGAATGAAACTTCTCTCTTTCAAATTTTAACTTTTCAACTTGTAATTCAGCATCCACTCTCATTCTCTCAAATTCCAACTCCCTCTGCTTTTCTTTCTCATCCACCTCACTCCTCAATCTCTCAATTTCCAACTCCCGCTGCTTTTCCTTCTCTGCACCTTCCATCCTCAACTTCTCAGTTTCTAACTCTCGCTGTTTATCTTTTTCCTCAGCCTCCCTCCTCAATCTCTCAGTTTCCATCCTCAACTTCTCAGTTTCTAACTCTCACTGTTTATCTTTTTCCTCAGCCTCCCATCTTAACTTCTCTCTCAAATACTCTATATAAGCGGGATTGCTTAAGTATCCTTCTGGGGTCTCTTCCCTGACAGGTTGTTTGTGCTGGACAGTTGTAAATCCTATTAGTGCCACCCTCAATTCATCTACCCCTTTACCCTCGTGAGGTAAATTGAATGTTATGCACTTCTCCACCAGCTCCTCTCTTTTCATCTTTATGTATTCAGCCATTTTGTTGGAGTTCACACACTCTTTGCCACACACTCTTTGCCAGTCACTCTCACAAGTAATCTTTTTTTTGTTATTTCTGTTTGCCACACCACTGTTAGGGATTCTCTAGTATTCGTACCACTGCTACAGCCAACACCTGTGACGTATTCTCCTTTGTTCGTATCCCACTGCTACTGCCACCACCTGTGACGCCCTTCCCTGGCTCTCCCTGTCAGGTTCCTACCTGCTTGTGGTTACTGCCTGTCACTAGGCACCACCAGGGACTCCACCAGTCCGGACTGTCCTTTTTTATGGTTTCTCTCCCCGCTCTAGCACAGATCTCAACAGATCCCCCTGCTAGGCAGCACCACCAGTCACGTCCTATAACCAGTATTCCCAGAGACTCTACCTGAGTCTCTCTATCAGGTTACCTCTGTGACTGAGTGCTTAAGCTGTCCCCAATCCCTTTGATCTTTATATATAAAGCATACGATCCTGGTTTGCTCTGAATACTTGTGGTGTTATATTCTTCCCTTCACCGCTGCCACCAATTGTTACAGTTTCCCTTCAGCCTTGGTAAGCACCTTGCCCTTCCTTCTGGTCTGTATAACCCCAGCCAAGGATCAGGCCTTCGGTAAACCAAATATAGTTTTTATTAAATAACAGAGATAACAAGATTACTTTATAAAGGCACATAAGCATATGGTTTCATCTATTTCTGGTACTTGTCTTAGTATTAATCCGAACTCCACACTCTCCTCACATCCACCAACTCTCCACACAATCTCCTCTCAAAAACCCACCAAAACAACCCACTCACGTCCACCCAGATTTAACTGTCATCCTTCCATTTATACTCTCAGCCATTCTAAACACTCAGCCAATCATCCAGCATTCTACTGCCCATTTACTCCCCCCTCCTCTTTCATTCCACTTACCTTGTATCTCCTATACAAACAGCACTTACCATATATACATTAATACAGGAACATCACACCATCACTCAGGGTAAAAGAGTTAACTGCATGCATGCATACATGCTGCAGTCCAGATTGCCCCTTCCCCAATTGTGGATGCTTATTTTAAAAAGAAGAAAGTAAAACAAATCTGGACATGTTACATATGATCAGGCATTGTATAGTATGGAGCTAAACTTGCAAGTTTGGGTTGGTAAGTAGTTCATTTCCAGGGTGAATGTATGTGGGGTGTCATTCTCTCCTGTGGCCATTGTGGAACCTTGAAAGAGCAGTAGTTGGATCAGTGACAGGAGCATCTAAGGCAGGGGTGGGAGACCTTTTTCAGGTCAAGGGCTGCTTTCCCTCTGGGCAGCCTTCTGGGGGCCACATGCCAGCAGAGGCTGGGGTTAGAGGCAAAAGTGGGCAACAAATGTGAATTTTACATAGGAACATAAGAAGGTGCCTTATACTAAGTCAGACTGTTGGTCAGTCTAGCTCCATATTGTCTGCACTGACTGGCAGTGGCTCTTCGGGGCTTCAGGCAGGAGTGTCTCCCAGCCCTACCTGGAGAAGCTGGGGAATGAATTTTAGGACCTTCTGAATGCAAGGTAGATGCTCTACCACTGAACTACGGCCTTTCCCATAAACACTCGCATACCCCTCTCTGTGTTCCTTCTAGACAACCAAGAAGCATGATTAGAGTTCAAAGACACAGTCCAGGAATGCAAAAACACTGAAGGAGGGTTGCAAAGCAGCGTCAGTAAGTGTTGTGGCTGGGAAGAGGTTATGGCCTAGGTAGAGTCCCAAGGGCTGCACATTTGGCCCCCAGGACTGAGGTTCCATCCCTGATATAAGGCCTGGAGAGTGGACTGGCCTGTCCTTAGGTTTTGAAGGGCCCTAGGGAGGCTGCTCTCAGTGCCCCCCAGTGCTGAGCATCTCCAGCACCTGCTGCCACTTTGATCTCCCAGGCAGTGGCACTGCTACAGCCACCAGCTGCCAGCCTCTCCCCTATAAGTGAGTAAGCTTGCCCAGCAGTGGTGGCACTGGAATGGGAAAAGACTACTGGCACCTGGTAGTCACAAAGTGCTGACTGAAGCTGAGGAGCTGTTCAGTTCTAAGCCCATTACCGCCCTTGCACCCTGCCATCAGGGCAAGGAAAGGGGGCTGGTGGGTGGGCTGGAGCTGTACCAGGGCCAGCAATACCCTCCCCTCAGGAGTGGGGGAACAGGTGGGGGGAAGATGTCAGTGGAAGCCCAGGCAAGGCCCCAGTGGGCCCTGGAAGATGTCCCACTATGCCAGGAGCTCTCCACCCCACCTTCTTCCATCACTTCTGTTGTGGGACCTTTCAGGAACCGCAGATGCCCTACAGGAGATTCCTTGCCCCCAAGACAAAATTATCTGGTGCTTCATTGCCCTGGGTGGTAGGTAACTTGCTTTGGGATGTCTGTGTGCTATTTTCATCTCGATAAAAGGAAGTTGGAGCTACAACCTTAACTTCCAAGTCCCTGGGAATGGACAATTAACATTATTATCCCCCACCAAAGGCATAGCCAACATGTTGCCCTCCAAATGTGATGGACTCCATATCCTATCATCCTTGCCTATTGGCCGTATTGGCTGGGTCTCATGGGAGTTGTAGTCTAAAATGTCTGGAGGACACTACATTAGCTATCCCTGCCTCACCACTATCAAACTGCCCAGGGATAAAAGTATGTGTTTGGGAGAAGGACTATTTTCTCATGTTGCTGCTGCAAAATCATAGCAGTTGGACTCTCAGTCCATGTTTTTTTCAGTCACCTTCTTCCTTCTGTGTTTTATTTTATTTTATTGTAAGTCTTGAGGTTCTGTTGTCAGGCAGAAAGGAAGGATTTGTATTTTACACCAACAAACAAGCTCACTTTTAACAGGCATAGATTTACATAAAATCGTAGATATAGGAAGCAGACCTTTAGTGTAGTGGCACCTACCCTTTGGAATTCTCTCCCCTTAAATATTAGACAGATGCCATCTCTGTTATCTTTTGGCACCTACTGAAGACCTTCCTCTTTCAACAAGCCTTTTAAGTAGATACCTTATCCCAGTCTGTGTCTGTGTTGGAATTGCTTTTAAATATGTTATTATGTTTTAGTATTTTTGTTTGCCGCCCTGGACTCCTACTGGGAGGAAGGGCAGCATATAAATTAAATAAATAAATAATATACAATCTACATCAGCCTTCCTCAACCTGGTGCCCTGCAGATGTTTTGGACTACAACTCCCTTTACTTCAGTCACTATAACTGTACTAACTGGAGATGATGGGAGTTGTAGTCCAAAATATCTGCAGGGCACCAGATTGGAGAAGGCTGGTCTAAATAATTACACAGTCAAGTAAATTCTTGGACCTGGCAGGACTGTGTAATGAGTAGTGTCTGAGTCAAATCAAAGGATTGTATCAATGCTAGTTTTACCACATTAAGGCATAATCCTACTTCCATTCAAATATCTAACAGGCTTTTCATGTGTGCCTGTCTATATAATTTAAAGGAAAAGAAAAAAACTAGGATTTGGCTACTAAAGGATTCTCCTCAGTTAGCTTTTCTGTTGTGGTTGTGTTCAGATATGCTTATTATTAATTATTATTGTTGTTGTTATTTATTAGTCGCTTGATACCGAACGTCCCCAAGCGACTTACACAATGTTAAAACAAACACAAATAAAACACAGTATAAAAACATACCTATCAACAACAACAAAACAATAGCAATAGGACCCGGTAATGAGAAAAACCACAAGGTGGAATTCTCCCTCCCCCCTGCACAACTTTGAAAGATACAAAAGAACTCTTGGTTGCCAGGCCCAGCCTCCAAGAGGTCTTCTGTATCTTTAAAAGTTGCGCAGGGGGAAGGGAGAATTCCACCTTGTGGTTTTTCTCATTACAGCGTTGCAAGGACATCTGCACTTGGCTGACTTTCTCTTCTCCTAAAGATACAGGATCAGTCTCAGGCTATGAACCTGGCAACCCTAGTGTGGACCAGGGGTAATCAGTGTACCCTCAAGATGGCGGCTGCATATGCACCAGACATTTAAAGAACATGACTTCTCCCAAAGAATCATGGGAACAGTAGTTTGTTAAGGGTACTGAGGGGTAAACTACAGTTTCCAGGATTCTTTGGGGGAAGAAATATGCTTTAAATGTATGGACTGTATGCAGTGTTAGACTCCAACTCCCATTATCCCTGACCATCAGCCATATTAATTTGGGCTGGACGGAGTTGGGAGTGCAACAGCATCTGGAAGGAAACCATCCTGGCTTCTGACTCAATATAAGTCAGGGCCCTGTTTTCCTGGGCAGATTATTTTTTTCTGTCTAGTCCAAGATCAGCTACTCTGCAGGCACCAGCTCTCCTGAATCTCAAACAGAGCTCTTTCACATCACCTGCTAACAATAATGAATGCTTTTTAAAATTGCAGCCCATTTTTTAAACTGAAGCAAATTAAAACCCCACTCCTGTCTAGCAGCAGGAGCATCCTCTGAGTTGACCCTGCTCACAGGAATCTCCTGCCGGTGAAAGGGCCACAGCTCAAATGGTAGAGCATCTGCTTTGCATGCAGAAGGTCCCAGGTTCAATCCCTGGCATCTCCAAGTAGGGCTGGGAGAGACCTCTGTCTGAAACCCTAGAGAGGCACTGCCAGTCAGTGTAGACAATACTAAGCTAGATGGACCAATGGTCTGACTTGCTATAAGGCAACTACATTCTAACTCGGTGGTTCCCAAACCTTTTTCCTCACGGACCACTTGAAAATTGCTGAGGGTCACGGAGGACCACTTAATTATTCTTCTGCCTTTTGAAACAATTGTAAAAGGGCTGTGCTCGATGCTGTATGATTTTTAATTGCATTTTTATTGCTTTTATAATTTGTTGTATGTATTGCAATTTGAATTCCACAGAATTCCAACTGTAAGTGTTCTTCACAGACATGCCCTGGACCACCTGAATCAAGCTTATGGGCTACTGGTGCTCCATGCACCACAGTTTGGGAACTCTTTTCTGATTCAGTCAGGATTGAGGCCATTAAGAACGTTTCAGATTATTGGACAAGGAAATCTCCCAGGCAGTAATCAGTGGCAGAATGGCAGACACAAGTACACAGTTAGGCATATTATATTTGTGAAATGCTCAAGAATATGTCAACCCTCTGGCCCCTAGAGCAGACTCTGTAAAAGATGCTAAGGGGCATGCAAGGGAGGATGTCATCTTTAGATCCAAACTCTGCTGAAGGGACTTTGCATCCTGTAGAAAGCAGACACTGGAGAGGTTGCTTGTTTGGAAAGTTAACAACTTAAACTGAAAATATAAAATGTAGCAAAAGCACTTAAGAAGACAAGTTACAATATTATTAATAAAAAAAATTAAAAATCACCTTCTAGAGTTGCATAATCAGCTGGTATAGCACAGTGGGGAGGAGAGCCTGGCTGGGAATCCAGAGTCTGTGAGTTCAAATCCCCGCTCGTGTCTCCGCAGTATAAAGGGCTAGCTAAAGATCGCCCCTACAGTGAGTGGCTCAGGGGTTACATGCTCTACCACCTGTGCAGCCATGGGCAAGCTGCATAGTCCCAAGCATACCCAGTTGCCCCCCCCCAGCTGGCAGTTGCAGACAAGGAAGGGGCTGGCTTGTGCAGCTGTGGCAAACTGAGCAGGCCCTAGCTAGCTGTGGAGGACTAGCCTCAGAGGGAGGCAATGGTAACCCCCCTCTGAATACCACTTACCATGAAAACCCTATTCATAGGGTCACCATAAGTCGGGATCAACTTGAAGGCAGTCCATTTTCCAGAGTTGCATAGGTGACACAGATATATTTCTGCTTCTAAGGAGCTTACTAGAGCCAGTGTGGCATAGTGGTCCCAGGCTATGGTCTGAAGGCACATAGGGCCAGCTCCCTGCTGAAGCTAAGCAGGGTCAGGTCTCATCAGGATGGGAGACCGCCTGGGAACCATATCTAAGCCGCCTTGGGTTTCTATCATGAAAAGAAAGGTGGGGTATAAATTAATCAATCAATCAATAAAAATAGTGGTTAAGGTGTCGGACTATGACCTGGGAGACCAGGATTTAAATCCCCACACAGCCATGAAGCTCACTGGGTGACCTTGGGCCAGTCACTGCCTCTCAGCCTCAGAGGAAGGCTATGATAAACCACCTCTGAATACCGCTTACCATAAAAACCATATTCATAGGGTTGCCCATAAGTCGGAATTGACTTGAAGGCAGTCCATTTCATTTTCAAGGAGCTTACAAAAGAATTGAAACAGGAGGAACATTTTATTTATTTATTGCATTGCTTTTATAAGAATATAAATTATATTTTTATAAGTTTCCAGCGTTGTCCACCCGCTTGCATGACGGAAATCTGCTTGCCCAATGGGACTTTCAGTTTTTCTCCCCTCCCGCCAGCCCTCTGCACCCCCCAAAAATCTTCTGGAGGGTCCATCCAACCCTCCAGAGCAGATTGTGAGGGGAGGTATGGGGGGAGGAGAGGAAGGAGAAGTCCTGTTGTGTGAGCAGACACCTGCTTGTGCTACATTGGCTCTCACCCAATAAAAATTGTGTGTGTTTGAAAACAAACAAAAAGTGGTGATTTTTGAAATACGTCATATAAATCAGGTTGCGCTGCCCAAGTCGCTGCAGTGGGAAAAGGTAATAGAGAGGGAATAATAAAAGTTACACACCATCTGGACATATACATGCAATACACTGTCAGAGGATGCTCCAGTGGCAACATTTTATTTACTTACTTGCTTGCCTCTTTCCTATGTCATGGAACCCAAAGGTTGCATCCAGTGTAGCACTAAGTAAGCATCCCATCAGCACAAGGGTTACCACTAGCGCAATTAGACTTCCCCCCTCCTCCCCTTGCATGCCTCCTAAATCTGTTCTAGGGGACCCGTCAACCCTCCAGAGCAGATTTGGGGAGGATGTGGGGCACACGTGGGGGGAAGAGAGGAGAGAGTGCCACTGCACAAGCATAACTCTTTGTGGTGACAGGGTAGGATAATGTGGTCATTAATTAATTAATTGCATAAACATCCTGGCCTCCCTCTCAGAGAAGCTCAGGGCAGCACACAAGAAGGATAAAACAATAAAAGTATCTTAAAAACCACTTTAAAAGAATTCCAGTACAAATGCAGGCTGGGAAAAATATCTACTTATAAGACTTGTGGTTTCTAGGCTGGCACCCCTCTAGGCTCTCACTAGGGCCAGCCCTGTTAAGCTTCAGCAAATTTGTGGCTTCATGCGTCTTCTGACCACACTGAGGGGAATGAAAGAGACAGAAGGATGCACAAATGCCATTGCTCATAATTATTGCTTAGTAAAATACTTCCCCCCCTCCAGATAAGATGTAGAGAATTGGCAGCATAAAATAAATATTCAAACTCCCCTTTTACAAGGATGTTTGAAAACTGGGATTATGGCTAGACTATAAATGTGGAATGTAGTTTAAGAGTCTATCTAGTCTGGCATCCTGTTCTCACAGTGGCCAACCGTATACCAATGGGCAGCCGACAAGAAGGACCTGAACACAACAACAGTCTCTCCACCTGCGATTCCCAGCAACTGGTATCCAGAGGCACACTGCCTCCGACAGGGGAGGTACCGTTTAACTTCGATAGCCTGAGAGAGAGATTGGAGCTGCTCCTCCCTCACCTCCCCTGGGGTTGCTGAAGAAACACCTGTGTGCCCTGAGGGAAGGCAGAAGTGAGGGACCACAGACCAGAGACCTTGTGCTATCAGCTCACAGTTGCCCTACATGGACTTTGGCACTCGACATTTTATATAATTTATTTGTTTTAGTACAGTATTGTAAAATTGTAAAGCACCTTGGGTGCCTTGGCAAAAAAGGTGGTGTATCAATCCAACACGTAGCCTTATCCTGCATGAATTTGTCTAATATGCACCTGCAGCCTTGTCAACACCAAATTCAAAGTGATGTTGGACAGAACAGCTGTTGGCTAAAGGGACACAAATCAAGCTTCACTTGTTCCTAAGGGGATGGTGCTTTCGCTGACTCTTAAGATGTGTTCAAAATGTGCTGCCATGTTTTTGCCTTTCTAAAAGTGCATGGTATTTTAGTGGCATTTAAGACTATGTATGTTTATGGTTTTGTTATACAGCCATGAGAGTGGCTGTATACTACAGCCAGCGTGGATATTTTGCATTCCGCAATGTTAAATGGAAAATACCCCCCATGGCATTCTGATGCTTCCCATAAGCTCATTTCCAAACAAAACCTTACAAAACCTATAGTCCTGAACTAAGAAATGCTTGCTTAACAACCATCTAAATTTTCATGGTGATACACAAAACAGTCAGAGAATCAAGAGTTCAAAGCTGGTTTGGAAATGAATGGAAGACATCGGTTTTGTTTCCTGTGCAATTGTGGAGCAATGACCGTGCCCTCAAAGAAATAAAAACTGAAGCTTGTCACAAGAGTGACAATTCCAACACAGACGCAGATTTGTCTTAACTTAAAAGTCTTTGTTGAAAGAGGAAAGTCTTCAATAGGCGCCAAAAAGATCACAGAGATGGCGCCTGCCTAATATTTAAGGGGAGGGAATTCCACAGGTAGGTGCCACCACACTAAAGGTCTGTTTCCTATGTTGTGCAGAATGGACTTCTTGATAAGATGGTATCTGCAGGAGGCCCTCACCTGCAGAGTGCAGTGATCGACTGGGTATATAAGGATAAGACGGTCTTTCAGGTACCGTGGTCCCAAGCTGTATAGGGCTTTGTACACCAGAACTAGAACCTTGAACTTGGCCCGGTAGCAAATGGGCAGCCAGTGCAATTATTTCAGCAGCAGGGTGACATGTTGGCGATACCCTGCTTCAGTGAGCAGTCTCGCCGCCGCATTTTGTACCAGCTGCTGCTTCCAGACCAACCTCAAGGGCAGCCCCACATAGAGCACATTACAGTAATCCAGCCTGGAGGTTACCAGTGCATGTACAACATTGGTCAGGCTACCCCGGTCCAGAAATGGGCACAGCTGTCTTATCAGCTGAAGCTGGTAAAAGGCACTCCTAGCCACTGAGGTCACCTGGGCCTCTAGCGACAAAGATGGATCCAGGAGCACTCCCGGACTACGAACCTGCTCTTTCATAGGGAGTACGACCCCATCCAAAGCAGGCAACCAACCAATCATCCGAACTCAGGAACCACCAACCCACAGTGCCTCCGTCTTGCTAGGATTCAGACTCAGTTTATTGGCCCTCATCCAGCCCACCACTTAGTCCAGGCAGCGGTCCAGGACATGCACAGCCTCTCCCGATTCAGATGTTACAGAGAAATAGAGCTGGGTATCGTCAGCATACTGCTGACACCTCACCCCAAATATCCTGATGACTGCTCCCAGGGCTTCATATAGATGTTAAACAGCATGGGGGACAATATGGTACCCAGTGGCACCCCACAGCACAACTGCCAGGGGGCCGAAAAACAGTCACCCCATGCAATTCTCTGAGAGTGACCTTGGAGATAGGATTGGAACCACTGTAAAACAGTTCCTCCAATACCCATCTCACCAAGTCGGCCCAGAAGGATACCATGGTCAAAAGCAGCTGAGAGATCAAGTAAGATTAAGAATAACAGGGTCGCACTCCCCCTGTCCTTCTCCCGATAAAGGTCATCCATCAGGGCAACCAAGGCCGATTCAGTCCCATAACCAGGCCTGAACCCAGACTGGGATGGGTCAAGAAAATCTGTTTCATCCAAGAGTACTTGCAATTGCTGTGCCACAAGCCTCTCAATCGCCTTCCCTAAAAAGGGAATATTTGCAACTGGTCAGTAGTTGTCACAAACTAATGGGTCCAGGGTGGGCTTTTTCAGGAGTGGTTGGATCACCGCCCCTTTCAAGGTGGCTGGAATGATTCCCGCAATGATGTGTTGACTACACTCTGGATCCACTCGGTCAAACCCCCTCAGCAAGCTTTAATAAGCCAAGAAGGGCAAGGGTCGAGAGGACACGTTGCTGGCCGCATCATCGCAAGCACCTTATCTACATCATAAGGCCGCATCAACTGAAACCATTCCCAAGAAGTTGCAGCAGACGTTGCACTGGACACCTCATTGGGGACTACAGTAGATGTGGAGGGGGCATCAAGACTGCTGTGGAGGTGAGCAACTTTACCCTCAAAGTGCCTTGCAAACAATTCACAGTGGGCCTCCGAAGGGTCTAAAACTCCCATTTCCTGGAGTTGATGTCAATAGACTCCTGACAATACGGAAAAGCTCCACTGGACAGCTACTTGAGGATGTGATGGAGGCAGAGAAGTGGGCCTTCTTTACCGCCCTCACCACCACACAGTAGGCACAGTTAGGATGTTTTACTTGTGCCCGATCAGCCTCACAGCATGTGTTTCGCCACTTGCGCTCTAGCCGTCGTCCATCCTGTTTAATGATTGCTAGATATTATATAAGAGGAAGGCAATGGTAAACCACCTCTGAATACCCCTTACCATGAAAACCCTACGAATATATCCAAAAAGGTTCATAGGGTTGCCATAATTCTGGGTCAGAGGAGCTTTTTTTGCTATAGTTAAAACAATCTGAGTCAAACTCTTGCTAACTAATCTATTGAAAATCATCCCATGATTTATCAGTACATCCTAATCTGCCCACCCTTCATCTAGATCCCAGGGCTGGATCAAGATGTTTTGCCATCTGAGATAGAGTGGCAGATGGTGCCCTGTTTCCTCACCAAGTCAAGGTGTCGAGTACCCAAGACTGGTTATGTTATTTTGGCACCTGAGGCAGAAAGTCCCACAAGCACCTCCCCCTCCCTAGCAGTAAAAACACAATAGTAAAAAATGAAATAATAATTTGCTGCCCTTTCATGACACCCCAAATCTGCTGCCAAAAGCAGATGTCTCACTTTGCCTAATGGTAGAGCCAACCCTGCTAGACCCACTCTGAGTTTTACTTTAACGTTTTCTGTGGACTTTGTGCAACCGGTTTTCAAATAAGCCACCTACTTCCACCCCCACATCTGTTGTCACCTTTAGACATCTCATTGATACTTTAAACCCTGAAACTTCTTGGCTTCATAGCAACTTTGTCAAGACACTTAGTATCCTTGCAGTGGCATCGAGATGGCAGGGTAGTTAGTCATTCCATACCCAGATATCACCTTTGATCTGTTGTCCTGCTTTCACCGAGCCACATTCCATTACCTTGCACTGCCTTGTATTTGCAAAATACAGTACCATCTCATTAGGATGCATTACTGTTTGCTGGGCTGACAAAATGTGATGAGTCACCATTCCACCAGCAGCAGCAGCTAGCAAACACAAACAACACACTTGGCTCTGTTCCTAGTTTTGAAAACGAAAGCAGGTTTCACGGCCAAAAGGAAGAGGTCAGCTTCGCCAAGTGCTGTCTCTGTCTGTGCATGCTAGTGGGGACCAATATAATGTAGCAATTTACAGACATAGTGGGAAGTAATTATTCGAAAAAATTAACTGTTCAGATCAAGAGAACTGAAGCCAAAGACCTGGCTGGTAGATTTGTTCAAAATCAACATGTCAGATTCAAACACCTTCTCCCTATGATCTTACTTTTGCATCCTTGAGTCCTGGATCTGTAATGCTTGCTTGCTTCATCAGCTTCCTCTGTCAACAACACATCTTCATTTACATGATGATTGTGAAACAAAATTGAACTGTCTGTTCTTCCCAGCAGCTGCACAGTTTGACAAATGTTCTGTTATTGGTTATTTCCTCCTGAATGGATAGAATGTTTGAGAAATGTTTTTGTTTATGATGGGAAGCCAAGTAAAAAGCCACATCCAGGGGTTCTGGTGACAGAAACCCCTCAACAAATATTTGAATTGCTAGCTTCAGCCCAAGTTGATCCAGAGTGGTGTAGTAATTAGAGTGTGGGACTAAGGCAGGGGACTTGGCCCTGTGTTCAAATTTCCACTCTGCCATGAAGTTTCCAGGGTGATCATGAGCCAGTCATTATCTCTCAGCCTGACCTACCTTACAGGGTTGTTGTGAAGATACCACCATGTGTGTTGTGTTGAGCTCCTTGAAGGAATGATGGGATAAAAAAATAATAATTTAAACATGTACATTTGCCCTAGAACCCCAAATTTCAAATTACATTGATCCCACTTAAAAATACTAACATTTTTAGACTTTCAAAGTTCAAGCTAGCAAAGCTGTGAGATCAGGTTCTCAAGACCGATGATACTGTGGCAGCCAAATAGATTGAGGGTTGATCCAGTAAACACTCATTTTGGACACATCACTATCCAGTTCGTAGTAAGAAATTGGCACTGTCCCTATTAAGCATAAGGTTTAGTCAGCTCAGGGTAAGATTATATTACTAATTTAAATTGCTCCAATTGTCACAACTTTCCTCCATGGAAACTTGGGAATTATAGCTCCATAAAACAGATATGAATTTCCAACACAAATTTCTTAATATATAGCAAAGATTGCCATGATTTCTGGCAGCTAAAGTGACAATTTAAGACTGCTTTAGGTTCACGCTGTATACTATATTGTCCTGTATAACCATTCTGCATAAGGCTTTCAGTTCCGCTACCCCCCCAAGCTGGAATAGCTCAGTCAAAGGCTCTAGCAGACAATCTAACTTGTTCTGTCACAGATTGCAGCTTTAAAACCAGTTCTAATAGGCGTGGCAAGCTGTCATTAAAGATTCATTTGTCAAGAGCCCAGCTGTTATGGACTCAATCTAAACACATGTTGAAGGCTTATAAGTTGCAGTCACGTGGATGTGCCCATAGCCAACATTTTCCCTTGTGCACTTCTGGTCCTTACGTGGAAGGATTCGGAACACTGCAGGATGAGTAATATTTAACACTGATCTTATATCAAGATTTAAGGGATATCACAACATGCAGACATTAGAAGTATGTATGTTCAAAGTGTAAGCTCTGGTGTTTCGTACATTATAAAAAAGTTCATGTAAACTACTGACTGAATAATACAGATGATCATTTGCCAGCTTAACATGCTGTACAGACCTACTTGGTAACCCATTCGTATGAACTTACGAAGTTGACCATTTTTAGCACATCTGTGTTTCCTCTCACTGATAGTGGTCTTCCAAGATCTCAGGCAAGAATCACAATCCTGCTACCTAAAGTTGTGTGTGCGCATTTTTAATTGGAGATGTGGAGAACTGAATTTGGGCCCTTCTCCATGTGCATGGAGCTATGATTCCTCTCCTGTTCTGCTGCCAGATAGGGAGGAAAATCTTACAGCAGTTTTGCACTTGACCTGAAATCTGGAGAAACACGTAAGAGGCTCATCACCACTTGACAGGATAATGCAGACTATCAGTTTATCAAGTGGTTCAATGCATGTGAAAAGATACTGCTGGTAATGGCTATGAGTATTTCTCAAACAGGGAAATGGGGATATATTAAACAATATGTGGGATAGAGGCAATGAACCAACACCATATGGCTTTGGGTTTATTAGACCTTTATGCAGGCAGGGGTCTGGGCTGTTTTTAAGCATAAATATGAAGTGGGGTTGCCAGGTTCAGGGCCTGGGACTGATCCTGTATCTTTAGGAGAAGAGAAAGTCAGCCAAGTGCAGGTGTTCTTGCAACACTGTAATGGGAAAAACCACAAGGTGGCATTCTCCCTTCCCCCTGCACAACTGCCTCCAAGAGGTCTTCTGTATCTTTAAAAGTTGTGCAGGGGGAAGGGAGAATTCCACCTTGTGGTTTTTCCCATTACAATGTTGCAAGAACACCTGCACTTGGCTGACTTTCTCTTCTCCTAAAGATACAGGATCAGTCTTAGGCCCTGCGCCTGGCAACTCTAGTATGAAATGTGAATGCAGAAATCCTTGGTAGCAAACATGCATATCATATGGAGAATCTCAGGCCTAAGGTTCTAATGCGGTTCACCAAGCCGTTCTATTTGGCCCTCCAGACTCCTCCTCAGCCATTCACCCTACTGGCCCTACTCTGCACCCTCCTTGAGTGTTTTTGCCTGGTTGGAATGAATCCTTAAACTCTGATAATGTTTCTTGCTTCCCTGGATGGAAAATAAAGAAAAGCATGTGTAGAAACTCACCTAAGTGTACATTACAAAGATGAAATTTACATTAATTGCTCCCTTCACTTTTGCCTCTGACCTCACCTACCACTGACATATGATCCTTGGAGCATTGCCCAGAAGGGAATTTAGCCCCTGTGAGTATGGGCAGATGAATTAGGGAGCTCAGATCAGTGTGTATCTCTATGTTTGTATGAGCTGAGTTGGGGGATGTATAAAACAGTGTAAAGAAAGTAAAGGTGGCCACTTGTCCATTGCCAAACAAGGGGACGAAAGAGGACACAGATTTGCATAACATCTGCATATGTAGGTGGAAATTTAGACATAATCACTATAATTTAAATAGATACACAGTCCATTCCCTCATAGTGGGGAAAACTGTGAGCGTGTACCACGTCAGTCTGCTGTCCAGGTACTAACTGTTGACAGACAACTTCAAGGCTTCTGCTGTCCCTTCTGATGGCTTTTTATCTTTAAGCTGGACGTGGACCAAACAGCCCTTGAAAAATAGGGCATATTCAAATGGAGGACTGTCCTCTGTAAAGTAGGATGTATGGTTACCCTAAAACAAAGATGTACAAGATGGATGGGAAAGGGACAGTATAGGAGATAGAGGGGTCCGGCAGATTTACTGCCTGAGGTTTCTCTTTCTCTCTGCCTATCCATTGTAGCAGTGAGAATTCTAGTATGTTTAGGAAAAGGTGCCACCATTCCATGCCACCATTCCATGGAGCTTGAGTGAACCACTTCTGTAAATTGCATTTTTTTTTTATTCCAGATTTGGTTGATTTGCATACACAGTTTTGGTTGCTCAGTTTCTTTTGAGTGAAGGGGAGACTGGCAGAAAATGGAAATGTGTCATCCCAATTTCTCATCACAGACAGAAGGCGCCTCCAGACATCCTTTTTATTGCACATTCGTTATTATTTGTGCTCATGATGCTATCAGGGCGATTACACACAATCCTGCTTTCAGTCCTGCTTTGCACCCACAAACCTTTTGGGGTAGTCATCCTGCTTCACTTCCAGTCAGTGCATGTCCTATAACCTCCTGTTGTAACTTTTTATACCACAAATACCCTATTTTTGTTTCTTTTTTTCCCTTTCTTTTGTTGCGCTATAGCCCCTCCGGACAACGATACTGTGGTAGCATTGGGGAAGCATCACAGAAGAAACTAAAGCAGAAGAAACTGAATGCACCAGCAAGAAGGCAGCAGTCTGGAGGGACCCTGAAAAACCAAATGTTATGGACAGTCCTGTCTTTTTGCTGTATGAGTGCAGAAGTGTGAAATGTGGCGGAGGACACAGAATTCAACTGCTTGAGCATTTGGACTTGCACTTCAGGGGGAAAAAACTTGGTTTGTATGACTGTGAATATACGACTGAAAGCATGTGGCAATTGCTCCGCAAATCTCAGGTGCAAAGAGTGTCAATGTCAGATTTTCAGTGGCAGGAAGCAGGGGCTTCAGCATCAGATCTCACACAACTAGCAAAATCCATAGGAAATTCAGCAGAATTAATTGTGCAAAACAAGGCCACAGAATCCAACAGCTTTCGTGTGTGCAGAATTTGGATACTAACTGGGAGGGGGGGAAGCGTTGTAGCATGCAGAGCCTTGACCATGAAGTTCTGCTACACCCGCCTAGAAAGCCAGAAGGCCTGGAGAAAAAGGATTCATAAAATATTGTTGAGTTCTGTCATTGATTATCTACTCCTTGCATCTTATTCCAGACATAAGAACATAAGAACATAAGAAGAGCCTGCTGGATCAGGCCAGTGGCCCATCTAGTCCAGCATCCTGTTCTCACAGTGGCCAACCAGGTGCCTGGGGGAAGCCCGCAAGCAGGACCTGAGTGCACTCTCCCCTCCTGAGGCTTCCGGCAACTGGTTTTCAGAAGCATGCTGCCTCTGACTAGGGTGGCAGAGCACAGCCATCATGGCTAGTAGCCATTGATAGCCCTGTCCTCCATGAATTTGTCTAATCTTCTTTTAAAGCTGTCCAAGCTGGTGGCCATTACTGCATCTTGTGGGAGCAAATTCCATAGTTTAACTATGCGCTGAGTAAAGAAGTACTTCCTTTTGTCTGTCCTGAATCTTCCAACATTCAGCTTCTTTGAATGTCCACGAGTTCTAGTATTATGAGAGAGGGAGAAGAACTTTTCTCTATCCACTTTCTCAATGCCATGCATAATTTTATACACTTCTATCATGTCTCCTCTGACCCGCCTTTTCTCTAAACTAAAAAGCCCCAAATGCTGCAACCTTTCCTCATAAGGGAGTCGCTCCATCCCCTTGATCATTCTGGTTGCCCTCTTCTGAACCTTTTCCAACTCTATAATATCCTTTTTGAGATGAGGCGACCAGAACTGTACACAGTATTCCAAATGCAGCCGCACCATAGATTTCTACAACGGCATTATGATATCGGCTGTTTTATTTTCAATACCTTTCCTAATTATCGCTAGCATGGAATTTGCCTTTTTCACAGCTGCCGCACACTGGGTCGACATTTTCATCGTGCTGTCCACTACAACCCCGAGGTCTCTCTCCTGGTCGGTCACTCTGAGACTCTGAGGCTAATCCAACATAACAAGATGTGGAGGAGCTAAGAAAGAAGAAAGCTCTTGATGTACTGGGATACAACAATGAGGGTGTGATGAAGAAGAAATTTCAGTTGCTCTTCACATCGTTCCTTGCTTTGGAAACTCTCCCTTAAAATGTAACCAGGGCTCCAACTTATGGGGACAGCTTATGTGTGTTCAGCAGACAACACCCCCTCAGAGCCATGCCCCCTCGCTTGCTTGCTTGCATCATCATCTGCATACTCGTCAGTCCTTCCCACATGCACCTTCTCCCACAACAACAGATATCCCTAGGCGCCAATCAGCATGAAAGGGGAGAGTGCTAGCTACTGAGAAGAGTCTTCTCAGTTACTGACTCACCTCCTTTCGCTCTGATTGGTCCCAATGAACAGGAAAGGACAAGGAAACATTTTAGAAGTCTCTTCTCAGTGGCTAACACACTCCTCTTTCATACTGATTGGCTGATAAGATTCTGGAAACATAGGGCCCCAGCTGGGACCCTGCTCCCAAAAAAGTCAGTGGTCAAGACCCCCTGAGATCCCAGACAACTACATCTCTGGACATGTCAACTGCTTTATCATTATGTATGCCCAGTCCCAGCTGCAAGTTAACACCGGATGCTGCACTGGATGCATCGCATGGTGATTATATTTTTATCCTACCCCTGCTTCAAAGAGCTCAAGGCTCTTCTAACAGCCCTCGATGGCAGGCTAAAATGTAAATGTACTGTCTTCAAGTCAATTCTGACTTATGGCGACCCTGTGAATAGGGCTTTCATGAGGCTGAGAGGCTGAGAGGCAGCGGCTGGCCCAAAGTCACCCAGTGAGCTTCATGGCTATGTGGGGATTTGAACCCTGGTCTCCTAGGTCGTAGTCCAGCACCTTAAACACTACACCACACTGGCTGAGGGATATTAACCCAAGGTCACCCAGTGAGCTTTTTGGCTGAGCAGGATGTGAATCTGAGTCTTCCCGTTTCAGTTCTATGTACTTTTTCCTACCAATATTACTGCAGTGTGCGATATTATCAGCTGTGATACAGATTTAAATTAGTTTTTTAGAAGTTATAGAAAACATCTAAAGTTTGACCTAGATGCACACAAATAATCCTGGGAAGTTTACCCCTTGCATGGCTATAATCCCCAGCACCCTTAACACATTACAGTTCCCAGGATTCTCCGAGGCAAGCTGTGGACTTTAAATGTATGGTGCAGAAGTGACCTTGGGGCACAGCTATCCAGAAGTGGTAGCGAGAGGGAAAACTGAAGGTGGAGAAACGACAAAATCTAAAGCCCTGTTAACCTCCATGGCAGCACATACAGTGTGTGGGGAGTGGTTTTGCTTTCTCGCATACTCTTTCCATTGTTTTTGCTGATTTTCCTTCCCATTGATTACAATGGGAGGAAAAATAAGTATGTGTACTCTCCTCCACCCCCATTCCAGTGTGTGTGTGTTAGGGGAACATCTTTGGATCCAGGGGAGCCAAAATGTCCCCTAATCTGCTTACAGAATGCCTCCTCTCTGCAGTCTCTGTCGTTATAGCACCGAAAGGTCTAAGATGAACAAGCATGGAGGTTTCCACAGCTGCAAGGAGGACACCTTTGTGGGCAAACCTTCTTCTCCGTCCACAAGGAGGGAGGCTGGCTTTGGCCAAAGGCCCCTGGGCCATCCTGGAGACCACAGGACTGGAGCCTTAATCCCTCTCCCTCTTTTCAAATCAATAAGAGTTAGATGCATTTAAACTTTGGCTGGATTGAGTCTCTACTGTTTTCTTGCCACAAGCTTTTCCTGTTACTATTTAATAAGCGTGTAGTGTATGCTTTCAATTTACTTTTGTTCAAAGCTTAGACAGTACATAATTGTAATAAAATGATTGTCCTTTCCCCCCGAACCAAGCTGAACGGAAGGCATGTTATTGTGACATTTCAAGCCAGGAAGAACTGCTTTCGATTAAAATATTTATGGATCTGGGAAATTTGGGCTGCGTTCCACTTTGTATCACTATATCTGCATGAATTTACTGAGGATGTAACCAGACTGCTACTGGTACAGGGTAGGGTAAGCGGAGGTCTTTAGTGGAGGCAAAGCATTTCAGGTTGCTATCCGGAAATGCTGCGTGATGTGCACAAGTGGAGGTTGGTCCATTTGGGCAAATGGGGCACTGCTCCACCAACCTCAGTCTGCCCGCAGCCAGTCTCCACCTGCCTGCCTTCTTTTTTACAACTAGTCCAGGAGGTGGCCCTGGCTGTCAGCTTCTACCTCCTTAGACTTGGTGTGGCCTCTTGCAGAACTCAGCAAGGAGGAGGAGGAGGACAAAATTAGAATTAGTTGGCTCTGCCTGTCATTGGCTCTGATTCCACCTACTGTTTGCCTCCCAGTATTCCGCCCCACCAGCCCCAATTGGCACCAGCCACCACTGGTACACACCACACATTTTAAAGCACATGACTTTCCCCAAAGAATGATTTCTTCATGAAGCCTACCTACTCCTGCTCTCTTTGTGCACTGCCTCACAGGCAGAGAACATACTTCAGCGTGTGCCCTTCCAAGCTTCATGATAAATCATTCCATGATTTGCTTCTCTTAGCAATGCTGCTGTGCACTGGGGCTCTCCATCCAGGCAACCAAGAAGCAAGAAGGTCTGTAGCTCAGTGGCAGAGCATCCGTTTTGAGAGCCAGTGTGGCAAAGTGGTTCGAATATGGAACTAAGACTTGGGAGACCCGGGTTAAAACCCCCACTTAGCCATGAAGTTCAGTGGGTGACACTGGGCCAGTCACTGTCTCTCAACCTAGCCTACCTCACAGGGTTGTTGTGAGGATAAAATGGAGAGGGGAGAAACATATACACCCCCTTGAGCTCCTTGGGGGAAAGGTGGGATATAAATGCAATAATAAAATAAAAAATATCAGAGTTCAAGGACGTGTTCCAGGCAGACAAAAGCACTCAAGGAAGGTGCAAAGCAGGATCAATGACGAATGTGGATAATAAGGGGGGGGTGGCCTGGGGAGAGTTCCAAAGGCCAGATAGAGGGGTCTGGAGGGTCACATTTGGCCCCCAACCCTGAGGTTCTCCATCCTTGCTTTAGCATGAGCTCTGGAAGGGAGATCACTGTTAAGTGAGATGTGATATAGCATATGGGGAAAGTATCTCTTGGGAGCCTGGAGGCAAAGAGAAGAGCGATAACAGCCATTCCACATCCTGTTTTCTATAGCACAAGCAGCACTGCATCCTTTAAAAAGAGCGGCTCCAATGCATAGCCTTTCAAATATTAAGCCATAACAAGTGGGACCTGCAACAAAATATTGTAGCGTGTAAATGCATTTTCAGCCAGCTATGCCTTTTTCCTTTACATCTAATTCCATCCTCCCTCAAACCCAGTTTTGCTCCGCCACCAAAGAACAAACAAATAGTGAGCATTTTGTGGTTACTGATCAGACACAGTCCTCACTGGGGGCTGGGTTTTTTTGGGGGGGATCCCTTGGGTCCCTTTTTAAAAAAACACTTAACCTTCCACAAATGTTGGTGTTCCCACATGTCTGCAGATACCACCTTCTTATGTGAAGAGTAGTCCTCTTTTGTCTGCCTAAGGGCCAATACTCACTCAGAAATATAGGGAATGATTAGGGGTGGGGTTTTTACAAATTTGAATTTGACTTCCCTGGTTAGGATTCTCAGAGCCATTTGCCTACATTCACACTTGACCATTCTGAATGTTAAAAAATAATAAATATGCCCAGCTATTTCATTTAAGAATTTACTTGAATGTAGCTGGTTGGTAAACTTCTGTATTCAGATTGCAAAGTTCAGGTTTGGATCTGAAGAAGGGAAAACTTCCACAGTAAGGCCCTAATGGATCACCATTATGATACATGCAGCAACCCCAAGAGATTGTCAAAGCATTTAATGCCCTGCATCTGAGAGACGAAATAATCTGGAGTCTAAAGATTGGTGCCGATCATATTATTTTCTAACAATTAGCCACTCACCTTCTCATATATCTTTTTCCTTGGCCCTACTCCTCACCCCAATTTGCCAAAACTAGTACAGAATAAGTGACGTTGAATTGGATCCTAAGACATGACATCTTGAAGTTGGAATAAGAAAAAAATAAGCAGTTTAGGCAATTTTATCAGATGAGGAGGAAATAGTTAACCCTCCCTCTTTCTCTCTCTCACACACGCACCTGTACATATCAAAAACATGCTTTCAAGTAAAGAGGTTAGCATCCCCTAGTTTGGCCCTTATCTCTTTTCTGAAGGCTGGTTCATAAATTTTTGTTATTTATTTGCAGCATTTATAGGCTGCTCTGTAACAAAAAGTTTTTGGGGCAGTTTAGAACATAAAATCAAATGAATTTACTAATTCAGTAACTATGATGATAAAAATAACAATAAAATATTGTTGCTGATTTGTTACTGGGCCAGATTTAAGTGTTTCTATTACTATATTGTTGCACGCCTCCCCCAATCTCCGAGCGGTGAGATTTCGGGGGTCCCTGTGCTCATCCAGGGTTTGGTTTCCTTTGGGAAGAAGGTCAGCAGAGACTGTGGTGTCTTTATGAAATATGGTTTATTTATTTACACACATTCCAACCTGAGCTTCAGAATGGAGGGGTTCAAGGCATCAGCAGTCTAATATCCAGCTTTTCCATTTGGGTGCAGGGGCATCCTATAGCCATGATGCAGAGGGATAGCCTCTCTGCGTGCCTGCAGCCCCAGCCATTCTCTAGAACACACTAAAAACTACAAGCACACACCTTCTGCTAGCTGCCAGGAGTGGGCGGAAGTCTCTCCTGTACAGTTTAAAATGACAAAAGGGGTCTTCCTGGCCCATTCTCCGTTGCTAGGCAACTGATCAGCCCATTATCTTACCTGGCCAATCTATTTGGTTAACAAAAGACTCATTTGACCAGCAGAGAGTTCCTCACTCCAAGGCACAGGATTCCAAATCAGAGGCTGGAAAGGTGATCCATTCCAACCACCCCATGTTCATAACACTATACCCTTCTCTGCAGGGCCGGCTCTAGGAATGCCGGGGCCCTTGGGCATCAGCTTGCCCTGGGCCCTGGTGTGTGTGTGTGTGTGCGAGCTTGCATGTGCACCTGTGCACGCACATGCCCCCCCACACCCCACCTACCTGTCTGCTGTCTGTTACCATTGCCCTTAATGAAGATGGCAGCCGCGGTTTCCCTAAGGCGATGATGCCTCCGCCACCATCCTTGTTAATGGCACGCGTGCGTGCTACGTGCACACATCTCTGCCATCAACTAAGATGGCGGCAGGGGCTTCAGTACGTTAGGGAAACCGCGGCCGCCATCTTCGTTAAGGGCAATGGTAAAAGACAGCAGGTAAGGGGGGCATGGAGTCCTGCGGATCGTGGAAGGGGAGTGGAGGGGCAGCTGAGGGGCCCCATGTAGCTCCAGGGGCCATCGGGCCAGTGCCCCACCTGGCCGCCCTTTAGAACCGGCCCTGCTTCTCCGAAAAAGGTCTGTCCCAGACCTGCAGACAAACAGAATAGCAACTTTTCCTACAAAGAAATAACAGATGCAGGTTAGCAAGACATTGAAATATATATCATTAAAACATAGTCATATTACAGTCTCATTTCCACACAAATACAAAACAGTCCATTCCCTTACAGCACATCTTCAATTAACTGCTCTCTCTTTAGGCTTCCTCTTCTTTCTTGGAGCCCCCAGTCACAGTTCTCCATCCAACACCTTACTCAGTCCTCATAACTTGGCAGTGGCCGAGATACTGAGTTCCTGACATGTTTAAGCATGCCCTCAACCACATGCACATTTTCTTCTTGCTCCCCCAAACAGTTGTATATACACCCATAATCCAACAGTCCCAGAATAGTAAATCTTAACATTAAAATCTTATCACAAAAACTCATCAGCATAATTCCTAAAAAATCATTACACAACTCATATCCCCACACGCATGCAAAAGCACAAATCAACAGCATTTCAAAAAGGCAATGCCATCAGAAGAATTCCTACAGCAAATCAATACACAGTCCCATCAGTACACAGTCCCATAAGCACAAAGCCCACCCCCAAACCATGCGGTCGGCCACATGGTGCTTTGTCTTGGGGCTTCATGGAGTTCCCAGTCCAGGCTGATCCCTGCTGCTACCTGCAGGGGGTTGGGACTCCTCTCCAGGAACAGATTTGTTTCCTTAGCACATGGCAGGCTGTAGCCATGTTCTTGCCACTCTCTGCTCTGGGAAAAGTCTTTAAGCCAGTCCACTTGGTCTCCTGCCCCAAACGCCAAATCAAAGTCCTGCCACAAGTCTTTATCTGGGGGCATCTTCTTCAGGACTAGCTGGCCTAGCCCACCCAGGTTGGCAGAAAGAAATCTCTGTTCTCTCTCGCAATCTCCAGTGTAAATCATGGGCCCAAACAGAGGCTGGTAACCCTCCCAGTGTCTCTTGCCCTCCAAACTCACAGGGCACTGGGTGCCTCTCACTGCTGGAATTTGCCCAGGGACTGCACCCATCATAGGAGCCGCATCCCATCCTATAAGGCCATTATGGGGCACCCAAGGGATTAAGTCAATTGGGGATTTTATCTCACCCATCTCTCCAGGCGCTGGGAGCTCCTCTTGAACTTGCACTCCCACCTCAGGCCTCTCCTGCACTTTTTCTTGCACAGCCGTTTCTCCAGTTGCTCGCGGCTCCTCTCCAGCCTCTAGTTCACCTTTCTCCACAGCTTTTTCTTCCTCCTGCACTACTTTAACAGCAGGCACACATGGAGCAGCGAAATCTATCAGCAGCATCTCTTCTCCAGCCTCTATCTCACTTTCTTCCGAGGCCTCTTCCTCTTCATTTTCCAGGCTGTCCTCCTTCAAATCTTGGGGCTTCACTTCCAGCTTCCTGCTGTCTTCCCCCCTGGCAGGCTCCTCCTCACACGGGGTCTCCTTTTCCTCTTCAAAGGTACTTCCCAATATCTCCCTCATTCGTTGCCAGTGCTCCTGGCGGTCTCTTTGTCTTTGTTCCCATTCTTCTTGCCGCTCTCGTTGCCGTTGCTGCCAGTCCTCCTGGTCATATTTCTCAATCAGTTCTGCTTGCTGCTGGAACATCAATTTCATCTGTTCCAGGAGGGTTGCTGTTATCCCCTCCATCTTGACTCAGGCACACCTTGCTCCCAATGCTTCTCCCAGGAAACTCAATCCCGCTTCTGACACCAGTGTTGTGTGCCTCCCCAATCTCCGAGCGGTGAGATTTCGGGGGTTCCTGCGCTCATCCAGGGTTTGGTTTCCTTTGGGAAGAAGGTCAGCAGAGACTGTGGTGTCTTTATGTAATATGGTTTATTTACACACATTCCAACCTGAGCTTCAGAATGGAGGGGTTCAAGGCATCAGCAGTCTAATATCCAGCTTTTCCATCTGGGTGCAGGGGCATCCTATAGCCATGATACAGAGGGATAGCCTCTCTGCGTGCCTGCAGCCCCAGCCATTCTCTAGAACAGTGGTTCCCAACCTGGGGGCCGGGACCCCAGGGGGGCCGCGAAGTAATCCAGAGGGGCCGTGAACAGTAAAGAAATGAATTTATTAATTTTTTAAAAAAGTCTTCACTCCTTCTACACTGTCTGCTTTTCACTGCCTCTGCAGATGACACCTCCCCCTTGCTCCAAACGAGAGAGGAGGCCTTTTGCTGAAGCGCCAGAGCATCTTTCAGGCACATTAAGGGCAGGCATCTGCCTATAAAATACATGGCAGATGCCAAAGGAGGCTGAGGGTGGAGCTACCAGGAAGAAGAGGGGATTACTATCACTGATTCCTGTCTCCTTGCACTGCCGCTACTGGCAATGCCCTTACTTAGAATGAGAGGAGAGGGGTTTTTGTGAAGCAAAAAGAAGCAAGCCTGCAAAGAAAGGCTGCTTTCCCCCTTCCTTCCTGGCAGCCAGCCTGCCTCCCTGGGGGGAGGGGGTCACAAAATTTTTTCAGCTTATAAAGGGGGTCCCGTGCTCATAAAGGTTGGGAACCACTGCTCTAGAACACACCAAAACTACAAGCACACACCTTGTGCTAGCTGCCAGGAGTGGGGGCAAGGCTCTCCTGTAGAGTTTAAAATGACAAAAGGGGTCTTCCTGGCCCATTTTCTGTTGCTAGGCAACTGATCAGCCCATTATCTTACCTGGCCAATCTATTTGGTTAACAAAAGACTCATTTGACCAGCAGAGAGTTCCTCATTCCAAGGCACAGGATTCCAAATCAGAGACTGGAAAGGTAACCCATAGAAATCATCCATTCCAACCCCCCTATGCTCATAACAATATAAAGCCCTTAACAGCTTGGGGCCAGCTTGCTTGACAGTTCACCTTACCCCATACGTGCCCACTTGACCCCTTCAGTCTATGGAACTAGCACTTCTACAGGTGCCACATAATGCCTGTTCTGCACTTGTAAGGAATCAATCTTTCAGTGTGGCAGTACCTACACTCTGGAACTCCCTGCCCATTGATATTAGGCAGACACCTTTGCTGTACTGTTTTCGGTGCCTGCTAAAAACTTTTAATTTTTTTTATTTAGGCAAGCCTATCCAGATATGTAGAGTTGACAGGAAATTTTAATATGTAATTTTGTATAATGTACATTTTTAACTGCTGGTTTTATTTATATTTTGATTTATTTTTTTTAGGTCAGCTTATTTTTTACTTATGACTTTTATTGATAATTTTCATTTATATTTTATGCAACCTGCTTAGAAGTTTTTACAATTAAGAGGTATACAAATTATGTTAGGTAAATTAAAAATAAATATTAACGCAATATAAATCCTGAGGTGTCAGAAAAATGTGGCCTGAAACAGCTATAACTGGTTAAAGAAATTTAACCTATGTATATGGTGGCTGCAGCTGATGGATACCTCAGATTACCTGCTTATTGAGCATTCCTCCTGATTTGTTTGTAGGGATCTTAGATGGTGGGGTTTGTTGTGCAAGAACTCCCAAACAATTCTAATTGTGCAATCTGAATTTGCAAGTATGTGATTGAATCCCACCAGAAAATAGTGACAGTCTGGAAGTGCCCATGGTTGTGACTTGAAAACAGAAGTTTCCTGTCACCTCAGGCTTATCTACATGGGAGATTACTTCGTACTAAAGACACAGCTTTTACCTCCATTTTCTATTTGCATGGTCTTCAGTGAGTGCTCAGTGCCAGCTGCAAATACAGTCTTGTCCATTCACATAAGCAATCCTTCCTCTATGAAGAATCAATCACACAGTTTCCTAATGACCACTCCCTCTAAGTTTACATTTCCAGTCCCTCTGATTACTAGGGAACCAAACATGCTTGGTTTATTTTACCAGCTGCAGTAGATTCCTTCAAAAAAAAAGGGGGGGTGTCAGGCCCAGGATGTGACTCAGGAACCAGACCAGCGGTTGTAGTTAATTCGTGTTTTATTAGGGTAATGTCCAAACAAAGACTGCGTTTTCTCATGAAGCAATACAGGGATACAGGTCCTGCGGCATTGGGAGAAAGTTGACAGAGCAAGGGACTTCTTCCCGCCTGTTCTTTAAGAAGGGGCCAAACGGGCGCGCAATCTTTCGCTCCTCCTTAACTGCCCCTCAGGTACTGCCCACCTTCCCCCCCTTCTCTCCTGTCTTTTCAGCTGTCTGCGTGTGCGCGGTGAGGGGGGAAGCATCACCCCCTCCTCTTCTGAAGTTTCCGATTCCAGGATGGGGGATAGGGGAGGAGCTGATGGTAAACTGCCTCCCCGCTTTTAGGCTGTGAGCAGCCCTCCCTCTTCCCCCTCTTGCTCTGAGCCTGAAAGAGGGGGAGGCGTGAGAATGTCCAGGGAGGGCTCAGGCTCCCCGTTGCTAAGCGACCTTATCACTGGCAGTTCCTCTGTTTCGTCTTCGCTCCGAAGGGGGGAAGTTCCTCCCCCTTCCCTCTGCCATCCATCCGAATACTCTTCTCCCAACTCTCCGGGATCTAGCTCCCCGGGATTGGGACCCCAGCTCTGCCTTCCGACACCATCCCCCCTCCCAGGCTGTGTCCCCCTCCCCTTGTCTGGCTTGGGACGGTGGGGAAAACGTTGATGGAAAAGTTTTACCAATTCTGGAGCATGCACATCAGCTGCATCTTCCCATGATCTGTCAGCCACCCCATAGCCTTTCCAGTGAATCAAGTACTGCAGCTTGTGGCGTCTGATCTTGGAATCTAAGATCTCCTCAACTTCAAACTCAAGCTGCTCATTTACCAGGAGTGGAGCTCCGGGAGGTTCCTCCGGCCGTAACTCACTGGGAGGGGCGGCTTTCGTTAAGAGGGATTGATGGAACACAGGATGTATTTTAAACGTGTCAGGCAGCTTCAGTCGGTACGCCACGGGATTAATTTGAGTTTCTATTTTGAAAGGACCCACCCTCTTGTCTTGTAATTTTCTACATTTGCCCGGCATCTGGAGGAAGCGGGTGGACAGCCATACCTGGTCTCCCGGTTGAAGGGGGGGGCCTCCTTCCTGTGCAGGTCAGCAACTCGCTTGTACTCCATTTTGGCTTCGTTTAACTGCTGTTTCAGTGTCTGTTGCGCCGCTTGCAATTCCTTAAGGAAGTTCTCAGCTGCCGGTACCAGCATTCCTTCTGAGGTGCTTGGAAAGACTTTAGGATGGAATCCATAATTCACGAAGAACGGGGTTTGTTGAGTGCTGGAGTGCAGAGAATTGTTGTAGGCGAACTCTGCAAAATGCAAATATGATACCCAGTCAGTCTGTTGATAGGACACATAACTTCGTAAATATCTTTCCAAAACGGCATTCAAGCATTCCGTCTGCCCATCTGTCTGGGGGTGATGGGCGGAGGAGAGTTTTAATTCCGTCTGCAACTGTTTCCACATTGCTCTCCAAAATTTGGCTGTGAACTGAGTTCCTCGGTCTGAGACTACACTGTTTGGCAATCCATGCAGCCGGTAGACTTCTTTTATGAATAACTTGGCCGTTTCTTTAGCCTCTAAGGCCCCTGCACAAGGAAGAAAGTGTGCCATTTTGGTAAGTAGATCCACCACTACTAAGATGGCTGTCATTCCTTGGGACTTGGGTAGATCAGTTATAAAATCCATGGAGAGATCCTTCCAGGGTTCGTGTGGGACAGGCAACGGTTGTAACAGTCCTGCTGGTGTCCCTGTTTGTGTTTTTGTCCGCAGACAGACAGAGCAGGACTTTACATAACTCTCAATATCCCGACGCATTTTAGGCCACCAGAAGTCCTTGGCCACGTTCTGAATGGTCTTGTAAATCCCAAAGTGTCCTGCTGTGATGGAATCATGACACTGGCGTAGGATTCTGAGCCTTAATTCCCCTTCTGGCACATATCTGGCGGTTTTGAACCATAACAGTCCATTTCTCCAGTGAGAGGTTACTTCTGAGTCTTGACCTTGTCCCGTCTCCTGCTGATATTTTAGCATGTCTGCATCTTCTTGTTGTGCCTTTTTGAGTTCCTCTTCCCATGAAGGCTGGCATACTCCCAACGTTAATTTCTCTGGCGGGATTACGTACTGAGGCTGGTCCTCGGATTCACTTTCTTTGTATTGTGGCTGTCTGGATAAGGCATCTGCTCTCTGGTTTTTGGCTTGGGCATGGTAAGTAATCTGGAAGTTAAACCTAGTGAAGAACTGGGACCATCTTATCTGTCTCTGGTTCAGCTTTCTGGCTGTTTGGAGGCTTTCAAGATTCTTGTGGTCGGAGCGCACTTCAATTCGATGAGAGGCCCCCTCTAGGTATTGTCTCCAGTTTTCAAAAGAGTCCTTGATGGCCAGCAGCTCCTTCTCCCAAACTGTGTAGTTCTTCTCTGCAGGCTTTAACTTCCGAGAGAAGTACGCACAGGGGTGCAGCTCCTTCCCTTCTTGGTCTAATTGTAGCAGGACCCCCCCCGATGGCAAAATCTGAAGCATCTGCTTCCACTACGAAAGGGCGGTTCGGATCAGCAAAGCGCAGAATGGGCTCAGTAGCAAACCTTCTCTTCAGCTCCTCAAAGGCCTCGGTGGCATTCTCTGTCCATTGAAACTTCTTCTTCCCCCTTAAACAGTCAGTCAGAGGAGCTGTTAATTTGGAAAACCCTGGAATGAACTTTCTGTAATAATTGGCAAACCCCAAAAACCGTTGTACATCCTTTTGGTGACAGGTTGGCCCCAGTCCAATATGCAGCTTACTTTCCCTGGGTCCATCTCCACGCCTTCCACTGAGATTCGATATCCAAGGAAGTCTAGAGACTTGAGGTCAAATCCACATTTCTCTAATTTAGCATACAGGTGATTTTCTCTCAGTCTCTTCAACACCGTCTTCACATGCTGGTCGTGGTCTTCCTGGTTCTTTGAGAACACCAGGATATCATCTAAGTAACAGATTACATACGTGTCCAACAAGTCTCTAAACACGTCGTTCATGAATTTTTGAAAAATTCCTGGACTTCCACAAAGCCCGAACGGCATGACCAGGGATTCATACTGTCCGTAAGCGGTCAAGAATCCTGTTTTCCATTCATCTCCCTCCTTCATTCTGATCAGATTGTACGCTCCTCTCAAATCCAACTTCGTGAAGATTTTTGCAGAGCGCAGTCGGTCCAGCAACTCTGAGATCAGGGGCAGCGGGTAGCTGTTGGGGATGGTGATCTGGTTCAATGCGCGATAGTCATTACAGAGTCTGAGTCCCCCCCCCTCTTTTTTACAAACAATAGTGGCGCTCCAGCAGGGGATTGTGAGGGGCGTATGAATCCTCGCCTCAGGTTTTTATCCAGGAATTCCTTCAGGGCCTCCCTCTCATTCTCTGTGAGAGAGTAGATTCTCCCTGATGGGATGCTGGCTCCTGGCACTAGATCAATCGCACAGTCGTAAGGGCGGTGGGGGGGGTAAAGTCTGCCTCTTTTTCATCAAACACATCTTTGAATTCTTCATACTTTGGTGGCAGGGTCACTTCCTCGATCTCTTGCACTGCTCCCGCTAAGGTGTTCTTGATTCCTTCAGGTTGACAGTTCTCCTGGCAATACTGTGAGGTGAACCACACCACCGCCTCCTTCCAACTTATTTTGGGTTCATGCTTTGCTAGCCAGGGCATTCCCAGAATCACCTCAAAGTTCGAGAGATCTGACACGTATAACGAAATGAACTCTTCGTGCCCAGGGATTTGAAGTTTCACTTCCTCCGTGGCTTGTGTCACCCCTCCTGACTTCAGGGGTCTCCCATCGATAGTCTCCACAGCTAGGGGAGCGTCCAGTTTCCAGCGGGAAATCCCATGACGCTTGACTAACTTTGCATCAATAAAATTTGTGGAGGCTCCACTGTCAATTAAGGCAGTGGAATTAAACACCACTCCTCTGGAAGTTGTAATCCGAATAGGCAAGACCAACACCCCCTTTGAGGGAGGTTGGATCGTTGGGAGGCCTTTATACAATGCTGCCCCCAGTCCACCAGCCTGCACGTGGACTGGGTGTTCTAGCTTCCCGACGGCTCAGCTTTCCCCCCTTTCAGTCCACAGTCTCTGGCCACGTGGCCCGGCTTTGAACAATAAAAGCATAAACGTTCCCGACGGCGTCTTTCCTTTTCTTCTTCCGACAGTCTTGGCCTAGCCCCTCCCTGTCCCTCAGTTGCATTACCTGCCATCCCTGCAGAGGGAAGGGTCTTGCTGCGGGATGCCGAGGCTGAGTATCTCGGGACCTCCTGCTTCCTTTCCAGGCGCCTTCCTTCCATCCGGTGATCTATCTGTAGGCATAGCCAGATGAGCCCTGGTAGGTCAGCGGGGGGGGGGGAGGTCCTGGCCAACTCATCCAGGATTTCAGCATTTAATCCACTCCGGTACATAAACAGGGCGGCGTCATTGTAACCAGTTTCCTGGGACAGAATTTTAAAAGTGTTAGTGTACTCAGAAACAGTCCCTTTAGCTTGCTTCAGAGCGCCTAGTTGCCGCGCTACTGTTTCAGCTCTTTGCGGGTCTTGGAACATCTCGGTCATCTCCTGTATAAATCCTCTGTACCTTCTTAAGACAGTATCCTTTCTCACGAGATATGGAGTCACCCATTTTGCAGCTTCTCCCTCCAGGAGGCTAATCACGAAGGCCACTTTAGCCCCATCATCTGGAAATTCCGTGTGCCTGACATCCAGATATAACTCACATTGAGCCACGAAAGTAGCCAACTGATCACTTTGTCCCGCGTATTTTGGGGGCAATCCAATGGGAACCTTTACTACGGCAGCTGGAGGGGCTGTTCGCATCTGGTCTATCGTGGCCTTCAAGGTTTGATTATCCGTCTTCAGCGCCTTGACTGCTGCTAGCAGGGCTTGAACATCCGTCTGCAAATCAGCTACCTTAGTCCTCAAGAGTTTCACTTCTTCCATCTCAGAAGTGGGGTTCGTCCCCCCCGCTGCTCCCTTTGACATCTTGTCCCAGTCAAGTGAAGAGAGCGTTGAGGGTGATTTAGGTGGCTCTGTCAAGCTGTCAGGCCCAGGATGTGACTCAGGAACCAGACCAGCGGTTGTAGTTAATTCGTGTTTTATTAGGGTAATGTCCAAACAAAGACTGCGTTTTCTCATGAAGCAATACAGGGATACAGGTCCTGCGGCATTGGGAGAAAGTTGACAGAGCAAGGGACTTCTTCCCGCCTGTTCTTTAAGAAGGGGCCAAACGGGCGCGCAATCTTTCGCTCCTCCTTAACTGCCCCTCAGGTACTGCCCGCCTTCCCCCCCTTCTCTCCTGTCTTTTCAGCTGTCTGCGTGTGCGCGGTGAGGGGGGAAGCATCACCCCCTCCTCTTCTGAAGTTTCCGATTCCAGGATGGGGGATAGGGGAGGGGCTGATGGTAAACTGCCTCCCCGCTTTTAGGCTGTGAGCAGCCCTCCCTCTTCCCCCTCTTGCTCTGAGCCTGAAAGAGGGGGAGGCGTGAGAATGTCCAGGGAGGGCTCAGGCTCCCCGTTGCTAAGCGACCTTATCACTGGCAGTTCCTCTGTTTCGTCTTTGCTTCAAAGGGGGGAAGTTCCTCCCCCTTCCCTCTGCCATCCATCCGAATACTCTTCTCCCAACTCTCCGGGATCCAGCTCCCCGGGATTGGGACCCCAGCTCTGCCTTCCGACAGGGGGGAAGCAAAACTGATTGGCAAAAGGGGGCTGGAGAAAGAACATATCTCCCTCCATTTATACCCCATGGGCAGAGGACTCAAAATTAGTGTAAATGGTCTAGAACAGGAGTTCTGAAACATTGTCCCCTACTGTACCATGTCAGAATTGCCAATGGTCTTTGTGAGCAAATGAATTGATTTTATTCCTGTTTTAGCAATTGTAATATGCTGTGCTAGATGATCTATGAGTCCAAGGGGGTTTTCTCCCAAGTAAATTGGTACAGCATCCCACTTACCTGGGAGTAAGCCTGGGCTTACACCTGAGTACACATGGTTAGGATTGCAGCCTACGCCACACCTACAGAGCATGTGCACAAACACGTATCAGAGACAAATGAGTGTACATTTAAAATATGTCTTACAAAACATGGGACTGATTACACATGTTGATGTTTATCCAGATGGCTTAGGTAAGTGAACATATTACTGATCATCCAAACGAAAACAAATGTGCAATTAAGCAAGCCATTTCCTCTTCAAACAAATTGGATAATCTTATGTTTAGTTTTATGTCCAATAATCAAGGTATCTTTTTATTGTCATTAAAAAAAACCTGATGCAGACTATGTGGCAAGCACATGGTTTTGCCATGTGAATGCATGGTTAGAAGCCTTGATTGGTGGCAGAATAAATATATGTGCATTTATAGCTGACTCCTCATGTTGGTCTTAATTCACTATCCCTGTTACTAAGGAATTGGGAGGCAAAAAGCTGTGCCAATATTTTATAAATTATCCAACAATCTACCAGTAGGCTCTGATCTACCTTCACCCCAACCCTGCTCTGTTGGCTGGAAGCTGTCTATTCCTTGATGAAGCAGTTCCATATGCCCAGGAGAAAGCAAGAACATGGTATTTGTTATAATTACAGCCCACTCTTCTCTCAAGGAGTTCATTGTGGCTTACATGTGGTTACATAATAAGAGCTCCGTTGGATCACACCAAAGGTCCATATGATCTTATCATAAAATCCTGTTTCCCACAGTGGTGAGCTAAATGCTTCTGGGAAGGCTATGAGGAGAACTTCAAGGTACCAGTTCTTTCTTGCTATAACTCCCCAGAAACTCATGCTTCTGAACATGAAGGCTCTAATTAGCTACTGTAATTTATGGGCATTGATAGACAAATCCTCCATGCATTTGTTTAATCCCACTTGAAAGCCATCCATTCATATTATCTCTTGTGCCAGTTCCACAAAGCAGGTATGCATAGTGCGGAATGTTTGTCAAATATCTCCTATCCAAAGTCCTGATCCAGGCTAGACCCTCCATGTTTAGTTTCAGCAGCTGAACCATTTATTTGTTTAAAAATTTATACCCTGCTTTCCTTTATAAAATAAACTCAAACCAGCTTACAATACATAAAACACAATAAAAAAATCAAGATGTAATAAAATGTTTCAAACGACAATAAAAATAGTTCAGATTACTAAAATCAGTTTCGCATGTTACAACCATCACCCCCTCTCTTTAAATTTTGGGCATAATTTTAAGACACACCAAAGCAGCACAGGTACCCCATCCAGAATTAGGGTTGCCAGGTTGTTGGCCTGAGACTGATCCTGTATCTTTAGGAGAAGAGAAAGTCAGCCAAGTGCAGGTGTTCTTGCAACTCTGTAATGAGAAAAACCACAAGGTGGAATTCTCCCTTCCCCCTGCACAACTTTTAAAGATACAGAAGACCTCTTGGTTGCCAGGCCTGGTCTCCAAGAGGTCTTCTGTATCTTTAAAAGCTGCAACAAATGGGTTTCCTTGGCCCTACTCCCCACCTGAGGTTTCAGCAGGCTTGGAGAAACCCAGGCCTGGCCCTACCATTAGACAGAGTGAGGCAACTACCTCAGGTAGCAAATGCTGAGGGGCAGTGGGAGCTACCTTGTCAGCTGTTCCTTCTGAGCCCCCGGCTGTATCTTTCTATCGGGCAACAAACGGGTGTGCCAAGTGATCTGTCCTGTGCTGCTATAATCCCAGGCTATGATCTGAAGGCACATAAGGCCAGGTCCCTGCTGAAGCTAAGCAGGGTCAGCTCTGGTCAGTGCCTGCATGGGAGACCGCCTGGGAACCATATATAAGCCGCCTTGGGTTTCTATCATGAAAGTAAAGGCAGGGTATAAATGTAATAAATAAATAAATAATGAGCCTACTGTTCTCACATGTGGTGGGGGACACTATCCCATTTCTGGTATTGAAGTAAGATGCAACTGCCAGTCCAATCAGCTTCTGTATGTGGAAGGGGAGGGGGCTACAATCTTGTCAAATGTCTGGGGCCAGCCTTGGGAAAACCTTAAGTACAGAAAACCTTTAGGAAAAAATGTGGGGGGAGAAGGAGGGGGAAAGCATGATTTGTGGCCATGGAATACTAGCTGCTTGTTGAGTGCAGGAGTGGGAGGGAGATCAAAGACAGGGTTGGAGGTGGAATGGAATGGAGTGTCCTGGAGGAAGGCATGGCTGGCTGAGTGAGACACTGGAAAGCAGGTGGGAGGGGAAAACATTTGGCCCTTCAGATGCTGGTGAATGACAGCTCCCATCAGCCCCAGGAAGCATGGCCAATGGCCAGCGATGAAGGGAGCTGTAGTTCCTCCTTTTGAGAGGAAGTGTGGGATAGAAATTTAATAATAAAATAAAATAACCATGTGGAGGGCCAAAGGTTCCCCATGGCTGCTGTCTAGGAACACTGCACAGTGCAACATTTTGTTTCAGGTCCTGCTTATCGGTTCTAATTGACAAGCATTTGTTTTAGTTCTAATAATAACCCCAACATGTTTAAGGAACAAGATGGCACACACCCTGTTTTGCAGCCTAGGAAAGAAAAAGCGTCCTCACACAAAGCATCAAAAGAAAGGTCCAAAATTTTAATATCTGCCCTGTACAAATAAATCTACATAGTAATCATGCTGAGGTTTTACAGGAATGGGTGGGTGTGTTTTCCCTCCAGTGAGCGTTCCTTTATTGATTTTCCTTTCTTGTACATTTGGTATTCCAGGTCAGCTTGTTCTGTTTGCTACCAACTGTCGGGCTGCCTAACACCCTCCCAAACAGGTCTGACAGCTTTTCCCCGCTTGCGACTTCCATCTGTTCTTTGCTCTGCTTCTAGGGCTTGAGCTTTCTGAAGCTGATATTTCTTTCCTCCAGTGTTGTAATGTTGCTTTCTTTCCATAGGGCCAGAAGTTGAGTCATACATTACCATACAAGAGGAACCTTTTTTTTTTTGAGGTATGGGGGGAATGAAGGCTAATCCTAAAATATAAAGTACCTCCTTTCGTTTTGCAAAATAAGCAATATGTTCCTCAGTTGTCCTTAACAGAGTTCAGTGAAATGCTGATCCAATCAGAATTAGCTCAAAGGTTTTTGCAACCTTGCCAAGGATTGCCAAGGGTACAACTGAAGCCTAGTGTTGAGCCTGACAGGGCAGCCGCGTTTGTTGTTCACGTGTCTGACCTGCTCAGTTCATGTATAATACACTTGTGCATCTAATTTTTTTTATCAAAAGGGTTAAGACTTAGGAATTGCTGGGGCTGGAGTAGAAGTCATGTTATTATATAACAAGATTAGAAACGGCATAATTGCACATATGCTTTTATAGGCTATTTATATATTTATAAATATTTATTATTTATTATATCTTGGTCCCTGTTGGGCAAGTAATGTGTCGTAGCATTTACAGGGTCTTGTATACTGGAGAGAACTTACAAGATCTGAACAGGGTGGTTTATAACAGATGCTGTTGGAGGTCGCTGATTCATAGGGTTGCCATAAGTATGGGCTTGGTTTTTAGAATACATGGATGAATGTATAGATGGAATATTTCTGAGTGATGTGCCATATCCAAGTATATTCTTGATATCATACAATATTTCATATATATTTAAAATGTATGATTTCGTATATAATTGCAGAAGGACCATAGCTCATTGGTGGAGCATTTGTTTTGCATGCAGAATGTCCCAAATTCAGTCCTTGGCATCTTGTCCAGGTAGGGCTAGGAAAGGCTCCCTGCCTGAAACCCTGGAGGATTTCTGCCAGTCAGTGTAGACAATACTGAGCTAGATGGACCAATGGTCTGACTCACTGTAAGGCAGCTTCCTATGTTCCGATAACTGAATATATAAATGTATGCATTATCCCAGTCTGCATCTGTACTGGAGTTGTTTTTTTAAAGATGTTTTTAAAGATGTGTTTTTAAGATTTGTGTGTATGTGTTTTTTATCATCTGTTTGCCACCCTGCCCTCTCTTTGGGAAGAAAGGTGGAATATAAATTCAATAAATAAAATTACAATGTCAAGAAATGTCTATGGAAATTATCAAAATTACATTTAGCATTGCAGGGGGAAGGGAGGGGGAGAAGGTTTGCCTGAGTGAGGACTGCCATGGGCTTTCCACACCATGTAGTTCTGCCTTAAGACTTTCTGAATAAGATCAGGAACAACGACATCCAATACTATCAATATTAATCTATTATTACTACCACCACCACCACCCCTACTACTTCAACTATTCTAATTCACACTCTGCCAGGTTCCAGGAACTGCTAGGCAAGACATGTTAACAAGTTGTGCTGATATGCAAATCACTGTAGCTTTCCGATTCAGGTTATGTTTTCTTTTGTACGGAGTTGCCAAGTTGAAATGAAAAAAACAAAAACAAATAGTAACCAGCTGCTGTTAAATATCAAAATCTATACACCTTAGAGGTCAAATAATCCACATTTACAGCCTGTTATTATGTGACTAATTATTCATCCACTTGACAAATTATTTATTGATCTCTTCCCCCCCCCTTTTTACTCCTCTGATGTGATCAAGTTCTAAAGAATAATTACTGGCATAATGGTTAGCCAGGTTGTTATGAGGATTGTAATGCCTTTTAGTTAATGCATGGCATATGTCCATGGCATTCAGCTAATTCACATATCTGTCTGCACTATTAATAGAGAAGGTTACATGCCGATTATCCAGGGTTCAGTCGACCCAGCTTGGAATACAATAGTTGCAGTGTTCCCATACTTGATGAACCACATTCCACACAGACATTATAAGCAGCTGGTCTACATAAGATCAGGACTTTTAATACTTAGGAACCGATCTTCTCTTCCCAACCTGGGCTCTGATTTTGATTGGGTCACCTGCATCTCTTGTGCTGCCCAAGCCTATAAATAAATAACTCACCCAAATAGTCTTATTAAATTCAGTGGGATTTACTTCCAGAGAAACATGAATAGAACTGTAGCTAGGAATGTCATCTTTTAAAGTTCAGAAGCATATGCCTCTCTCACACCCCAGCCCTAAAATGTAATAGACCATTTTTAAATCCTTAAAAAAAACCAAAACCTGCCACCAAATGAATGAATTAGAAAACGTGTATCGCAAAAGGAATTTGTTACATCCAAGTTCTTTGCTTCCTGTTTTCCTCCTGCTTGTTGAAAATGCAAATTATTAAGGTTTGTTTAAAAAAACACAGGTAAAGATTAAATACCAGGGGATGTGTATAAAAAGCCTTTGCTGTGTTCCTTCATCACACTTCATGTCAGTAAACAAATTATGGGCAGGACTGTGGATTGTGGCCACTGAAAATGAGGCATGCTTCTGTTCCCATGGAGATATTCCCTCTGAGTCAATCAGCAATCACACAGTATAGGCTGTCACTGCATTTCTCTTTGCAAAGCAAAAAAAAAAATTAAAAGTATTCTGATCCGTATATTTTTGGTAACATTTAAAAAATTCAGACGAATTCCAGAAATAAAACAAAAGAAAACAAACCATACAGGGTCAGCTCAGGTTCGCTACACCCCCACCATAGGTTTGCAAGTGTCTCTGCTCTCTGAAAAACAATGCCACAATGTTACAGCTTTATGTTTCATTGGTTTTGCTCCACTGAATTTGCAGAAGTATGGGAAACTCACAGGTCTTTAGCAATAACTACCAACAATTTGGAACACAAAGTATCGTTGTTATATGCTTATTACGCGCTTCCTCAAAGAAGTCAGAGCAGCAGTTTCGCCTCACAATCACCCTGCAAGGTAGGTTAAGCTGAGAGAGAGTGCTTTGCTTTGGGTCAAAGCATGTGTTATGCCAGAACAGAGGTAGAGAACATTTTTCATCCTGAAGGTTTAATTTCCGTCTGGGAAATCTCCTGAGGGCCACACGCCAGTGGTGGGTGGAACCAGAAGCAGAAGTGGGCAGAGCAACAAATGTAAATTTTACCTTTTTTACAATAGGCTACTTTTAACTTATTGATTGATTGATTGAATGTATATTCCACCCATCTTCCCAAAGGAGCCCAAGGCGGTACTCACAGCCCTCTCTGTCCTCCACCCAGACAAGCACAAGGCATTCTCAGAGTTCACAGATGCATTCTAGCCAGGCAAAATAATACTTGGGGTGCTAAGCCAGGCCAGTGAGGGGTGTGTGGCCTGGGGAGAAGGGGTGTGGGTGGGCAACAGGGATGGCCTGGAGAGAATCCTGAGGGCCAGGCTGGGAGGTCTGGAAGGCCACATTTGGCCCCCAGGCCTCAGCATCCCCACCCATGGTGATCCATAACTGATCTCCAGACTTTTATAATTTGTTAATGTTCCACAAAATGCTGTTGTGGGGATGGTAGCTGCTAATTTAATTAGAGGTACGGAAGCTTCGCAGCCCATATTTATTTATTTATTTATTTATTACAGTTATATGCTGCCCCATTGCTGAAGCTCTCTAGGTGGTTTACAGCAATTAAAAACATTAAAAACAAATATACAAATTTTAAAACACAAAAAAACAATTTAAAAACATAATTAAAAAAAATAAAATTAAAAACATTTTAAAAACACATGCTAAAATGCCTGGGAGAAGAGAAAAGCCTTGACCTGGTGCCGAAAAGATAACAGTGTTACCTTTTGGTATTTGCTATTTCCCGATCTAAATCTCCCCCTCAACCAATGATTTGCTCCATGAGGCGAGGGGGTACAGGAGCCTCTTTTATGTTTGTGTCCTCCCCTCACAGCGGAGGGAGGGGGTGCTGAGTGGGGTCATGGATATAGATTGGGGAAATGGCAAGCTACAGAGGGTTTAGACACCTGTGCTGCCTCTGCCATGCTGCTTCGAATTAGGCGCCTCTGCAGGAGATGTCAGTGGTGGAGCATCTGCCTTGCATGCAAACAGTCCCTGGTTCAATCCCCAGCATCTCCAGGCAGGAGTGGGAGTGGGAGATACTCCTGCCTGAAACCCTGGAGAGTTTCTGCTTGTCAGGGTAGAAAATACTGAGCTAAATGGACCAATGGACCGACTAAATATAAGGCAGTTTCTTATCTGTGTCATGTAAATGAGTCCTTTCCCTTGGCCTCCCCCACACAGAAAGGGTCAATAGGGAACCTTTGGCCTCTAGAGGTTGTTGAACTACAGCTCCTATCATTCCTCGCCATTAGCTCCGCTGGCTGGGGCTGATGGGAGTTGGAGTCCAACAGCATCTGGAGTGCTATCGCTCCCCCATCCCTGGTATAGAACTTTCACTTGCATTCTCTGGTTGTAATCCTCACAACCACCATGTATGTAGGTTCCCTTCCCATAAAGCGGATGGGGAGGGGAGGCTAAGAGAGAATAGATTTGCCCAAGGCAGCTTTCCCCAACCTATTTTGGACTACAAATCCCATCAACCTCAGCCAACGTGAATAGTGGTCAGGGACAATGGAACTTGTAGTCCAAAACAACTGAAGGGCATCTGGAGGGGCATGGACACAAGATATGAACTGGGGGCTTCCACATTTTAAATCACTGTGTAACCCCTCTTTTCTTGAGAACTTGTATGGCTGGTATACTAGTGTAGACCATGCTCCAAATTAGTTTATGGGGTGGCATGCTGACATACCTCCTCGCCCTAAAGAGAAAAATAAAGTCTTTGAGAGAGAACCAGTGTGGTGTAGTGGTTAGAGTGTCAGACTGGGACTTGGGAAGCCAGGGTTCAAATCCCCATGAAGCTCACTGGGTGACCTTGGTCCAGTCACTGTTTCTCAGCTTAACCTACCACACAGGGTTTTTGAGAGGATAAAATTGGGAGGAAGAGAACCATGTTTGCATACCACTTTGAGCTCCTTGGAGGAAAGGTGGGATATAATGATAATAAATAAATAAATAAATAAATAAATAAATAAAAATTCTGCACAGCTCTATGTACAGTTCTTTCCTCTCTTCTCCCCACACCCCTCCAAAATCTGCTCTGGAGGGTCCGCCATCCTTCTGGAGCTGATTTGGAAGGTGCAGGGGGTGTGGACTTCAGAGGAGAAGAGAGGAGAGCAGAACACCTGTGTTTGTGTTTATGTGGTTCTAAAGTCTGGTTTTACTTGTTTTTAAAGTTTGATTTTATCAATATTTTGAGTTGAATATTTTATTTTGTTTTATGTAAATCGCTTTGAGGTTTTTTTGTTGAGTAAGTGGTATATAAATCTTGCTAAATAAAAATAAAGTAAAACAAATATGCACACACATGTCTCACAACTGAAAAGACCCATGTGGCCTTTTTTCCTGTTTGTTTTGCACTCTGGTATAAATGTAATATGCAAAATAAGTTGTCCAGGGATCATGTTAAGGATTTATCTAAAAGTGGAAGATAAATATCAGTGATTAGCACTCTTTGTAGTAATTTTAGATTAACTTGCTTTTAATATCAGATTTTATCAGTAATGTTAATGTATATTTTATGTAAGCTATTTAGAGATTTTGATGATTAAGTGGTATAATAATAGGTTTTAACTTATTATTATCATCATTGTTGTTATTATTATTATCATTATCATCATCATCATTATCAAGCCACTTGCACAGTGAATCAATTCCCTTGCTTATGCAGTTCCTGTGCCCCAGACCGCTCTGGTTGGTGTAGGGACCCTCCCAAACAGGGTGAGCTTTGATACAGAGAACCTAGTCATCAATATGCAGATAGAGGTACCTATTAGCATTAGTATTATTACAAATACTAACACATAAGCTTTAAGTCTTCCTGCGTCTCTTCTAGCAAGAGGCTGGCAACAGGCAGATATTCAACAGGCAAATTCTCACCAGCATTTAAGGCGGGGAGGAAAACTTCACATGTTGAATTTCTGTGCTGCCATGCAGCTATGATGTGCTGAAGAGTCCTGGCTGCGATGGGATGGGGGTGGAAAGGTGGCAACTCTCAAAAGGTTATGAAATGATTGTTAATACACTGGGGTCCTTTTCTAGGAGGTGTCTGTGGGGAAGGGCCATCGCTCTGTGGCAGAGCATCTGCTTTGCATGCCGAAGGTCCCAGGTTCAATCCCTGGCAGACCCCTGGCTGAAACTCTGGAGAGCCACTACCAGACACTGTAGACAACTGATGGACTGAGGGTCTGGCTTGATATAAGGCAGCTTCCTAGGTTCTCGTCCAAATGTGCTTCATTCAGCCTTGTTTCATCTGAAGTATAGACTCTACTGTGGGGGAGGAATCGAGGAGGAATTTTGTTCATTTCAAATGGCAGGCACAGCAGCATCAATGTTTGGAAGAGGAGGTGGGAGGAATGGCCTCCGCTCTTTGAATGAAAGATACCGCAGGAAGCCAAAAATGACACTGACAGTTTGGGGGGCATGATTAAGTAACTAGCTTCCCTCTTAATGAAGTCACTCTAGTATAACTAGCAGCAGAAAGTAAAGCTGTAGAGTAAATAAAGCTAAACTCTCCAGGCTTGAAGTTGAAACCTGCCTGGCCTGTTTTACAACTTCTCACTAAATTGCATTTACATCCCTACATGGGGGAGGTTTCCCTTCCCTGAACTGTTGGGCTAGAACAAAGAAATCTGATCTCTCCTCATCTTCCTGGAGCCAGCCCAGCAGAAGGAATAACCTTTGAAAGGACTAAGGAGAGGCTGCATAAAAGAACAAGGCAGCATATAATAAAACCGGGCAAATTGGATTGTGCAATAACTAGATCTCAGCATCAATATATTGCATGCTATTCAGCAAGAGCATACTGTAAGAATTCCCGTGTGATTTGTTTAGAATGGATGCCTGAGTTTGTTTCTCTCCCCAATCATTTTATGCTTCTGTTTCATTGTTTTTAAAAGATCAGGATCTACTGGTAGATCTCTGGGTGTTTTGCAATAAATTAGCTGCTGAGAGTTTCTGATTCCCAATTATCAAAAATAGCAACGACTCATAAGCTTCCCCCCATCCCTTGCAAATTAATAGGCTGCTGAAAAAGAAGGGAGGAGGGAGGAAGCAGGAGTGGGTTTTTGTATAAAAGGGCTTTTGAATGCAGTTCTGGTACTGGTCACAAATTCCTGGGCTGAGCATGGCCTCTAAGGCACCTTTTCCCTTACATAAGAAGAGCCTGCTGGATCAAGCCAGTGGCCTATCTAGTCCAGCAACCTGTTCTCACCATGGCCAACCTGAGCACAACAGCACTCTTTCCTCCTGTGGTTTCCAGAAACGGATATTCAGAAGCATACTGCCTCCAACTGTGTACATAGCCATTGTGGCTAGTAGCCAGCATGGATAGCTTTATCTAATCTTTATCTAATCTTCTTTTAAAGCCATCCAAGATGGTGGCCATTACTGCCTCTTGTGAGAGTGAATTCCATAGTTTAACTCTGCACTGTGTGAAGTACTTTCTCTTGTGCATCCCGAATCTTCCCTACTTCTTAGTCACTGGGTATTTGGGGTGTGTGTACCTAGATTACTTTTGTGTCTCATGAATGTATATGTGGATGATTTTGGTGACTGCATTTATTATATGTGAGGGCTTATTTTGGGTAATATTTATGAGATCTTATAAACATATTCTTTAATTATGTTGCATTTTGATGCTGTTTCTTGTACGTAGATTTTTTAAATGTTTTGTTTACAATTTACTTATGTGGTTTTCATTAATTTCTGTAAATTGTTTTGAGGTACTATTGCTTAATTATGTTACTTAAATGTGGAAATAAATAATAATAATAATAAAACCAATAGTGTGGTTTATTATTGATTATGGAATTTGTATGTAAACAGGTTATAGATTTGTGTTGAAATTGCAGTTATTATCATTATTATCATTATCATTATCATTATTATCATCATCATCATTATTATTATTATTATTATTATTATTAAAGTAAATCCCACAAACCTGAAGTCTTGCTCAGTCAGGTTTACGGATGAGCAATGGGTTTAACTCAGATTTCAAGCACCCAAACCTAACACACTAGCCACTAATCTTGCTGTTTTATTATTGCATTTAAAGCTCACTCTGCTTTCAAGGAGCTTAGAGTGACATACGTATTTCATCCTTGCAACAACCCTGTGAGGTAAATTAAGCTGAGAGATTACAAGTGATCCAAAGCGTCATAGCTGAGTGGTGATCTGAACCTGGGTTTCCGCAGTCCTAATCCACTACCCCACACTGCCTCTACTGTATCACACTGTCAGTGTTATTAAGTTGATCTTTTAAAAAAAACCATTTTATTATTTTATGTTAATTAGGGTCACACTTTTATTTTTTTAAAAGATCGTTTTATTAGTCCCACTCCTGTGTCTTTAACAGTAACCTGACACAAAGAAATGAAGCAGGTTGTTGCTATTTTTTCCTCCTGTAGGTGGTGGTGGGGAAATGTTACACCGAATCAATTTCTGTGTGCTTGACTGCTGTTAACGGCAAAGGAGCAGAGACAGTCAAAAAAAGGTGGCAACTCTGTTATTAATCCAGAGTTTAAAAGCAATAGCATTATGCTGTCAAGAGGGAGCTAGCAATGGAAGAGAGGCAGAGCAATGTGACTTAAAAGTGAATTTGAAACTGAATTGCTTTTCACTATTTTTTTTTAAAGTAAAACAGTATCATATCTCATGCACATGATCTCCAACAAAACATTAACTGGGGTGTGTGGTGAGCACATGGAGAGCAGGATAGGGACGATAATAAATAAAAATTGAAGGACCAGTGTGTTCGATTGTGGTTCATGTACAACCAAACTGAGAGATAGGGTGAATGTTTTGATATCACAATTGGAAATGTTTATTATTATTATTATTATTATTATTATTATTATTATTATTATTATTATTATTATTAATAATAATAATAATAATAATAATATCCCGCCCTTCCTCTCAGAAGGACCCCAGGGCGGCATGTTCATAAAGGAGGATGGCAAATCTGGGTTGTGTAGTGATCAGACTAGGGCTATCAAGTCCCAGGTTCAAATCCCCACTCAGCCATGAAGCACACAGGGTAACCTTGGGGAAGTCATTCCGTTTCAGCCTACCTCACTGGGGCGGGGGGGGGGAACCCCGTGCATTGCCTTGAGCTCCTTTCAAATATAGATAGAATGGAATATAGATAGAATAAAATAAGCAAATGTAGTAAATAAAAAGAATGTTAGTAATATAATAAATGTTACTGAAAGGAATATAATTCCTGGGAAGAGTTCTTTTTGATGACACAAGGCCAAAGTTCTATGTTGTACATTATGCTGTTTCCTATAATTGCTACTGTAATGCCTTTGGGAAGTCCACAAAGAGAGCATGAAGCCAATAACGCCACACACACTTGTGTTTACTTACAACGTCTAGTGTTCAGAGCTATATTGCATCTGAACATGGAAGTTCCACTTAGCTATCATGCTAATAGCCATTGCCAAACCTCTTTGCCTGCATTTTATTCTGCAAGTTTAATTATGCAGTTCTGTGAAATGCTTTTCTTTGTCTATTCTCAACCTACTGTCAATTGATTTTTAAAAAGGAAGAAAATATCATTTGTAACTATTTTTTCTGTTATGGGTTCTGTTTTATCTAGTTGTGTGGTGTTTTACAGGCTGCAATCTTAAGAACATGTACTAGTTAGTAAGCCCCATTGAAGACAGTGGGATTTACTTCTGAATAAGCATGCAGAGGATAGCATTGTTAATCTTTCTTTTAAATACTTCTCTTTGCCAAGCTGGATTAAAAAATAAAATTAAAACAAGGCCCACACAAAACATTTTGACTGTGAAACTGGCTACATTAGGCACAATTATTTCTTTTGCCTCTGCTAGGTTAAAAGGAAGAATGCACATTGGGTTCACTCACTCACTCACTCTCACACACACACACACATTTACACAGAGACTATAATGTCCCATGATCATATAACTGCCAAACCAGATTACTGTAATACACTCTATGGAGCTGCCCTTGAAAATGATTCAGAAGCTGCAGCTGGTGCAGAATGTGGCTGCCAGAGTTTTAACTAGTTCAACCAAGTGGAACTACATAACATTAGAAGAGTGTTGCACACATGTCCTGCTTGTGGGCTTCCTATAGGTGCCTGGTTGGCCACTGTGAGAACAGAATGCTGGACTAGATGGGCCTTTGGCCTGATCCAGCAGGGCTCTTCATACATTTTTAACAACTTGCTCTAAATATGTTAATTCTGCTGTATCTTCAGATTCCCAGCCTTCATTTTTATGAGGAACCTCTGGACCTCCAGATTTTGCTGAACTACAGTTCCCAATAGCCCCAGCAAACATGGCCAATGGCCAGGAATGATGGGAGCTATAATTCAGCAACATCTGGAGGATCAAAGGTTCCCCACACTTATGCTAGATACTTAAGGACCCAATTATCTAAAGAATTGTCTCTCTCAGTATCATCCTGCCTGGACTTTAAGATCTTCAAGAGAGGCCTTTCATGTGATTCCATCCCTAGGTGAAGTACCCAGTTACGCAAGAGAGGGCCTTATTAGTGGTGGCAACCCGGCTTTGGAATGTCCTCCCCCCTCAAATGTGACTGGTGCTCACTGATTAGTTGTAGGCAGGCACCGCTATTTGTCAAGGCATTTGATAGGGAGGAGTCATGAGGAAGTGAGATTATTTATTTATTTGTAAAAAACATTTGTATACAAATTTCATAAAAAATGCCAAAGTGGTTTACAACAATTATAATACAATAAAGATCACATAAAATTTAAAACAGATCATCAGCTAACTATACTGATTGATTTACAATTGCAGAAACAGGTTATTGTACGCTGCCGATTTTAATCTTTAACATTACAAAATGTATTACTGCCTAGTGGTTATTATTGTTTCTGTATTGCTGTGGGATCATTTGCAATGAAAGACAGGATATAAATTCAACAAACATATGTATGCTTTTTAAAGCTTACATTAATCTCAGTAACTCTCTTCTTCACCTCTTTTTTATTTATTTACTTCTCATTTTTATTATTATAATTTTGAAACATTTATTTTATTTTAATTTTTCTCCCTTTTTAATTTATCTATGTATATATGTTTTGATTGTATAAGCTATATGTCATTGTAACAGGCATTTAAATTGCTACAAAGATTTTGATTTGTATGCTTAAGAAGGTGCTTTAAAAAAATAAAAATAAAATTCAAGTAACACAGTAGACAAATTTTGAGCATCTTGGTTAAGTTTAATTGCATATGGGGTTATGTGAGTGTGTCTGTGTATATGTGTGTATGTCTCACCATAGGAAAACTCAAAGTGGAAAAGAGAACAATTACTAAAAAAGGGCAATTAATACAAAATTGACTTCTTTATATGCAACAATGTGATGTGTGCTCCTTTCTTCCTTCCTTCCTTCCTTCCTTCCTTCCTTCCTTTCTTTCATTGTGTGTTATGTATTGTTTTATACTGCTCTGATGTTTGTATGGCAATGAAGAAATAAAATGTAAAAAACCCAGAGCTTGGAAAAGTTACTTTTTTGAACTACAACTCCCATCAGCCCCAGCCAGCATGGTCACTGGATTGGGATGATAGGAACTGTGGTTCAAAAAAGTAACTTTTCCAAGCTCTGAAAACCCCAAGCAAATGTATACCTATACATGGCTGAGATGAATGTGCAGGCTTCTTCTCAACCACATGTCACCACCCCTGATTTTGACACATGGAGCTGCAATAGCAATCAGTAGAACATGTAATTTACTCCATAATTCACTTTCGTGTCAGAGTGCATTTCCTGTTTTCAGTTCTCAGACCATTCTTGAACACCTAATGCTTTTGAACGTGTAATTAATATTAGGGTTGCTACTTCCCCCCCCCGACCATGCTCCTGTTCCATTACTCATAATGAATGTAGCAGATGCTCCAGCTTCTCCTATTTACCATGGACACTCCTGATGTTATGACACATAACACTTTTCCTGCAAGCAGACACGCTGCCCCAGCAGGTAGTGCAAACATGCAACGGGATGCTGAAGCCACGTCTCTGGCTCATGCACCCTCTCTTACAACAGCTAGAGATTTTTAATATGAATTGGGGTATATGCCTGTAAATGTCAATGGAGTTAGGGCAAGGCAGTAGTCAGTGGTGGCTGGTGCCAATGCGGCTAGTGGAGCTGAAGGCAGAGAGGCCAGCTGTGGGTGGAGCCAGTGCCAATGAAATGCAGAGTCAACTAATTCTAGTTTTGATCCCATCCAGAAGTGGCTGGTGGTTCCACATCAGTGGGGCAGTGGAGTCTGCTTGAGATTTCAGTCCGAACTTTCAAGGTGCTGTCCAGGGTGTTGAAACATATTCCCAAAATAGGTTCAGCACCTTGGACACCTCCTGGAAAGTTCAGACTAAAAACTGGAGCAGATTCCACTGCCCCACTGACATGGAGCCACCAGCTGCTGCTATTCCCATCCTCCTCCCTGTTGAGTTATATAGTATATATATATATACACACACATTTACACAGAGGCAATATTGTCCCATGATCCTGTAATTGCCACTAAAGAGCAGAAAGCTTAGTCAGGGCCATCCCGTGGATGGGATGTAAGTAAGAAGGCAGGCAGGTGGGGGCTAGCTAAGGGCAGACTGTGGTTGGTGAGACAGTGCCCCATTTGCCCTACTAGATTAGCCTCCACTGGCCATAGTCACAGTCATATCAAACCCTGTTTTAATAAGCCAAGATACGCTCCAGCTCCGTGAACCTGCATGCACCTTCTCTCTCACTTTGTGCAAGAGAGGAAGCAAGCCAAGAAGCCACAGATAACCAAAGCTTCCCTTACATGTAAAGCAGAAACTAGGATTAATGACTTCCAAACAAGCCAGGTTTTATAAACCAGCTTTAAACCATGGCTTCATGTCCTGGCTCATTTGCAAGCCGTTAACCATAGTTTCCTGGTTTGCATGTTAACAAGGAACTAGTTAGCTGTGGCTTCTCATGTGAAGGGAGCAGCAAAACAGGAGCAAAGGGATTGCATGTTGGTGCACTGAGTTTACATATATTTTGGCTTTTTAAACCATGATTTGGTTATGTGCATGCAGAGGGTGACTGCAGCAGCCTACCTGGAACAGTGGTTCATTTCACATAAGTTTAAAAAACACAATAAAGGCTTTGTTTTTAAATTTGTGATATGATAGCTTCCCTTTAAAGACTGAGAACTTTCTAGAATTGAAAAAAAATGTGGATAAAAATTGGTGGTGTCCCCAAAAGCAGTAGTGCTCCGTAAATATCCCACCTACCTGTCTTGCCCAGGCTTGCCCACCAAAGATTCCTTCTCCAGAGTCAATTCTGCAAGATCACGATCATTCCTAAATTGCCCTTTACCTGCTATGACCGTGAGCTTGGCAGGGTATTGAGAAAGATAACTTACAGCCCAGTCCTATACATGCCTACTCAGAAGTAACTCAAATTAAGTTAAATTAAATTAAATTAAATTAAATTGGACTTACTTCCAGGAAGGCATGTACAGGACTGTAACCTACATTTGTTAGTCTTAATAAAGGCATTGTCCAATTGTGGATTTTGGAGTTTTTTCTTATTGACTAACACGGTCAATAAGATTTTTATAAGCTTTAATTATGTTGGGCCTGGCATTCAAGAAGTTCATGATCAGAGTGGAGCAAAATTACAAGAAGACAAGAAGGATGCAAATGTAACTAGCTTTCATCAAAACATATGCTACATCTAATAAAGTGCTTGGATGTGATTATGAAACATTCTCTCCCCCTTCTTCAACATGCCACTGAAAATATAGCAATGTTAAAAAGATAGCAGGCAGCTTCCTGTGGGAGAGAGCATTCCCATGGGGGGGGCACCACCGAAAAGGCCATATTTTTCTCAGTCTCACTGAGGCTGTGGGCACACTAGTTGCTTGAAAAGCATCAAGAATCACTATGTTGTAGTTGTTTTTCTAACTGTTATACTGTATGCTTTAAAAACAATAAAAACAATTTGGAAAGAAAAGCGGCCAGAATGGTTTTCCAGACAGAGTTTGGAAGCGACACTGCCCTCTGCTGGCCACATCTCCCTTCCCCACTGCTGCCTTCAGACCTTTCAGGACTAGGGTTGCCAGGCTCAGGGCCTGAGACTGATCCTGTGTCTTCAGGAGAAGAGAAAGTCAGCCAGGTGCAGGTGTTCTTGCAACTCTGTAATGAGAAAAACCACAAGGTGGAATTCTCCCTCCCCCCTCCACAACTTTTAAAGATACAGAAGACCTCTTGGAGGCTGGGCCTGGCAACCAAGAGGTCTTCTGTATCTTTAAAAGTTGTGAAAACTGTTGATCAACCCGTTTGTCTTCCAGGTGTGGCCAATGGAAACACTTTGCTGCAGACTCAGACTATGAAAGGTCTGAAGTTAGCAGTGGGGAAGTGAGGTGTGGCCAGCTGAGGGCAGAATCACTTCAAAACGCAGCCCAAGGTCACACAGCAAGCTTCGTGGCTGAGTGGGGATTTGAACTCTGGTCTCCTAGGTCCCAGTCCAACCATTCTAACCACTTCACCACACTGGCTCTTCATTGAATCCCACTTTTGATATAATGCCTTGGGGCTTTGACTCAGACTCAATGCCTACCCCATTTATATTCTGAAGATTATAATAATGACCCAGTTTATGGTTTGTTTTAAGAGTTACTGAGAACATTTTAGGGAAAATGCTATGTCACTGCTTCTAATGCTGATCTCAGTCAGCTTGGTGACAGCTTGCTACCTGAACCTTTATATCCCAGCTTGATCACTGAGATCATTGGCAGAAGCAGTGCTGGTTGTCAGAGACGGCTTCAGGTTTCTGGGGGCCCTTGGACACAGGGTATCAGGGGCCTGTGCAGGAGGCTTCCTTGCTCGAGGGGAGGGTGCCCACCTAGCCAAGCCAAGCCAAGCCCCCTCCCTCCCTTCTTCTAAGGCCTGCTCTGCCGACTCCCAAGAGGCCCACCACACAGCTGAACTTGGGGCACCCCAAAAAGGTTCTCCTCCTGCCACTGAGAGAAGCAGAAGCCGTGAGGACAGGGGAGGCACACTCTGCACATGCACAGGGGCCCATCCAGAGCCTCCCGCTTACCGGTGGCAGGCTCAGTGTCAGAACTTCAGCATCCTCCTTTCACCATGCCTCCTCCTCTTCCTCCACTTTGGCCTTCACCACTGCCGCCTCAGTTGCTCCTCCTGTAGGGACAGGAGGAGGAGGAGGATGGTGGTGCAGTGGGCACAAACTTCCTCTACTCTCTCCCTGCCTGCGAGCACAAAGAAAGGCCTGCTGTCCTCTTCCTCCTCTCCCTACAGATAGGCCAACTGAGGTGACGGCAGATCAGACGCCCCCTGACAGGCTGAAGCAGAGGGAGAGGAGGCAGCAGAGGTGGTGGCATGAAAGGAGGATACTGCAGGTCTGGCCCTGAGCAACCTGCTGCCTCCGCTACCTCCATTTCACCCTGTAAGGTTAGCGGCTGCCACCACTTCAGCTGCCTTGCCCATAGAGAGAGGAGGAGGCGGACAGTGCCACGACGGGGAGAAACCTCTGCTCATTTCCCCACCCATGAGTGCAAAGCAAGGGCCACCCACTGTCACGTCTGCAAGGAGGCATCAGCTGGCCTTTTCCCCCGCCCACCCTGCTGCTCTCCAGGGCCAGTCCTGAACCACAGGGGTCCTCGGCCAGTGCCTGACGTGGCCACTGGCACCGGCTGTGTTGGTCATTCCTCGAGTTGGCGAGGCTCATTTAACAACTATGTGAAATCGAGCCTTCAGTGTCTGTGGGATGCTCTGCCAACTGAGATTCAGCAGGCCTGCTGAAAACCTTTCTGTTCTGCCAGACTTATGCAGGCAGTTAAGAAGGTGTCTCTTTGCAGAAGTTGACCTTGTTTTTATTTTTTTAATGACTTTTATTGTACATTTTTTATTTGTTGTAAACTGCTTTGATGTATTTTGAAATGAAATAGCGGTGTACAAATATGTTTATATGTTTATATTTATGCAAATATGCTTATAAATAAAATACATTTTAAAAGGGGCTGATTGAATAGGAAAGTCTCAGCATACTGGGAGCTGGGAGGGTAAAGTTTGCCAGAGGTATAATGATAATTAAAAAAAAACCCTCAGGGGGGACTTCCCCTCCTCCCCAAAAATCCAGCCCAATGAGAACTAAGCATAAGCATGGAATGTTGAGTGCCAGCTGGAAAAGAAAAGAAAAAACAGGAGTGTGGAATGCCCTACTTGAACTCCTTACAATTTATGGGATCTTGGAGGAGAGCCTGGCTGGAGCCCTGAACAGGAGAATTTCTGCTAGGAGATGAGAATACGCTGCAACATTGTGTTGTATATGTGGCTTGTAAATACTGGGCATTATTCCAATACTGTCCATCTTCTGATGCAGTAGTTGTTACTGCTGTTACCCTTATTTGTAAGTCCAGCACAATTGTGTCTGGCCACAAGATTTTCTTTATAAGAAGTGTTATTGAGTGTTTGCTAGTGCACACAGCCACCAGGCACTGTGTGTAGGCAAGGTCCAAATACCTTCACAAACGTTCACTTCAAACTTTTTGCCGTAATCTTGAATACCGAAAGATCAGCTTACATACCCTTATATACGGTATCTGCAGTAAGGGCCTCCGCTTCTACAGATACCATCAAGAGGTCCATTCCACACAACATAGGAAACAGGCCTTTCAGGTACTGGCATCTACCCTTTGGAATTCCCTCCCCTTAAATATTACACAGGCACCATCTCTGTTGTCTTTTCAGCACCTATTGAAGACCTTCCTCTTTCAACAAGCCTTTTAAGCAGGGACCTTATCCCAGTCTGTGTCTGGGTTGGAATTGGTTTTAGATTTTTTTCCAAAAGATGTTTTAAAGATTTAGTTTTAAAGATGTCTCAAATATTTTTTCAATATTTTTTTGTTTTTAAGGTGTTTTAAATATGTTTTTAGTGGTTTGTTTTCTGCCCTGGGCTCCTTCTGGGAGGAAGGGCAGGATATAAATTTTAATCTTCATCATCTTAGTTACACAGAAGGGAAATGGAGGCAACACATAGGGTGTGTAAGGGGATGCTGTGGCAGAACAGTAGTAAGGAGGCAGCTCCATGAGTTCCTAGAACTAGAAAAATAAACTAGAACCTGTATCCATCCCTCCATATCCAATCTGAAAACGGTGTTGAAATTTAGAGTGAAAATTTCCAGTTAGGGTAGTTAGCAGAGGGGGTATAAATGGTTGTTCCTATGAAAATTTGACCATTCCCATTATGGATCTGTCTCACGCTGCACACAGCTTTTGTAGCACAGAAATGTCATTTTTCTCAATCCAGAATAATTCATGCTTGTCCTCAACATGCTGCTTTCAATCTAGGTTAATTCTAGATCCTGCCGTCCACAACGATGGGTGTGGTTACTTGATATGCATTTGAAAACCCTCCTCTTGGTTAGGTTATCCATGCCTTTTCCTATCTGCACATGCCCCAGGTGAATGAAGGAGGAAGTGGTGATGCAATCTTGGTGTACACCCACCTACAACGCCATTGGACAGGTGTGGATACACCCCACCTCCCACTGCCAGACTGCCTACATCTCTTTTCAAATGGACACACTGTGGAGCAATGCAGAATCAATCTGCAGTGGATTTTATTTTCAGAATGAAACCAGTTTCTCAAGAAGTGCTTCTCAGGGGCAAAAAAATATGCAACAGATGTAGATTGTGTGTGGACTATGTAGAAAAAAACCACAAGTATTCAGTCTTGATTCTAATATGCAATGTCATGTGTTCACAGCCTCAGTTGCAAAGTGTTCCATTTCACATCAGTCTTCCTTGGCCTCTCCACAAAGTAAACATTGGATTTTTACATCGGTCACAAAACTTTTGGTGACAAATCTCTAGCACTAACTTTCTGTAATTGGGCTTAATGTGCTTTAAACTGGATTTCCTCTGAGTGCTTCTTCTCAAAAGTGAAACCATTTGTGGCATGTGATTCTGAGCTGTCACATTTCAAAAGGGCCCCTTGTGTGGCATCTCAGTGCATCACTCAAGTATGGCTTTTGTCACTGCCCAGCTTGGGCATTGTTGCACAGCAGTATGCAAATCCTACTTAAAAATAGCTTTCAGAAGGAACCGATCAGCTTTGTCTATTCCTCATCTGCATTAAGATTTCCAAATGATGCAGATTGCCAATGAATAAATACATTTACTCTTTCACACACAGAGACACAAAGTTACATTTTTAAACTGTGTCCCTTTTTCTCTTTTCGTAACAGTCCCAGGAAAGTAAAAATGATACCTTTATTCCCTCTAGTGGGTTGTCAGGCTGATATAATGGCATCCCGTGGGGGAGGGGGGAATGTCCCACCCCCATGTCTTCCTCAATGTCAGTGTATTGCTGAGGAAGTCCCTCATTACCTCTTTGATCATATTTATAGAGCAACAATATATGAATGCCTTTTTCCTTTGGGTTGAGAGGTGAGCTTTTCCTCCCACAACGCAAGAAACTGATACATCTGCCAGGGAGCAAATGAAAATGTTTTTGCTCGCTCCACTGCTGATGTTTGCTTGAAGCAGCATATGAGATCAAAGGGAATATGACAAGTAGATATCTACACAGTCCCATATTTTTATTTATAATATATTTTTTTATAAAAATTATGAAATAGCAAAAAAGCAGATTATAAATAATTGCATATGATTATCAAATACCTATATATCAATTACATTTTCAAAAGCTACTATATGTACAGAAAAGCACAGCCTACCACAGGCCTTAGAATTTTTGATCTTATGTGTTCATCCTAACAATTGTTTATCTAATGGGGACGTGCAGACAAAAGATAGACATAAAAACAAAAGCAGCTCAAAATCTCTTACTTTATATTTTCACAGTTTTAAGTCTGTAGTTCTGCTATTTTTTGTTTTACATGCTTTTCCAAAGGCAGATGGGAAAACAGTCATAAATAAATAAAGGGATACATTTTTATTTTATTTATTGACATCTTTTGGAGGGAAAAACAAAGCCAAGATGAATTTGTGGAATGTGTACTGTATCTTCTTCACCTTCTTCTTTTTCATTTATTTCAATGTGTTGGCTCACTAAATAATGTACATAGGGGGTTGGACTTGATGGCCCTACAGGCCCCTTCCAACTCTACTATTCTATGAAAAATATTTATTATATGCAAACAACACTCAGGCTACCCTGATAAGTTCAAGTGCTGGATTTTGTGATAGGTTCTCCTCCATGTGTGGAACGACCCACTCCCTACACCTGAGGCTGCCTTTCCCTCTTTTCCTTCACATCCTCCCTCAAAAAGAAAACAAATAAGAAAACCATTTCCACATGACATCCTGCTTAGCCTCTTAATCATCATTCCCAAATGTGAGGACAACCTAAGTACCCCTAGGTCAACCTTTTCCAGCCTGTTGCCCTCTAGATGTTTTAGATGACAACTAGAGGCTGATGGGAGTTGTAGTCCAAAACATCTGGAGGGCACCAGGTTGGAGAAGGCTGTCCTGCCTGCATTTAGTCTCTTTTCTTCCCTCCTTTTCCCCTCCCTTTTGACTATTTCAGATGGTAAGATCCTTAGGGAAAGGGATCTGCCCATTTTTGCCTGTGTGTAATAATTAATGATAGGCATTTCGATATCGCCCTTTAATAAAATACTCAACGCAGTATACAAATGTAAAAAAGGAATATGTAATAAAATAGCAAGTCAGTGTGAGATCCAAGGTTAGTCATATTCACAGTAAGACCCATTGAAAGTAATAGGCTTGTTCCTTAAATCCATCATTTTCAAGGGGTCTACTCTGAGTATGACTACCCTTCGCTATCACCCACAGTTTAGTTACAAAATAACTATAAATCACCCGCTAATAAGGTAGTATAACTAAGGCACAATAAAGCTCAGTAACAAAGCTTATTATGGTAACGTAGGGAAAAAATGAAGGAACAAGGTATTGTCATTTGTTAAGGTTTGAACTGGTAAATTGTAACCTGTCATTGTCTACCTTTATTATCGCTTTTTTAAAAGAAAAAACTGATTGAAAAAGCCTGATTGCTTTGCAAGAGTTGTTGCAATCTCAATCCTATAAAATGAGACGGGGGGGGGGGGGGAGAATAGAATAGAATGGAACCAAATTATTGATTGTTTAGTGCTGATTACCCATGATAACATAAACATAAAATTAAAAGCGTAAGCCAAAAGTTTAAAAAGAGGCAAATAAGGGAAACAATTCTGTTCCAATTTATGCTACTTGTATTTTATTTTCTACACCTCAGCCTCTAGCATTTAAGGGGGCAACAACCCAATTGATTCAATCAGAAATACTGACACAATCATCAAACACATTCATTTTATAAATGTTGTCTTATGTGATAACGTTTTGCTGTTTTACAGTACTTTTTATGGCTAGTTCCTTGGGACATTTTGACTGAGATTTGAGAAAGGAATAAAGAATAAACAAATATTTTTGACCTCAAAAGTGTTTTTTTTTAATCAATCCAATGCTTTATAAAAATTGGTCTCCCCCTCCTCCCCCCTAGTTTCCTAATCCATGTGTTTCTGATCATGGAAAATATCTAATTTCCATATGGAAGTGGTATCTTCCTTGGGTCATACTCAATGCTGAAGCTTCTACAATCTTGGGTCACAGAAATCTGAGAAAAGACTCTATTAGCATGTCAATGGAACCGGCTCTCCAGGAGCCAAGATGGTAAGACAATGCTTGCATTTGTTAACAACAGAAGCAAAGGCAGCTACTGCAGTCACCAAAATTTGTGCTTAATCTTTTGGCTGCTATTATTATTTTTGAAAAAAAACAACGTTCAGATTCTGAAAGTTAAAAGGGTTTATTCAGTAGCTCCGAAATGGGAAAAAATAATCAAATTCTTGCAAGTTATGACCTACTTAATATGATCCTTGATTTGCTGTTGTTATTTAGATAATCTCCATTTGGAAGAAATGAGGATTAATCCGCCCATAGCTCTTGATTAATATGAAGCCCTTTTTAAAAATGGGTGGCAGGTTAATGGAAATGTATTGATTTCTGGGTAATCTTCATTCCCAGTACTTTTTTTAGACTGTCCAACATCACAAACTGTAGATGACTCAGAGTTAATTGGTTTCACTATATTTCCTTATAGTGCATGGTACAAATTTCAAGCAGAACCTGTTTATTTTGCTCACTCTTAAAAGGGCCCACAGACTTTTCACGTTGTCGTTAGACCTTTGATTATGTTTTTAGCCTTCTTTTATAGATCTGTTTTTTAATGATGCTGGGATTTTTTCTTTTTTAAAAACAAAATAAAAATTAATTAAATTAGAAAATAAACTCAAATAATAATGACCACAAAGAAATATAGATCTGCCCGGAAAAAAATCAAAATGCTAATATAATACAGTTAGAGAGTAGGTCCTTTAAATTATGAATATAAGGGCTTAAATTGTCCTATTTTTAGCAGAAAAACCATGTTGTTCTTTCAAGACTGTCAGAGGCTTCTTACAATAATTATTTTTTTTTAATTGGCCAATTACTGATAAAGGTGTCTTCTTGTTGTCTCTTACCTTTCAATCTTATGACATGTGTGAGTTTAGCCTTTAAGGCAAAATCCCACTTTTTTTCTGACCACTCCCTTATAGAAAAAACAATAGAGTCTTGTGGCACATTAAAGACTAACACATTTATTATGGCATAAGATTTTGTGGGATCAAGCCCACTTTGGAAGCAGGAAGTGAATTTTTACTTGGCAGGTGTACAAAGGAGAAAATTGTAAGGTGGGGAATGAATGGTAATTAGATTCAAAAATTACAATCAGTGACAATTGACGTTTAAATGCATGTTAAATCAGCATCCCTTTCCCAGTAGCAAGTTGGTTATCTTTTACTCAGCATTGCTGAGATGACTGCATTAACACCTGTGGTGGAGCCATTCACGTAGATAGCACAGTTCTTGCAATGGTAAACTAATTAAGGTTGCAATTCTAACTCCATTTACCTGGGAATTAGCCCCATTGAACTCAGCAGGACTTACTTCTGAGTAGATGTGGTTGAGACTGTGCTGTGTACATCATGTAGTGTGATAAAATCTCAGTTTAACCCACAAGTGATGGTGTTGACTTTATGGATTAATTGCAATTAATCTGTTTCACACTGCATTCTTCTTTTGAATATCCCTCACAGATAGTCTTGTTTGCAGCCTTATCCCGCTCTGCTCACCTGTGTGCAGCCTGGATGGGCGGGGCATAGTTGCGGCCAGGGGGCAATGCCGCGGCCGCCATCTTTGTGATAGGCACCATCGCGCGGTTGCATGCAATGTGATGTATTTTTCCTTTTAATTGTAGCAAATATGAATTGTATATTATATATTGTATATTGATGGAGTGGAATGAGGGAATCACCAGGGCATTAGACCAGGTGGCTCCGAAACGTCCTCTCCCCCTGAATAGGACTCAGACGGCTCCGTGGTATACACCCCGGTTGTGTAGTCTGAGGCAGGAGGTGAGACGACTAGAGCGCCGGTGACGAAAATCCCGTTCTGAAGATGCTCGGACACAGGTTAGAGCAGCAATAGCTGCCTACCAGGTGGCAGTGAGGGCAACAAAGAAGGATTTCTTTGCTGCCTCTATTGCATCCGCAGAGTGCTGTCCCAGGAAGCTGTTCCAAGTGGTCCGAAGCCTGGTCGGTCCAGTTGCTCAGGAACCCTTTGAACATTCTAAGGCTTCCTGTGACAAATTGGCAAAGCACTTTACTGATAAAGTCGAGCACCTGAAGAACTCGATTCCGTACGCTGTGTATGCAGTGGGGGATCCAGAGTTGACCAATTGCAGTCCGGTTCTGTGGGATCGGTTCCAGCCTCTCCCTTCTGAGGATGTGGACAAGGTGCTTTCAACGGTAAAGCCTACCACCTGTCTGATTGATCCTTGCCCATCATGGTTTCTTATGAAATGTAGGGAGAAATTAGGCGAAGGGATCAGGGCGGTGGTAAATGCATCCTTGAAGGAGGGTGTTTTGCCACCAGCCCTCAAGGAGGCAATTATAAAACCTATTTTGAAAAAGGCCTCCTTGGATCCCAAAGTCTTGAACAACTTTCGCCCTGTTTCAAATCTGCCATTTTTGGGGAAGATCATTGAGCGAGTGGTGGCTGGCCAGTTGGCAGCACACTTGGATGAAACGGATTATTTGGATCCATACCAATCGGGTTTCAGGACTGGACATAGTACTGAAACAGCCTTGGTCGCTCTGGTGGATGATATGAGGAGGGCATTAGACGGGGGAGAATCCACCTTTCTTGTCCTCCTGGATCTCTCGGCGGCTTTTGATACTGTCGACCACAGTATCTTGTTGGATCGCCTGGAAGGATTGGGAATACGAGGCACTGTTTTGCAGTGGTTCCGTTCCTTTCTCTCTGACAGGCATCAACAGGTAGCATTGGGAGATGAGGTTTCAGACCCTTGGCCCCTCACATGCGGAGTGCCACAGGGTTCTATCCTCCCATGCTATTTAACATCTATGTAAAGCCGCTGGGAGCTATCATCAGGAGTTTTGGGCTGCGATGTCATCAATATGCAGATGACACGCAGCTCTATCTCTCCTTTAAATCTTCACCAGAGATGGCTGTGGAGACCTTGTCCAAGTGCCTGGAATCCGTGAGTGGATGGATGGGAAGGAACAGACTGAAGCTCAATCCTGATAAGACCGAGGTGCTACTTGTGGGTGACAGGGGAAGGTTGGGTGCTGTTGACCTACAGTTTAATGGGGTGAGTTTACCCCTGAAAGATCAGGTCCACAGCCTCGGGGTGGTTCTTGATTCCAAGCTGTCCATGGAGGCTCAGATTTCGGCAGTGAGCCGGGCAGCTTGGTACCAATTACATCTCATACGGAGGCTGCAACCCTACCTCCCTATTCATCAGCTCCCACTGGTGGTACACGCCCTGGTCACCTCTCGATTAGACTACTGCAATGCGCTCTACGTGGGGTTACCCTTGAAAACGGTCCGGAAACTACAACTGGTGCAGAATGCGGCGGCTCGGTTGCTTACAAACAGCCGCCGCCGTGATCACATCATGCCAGTATTATTTCACCTACATTGGCTGCCAGTTGTTTTCCGGGCCCAATTCAAGGTGTTGGTATTAACCTTTAAATCCCTATACGGTCTCGGCCCAGTTTATCTGAAGGAGCGCCTCCAGTACCACAAATTAAGCCGCCCAACCAGATCAGCCACACAGGGCCTTCTCTCAGTCCCACCAACGAAAACAGCTAGGTTGGTAGGGACTAGAGAGAGGGCATTTTCAGTGGCGGCCCCCACTCTCTGGAACTCCCTCCCATTCGATCTTCGCCATGCCCCTTCCCTGGATATATTTCGCCGGGCATTAAAAACTTGGCTTTTTGGACAGGCCTTCAGGAATTCCGGGGGGGGGCTAACTTTTTTGGGATATTTTATTATCTATTGATCGCCCTAACTGATTTCATGCTGCTGTGATTAATGATTGTTCTGATTTTATTGTATTTTATCTGTATTGTATTGTAATTTACTGAATTTTAGTTTGTACGTCGCCTAGAGTGGCTTCGGCCAGATAGGCAACACAAAAATTAAATTTATTATTATTATTATTATTATTGATTTTTATGTTGTAAACCGCCCAGAGAGCTTCGGCTATGGGGTGGTGTAGAAATTTAATAAATAAATAAATATGCATGCGCAATGTGTGGCATGAAGGGGCGCAGCGCCAGGGGCTTATTTAAGCCCAGGCCACCCTTTCTATCCTACTCTTGCCGTGTGACGCCCACCCTGCCCTCCCTCATTTATGGTGTGACATAGGTTACTTCTGGGCCGAGTAGGAATTTTTATCCTGCCCAACCTAGCTGGCGGACAGGTTTTTCGCCTGCTCCACACTGTGAGCGTGGGAGGGAATTGGGTTAGGGTGTGTCATGATTAATAGATGGTTTTGGCTAATTCAGCTAATTTGGCAAGGTTTAAAATGTTAATGCCCTGAGTGGCGCAGTTTGTTGAGGTACGGGCACGGTAAGGTGCGGGAAGGGAAGTAGGTAAGGACAGCTGGGTGGCCCCCTTAGGCACCTTTGGAGGTGATTGGTGGTTCCGGAGGCCTGTCTGTCAGGGCTTTACAGCCCGAGGGCAGGATATGGGCTGCTTCTGGGGCCAACTTATCTCATCCACCCACAGTTGTACAGCCCCGGGGGGTGGTGATGTGGGAAGACCCCCCTGCACACCTACAGGATGTGGCTGGGGTAAGGGGTAAGCGAGTGGGCTTGCCCTTGCCGCAGCAGGGGCTGGTCGCTCAAAAAAAAAAAAACTGTATGGCAGGCTGGTTGCTTATAGACAGTCCCCCCCCCCAGGTTTTCCCTCTGCAGGTCACTTTAAAGGGCTTAGTTATAGATTTAATAAAGTGACCCTTTGTTCAACCCAAACTGCTGTGTCTGTGTCTGATTTTGCCCCTCATCCGCAACACTTATTTGCATATAAAAGCCTCACAGAAGTGACCATATATGAGGCTCATTCTGTATGCTCCATTTTTATCAAGCCATTCATGTAATTTAGCAAGGGAAGGGGGGATCCAGTCTGCTGGAATTACATACCTTTTTCAGGGACTGACACTAATATCTTTCCCACTTGGCATTTAATTAAATTCCAGTGCTTTTTTGCTAGTTTATAGCCCCACTGCATAGGCTAATAATAATATCCTCTTACTTTTGGGCATTTCAAACACATAGGTGTTTAACAGAACCATAGAATAGTTGAGTTGGAAGGGGCCTATAAGGCCATCGAGTCCAACCTTCTGCTCAGTGCAGGACATCTATTTGTCTTATTTAATAATACTGGTGAGAGATACCATCGTGTCATTTCTTTATAGGTTTTCTCTTACATTCATTTTTAAGAGAAAATCTGCACCCTTTATGATGCTTTTCATAGTGCTGTTTGTATTATTGTTAGGTTAAAGTTTTTCTTCTTGTTTTGATTTGTATTTTTATTTGTAAGGCACCTTTGATTTTGATTAAAGAAGGGTGTGGTATAAATGTTGAAATAAACATACATATTTTTAAATGGCAGAAGTGTTATGTGAAGTGCATAGCTCCACCGATATGGCTCATACAGAGTGAATGTTCTGTTGGAGAGAGGTCATGAGCCCACCCTTTCAGGAAGAGAAGCATTGTTTGAGATGATTTTGGATATGTATATTCAGTGGTGGAGTGGTAACACTTGAAGTGTTGGAGTGCATCATGACAGCCCCCATACTCATGCCTTCAAGGAGGGTCTAAATATGCAGGCAATTGTGTCCAAACACCAGCAGTACATAGCGTAATGCCCACTTTATTAGGATCAGCTGAGGGGCATAGAATAGTGAGGTAGGGTGGTGTAGTGGCCTGCGTATTAGACTTTGCCTGGAGAGGTGAATTCACATCCGTGATCAGCCACGAAGTTCACTGGGTGACCTTGGGCCAATCACTGTCTGAGCTTAGTCTACCACAAAAGCTTATTAGTGGGATAACCCACATTTGTGTATGCTACCCTAAACTCAATGGAGGAATGTCAGGATACAAAGTCCACAACTTTAAGGTACCATGCACCATTTTATGTGCTGATGAGACTCATTTTGAACTGTTTGTAACAGACTATAGTGTAGGTAGAGTTATAGTGCAAAGCATTTCAAGCATGCCATGGTGGGGAAGACTGACATGAGTGTACCACTCTTCCAATGAATACTATAGAAAATGAACATAGCCCCTAGACTGGGGATGGGGAACCTCTTGGTCTCTCTGTCTCAGCCACAGCTCCTCCATAACTACACCCCTCACTAGCCCTGCTACACACCCTCCATGACCATTCCTCTCTGTTAGAGCTGTGCATGTACATGGATTGTCCTTGCCCCCCCCCAAATTAGTCTGTTGCCTCAGGTGGAGTGCAGAATATGTTGGATGTTGTATCTGGCGCAAGCAGATGCCCAGGATGCAGAACAGTATAGTGACAGGCTAGATGCCAGTTGAAGCAATGAGCCAGACAAGTAATAAGTTTTAAGAGTCACTTTACTGACAATAGAATATATCACAAGCTCTCTCTCTGTACAAACTCCTCGACCCCCACACCAACTGGCCAGATCTGCCAAGTCTTATAGATAAGGCCAGCTGGTTGCCTTGGATACTTGTCCTTGAGATCTGCACGGACTCTGAGCGTCTTGGCCTTGTAACTCTGCCATGGAAAAAATACTCTCAGGAACCTTTTACTTGCCAACAGAATACTACCTAAATTGCCAGGCTTCTGTATGTGGAATGGAGTGGGGGCACTATCTTGTCCTTCGGCTCTGGTGGCAAATGGTCTTGGGCTAGGCCAGGCCAACAGGTATGGACTACCTCTGAGAGCGCCTTCTGTGCCTAAACAAGATGCCACGTCAGCACCAAGGTCTGAACCAGCTGCTTTATAAAACCAGGTGGAATCCTATTTGCCTTTTTATGTCGCTTGATCCTTCCTGATCCTGTAGCTGCAAGGAGTCCACCATTTGTTGTCTGGCTGTGGCACAGAGAGGAAGGATTTTTGAGTCATGCTGCTAGAGTCCCTGGTTTGAGATTTGTGGCACCTTGCATGGAATTGTCATTGCCCTATTTACGCCTGATCCTCATCTTTCCTGTCATGTTGTGTCTCCCTTCAGACTCTTGCAGGTCTTTAGAAGGGCTTTGAGCAGAAAGATGGAGAAGAGAAACAGGCTACCAGTTGCACAACCACCAACACATCATGTGGAAGTGCAGAATCTTTCCCCATTGTTTTTTATTTGTTTCTTTTTTGTTTGGGGAGGAGGATTGCCTGTGCATAGTCTTGCTTATGAATAATGCTTCAAAAAGAAAACTGATACTTACAGAATTATTTATTTATTTATTATTTGATTTATATCCCGCCCTTCCCCCAGCAGGAACCCAGTGCGGCAAACAGAAGCGCTAAAACAGTTTAAAACATCATTAAAACAGACTTTAAAATACATTAAAACAAAACATCTTTAAAAACATTTTTTTAAAAAAGGTTTCAAGACATCTTTTTTAAAAAAGGTTAAAAACATATTGTGTTTTTTTAAAAAAAAGGTTTAAAAAATATTAAAAAGCAATTCCAACACAGACACAGACCAGGATAAAGTCTCAACTTACAAGGCTTGTTGAAAGAGGAAGGACTTCAATAGGCGCCAAAAAGATAATAGAGATGGTGCCTGTCTAATATTTAAGGGTAGCGAATTCCACAGGGTAGGTGCTGCCATGCTAAAGGTCCGTTTCCTATATTGTGCAGAATGGACCTCACCTGCAGGGTGCAGTGATCGACTGGGTATATAAGGGATAAGACAGTCTTTCACGTATCCTGGTCCCAAGCTGTATAGGGCATTATACACCAAAACTAGAACCTTGAACTTGGCCTGGCAGCAAATGGGCAGCCAGTGCAATTTTATCAGCAGTGAGGTGACTTGTTGGCGATACCCTGCCCCAGTGAGCAGTCTCGCCACCGCATTTTGCACCAGCTGCAGTTTCTGCACCAACCACATAGAGCGCATTACAGTAATCCAGCCTGGAGGCTACCAGTGCATGGACAACAGTGGAAAGGCTATCCCGGTCCAGAAACAGCCGCAGCTGTCTTAGCAGCCAAAGCTGGTATAAGGCAGTCCTAGCCACGGAGGTCACCTGGGCCTCTAGCGACAAAGATGGATCCAGGAGTACCCCCAGACTACAGACCTGCCCTTTCAGAGGGAGTACGACCTTATCCAAAGCAGGCAACTGACCAATTATCTGAACTTGGGAACAATCAACCCACAGCGCCTCTGTCTTGCCTTCAGACTCAGTTTATTGGGCTTCATGCAGCTCACCATCGAGTCCAGGCACTGGTCCAGGGCTTGCACAGCCTCTCCCGATTCAGATGTTAACAGAGAAATAGAGCTGGGTATCATCAGCGTACTGCTGACACCTCACCCCAAATCACCTGATAATCACTCCCAAGGGCTTCATATCAATGTTAAACAGCATGGGGGACAATATGATACCCTACGGCACCCACAGCACAACTGCCAGGGGGCCGAAAGACAGTCACCCAATGCTATTCTCTGAAAATGACCGGGGAGATAGGATCAGAACCAGTGTAATACCCATCTCATCAAGTCAGCCCAGAAGGATACCATGGTCAATGGTATCAAAAGCCACTGAGAGATCAAGTAAGAGTAACAGGGTTGCACTCCCCCTGTCCTTCTCCCAATAGAGGTCATCCATCAGGGCAACCAAGGCCGATTCAGTCCCATAACCTGGCCTGAACCCAGACTGGGATGAGTCAAGATAACTTGTTTCATCCAAGAGTACTTGCAATTGCTGCGCCACAACCCTCTCAACCACCTTCTCTAAGAAGGGAGCATTTGTGACCGGTCTGTAATTGTTGCAGACCAATGGGTCCAGGGTGGGCTTTTTCAGGAGCAGTTGAGTCACTGCCTCTTTCAGGGTGGCTCGTACCTCTCCCTTCCTCAATGATGTGTTGACCACACCCTGGATCCACTCGGTCAAACTCCCTCAGCAAGCCTTAATAAGCTAAGAAGGGCAAGGGTCGAGAGGACACGTTGCTGGCTGCATCATCGCAAGCACCTTGTCTACGTCATCAGGCCACATCAATCTGAACCGTTCCCAAGAAGTTGCAGCAGACGTTGCACTGGACACCTCACTGGTGCAACAGTAGATGTGGAGGGGGCATCAAGACTGCTACTTACCCTCAAAGTGCCTTGCAAACAATTCACAGTGAGCTTCCGAAGGGTCTAAAACTCCCATTTCCTGGAGTTGATGTCAACAGATCCTGACGATACAGAAAAGCTCCACTGGACAGCTACTTGAGGATGTGATGGTGGCAGAGAAGTGGGCCTTCTTTGCCGTCCTCACCACCACACAGTAGGCATGGTTATGATATTTTTACTTGTGCCTGATTAGCCTCACAACACAACTTTTGCCACTTGCCCTCTAGCTGTTGTCCAGCCTGTTTCATTGCCCTTAGCTCACTGGTGTACGAAGGTGCAAACCGGGCTCCACAATGCCGGAGAGGGCCTCGGGGGCAACCATGTCTAGAGCCCGATGCACCTCACTGTTCCACAATGTGACAAGGGCTTCAACAGGATCACCTGCTCTATCTACTGGGTACTCCCCCAGGGCATTCAGGAATCCAGTGGATTCCATTAGTCTCAGGGGGCAGACTATCTTAATCTGTCCACTGCCCCTGCAGGGAAGGATCAGAGCCATAAGTCTAAACTTCACCAGGAAGTGGTCTGACCATGACAATAGAGTGATACCCAACCCCCCTATCTCCAGACCACCCCTTCCTCCATCTGGAGCAAACAACAAATTGAGGGTGTATCCTGCCCTATTCATCAGGCCGGTGACAACTTGAGACAGCCCCATGGTCATCATGGAGGCCATGAAGTCCCAATCCAGAACACTAGAGGCAGCCTCAGCATGCACATTGAAATCACCCAGGACTATCTTTCTGGGCTCCTCCAATATCACAGCTGAGACAGCCTCCGCCAGCTCCGTCAGAGAAGCTGCCGGGCAGCAGGGTGGACGGTATACCAGCAACAACCCTAGTTTACTGTCTCTTTGGCCTGACTCCAGGCTGAGGCCCTCACAGCCAGCTCCAAGACTAAGTGGTTTCCTGGTGACAGAGATGGAAGTATTAGTATTAGTATTATTTTGATTTATTACCCACCCTTCACTCCAAGGTCACAACAATTTAAAATACAACATTAAAACCGCTTAAAACAAATGACAACCACATGAGTAGGGTGGGTCCTAAAAAATGTACATATGTAACACTGTCGTGGGTCTGTGATGGTCACCCATCAAATTCAATGAATAACAGAAAGATTTTCTATGGAAATGGTAAATCCGAATTAAAGGATTTGTTTAAATGCTGATGGCATTGTGTGAATGCTGCAAAAAAGTTGCATGCATGAGCAGCACTGAACCAATACTAAATGCTAGCCAAGAAGCACCCTCCATACATTTCTAATTATTGGGTGAGATCCAACATTAGTCATACTCAGAGTAGACCCATTTATTTCAAGTCCATTTATTTCAGTCAGTCTTCTCTGAATATGGTTTAGCAGTGGCTTTCCAAGCCCAGTTTAAGGTGTTGGTTTTGACCTTTAAAACCCTGTATGGTTTCAGCCCAGTCTATCTGAAAGAGCGCCTCCAGCATCATCAATGTTGCCGCCCAACAAGATCAGCCTCAAAAGACCTTCTCTCTGTCCCACTAGTTAAAACAGCTAGACTGGTGAGAACTAGGGAGAGGGCTTTTTCAATCGTGGCACCCACTCTATGGAATTCCCTCCCAAATGACATCTGTCATGCCCCCTCCATAATGAGCTTCCGCTGGACCCTGAAAACCTGGCTCTTCAGGCAGGCCTTTGGGGTGGGTTAAATTTTAGTGTTATTGTTGGAATTTTAAGACTCTAATGTGAACTATATGTTTTTATGTTGTGCGTCGCCCAGAGTGGCTGGACAACCAGCCAGATGGGCGACTAATAAATGTAATAAATAAATAAATACTTGGATACCACCCATTACTCCATCTGTACATATAAATTAGCAAATGCAATTTTTATGCAGATCTGTGTCCTTTTTGTGTGTGATACATTTCCTCATTTTTAGCAATGCTTAAATGACACCCTAACCATCTTACTCTTTGGTACTGCCACCAGCCCAGCCTTGTTACTGCATATCAAAAACAGCAAGGCCAGTAAGAGGTCAACTCCATATGTCAATGCCCCAAGGAACATCTGGATTTAGTATGCACAGCTGTTGCTCAGCAAGTATGGAGGCTAGAGCTATCAACAGCTATTTGCCATGGCTAAATGGGCTCTCCATACGCAGAGACAACACAACAGAGAATAGCAGATACTAGAAGCAAATGATTATGGATGGCCATTGACCTTCATACACTGCTTTTGGGAACTAGAAGCTTCTAGCTAGAAAGCACTAGACTTGATGGATTCCTCCTCCCCTTCTTCCTTCTCCTTTATCTTCATCATCATCGATTTATTTGTATGTCACTTTTTGACAAGACTGTGCCTTTTCTTTTAGTTCCAGAGAATGGCTGATAACATTGATAATGCAATAGGTTTGTAGGTGTGGTGTGAGACAATTTAGAGTTTTATAACTGTATTTTACAGATGAAGTTTTGCCCATATGTTGTTACTTTAAAAAAAAAACACCCAACAGCCACCCTGTTTCCTCTTGTTTTTTTTTTCCATTTACAAAAGGGGAGAAATAACGAAACCCTTCAAAATTAACAAGGTAGATTGGCAAGGTTATCCAATTCTTGCATTGAGTAGTGAAAATGTTAACTGTAGCATGTCCCATACGAATGTACATTGTTAGGAAACTAACCATTGTCAATACCTAATATTAGATGTGGACAATGTAAACAACTCTGTCAGTGTTTTACAACATTGGTTAAAACTTCTTAAATAAAAAATACCAAAAAAATCCAGCAAAAGTTCTCATTCTATAAAACTCAATTAACAACGAAATAGTGCATCCTCTTTTGCTTCTATATAAGCATTACACATAACAATCAGTTACAAGAAATACAAGGAAAATCCCATTGTAGTAAACAGCTAAAAGAATCCTCTAAACTTAAGGTAATGAAATATTGCAAATGAAAATCAACTAAAAGGTATACAAAATACTGAAATATGTTATTACATTTTAGAAGCCTTTAACGAAAAGTCTTCAAAGAGCCCACACCCACTGAGCATGGGAATGCTTCTTTACAGTACTATTTGATTTAGGGTTTGTTATTCTTTTCAGTTGAGTGGAGATCTTATCCATTGTAACTTTGGCTGTTGCACATGTTATTGTACTGTCCTCTGATGGAGGGTATTTTTGTTATGCTTTTCCAGTATTAACCTATTTGAAATTTGACTGCAATTGTAAATGATATAATTAACCCACTTCATATTTCTGTGTATGTGGAGAGGTGGAGCGATATTGTCTTTAGTCAGATCGTTTTGCAATACAGTTGTAGGTCTGTTAGGAATATGTTATTTACCTTTCAGAACGTTTTAAAACTCCAGTCTCTGACCTAATTGTGTAAGGTCGGCTTGACTTCTAGTAGTGTTGTTCACTGGCTCAGGCAACAGGGAGTTATAAAATTATTTAAAGTGTACAGTGTACAGAGTCACTTGTTCTTTCAGCAGTAAACAAATCTGAGGCTCAAAAAGCTGGAAGGCAGGACTCAATTAGGTTAATCACATCTTGCTATTAATCCCTGGCTGTGATTCAAAGAACGGCAGTCAGGGAGGCTTTACTGCTGCCGACAGAAGGCCCAGAAAGAGTGCAACGTGTCCAACATTGAATGGGATGAGGTGGGTCTTATGCATGAATGCAGGGGGCTGCGATGAGCACAAACACAGCGTGCAATTTTGATAGCCTCTCATCATTTGTCTTCTTGCAATTACAGGTTATTCAGACAGGCCAGTGACTTCATACAAGAAAGAAAAATAGATCCAACCATTTTCTTATTCCCAGTAATACCAAGAAATAGAAATACTTTCTGGTTTCTGCAGTCCCCTCCCCACTTAGCTATGAATCCCACAAAGGTAGCCATTATAAATCTAAACAGGTTACAAGAGTGAGTGCTGAGAGTCCTGGCAAGATGCCATTTTGTTAATAAACAGAATACTTTAATCCAGCTGAATGTAAGATTGTGGGTTTTGTTTCAGCAAATCTAGAAGTGCAAGAGCTGGTGCTTGTTTTTCAGGGGTGAAGGGTTAACCATTACAAATACACTGTAAGATCTCTCTCTTTCACTGTAAGGTGTCTGGTCATATAATGGATTTTTGTACAGAGCTGTAGCCATCTCCCATGGAAACTTGGCTTTTCACTTTCCTCACAAAAGGTACATTTGTTTGGCAGTATTCAAATAATACATGTGAACATTCCGTGACATGACAAGCAACTCAGCTTGGTAGGATGTGCCCATTCTTTAGCTTCTTTGTTTAAAGTACCTTGATCATCAAAATAAACACTGTCATGTGCAGAACTAAAATTATACTAACTTCTTTAGTACCCTGCTGTTTTAAGACCTTATGCCTAAAAGTTCACATTTATTTCAATGAGACCTAAACCCTATTCAGGTGTGGTCCTGGCCTGTCTCTTTGAAGTCTTAAAAGTGCAATCTGAACCCCTCTCCTTGGATGTTGGAACATGGGATAGTGTGCTTCTTCAGCTTCACTGTCAGGAGGGTTGGGGTGCTCTGCTGTGCTGGAGGCCCCAGCTACCCTCAGGCAGGCAGAAAGCTATTTGCTGGCAGCTCTTCAGCCAATGGTAGCAGGCAGAAAGCCACACAATGGAGTGTTGCAGGGGATAGGGCACTGGTGGCTTTTGGACCTGCTGGATCCAAAGCCCTGTGGATCTCTTGAGTAGCTAGGTTCTCAGGCCCCTCAGCTATGGCAGCATGGAGTTGTCATAGTGGAAAAAATAAGAAAGAGGGGGAAATCACTTCCCACCTTTCCTCCTAGCCTACATGAGCCTGCACAGCTTAGGATGTGAATCCTGTGAATCCACTTAGGGATATGAATCCTAATTAAACCCACATGGAAATTCTGTTAGCACTGGAGTTAGCAGAAGCTGAAGGGGAATTGTAACAGAATCCCTGTTGAAGGAGCACACTTTACCCTGGATGCAATCACACTGAGACTCTGGCATTAAGAAAACAATAACCTGGCATTTATTAAAGGAAATACATGTTTAACAGGAAAGATCCCTATTTCTGGCTAACTAAAGTGGAGATGCAATAAGGCATGCTTGTTCCTGCATTGCAAGAGAAGACAGGTCCAAATGCTCTCCTCTCTAAAGGAGAAGAGAGAGAGAGTAGGAAGTTAAGTCAGCAATCCTAGGAGTATTTGTGTAGCACTGGAAAGCAGATCAACACAGGTTAGAAGGGAAAGGGCGGTATAGGAAGCATGGAGGTTCCTTTCTCTGTAGAACTCTTTCCCATTAAGACACATCAGCCTTCAGTGCAAGCTGCATTGCACCCCGACACTTTCAACAAATCCTAAGTGAATTCTCACATTTAATGTTCTGAACCCGCTTAGGATTGGTTTGTTATAGTAAAAAAAAGGGGGGGACTGCTGTTGCTGTTCTCACAACACATTTCCAGGTGGTGATGGGTAATTTCTAAATTAACTTGTACTTTTAATGCAAGGACTTGAGACTGGTGGTATATTCAACTGGTGGTTGCAACAAATGGGTCGCCTCCACAACCGAAGGTGATTCACAGCACTGGTCTCTTCCCACTATCTGTTTTTAAGTGTGGGAGTAAGAGAAAGTGACCTAATGCTCACAAGGACAGGACTTCTCTTACTTGAGAGACCACCTTATCATACAGCCATGAGAGCGGCTATATAATTAGCCAGTGTGGATTTTTCGCATTCCATAATATTAATTTGAAAATACCCCCACATGCCATTCTGATGCTTCCCATAAGTTCATTTCAAAATAAAACATTACAAAACATATAGTCCTGAACTCAGAAATGCTTGCTTAACAACCCTGTAAGTTTTCATGGCAATACACAAAACAGTAAGAGAGAATAAAGAGTTCAAAGTATAAAAAGAGAGAGAAAGAAACAGACCTCTGTTGGACTTTTTTTCTGTCAGAGTTCTCATAATTTGTTAAACTTAATTAAAAATCAGTCATGTTCACAGAGTACCCGTAATCCCAGTACTGACCTTGCCCCATACTCTGACCTTCATCTTCTACAGTTTAAAAGTTAAAAAAAAATGCCTGGATGGTTTTTAATTTACGTAACAAATTTAGCATTGGAGTTGATGATAAGCCCGGCCAGGCATGCTCAGTAAGAACCAACTGTCAGTGTTAGAATAGTAGAGTTGGAAGGGGCCTACAAGGCCATCGAGTCCAACCCCCTGCTCAGTGCAGGAATCCAAATCAAAGCATTCCTTATTTATTAAATTTATTAAATTTCTATACCGCCCCATAGCCGAAGCTCTCTGGACGGTTCACAACAAGCAAGACATCAAAATACAGATGGCTTGGCTAATCAGGGGGCCACACCCATGCCAGACATCTATTTTACTTTAGTCAGTCATGGCTTCCCCCAGAATCCTGGGAAGTGTAGTTTGTTAAGGGTGCTGAGAGGAGACTCCTATTCCCCTGACAGAGCTCCAGTGGCCAGAGTGGTTTAACAGTCAGCTGCTCTGATTGAAGCTCTGTGAGGGGAACAGGGCATTTCCTAGCAACTCTCAGTACCCTTCACTAATTACACTTCCCAGGATTCTTTGGTTAAGCTTTGGTTTAAATTTGGGTGGGAGATTACATGTGCCTGCTGTACAATAAAAAGGTGGGGAAAACCCTGAAGAACAATGATACTGTTCATAATGGTTTACTTTTGGAAAGGAAAGGGACACGTTACCAAATTCTTCCAAGCTACACCGGAAGTGGATTGCACTGTGAAAGACCAACCCAAATTGTCTTTGCAGTTTGATAAATTTGTTGGGCAGTACAATATCTCAGAGAGGAGGTCAGGTCTCCTGCTCCCCTGGTGCATTCACTATAGCTGCCCAATTTCCCTGCTTTTTAAAGTTTGGTAGAAATATCTGTTGGCTATAGGTATGTTCTTAAAACGAAAGGGATTTTGTTTTACTATTAGTGAATCCTTTATATACCCAGTAGGTCACTGCATTCTTCAGGAGATCCCTAAAATATAAGAAGTCCACTCTATAGTAACTCAGAGCAGGGCTTTCACTGTGGTTGTCTCTGTTCTGTGGAATAACACCAAATACCCACTCACTTTCCAGAAACAAACTGAATAATTTTTTAATTAAACAATTTTTTTCTGCTGGATGAAAGGGTATTGTGTGTGTGTGGGGGGGTACTTTTAAAAAAACTATTTTATTTGTTCTTATGGTATATTTTCAAATCACACTGAGAGTCTTGTGAAAAGTGCTTCATAAATATAAAGCTTAATTAATAAAATAAATAATAGTAATAATAATAGTTGTGTAAAAGAAGGAATTTCATAAGTTATCACTTACTCCTATATTATATTTATTGCATTAAAGACATTTATATGCTGCTTAATCTAGGTACATAAAAATGACCCATACAGAAACTGAAATAATAAAACAATAAAATAATCATAAAACCAAATTCTACCTTAAAATGCTTGCTGGAACAAGAAAGTCTTACTTATGCACCTGAAGTTTAACTTGGAGGGGGCTGTCTAACCTCAGTTGGGAAGGGGTTCTACAACCTAGGCCTGCTACAGTGAATGCACAACTTCTAGTCATTACGAGACCACCAACAGAGACTCCCCCCAGAATCTCAGTGATCAAGCTGGGATGTAAGATATCCTGGACCCAAGCTGGTAAAGGCCTTGTAAATTAATGCAAAAACACTGAACGTGGCATGGTAACATGTGGACAGACAGAGGAAGCTGTTAAGCATCAGAGTTATGTGCTGGCAACAATAGTCTGTCCCCATCACCAGTTTAGCTGCAGCATTTTGTATCAGCTGGAGCTTCCAGACCAGGCACAAGGGTAGCCCCACATAGAGTACATTGCAATAATCAAGTCTTGAGGTTACCAATGCATTAATTACTGCAGCAAAGAATTATAAACTGCATCTACCAAATTTCCCAGTTCTGCGTAACTGTTATAGGTGGAGAAGCTCTCTGTTCTCCTTTGGTTATCCTACAGAGAAAAGTTGGATAATGGCTATATATGTGTGTGTGTGTGTTATGTGCCTCCAAGTCAATTACGACTTATGGAGACCCTATGAATCAGCAACATCCAATAGCATCTGTTGTAAACCATGCTGTTCAGATCTTGCAAGTCCAGGACAGTGGCTTCATTTATGGAATCAATCCATCTCTTGTTTGGCTTTCCTCTTTTTCTACTCCCTTCTGTTTTCCCCAGCATTATTGTCTTTTCTAGTGAATAATGTCTTCTCACCGATGATATGATATGGACTGCCTTCAAGTCGATCCCGACTTATGGCGCCCTATGAATAGGGTAAGCAGTATTCAGAGGGGGTTTACCATTGCCTTCCTCTGAGGCTGAGAGGCAGTGACTGGCCCAAGGTCACCCAGTGAGCTTTGTGGCTGTGTGGGGATTCGAACCCTGGTCTCCCAGGTCATAGTCCAACACCTTACCCACTACACTACACTGGCTCTCGTCTTCTCATTATGCGTCCAAATATAATAACCTCAGTTTCATCATTTTAGCTTCTAGTGATAGTTCTGGTTTAATTTGTTCTAACATCCAATTATCTGTCTTTTTTCCCAGTCCGTGGTATCTGCAAAACTTTCCTCCAACACATTTCAAATGAGTTGATTCTTCTCTTATCAACTTTTTTCACTGTCCAAATTTCACATCTGTTCATAGAGATTGGGAATATCATGGTCTGAATGATCCTGACTTTAGTGTTCAGTGATAGATCTTTGTATTTGAGGACCTTTTCCAGTTCTGTCAGAGCTGCCCTCCCCAGTCCTAGCCTTCTTCTGATTTCTGGACTATTGTCTCAGTTTTGGTTAATGACTGTGCCAAGGTATTGATAATCCCTAAATGTCTTCATTGTCAACTTTAAAGTTATGTAAATCTTCTGTTGTAATTACTTCAGTCTTCTTCACGTTCAGCTGTAGTCCTGCTTTTGTGCTTTCCTCTTTAACTTTCATCAGCATTCGTTTCAGATCATTACTAGTTTCTGCTAAGAGTATAGTACAGTCTGCATATCTTAAATTATTGATATTTGTCCCTCCAATTTTCACACCTCCTTCATCTTGGTCCAAACCTGCTTTCTGTATGATATGTTCTGCGAATAGATTAAACGATTAGGGTGATAAAATACATCCCTGTCTCACACCCTTTCCTATTGGGAACCAATCAGTTTCTCCATATCCTGTCCTTACAACAGTCATTTGTCCAGAGTATAGGTTGCACATCAGAACAATCAGATGCTCTGGCACTCCCATTTCTTTAAAGCATTCCATAGATTTTTGTGATCTACACAATCAAAGGTTTTGCTGTAATCTATAAAGCACAGGCTGATTTTCTTCTGAAATTCCTTGGTCCGTTCCATTATCCAACGTATGTGTGCTATATGATCTCTGGTACCTCTTCCCTTTCTGAATCCAGCTTGGACACCTAGCATTTCTCACTCCATATATGGTAAGAGCCTTCGTTGTAGAATCTTGAGCATTACTTTACTTGCATGGGATATTAAGGCAATAGTTCGATAATTACTGCATTCCCTGGGATCCCCATTCTTTGGAATGGGGATATATATTGAACACTTCCAGTCTGTGGGCCATTGTTTTCTTTTCCATATTTGTTGACAAATGTTTGTCAAAATTTGGACAGATTCCGTCTCAGTAACTGGTAGCAACTCTATTGGTATGCCATCTATTCCTGGTGATTTGTTTCTTCCAACTATTTTAAGAGCAGCTTCCACCTCACATTCTAGAATTTCTGGTTCTTCTTCATTCAGTTCCTCCATGAATGAATCTGTCATCCTTGCATTTCTTTTATACAATTCTTCAGTGTATTTCTTTCATCTCCGTTTTATTTCATTTTGGACAGTCAGTGTGTTCACCTGTTGATTATTCAACATCCCTGCTCTTGGTCTGAATATCTTTTTGATTTATCTAATTTTTTGGAATAGGGCTCTTGTTCTACCTTTTTATTATCATCTTCTATTTCTGTCAGGCCCAGGATAGGACACAGGAACCAGGCTTGTGGTTGAAAGCAATTCAGTTTTTATTAAGGTAATATCCAAACATAGACTGCGCCTTCTCATGAAGCAACACAAAGTTACAGGTCCTGCGACGTGGAAGAAAGTTGACAGAGCAAGGGACCGCTTTCCCGCCTGTCTCTTAAGAGGGGAGCAAACGGGCGCGAAGCCTTTCGCTCCTCCTTACCGGACCCTCGGTCACCACCCTCCTGCCCCCCTTCCTTTCCTGTCTTTTCAACTGTCTTTGTGTACGTGGCGACAGGGGAAGCCCGGGCCCTCCTCTTCTGAAGTCTCCGATTCTGCTATGGGGGAAAGAGGGGGGCCAATTTTCAAACTGTCTTGCAATCTCTCGCCGCTTTTCTCTGGCTCAGGAGGCAGCGTGGGAACTTCGAGGGAAGACTCCAGTTCTGAGAGACCGTCAAGGTTTCCGTTGCTATGCAACGCTATCTCTGGAATTTCCTCTCCTTCTCCAGTCCGCTCTAACGAACTGGGCCCCTCCTCCTCCGTTTCTGAATCCTCATACCCCCAACCTGGCACCTGGACGTCTGAGGCCCTGACATCATCCCCTCTCCCATGCTGTGCCCCCCCCTCCCGACTGGCTTGGGGCGATGGGGAAACCTTCGGTGAAAAAGTTTTACCAAATCTGGAGCGTGCACATCAGTTTCAGCTTCCCAAGATCTGTCTGCCGGCCCATAGCCCTTCCAGTGAATCAAATACTGCAATTTGTTATGCCTCATTCGGGAGTCCAGGATTTCTTCCACTTCAAACTCAGTTTGCTCATTCACTATTAACGGAGCCCCTGGAGGCTCCTCTGGCCGCAATTCGCTGGGCGGGGGCTGCCTTTGTTAACAAGGATTGATGAAACACAGGGTGTATTTTAAACGTGTCTGGTAGCTTTAGTCGATAAGCCACGGGATTAATTTGAGCCTCTATTTCAAAGGGCCCCACCCTTTTGTCCTGTAATTTCCTACATTTGCCCGGCATCTGAAGGAAACGAGTGGACAGCCATACCTGATCTCCTGGTTGAAGGGGGGGCCCTCCCTCCTGTGCAGATCAGCAGCTCGCTTGTACTCCGTCTTGGCTTCATTTAGCTGCTGTTTCAATGTCTGTTGAACGGCCTGTAACTCTTTCAGATAGTCTTCTGCGGCCGGCACCAGCACCCCTTCTGAGCTGCTTGGGAAGGCTATAGGATGAAATCCATAATTAGCGAAGAACGGGGTTTGCTTAGTGCTGGAGTGCAAGGAGTTGTTATAGGCAAACTCTGCAAAGTGCAAATATGACACACAGTCAGTCTGTTGATAGGACACATAACAACGTAAATATCTTTCCAAAACAGCGTTCAGGCGTTCCGTCTGACCGTCCGTCTGGGGATGATGAGCTGAAGAGTTTTAGCTCCGTCTGCAACTGTTTCCACATTGCTCTCCAAAATTTAGCTGTGAACTGAGTTCCTCGATCTGAGACTACACTGTTTGTCAATCCATGCAACCGGTAGATTTCCCTGATGAATAACTTGGCTGTTTCTTTTGCCTCTAAGGCCCCTGAACAAGGGAGAAAATGCGCCATTTTGGTGAGTAAATCGACCACTACCAGGATGGCCGTCATTCCTTGCGACTTTGGTAGATCAGTTATAAAATCCATGGAAAGGTTCTTCCAGGGTTCGTTTGGGACAGGTAGCGGTTGTAACAGCCCGGCTGGCTTTCCTGTTTGTGTTTTCGCCCGCACACAGACCAAACAGGATTTTACATAGTTCTCAATGTCTCGATGCATTTTAGGCCACCAAAAGTCCTTGGCCACGTTTTGAATGGTTTTATAAATCCCAAAGTGCCCCACGGTGATGGAGTCATGGCACTGATGTAGGACTCTGAGTCTTAATTCTCCTTCTTGCACATACCTGGCTGCTTTGAACCATAACAGCCCATTTCGCCAGTGGAAACTTACTTCTGGATCTTGATCTTGTCCCGCCTCTTGAATATAACGTTGCAGGTCTGCATCTACCTGTTGTGCCCTTTTGAGTTCTTCCTCCCATGAAGGCTGACATGATCCCAATGTTAGTTTCTCTGGCGGGATCACGTATTGAGGCTGGTCATCGTATTCACTTCCTTGGAATTGTGGCTGTCTGGATAAGGCGTCTGCTCTCTGGTTTTTAGCTTGAGCATGATAAATAATCTTGAAGTTGAACCTAGTGAAGAACTGGGACCACCTTATCTGTCTCTGGTTCAGCTTCCTGGCTGTTTGCAGGCTTTCCAGGTTCTTGTGGTCAGAGCGCACTTCAATCTGATGAGAGGCCCCCTCCAAGTATTGTCTCCAGTTCTCAAAGGAATCCTTGATGGCTAGTAGTTCCTTCTCCCAAACTGTATAGTTCTTCTCTGCAGGCTTTAACTTTCTAGAGAAGTACACGCAGGGGTGCAGCTCCTTCCCTTCTTGGTCTAATTGCAGAAGGACCCCCCCCGATGGCAAAATCCGAAGCATTGGCTTCCACGACGAAGGGGCGGGTTGGATCGGCAAAGCGCAGAATGGGCTCAGTAGCAAATCTTCTTTTCAGCTCCTCAAAGGCGTTTGTGGCGTTCTCTGTCCATTGGAATTTCTTCTTTCCCCTTAAACAATCAGTCAGGGGGGCTGTTAATTTGGAAAACCCTGGAATGAACTTTCTGTAGTAATTGGCAAACCCTAGAAAACGTTGTACATCCTTTTTGGTGACAGGTTGACCCCAGTCCAGTATGCAACTCACTTTCCCTGGGTCCATCTCCACTCCCCCCGCTGAGATTCGGTACCCAAGGAAGTCCAGAGACTTGAGGTCAAATCCACATTTCTCTAGCTTAGCATACAGATGATTTTCTCTCAGTCTCCTCAACACAGTTTTTACGTGCTGGTCATGGTCTTCTTGATTCTTTGAGAACACTAGGATATCATCCAAATAACAAATTACATACGTGTCCAATAGGTCTCTAAACACGTCGTTCATGAACTTTTGAAACACGTCTGGACTCCCCGAAAGGCCGAACGGCATGACCAAATATTCAAACTGACCGTAAGAAGTCAGAAATCCTGTTTTCCATTCATGTCCCTCCTTCATCCTGACCAGATTGTACGCTCCTCTCAAATCCAGCTTCGTGAAGATTTTTGCTGAGCGCAGGCGGTCTAGTAGCTCTGAAATCAAGGGCAGTGGGTAACTGTTAGGGATGGTGATCTGATTCAATGCACGGTAGTCGTTACAAGGTCTGAGCTCCCCCCCTTCTTCTTCACAAACAACAGGGGCGCTCCAGCAGGGGACTGTGAGGGATGTATGAATCCTCGCTTCAGGTTCTTTTCCAGAAATTCCTTCAGGGCCTCCCTCTCAATCTCTGTGAGAGAGTAAATTCTCCCCGATGGGATGCTGGCTCCTGGCACGAGATCAATCGCACAGTCGTAAGGTCGGTGGGGGGTAGAGTCTCTGCCTCTTTTTCATCAAATACATCTTTGAATTCCTCATACTTCGAAGGAAGGGTCACTTGCTCGCTCTCATGTACTGCCCCCGCTAAGGTGTTCTTGATTCCTTCGGGTTGACAGTTCTCCTGACAATACTGAGAGGTGAACCACACCACCGCCTCCTTCCAACTTATTTTGGGGTCGTGCTTGGCTAGCCAGGGCATTCCCAGAATCACCTCAAAGTTTGAGAGATCTGACACGTACAGCGAAATGAGCTCCTCATGCCCAGGAATTTGAAGTTTCAATTCCTCCGTGGCATGTGTCACCCCTCCTGACTTCAGGGGTCTCCCATCGATGGTCTCCACAGATAGGGGAGCGTCCAGTTTCCACCTAGAAATTCCATAACGCTTGGCTAACTTTGCATCCATAAAATTCGTGGAGGCCCCACTGTCAATTAATGCAGTAGAGTTAAACATCACTCCTTGGGAAGTTGTAATCCGAATGGGTAGAACCAACACTCCTTTGGAGGGGGGTTGGATCGTTGGAGGACCTTTATACAACGCTGCCCCCAGTCCACCGGCCTGCACTTGGACTGGGTATTCTAGTTTCCCGACGGCTCTGCCTTCCCCCCTTTCAGTCCACAATCTCTGGCCACATGGCCCGGTTTCGAACAATAAAAGCATAAACGTTCTTGGCGTCGTCTCTCTTTTTCTTCTTCTGACAGTCTCAGCCTAGCCCATCCCTGTCCCTCGGGTGCGTTACCTGCCATTCCTGAAGTGGAAAGGACCTTGCTGTGGGATGCCGAGGCTGAATATCTCAGGACCTCCTGTTTCTTTTCCAGGTGCCTTCCTTCCAGCCAGTGGTCAATCTGCAGGCACAGCCAGATTAGCCCTGGCAGGTCAGTGGGGGTGGTGGTCCTGGCCAGCTCATCCAGGATTTCAGCATTTAATCCACTCCGGTACATAAACATCAAGGCTGCATCATTGTAACCAGTTTCCTGGGACAAAAGTTTAAAAGCATTAGTGTATTCAGAAACAGTCCCTTTTGCTTGTTTCAGAGCGCCTAGCTGCCGCGCTACTGTTTCAGCTCGTTGTGGGTCTTGAAACATCTCGGTCATTTCTTGTATAAATCCTCTGTATCTTCCTAGGAGGGTATCCTTTCTCACCAGGTATGGGGTCACCCATTTTGCAGCTTCTCCCTCCAGGAGGCTGATCACAAAGGCCACTTTAGCCCCATCACTCGGAAATTCTGCATTCCTGACATCCAAGTATAACTCACATTGAGCCACAAAAGTTGCCAACTGATCACTTTGCCCCGCATACTTTGGGGGTAATCCAATGGGAACCTTCACCGCCGCGGCTGGAGGGGCTGCCCGCATCCGATCGACCGTGGCTTGCAAGGCCTGATTATCCGTTTTTAGCGCCTTGACTGCTGCCAGCAAGGTTTGAACATCCGTCTGCAGATCAGCCACATTAGTCCTCAAAAGTCTCACTTCTTCCGTCTCAGAAGTGGGATTTGTTCCCCCCGCCGCTCCCTTTGACATCTTGTCATGGTCAAGTGAAGAGAGCGTAGAGGGTGAATTAGGTGGCTCTGTCAAGCTGTCAGGCCCAGGATGGGACTCAGGAACCAGGCTTGTGGTTGAAAGCAATTCAGTTTTTATTAAGGTAATATCCAAACATAGACTGCGCCTTCTCATGAAGCAACACAAAGTTACAGGTCCTGCGACGTGGAAGAAAGTTGACAGAGCAAGGGACCGCTTTCCCGCCTGTCTCTTAAGAGGGGAGCAAACGGGCACGAAGCCTTTTGCTCCTCCTTACCCGACCCTTGGTCACCACCCTCCTGCCCCCCTTCCTTTCCTGTCTTTTCAACTGTCTTCGCGTACGTGGCGACAGGGGAAGCCCGGGCCCCTCCTCTTCTGAAGTCTCCGACTCTGCTATGAGGGAAAGAGGGGGGCCAATTTTCAAACTGTCTTGCAATCTCTCGCTGCTTTTCTCTGGCTCAGGAGGCAGCGTGGGAACTTCGAGGGAAGACTCCAGTTCTGAGAGACCGTCAAGGTCTCCGTTGCTATGCAACGCTATCTCTGGAATTTCCTCTCCTTCTCCAGTCCGCTCTAACGAACTGGGCCCCTCCTCCTCCGTTTCTGAATCCTCATACCCCCAACCTGGCACCTGGACGTCTGAGGCCCTGACAATTTCTGTACAATTATTATTTTAGTAGTTCTCTTTGTCCCTAAATACTAGTTGCTCGCTGTATTATTGCATTTAGGGTTCTAACCGTGTTCTTCTCTCCTTTTGCTTTTGCTTTCCTTCTATCTTTAACCATTTAAAAAAGTTTAGTCCATCAGCCATTGAGGTCTTTCTCTCTTTTTAATTAAAGGTATTGTCTTTTTGCATTCTTCCCTGATAATATATCTGACTTCAATCCATAGTTCTTCTGGTTCTCTATCAGCTAGGTTTAAAGCCTCAAATCTGTTCCTTATTTGATCTTTAAATTTTTCTGATATGTTATTAGATTGTATTTTGGCATTATGATTACTTTGTTCTTCTTCTTTAGCTTTACTCTGATTTTCAATATTACCAGTTCATGATCAGTACCACAGTCTGCTCCTGGTCTTGTTTTCGCAGAAAGTATGAAACTTCTCCATCTTCTGCTAGCAATTATATAATCAGTTTGATTTCTGTATTGACCATTTGGTGATGTCCACATGTACAGTCATCTTTTCGGTTGCTCAAAATGTGTTTGCAAGAAACAAATTATTGGCTTCACAGAATTCAATAAGTCTCTCTCCTGCTTCATTTCTATCTCCTAAGCCCCATTTCCCCACAATTTCTAGTTCTTCTCTGTTCCCTACTTTTGCATTCCAGTCTCCCATGATTATCAGAGCATCCTGTCTTGGTGTGTGATCAATTTCTTCCTGTACTTCTGTGTAAAATACATCCGTTTCTGTTCTTCTTTGTTTGCTATTGGAGTGTCGACTTGTATGATGGTTATGTTGATAGGTTTCCCATTAAGTCTCATTGATATCACTTTCTCAGACCTTGCATTGTAGCTCCTAATTGCTTTTGCTACATCATTTCTCACTATTAAAGCAACCCTATTAAAGCAAATTTCGCATTTCCTGTATAAAATATTTTGTAGTTGCCTGATTAAAAGTGTCCCATTCCCGTCCATTTTAATTCACTCATGCCAAATATTGTAATATTTATATGTTCCATTTCTTGCTTGACAATTTCTAACTTTCCCTGGTTCATGCTTCTCATGTTCCATGTTCCTATTGTGTACATTGCACAACTCCGGACTCTCCTTTCACACCTCTGCGCTTCAGCCTGCAGGCTTCCTTTCAGCTTTGACCAAGTTGCGTCATTTGTCACAGGGCTATTTGTACTTGTCCATTGTTCTTCCCCAGTAGCTCAATGAGTGCCGTCTGACCTGGGGGGTCTCATTTTCCAGCACTATCTCATGTTGCATTTTGGATAGCCTACTCATAGGGTTTTATGGTAAAAGGTATTCAGAGGTGGTTTACAAATTGCCTTCCTCTGAGTCCGGATGCATCTTTGTCTGGTGTCTCAGCTTTGACCATTCCGCCTTGGGTGCCCCTGCTAGGAGTCTAGCCTCTTGGTCTTGACTCCTGACAGCATTGCTCTCAACTTCTTCAACACTCTCAAATCCCCTCACCACGTTAAAGTGTGTATCCTAGAGGGGGATGGCCATATATAGTTTAAAAAAATTAAAATGGATTCCACATTTCATATTGGAATTAACAGTGGGCCCTGAGTCTGAAAGTGTAAACTTTAACAGCCAAAGATTACTACTATAGATCAGATGAATGCCACATGACTTGACCTGGTGACCTATCTTCCTAAGAAGTGTGCAGGTTTACTAAGGCCATTTGTGGGGGGGAAAGGAAAGGACTCTGAACATGCTCAGAGGTATAATTATTATATATTTCTGTTTGAGGGCTGAGCATCAGCTTTGAGCTGAACCTGAACCACAATTCAGTTCATCTTAAGCCCCAATTAATTAACTGAATTGTCAAAACCACTCACATGTTTTGTAGCTGTGTCTGATGGGGAAGGGTTTTAGCAATAGGTGACTGAGATTCAGTATCAGATATCAAGAATCAATTTGAAGCCTTAACAATTGTTTTAAATATTTTGAGAGAAGATTCTTATCCATTGGAAAGCCTTATTGTTTTAGCTAAAAGTACATTTAGCTACATATTTGGGGGGGAGGATTAGAAGTGGCTATTCAAAGCTTAAGAAATTGCATAGATGGATACATTGACAGACCTGATTCATCATAGAAATGGACAAATAGATTGTATTGTCTTTGCTTACAAAATGATGTCCATTTATAACACATTGGACCAAATATGACACAGTGACTATGTGGTGACTAAACTAAACTTTTCTGTACTTCTGTAAAATTTGAATCTTTTTTTTAAAATAAATTAGATTCACAGCACCTCCCTTTTAAAACCATAATTCTTATGTTTATCTAAGCCAGTGCTTCTCAACCTTTTTAAACTCATGTCCCTCTTGAGCCATTCTAGTGGATTTCACTGGATTTGAATATGTGGTTCCTGCACCATTTAAAAAAAAATCCACAAAAACATATATAATTCCTACCCATATTGAGACACCCAAAGCACAGTTAGAAAAATTTTATGTGGTGCTCCTGGTTTACAGGGGGGGTTGGAAAGGGGGTGGAGGGTCATGTAAAAGCTTGCACAGCAAGGGTTTGCACTATCTTGAATTTATCTGCTTCTATAAATTATATCAACTTTAACCAAAAAAGGTTTTATTCTGGACATCATTTTTTTAATAGTTGTTAACTTTTGTTTACACCATATACAGGGTGAGCAGCAAGCAAGTAAAGATAAAGAATTGTGTTTTTTGCTAACTTTGACCCTTCCATAAGGCCCTTAATTTTAATATCACCAGTGCCATTATTTTTTTACCATTTCCCTACCCAAATGAGAGAAAGATAAACCTGACAGAGATGGGTAAGTATCTTCTAAGGGGGGAAAATCCTAAAAGTTGGCAATTTTATATAATTGTCAGTCCTTATATCTCAAAAGGAGGTTAATTTAAAAATCTGACATTTTGCTCACATAAAGCCTCAGTCAATGCAACCATCACCACCAATTTTTGTCATGCTGTTTTGCCCAGTTTTTAAGGAAAAATAACAATTTTTGCCATATTTGCCATTGCAGCTGGTTTGTGATGATGTGCTGATCGTGTAATAAGCTGCTCTCTCACCTACCAAACATAACACTTTACACTTTTATATTTTAATACATCTATTTTAGCATATCTGTTTATTTCTTGTTCCCTCTTTAAAAGGAGAGTATAATCAACTTGCATTAGATACAGAGCAGGTAGTGGGCAAAGCTAAGAAAATGGAAGAATTAGCAGAAAATATAACAACAGATTAACCTACTCAGTAAAAGAGGAGCCAATGTTCTTTTTTTCTTTTTTTTTTACAGCACTGTAGTGAGTAACAATTAGCTTTCAATTGTGGGCAGACATCCTTGTATATAGTAATTGCAGTTCCTGGAAAGAATATATAACAGATATAGCAAGTTTTGTCACTAACAACAGGTATTAAAAACAAAAGTTTTACAAACAAAAGTTTACAGACTACAAAGATCAAAGGTAAAGGCATGCCTTGTGAATATGTATGTTTTGAGTTTTGGTGCCTTGAGAGGCAAATGTCTTTACTGAGTTACCCAATTATTTAAGCCCATTGTTTAGAAACAGTCTGTAGCAGGGTGTGGCTTCTGGTTAAAAGAAAACACCAACACGAATCTTTAAGTTGAAACCAGGGCATTTTAGACTATATTGCACTGCACATTGCCAGCATTCCAAAATCCTGTAAGAGCAAATTTAAGCTACTTCCCTCTCTGAAGGTTCCCTCCCCACTTGTCAGCACTCCATAACCCAGCAGTCCACACCCTCATCCATGTGGAAAATTAAGCCAGGAAATGTAGGTCAGGGATTTCAATTCTTGCATTTGTTCAGATCCCCCTCCTACATGCATGTGTCTTAAAACTAAAACACACGTACACACCCTAATCTTGTCTGCTGTTTCCTAGGGAGTGGATGATATATTTTGGAATCTGTAAATTGTGATCCAGGGTAACTTTCATCTGGCCTCTTGAAAAGTTTACCTTACGGCATGATAAGTGCTTGCAAGGTGCTAAATGACACTGGTTCATTTTGCTCGACTCAAGCCTGCTTAACGTTGCTTTAGAAATTATAGAGAATTTATTTATTTATTTATTGCATTTGTATACCGCTCCATAGCCAAAGCTCTCTGCGCGGTTTACAGTAACTAAAAACATTAAAAACAAATATACAAATTTAAAACAGATCTTTTAAAAACAATTTAAAACACAATTTAAAAAAATTTAAAACAATTTAAAAGAGAAGAGCTAAAACAACAAACAAATCTGTGGATGAAATTACTAGAACAAAAACAAATGGATACAATGGAGGGTGGAAGTGGGATCTGCATTCATTTGGGGAAGCTGAAAATATAATACACTTATTGATGGGGCTACTAGCTGATCAATAATAAAGAAACATCAAAACCGCTTGACTTGCATTTGTGCCATTTAAGAACAGCGTACATCATGTGCTGACGTATGGAAGGCAGCATTTGAATCTTCTCACAGCACAGAGATAAACATTATCACAGACTTAACACTTTCTTATCAATCCGCGCTTAAAGGCAAGATACAGTAGCCAATTGGAAACGTGGTAATCCTGCATACTGGTAAATGAACTAAATAAACCAAAGCAGGCCAAAGTCACTTAGGGTGCTTTCAGGTGGAATTCAGTCACATACTTGCAAATGCAGTTTGCAAAATTATAGGTGATTGGTGTTGGGAGTAAAGCATCAATGCATGCTACAAGTGATCTGAACCAGTTGTGGTGGGGGGAGAGGATAGACAGAAAGGCAATCTGTTCTTCCCTCTGCTGATTCCTCCTGGAAAGTGTTTGTTGTTTTTGCAGGCTTTGCTCATGACTTTCCTCCCTTCTTTTCCTGTATTTGTTCTCAGCTAGTTAGCAATGGCTCCCTGAGTGCAGGCTGCACGGCTGTTTCAGACTTTACCTCTTTGTAGTAATAAACCTTAAGTGTCTTTATTCTTTCAACTACCAATCTAGCAGTCCATTTATTTCTGCACTCCGCTGCAATATCTATCTATCTATCTATCTATCTATCTATCTATCTATCTATCTATCTATCTATCTATCTATCTATCTATCTATCTATCTATCTATCTATCTACACACACATAAACACACACACACAAACTCCAACAGCTGGGAGGTCTTGCACAGCAACCCTCTTCCCACAAAGAACTGACTTTTTGCAATAAGGAAAGTGACGGAGGAATGCACTGGGAAGTGTTGCTTTGATGCAGCAGCATCTAACCTCCCTTGCAAATAAATCAGAATGAATGCTCCATAAATAGATCACCTGGAAGCAGAGCTTGGAAAAGTTACTTTTTAGAACTACAACTCCCATCAGCCCCAGCCAGCATGGCCACTGAATTGGGTTGATGGGAGTTGTAGTTCAAAAAAGGAACTTTTCCAAGCTCTGCCTGGAAGCACCCTTAGGGAAGTGTGCGCTTGCTTGGAGAGAGTAGCTGAAAGACTGAAGAGTGTCTGTCAGTATTTTCAACTGCATACTCAGAAATTTAGGTTTGTGCTATGGAAGCGGATTAAAGCAATCAGTTGCCTTAAAGCAATCGGTTGCCCTAGCAGAACAAATCCACTTTAAAAAATAAATGGGCTTTTTGGGGTTAGGAAAAGTGATGCATTAAAAAGGGTTGAATGAATGATTAACAGGAAGATGTGTAAACACCCTGCAAGTAAATCTGGGTCAATGTAGGATGGATGCTAATTGTCATATAACCTCCCCACAAAGAAATCAAGGTGATTGCTCAGTGAATATTTGATATAATCTAACCTCCACATAAGCTTTGAGCAAGAAAATCAGGATTAACGTTCAATGAATAGGTTGTCTGGAGGGTTTTTGGGAAGCAGATTAATGCCAGCAGAGAGAGAGAGAGAGAGAGAGAGAGAGAGAGAGGTATGTCAATGAGATAACACTAACTCCCCTGGAGGTCACTGGCAGAAAGGTAGAAAGGTCCACTGGTGCACATCTGGTGATGTTCCTCCTTGCACTGCCAGCACCTAAGGTGTCACAATTGATTGCATATTTACAGATGTTTCTTAAGAAACATTGTCATCCTGTAGAGGAGAGTATGATATGCCACTTCCAAAGCCCCATTGCTTCCCTGACACACCCACAGAATTAATGAGACTCTAGCCCAACCCTTGGGCTGCAGCAGGCAATTCCTTTCCATTGGCTGCAATCGATTGGAGAAAGAGAAATCCCCCCCCATCCCATGTCTTCTGACATGGCCACAGTGAACAGACAGGGCTATGGAGAAGTGATAGTTCTGTCAGCAGTTCTCTTGCCTTGCCCCACTATCAGTGATCCCTCCAGCTGCTGTAAATTGCGGTGGATTCTAGGTCAAAATCCAGAGTGTGGTGTTGCACTTTAAAAATCCATGAAGTTCTAGGCATGGCAGCCAGGGCCAGCACCATGCATGACTGGGCCCTTGGGCACTAGCCTGCCCCGGACCCACGGCACCCACCTGCATGCACCACTTACCTCTCCTGCTGTGGTGAATGCTGGGTGTGCTGCACGCGCATGCCTGCCATCAACCAAGATGGTGGCGGGGGCTATCCTAAGGGGCTGATGCCTCAGCTGCTGTCAACCAAGATGGTAGCAGGGGCATCAGACCCTTAGGGAAGCCTCAACTGCCATCTTGGTTGATGGCAGGTATGCATGCGCAGCTTGCACAGCATCCACCGCAACAGGAGAGGTAGGTGGGGCTTGCAGGCAGGCGTTGCAGGCCTGCGTGGCTGTGTGTGTGGGCCTGGGAACTCCCGCTCTGTGATCCACGGCAGGGACAGGAGCCGACGCTGCTGTGGATCACGGAACAGGAGTGCTACCCTCCCACCCTAAGGAGGGGCCCTTCAGTGGCCCTCAGCCAGGGCCCAACCTGGCTGCCCTCTGGTGCTGGCCCTGATGGCAGCTATGAGTTCTTCTCCCCATTCCTTGCCCATTCCTTTGGCCTCTCCTGCTGTACAGTGGTGGTTGGTGCCCACTGGAAATGGTAAAGCAGAAGGCAGGGAGACCCACAGTAGGTGGAGCCAGAGCCAATGACAGGCACAGCAAACTAATTCTGGCTTTGTCTCCATCCTCCACCATGTTGAGTTGTGCAAGAGCAACACTCAGGTAGTGCCATCCCCTGAACTGCTTGTAAATAAGAAGGCAGGCTGGTGCCATACCAGGCAGGACTCCAGTTTCTGTGCTGCAGAAATTTAGCAGATACAGCTTTTACCATCACTTATGTCCTCCATGGCGCAGGGTGGTAAGCAGCGGTAATGCAGCCGAAGCTCTGCTCATGGCCGGAGTTCGATTCCAACGGAAGGAGGAAGTCGAATCTCTGGTAAAAGGGGTCGAGGTCCACTCAGCCTTCCATCCATCCATGGTTGGTAAAATAAGTACCCGGCATATGCTGGGGGGTAAAGAAAGGCCGGGGAAGGAACTGGCAATCCCACCCCATATATATGGTCTTCCTATTAAACATCGTAAGACGTCACCCTAAGAGTTGGAAACGACTCTCACTACAAGTGCGGGGACACCTTTACCTTTTAATGTCTATATTAGGATAAAATTGATCTGCTACCTTTCTGCCTAAAACATATGAAAGCAGAACAAGAGCAACAATGGTGGCAAGTTAATTTCAAGCTGCATCTCTTTATCCCCATATTTCCTTCAGCAGTAGCATCATTCACTTCTGCATGGTGTATAAGTTTCCTTCTGAGGGGAATTGAAACTGTTGGTGTTCATCTCTGCTTTGCACCATAATGAAAAGAAGTTACTTCATATCTAAGGGGAACAACATTATTTCTTTTTACCAGCCCTCTTCCAATCTTCTGAACCTGTGTACATTGCAACAACCTTTGCCAACCTGATGCCCTCCAGCTGTTTTGGACTACAACTCCCATCATGCTGGCCCTGCTGGCTGGGGCTGATGAAAGTTGTAGTCCAAAACAACTAGAGAGCACCAAGGTGGCAAATACTACATTAGAAGGCAGTTATGCATATATCTTTGCCGTGAAAACTTTCACTTGCTGAATTCTGCAGATCAAACCTGTTGAAGGCAATAGCAGTCTAAGCTGTTTTCTCTGCTAAACTGGCACCTCTACCCAGGACCGCAGAACTTGAAAAAGGCACTCCCCAAAAGGGCACTGGAACAATTGCATACTGTTCCAGAACTGTTCACACTATGTCCTTGGAACACCTTCTGGCAATAATTTGCAACCCAATAACTAGTGTAAACGCAGCAACAATGGGGAACAGCCCTTGCTAAGCTAGCTGTGAACAGTAAGTGAGGGTGTACCCTCATCTTAATAAGTAGGCATGCAATCTTGAATATATGACAAAAGAGCTGTTTTCAAAATTGTAGGCTGCAATCCTATGCATGCTGATGTGGAATTAAATCCCACTGAACTTCTGAGTTGACTGGCACAGGTCATGGCAGTGATGCAGGAAATAAGGATTGTGATTCCTGTGCATATTTATCTTTATTTTATTTATTTATTTATTATTTGATTTATATCCCACCCTTCCTCCCAGCAGGAGCCCACCAACATATACAACCTATACATATATCCTCCACCAACATATACAAATTAAAATAGGATATGCATGATACATCCCAGTTCTCATCTCAAAGCTTATTGCTGAAGCCTTGCCCCACCCCACCCACCCATCCATCCACGGTATTAGACATTACTGAAAGATCTGCTGCATTGCTAAATTTCTGAAATGGCTTGCCCTGCACTGTTTTGAAATCCATTAATGTGTTCTTGGAGTCAAAGATAGGGAAGGAAAAACAGAATTGTCCTACAATCCCTTTATCAGCCATTCAGAATGAGATTCACCAGGATGTGTAATGGAAGGCTGTGCTTTATCGGGTGCCATCATGCTCATGTATGTGCATTTACATGCATGTGCAACCAGCACCACCAATCAGGAGATTAACCAAGCAATCCAAACCCTTTTTGCTCTGGGCTGGGCGTTTTGGACTGGGCGGTGGTCAGTTGGTGCCAATTGGGACTAGTGGAAGGCAGGGAAGCCAACAGTAGACAGAGCCAGAGACGACAGCCAAAGCCACCCAGTAAAGCACAGCCTTACATTACACATCCTCGTGAGTCTCATTCTGAATAGCTGGTAAAGAGATTGTGGGACAATTATGTTTTTCCTTGCCTATCTTTGACTCCAAGAACACATTGATGGGTTTCAAAACAGTGCAGGGCAAGGCATTTCAGAAATTCAGCGAGTGCAGCAGACCTTTTTTTATCCCATCCGATCCTCCTTCCCCACTGAACAAGGCCAATGCTGAAACTAAGGAGGACAAGGAAGCTGACTGCCAGTGCTGCCACCCCCTGGACTAGTTGCAAGTAAGAGGCATCCGGGCAGGCAGGCAGACTGATGTGCAGCTCCTCCTTCTGACTGCAACATGGGAGGGTGAAATGCCAGAGGGATCCTTGCCAGCTGCAGCCAGTAGAAAGCCCCCAAACAGGACCCCCCCATGTGTTCACTTTGAAAACTGGGGGAGGGGGAGGAAGAATGCCACAACTGAAGGCATGGAAGAGCAATCCTGCCACGTCCCTTTTCTTTAAAATGTAAATGTACTGCCTCCAAGTCGATTCTGACTTATGGCTACCCTATTAATAGAGTTTCCATGAGGCTGAGAGGCAGTGACTGGCCCAAGGTCACCCAGGGAACTTCATGGCTATGTGGGGATTCGAACCCTGGTTTCCCAGGTTGTAGTCTAATGCAGCCTAATGAAGTGCTTAGTGTGCTAAACTTTTGTGGTGTGGTTAAGGGCAGTAAATGGGCAATTCAATAGAGGAAAAGGCATTTCTTACAAAACAAGAGAAATCTAGTGCACCCAAACTGTTTGAACAAACTGGACAAACTGGATGTTTAAGCTAACAGCTATCAAAACTGCTTATATGTGTTTTGCAGAAACGCCCAGGAGAGATTGTTACCTCCGTTCATTCACTCTCCTTTTTTTCTGCCAGTTATCCAATAACATGCTGGGTAATGAATGTGTTCCAGAGGGTGTAGTGCTCACTGCATAATCTTGCATTCAGAAAGCAAAGCAAAACAACACAAAACCCACATTTTTCTTCTCCCACAGGTTCACGTCTCCTCTTCCCCAACTTCCCCACAAAAATGGATAAAATAAAATACTTTTGGTGTTTGTCCTGAAGTGTAAATGTCTCCAGTATACTGGAGAAGCTTGATAAACTGTGATTTAAAACCAGTATCTGTTGATCAAAGAGATAAACTGTCTCCAGTCTGTCTGCTAACTTTTCTTAAGTCCTTCTACACCTACAATTATTTTCTCTCTCTCTCTCTCTTTTTCTAATCTGTGCACATGAGTTAATAGGAGAGTCAAGTTTTAGCATTTTTAGTATGCACGTGGGTTTTTTGTTTTGTTTTTGTCTGACTTTGGACTACAGCCTTGGGAGAGATGGCTGTTCTGCTATTTGATTTTTTTTTTTTTACAACAGCTGGAGAAATGCATAGAGGGGTAATCCAGAACAAAAGGCAATTGCTTTGAAGTTCCAGCAGTGCTATAAAATCTGCAGCTTCTTGCTCAAAAGGAAGGGGGGAGTAGCTGGTGACTATTGATTTAGGAAGGAACGAAGGACACTGCCTTACACATAGTCAGACCACTAGTCCATCTAGTTTGGGCAGGGGGTTGGAGGTGTATTCTGCAACATGTCATTGATGCAATAATAGTGGTGGATTTATATTACTACTCCTACTCTACTACTCTTACTACTTCCTCCCAAAGCAGCCCGGGTGGCAAACAAGATTTAAAACAAAATAAAAAAATCTTAAAAACAATTCCAGTACAGATGCTGACTGGACCTTCCACACATCATTTCATTTCATTACCTGTTCTGTGATGCTTCCTTTACATTACTGCATTAATGCAGAGGACAGTGTCGCTTCAAAACGCAGCCAGAAAAAACATTCTGGCAGTTCTGTCCGCTCAGCACTCACCATCTGAGTGTGTTATTAGAGGGAGCAATAATGTTAAGGGAAGACACTTAACTTGAGTTTTGGTAGGGGAAACCTTCTGGAGTGTTCACACAGTCTTAAATGTATGGGCATCTTTTGTTTCAAGAGACAGAACTCCCCTTTTGGAATGTAGGTATGGTATGGTCATTGGAACTATACCGAGGTTCTAAATCTGTGTAGAACAAATGCATGTCTGGGGAGGAGCTTCACACTCAATACTTCTGATGTTCAAAGAAACACACATAGAAACCTGCAGTTACTGATCCGCACCTGCAAAATATGTGCTCATTTACACAGACAGAAACCGTATAGCTACAGGGCAGGGCAGTGTGAATCGTCTTTCTTTCTTTCTTTCTTTCTTTCTTTCTTTCTTTCTTTCTTTCTTTCTTTCTTTCTTTCTTTCTTTCTTTCGTTCTTTCTTTCTTTCTTTCTTTCTCAGTGGAGGCTGGTCTATTAGGGTAACTGGGGCACTGCCACACCAACCTCAGTCTGCCCTCAGCCAGCCCCCACCTGCCTGCCTTCTTACTTGCATCTGTCAGCTTCTTCTTCCTTAGTTCCAGTGTTACCAGTGTAGAACTCATCAGGGCAGAGGATGGAGACAAAATAGAATCAGTTGGCCTTGCCTGTCATTGGATCAGGCTCCATCCAGTGTGTCGCCTACCAGTTCCAATAGGCAACAGCTACCATCTTTCTTTCCTTCAATCCCAGACATGACAGTAGTGTAAAAATTATGCATGGCATGAAGAAAGCGGATAGAGAAAAGTTTTTCTCCCCATAACACCAGGACTCGGTGACATCCAAGGAAGCTGAATGTTGGAAGATTCAGGACAAACAAAATAAAGTACTTCTTCACACAACACATAGTTTAACTATGGAATTTGCTCCCACAGGAAGTAGTGATGACCACCAACTTGGATGGCTTTAAAGGAGGATTAGACAAATGCATGGAGGAGAAGGCTATCAGTGGCTACGAACTCTGGTAGCTATGCTCTATCTCAGGGGTGGGGGAACTTTGACCCTCCATATGTTACTGAACCACAGCTCCCATCATTCTTGGCCATTGGCCATGCTTGCTAGAGCTGATGGGAGCTGTAGTTCAGCAACATCAGGAGGACCAACAGTACCCCACCCCTGTTCTGCCTCTACTTTCAGAGGCAGTATGCTTCTGAATACCAGTTGCTGGAAACTGCAGGAGGGGAGAGTGCTCTTGGGCTCAAGTCTTGCTAGCGAGCTTCCCCAAGGCATCTGGTTGGCCACTGTGAGAACAGGATGATGGATTAGATGGGCCACTGGCCTGACACAGCACACTCTTCTTATGTTCGAGATACAGGTGATAAACATTAAATAAAAGTGTGCAATCCTGCCCCCTCATTCCCCTGTAAACTCCATGTTCAAAACTGCTTGGCTCTCTTCCCAACACCATGTTGTCCCTTGGCCTTGCCTCAGGGTCTTGACCTGCCTAGTTGCGATCTAGTCCAGCCCCCGCCCACATATCCATACCTTTAAGAGCAACCTGATTTGCTTTAAATAGAAGGTGTGGAAACAAACTGGGAGCCTACAGAGATTAAGCAGTTGTGGAGTCATGTGATCTAAACCATAGTGAGACTCCTGGCCACAGCATTCTGCACCAGATGCAGTTTCCATGCATTTTTCAGAGACAGCTCCACAAAAAGCAAATTGCAATAATAGATTCCATTTAGATCTCAGGCTTTGTCGAACAGAATCTCAGGTTGTGTCATGCAGACATGAATGATTCTGTCATAATTTTTGATTTAGTAAAATTATATCCATGCACTTTTTGTCCATCAATATCAAATCAATAATCAATATCAAATCAAAGTGAGCTCAGACTGCACAGGACAACCTGCTGCACCAACATTTTTCACCTCCCCCTCTGTCATGAGGGGGTTCAGCCAAACCTGCTAATTCATGAAAAACATGGTCAGGCAGATGAGAAGCTAGTCCTATGCCACTGAGACACCCATTGGCTGTGCATTTACCAACAGGTGTGATGCTCATGATGGGTGGGGGTTAGGGATGGAAAGATGTGTTAATTTCTGTTCTCTCAGTTTCTCACTTATCTAATGTTGAATTCTGTCCTCTACATTTCTGCAGCAATCTGCATTTTTTTTAAAAAAAATCCTCATGAAAATCTTTAACATTTTAATGCAAATTTCTCCAAATAAACACATTTTTGTAGGCAGTTTTGAGAAAGGTACACATTTTTGCAAGCCATGTCTCATCATATCATGCCTTTTTGCATGTTATTTTCACTCATATATTCATTTTTATGCACACTTTCCCCGTATATATTCATTTTTGTAAATATTGTTTAGTTGGCGAACTGCATCCCATAATTCTAATACATGTGAATTTTGAAGGATGGCTGTGTTTCGGTTCTCATATTGTTTCAGAAAGTGTGAATTTTATAAATTCTGCTTGAAATGCAAACGGAATCAAAATCCTCACCCATTCCTAGTGGGGGTAACCCTCCATTACTGTATGCTTTTAACATGTAAGAAGGTTTATCTGAACTCCCTTATGGCTGAGGAACTGTAAATTGTAAGTATTCACTTGAAAATATTGTCAAGCAGTCTGCAATCACATGCAAACTTATCCATAAAAACTATTAAATTCAGTGGCAATTACCTCTGCATACACATGTATGGGATCAGGCTTCCTTGCTTCTGGCTTTCTCACAGGCCAGCAGAAATGTCAACATTATCCCCTTATCTTTTCAGAAAGGAACAGGCAGGGAGTTCTTTTATGTACTGAATCTGAATTTCCATTTTACTAACTTCAAGACTTCAAGTTAGAAATTTCCATTTCTAACTTCAAGAAAGCTTTGTTTTGTTTTGTGACTGCTTATAAGCTTCACATTCCTATGTAGAAAGATGTTGTTTCTTTATCTTGGTTGTCTTTTTTATTATTATTAAAAAGATGAGGGTTGCTATCATTTTGTTCAGTGCTAGACTGACGCAGCCAGGAACGACCACAACGAACCGTCAGCGTAACTGCACAGAGATTAAAAAGATCGCAGTGTTCATTTCAGCGTACACTGCATCTAAAACTACAGGAAGTATCTTCTGTCTGTGCTCATGCTTTTTGATCTACCAGCTCCAAAACCGCACCATTGACTTGCACAAACAAGGTGCATTTGAAAGCTCTCACCTTGCAGGCAACGTTTGTGCCGTTTATTTTACCGAACATTGTTCATGAACTTTGAAGTTCCAGTTCACACATTACGCGTAAGAACAATGGATGGAAGCACAAGCCATACATTTTGGCTGCTTTTACACATGGGGCTGATTGCGTTAGTTGAACGGAATAAAAAGGTAACGCTTTTGTCCCGATTTCTAAAATCCCTTTCACGCTGCAGTACCTTTTGCATTAAGGAACAGCAGCATTTTTAGCTGATATACCGGTATTTTGCACAACTGTCTTTCACACAGCTTGTTTTAATACACATGTGCGCTGTTCCCCCCTGCGTAGGAAGTCTAATTTCTCATCCCATTGCCATGCAAGCCCTCTCTCTTTAGGATCTGACTTTTAAAATTATTTTAGTGGTATCGACACAGGGGTGTGTGGAAAATCCTGCTGCTATCTGCACCGATGCCAGAATACTGGTAAAATTTTCATCAGGCAACCCCCCCCCCCCGTTACTAAAGGGTGGGAATGCATTGCATGCTGGGATGTCTGTCATATGAGCGGCTGCAGCTAGCAAAAAACTCCTGTGATTTTCCAGGTTCCCAGCCTTGCTAACAGATTATTTCTGATATTATTTATCAAGGAAATTTGTGCTGAATTGCACTACGTTCCACTAGAATTCCAGAGCTAGCCTGTACGTTTGAAAGATCAAATATAATGTGCAAATTACCAGGTAAGAAATCATCAGAATAACGGAATACAGTGCAGTGTGAAAGCAGCCTATATCTGTGGAGGAGGATTATAAATTGAAATGTCAGTTTTGCATTTGGGCTTACTCTTAGTGTTGAGGAAGGCAGAGAGTCTATCCTTTTCCTTTCGATATAGCAGCAGTGGCGCACAGGGTTCTATGTGTGTAACACTGGTGCAGTTAGATAATTATAGACTCTGGACTTGGGTGGTAGTCAAATAAGCCCTGTTCAGAGTAGACCCACTTAAAGGAAAGAACCTAAGTTACTCATGTCAATTAACTTCAATGGGTCTACTCTTAGTATGGCTAACACTGAATATCACCCAATGATCTTATGGAGCCTCTTCTCTTTAGATCAGTAATAGAGAATCTTTGGCCCTCCAGATGTTGCTGAACTACAGTTCCCATCAAGCATGGCCAATGACCAGGAATCCTAGGACTTGTAATTCAACAACATCTGGAGAGCCAAAGGTTTCCCTCATCTGCTTTAGATGGTAAGGGGCATATTTTACTTAATTCAAAATATGGTAAGCCAGCCCTCCTGCATTTGGGGCCCTTCCTGTCCAGTCTTCTGAGTAGGGCCCTTGGATTCTGCCCTCATATCATGTCCTGATGGCACCACTATCTGCTGCACCAACATCCCTGCAGATACCCATAGAATCAGGGCACCAAGGGATATTTTGATTGGGAGGGGAGCATTAATTTATTCTTTCATTACACTAATATTTCTAAAATTGGTATTGATCTTTAAGGCATCTTAGATGCAAATCAGAAGTATATTTGTAGTTTTCAAGCTTAACTATTACACCAAGTGAACTCACTGGAATAATCCCCTTGAACTCAACCAGGGCTTATGCCTTTGTGTGAAGTTAGTCAAGTGTCATTATCTGCTGTTTAAGAGCTCCCCCCTTTAATTAGACTATGCATTCAAGGGCTAATTACATCCATGAGCCCCCCCCATTTTTATTTTTATTTTAAAAAACGAACACAAATATTTTAAAGCACTCAGTTAACTAGAAGTGAATTTGTAAAGATGACACCAAACTTTTTATTTACTAGATCAATAAAAGGCCTTTACCTACTTCCAAGTTTTATTCACTTCCAACTATTTTTAGTCATTTGCAGTGCAATCCTAAGCATGTTTGAAAAATGGAAATGGACTGCCTTCAGGTCGATTCCGACTTATAGCAACCCTACAAATAGGGTTTTCATGGTAAGCGGTATTCAGAGGGGGTTTGCCATTGCCTTCCTCTGAGGCTGAGAGGCAGTGACTGGCCCAAGGTCACCCAGTGAGTAAATTTAGGACTGCAATCTTAGAACATCATGCAGATATAGTTAAGCATTGATTTCAATGGAGAGAGCTATGTATGGTTGTAATACATCCATTGACTTCAATGGCAATCAAAAGTAAATTCTTTCTGCTGGCGGAAGCATCCTCTGAATGGAGTCCTGCTCAGAGGATTCTCCTGCTGGGGGAGGCATATTTTGCCACTTAGAGGGTTGCATCCAGATCAGTAAGGGAGCTGGTGCTGGGGACTGCAGGGAGATGTGAATTTGGCAAATCATCCCTCTCCTTCAGCAGGATTCCTCCATGGGACCAAAAATCTTCTGGGGATGGAACGATCTGGATCCAACCCTTTGTCTTGATTATGCCCTTACTGGATATAATGGTGACGACGATTAAGTTTATTTATTTCATTTATGAACTGCTTCCCATGAAGCATCTCAAGTGATTTCACAATATATAAATCAATTGCTTATATACAAACAATTAAAACAAATATATAGCATGAATGCTTTCACTTCTCCCCACCTGCTTGCCACTTGCCAAGCGAGTAGCCTTGGCAAGTGAGTGAGCAGGTGGCCTAGGCATGATGGCAGCAGCCTGAATGGAGGGGTGTGGCACGCCAGTGTGCGGCCTAGGTAACAGTGTTTGTCTGGGGCAGTGTGGGACAGCAGCAGAGCAGGGCAGTGGAACAGATGAGGCAAGCAGGTTGGCAAAGGGAGGGGGTTGTCTGGGGGCTGGCGGGAGGAGTGGGGAGCAAGCAGGAGATAGACGCCCCCAGCATATATATCTAAATGTATGCCTCAATGTGTCATCCTGCAGTTCACTTGGCCACAGACAGATCGTGCTATGAACTACAGCATAATGACCTGGCGTCCTGTGGCAGAAAGCAAGCAAATGAGTGGGTGGAGAGCCAGAGAGCAAGCAGACAGTGGCCTCAGTGAGCAGGGGACATGCCAGGGCAGCTCCTGGAGGCCATGGCATCACTGCTGCGAGAGGCCTCCCTTTCCTCCAGGCTGGGGGTGGGAGGGGGAAGGAGGGAAGGAGAGCGGGCGAGGAGGTGACACCGAGAAGAGAATGGGAGACTGAGTGAGCGAGTGGCTGGAGAGTGGGAGAATGAGCGAGCAAGTGGGCAGTGGAAGCACTGAACCAAAAGGCTGGGGCAAGTCTTCAGCAAGTGTGTTGCTTTGCTGCTGCCTCCCCCCCCACCTCCCTCACCAACGGAGAATGTCGGGGGGGGCAGTGTCTTGGTGACCTGGGGAGAGGGAAAGGAGCCTTGCCGACCTGGGGGAGGGCAATCTGGGTTTGGCAGTCACATGAAATCAGAATCTATTATGCTGAAGAAAAAAAGAGTAAAGAAACACAAAATCAGGGTGCTACCTTTGTTTCTTATAGTTAAAATGAGACAGTCTCCTGCCTTTTGAGTCTGTGTGCTTGATCTTCATATCTCTTTGCACTCAAAATTCCCAGAATGCACAGGTGAAAAATGAGAAGCTGTGCTTTTCATGCTTTCATTAACCTACAAGTGTTTTGACCTTTCATTAAAATGTCAGCCTCAAGCTGTTAGTATGACATCGTTTTATCTTTACAAAAAATTACCAAATTATTAAACATCCATCCATATGGGACATAGTCCGCCATACTTCACTGAAATACAATCTAGAAACAATTGTGCCATGGATAACAACGCACAGTAGAAGGATTTGGGTGTTACAATCAAGTCAATGCAGGGCAGCCTATTCCTTAAAATTGTATTGAAAAGCACTTATATAATTCATTAATGGACAAAAAAAACCTGCGGTTTAAGAACGTACCTATAGCTAACAGATCTTTCTATCAAACTTTAAAAAGCAGGGAAATTGGACAGCTATAGCGAATGCACCAGGGGAGCAGGAGACCTGACCTCCCCTCTGAGATATTGTACTGCCCTACACATTTGGCAAAATGCAAACACAATTTGGGTTGGTCTTTCACAGTTCAATCCAATTCCTATGTAGCTTGGAAGAATTTGCTAACGTGCCTCTGAGCATATGATGAGTGGTGGCAACCTGCCATCTCCAAAGATGGAGAATTACATTTTTGTATGTTTGTTGATGTTCTTTTTACTTTGGTGTACTTCACATATTCACAGAAACACAAGCGAAAGAAAATAATTTACAATTATAAATTTTACTTAAATTGCAAAGTAAATCAAACATATTTAAAGTGACTATCTATACTACATCAACTTTCTTAATATTGTTGCTTCCTCCTTGCTAAAACAAGATCAGTACAGCACATGTCTTGTTTCTGTTATTTGGGCTGATCCAGGTTTTGTCACCACTCACCATATGCTCAGAGGCACATGTTACTAAATTCTTCCAAGCTACATAGGAAGTGGATTGGACTGTGAAAGACAAACCCAAATTGTGTTTGCATTTCGACCAATTTGTAGGGCAGTCCAATATCTCAGAGAGGAGGTCAGGTCTCCTGCTCCCCTGGTGCATTCACTATAGCTACCCAATTTCCCTGCTTTTTAAAGTTTGATAGATATAGCTGTTGGCTATAGGTACATTCTTAAACCGCAGGGTTTTTTTGCCTAATAGTGAATTTCTCTGCTTTTTAATCTGGGAGGTAAGAAATGGGATTCTGGGCAAGTCTGCTGAGAATGGATTGATCGTTTGCATGCTTATTGAGTTCAATGGGATTTACTCCCATGCAATCATGCGTAGGATAGGTGAAACTGACCACAGGGGGAAGGGGAGGGGAGGAAGAAGAAGGGCAGGGGTAGGGGAGGAAGGGCAGAGTGGAGGAGGGGGATGGGAGCAGGCAGGAGGGGGAACAGGAGGGCAGGTTTTATCATTTGGATGTTTATTGAGTTGAAAAGCTCCACTGGATGGCTCCTTAAGGATGGTGGAAGAGGTGGGCCTTCTTTACTGCCCTCACCATCACACAGTAGGCCTGATTATGATGTTTTACTCATGCCTGATTAGCCTCACAGCACGTTTTCCCTACTTGCGCTCTAGCCATAGTCCAGCCTCTTTCATTGCCCTTAGCTCACTGGTGTACCAAGGTGCAGACCTGGCTCCACAATGCAGGAGAGAGCACTCGTATCAAGAGCCTGACGTGCCTTACTGTTCCACAGCGTGACAAGGGCTTCAACAGGGTCACTTGCTCTATCTACTGGGAACTACCCAGGGCATTCAGGAATCCAGTGGACTCCATTAGTCTCCAGGGGCGGAGTATCTTAATCTGTCCACCACCCCTGCAGGGAAGAATCGGAGCCATAAGTCTAACCTTCACCAGAAAGTGGTCTGACCATGACAATGGGGTGACATCCACCCCCCCATCTCCAGACCACCCTTCCTTCATCTGGAGCAAAACCAAGTCGAGGGTGTGTTCTGCCCTATGCATCAGGCCGATGACAACTTGAGGCAGTTCCATGGTCATCATGGAGCCATGAAGTCCTGAGCTGGTACACTAGACATAGACTCAGCATGGACATTGAAATCACCCAGGACCATCGTTCTGGGCTCCTCCAATACCACAGGCAAGATGGCCTCCGCCAGTCATCTGGAGATTTGGAGCAAGGTGTCAGCAGTACGCTGATGATACCCAGCTATATTTCTCTGTAACATCTGAATTGGAAGAGGCCGTGCAAGCCCTGGACTGCTGCCTGGACTTGGTGGTGGGCTGGATGAGGGCTAATAAACTGAGTCTGAATCCTAGCAAAACGGAGGTGCTGTGGGTTGGTGGTTCTCCAGTTCGGATAATTGGTCAGTTTCCTGCTTTGGATAGGATCATACTCCCTCTGAAAGAGCAGGTCCGTAGTCTGGGGGTGCTCTTAGATCCATCTTTGTCGCTAGAGGCCCAGGTGACCTCAATGGCTAGGAGTGCCTTTTACCAGCTTCAGCTGGTACGACAGCTGCAGCCGTTTCTGGACCGGGTTAGCCTGACCACTGTTGTCCACACACTGGTAATCTCCAGCCTGGATTACTGTAATGCGCTCTATGTGGGGTCGCCCTTGAGGTTGGTCCGGAAGCTGCAGCTGGTGCAAAATGCAGCAGCAAGACTGCTCACTGGGGCAGGATATCATTTCACCCTGCTGCTGCAAGAATTGCACTGGCTGCCCATTTGCTAGCGGGCCAAGTTCAAGGTTCTAGTTTTGGTGTACAACACCCTATACAGCTTGGGACTAGGATACCTGAAAGACCGTCTTATCCCTTATACAGTAGGGCTCCACTTTCCGGTGTTCCACTGATGCGGCGGCTTTCAATCAGGGGAAATTCCCCGTTTTAAAGCAGATTTTGCCGTTTTGCGGCATTTTCACGTCATTTTCACATGATGCGACCCATTAAAGTCAATGGGTTCTGCTTTACGGCGATTTCCGCTTTATGGCGGGGGCCTGGTCCCTAACCCGCCGTATAAGCGGGGCCCTACTGTATACCCAGTTTATCACTGTGCTCTGCAGGTGAGGGCCTCCTACAGATATCATCTTATCAGGAGGTCTGTTCTGCACAACATAGGAAACAGACCTTTAGTGTGGCGGCACCTACCCTGTGGAACTCCCTACCATTAAATATTAGACAGGTGTCATCTCTGTTATCTTTTTGGCGCCTATTGAAGACCTTCCTCTTTCAACAAGCCTTTTAAGTTGAGACCTTATCCCAGTCTGTTTCTGTGGTGGAATTGCTTTTTAATATGCTTTTAAACCTTTTTTTTTTTAAAAAAAACAACATTTTTTAACCTTTAAAAAAATGTCTTCAAAGCTTTTTAAAAAAATGTTTTTAAATTTGTTTTGCTTTAATGTATTTTAATGTCTGTTTTTACGATGTTTTAAGGTGTTTTTAGTGCTTTTGTTTGCTGCCCTGGGCTCCTGCTGGAGGAAGGGTGGGATATAAATCAAATAATAAATAAATAAATACTTGATATGAACCCAACAAAAGCCCACCAACAAAACCTACTTGAACCAATTATCCCAGTAGGCCTCTGTGAGAATTGGGAACAGTCAGACTCACTCAATATTTTTCACACAGGGCACATACCCCTCCCGTCTCACACCCAGGGAGGGCCAGCCTTCTGCCAGTTACAGACTCTCACTCTGAAGGCATCTGGCAACTTTCTCCTATCATTAGTTCACTGTACAGGCTCTCACGTTGTGCAGGAACTACACATGAGCCATATGCCCTCCCCACTACCAATCTCCCCCAGATTGGTTAGGAAAAAAGACAGAAAGAAATAGAAGAGGCTAGCGCCCTCACCCTCGGGACTCGCTAAGAGGCTCCCCAAGGGCAGCTGGGCGTATATGCCTCCTGACCCAGCCAGGAGCTGATGCAAGAGGTTGCAAGATTAACTGCAGCCTCTCTCTGGAGCCAGGGTCAGGCAGGCGGCCCCAGTCCTTGCAGCACTTACCAGGGATGTCAGCTGTCTCAAAAGACAGCAACCCAGAGGAGTAAGCAGCAAGCACCCAGATGCTCAGAGACTCACTCCTAGGGCAGGACTTCTTCAGTCCCCCTAGTGCTGCAAGCTGTGCCCCAGCTGAGTTCAATGAGACCTATTCCTGTGCAATCATGCTTAAGATAGGTAAAACTGACCATGGGGGGAAGGGGGGGAGGCAGTGGCTAAGGAAGGGTGAAAGGTGAAGAGGGAGGGGATAGGAGGAAGGATGAGGGGAGGGCAGGTTTGATCATTTGCATGCTTTTTGAGTTCAATGGAATTTACTCCGGTGCAATCATTTTAGGATAGGTTAAACTGACCTGGGGGAGGGGCAGGGAGAGGAGGGGGGCAGGGAGGGGAGAAGATTGAGTGGGTAGGCACTGGGCAGAGGGGAAGCCCCTTTCCTTTCCAAAAGGAAAACATTGTGAACAGTATCATTTTTCAGGGTTTCCCTCACCTTTTTATTCTACGGCAGGCATGTGTAGTCTCCCACCCAAATTTAAACCAAAGCTGTCCCTGGCCACATCCACGCCAGACCTTTATTTCACTTTGGACAGTCATGGCTTCTCCCAAAGAATCCTGGGAAGTGAAGTTAGTGAAGGTGTTGAGACTTGCTAGGAGATGCCCTGTTTCCCACACAGAGCTTCAATCAGAGCGGCTGACTGTTAAACCACTCTGTCCACTGAAGCTTTGTAAGGGGAATAGGAGTCTCCTCTCAGCACCCTTCACAAACTACACTTCCCAGGATTCTTTGGGGGAAACCATGACTGTCTAAAGTGAAATCAAAGTCTGGTGTGGGTGTGGCTCCTTGATTAGCCAAGCCAAGCAGCTGTGAGTCTGGCTGTTAGAACACTGACAGTTGGTTCTTACTGAGCATGCCCGGGATTATGATTGACTTCAATGCTAAATTTCTTAAAAATCATCCAGGCATTTTTTTTAACTTTTAAACTGCAGAAGATGAAGTTCAGAGTATGGGGCAAGGTCAGTAATAGGATTACAGGTACTCTGTTAACATGGCTGAGTTTTAGTTAATCTCAACAAATTATGAGAACTCTGACAGAAGAAAGTCCAACAGGGGTCCAGTTTCTCTCTCTCTCTTTTTACACTTTGACCTCTTTATTCTCTCTGACTGTTTTGTGTATTACCATGAAAACTTAGTGTTGTTAAGCAAGCGTTTCTCAGTTCAGAACTATAAATTTTGTAAGGTTTTGTTTTGAGTTTATGGGAAGCATCAGAATGTCATGGAGGTTACTTTCAATTTAACATTGCGGAATGCAAAAAATCCATGCTGGCTATAGTATACGGCCACTTGTGAGCAGCGTACATGGGGTGGTATTCATCTAAAAAATTGTGCCAGGATTAGCACAAGGATCAGTAGTAGTGCAATGGGACTTCTTCCCTCCCCCCACCATACTCACCCCCTGTGCACCCCTGAAGTCTGCTCCGGAGGGTTGGGGGAAGCCCCAGAACAGGTTTAGAGGGTGCTCAGGGGAGGAGAGAGGGAGAACATTCCATTGCGCAAGGAGAAATTCTTGTGCTGACTGAATCAGTGACTTAGCACTATGTTGAATAAAACCCACAGTTTTCTAAATTGTCACAAGTTTGTAATTTTGGACTCCACAGCAACTTAATAGGAAGGAATTGGCTAGTTCTGACAGATGCTACTGGTGTAATGTTGATAATACCTCTTTGAGACATAGATTGTGGGCAAGTCCTGTGGCATCTTCTTTCTGGCAGAAATTATTATTTGTATTAACTTAGGTTTGGAAAAATCCTTGATATTTGTGGATGTTCACAAACTCTTCAGCTATACTGCTGTAGTATGTAGAGGTGGACTAACAGATGGGCAATGAAAATGGATCCTGTGAGCCTGGCAAAGAGACTTATCCTTCAAGGCTGGAAGAATAAAAACTCACCATCCACTACTTAGAGGTCTGAAGATCTCACTTCCCTTTCTACATTTGAATGTATATCTTATAATTTTAATGTATAATTTGTTTTAAACTGTTTTTAATGTTATATTTTACTTTGTTGTGACCTGCCCTGGGACCTTGTGGTGAAGGGCAGATCATCATCATCTCATTTGGTTATCTATTTGGGCTATAGAATTATGGAATACATCAAAATTGATGGATTATTCTTATTGATAATGTGAGCTGACAAACAATAAAACCTTGTAATGTAGGTTACACTGAAGGATGGTGACTGGTTAACGTCACCAGTGAGTTTCATTTCATGGGTGGATTGGAGTCACGTATCCTTGGGCCTACTCTAAACCACTAATACTACACTGACTCTAGATAAGCGATGAATAGTAATAAGAAATGGATAAACGGTAGGCCAAGGTCAGGACTGAGATTTCCATAATGACATAATGACTTCATGCTGTAATGCTCTGTGGACATTTTACATTTTAATGAGTTCCCCCCCCCCAATATGAGCAAAACTGTGGCGAACTTTGCTGCAATTTGATTAAAATATGGTAAAGTCTCTAGGGAACAGATAAAATTACTTTAGTGGCTGGATGCAGCCTGCAAGCTACCAGTTCATGAGACGCTTTGATGCAACATTAACTACTAAAGATAGCTAATTGAACCCCCTACCCCAAAAACGTTCAGTGTGTTTTGGGCTATACAGACCTTCAGGTATCAACAAGGCAGTGGTGTGAAACTGAGCATGTTTCTTGTAGCTGCATTTGATAAGTAACATTTCCATGAAAAAAAATTATGTAGGCAAAAAAAATGGTGGGACCGTCCGTGGGCAGGAATTTTATGAGGGGCCCTTAGGGTGTGCTGCATGTGAAATCAATGCAGAAACCTCATAACCTAAATACAAAGGTAATCTTTATGTTTAAATATAGTTCATTGAATTAAATATGAATAACATAAGAAATGTTTGTATAGCACTCTCAAGTGTTTAAAGTGCTTCACACATGTTGTCTAGCTGTCATCCAGGGGTTGGCAACCTTTTGGGGCCAGCAGTTGCTGCATCTAAAAGATTAGAAACAGAGTCAGGGTCACAAAATGGTGTGGGCAACCCTCTCAATCAGTGTGGTGTGGGGGAAGCACATGCTCACAGAGAGAAGCTTTGCACCTCTCCTCTGTTCAGAATGGAAGTGAGGGTGATGTCCAGTGCTGGCATCCAGCAGAATGTGGACATGTTTAAGGGGACATGTTCAGTGTAAGAGAGGCCAAGCCAATGGAAACAGTAACAGAGCAGCATTGTGGATTTTTCAGCAGATATTTACTGAGAACTTTCACAGACTGCTTCGGAGGTACTGGCAGGCACACGTGCCCATGGGTGCCACATTGGCAACCCCTGCTGTAATCCTTTTACAACAGCCCTGTAAGGTAAGTCAATATTATCATCATCCACATTGCAAATGGGGGACTGTTGCAGCCTTCACCAACTAGGTGCCTTCCAGACTACATTTTGGACTACAGCACCCATAATCCCTAGCCAGTACAGCCATGGTGGCTGGAGCTAATGGGAGTTATACTCCAAAACATCTGGAGGGCACAATGTTGGTGAAAACAGGCCTAGTGAGTTCATTGCAGGGGTGAGATCCAAGCAAGAGACTTCTTGATTCATAGCTCAGCCTCTCAGCCACTATGGTACATCAGCTGAAATACACACCTTAGTGCTTGTGTATCAATGTAATGCCTTTGTACCCTTTGACAAGAACCCTGGATGATTAGTATTTTTTTCTCCTTGCTGAGCTACTGGGTAGAACTCTGCTTGCATACATTTCCTTCTATCTCCCCAAATATAAGGTTTAGGAGAGTGTCTGTACACTAGGGGAGCTTCAAGATAACGTTTGCACAAAACTTGCACTGAGGTTATTCAGCAATGTCTCTTTATTAAGCATTCCTATGTTTGTGCAGAGGTATTGCCAGCTAGTGGCCATTGTTATCCCACACTTTCTGATGCAATTTTCAATCACTTTTCTTTTTGGACTTTTGTGGTTAGAAAAGTGACATAGTAATTGCACTAGAAACTGTGGGATAACAGCCAAATTTTGTGCAAATAGACAGCTGCTCTAGAAGTGCACATTTGATCTCCTTCTAAGTACTTATAACTCACTCTTCAATGAGTATTTTAAATTCCAGAACAGGGAACAATGAAATAATAATAATAGACAGGAAAAAGATTATACAAAAACTATAGCGTCCATAAAAACGAGCCCAATAAATAACATAAGATGAAGAGTTCCACCATAAGCAAAAGAAGCTAAACTTCAGAGATGATGGCAATTTGATTTTCCAGTTCAACCAAATACCTGGGTAAAGACCACAGAACATTGATGAGGACCTTCTCAGTTCTTCCCATGGTTACAGCCCTAGTTGGGATGTAGAATAATTATGAAGCGCAATGCATCTTCTCATGCATCTTCAATAGTTTGCAATCTACTACTTTAGGTAGGAATAAATGTGTATGCATTTGCAGTAATATTTTCCTTTCTTTCAAGATGACTCAATAGTAACACACCCATTGCGTGATGTTTATTGTGTGATGACTCACCATCAATAACATTATGTAACAACCACATGTGTGAGTGGTGAGCACACGGGGTTGGAAAGAACTACAAGCCCACAGAGTTCAGCCCAAGGTGGAATCCTCCATATCTCAGTCCAGACCACAGTGGGTCATAGGCAGAGTGCAGCAGTATTATTTATTTATTTATTGCATTTATTTTCTCCAAGGAGCTCAAGGTAGCATACCTAGTTTCTCTGTTCCTCATTTTATCCTCACAACAACCCTGTGAGGTAGGTTTGGCTAAGAGATGGGGACTGATGCAAGATTGCTCCCAGTTCTAGGCTGACACTCTAACCACTACACTAGGTCTTCATACCAAGCTGCTTTCAAAGCAAAGAACCTGGATGAGCCAAACCTTAATACATCCTGCATTACTCACACAATAATCTGAAAACAAAAAAAGGCATGGCTTTTTGTTATTATTATTATTTTGCAGATTTATAAACTGCTTCACAGCCAGAAGCTATCAAAACGGTATACAATAAGAAAAAAGTGTTAAAATACAAAAGATACAAACTCTAAAAACCATAAAACCATTTATACAATTGTATAATTGATCTATTATAGTTTTTGGAAAGTTGTACATCTGTTCACTATGCATTGGGACACCTCTTAAGATACTGTAACCAAATTTTGCATGATGGTTCCTGAGATCAAGGAGCTGGCTTTTGTCTGGGTTTGGATGCAGTTGGATGTAATGTTGAATCAAAATGGCAGATTGAATCCTTCAAAACTGCACTGATTTTAACCGCTGATTTCAAAATGACACTGTTTTTTTGGTTTCTTAGAATTCCAAGCAACACTGGGTACAAGTATTCCATGAAATGACTCGGTTACACTTCAGAGAAAGCCTTCTTAAATAAAAAAGTTCTTCAGCAACTGCTTTAAACACATAATAACATTAATTATGGCATAAACTTTGGTGGACTACAGTGCACCACGACAGAGGGATTTGTCCTCAGTTGGCAGAGAGGCTTTGTTCTTGCAACAATTGCTAACAACCATTATTATCTGATTTCAAAGTAAAGGGGCCCCTGTTAGAAATAGGCATATATATGCATACAATCATCTGTTTAAACTTGAGAACTGTGGCTGAAATTTGGCTAGTTGTTCAAATCCATATATGAAATTCAAGCCATCCCCTCCTCACTCTAGCAGGTTCTCTGACCCTTATACTCCTGGTCTGCAAATCTCCTGTGCTAGTCCACAGTCACTAGTGGACACTGATGGCTCTGATGTCAGTGGGCCAGTAAATCCACTCCAATTTTAATCCGAACTTTCACAGAGCTGTCCAAGGTATATCATCACCTTGGCCAGCACCCTGAAAGTTTGGACTAAAACCTAGAGTGGATTCACTGCCCCACTGACATTGAGTAGTTCCCACCGCTTGTAGCCAACTCCTATTATTACCCTCAGCAACTACTTAATCACAAAACTCTCCAAGCAACGTACATAATTTTTTCAATAAAATACAGCTAAAATCCACAAAACAGTTAAAAAACAAATACACATCAAATAATGATAGAGAAAACACAGATAAAATTGGTAACATTAAAAAAACACAAATATATATAGCTAAATTTGGGGTGGTAGAAAGAGGAAGTCGAATCTCCCATAAAAGGGGTTGAGGTCCACTCACCCTTCCATCCATCCGTGGTCAGTAAAATGAGTACCTGGCATATGCTGGGGGGTAAAGAAAGGCCAGGGATGGAACTGGCAATCCCACCCCATATATACGGTCTGCCTAGTAAACGTCGCAAGACGTCACCCTAAGAGTCGGAAACGACTCACACTATAAGTGTGGGGACACTTTTACCTTTACCTTTTATTCAGTGCCAGTCCTACTCAGAGTAGACCCATTGAAGTTAATGACACGAGTAACTTAGGTTCATTTATTTAAATGGATCTACTCTGAGTAGGACTTTGCTAAATGCAGTCTTATATGTCTGGGAAGAACAGGGAGATAATCAGCCAGTTACCACTTACCGATTTCCTTCTGGAAACAAACAAAAAACTACTGGGGTCCAAAAGTACCCCCGTTTCCTCAGTATGCATGGAGAAGGAGCCAAAGTGCTTTATGTGGGTTCTTTTTTGCTCAAGATGCTTTGGAAGTGTCAAGCACACTTGTGGTGACCCCCCCCCCCAAAAGGTCTCTGGGGTACAAAGTGACCCCATCCTTCCATTGGAAATCTCACTGTGGTTCAAAAATACACTAGAGTCAATTAGTGTGATTTTTTTAACAGTCTGGATTAAGGTCTGTTAAGCATTCCTCCTAATTAGTTTGCACAAAGGAGGTTAGATGATGTTGACTATTTATTGAGCATTCATTCTGACTTGTTCGCAGGTCGTACAACATTGCATCCAACCAGTGTCATCCCACACTTTCCAGTGCATTTTCTCATCACTTTCCTTACTGTAGAAAAGTGTTTGTTCAGAGCAAGAGCACCAAACCAGCTTTAATTGCCCGACTTGAATTTGCCAATAATTGACTGAATCCCACCTGAAAATAGCGACCATCTGGAAGCGCCCTGAGTGACAGTAGCTCTCCAGGGTTTCAGACATGGAGTCTTCCCTAGTCCTACCTAGAGAGATGCCTACTGCTGAACCCCAAAGACTGTTTGCATGCAGTAACTTACTGAGCTAGGGCCCTTCAGTGTAGGTGTAGGTGCTTTACATTAATTAAATAAAGTAAATTTACAAATGATTTAAATATATTTGTTTGTAAACCTATGTATCATATGTTAGAGAGTCAAGATTCACTGTTGCTCCTTGCTGTATATGTGGTGGAAACCTGAAATGAAAACAACATGAAGATGATGAATTAATTTATATGCCACTTACTTGCCAAAATGGCCTCTAGTACCACTAGCATCTGTCATAACTATTGTATTGGTTGTACTTTCTGCCTCAGCTGATCAGTAAGAATGCAAACTGAATTCCTGGTTACAGTTTCTTCTAGCCCAGGGGTTCCCAAACTGTGATCTATAGATCACCAGTGGCCCACAAGCTTCATTCAGGTGGTCCATGGAGTGTTAGTGGATCTGTGATTGAAGATGGGAGATGGCACATTTATTGCACTGAAAATTATCTAATTGGAAATTAAGATAGAAATCTTAGCTAATTGAGGGTGTTTCCAGGTCCAGTTGAAGTGATGGGATCATTCCTTCTCACCTGCTTAGAGAGCCTGGGTAAGGAGCATTTAATCTACTTGCTTCTGGAAGAAGGGTTTAAGTGCCCTCAGGCCAGGTCAGTCACCAGAAGGCCATTGTAGGGAGAAAGCCTAGTGTTGTGGAGATGTTAGATGGGAACACTCAGGAGTAAGATGGACACCCCTGAAGGCTGCAATTCTAAACACACTTACTAAGGGACTAAGCCCCATAGACCTCAACAGGACTTACTTCTGAGTAAATATTGTTAGGATTGTACTATTGGTAAGGTTTGACTAGGGGTCTCTTTCAACAATATCCATATCAAAGCAGAGTTGGCAACCCCTGTTTGGAATGCCCTGCCTGCCTTTTAACGTGGCTGCTCCAAACTTCTTTACATACTTGACCCTTCACTGCAGAGAGAGGTCTGAGAAATTAGTAAGAGTTAAGAAGATTCTCTGCTCTTTCCTGCCTACTCTGTGGGCTGCTATAAACTCATTCTGTGGGCTGCTATAGACAGCCAACCCAATTCCAGTGAGGAATGACTGACAGACAGAAAACACACATGGTTTGGTCTACCTTCATAGGCAGTAGATTGGGAACAGCAGCAACTGAAGCCACACTTCCCAGTATGTGAATTCTCTTTTACCACTATTGGGCAAGAAACAAACCGTCATGCAAATAACAAGGTGCATTATCAGTAGATTTAAGGGGGTTGAACTGACCACATGGAAACATTGTCGTTGCTTCTATGGATGTAAGGGAGTAAGGTCAGAGGTAAATGAAATGCAAGTAGAAAAAGAAAAGACAGTGATGATTTCCTAAATGCAATACCATATAAATCACAACAAGATTCCTATCAGTAAGGCAGAAAACTCAGCATCTCGCAACTAATCAGCATTCCTAACCAAAACTAGGAAAAATCTTGGCAGCCAGTCAGCCAAGGTCACAGAAATCCCCATGCAGCACAACCTGACCTGGGGGCTGCAGTTAGTGCAGAATACTGCTGCATGATTACTGACATGAGCGAGATCCTATCAGCACATAATACCTCTGCTCTGAAATCTGCACTGGTTGTCAATTTGCTACCAGGCCAAGTTCCAGGTGTGCTTTCCGTGTTACAGGTGCCACATAGTACTTATTCTGCTTTTGTAAGAAATCAATCCTTTAGTGTGGCAGTACCTACACTTTGGAACGCCCTGCCTATTTGCATTAGGCAGGTGCTTCATTATACTCATTTTGTCACTTGCTAAAATCTTTCTTGTTTAGGCAATCCTATCCAGGCACGTAGAAGCTATTAAGGTTTTTATCTGTTTTTAACTCATTGTTGGTTTTATTATTTTTAATGTTTTTAAATACCTGTCTTTAGCTGTTTTGTCAATAATTTTATTGTTTTAATTCCTTCTATAAACCGCTTTGAGATTTTTTTTACAATAAGGCGGTATATAAATGTTGTAAATAAAATACATAAATCAGTTTCGAAGTCACTGTGGCCATTGGGTCTCTTTCCTCTTTTGTACCGAGTCAGGCCATTTGGTACAATCTAGCTCAGTAATTATGACATGGACTAGCATTGGCTCTCTAGGATTCCTGGCAATAGTCTCTTCCAGAGATTGAATTTTGGACCTTGTGCCCTACCACTGAGCTATAGCCCTGTTTTAAAAAGTATCTTTTAAAATTCTTCTTTTCAGTTCACTAATGAATGCACAACATACTAGGGCAGATCCACATCATGCATTTAAAGCACATTCAACTTACATTTGAAGCACATTAATCCCATCACAGAATAATGGGAACTGTAGTTTGTTAAGGGTGGTGGTGGGAATGGGAACTATAACTGTGAAGGGGAAACTATACTACTCAGGATTCTTTTGGGAAAGTCATGTGCTTTAAATGCAAGTTGGATGTGCTTTAAATGTATTATGTGGATCTGCATTACTTCATAAACTTTGCCTGCATATAAATCATATTAATCTACAAAGTTTACTGGGTGACCATCTCTCACCCTAATCTGCCGCTCAGGATGAAAACTACAGAGGGGGGCCATGAACACCCCAAGGAAGAAGGGCACACTTAAAATGCAAGCGGCTCTAAGATTTCAACAGCACTCTCAGAAGACTCCCGTTAATTCATGCTGATTCCAACTAAATGTGCCAGCAACCCCTAACAACTTCATTGACTCTGTCCTATCTATATCTGATGTTATTCATGGCATAGGTGACTGTTCACTGTTTCTCAGGTTCCATTTGTGGGAATAGGTGACAATGCATACATCCAATCTAGTCCAGCAACATCTGCAGGGGTATAAGTTGTAACTGCTGTTTTTTAATAATGTTGTAATTGCTGTTTTTAAAAAATAATGATATTTGTTGTTTAATTTTTGTAAATGGTATTGCCTTCATTGATGTATTTTTATGCTGGTGCCTATTTTTTTGTAAGCCGCCTTGAGGGCCTTTGGCAAAAGGACAGGGTAGAAATAAATTTAATAATAATAATAATAATAAAATGTAGAGCAGTGGTTCCCAACTTTATATGATTATGGGACCCCCTTTGTAAGCGTGAAAAAAGTCATGACCGCCCCTCGTGCTAATTGTCATTTTAGTCTCTGTTAATTGAAAAAATGGTGCATGGCAATATCACATCTCCAAATATCCCTTTCCATAAATGCAAACGTCCAAAAGAAACTGGTATTCCCCCCCCCACAGACTGAAGATGTACAGTCCTGCCTCCCAACACCAGCAGGTGATAGTGTTGGACTAAGAACCAGGTTCAAATCTCCACCCAGCCACGAAACCCACTGGGTGACCTTGGACCCAACACAGTCTCTCAGCCTGACCTTTCTCACAGGGTTGGTGTAAGAATAAAATGGAAAGGAGTGAGGAACCATATGCACCATCTTGAGCAACTTGGAGGAAAGGTGGGATATAAATGCAGTAATAAATACATAAATAAATACATTTCAGCTGCAGTATGTGGACCCCAGCAGCCAACCTGCTGAGCTTTTTTTTAAATAATAATCAAGAAGCAGCCATGTGATAGTGGTGGGGATGCTAGACTGAAGACAAAAGGGTGGATAGATTGAGGAGAGGGGTCAGTGCTTTCACCTCTATTCCTGACTGTCTTCCCTCTTTATGACTTCCTAGCACTTTTGATTTTCAGTTTTGCCTTTTCCTGATTCATCCTACATTCGCTGAGCCTCCTCCTTCAGTCTTTCTTATGTTTTCTACTCTGATTTTGTTCTTATGTTCAGAACTGGTAGAAATGGAGTGAACTACTTCAGATGGTGTCTGGCAAAATCACATCTCCAAATGTTCTTTTCCATTAAAAGCTCCCTGCAGACAGAAACCCAGAATCATGAATTGCATTGGAAACTTCCTGATGTGCTTATCTTTTATCTGCAGGGAGGTGTTGCTTTCTTTTTTTAATGCAAGGGTCCAAACAAATTGGTATCTCCCTCCCCACCCACACACACAGTTTGGAGATGTGCAGTCCTGTCTCCTAGTGGGTGACAGTGTTGAGCTGCTGAGCTTTAAAAAAACAAAAAATCAAGAAGCAGCAGCGTGGTGAAGATAGTGATGCTAGATTATGGACTGCAGACAACAGGGTGGATGGATTAAGGTGGGCGGTTAGTGCTTTTAGGCCTTGGAATTATCATCAGAATTTATGACTTGGTTAGCATGCATTTGGGGAATGAGAGCGGAGCAAAAGACAGACCAGCACATACACACACACAAACACACCTGTCCCTTCTGCAAGCAAGCTTCTTTTTGATTCACGAAAAGCCCTCTCGTTCTGAGTAAGGGCGTCAGCAGCAGCAGCAGTGCGAGGAGATGGGAGTCGGCAATAGTAATCCTCTCTTCTTCCTGGTAGCTCCATCCTCAGTCTACTTCAGCATCTGCCATGTGTTTTACAGGCAGACACCTGCCCTCGGCATGCCTGAAAGATGCTCTGCCGCTTCAGCAAAAGTCCTCCCTCACATTTGGAGCAAGGGGGAGATGTTGTCTGCAGCAACAGTGGGGAGCATGATTACTTCATGGCCCCCTTGGGGGTCACGGCCCCAGGTTGGGGACCACTGATGTAGAGGAAACAATCATTTACAACCATAGTGGTGAATCAGATATATATCAAGACATAGTATGAAGAAATATTTAGATAATGTCAAAGATGTTTATTATTTACACAACCTGTAAAGATATTTATAGTGCAACCCTATGCATGTTTACTCAGAAACAACTCCCAATGTATTCAATGTGGCTTACTCAGACAAGGAAGCATGCACAGGACTGCAATTCAGTGATAAGTAACTTCACTCACCCAATCCAAAATTCAGAATCATGCCACATTAAGCTGTTTTGCAACTGTTTTATACTTGTTTCATGGTTATTGGATTTTAAATGGTTTTATTTCTTCTTGTGAGCTGCCTTGGTTTCCAACTTTACCTCAAAGGGTTGCTGGAAATATTCCATATACACACACACTGGAGATGTAAAAATACATACATCCCATATAATAGTTTATTGTCAAAACCAGTTGGCCATTGAAGAACATCTTTTTTAAAAAAAGTATGTTTCCTGCTAAATAAATGCTTAAAAAAAAAGATCAGAGGGGTAGAAAAAGATTTACAACACAATCCTTTTCTATATTCACTCAAAAGTTCCACTGATTTTCAGCACAATCCTAACCACGTCTACTCAGAAGTAACTCCTACTGTATTCAATGGGGTTAGCTCCCAGGTATGTAGAATTAGCATTGCAGCTTTACTCTCAGAAAAGGGTCATACTGGGAAGGTTTTCAAAACAGGTTATGAATAAGACAAATAAACTGCCCTCTTCAACAGTCCAGTAAAATTTAAGCTTGTTGACTCCTTAATAAGAAAAGTATAACTCTGCACCATGTTCACTTTTTAAAACTTCTGTTCAAAAATAATTTGAAAGATAAAATGTATAATATGCAATTTTTGGCAAGTAATTAAAAAAACCCTACACGCACACTTTTATGCCTTCCAAGATCCTGCTGTGATCTTCTGTTGTAGTGCAATCCTATGCATGTTTACTCAGAAGCAATCCCAATCCAGTACAAAGTACTCTTTATGCTGCTGAAAGCTATATATTTACTGAATTCCTCATGTGAGAGAAGCAGGTAAAGGAAACTGAGGCTTTAGTTATTGCCTGGGGGGGGGTGTCGACAAATCTTGTCAATCACAACCATGACTTCACTTATTGGCTAAAAACCTGAAAAGTCAGGGATTAGAGCAGACAGTACTAAGAGAAGTTGTGGGGCCAATCTGGAGCCATTCTGGTCCAAAGCAAATATGGCAGAGCCATACAGCTCTGCCTCCTTTACTTTTAATAGGCCCCCAATATCCTTGCTCCTCAAGTGGCCACTTATGCATCACCAAAAAAGGGGAAATGCATCCTCAAAAGAGTGGACAAAAGACATAGATTTGCATGTAAGTTGTAAGTGCTAACTTATATGTTGCATAGATGCAAATGTAGAAGTCATTCCTGTATAGAGCTCTCACCACAGTAGAGAAGGCTGTGACCAGGTGGCCTGCGAGTCCCTGGAGGCAGTCTGCTGTCCAGGTGCTCACTGCTGATGAGCAACTTCAAAGCTGTTCCTGCTCCCCTTTGGATGGGGTGGCCAGGAGCCACTATGGCCAGTTTCTCTATCTAGCCCTTCCTTTCTCTCTGCAAAAGTACATTGCTCAGAAGAAGCGCAATCCTGCCTGGGGCTTAGCAGCCATTTGTGGCTAGTACTCAGTCCTAGTGGTACATGGGATCAGAAGGCACACGTAAAACTGGTTTTCTCATGTATATGGGCAAGGGTTTAAGGCAGGGATGGGGAACCAGGGATGGGCCCCAATCAGCGCAGTGACGGGTAATGGGAGGTATGGCGCTGTGAGGAGGACACGCCAGTTAAGGGGAACTCGGGCCAGACAACTGGTGGCTGTGCCGTGTTCCGGTCCTCCTCACATCCACAGGATTGTTGGTAGTTCTACCAGCCAACTCTCGGATCTCCAGTTGCTGCTTTTTAATGCCAGATCGGTAAATAATAAAACCTCCCTCATCTATGATTTAATAGTGGATGAGGCGGCCGATCTGGCATGCATTACCGAAACCTGGGTGAGCGATCTGGGAGGTATTAATCTCTCCCAGCTGTGCCCACCTGGGTATTCGGTTCAGCATCTGGGTAGATCCGAGAGTCGGGGAGGGGGAATCGCTGTGGTCTATAGAAGTTCTATCTCTCTTGTTAGGCACCCCATCCAAGTGGCTAATGGCCTGGAGTGTCTGCACATTACGTTGGGCCAGCGAGGCAGACTGGGAATACTGTTGGTGTACCGTCCACCCTGCTGCCCAACAGCTTCCCTAACTGAGCTGACAGAGGTGGTCTCGGACTTGGTGTTGCGATCTCCCAAACTTTTGGTATTGGGGGATCTCAACATCCATGCCGAGACCGCCTTGTCTGGAACAGCTCAGGACTTCATGACCTCCATGACAGCCATGGGGCTGTCTCAATTTGCTACTGGCCCAACGCATGTGTCAGGACATACTCTAGACTTGATTTTTGCCACTGGAATGGGGGAAGGTGATCTGGCAGTGAGGAATCTTACATCTATTCCTTTGTCATGGACAGATCATCGCCTCTTGAGATTTAGACTCACATCGTCTTCTCCCCTCTGCAAGGGTGGAGGACCAATTAAGATGGTCCGTCCCCAGAGACTAATGAATCCTGAAGGATTTCAGAGGGCTCTGGGGGATTTTCCGGCTGATAAAACTGACGATCCTGTCGAAACCCTGGTCACTCTGTGGAATACGGAAATGACCCGGGCAGTTGACACAATCGCCCCAGTGCGCCCTCTCCATTGCAGAGCTCAATTGGCTCCTTGGTTTACCGATGAGCTAAGAGTGATGAAGCAAGAAAGGAGACGGCTGGAGGGTAAATGGAGACGAACTCCCAACGGCTGTAATTATGCACTTGTGAAGGCCTCCACGAAACGCTATGTGAAGGCGGTGAGGATGGCGAAGAAGCAATACTTCGCTACCTCCATTCAGTCATCTTGTAACCACCCAGCAGAACTTTATAAGGTTGTCCGGAGACTTTTACACTCTAGTTCTCCGGACGCAATATTACCATCAATGGCCCGCTGTAATGAGTTTGCGAGGCATTTTCAAGACAAGATCATAAACATCCGTCGGGACCTTGACTCCAATATTGTAACAGTTGAATCTAATGAGGTGTCCAGAACACAGTCTTGTCCTGTTTTATTGGATGAGTTTCAGTTGGTACAGCTCGAGGATGTGGACAAGGTGCTTGGACAGATACGGGCGACCACTTCCGCTCTGGACCCTTGCCCCTCGTGGCTAATAAAAGCTAGCAGAAATGGAACGGCCGGCTGGGCCAAGGAGGTGATTAATGCCTCGTTACGAGAGGGAGTGGTCTCACCTTGCCTGAAACAGGCGATAGTGAGACCGCTCCTAAAAAAGCCCTCCCGGGACCCTGATAACTTTAACAACTATAGGGCGGTAGCAAATGTTCCATTTCTGGGCAAGGTTCTAGAGCGCGTGGTCACTCGCCAACTCCAGGCTCTCTTGGATGAAACTGATTATCTGGATCCATTTCAATCCGGCTTTCGGCCGGGGTTTGGTACAGAAACAGCCTTGGTCGCCTTGTATGATGACCTCTGTCGGGAGAAAGACAGAGGGAGTGTAACTCTGTTGGTTCTCCTTGATCTCTCGGCGGCTTTTGATACCATCGACCATGGTATCCTTCTGGGGCGACTCGCGGATTTAGGAGTTGGAGGCACTGCTTGGCGGTGGCTGTGCTCCTATCTTGGGAATCGTCTCCAGAAGGTGATGCTTGGGGAACATTACTCGAGTCCCTGGGTGCTCCAGTATGGGGTCCCGCAGGGCTCAGTTCTGTCCCCCATGCTTTTTAATATCTATATGAAGCCGCTGGGTGAGGTCATCAGGAGTTATGGAGTGCGTTTCCAGCAATATGCTGATGATACGTAGCTCTATTTCTCCTTTTCATCTTCTTCAGGTGAGGCTGTTGCTATACTGAACCGCTGCCTGGCTGCGATAATGGACTGGATGAGAGCGAACAAACTAAAACTCAATCCTGACAAGACTGAGATGCTGTTAGTTGGAGGGCCCTCTGCTCAGATGGCTGATGTCAGACCTGCCCTAGATGGGGTTACACTCCCCCTAAAGGAACAGGTCCGTAGTTTGGGGATCTTATTAGATCCGCTTCTGTCACTTGAGGCTCAGGTAGCCTCGGTGGCACGAAATGCGTTTTACCAGCTTTGGCTGGTAGCCCAACTACGACCCTATCTGGACAGGGAGAACCTAGCCTCAGTTATTCATGCTCTGGTAACCTCTAGATTGGATTACTGTAATGCTCTCTACGTAGGGTTACCTTTGAAAACGATTCGGAAACTTCAGCTAGTGCAGAGTGCTGCGGCCAGAGTTCTTACTGGGACGAAGAAATTCGACCACATAACACCTATTCTGGCCCAACTGCACTGGCTTCCAATATGTTTCCGGGCCAGATTCAAAGTGTTGGTCCTTACCTATAAAGCCCTTAATGGCACTGGACCGCAATATCTGATGGAGCGCCTCTCTCGCTATGTTCCTACCCGTTCACTCCGCTCGACGTCTAAGGCCCTTCTCCGGGTCCCAACCCATACAGAGGCCCGGAGAACAGTAATAAGATCTAGGGCCTTTTCGGTGGTGGGCCCCGAATTATGGAATGCCCTCCCAGATGAGATACGCCTGGCGCCTTCCCTGTCATCTTTCTGGCGCCAGGTAAAAACCCACCTCTTCAGCCAGGCATTTTAATGTATTTTATGCTTTTAATCTTACTTATTTTATTTCTAGTTTTCTTTTACTTTGTTTATATAATGTTTTATATTGTTGCGCAATACACACTTGCTGTATTTTAAATATTGTGGTTTTATCATGTTGTACACCGCCCTGGGAGCTGCTAGCTATAGGGCGGTTTAGAAATGCAACTAAATAAATAAATAATAAATAAAAACCTTTTTCAACTTGAGGGCCATATTCCTTCATGGGCCACCTTCTGGGGGCTGCATGCAACAGATGGGTGGGATCAGAGGTCAAAGTGGAAGGGATGATGGATGTGGCTCTTAGTAGGCTACATTCCAGCCACAAAAAACTCAGAGGTTTCTACACCTCCACACCATCTCTTCATCCCCCATCCAGGTATTATCAGCATCCAAGGACGTGGTCCATCCAGGAGAGTGTGGAGCAGGGCTGGTGAAGGGTGTGGCCAGATAGAGAGGTCTGGAAGGCCACATTCAGTCCTTGGGTTCCCATTCCTGGTTCAAGTGGGCAAGTAACTGTGATGTACAGCTAACAAAAGATGATGCCAAAATTAAATGGCAGCATGTTCTAACAACCAGAACAATGACTTAGGGCAAGCAAAACATCTTTGATTACCTTAAATCCTTCACAGCAGAAAGTCAGGCAGACAAACAATACCGATTATTAACTGAAAAGAACTGAGCTGTAAGGAGGAAGAAGGAAAGAGGAACTTTCCAGTGCTGGTTTTCAGAAGTGTAGTTTGACTGATTTCTTTTTCTGTCTTTTGTTGTTGGGTTTTTTTGTTTCAAACTCTTCTCTGTATGGCAGTTCCAAACCAAATCTATACTTCCTGTAAACTGATGTGGTAACATTCAAACTTCTTTCGAGGCCCTGGGTTCTCCACATAAAGCACTACTATTTCTGCTAAACCGTGAGAAAGTAATCAGTAATTTATAGACTCATCGCCTGGGAAAGATAGCAGGCTTTCTTGTAATGGTCAATAGCAGTGGTGAAATATTTAAAAATAGTCCACCAATAATTAACAAGCAATTGCCCTGATCCAGCAAGGGTGATAATTACACAGAAACAGGCTTCCCCTGATTCTCTGGATCAGGTCTTGAATGCTCTACAGGGAAACAGCTACATCCATGTTTTTGGTTTGTAATTTGTTTCTGTTGTTTTTGATGTAACCTAGCCTGCAACCTTTGGGTGATAGTAAATAAATAACCCAGATGTGAGCTTAGTGTTCTTGTACTACACAGACAGTGTGGTGTACTGGTTAGAGCAGTTGCTAGAGTGCTGACAAGACCCAGGTTTACTTCCCTTGGCTAGACCCAGGTTCAGATTCCCCCTTGGACGTGAACCTCACTGGGTGACCTTAGGCCAATCGCTATGAGCCTATCCTACTTCATAGAGTTGTTGTGAGGATAAAAGAGTAGGGGGAGAGGACTATGTATGATGCCTCATTTGAGGAAAGATGGGATAAGGGTGTAATTAAATAAAGAAATGCACACTCATTGCTAGAATGTTGTCTGTTCATGTTCTCTAGCACCTGGTTGGAGTCAGAACTGAATCTGGACACCTGATATTAGCACAGCCAAAGCCAATTCTCACATGCAGCAACACATACTGAGATATGTAGCTGCAGAGAAGGTAGGTTCATACAGGAAGAAGAAAGGGTGCAAGAAAAAAGCAACCCTCACAGGAACTGTACCACCATTTTTAGGGGAAAGGGCAAGGCATGTTGAGAGCTGTTGAGAGAGTAGTCAAGTATCCTACTTTACAAAGCAAAGCCCTCAACTTGAAGGCATCCACTATGTGAGGGCTGTCTTGTCCGAGTCCGTTTTGGTACAGAGCACTTTGAAAGGAAAGCAGGGACCTTGAATTTACACATCAATAGTCCACACCTGGGCAGCAGACTGAGTGGCCCACTATGGCCTTCCCCAGGCCACACGCCCTGGCCCTAGGCCACGCCCCTCACTGGTCCTGCCCCATGCCCTCATTTTGCCTGGCTGGAATGTGTCCTTGAATAGTAATAATGTCTCTTGCATGGCTAGATGGAGGCATGGAGAAGTGTGTGAGGTGTGTGCATTACCTCTCTGACTTCTGCATGGCTGGAATGTAGCCTACTGTACAAAGGCAGAAGCCACATCCTTTGGCTCCACCTACTTTTGCATTTAGTCCTGCCTACTTATGCTTTTGACCCCCCCCCACCACTGGCATGTGGCTCCTGGAATGTTGCCCAAGAAGGAATGTGGCTCTCAGTCTGCAAAAGGGTTCTCCCATCCCTGCTCTGATCTTCCCATTCACTCACCAAATGTCTTTACTCCCTTCCTGAAGCAGAAAAAGTGCCTTGTGGAGTTTCTGCGGGTAAACAGAGAGGAAAAATGATCTGAATAGTAGGAACAAATTTATATCTATGGTCTGCAAGCAAAAGACTAAAATTAGGACCATATAAACTGATGACACAGTGGCTAAGAGAGGATATGAGGACTGTCTAGAAATATTTAAGGGTGTTAGCATTCAGGAGAGGGATAATGAGTAATGGAAACAGAGGGGAAACCAACCAAAAGATAAACTGGGTCATTCTTCTGCTGTGTAAGAATTTGGTAACAGAAGTGGAAGAAATCTGAGTCATGTAAGACTTGTTTTCCTACAGGATTAGAGGAACTCCATATGACCGTTTATTGTAACTGTGCACCAGGAGTATAGCGAGACAATTTTCAGTGGGTGGGCAGAGACAAGAACTGGGGAGAGGGGCAGAAGGTTGGGGCATCGGTCACTATAAAAGAGGTTACTGGATGAAATGTTTTCATAGGTAATGTAAAAAATAAACCCCAATTTATGCATTTTAATTAGGAACTGTGACTTGTGAAGTTTACAAAAGAGCAAATCAATTTAAAATACAGTATTTTCCACCTGCAAAACAGTTGTGTAAACTAAATAACAGTGACTAAGAAGTAAATGTATAATGTGCAAGTCATCCTACCATAATGATCTGATCTGTCAATAAAGTCTAATGCACCATGATTTCTCTTCAAACTTGCAGAAGAACTGTTCACTTGAAATTCGTTCCAATATGTTATTTTCAAAAGTCAAACTTAGCAATCTAAGTTTGCTTTTCTCTGATGAAGCACTGAACACCAATATGGTGTCAGCACATGTGTCAAAGTTAAGGATGCATTTTCACACACAGCTGTAGATGCACCAAAGTGTACATGCATGGAAAGGCGTCCTTGTATAGGTACAATGTTTTAGTAAGCTTGTGAACTGTGAGTTCAGTTCTCATGAGGCAGCTGCTTCCTGGAACTCACTACCCTGGTCGCCTTTGCCATGCCAGAAAAACAATTAAGAGAAGTTTCACTTTAAAAATTAAATTAATACTTATAAACATCAATTTTCATAAAGAAATGCTTGACAGCATGTCACATAGGAACTATAGTTTCTCCAAACTACAGGTGCTAGAATTAAGTGTACAAGCACATAACTTCTGTTCCAGAGAAAGGCCCTGCGCCCGCCAGCTAACATTGCTGCTGATGGCTCTACCAGCAAATCTCACTCACCCTATTTTGCATGAGAAAAGTTAAATTAGGTAAATTATTTATAATGATCATTTGCATAGTTGGGAATGCATCTAAAACTGTTGCAGTTAAGGCTCTAGATACATTATACTCTTCAAACCCATTTTGAAATGGAACCAGCTTAAAAGGATTGAAAGGATATATTTTTCAACTTTTTAAAATAAAGTAGGGAACTCATGCATACACGATGTTCCAGTTCCCCATTGCCTGGGCTAAGTTAGTGAGGTCTCACTAGGCTTCCTGGGGCTTGGAGAGCCAGCTCACTCCCCTCTCTGCTTTTTCTCAGGTCCTGCCCTGGACTAGGCTAAGCTGTTGCACAGGCTAGATCCAAAAGCCTAGGCACACCCACCAGATGCACTAATAACATCCACCACCTACAGAGGCTGGCTGAGCACTACAGGGGAGGGGGAGATGCTCTGCAGTGCATCACAATACTGACTTCTCCACCTTTTCTTTCTCCAGGTGCAACCCTCCATCCACCAAGATTTATGTTCATTTCATTTCACTCCATCAACACTTTTAACTCTTACGTTTGCTGTGTTCTCATTCCCTTGGTAACTTTGCCCTGCCCGTCTCGTGGGATGTCTAAACCGTATTTCTAAATCTTCAGCAGAAGTTTTAAGTTGCTACAATGCTGGAAATTTGGGGACTGAAGGAAAATTTCATTTGGGGGGCATAATTATCATTTGGGGGGCAATCCCCCTGTCGCTACATCCCTGCTGTGTACACATCATATATTTAAAGCACATGACTTCCCCCAAAGGATCCTGGGAGCTGTAGTTTGTTAGGAGTGCTGGGAACTGTAGCTCTGTGAGGGAGCAACTACAGTTCCCAAGATTCTTTGGGGGAAGTCTTGTGTTTTAAATGTGCTTCAGATCGTGTATACACGGCCTAAGTAGAAACTTAACATTGTATGCATGCACGCACTTGGGGAGCCAGTCATCGGGCCATAGGTCACTGGGAGAGAATATGCTTTGCATTAAGAAGGTCCCATGTTCAATTTCTGGCACTTCCAGATAAGGCTGGACGAGACCCCTGTCCGAAATCTCAGAAAGCCACTGCTAGTCAGTGTTGACAATACTGAGCTGGACAGACTCGGTGCAAGGCAGCTTCCTATGTTCTTATGCAAGGAGGTAATTTTACAACATCTGCACCCTATCAGATGTTCAGGGACACAGGATACTGGTATAATTTTTCTTACCCATGTTGGCGGGCAGATGAATAGCTCCCAATTTTGTTGTATGCCTAGCCTACCAAGGTAAGTCCTCACATAATGAATATATAATATATTTGGGTATAGTACCTGCTGCTCCCCTGCTGCCCAACTGGATTGACAGTGCTTGGCTGCTAGATTACAAGTTCTGCTTGCATAACCTCTACAGATGATGTAGCAAACTCTTAAATAGCTATGAGGTGGCAACAGCAATACTTGCAGCAATTTAGTGAACATAAATAAAAATCATAAATAAAAATCACAGCGAACATAAATAAAAATCATGGTTACTTACCCAGGGATGACTCATGGCAAGAAACAACTCATAAAGTGTTGTGATGGAAGGGCCGCCTGTGTCTGCCTCTGCATTTAGGTGTGTGCTGGTAATGCAACCCTTTTAAGGTGATACTTCAACAATACCTCCTGTGGCAGACAGAAGGGCCCCAATTGTTCCCCTGCCTTTTGTTTCCAGACTCTGTTGATATCTATTGTCAACATTTCCATTTCCTTTTCATCTTTTCTTGTCTTTCATGACACAAAGCATGTTACACACGTCCTTGGATTTATACACTAAACACACAGAGAAGGTGGCCTCAGCAATGCCACCGATTCTCTTTCAAGAACTGTCTTTCAGCAGCTGCCTTTTTAAAAAAGGCATCATCATGGCTTTAAAAAGAAAAAAAGAATCCTACTGCTAAAATTTGCTTAGAAGCAAGCAACCAATCTGCAAATGAAAATTATTCCAGCAAATTAGACAGATGAAAAGACTTCCAAGAAAGAAAAGAGAGAAGTTGTAACTTTCAAGTGAAAGCAAGTAAGAGTGGGAACTGGGCTGGACAGTTGCTGCTTCTGTTTTTTAATTGTTTATTTATAATAATAATAATAATAATAGAAGACCCCACACAGAGCTACAATTCCCAGCACCCTTTACAAACTACAATTCCCTGGATTCTTTGGGGGAAGCCCTGACTATTAAAGTGGTGTGTTTTAAATGTATAGTCTGATGTGACACAAGTCTGTTTTAAAGATAAAGCACCCTAAGAAAGAAGAGCATGAAGGGGCCTTGAAGTTGCCCATCAACAGTGAGCACCTGGACAGCAGGCCGAGCAAGCACACAGGTCACCTGGTCACAGTCTTCCCCACTATGGTGAGATGTATTGGATTTCTATTTAAATTTCAGTAATGATTTCCAATGTTGCACCTGTACATATAAATTGGCAAGTGCTAGTTTTAGGAAAGTCTGTGTCCCCTTTTGTTCTCTTGTTTGGTGATGCATTTCCCCATTTTTGTACAAGTGGCCACCCTACCAATAAATAAATGATTTTATCAGGTGGGGGAAACTGTCCAAAGGAGGGATTTCTTCCCCCACTGGATCACTTATGTGAAAATAGTACATACTCATGTAACTATCTAGCTGCAACAAAATTTAAACTGTTTTTCCAACAAAGACATAATTGTGAATGTCTCTCTGCTGTAATTTTTCAAAACAGTGTGGGAAAGCCCCCAAATAAGTAAAGGGGCATATTTCATGCATCTGCAGATGTGACATCCATCTTCCTTCCTTCCCTTCCTTCTTCCCCCTGTCTCTCTTCCCCTCCTTCTTGTGTCTTCCCCTCTTTGCTTTTCTCTGGATCAAAGGATTTGACAACATTACTTTGCAACCCAAATTATTTTTCTAAGGCTTACAAGTAAACATGATCTTATGGGATCTTTGCAAGAATTCTGGCCTAAGGTTATCATCATTTCTTCCATCTCTGCTCTTGTGCCTTCATACTCAGCCTGGCAGGTAGCCCTTAAGCAGATGAAGATTCCTATGTATAGGCCACACTCACATGGGAAGCCAAGCCATGATTAAGGTTTGTTCTTGGCTACGTGGTTAAGGAGGAAAGAGCTTAACCACGATCCTGGGTTTGGACAACATGCTACGCCAAACCTTGGCTTAGTGGCCAAGCTGCACTGAGCTAAAAGGGCTAGGGAGGCACAAAGTGGGTGTGAGCTCCTCTCTGAGAGCCAGCATTCTTGCGTAGTCCCGCTGTGCCATAGTTTGGCTTCCCATGATGTGCATACTAGACCACAGGGCGGTAAAGCAACTGAAGAAAGCAAACAACCTGGCTCGTTTTCTTGCCTTTAATGTAGTTGCTAGAAAAACAAGGGACCAAGTCATTGTACATGTTAAGTCATCATTGGTGAGGAAACCTTTTCAGCCTGAGGGCCACATTGCTTCATGGGCAAACTTCTGGCCAGTGCTGGGAGGAGCCAGAAGCAAGAGAAGGCATTGCAATGAATGTAACTCTTGCCTTTGTAAGTAGGCAATACTTCAGCAAAGGTAAGAGGTATCTCCCCATGCACATCTCTCTCCATCCTCCATTTAGGCCAGCGAGGAATTATCACAGTTCAAGGCTATATTTCAGCCAGGCCAAAGCACTCAAGAGGAGACCGAGCACTGGTGGAGAGATGTACAGCCTGCCTAGGGAGCAAATATCCTGATGGTCGAATAGAGAGGCCTGGAGGATCACATCTGGCCTCTGGGCCTACCTTTTCACACTCCTGACTCATTCCAAGGGTGAGGAACTTTTTTCACTCTCAAGGTCACGTGGCCTTGTAGCCCTTTTACTGCCCCCTTTCGGGGGCTTTATGGCCAAAGTGGGTAGGGCGAAAGCAAAAAACAAAACAATGGCCCCATCTCTCCAAAGCCCGCCCCCAAACCCAGGGGGCCCTGCCCTCCAAGCTGCACTTGGTTGCCATTTTTTTTTATTTCAACCTTGGGCAACCCAAGCTCTATGCTAGCAAAAGGGTCACCTGCTTCATTGCTGCAAGCCAGGCTGCTGTGAAAAGCACCGCAAATATTAGCAACCCCATGTTAGATCAGTAGAACTTCACCTGGGGATGAAAGGGATGTGCAGTCATGTTCTGCTTACTTGGAAGAAAATCCTATTGGTTTCGGTGGAATCAGTTTCCAAGGAAATATGACTAGGACTGGGGTGCCAGCCTGGTCAAATGCTTCATTTTAACTGAAGCTATAGACTGGAATAAGCTACTGCATTGTCCCTTTGGCCCCCTCTGCAGTATACACCCAAAGCAGTATCACACCGCTTTGAACAGTCATGGCTTTTCCCAAAGAATCCTGGGAAGTGTAGTTTGTTAAAGGTGTTTGTTAGGAGACCCCATTCTACAGTTCTCAGAGTGGTTTAACAATCAATCCCTCTTCCCAGGGGAATTGTAGGTTTGCAAGGGGAATATTAGATAGGCCCCAACTCTGTTATCTTTCCAGTACCTATTGAAGACCTTCCTCTTAAAAACAAGCCTTTCTCTCTGCTTCACCCTTTCCTCTACCATGCCAACCTTCCCAGACAGCAACAGGCATTTACTTCCACATCATTTTCTGCAGTAAAGCACTACACTTCTGCACTATGTTCTCAGGCACTTCAGTAGGAATTCAACAGTTTATTAATTCCTCTTTTCTTTGCCCGAACCAAGAACAAAATAATAGCAGTCAGCTGGTGTGGTAGAACACACCTGTGGAGCCGCCCTCCTGACAGTAGGGTCACTACAGTTTACCTGGATGGTGCTGGATGGGGCAGGGCGATGGCCAGATCGGGTTGCACGGATGCACCAGCAGAGCCAATCTAGCAGCTTTGCTGCTTTGCCCCTCCGCACCTGCCACTACTGAATAATAGTGATTATCCCACAATCCCTTGCATGGAGTATGGATATAAAGAGGAAGCAGCCTTACAAAAGAACACTCTAGCAAACAATTCATGCTCAGGAGGACACTGTCCTTCCAGACCTTCATTATCAAATATATAGAGTCAACCAGCAACCGCTAGTTATGATGGCTGAGTACTAGCTTTGGGATCAGAGGCAGAGTTCCCCTGAATACCAGTCTCTGGTAAAACACTGGGAGAAGGCTATTGCCTTCACACCCTGCTTCTGGGCTTCCCATAAGCATCTGGTGATCCCCCAGTGAAGACTGAAATAACAGCCTGTTCTATCACTGCAGGAGTCTTCTTCCACCTCATCATCACTTCATTCTGCTACCTATGCAGGCCAGGCCCGAGGGTGTACTTTAAAAACAGGACTCACCATGTGTATGTTTTTCTAACTCCCAGAGGGTGAGCCCACCTCCACCCAAGTTTAGTCTGAAAGACAGGCATAAATTCCAACAAATCCAACCATGATTCTGTCATCAGCCTCGCATCTTCCCCATGCTTTAGGTTAGCTGCACACTACTGTTTGTTTTTCGGTTACAAGCGCTCTATGTAATCTATTAAATGTGGATGTGACATTTAAAACATTTTTTAAAAGGTAAATTGTCCATCTGTATACTTGTTCAATTAAATGTACATTCATTCCCTATTTTTTGTAAAATAATAATAAAAAGTTGCAAAGGTAGTCTGGAGCTGGTGGCAGCAAGGAAAGTGGCAGGGCTGGTTCTAACCCTGAGGGGGCCCTTGGATTGGGTCTCTTTGATTTTAGCATGTGTTTTTTAAATTGTTTTAAATTTTTTAAATTGTGTTTTAAATTGTTTTTAAAATATGTGTTTTAAATTTGTATGTTTGTTTTTGATGTTTTTAGTTGCTGTAAACTGCCCAGAGAGCTTCGGCTGTGGGGCGGTATACAAATACAATAAATAAATAAATAGGCCACACCAGTCTGTGCCCCCCATGTCACCAAGCAGGGCCCACATTTTGGGAAATAGCCATGGCAGCTGTTCCACTCTCATTGGATTGTCAGCAAAGGAGACCCAGAGACCAAAAGAGTGCACTGGTTTGCCTAAAATCTGTATATGCTTATTTATACATAGAGATGCACATTTAGAAATTATGACTACGATTTGAACAGGAACGCATTATTTTTTTGGTGAGAAATACTGTAATAAGGTGACTGTGTGCCTGCTTAGTGCGCTGTCTGGGGCTCACCACTGAGGGACAAATTCTTAAGAACATATGAAGAGCTTGCTTAATCAGGCTGGTGCCCATATAATCCAGCATTCTGTTCTCACAATGGCCAAGCAGATGCCCATGGGAAGCTTGCAATCAGGACCTGAGTGCAAGAGTAGCCTCCCCTCCTACAGTTTCCAGCAACTGGTATCTGGAAGCATGCTGCCTCCGACTATGGAGACAGAGCATAGCCATCATGGCTAGTAATTCAGGGGCCCTCCTGCTCTTCCTTCTTAGGGTTCTTTATCTTTAAACCTGATTGAGGCCGCATCTTCGCTATACATTTAAAGCAGTCTCATCCACTTTAAACAGTGATGGCTTTCCCCACAGAATCCTGGGAAGGGTAGTTTGTCAAGGGTGCGGAGAGTTGTTAGGAGACTCCTGTTCCTCTCACAGAGCTCCAGTGGCCAGAGCAGTTTAACAGTCAGCCCCTTTCCTGGGAACCCTGAGACCTGTAGCTCTGTGAAGGGAATAGGGGTCTCCTAACAATTCTCAGCAACTAATTGCAGTTCCCAGGATTTTTTGGGGGGCAAACTGGAAAAACAAACAAACAAAAAGTTTCTAGTGGCTTCTGCTGCAAACTGATGGGAGAGAAAAGTTTTTATGAAGCTTGATCCTGGGAAGAAAACTCTCTGATGAAAAGACACATGGAGAGCACTTCCAGCAGTGTTCCCATTTCTCAAATATTTGCATGCTTCCTGAAAAGGATTTTAAAAACAGAACTATACAGTATTTGATGAAGGACTCCAGAAACTAGAGCAAGGCCCCCTCTACTGGTCATTGGAGGCTAAAGCTCTGGAAGCAAGGGCAGGGGAAGCTGAAAGAAAATGCAGGAGGGAAGTGATGTTAAGCAAGAGTGGAAGGAACTTTGTCAATGAAAGTGGGCAAGGCCCAACAGTTGTAATCACAGTATCAGCCAGGACTATCTAATTCCTGGCAGACCTTGTGCTGACTTCTGTGTGTGTGTGTGCGTGTAAATTTCAAGATGCTGAAACAGAAGCTATTAGGAGACAAAAGAGGAATGAAACTGAGGTATCATCCAGGTTGCTTTCATTTCCTCTGCACAAAGCACAAAGCAAAATGTCTTTATACTGTGGTATAGTTTTGACAGTTCAGTCTGAAGCCTATTTAAATGGAAACACTAAGAACACCAGCTGGTTTACAATGCCCTTGTCAGTCTCTGTGCCAAAACAACTAGAGAGAGAGAGGCTTATACAGTCGATGTATTGCATTTTCAAAGTTCATAGAGCACGAGGAAGTCTTCATCAAAGGAAAAAGAGGAAATGTGTCTTTTTTTTTTTTTTAGCAAGACAATGTGAGACAGGCAGAGGCTGCATATTCTCATGTTTGTATGGATATTGGTACTTATGTTTCAGGATTCCTGTCAGTACTCAAGAGTAAAAATGTTACTATAGGCAACAGAGTTTGGTTGGCCTAATAAGAGTTTTGTTGAATGTGGATTTTGGAATTTTTGTTGTGGGCCAACATGGTTACCTTTTAATGTTCATCTTCATCTGTGTATGTGTGTGTGGGGGGCACATGAAGGCATAATTGTAAGTCTGAACAAAGTTTTCAAAAATCTGCATTTGTGGATGAAAAAGGATTCCTGAAGGCAGCCAAAAGCAGCACCGTATTCTCTAACATTTCACAGATGTATTTATTTTATTTATAAGAATATCTATAAACCACCAACTCATCAAAAAATCAAGGCGATGCACAATAAAATAATTAACTTCATAAAACAATAAAATCATAAAAGTATTAAATCATAAAATACAGAACAAATGACCAACATGGGATCAGATTAATTTTCTAAGAACACTTGGTGAAATAAATATATTTTCGGCAGGTGACAGAATATCAGGATTGTAAGTGCCTGTTGAATTTCAGTAGGAATGTGTTCCAAATCTCCATATTACCATGTCCTAAATTACTAAAAGCCTTGGCTCTTGTAGAAGCTAAAAAGATATTACATAACTGTGGGACAGTCAGGAGAGCTTTTCCAGATGATCACAGTAATCTGGCTGGTATATAAAGGACAAGGTAGTGTACAGTATAGAGCACACCATGAAAATAAGGATACTGTCATATACTTGCAGCACACTTGTTCTAACACTACGGATCATTTTCCCCACCTCATGCATGCAGAGAATTATACTTTGGGTCAATAAGTAAATGATATTTATATCCCATTATTCCACATTTGTGGTCTGAATGGCTTACATAAACAACACATTAAATATACTCATTAAAATATAATTAAAACCAATGCAACTTAAATTTAATTGAAATCTTTTCCCCACAAGCTGCATGCTGGATTTATTTTCCCTACAGCAGCTGTCCTGCTTTGATTTGAAGTCAAAAAGGGTGTCTCCTCTTTTGGGCAAAGATTAAACTGGGGGGGGGACATGTAAGTGTCCTAAAATATGTTGGGTGGCATCGAGTGCACTCATTCCGTTAACACAGGGATTTATGCTTGTGCAGTGGGACTTCCCTTCCCCCCCCCGCACATCCCACACCTTCCCCAAATCTGCTCTGGAGGGTTGGGAGTACCCTCAGAAGAGATTTAGGGGGCACATGGAAGGAGGAAGTGGTTCCATTGCACAAGCATAAATCCTTGCATTGAGAGAGCGCTACATTGGATACAACCTATTACCAACAGTACAAAACAAACCCCACTGGAGAAAAGGATCAGAGGTAGCAGATGACAGCAGAAAGTCTCTCTCTGCCCGAGATCCTGGAGAGAAACCATGTGATGGACAAATAGTCTGACCATGAGGGCAAATGGAATGGAGTATCCTTAAAGAAGCCATGGCTGGCTGAAACACTGAGCAGGAGCACTCCAAATTTTGTTTCAGGCTCCCCTTGCTATTGCCCTGTTTTCTACCTTTGTTTAATGCAATTAAAACTATGCAGTCAGATACAGATGGTTATACTAAAGCTGCCTGCAGTAAGTCTTTTTATGCTCTACTTGTTTTAGTGAACGGATGGACTATTTGCAATTTGCCAGCTTTACAAGCCATTTTAGCACACTGAGAAAACCGTTCATTGCAGGTTCTCGAAGAAGCTCCTACCAGTTTGTGGAACATTATAGTGCAGGCTAAAAAGGTGAGCGCTTGATGAATTTGAAAAGAAAAAGGATCATATAATCGTAGAGCTGGAAGGGGCCTATAAGGCCATTGAGCCCAACTCCCTGATTAATGCAGGAATCCAAATCGAAACATACCCGACAGGTGGCTGTCCAGCTGCCTCTTCAACGCCTCCAGTGTTGGAGAGCCCACCACCTCCCTAGGTCATTGGTTCCATTGTTGTACCGCTCTAAAAGTTAGGAAGTTTTTCCTGATGTTCAGTTGAAATGTTCATTCTGTTGTCCCCATTGATCTTGAAGTGGAAATTAGCAGCAGCATAGGATGCTGTATAGGAAGGCCCCTCAAAACCCAGTGGGAGAAGAGACAGCTGGGGAGGGGGAGTGAGTGAGGGCATACAAAGTGCCTTCCTTCCACATGCTTTCCCATTGTGCCCAGGTCAGCTGGCTGAGTTGGAAGCGGTGCACAACTCTCTTGCATGGTCCAAGGTGCTGCTCCTGTCTGCATGAAGTTCACTGAAGTTAAGAGTACATCCCAAGATGGCACCATCATCAAGGAAGGGTTGTAGCTGAGTGGTAGAACACCTGTTTTACATGCAAAATGGTATCTTCAGGTAAGGCTGGAAAAGACTCCCATCTGGAACTCTAAGGAACACTTGTCTGTCAGTGTAGATCAGAGTTAGCCAGCATGACACTCTCCAGATGTTGTTGGATTCCATGGCAGCTGGGGCTGATGGAAGCTGTAGTCCAACAGCATATAGAGGGCACCATGTTGGCTACCTGTAGTAGATGGACTGAGCTAGATGGACTAATGCAGCCTTCTCCAATCTTGCATTTTCCAGATGTCTTGGACGACAACTCCCATCATCCTTTGCCATTGGTCTTGCTGGCAGGGGCTGATGGGGGTTGCAGTCCAAGACATCTGAAGTGTTCTAGGTTGGAGAAGTCTGGTTTAATGGCTTTCATACTGAGCTACATGGACTTGCTATAAGGCAACCACCTATATTTGTGGTGGTCTCCAGCTTTTTGCACCCCAGCCCATTGTCACCTCTTGCTTTCTCAGAGGAAGGGAGGATAACAAGGGGTGAGCCAGCTGGCTGGAAAGGAAGGGCAACATTTTGGAATCTCTGGCTTCCCATCCCATCACTAAATCTTACACTATACAATCAACCCATTTAGAATCAGAGTAGAATAGTGAGAATAATGAGTTTAACAACCTTTCTAATCTGCTTGAGGAAGACTTTCATGGAACAGTGTGGTCCACCTACATCAACAGAGTTGGATCCAACTGCTATCATGTCCCGCTTGAGGGCTTCTCACATCTGGTGGCCAGTGTGGGAAACAGGATGCTGGACTAGATAGGCCAAGGGTGGAGAACATTTGCCTCTCCAGATGTTGTTAAACTTCAGCTCCCACTAGCTTCAACAAGCATGGACAATGGCCAGGAATGATGGGAGTTGATGCTGAACTACAACATCTAGAGGGCCAAAGGTTCCCCACCCGGAGATAGGCTTTTTGGTTGCTCCTCTAGGGCTCTTCTGACATTCGTGATAAATAATATCACTTCATCCATTTGTATCTCTTTATTGCTGCTGCAGAACAACAAAAAAGTGATATTAGGCAGCATCTCATTTGAGGGTTAATTCCTCCATTCATTGGTAGCAATGGCCTAAGGGTGACAACAGGGGGAATTATGTTAGGCCATTTTAGGGTTGCCAGGTTCAGGGCCTAAGACTGATCCTGTATCTTTAGAAGAAGAGAAAGTCAGCCAAGTGCAGATGTCCTTGCAACGCTGTAATGGGAAAAACCACAAGGTGGAATTCTTCCTTCCCCCTGCACAACTTTTAAAGATACAGAAGACCTCTTGGTTGCCCTGGCAACCCTAGGCCATTTAAATTTTTCTACTTATTTTTAGTTCTCTTCAAGTCAGAGTAGGGAGCTTTGTTGCCCTTGTTCCAAGAATTGCTTCTACTTTGTTACACTGGCTAGCTACAGAATTTATACAGAAATTAGCTGGGACTTTTATATGACAATCAGTCTTCAATGTTTGACTTCCTTATTTCATATGTTTGGATAAGACTGGCATGAAACATTATGACGTTCTATTTTAACATGGAGAATTGGAAATCCAATCAAATACCATGAAGAAATACTGAGATGAGCAGCTGTTTTGACTAAGCAGCAGATAAGTGGAACACCCACTTTTCCTGTGAATCAAAATTGGGATGAGCCAGAAATGTAATTTCCCATGAATCACTGAATTCAGTGGAAGCAGTTTACTGGAAACAGTTTTCTGATAGAATTTTAACAGAAAGAAAAATACAGTACAGAACAGTTATTCTATTTAGGGATGGGAGAAAAATTTGGTTCATTTCTCACTTAAAGGCAAACCTACTTAATTTTCACTTCCCGAAACAAGACACAAACTGAAATGCAGCCATCTTTCAGCATTTGCACTTCTCTAGATTTTGCAATGCAATTTTCCAGCTGAGGACCTTCTACATGTTTGAGGAAACTATGCACACATATGCATATAAGTGAAAATAACATCCAAAAATTAATTCTATTAGGGGGAATTATTTGAAAAAACGTGTATTAGGCAAATTCTAACAAAAATGTATATATTAGGAGAAATTTGTGCTAGAATAGTGAATTTTCATGAGGACTTTTTAATTGAAAAGTTTGCTAACTGAAATGGACAGATTCACCCATCCCTAATCCTTGCAGCAGGCCAAATATCATCACAATGCTAGTGTCTCTTCTTGTGTCCCAGTCAAACTTTCCACTATTTTCTGTCGTGCACAAACCTTTCTCTGGTTGTCAAGCAATTCCACCCCTTTCCCTTTTTGAATTTGTTTTATGTGGTTGTAGCCAACCTTCCTCTTTCTTTGAAATGGACTGTCTTCAAGTCGATCCCGACTTATGGTGACCCTATGAATAGGGATTTAATGGTAAGCAGTATTCAGAGGGGTTTACCATTGCCTCCCTCTGAGGCTAGTCCTCCCCAGCTGGCTAGGGCCTGCTCAGCTTGCCACATCTGCACAAGCCAGCCTCTTCCTTGTCCACAACTGCCAGCTGGGGGGCAACTGGGCTCCTTGGGACTATGCAGCTTGCCCACGCTTCCTATTAGCTTCCCTCCCACCATTTCCTAGAATGTATTATCTAATCTTACCTGACTGGAAAGAATTTGAGAGAGGATCAATCTATTTTTCCTTTCTAGTCGTCTTACTTTATACAAAAGCCTTAGCTTGCCTTTTATGAATTTAATTATGAAAGACAGTGAGAAAAATACAAATAAAAATCACAATTGATCAGTGTAGTTACAGTAATTTACAGAATATTCATGATCAAGTCAATAGACAGCAGATGCGAATCTGTTGCAAACTGGGACCTTCAATTGATATCAATAGATATTTTGGATGCACAGTCAGGGCCGGCACCAGACCGCAGGGGTCTTCGAAGGCTGTGGTGGCCCGGCTGCATCAGTGGATTAGTGCACTGTATGTTAGGGATGGAAAGATCTATCCATTCCGGTTCTCTCAGTTTCTCACCTTTCTAGTGTTAAATTCAGTCCTCTACATTTCTGCAGCAATCTGCGATTTTTAAAAAAAAGTCCTCAGGAAAATTCTCTACCATTTTAGTGCAAATTTCTACAAATAAACACATTTTTGTAGGCAGTTTTGAGAAAGGTACACATTTTTGCAAGCCATTTCTCATCATTTCATGCCTTTTTGCATGTTATTTTCACTCATTTTTATGCACACTTTCCCCTAATACATGCATTTTTGTAAATATTGTTTAGTTGGCAAACTACATCCCAAAATTCTAATAAATGCAAATTTCGAAGGATGGCTGTGTTTCGGTTCTCATATTGTTTTGGAAAGTGTGGATTTGATAAATTCTGCTTGAAATATGAACTGAATTGAAATTCTCACCCATCCCTACTGCATGTGCACCCCTACAATCACCCAAGATGGCAGGGGCAGTTCACGCCAGCGACAGGGGGTGTTGCCTGAGAGGGTGGCTCCTGCTCCACAATCTGCACCAGCATTGGGTCACGGGACAGACATACCCTAACCCAATGCTAGCACAGGCCTCTGTGGGGGACTTGCAACGTTGGAATAGTACATTCCAGGGAATGCTCTGTTTGAAGGCCCATAAGGGTGCCATCTTGCTCAAGCTAATCAGTCTTGTCAGTGCCTAAATGGGCAATTGTGTGGGGAGCCACATGCCTGAATGGTGGACCCCCTAGGAACCACATGTAAGCCATCTTTGGTTCCATGGTGCAAGAAAGTGCTGGATTCAACTGAGGTAGTATGATCCCCTCCTGGGGGAGGAGCACATTGAAGGCCCCTTGGTCTATGGGGGCTTAGGCCAAACCGTAAATCTCAATTACCACCACAACCAGTGGGAGTGCAGCAAGCTTGAGATTATTGAAGCTTCAGCCCTTGCTGCAGACTTCCACCCCCTTCTCCCAGGCTCCACTAAATCCTCATACATGGATTTACCACCACGTCTTTTTATACTTGGGCTTTACTGGGTCCTCTTCCAGGACAGCCATTGTAGACCTCCCAAGTCTCACCTGTTTCCCTTGTTGGGGTGTGGCACAGCTCTGCTTCACTTCAGAGTCCTGGGCTTTCCAGTAGCCCCTTTCTCTAGTGTATTGCGCTTGGGAAGTGATAGGTACAGAGGTCCTCTGATTGGTCCCTTTCCAGTGGGTAGGTTCTGCATCATCCTTGTCCCCAGAGGATTTAAAGGGCCAGGGAAACCTCCAAGCCCTCGTGCCTGAAAGATCAAGAGGAAAGCACAAAAGCAGGACTACAGCTGAATGTCAAAAAGACTAAAATAATGACAACAGAAGATTTATGCAACTTTACAGTTGACAATGAGGACATTGAACTTGTCAAGGATTATCCATACCTTGGCACAGTCATTAACCAAAATGAAGACAATAGTAAAGAAATCAGAAGTAGGCTAGGACTGGGTAGGGCAGCTCTGAGAGAACTAGAAAAGGTCCTCAAATGTAAAGATGTATCACTGAACACTAAAGTCAGGATCATTCAGACCATGGTATTTCCGATCTATATGTATGGATGTGAAAGTTGGACAGTGAAAAAAGCTGATAAGAGAAAAATCAACTCATTTGACATGTGGTGTGTTGGAGAAGACCTTTGCGGATACCATGGACTGCGAAAAAGACAAATAATTGGGTGTTAGAACAAATTAAACCAGAACTGTCACTAGAAGCTAAAATGATGAAACTGAGATTATCATACTTTGGACACATAATGAGAAGACATGATTCATTAGAAAAGATAATAATGCTTGGAAAAACAGAAGGAAGTAGAAAAAGAGGAAGGCCAAACTAGAGGTGGATTGATTCCATAAAGGAAGCCACAGTCCTGAACTTACAAGATCTGAACAGGGTGGTTCATGACAGATGCTCTTGGAGGCACATAACAACAAGGGATAGCAGTTACTCAGGTCTCTTCTTTTCCTCCACAAAACCCTCCTTCCCTCCCTCCACATCATCAAGCAGCTTGGCAGTAGTAGAAGATAAACATGTAGACACTGAATCCAGTAGTTCAAGCAATATATTCGACAGTGAGAAAGGACACCCAAATAGTGACAGTGACAAAGAAGCAGAAAACAGTATTCAAGCCTGGCCAGATTATTCTACAATCTTAGAAATGTCTATAATCTTAGAAGAGAGCATGGCTGTGACTATCATGAAGGGACCCTGCACTTCTGAATTTGCTACTACATTGTTGTTTAAAGTCATCCAAGTTGGTGGCCATCACAACCTCTCATGGGAGCAAATTCCATAGCAATATGCACTGCATGAAGAAGCACTCTCTTTTGTCCCAAATCTTCCAACTTTTAGCTTCGAGGGTCCATGAGTTCTAGCATTATGAGGAAGAACCTCTAACTCTGGGTCAGAGCTTGGAAAAGTTACTTTTTTGAACTACAGCTCCCATCAGCCTAATCCAGTGGCCATGTTGCCTAGGGCTGATGGGAGTTGTAGTTCAAAAAAGTAACTTTTCCAAGCTCTGCTCTGGGTTATTTATGTTTAGTTGCTGCAGAAGTCCTCCATCTGCCCCAGGCATTAGCAGCTGCTCCCCCACCCATCTCCAGGTTTGGCTGATGGAGAGGCTGCCCTGACCCCTACAGAGGTGGGCTGGAGCATTCTTAAAGGGGCTATGCTAATAAGAGCCCTTTGGCCCCTGTGGACCTTCACAAACCGTATTTTGAATTGTTCATAGCTTGGAAGATTACTTTTAAAAAGGAATAAATTACAATTACTGTTGTTATATGCCTTCAAGTCGATTACGACTTATGGCTACCCTATGAATCTTCTTTGGATATATTCATAGGGTTTTCATGGTAAGAACAATTACTGTTACATGGGCCCAAAGAAGAATAAATGACCATTACCATAACAATTGTTCTGAAAGGAATTGATTATTGTTACTCAAAAGTATTCACTACAATTACATTTTTTCCAACAGCTAGTGTCATTACTTAAGTAGCCACATATTGTAATTTGTCTGATTTTACATCAAGCAGTTTCTGATTCAACTGTTAATGCACCCAAAATAGAAATAGAACATAACCTCCAATTTGAAACACAAAAGGCTGTCTTCACCATCACATGACAATGACCAATAAAAAGGCTTCGAAATTAATAAAAATAATTTGATAAATATTGCTAGGATGAATAATGAGAGAAACATAATTTTCTAGGTTAGTTTTTCTGTAGAAACAGTAGTAAAACAGGAAAGAACCAAAGTAAAAAGAACATCAACAAACATACAAAAATGTAATTCTCCATTTTTGGAAATGGCAGATGTTGCCACCACTCACCATATGCTCAGAGGCACATGTTACCAAATTCTTCCAAACTGTACAGGAAGTGGATTGGACTGTGAAAGACCAACCCAAATTGTGTTTGCATTTTTACAAATTTGTGGGGCAGTCCAATATCTCAGAGAGGAGGTCAGATCTCCTGCTTCCCTGGTGCATTCGTTATAGCTGTCCAATTTCCCTGCTTTTTAAAGCTTGCTAGAAAATATCTGTTGGCTATAAGTACGTTCTTAAACCGCAAGGTTTTTTTTACCAATTAGTGAATTCTATTACAATCAAAATGTAAAGAAATTACCCACTCGTTCCTCAAAAAAGTAATACATTACAAGTAATTAATTTTTTGTAACTAACTGCTTGCAAGTTCTGTTCATACAGTCTTTTGCTCCATCCTACGAGTCTGTAGTTGCACTTTCCCACTTTGATTTAAAAGTTATTTTGCTTCCATGCAACTGTGCTTAAGTTCATGAACTATCCTAATAAAACTGAAGGCATCTTTCAGAAACTCTTCAGGGAGGTGGGTGTTACAGAGGTCATGGGTAGAACCAGGAACATTCTGTTTCACAGTTATGGAAAACTAAATTCCCCCACTCACTGCCCTGACTGATGTTCTTTGGTGCGGCTAATTGTGTAGCTTTATAAAGCCAGGCTCAGATTTCAGTTACGCTCAAGCACATCTGGAGTTGAGGCTGCACTATGTGAAAAACTGCACTGCAATTGCTCCAGTGTGTGGCTGCGTTGAAGGGTGAAAGTACAGCACACATGTCTTTTTCAAGTACTTTAGTGATTGCTTAGAAATCTTAAGAACATAAAAACATAAGAAGAGTTTGCTGGATCAGGCCAATGGCCCATCTAGGCCAGCATCTGTTGCTCACAATGGCCAACCAGATGCCTGTAGGAAGCCCACAAACAGGACCTGAGTGCACGAGCACTCTCCCCTCCTGTGGTTTCTAGCAACTGGTATTTGGAAGCATACTGCTTCCAACTGTGGAAGCAAAGCATGGCCATTGTGGCTAGTAGCCACTGGTAGCCTTATCCTCCATTTGTCTAATCCTCTTTTAAACTTGGTGGCCATCTCTGCCTATTGTGGGAGCAAATTCCATATGAACTGTGCACTGCATTAAGGAGCACTTTCTTTTGTCTGTCCTGAATCTTCCAGCTTTTAGCTTCATTGAGGCTCCATGAGTTCTAGCATCATGAGGGAAAACCATTTCTTAATCCTTTCCCAATTCAGTTAATGCTTATTATCGCAGTTCACAATTCAAACTATTCTTGCTTTAAATTTATTATTATTCTTTCTTATTACATTTATATCCCACTTTTCCTCCAAGGATCTCATGCTTCTCCTCCCTCTCCATTTCATCTTCACAACAACCCTGTGAGTAGGGATTTGAACTCCGGCCTCCCAGGTCCTAGTCCAACACTCTAACCGTTAAACCACACTGGATTTCCTGCAGTGAGTGCAGGAGGAGGAAGTGTAGGATACAAATGACATATAATGGCATTTATGGCATATTTGTCATCTGTTCATCGCCCCCCCCCCCCAAATCTTCAACCCAAAGAGAACATGGTTGTTCTGCTCCCTATGTGAGGCATACTGTTGGTATTTAAATTCCAACAAGTATATGTTACTGGACCAGTTTCAAGGTTCTTATCCTAGTGTACAAACCCCTGAACCAGTATTCTTCAACCTTTTTCAGACCTGCAACCCACCTTTAACCCAAACATACATTTGGGACTCATTTCTTAATTTTTTTTACCATATATTGGTATGGTGGTAAACTAGGTGTTTCAACCCACCTTGGATCAGACTGCAACCCAGTAGTGGGTCCTGGCCCACAAGTTGAAGACCAATGCTGATCACTGAGATCACCTGGGGGAGCACTATTAGTGGTCCCCTATGATCCAGAAGCACAACCCACTCACTCATTTTTTTAAATAAACATATGTCTGTACCACCATCTCATAAATTATCAGGTGTACAACAATATGTATACAATAAAACATAAACCATCATTAAAAACAGTGCAAAATTATCATTGAAACAACTGACTAATCAATAACATTTTAAACAGCTGTATAAGCTTGTTGGCATAAACAAAGGATTCTTTATCAACAAGGAGTTGTGCCTTCAAGGGTTGTGGGCCCAACTCTACGGAACTTCCTCCTAGTAGAAACCAGGCAGGCATTGTCACTGCAAAGTTTCAGATGTCAGATCAAAAGTTTTATTTCAGGAGGGCTTTGGAACATAAGTGCTACTCTAATGTTTGTATTTTAATCTATGTTTTAAATGTTCATTGTATGGTTTTCTTTCTTTGTACGCTGCTTTGAGACACATAGTATACATATTAAAATAAAAATAAAGATGAACGACAAGCTCACTGTTCAGAATTTGACCTTGTTACTTTCAATCTAGACTCTGCTCCCCTCTTCTTGTTTCTGTACAGAAACACATGGGGGTCTTATACTTTCTACCCCCATGCCTCATTTGAGACAACTGAAAATTAGTGAGGGCCATCATCCACAAATGGAGGTTCAAGGGCAGAGCCAGTCATGAAATGGTGGTAGATGGAAGCAGAGGTTGACATAACCAGCTGGCAACTAGTGACATTACTTTCTATTGATATCTAATCCGTTTTTTAAAAAAAAGAATGTTGATGGCAACTGTGTTGTGGCATTAGTTTTCATAGGCAAGCTTTTGTTGTTAAGGTGTGGTAGAAGGAACTGTACCACTTCATAGAGTGCCATGACACAGCATCTTCAAGCATGTGCTGGGGTCCCCATGCACAACACCCCTGAGCAACTCTACATCAGGGGCAATGTGAAAAATTAAAATGGCAGCTTGTAAGTCCCCTGACAGACATCACAGTACTGTTAATGTAGCCTGCTTGGTGAGCCCACTGGGAGTCTAGAACGGGGCCTACCAAACAGTCCTTTGCCAAGCCCACCCTCAGACCTGGAGCTAGCCCGGGGTGGGGGAATCACATTTTGAAGGCTCTTCTGCATCGTCAGTTCCCTTTGCAAATAGATCTAGCATCGCAGAGAATAGATTGGGCTATGTCTGTTTTGTTTTTGCTTTTAACTTGCAGGATGCTTTGCACATGGGGACTATTTATTTATTATTTAATTTGTATCCCGCCCTTCCTCCCAGCAGGAGCCCAGGGCGGGGGCAAACAAAGCACTAAAAACACTTTAAAACATCATAAAAACAGATCTTAAAATACATTAAAACAAAACAGTGTTAAAAACTTTTAAAAAACAACTTTAAAAAAGGGTTAAAAACATTATTAAAAAGATATTAATGACTAGTCAAAAACAGTGATATGGTATCAGCCACGCTGCCACCCCCTCCTCAGGGTAGGGCCATAGCTCAGTGGCAGAGCATCTGCCTTGCATACAGAAGGTCCGAGGTTCAATCCACAGCATCTCTGGGTAGGGCTGGAAGAGACCCCGTCTGAAACCCTGGAGAGCCGCTGCCAGTCAGTGTAGACAATACTGAGCTGGATGAACCAATGGTCTCACTCAGTAAAAGGCAGCTTCCTATGTACCTATGTACATATCCTGCTTTCTGAATTTGTAAATGGGATTGTGGCCTTTGCCAGTTAAAAATGATCAAGAAAGCTAATAAGAAACACTCTGCTGTGTCTGCGATTCTTTTCTTAAAGCAGATATTTCAATTATTACACAAGGGAATTAATACACCTACAGCAGGGCTGGTGCAGAATTTCCTGTCCTTGCAGAAGTGCTGCTAAGCTGGGTTGCGTCTGTAAAGACTGGGGAGGTAGGATACCAAGGTGTTTTCAAAGTTCTTTCAAAATACTTGAAAATGAATAGATAGGAAAGTAGTCCTGCATACAATTCAGTAGGGTGGCCACTTACACATTGCCGAGAAAGAGCGACACAGATGACGCTAATATATGCAGATTTGTGTGAGTATGTGTGTGTGAGTGCTAAATCAGGCCGAAGGCCTATCTTGCCCATCATTCTGTTTGCTGCAGGGACCAGCTAGATGTTCTCAGCATCTAGTATTAGTGGTTTGCTGTCTTTGACAATTGAGGTTCCATTTAGCAATCATGGCTAATAGTCACTGATGGCTGTATTCTTTGTCAATTTGTTCAATCCTCATTTAAAACAGTCTTAAGGGAGCAATCCTAACTATGGGAATACAACGTGATTTACACTGGCTTAAATTAAGCCAGCACAAAATACTCCAGATCCAAACTCTGTTTAGGAGTGAGGTTGCTGTCAATGAAGCCAGTCCAAGCCTAGCAGAGGGAAAACAAGCCTTTAAAATAGAGTTTAACATACACCACCCTTTTTTGCTGGTGTAAATTCTGCTGGATTGCCAGGTCACATGACTGAGCTGAATGGAGTTAGGATCCAGCCTAAATCCCCCCCCCCTGCCTGATCCTGACTGTGCCACGCCCCCAGACTGCCTTTTGGGGACTTTTGTATAGCTCTGGCTAAGCGGGATGAGGGACTTATGCCACTGTTTCTCTGGCTAAACTGGGGTCAGGGGCTTATGCTGGCAGAGCCCTAGGTGAGCTGGAGATCTGCCAAATCCTAACTCATTCATCCCAGCAGATCTTAGGTTTGGATTGCTCCCTGAGCTAGCAGCCATCAACACATCTCATGCTAGTGAGAGTCTATAAATTAACAGTAAATGGTTCTACGTTTTGCATATTTACATATACATTTATGCAGGTTTGATTAATGGATTAAAAGTCATACAATTGACTAATGGTGCAGTCCTATACATGCCCCATTGAGTTCAGTGTAATGGGGAGGGGACCTCTCAGTTGCTAAGGGAGTTGTCTGGAACCTGTTGACCAGCTATACATAAATTCCAGCATTACTTTATGTGTGCAGCCTAGCTTAGTCAGAAACAACCATAACTTTGACTGCAGTGGGATATGAATTATGCCCTTCAGTGTGAGTGTGTACCGATCATGCAATCACATCATAAAGTCATCTTATCAGAAAGAAACATAATGAAATTTAACAGGGATAAGTGCAAAGTTATCCACCTAGGAAAAATAAACCAAATGCACAGTTATAAGATAGGGGATACTTGGCTCAGCAATACTACATGCAAGAAGGATCTTGGATTATCAATCACAAACTGAATATGAGCCAACAGTGCAACGTGGCTGCAAAAAAGGCAAATGTTATTTTAGGCTGCATTAATAGAAGTATAATTTCCAAAGTACTAATTCCTCTCTATTTGGCACTGTTTAGACCTCATCTTGAGTACTGCATTCAGTTCTAGACACCACGCTTTGAGAAGTATGCAGACAAATTGGAACGGGTTCAGAGGAGGGCAACAAGAATGATCAGGGGACTGGAAACAAAGCCCTATGAGGAGAGATTGAAAGAACTGGACATGTTTAGCCCTGAGAAGAGAAGACGGAGGGGAGATATGATAGCACTCTTCAAGTATTTGAAAGGTTGTCATACAGAGGAGGGCCAGGTTTTCTTCTCGATCATCCCAGAGTGCAGGACATGGAATAATGGCCTCAAGTTACAGGAAGCCAGATTTCAACTGAACATCAGGAAAAACTTCCTAACTGTTAGAGCCGTACAACAATGGAACCAATTACCTAGGGAGGTGGTGGACTCTCCAACACTGGGGTCATTTAAGAGGCAGCTGGATAGCCACGTGCTGGGTATTCTTTATGTTGGAATCCCGCATTGAGCAGAAGGTTGGACTTGCTGGCCCTTCCAGTTCTATTATTCAATTATTCTGTCAGCATCACACTTTATATTGGACTTGGGTTGGGCCCTAAATGTTTTCACTAGTAATTCTCAGGGCTAAACGTCACATTATGACATAATGTGTCTACATCTTTTAAATAATTTGCAAGTAGCCCTATTGTAGGGTAGAAGGGTGGAATAGAAATATTTTAAATAAATAAATGAAAAAAAATTAGGATTGGGATTACAGTGCGTGAGAAGTTTTTAACTCTTTTCCTTCACATCATTTTCACAATGAAAATCATGTGCCACAGCTGGTATCTGCCCTGTTAGTCAAAACATATAAGCACAGCCTGTATGATAATTTTTTTTTTTTTACTAAATGGGCAAATAGTAGCTTCAGCAAGAGGAATTTTGACTGGGAAAATAACGTAAGGGGGAAAGGTTAAGCTCCCCTCCTGTGCCACAGTCTTGAACCTGACTGCCCCCAGCACAGATGCTAGGTGCAGAAACTTTAAAGAGAAACACATACATTCATGCATTTCCATCATAACATATAGCTTGGCCCCAGAAGTTGGAACAGATTGCTTCTGAATGTTATTCATGCGTTATAAAAAGTGGAGAATCCCAATTTTTCAGTGTTCTAAATCACATACGGGGCCTCCATGAGTAGAAGAGGGTCATCACTTCAGACTGACCTCCAAATCTTGGACAACAGGCACAGCAACACAGGGGGGATGACGTCTAGCGTGCTGTTCCCTGCTGTCTCTGTTCATATGTAGCCTTTACACACGATCAGCATGCCAGACTGTGGCTAATGTGTCCATTAGACAATATAGTGTTCCACCCTGCCTCATTCAGTTTTTTGGAAGAGGACGTGCAAAGACTGATTTAGGTGTAATTTATGTAAATAGTCTGCATGATGGTTATTCTCCAAAAATGCGTCCATTCATTTTTAAAACAACATGGTGTAATATTCTTCTTCCAGCACCTCTGTACCAGATTTTAAATAATCATGACCACAAATGAAGACTTTCATTTGGACTATGAAAACGCAAACAAGTTTTCTTAAGGAATGTTTATTGAATCAGAAGGAAATCAAAATATACAACTATCTAGAATTCAAATGCCAGTTGATAACATTAGTCTTATTTTTCCTCACTTTTAGATATATCCGATTTTTCCATAAACACAATTAAATTTGCATCTCACAGGATCTTCATAAAGCAGGCAAAATTGTGTTGAGTCCTATGATCTGGTGGTGGTGTTTTTTTTAAAAAGAAATTAAGTTTAGTTACAGGCATAAACGAAATATATAAACGAAAAAAGTGTCTGTAAAAACTGAAGTGATTTTCTTCCTTTAATGATAAGAAAAAAAATTAATATCACAAAAGTAAATACATCTTTTGAGTTAGTAATATAAAGAGCTCCAGGTCTGCCCCCTTGTGTTGCATCTTTGTTAATACCTTAATTACTTTATTTCCAAAAGCTAATTTCCCCCATTTTATTACATCGAAGAAAATAGATGAGAATGAGTTAGAAGTCCTGTACATTTCAGCCTTTCCTATAATATTAATAACTTGAAAATCAATTTGAAGCATACTCTTAAAAGTTGATGTTTCTGTGACTTTGCTACTTATAACCATGAACAGGTTTTATTTTTTAAACAGAGTTTTTGCTTGAGCCTGGCACAGCACTTGTTTGGCAAACGCCGTGAAAGCAAGGAGCAGAAGGGAAGAGAAATTAACAAAAGTCAACTCTTTTTTTAACTTAATGGTATGTGTGGGGGATGACGGGGATCCAATGATTCTTCAGTCAGTTCAGAGTTTTCATTACTTGGGTTTCACGACAGACACAATTGATACTGGATCTGTTTGCACTTCAGCATCAGACATCCGTTTGGGGCTCTGTTAAAGGAGAAAAAACAAAGAGATGTATAGATATTGATGAAGATGCTAAAAATATGATTACGCATTTTCCACTCGTGTTCCTAGTAAGTTTGTAGGCCATTTTAAGGCAGACAACGACATTGGCTGTGTGTAAATTTTACTTAAAAAATAATTCTGTGCAAAGTTGAGTCAAATGCTGGGTCAGAGAAAACCGGTAATATGTATTATTAGTTATGGGGTGGAGCAAGGGCTTTGAAATCTTACACCCAGACTCCTAGAAATCTTATTCAGCACCTCTCTGGTGCAGACACTGCCAACAAGCTTACTACTTAAGGATGGCAAGCATAAGGACTAGAAACTTGGGTTTTTTTAAAATGAGATTTTGCATCTGGTGGCCCCATTCTGCACTTTCTCTGTGCTGATGCAAAAGCACAGAAAACATATGCCCTGGTTGTAACATTTGAAAGCTCATGCCCCAGCAACTTAATCTCATTCATAGGATAACTTTTATTTGGTCTTGGTTCATCCTGCAGAAAGCCTGTACATTGTTGGCTTTATGTGAGCTCATGAACAAGAAGAGGTGAAACAAGTGTAGCTTCTCCAGTGTTTTTTTTACCCTGCTTATGAATACTGTTAAAATTCCACCAGTAGCATTCATACCTGTAAAGAATATTAAAACAAAAGATATATTATCAGTGGTTTTCCCAAGAGGATCTAGGAGTTTCTGTTTTTCCGTTTAGCTTCCTTCATGTCAGGGCGTTGGATGAGATAATTGAAAATGTCTTTAGTATATACAAGTCATTATTATTATTAATTTGTACAGTTGGGGGAAAAAAGCTCAAAGGGCCCTGTCCAAAGGCTCACAATCTAGAAGACATGACACATATATGGAAAGAAGGTTGGAAAGGAATAAGAAGTGGGATCGATACTGCTGAACAAAAGTGATAAAACATGCAGTCAGATTCACAATCCAAGGTATGTTTCACACTGACCCTTCTCAAGCAGCTGTAAGTTTTCTTCAGCAGTACTGTAATATACTTCAGGCGATCTCCTGAGTTATGGAATTCCCTCCCTACAAAGGTGTGTCTGGCACCTTTGCTGTCCAGATCTCAGAACCAGATCTCTCCCCCACCAAGGGCTATGCTAGAATTCCACCCAATCTGGATTTCGTTCCAAATTTTCCATTAATTCTCTTATTGTCTGTTGTAGCAGACTGCAGTGATTTTCCACAGCTATTTAAAAGAAAATTCAAAAAAAACCCCCACCTCTCAAATATTTATATTAATATCAATATTTTTGATATTTCCTTCCATTGATCAATATATCCTTTCAAAATGTTGATGTTTCCTTTCAGAAGATTGATATTTCCTTTAAAATTATTGATATTTCATTTCAAAATATGGGTATTAATGTCAATATTTTTTGCAAGGGGAAAAATATTGGTAAAAGCAGTGGCTAGCAGACAAAGAAGGAACTCAAATCAATATCGGCCTGTTAGGTCAACGGAATGCTTCAATCGAACACCAGCTGACAGATCCCATCTCTATCCCCACCCCACCTCCATGGCTGCTTTCTAGTAAACAAAAATTAAGCACACAAGGGCCAACTGTGTGATTAACTGTTAACATCATGTCTAATTTGATCTTTAACCTGTTACAGCCAAATCAAAGAGGAGGCCTGTGACACCGGGGTTGCCAGGCCCGGCCTCCCAGAGGTCTTCTGTATCTTTAAAAGTTGTGCAGGGGGAAGGGAGAATTCCACCTTGTGGTTTTTCCTATTACAGGGTTGCCAGAACACCTGCACTTGGCTGACTTTCTCTTCTCCTAAAAATACAGGATCAGTCTCAGGCCCTGAACCTGGCGACTCTATGTGGCACCTCAGAGACTAACAGATTTACTGTGGCATCAGCTTTCTTGGAGGGGCACCCACTTGCACCTGAAGGTGTGTGCTCAAGTCTGCCAAAGTCTATGCCACAATAAATCTTAGAGTTGTGTCCAGAGCTCCTGTTCCACTCACGTAACAGTCTTCCGCTTGCACAACAGAACTGCCCCTTCCTCTCTCCTCCACCCCCCTCCTCCCCACACTCTCAAAAATCTGCTCCAGAGGTTTGGAGAACCCTTGGCAGGAACAGGAGAGGAAATGGAAGTCCTGGTGTGCAAGTGGAATACCACGTCTTTAAGGCAGTAACTGCTACAAAAATGTATAGATTTGGGGGAAATCCTGATAGATTTTTGTGAGGACTTTTAAAAAAAAAATCATAAGATGATGTAGAAATGTGGAGAACTGAATTGAAGACTGGAAACTGAGAAACAGACAGAAACCAAAACTAACAGTTTTGTTCATTCCTAGGTGGAAGGCACCTTGCCCAGGCCCCCTCAAACAGCGCACCAGCCACACTCCTTACCAGATGCAACCAAATACATTACAATCCCAATCCACAAATGCTGGCGGCATTATACAACAAAGCCTGGGAACACCTAAGTCCCAAATCGGCTCACACACAAAAGCTTCCCGGGACGGTGGCTACACCAGGATCACTAAAGAAAGAAAAAAGGGTAACGTACAAGGCCCTTAAAAAACCCTCCAAACGACTGTTTCTTCTCTGCTCTCTTGGGGGTGTTTGCCTTTGTGACTTCTCCTCCATTCTGAAGGGAGTCCGTCTCAGCTGTTTCTTGCTCTCTGGAGTCTTGCTGGTCTCTGGCTTCCTGTTGGTTTTCTTGCTGCTTGTTCAGCTTCTCTGTTGAGCTCTCTTGACTCTTCTCACCCACAGGTTCTCTGTTCTCAGCCTGGGTCAAGGGCCTGTCTTTGAAGTCCAGTGTCTAAAGCAGTTTCAAACAGGGGTTATTTAAAAAAAAAAATGAAGGAAAAAAGAAAGAAACGCATTCGGCAGGAGGTTCCCACGTTTATTTAAAATTAAAGTTATCCATCCTCCCCCCACCTCAACACACAACTCACACACACACCAAATGGTGGAAAAATCATTTGCCCCAAATTGAGGGCTGCAATCCTATCCCAGCCACACTTACTGATGAACTAGGGCTTACTTCTCCCTATACTTGCAAAGGATCAGGTTGCACAGCATATTAACAGGGAGTTTAGCCTGCCACCCGCACACGCATGACTTCCCCCTTTACAATTGTGGGGTTACTCATGTGAAGGAAAATGGCATTAAGTGGCTTTCTGCAAAGCATTTCTTTTTATCCATTTCTGCATGATAAAAGAGGAAAGGTATCTGATGTAGGGCCATGTCTAGATGGAACTCAAGTAGTTTTATTTAGATCTTAACAGTCTGTGTCTGTTCTGACATTGCGTTTTAAGAAGTTTTAAAAAGATTTTTAAAAATATGTTTTAAAGATGTTTTATTTATTTTTAAGATGTTGTTAGTGTTTTGTCCTTTGTTTTCCACCCTGGGCTCCTTCTGGGAGGAAGGGCAGGATAGAAGTTTAATAATACATAAATAAAAATAAAATAAATTTAGGCATTGTGGGGGGTGTTTATCCACCACCATCATTTTCTAACATGTTTTAGCAAGTGTCCGAAGCATACCACATAGATTCTCAGTAATAATTACAACAGTCTCCATATGGAGTTCTGAGATTAAGAGATAGTTGTTTGCTGAAGGCCACTTAGTAAGTCCAAGACTGGGACAATATTGGCACCAGGTAATAAGAACTGTGTGCTGCTCACTCTTTAGTCTACTCTGTTGACAGGAACCAGCAGGTGATGAACATGGAATGTGCATTCTGTACTGCTGATTCTCTGCAATAATCACAAGAAAAAGACACTCCTGGTGGTATGCAGAAGGTCCAATCCCTGGCATCTCCAGGTAGGGCTGGTAAAGACCCCTGCTTGAGGCTCTGGAGAGCTTCTGCCAGTTAGTGTAGTCAATACTGGACTAGATGACCAAATCAGGTATAATGCAGCTTCCCATGCTGGCATACAAGGGTGGTTGGATGCAAAGGAGATCAGGGCTCCTGAACCTTCAATAGTTCTGTAGAAGAGGGGATTTCAAGTATAATTGGCATAATAATAGAACGTTCAATCTGGAGCCTAGAAAGTCACAATCCAGACACAGCCCTACAGACAGAATGTTTGCACATGCATGCATGCAACAAACTACAACAAAGCAACTAACTTCTCATCCTAAGCCATGAAGCATGAAACCAAAAGAGAGAAGAGAGATCTGAAAAGTTAAGATAACAGACAAATGACGCTGGGCTGCAGAAGGGAAAGATGGTAACAACAAATGTCCACATTGTAAAATTACAATACTCCCAGAAGATTGACAAGCCATTATTTGGCTGAGGTTGTCCAATGCCATAGAAAATTCTGCATGGGATTGCAAATGGAGGAAACATGACTTCTTGTGTTATTTTTTTTTAAAAAAACTTCTTTGCAAAGCAACAACTACTACAAGGCAGTTCACTGCAGCAAAGGGCGGGGGAGAAGAAGGTAAGGGCGAGGCTTGAAGGTCAAAAAGGTTCAAAACTGAACTACAGTACAGCTTGTTTAAAAGAAAAAGGAACTAAATGGCACTGTTAGTGTTACAGCTCTTCAAGTTTACAAAGTGCAACAAAGGAATACTCATTCCCCCCTCCAGCCATCACTGTGCGTCTGGGATGTTATGCCCAAGCTAAACACCTGAAAGCAAACATATGCTGTAAAGGTGGCTCAGAGTCATAGGTCATGATATTTTCAGGGTTTATCAGAAATCTATGTGTTAACATCTATAATAATAATAATAATAATTTAAAATATGTTAAATTTAATTTGCTTGGGCCACATTTCATGGCAGATGAAACATCTGGTGTCATAACTGTTACAGACTGCAAAACTGACTTTTGATGCTTGAATGAGCATTGAATTCATTAAAAGCTGTGGCTGAAGAAAAACTGTTTGAAGTCCCATGCTGGTAGTTCTCAAGCATTCCTACTTTATTGTGTAGGCCAGTGCACAGGTAGTACCTTGGTCAGCAGCGGACGACAGGGCAGAGGCACATACCTGACCTCTCATCATCCATGTTGCTGTGGTGTACCGAGAGGGGAAGAAGCAAGGCGGTGGTGAAGTCTGTGCAGAGCAAACACACCAGCAGAAGTGGCTCCATTGGTGCATTTGGACTGCACTGACCTGACCTCCTCCTTGTCCCTCTCCCTTCCAGTACACCATGGCAATGTGGGTGATGGGAGGTCAGGTAAGGGCCACCCTGCCACCCGCTGCTGGCCGTGGTCAAGGCCCAATCCATGATTGTTGGGTTGGGCTGCAGAATTGCACATTTCTTCATTGTAGCCCCTCCCCTCTTGTATGCAAATTTGCCCTCACACCTACAGCTTTTAACAACCCCACCAGCTATCACAATCCAGGGTGAGGAAACTTAGGTACATTCCTCTCCCAGCATTTGAACACTAGGTTAGGTATGTACCTGGATTTGTGTAAAGGGCTAGTGATTGCTGAACAAGTGAACACACAATGCTAAGCCAAACCATGGCTTAATGTGAGCAAGCAAACCATGAATAGAACGCCATAGAATAAACCATCACTATAGCTCAGGTTTGGATGTAACACTAAGACAAACTATGGCTTAGCAAATAGCAGTGGGGCAGCAGCAGGACCAGAGGAGGAGCAACACAGTCACTGTGTGAAGCCACATGTTTCCTCATTCATGCTAAGCCATGGTCTGGCTTAGTATTGCATGCAAACTGAGACATTATGTCTCCAACCACTCTCTGCTCATGGCTGACTGGAGCTAAAATATGAGGGACTAACATATGGAAAACCAGGGTGGTGGTGGAAAGAGAGACCTAGAAAAAGTTCGTGGTTATCTAGAAATTGCCAGGGAGGTGCAGCTACGGGGAAATATTTGCTTATTCAGTTTCCACCTGTTGTGAAATGGTTAAACACACAGGTGCTCTGCATTAAAAAATGGCAGCCCTGTTCCATTGCAACCACCCAGTGATTTGTCTTGATCATCCCACCCTTTCTCTTCACAAGGCCTCTTCCTTTAAGTTTCTGTTGGCTGTAAAGAACAAATGGCGGTGTCAAGAAAGGTTTGCCCTGGAGCTAAGTGGAAAGAGTACGCCCAGCATGTCATCTTATCCTTGAATCAGCCTGAATATCAGCAGTTTTTTTAAAAAAAACTGAATACAATGAATTAGATAATCTCTTTGAGGTTTTCCATACTAACTGTTTAAAAGCTGAAAACTGACACATTTTAATACTGAAGGAAAGGACTTCGAGAAATAGAAATGGAAAGCTATAAATAATGAACTGATTTAATCCTTCTCTTTGTAATGGTTGATCCAGACCCAATGATCTGCCCTAGCGTGAAGACAGCTAGTGCTTCTTGAGAAAGGAAAACCAGATTAATAGGATCATAGTTTTCCTGAGGAATTCTGTTCACAGAAGCCACAAAGCTATAGTGGCTGTAGGAAAGCTTTTCAATCTGAATCAATCAGCTGAATCAATCAGCTGAATCAATCAAACTCTTCAATTTTTGGTTTACTGCGTTTTGGCAAAGATCAGAAATGTGGAAGCAGAACATCCAAGGAGGGGATCCCCCCACCAGAGGACAAATGGGCCCTTGTGGTGCCAGCCCTCCAGAATGGTGTACTGAAGAGTCAGCTTCTGCATGCCTCTATTGATGTTCAGTGACATCTCCCCTCTTTTTTTCAGTGCTCTATACTGTTGCCACCACCATGAGGTTAAATAAAGCTGATTGCAGAGTGTTTCCCTTAGCAACTGTGAAGTGTTACATGTGGGCACATTGCATAGGTGCAGTGCTATACTGCAGGGTCCCCCATAAGGTCTTATGCCAGTTCAAGGACTTACTGAAAAGCTACTGCAAGGGGACAAGAGGCTAGATGAACTGATAAAAACCAATGCAATACTCAACACCAAACATCACAAATGCAGCAAGTGTGCCCTATTTACACTGTACAAAGTTAGAAGGGATAGTTATTTGTTATATTCATTGCAGACTCATTCTCCAAAGAGCTGTCAGTGGCTTATATATAGTTCATCAGGAGGCGGTCTCTCATTCAGACAGCTTACACATCCACATATTGGCCACACCCACCTCTGGCATATGGTTTCTGGAGGGCAATGTGGCCCTCAAACCAAAAAAAGAGAGGCTCCCCTGGCTTACAGGCTTAAACAATAGGGATGCGTCCCGTGCTTTCCAATGGACTGCAAGGAACAGCCACATTCCACAAATGGTAATTGTCAGGTTGCTGCCTTTATTGTCCACATCATATACTATACAGGTAGTAAACCTATAAAGAGGGCTTCAGTATAACAATATCTGCTTTTTCATTTATCAATGGCAGCAAAGATTTTCATAGTCCATAACTGAGAAAAAGCAGATGTACCTACTATCACTAAGTGGGAGATAAAGACATAAGCTTATGCATTAAATTAATATGCTGGATGAAAGTTGAGGAAGAAAAAAACAAATTTGGAGAAAAACTTTGGGTTGTATCTAATGTGGCACGAGTGGAGTTCTGCTGGTGCAATGGAGCTTCTTCCTCTCCTCTCCCTGTGCACCTCCAAAATCGGACCCTCTGGAGCAGTTTTTGAGTGTGCACAGGGAGCTGCAGTGGAGAGGAGAGGGGCAAGCTCTGCATAAATGGAAGTCTGCTGTGTGCGCAGAAAAGCAGTGCTGGATATCTTTTTTTTTCCAATTCCATAGAAGAAATACCAAACTGAGTTAATATGAAGTGGATGCACTTGATGCAGTATTAAGAACTACACACAGATGCCACACATTATACATAAAAATAAGAACATAGAGAGGTTTTTAAGACAAACTTGAGACCAAACATAAAATAAAACAGAATTGGCTTTATTCTTATGTTGAATTTTGTAAAGGTTTGATAGCTTAAAATGATGTTAGTAAATCTTTAATTTATAAAATGCATATCCATGTGAAATATTGGATATCTGTTTGGAGTGTTTTTGATACGTTTGATAATTTAAAAACTCAAGCAATGTCTCAACTTTAGCTGCGATTACAATTATGAATACTGAGATTTGTTTTCAAAGGAGATAATGATGATTTTTAACCTAACAGTCCCACTTTCAGTGCAAGCGTTATTAGGCAAGAAGGAAAGGATGAAACACAATAGGTCAGAATGTACCAATCAGTTATGCTGTCATTACAGAAAAAAGGCAAAGTGAAACTCCAGAAGTTGGTTTCAGCTGAACCCATCACCAAGGGAAGATGGAATCCATACACTTACTTGGGGATCAGGTCCTTGCCCATTTACCTCTTCTGAAGGAGTTACCCCTGCATCTCTTCTGACTGACTAAAATAATAAAGGATTAGATGCATTTCTTTCCAGCATGCTCCTGTGACGATTGTTTAATAGGCGATGCTAGCTAGGTCCCTGACAAAGCAATCTTAAGTGTAGGAAGCCAGTGGAACTAATTTTGGCTTAAATTAAGCCAGAATAAGTTACCCCTATTCCAAACTCTGTTCAGGAGCGGAGCAACTGGTGGCTGAGCCAACTTGAGCCTGGCAGAGGGAAAAACAAACCTTTAAATAGAGGTTTGCTGGGATACGTACCCCTGGGTTGCCAGGTCACATAACTGAGCAGAAAGAGGTTTGGAATAGATGCAAGTCTCCTCTTGCTCTGCCATACCCCTTCTGGGGGACTTAAACCAGCATAAATTCTGCCAGCTTATGTTTTACCAGCTGAGCCCTAAATGACCCAGCATATCTCTGAATGGGCTGTGATGGGGGAGTTATACCAGCACAGCCCTGACTGAGCCAGGGCAGCCTATTTCACCACCAAACTCACTTATCCTGATGGATCTTGGGTTTGGATTGTACTGTTAGTCTCTAACTTGTGTTTCCAAAACTATCTATTTGGCTTTGGGTGGCTCCAAACAGGGGCTTAATTTGCAAACGGCCCATTCCGATATCACACACAGCACAGTGGCAACATTTGTAAAAAAAATTGTTTATAATATTTTTATCCAGACAAAGCAAAAACTGGATTATATGGGAGGAAACTACAGTTTGGCATCTCGATGGTGACAAGTGTTGTGTGGACTGCAAAAAAACTTCCATGTATGAGGAGTACTGATCTCACAATAAACACCTGTCTGGAACTTAGAAGCAGCCTTTATCTGTTGCATGGCTTCTGATCGGGCAGAGTTCATTCATGTCTGACTGTTTTTAATATGAGGCCTATTGCACAGGGTAAGGAAGGGAGGGGAACTGGTGCGAGACGAGGAGAGGAGTTGCTCAGCCACAGGCCACTACCAAACAACTATTGTAGTACTCAAATAAAATAGAGTGGCTATTTAGAAAATCAAGTTAATCCCTCCTGGGACATACTTTATATATCCTCCAAGACAAATCCAAAAACATCATTCTTACCAATTTAAAGAATTTCCTCAGGTTTGTTTTGCTGGGCTTCTCATCTCCTTTGGTCTTGATTTCTGCAACTTCCTGGCGCCTGCTTTCGTCTTTAGCTGGGACCTCGGGAGATGCTTCAATCCTCTCAGTGGTTATCACCTCGATGTCATCTGTTGGAGTCTGTAGGTTATTCATAACGAATGTCAAGAAGTGATTAAACTGATCATCCACGGCAATGCACTTAGATCAATGAGGATGGTCTGTTTTAGAAATTCAGAATCACCCACAGGAATCATTGTCATAATCCCATATGGAACATTTATTTCAAAACTTCAGCCAGGCAGATTTTCTAGGACACAGCTTGGAAAGAGGAAGAAAGAATGATCTGGCAGCACTAGTGAGAGGAGAGATCCTGTTCTTGCTGGGGTGTTCTGGTCTTTTATTCTTTTGCCCACATGCAAAAAAAAAAGCTCATAGCTCAGTTGTAGACCACATGGCTCACATGCAGAAGGTCTTAATGTCTTGGCAGCTCCAGCTGAAAGGAACCCAGATAGCAGGGGTGAGAAAAACCCTGCTGGTGAGAGACCAGTGAGAGTCTACAGCACAGAGCTAGATGGGCCAGTGGTTTGAGTGACTCAGTATAAGACAGTTTCATAGGTTTGTAGTCAATATTTCATATATGAGAGGTAGGAATGGGGGAGAAATTTCATGTAGTTTTGCATTTAAATGCAAACCCAGCTAATCCAAACCCAACTTTCTGAAACAACGTGCAGAGTGAAATGTCGCTATTCTCCAAAATTCACACTTCTCCAAATTTTGCAATATGGTTCTCTAGCAAAATAACAATAATATGTACAAAAATGCATGTATTAGTGAGAATAACTCACAAAAATGCATTAGGTGGAACTGCATGCAAAAATGTCTACGGGAGGTAAAACTGTATGTTAGGACAACTGCACAACAAAATGCTGTTGAATTTTTGTGAATTTTTTTTAAAAACAACAACAAAAAGTGATGCAGAATTGTGGTGAAGACTGGAAAAATAAGAAAGTGAGAGAAACTGAAATTGACAGATTTGTCCATTCCTAATGAGTTGTCTCATAGCTCAAGCCTACCTGAATATCGCAGCCTCTGATTAATGAGCCCTTTCCCCAGTGACTGACAGCTTGTTGTAATTAGGAGCAAAGCAAGTAAGAGGAAGAAAGTAAGATGTCCAAATATATCACAGAGCACTATATAGAGGAGAAGTAATCACTTTCTTGCCATCTTTAGTAACTGTCAGTCCCGAGGGCACTTGTTAGCAACCAGTGGCTGCATGGCACCTGGAGTTTTGCATTTCTGGATGCCACTTTCTTCTTTAATTTTTTTAATGCAACAAAACTTTTAGATTTTCTTTTGAGAAAATCCTTAGTAGTAACTTCCGGAATATATTTAGCTGGTTACAAAGGCAAGCAAACCAGCCACCTCAGCAATGTAAACTGCTTTGAGATCTATTGCTAGTAACTTTCCTATAAATGATTTACAGCAGGAGTGGGGAACCTGTAGCCTTCCAGATGATGTTGGACTACAACTCAAATCAGCCCAACCAGTATGGGCAATGGTCAGGCATGATGGGAGTTGTAGTCCAGTAACATATGGAAGGACAAAGTTTCCACACCCAGACTCAATCATTCAATCAATCAAACAAACAAACCTTCAGTTCTCTGCCCATAGAAAAGTAGCATGTCAGGTGCAAAATTAGGCTACAACCTTTCCCCCTGACATGCTACATTTCTACATGCAGGGAATTTATTTTTCTATGCAGGAAAATTCAAACATGCCATCCCATCTATGTGCAGCCTGACATGGTACAGTCTTAACAAGACTGCACCAAGTCATTTCATAGATAAACCTCACTTTCATATGCCCACTGTATTGGGCATTGTACACCATTGCTCAATCCAGGTTTGGCATGGTAACAGTGGATTTCTGAAACATGCTGGTTAATGAACTACCAAGGAGTCAGCCTTTGCAATCCCTCCGGCCTACTTATTTGCTGGAGCAGTAACCCATCACATTACATGCACATTATGATAAACGCAGAGCTGCTGCTAAAAATGGCAGTCCTGTATTTAGTCCCCGCTTTCTTCTTTGTAACCTGTAGTGACATTTACCATGGTACTGACATTATAATATCAGTGTGCTTCCCTGCCACCAACCAATGACAGTCAATTATGTGGAGCAGGGTTGGGGAAACCCATAATGTTGCAAAGTCAAGCTATGGGTAAATTAGCAAAATAGTCACAGAGGAAGAGGAAGAAAACTTGACACGGGGCTGTTGTTTTTTGTCATCAGCCCTGTGGTTTCATCGTAATGTACAGTTCCATTCAAAAGTCAAGTAACCATTAGCAACTAAGGCTAATGAGAGTAAGTCCAATTGAAGCCAATGTTGCTTCCTTCTGAGTAGACCTGTATTGGATTGCAGACTTAGCCTGTGATGTATTGTATCAGCCCCTCCAGACTCTCTCTCTCTGTGTGTTTTACGGGTGCATTCAGCAGCATGCCTTTGGTGCAACAATAGTGCATTAGTGGTGGATTTATCTTGGACCATCCACATATCATTCTGTTTTATTCGCTATTCTGCAATGCTTCCCCAATGTTACCACATTATTGCCATCTGGAAGGACACTCCTGCACTATAATTACAGGTTTTCAGAAGTATATTACGAGACAAGCACTGACTGGAAATGAAGCAGTATATCCGCCCCGAAACTTTTGCAGGCACAAACAGTACTGAAAGCAGTACTATGCTATGTATTACTGCTCTACCCCAATAGCATAATGAGCACAAATAATCATGAATGCACATAAAAAAGCTGGAGGGCCCTGAGTTTATTGACAACACAGTTATAACAAATAATAAATCATGATTCAATCAGATAACCATAAAAAGAACCAGAACCATTATGACTGTCTATGATACTGCCACCATGTCATCTGAAAGTTTTAACTTAATCTTAGTATAAAATGTAGTGCAGTAGTGTTTTATAACACTGGAGGCCTGAAACAGAAGGACATAACCTAATCAGAGATTAATATTGAACAGCTAACCACAGCTATAACATAGAATACAGGATAAACAGTTCAAAGAAAGTCTTATAAACATTTCAAAACAAATATTAGTGTGGTGCATGTCAAATTGCATCCCCTCCAAATATAAATTGTATCAGCCTATGACATTAGCAGATACATTTCTGCTGTCAGCAGCAGAAAACATTAACTCCTCCAACCCACCCAGACATAAAGTCACCAGTTATTTAGGGGTAGGAGAATGTTCTCTTTCCAAAGCAGAATACATCTTCAGTAAGGCAGAAGCAGTCTCCCAGGACTTCATTTTTTAAAAAACAGTATAGTGTGGGATCATATTACAGTGACTGCTGCTACAGCTGTAGCCCAAATGCGTGTTGTCTCTCATGCTATGTTGATGCAATGGGTTTAGTTTCACTAGTGACAACAGCTGGTATCCTGGGAGGAAATTCCAGGTATGTCGGCGTTCAAAGAAAATAAGGAAGCCTAATTGACTGACTGTTTTATGACCATGGTGGTGATTATTATTATTATTATTATTATTATGCTGCTTCTCATACTTTGATGATGGCTACTTTAGCTGATAGGGATACTTTTGCTGATAGAGGTATGTTTGAAACTATTTGATGTAATTAGATCTTGCAAAAATAAAAGTGGTGCTATTTTACTGCAAGCACCCATTTTCAGTAGCTCTGCTACTCAATAAGCAATTTTTGAACTGGCATATAGTGAAATTAATTGACATGTGTAGCTAAAAAAAAATCTCCCATGATGGTCATGGCAAACCTACATTTAATCTGGCCATGATGTGACATCATCAGTTCTGAAAATCATCTCAATACTGGAGCAATCCAGGGCCAATTGCGTGATATATGAAAAACGTCTAACAATAAGGCCACATCCACGGTATGCATTTAAAGCAGTATCACACTACTTTAAACAGGAATGGCTTCCCCCCAAAGAATCTAGGGCAGCGATTCTAAAAACTGTTTTTATTTTATTTATTTATTTATTTATGAGATTTGTTAAACGCCCATCTGGCAGAGGTTAATCTGCCACTCTGGGCGACTTACAACCAAACACAAGTACATTCCATATAGACATAATCAAAATCCTAAAAATTAGAGATTAAAAGTTAAAAGCTTTAACTATAAATTTCTACAAAACACTGTCTATGATTGGATATTCGTAATGGTGAGAAATGTATGAAAGAGAAAGGGAAATAGAACAAAATCACATCACCATCTTTTCACAAATCAGTTACAAACACAGAATACAAAAGGATAATAAATGAAAGGGTATAAACTGTAATGCTAACATCCCCATGGAGCACTTGAAAACTGCTGTGGGTTTTTGCGGACCACTTAATTATTTTTCTGCCTATTGTAGCAATTGTAATGTGCTATGCTAGATGCATTATAATCTGAATTCTATGGAACTGAAATTGTAATATAATAAAATACAATATAAGAAATAAAAGCAGCAATAAAAGCAGAACAAAAAATCAATGTGAATTTATAATGTGAAGGATTTGCCACCTCGTGTCTCCAACCAGAAATCCACAGACTATCTGAGCGAAGCTCGTGGAAGACTGGAGGTCCACAAGACGCAGTTTGGGAACTCCTGGTCTAGGGAAAGGTAGTTTGTGAAGTGTGCTGAGAATTGTCAGGAGACCCGTTTCCCTCACAGAGCTACAATTTTGAGAGTGGTTTAACAACCAATCCCTCTTCACAGGGAACTGTGGGAATTATAGCTCTTTGAGGGAAATAGGGGTTTCAGCATCCTTAACAAACTAAAGTTCCCAGGATTCTTTGGGGAAACCATGACTGGAAAAGTGGTATAAAAGTGCTTTAAATGTATGGTGTGGATGTGACCAAAATCTCATTGCAAGATGACCCTCAAGGGAAAATGACTATCTAGAAAAAACATGTATCATCTAGAAAATCCACACATACCTTTTTCCAAAATAATTTACTTAGCGGTGTAGGAGTGGAAGAATATATCTCCTTTGTTACTATGTCTTTTGGACTTTCATTGGTGACAACCACTGATGCTGTTGCTGGCTGTTGTACGGGAGGTTCAGGGGCTTTTGTGTTCTGCTTTATTGCTGGGCTCTCTTGTGACGGAGCAACAATTGCTTCTGATTTTACAGTAGTAGTGATTACAGGTTGCTCAATACTCTAGAAACATGTACAAGAATTTGTAAGACAAGGACAAAATTAAATATTTGGGAAAACATTGGTATTACATGTGGGGGGGAGGGAGTAGAGACATGATAACATGGCACAACCATATCTTACAATATCAGGGCCGGCTCCAGACATGCTGGTGCCCCGGCGCACACATGCGCCTACCTGTCTCTCACAGGGAGGGAGCTTCTTCCGCTCACCCATTCGCTGGCTCCATCTCTCCTGTTTTGTGCTACGTGTGCACATCGCTGCCATCAATCAAGATGACACTGGAGGCTTCAGCCCCTTAGGAAAACCTCAGCCACCATCTTGGTTAATGGCAGTCCTGCGCGCGCAACCTGCACAGCCTCAAGAGATAGGAGAGCCCGGCAGGCAGAAGAAGCTCCCTTCCTGCTATCCGCGGCAGCTACTCTGCCGCAGAATGTGGAAATGGAGTGCTACTCCTTCCCCATCCTATTGAGAGGCCCTGGCTCCAGGGGCCCTCAGCCAGGGCCCAACCTGGCCACCCTTTGGGACCGGCCCTGCTTATGAAATACAATTAATTCCTACATTTATCTTCATATAGCACAAGTTATGGCAGCCTTCCACAGCCTAGTGCTTTCTAGATGTTTTGGGCTACAACTCCCATCAGCCCCAGCCAGCATAGCTGCAGCACTGGCTGATGCTGATGAGGGTAGTCTAAAATATCTGGTTGTGGAAGGCTGGGTTACACTAAGAATGAAGATAACAGCATGGCTATATATTTTGGAAAGTTGTTTGTTTGCTATACTTAAGATATAACCAAATTTGACATGATGGTTCCTGAGATCAAGGAAGAGGTTTTCATCTATGTTTAGATATAATTGGACACCATTTTAATCAAGATGGTGGACTGAACCTTTCACAAATGCACTGATTTTAACCAAATTTTGTGTGATGGTTAAAACAAGGAGCATGTTTTTGTTAATATTTGGAAACAAATGGACACAATTTTGAACCAAGATGGGGAACTGAACCTTTCAAAATGAATCAAAATTATAGAATAGTAGAGTTGGAAGGGGTCTACAAGGCCATCGAGTCCAACCTTCTGCTTAATGCAGGAATTCAGGTTAAACCATACCCACAGGTGGCTGTCCAGCTGCCTCTTGAATGCCTCCAGTGTTGGATAGCTCACCACCTCCCTAGGTAATTGGTCCCATTGCTGTACTGCTCTAACAATCAGGAAGTTTTTCCTGATGTTCAGCTAAAAATGACACTGGTTTTAACCACCAATTTCAAAATGGCACTGATTTTTTGGCTTCTTAGATTTCCTGAGCACTGCCAAGGATGAAGGTGAAATATGTAGCAATCTTCCATTCTACATGGTCCTCATGAATGCTTTTCCACAGTGTTACTCACTTTGGTATTTTCTGTTTGTTGGGCACCTTTCTTCACCTAAAAGAGGGGAAAACATACACATGCAAGTCATTTGGGGCAGTGCCATTCCACACTTTCCAGTATCTATTATTATGAACAGGGATAGGTTCACACCATCAGTATGCATCATAGCTGACATGATGAAACCCTGTAACTGGAAGAATGTGTGGTGACTGGCAATGTGTTTCAGTATTTATCTGACATGCTGACATTTTGATCCATCCATTCTGAAGGTTGTATAGATAGTGGTGAATTGGTGTCTAAAATTAAAGCCATGATGGTGGCATTCTCATAAGTGATCAGCTCTGTTTGTGTGTGTGCCTGTGTGTAATCAACTCATGATGACTTCACTGACTCATCCACTAAAAAATGGTTATATGAACTCATGTGATGTCCCAGCTTTCTTGTAGCTGTGGAAACCAAAACCAACTCATTTCTTTGTTACTTATCCACTTTGGGATGCATCCAAGGTAACTTTCAGCAGCTTCAACCTGTGGGAAAGCATTACTTGTAACAATATTATTAATGTAAGTCATTTTAGGCCGCTTCTATAAGAAAAGCAACTAACAAGTATAATATTGTATTATATTGCATATTATGTTGTCATTCCTTACTATCCAGTAGTCAATCTTTGCAACTGTTCCTGTCCCACCATATATTTCTGGTGATCTCACAAAACTAATCCTTTTTTGACAACATAGTATGCATTCAAAATTCCCATTTTAAAATTTCTCATATAAAAACATGAACTCTTAATATAATCCTAGTGCAGCAATAAACTTGTATCCAACTATTAGTATTTATGTTATTTTGGTGAGATTTACTCTTTTTTTTTTAAAAAAAGAGAAAAACTGCTTTTGGTTGAAATTAGTATTAACAAGGCGACCTGAAAAACAATGTTTCCCTGGTGGAGAAGGTGGCAATAGTTTTGGAGAAGGTAGCTTCAGAAGTTATGAGATACAAGAAGAACTGGCTGGCAGTTCTCCATGCCATTTTATAGATTTCAAATTGGAGCTTACACATTTTATTGCTGATGTTTGAGCATACATTGCTTCAGGCATTATATAAAAAAGTATGGAAAAGGAGTCACTCACTTTTCTTGTTCTTCCTGCATCATCTAATGTCTGAAATTGCTCCAAGTCATTCCTTATCTTTCAACCTTTAAACTTTTCTAGGGTTTGAAGGTATCTTTAAGGTCATCTAGTCTAACCCACTGCTGATGTAGGAAATCCATTACTACAGCATGCCTGATAGGTGGCCATCCAGCCTCTGCTTAAAAAACCCCTATCAGAGAAGAGTACGTACTCATTTTGAGGCAGTCCCTTTGAACAGCTTAGACTTCCTGATATTTACTGTAAATCCCCTTTCTTATAAATTTTAATCTGTTGGTTTGGGTTCTGATGCTTGGAGTGAAAGCAAAATAATAATGTTCTGTTCCCACAGTGGGCAAACAGATGTCACTGTGAAGCCCATAAGCAGGAGATGAGCACAATAGCACTTGGCCACTCATGTTTCCTAGCAACTGGTATTCAAGACATACTGCCTTTTATCCTGGAGGTATGCCTAGCAGACATGGCTAACAGTCACTGATAGCCTTATTTATTTATTTATTTATTTATTTATGGCATTTATATACCGCTTAATCATTTACATTTTGAAGCAGTGTACACAAAATAAACCATGCAAAATAAAACAATAGAACCATTATAAAACAAAACAGAAACTGGAACACTACCTTCAAATGCCTGCTGGAATATAAAAAGTCTTTGTTCAGACTTATGTTCATGCACCTGAAGTTCAGCTAGGAGGGTTCCTGTCTCATCTCAGGTGGGAGGGAGTTCCACAGGCTTGGGCCCACAACACTGAATGCACAGCTTCTGGTAGTCATGAGCTGTGCATCTGAGCCATGGGGGACCATCACCTGAGACTCTCCCAAAGATCTCAGTGGTCAGGCAGGGTTATAAAGGATCAAGTGGTCCTTAAGACATCCTAGACCCAAGTTTTTAAGGGCCTTGAAAATTAATACAAGAACCTTGAACTGGACCTGGTAACAAAAGGGCAGCCTGTGCAAGCTTTTAAGCACTGCACTTATGTGGTGGCGGTAGTTTGTCCCCATCAATAGTCTAGCTGCAGCATTTTGCACCAGCTGGAGATTCTGGACCAGGCGCAAGGGTAGCTCCCCACAGAGTGCATTGTAATCAAGTCTTGAGACTACCAGTGCATGAATAAGCACAGTTGGGTATCCCTGTCCAAGCATGGCCATAGCCTTGTCCTTCACGAATTTGTCTAATCAGAGTAGCTCAGTAATTACAAGTGGGCCACAGCTCAGTGACAGAACACATGATTCAAGTGATTCAGTGACAGAGCACAAGGTCCAAGCATTGCCTCTCCAGGTAGGGGTTGGGATGACCCCCTATCTGAACCCTGTAGAGATGCTGCCAGTTATGGTAGACAACAGTGAGCTAGAGGGACCAATTATCTTACTTTGTGTAAGCTGAAGGCAGCTTTCTGTGTTCCCTCTTAATAGTGTCTTGACAGGCTAAACATGCTCAATTTCAACCTATTCTCAAAAGACACAGACATCAGGCTCCTCACAATCCTTGTCACACTTAGACCAGTAATTATCTGGAAAAAGCTCAGTATGACTCCAAATACATACATGGAGTTTGAAGTGGGAGGGGACTTCCTGTTCACTTCAATGTTGACGAATTCTCCATAGATGGCAAGACAGAGTGGGGGGTTGCTACCTTCATGTCTTGCTTGATAAGCCTTCCAGGGGCTTTTAGCTAGCCACTGTGGGAAAGAGAATACCCTGCTTGGTCAGACTCCCTCAGCCAGGTGTCCTCTAGATACTGCTGCACTACAGCTCCCACTAACCTTGCCCATTGGCCATCCTAGCTGGGGCTGATGGGAGCTACCGTCCATAACACCTGGAGGGCACCAGGTTGGGGAAGGCTGAAACAGATGCTGATGGAGCAGAGCTGATCTTCTGTTGACACATGCCCATCTACTCACGGATATAATTATTAACTTAGAAAAACATACAAGGAAGCAGACTTTTCCCACGTTGATCCTGGTGTCTACTCAGATGTACATCTCTCTGATTTCTTTACATGTATGATTAGAACTAAAGAACATGTATGATTAGAACTAAAGTCTTAAACCTTTTTTCTTTACCCTCAATAAGGACTTGAAGCTACTACTATAAAACGATATAGCTCATTCTCCTTTAGGGGAAAATGTGGATCTTTCCCTTTTTAAAACAGCATCCAATATGATACGTTTGTCTCCAACCAGCCTGTCTTCCCCATCACAATTCAGTCCCAAATCAATGCACTTATTATGTGATCCCCCCTATTCCCAAAAATTCCATGTGGGTGTCCAAGTGGAATTTCTTCACTCAGAAATTAATGTCATTTTCCATCCACAGCTTGAGGGTCTTTGTCTATACACATTCCTCAGGATATAATGTTGCCATTCTTTTCTGTCAAACAAAAATATTGATACTTAATATTAAATTATAATACATGGATGGTTTTGACTACAATTTTGTACTAACACAAATCCTTCAGTTCTTCAAAATGAAGCATGAACTCATTCTGGTTCTTTACTGCTGATTTATCGCTGGAGCGTTGCTCTACCTCTTTGTTGGTTGCATGCAACCAGCTGTTTTCAAATATCTGAAGAGCTGTCCTAAAGGAGCAAGTTTGGAGCTTGAGGACACTCTTGGATCCTTCATTGTCACTGGAGGCATAAGTGGCCTCTATGGCACAGAGTGCTTTTTACCAGCTTAGGGCACAATGCAAATGCCCCCCTCCCACTCATGGGGCTTTGCGGAGTGGCAGGGCCACTACCGCATCCGCAGTTCTGCCACTCCTGGCGGGCATGGTGAGGTGTGTGTGTGTGTGGGGAAACAGAATGATTTGGCTTGATCTGGACCTGATCTGGACCCTGTGATCTTCAGGATGGTGCAGCAGTTGGGACACCTGATGCCATCACATGATAGCAGTGAGACCGGCTTGGGATCCTGGAGCAGACAGCTTCTTGAAAGGTCAGACTGAACCATAAAGTGGATTCACTGCCCTATTGACATCCACTGAGGTTAGCCATGTTCATTAATTTCTACGGGTCTACTCTGAGTATGACTAGCATCGGATACAACCCTAGGATTTTGATCAAACATTAGCGGTAAGAGCTGTGGAACAGACTGCCTTGGGAGGTGCTCTGGGCAATCCTTTGTTGGAAGTATTTAAGTAGGAATTGGATGACCAGCAGTCAGGGATGCTATAGTTCCTGCCCTGAGAAGGGGATTGGACTATATGACCTCCAAAATCCCTTCTAAATCTAAATTTCTAATATTCTATGATACAGTTTAAAATGATGTTTTAAATAGCTGGCCAAAGAGTTTTCTGGAGTTTCTTCCAGACTGTTAGAAAGAGACACCATGAACGGAATAATGATTGTTCTCCTACCTATTGCAGAGATTATTAAGATACATCGTGTGAAATTCTTTAAACACTTTTAAATTCATTATACATTAATGCCAAGTGTAATTTTAAAAGGCACTTTTTGACTTCATTGTTTGTCAGTTCTAAGCTCTGGTTAAAGGCAACACAGATTTTGTTAATGAGAGGGGGTTATTAAAATTACTCAGGATGGTCATTATGATGTGGTCAGAGGGCTTTCCTCCCTGAACCCTGAATTCACAGATGTTACTCTAGGGTCAAATTTCCAGATTCCAAAGTGGTTAAGCCACTTCCCCTGGCTGCTTTCTCTGACACTACCTCCCCACCAAGCCAGATTTTGCCCTTTATTGAGTCTGATCATTGCAATTTTTCATTCTGGGTTAACAATATGAAGACTCATCTGCTACCATTCAGGGTTCCGTTTTTGTTAGTCTCCAGTACCAACCTTATGCCTAAACAGTTTGCTAAATGTACTGTGTCCTAATCTGGGGCTGTCTGGCTTCTTTTTCTTGGTGCCTTTCACATGGGAATCGGCCGCCGTCTTCTCAGAAAACTGCTCGCCGTGGCCTGTTTGAGATCCCTTTTGTGCGACATCATTCAAAGCTGAGTATCTGCTGCATGTTCCATTTTCCTTTTGCTTACAATATTTATTTATTTAGCAAGATTTCTATACAGCTTTCTAACAAAAAAATTCTAAGTGGTTTACACAACAGCACAAAATACTCATTTTAAAAACAGCCTTTTAAAACAGCAGGCAATGTTGGCGATCACTCGTGGCCGAGTAAGATTGTCTTCCAACATAATTTGGTTGGAAGACGTCTGTGTGTGAATTTGTTTTATGTGGGGAGATCGGCGCATGATGATCAACACACAATCTTGACAGAAAAAGACAATAAAGCTATCAAAATATAGGCAAAAAGCAACAGCTTTAGAAACAAATGTACAGAATAAATGTATGTCTGGCCTAAACAAAATAGATTTTTAGCAGACATCAAGAACAGTACAATGAAGGCGCCTACCTAATATTAATAGGCAAGGAGTTCAAGAGGATAGGTGCTGCCGCACTAAAATATTGATTTCTTGTAAGAGCAGAACAAACTTTATGTGGCACTTGTAAAAGCGCATATGCATCAACAGTGCTTTTATTGGTAAAAAAACCTGAGATGCTGATACTCATATCTTGATAACAGTGTTGTGTGTGCCAGCACAAAATGGCTCCCATGGGCAGGAAAAAAAAAGAGGCACCAATACTCTGTACCAGTGAGTACCATCACACAAAAAAAGAGCTGTGCATCAGCAAGGTTATATGTTCCACATTATCATAAAATAGTAAAGATATCCACACATCTCTTTAGCGAAGAGAATTCTGCAGTCCATTGTTTTGATAACTACCTCTCAGTTTCTCCCAAAAACCAGAGCTTGGAAAAGTTACTTTTTTAAACTACAGCTCCCATCAGCCCCAACCAGCATGGCCACTGGATTGGGCTGATGGGAGTTGTAGTTCAAAAAAAGTAACTTTTCCGCCAAAAACACAGTTATGGCAGGAGTGGTGGACTTCAAGCCTGGGAGCTAAAGTGGCCCCCCAGAATGCTCTATCCAGCCCTTGGAACTCTCCCCAGGCTACACCCCCTCTCCATGGGCCACATCCTGCCCTGCTCTGTACCCTCCTTGAGTACTTTTGTTGGACTGGAATGTGCCCTTGAACTGAGATAGCGCCTCTTGTTTTCCTGGATGGAAGTTGGGAATTGTGGGTGAGTGAAGGAACCTCTGACTTTGGTGTGGGTGGAATGCAACCTCCTGTACAAAGGTAGAAGTCACATCCAGTGCTCTGTCTATTTTTGTATTTGTCTCCACACACATTTTGCCTGTGGCCCTGCCCACAAGCAGTTTGTATCTCCTGAAAGGTTGCCTATGAAGGGAGCATGGCCCACAGGATGAAAAATCTCTGCATGAAGGTAATACACAGGAACGGTTCCCATCATTCAAACATTCTGCCTTCAACACTTTTACTATTGATTCATCTGCCAAGGAATACCTATATAGAAGTACACTGCAGAACATTTGGGCCACGTTCTAAAAGCATACGTTGTGTACTAGCCAACTCACATGTTGAGTTTTGCAGCAGCCCTGGATGAACGCAACCTAAAATACACGTTGTAAAGGCAGCTTGTTAATGATGTGTGCTGCACTTCTAAGCCGTTGCTTATCATATAAGACCAAGAAGGTCGAAAACACACCAAGATACTTCATTTTCCTACACAATGCCCCCAATCTTGTAGTACAAAAATAAATGGGAACTTGGCACTACCAGCATTGCGTTCCTGGAGAAAGATTGCTTGGAAGCAAATATACTATATGGGTTTGGTTTGCTGTGAGTGGCTGGATGTCTCCAGCACATTGTGCAAACCACTCCTTCTGCAAAGTATAGCCATGTCTTGTTTGCAGCTTTCTTTCTTTCTTTTTTGTTTTTTTAACCTCCTGTTTAATCAACTCCAATGAGTTTTAGTCTAGAGAATGGATGTCAGCTTCTGTAGTCTTGTGGACCACTATTCTCTCTAGAAAGTGATCTAGGGGCCAAGGAGAGCCAGCTTCATAATAAAGTTGGCACCATCTAGTGGCAAAGACTTCCCAGTTAATCAAGCAGTGCACATGTGCTCAGGCACAGCACTATACATACATATGTAAGTGTACATATTGCATAAATACACCATTATATGCAGTATTCAGACATTCTGCCTTCAATGAACCTTTTTGATTCTGATTGCATACATGCACCAAATTCCCAACGAAAGATGTAATATTACTGCTTGGATTCTTAATAAGATACACCTTCAAGTTATTAGAGCCAGTATGGTGTAGAACAGCCAGTATGGTATAGTGGTTAGAGTGTTGGACTGGGATCTGGGAGATCAGGGTTTAAATCCCCACTCAGCCATGAAGCTCACTGGGTGACCTTGGGCCAGTCATTGTCTTTCAGCCTAACCTATGCTACCTCACAGGGTAGTTGTGAATATAACATCGGGAGGGGGAGAACCATGTTTGTATACCACCTTGAGCTTCTTGGAGGAAAGGTGGGATAAAAATTTCATAATAGATAAATAAAATAAAAATAAATAAGACAAGTGCTGAAACAAACAAACAAGCAAGCAAACTAGTTTTAGGGGCCATTTCACAGACTGCATAGCAATCCCCCCTTTTTTTGAGGAAGGATGGGATAGAAATGTAATAATAAAACAAGTAAATAAATAAATATCCCAGGTCTTCCAACAATATCCATTTAACAGGGAGTTGCAGTCAACCCTGGCGCTCTCTCACGTGTACCTATTTGAAACAGGTACTCTCAAATACCTATTTGCCAATTCACATTTCACATTTTTGAAGTGCACCTAAAAAAAAAAAGTAATGCGTGCAGAAGCCCTAACATATTTCACTATATTGCTGGAACTGTAGATCATATACTTTGCTGAGCATACCAGAAGGTCACAAATTTAATCCCTTGCCCATGTGGGGCTGGAACAGATCCATATCTGAAACCCTGGAGAGCCACTGCCAGCCAGTGTAGACAGTGTAGAACTAGGTGGACTACCGGTCTAACTCTGCATAAGGCAGCTTCCCGTGTTCCTTTCCAGCTCATAATTAAACAATTTCAAACCAAGATAAGGGGGCATTTGTTAAATTCTTCATAGTCTATATTTGAAAATGATTGAGTAACAAATTATATATTTTTTATTCCATACTTCATACAAGGAGCTCAAGGCACTGCACGTAATTCTTCCCTGCCACACTTTAGTTTTGCAACAGTCCTGTAGGACAGGTTTGGCTCAGTGATAGTGACCAGCCTAAGGTTACCGTACCTAGTGACCTTCATGGATGAATAGGAATTGAGCCGGTTCTCCCCATCTTAATCTAACACTCTTTCTACTATAGGGTGGCTTTATAGGTACATGGTCCTCACCTGATGACTTCAACATCATTCCCATATCATGCCTTGCATGGGCGAATGGACCAGTCCATAGAGAGTCAGGCTGGAATTAAAAAAACCACTCAGCTGTGCATCTGGTTGAGCTTGGGCCAGTCACTGTCTCTCAGTGTAACCTTACATAAGAAGGTTGTTGTAAAGGTAAAATAAGGGCAGCAGCCATGTACACTACCCAGAGCTCCTTGAAGAAAAGGTGGCAAAAAATCCAAAAAGTAAATGAAGAAACTGTGGTAACCAATAACACCACAGAGGGTTTTTAACATTGTCTCACATCAACTCAAATGCAATGAATTTTCAATGCAGGTTAGGTTGTAGATGCATGTGTGAACCAGTCCTAAAATACCCATTAATCCAGTTTAGGCAAGTAACCCCCAAAAAGGGAGGAGGGCCCTATATTGCGCTTATTTTGCCAGGAACAAATCACTCACCTTATCCTCAGAGTCACCCTTGGAATCTGTTTTGCTTGGAGATACCTTTCAATTAAAGAAGACAAAACAATCCATGAAATGTGCAATATTGAAAACCCAACCCTCGAAAGCATCTAAGTGAGAATCTTTAGTCTAGCCAGGAGAGAAACATTAGGTGTGCAGATTTTAAACTGAGAATGTGCATGGAGGGTTGAACAAAGGCCAATGGCTTTCAAATACAGAAATAGATTTAAGTTAAGCATTGGAAAGAACTTCCTAATTGTAAAAGCAATTCAAAGTGAGAACAAGCTACCAGGGGAGATTGTAAAGTCTTCTTTGAGGACAAATTAAATGAGCACCTGGCAGGGTGAAAGCAGATTATAGGGTCCCTCCCCCAGAAATCTGAACATGGCATGATAGAGCCACCATTGCTTGTGGTGTGTCGACTCTTTTTTGTGTCACACTACTATAAGAACAGAAGTACATAGGAAGAGCTCAGATGCATCAGGCTACAAGCCTATCTAGTACTCTGGCACTCTGTTCCCACGGTGGCCAGCCAGGTGCCTATGGGAAGTTTGCAAGCAGGACTTGAGTGCAACAGCATTCTCCCCACTTGTGTTCCCCAGCAACTGGTATTCAGAGGTAAGCTGCCTGTTACTGCAGGTAATGTATTGCCCAGTAGCCACTGATGGCTTTATCCACCATGAATTTGCCAAATCCCCTTTTAAAGCCATCCAAATTGGCAGCCACCACTATATCTTTTGGCAGCAAATTCCATCGTTTTAACTATGTGCATTGTTTCCTTGTGCCTGTCCCAAATCTCCCGCCATCATTCCACTTCATTGGATGGTCCTGAGTTCTCAGATAATGAGAGAGGGAGGAAAATGTCTCTAGCCAGTTTCTCAACACCATGCATAATTTTATATACCTCTGTCATGTCCCCCCTTACCCCCATTTCTTTTTAGCCCTAAATAGCCACAAACGATGCATCATTTTGGTTGCCCTTTTGTAACTCTACAGTATCCTTTTAGTGCTGTGGTGACCAGAACGTATTCCATTGTCTCTAGTTATCTGTATTTTGTAAGATTTCGTTGAGCTTCAAAAACCCCCACAAAGGCTGTTTGATCACTAGAGGTTAAGTAATCGCAGGCAGCAATGACTTAATGATACCAACTTTGATAGCTTTTAGGCTGCAGTCCTATACTTATTAAACTTGGAGTAAGCCCCACTGAACTCAGTGGGACTTATACCTAAATAGATATGTATATGATTGCACTGTAAAATGACTAGCTTCAGCCTCAGAGATGCTCTTGGGCTCATCTACATGGTGGTTTAGTGTGTGTTTGGTGCTACTCACATCCTCTTTTAATTTGCATGGTTCACATGATGTTACTGGCAAACAGAAGCTATCCCGCAGTTTCCCCCCTGTAAATCCGTACTAACCCAATACTCTGATAACACAAAAAGGGAAGGAAAAAACGCCTGCATTCCATAACTCTAGTGCTTGCAGATGCTTTGCTCTGATGCTTGTGTGTGTGTGTGTCAATCATTCCCCTCTCCATGCCCACTCCCTCCTCCTTTCTTTCATTTCATTTCCCATGGGCTGACAACTTCCGGCTGCTCTCCCCCGTTCTGCAAGCCTTTTTTATGTTGCTGCAAATGTTTCCTAATTTTTCTTTTCCCCAAAACTTGTGCACAAAAGCATAACACTGCTCAAACAAAGATTTGTCTTTCAGCTGTATTGTACCAGTGAAAATACAAATTTGGTATTTCCACCTGGCAAGGAGCGCCATTCCAGCCACGCAAGAGAGAGCTGCCTGCAGCCACTGCAATCCAATAGACACAGAGCCACATTCTGACTCTGTCAAAGTGAGCGGACCCCCACACCTCGCACCCAAAAAAGACTTTGTTAATAGGAGCTTCTTTCCTGGAGGATTTGTTAACTGAGGTATTACTGTAGAGTGCTATAAGTGACTTGCAATTGTTAAAATGTCAATAGTATACAGCAGTATTGTACATTATACTTCTTAAGTACTTAAGCTGTCTTCTGTGAACCTAGGGTGGCCAGATGCAAAAGAAGATACGGCTCCTGCACCTTTAATTGTTGGCTAGAAGAAGGAATTTCAGCAGCTGTACTTTGCATAATAAGCTACAGCTCCTGAACTTCCCTCTTCCACCCAACAATTAAAGGTGCAGAAGCTGTTACAGCTGGCAGCTTTGAATACAATATTTTTGTGGCAAATGCAGTCTATAAATAAACTATGACTGAAAAGATAGCCAAAGCCAAATCACATGCTGGAAATATCCAAGTGTTTTGGTAACATTTCCTGTCATATTGCAGAAATATTGTATTCGATTTATTACAGAATCCTATGCATATTTACTCTGAAATGAGTCCCATGGTCCCTAGAAATTGGAAACAAGTTCCACTGAGCTCAATGGACATTCCCTCGGAATCAAGATGCTTGTGATTGCACTGTTAATGTATGACAGCAGCACAATTGTCTTAGTTGTGCCTAAGCTGTGGTTGAAGATGTGGACAAGATACTGGAGACAATGCAGCCTCTCGGCCCTTGCCCTTCTTGGTTTATTAAAGCTTGCCAAGCAGATATGACAGAGTGGATCCAGGATGTAGTCAACTCATCTTTGCAGGAGAGAGTGGTCCCAGCTGCCCTGAAAGAGGTGATTATCCAACTGTTCCTTAAAAAGCCCACCCTGGACCCATTGGTTTGTGACTACTACCACCCAGTCACAAATACTCCCTTTTTAGGGAAGGTGATTGAAAGGGTTGTGGAGCAGCAATTGCAAGCAATCTTTGGATGAAACAGATTATCTTGACCCATTCCATTCTGGGTTCAGGCCTGGTTATGGAACTGAATCAGCCTTGGTCACCCTGATGGATGACCTTTATCAGGAGAAGGATGCGGAGTGCGACCCTCTTATCCTTACTTGATCTCTCAGCAGCTTTTGATACCATTGACCATGGTATCCTTCTAAGCTGATTTGGTGAGATGGGTGTTGGAGGAACTGTTTTACAGTGGTTGTGATCCTATCTCCAGGGTTGTTTTCAGAAAGCAGCATTGGGTGATTGTCTTTTGACCCTCTGTGGGATGCCGTAAGGTACTGTCTTGTCCCCAATACTGTTTAACATCTATATGAAGCCCATGGGAGCAGTAATGGGGAGATTTGGGGTGAGGTGTCAGCAGTACACTGATGATGCCCAGCTCTATTTCTCTGTAACATCTGAATTGAGAGAGATTGTGCAAGCCCTGGACCAGTGCCTGGACTCGGTGGTGTGCTGGATGAGGGCCAATATACCGAGTCGGAATTCTAGCAAGACAGTGGTGCTGTGGGTTTGTGGTTCCCGAGTTCGGACAATTGGTCAGTTGCTTGTTTTGGATGGGCCCATACTCCCTCTGAAAGAGCAGGTTGATAGTCTGTGGGTGCTCCGGGATCCATCTTTGTGAGGTGACCTCAGTGGTTAGAAGAGTCTTTTACCAGCTTCAGCTTTTACCAACTTCTGGACCAGGATAGCCGGACCACAGTTATCCATGCACTGGTAACCTCCAGGCTGGATTACTGTAATATGCTCTATGTGGGGCTGCCCTTGAGGTTGGTCCATAAGCTGCAGCTGGTGCAAAATGCAATGGTGTAATTGCTCACTGGGAGAGGATATCTCCAAAATGTCACCCTGCTGCTGAAAGAATTGCACTGGCTGCCCATTAGCTACCAGGCCAAGTTCAAGATTCTGGTTTTGGTGTACAAAGTCCTATGCAGCTTGGGACCAGGATACCTGAAAGATCATCTCACCCTGATATACCCAGTTGATCACTGTGCTCTGCAGCTAAAGGCCTCCTGCAGATACCATCTTCTACTTGTGTAGAAGCAGGAATTTCAACAGATGTAGCTTGCATAATGAGTTACACCAACAGAAATTCCTTCTCCTACGCATCTACTAAAAGTGCAGAATCACTGTTCTCTTTTGCATCTGGCCATCCTACAAATAAATAGCTTTTTGCCTTGGTCACCAACGTTGGCTATCACACTAATTTCCTTTCTCACATGTTATTAGGGATAGATGAATCTGTCATTTTCAATTTCTCTCACTCTCATTTTTCCAGTCTTAAGTTCAGTTTTTCACATTTCCACATCAGTTTATAATCTTTTTTAAAAATCCTATTCAGCGTTTTAATGCAATTTTCCCCTAATATACACATTTTCTCAAAGCAATTTCCCCTAAGATAATTTTATTATTGATTGATTGATTAAATTTATATCCTGCCCTTCCTCCCAGAAGGAGCCTAGGGCAGCAAACAAAACACTAAAAGCACTTTAAAACATCCTAAAAACAAAAGACTTTATAACATTAAAACAAAACATCTTACAAACATCTTTAAAAAAGAGTTTTAAAAAATCTTAAAAAGCAATTCCAACAGTCACAGACTTTACCACTGAGCTACAATAAGATAACGCAGTTTTGTATCTTATTTTCATGACTACATGCATTTTAATGCACACTTCGCCCTAGAGTATGCATTTCTGTACACATTACTTGGCTAGTAACAGCATTACAAAATTAGGAGAAGTGGGGATTTTGAAGGATAGTTTTGATTCATGTCTTGTTTTGGAACATGCAAATCAGGTAAGTTTGCCTTTAAATGCCAACTGAACTGAATTTCTCCCCCATTGCTGTTTGTTATGATTTCACATTGAACTCAGCTTGTGTAGCTCTGGCTGTGTTTACGTCTGCAGCCAACAATCCTAAAGCATCTCTTTTCCCTCTAAAATTCTCTCCACAACCACACGAAGGAAGTTTGACAGCAATCTCATCTTTCAGCAATTCATTCACACATCAGTTCCATATAGAAAAAATGATGGCAAAAATCTTACCAGGGTTTTAAAGAAACTCATGATGACAGAGTTGTTATCGTCAGCCCCAGCTGCTGTCTTAACGTTCTCTGGTTTTACCTCTCCTTGGGCAAGATCCTCAGCTGCCAAGCAACTGTCACCTGCTGAGTCCAGCTGCAGAGTGTTTTGGTTGTGCTCATCTGTTACGTCCTGTATAAAAAGGGAGCACAGTTCGGTCAGTTCCTCGCTCGTTGAATGCCCAGTAGAAGATTGTAAAAGTAGCCTATTTGCCACTTGCATCATGTTGCTGTCTGAGCCACAATCCTAATTCCATCCATATTTCCTCAGCCTACATATGCAGAACAATTGGGCATTTATGCAAGCTATGCCTAATATATGCAGCATTTGCTATTGGCTGGGGGAACATTGTTCTGAACCAAAGAGAACAACAAATACAAGAAGCCAGGTTGCATATGACACTAAAAAAAACCACTCTTCTGTGCAATGCAGCTGAACACTGAATAGTAAACAACACATGGCTGCACTTTTGATCTCTGAATTCTTTACTGTCAGATCACACCACACACAGAGGGCCCCTACTGCTCAGTTCCCTACCCCTTTCCAGGAAAACTCCTCTCTCTCTCTCTCTCTCTGCAATGGGCAACAATTTCAATTCAGTTTGGATTTTAAGCCAAATTTATCAACTCTGCACATTCTTCAAAACAATATTCAAATTTTCCAATACAGTTTGCCCAGCAAACAATTTTTACAAAAATGCATATGTTAGGGGAAAGTGTGCATAAAAAGGAATATAACATATAAAGTGCATTATATGACAAGTACTTGCTTACAAAAATGTGTACATTTGTTAAAACTGCCCACAAAATGTGTTTATTAGAAGAAATTTGCACTAAAATGTTGGAGAATTTTCAGGAGGATTTTTTTTAAAAAAAACCACAAATTGCTGCAGAAATGTGGAGAACTGAATTTAAGATTTGAAAAGAGAGAAACTGAGAGAACCAAAATTGTCAGAACATTCCATCCCTAGTGTAAGCTCAGGTTTATTGGCTTATTTGTTTAAATCCAACCAAAAACTTGGTTGATATCTTGAAGAGGGGCTCATTGAGAGTCTCAATAAGAGGATAAGTATTCCAAGTTCTTCCTATACAGTGAATATCAACAGTACACATATGATCAGGGGCAAGAGATCTTATTCAGGGATCGGGACCTTAGCATCAGGAGGTACCTTCAAAGAGGAAGGGCCATAGTTTAGTAGGAGAGCATCTTGTTTGCATGCAGAAGGTCCCAAGTCCAGTCCCTGGCATCTCCAAGTAGAGATGGGAGAGACCCCTTTCTGAAACTCTGGAGAGTTGCTGCCAGTCAGTGTTGATAATACTGATGGACCAATGACCTGACCCAGTATAAGGCAGCTTCCTGCATTCCTAAGAAGAAACCAAAGCTCTGGTGACCACTTATGAATCTCTGCCATCTATCACTCAGGGGAAGTAACCCCTGTATTCCTATTCCGTGTTTTTAGAGAACTTGGGCCAGCTGTAGCTCAGCAGATAAACCTACCAGGATTGGCCCCTCTAGAGAGCAGAGGTCCTGCTCCTAGCTGGCTTTGAGGAAAAGTCATAGTTGAAGCTGCCACACTATCAGAGAAGCAGGAAATCAGCATTGGGGGCAGATGCAAATGAAGACAATGCTCCTGTATCTTTAATAGTAGCGTAGAAGAAGGAAATCCAGCAGGTATAGAGCTTGCATGATAAGCTACACCTGCCAAAATTCTTTTTTCTGCATAGCTACAAAAAGTGCAGGCAACCAGTCCTCTTTTGTGTCTGGCCACCCTTGAACACTTCTGAAGATGTGCATCCTTTTCCTCTCCCCTTAAATTGTGAGAGTGCAGTGTCCTCTCACAGCTCAAAAGGATCCTTGTCGGGGACATTGTTTGGAGGACATGCACTGCAGACTCTCTTCTTTCTTAACCTGGGGGAAGGGTTGACATCATTTCAATCCCCCCTTAGGTCTTGGGTGAAAGGAAGCCTAATTGCAAGTCCTGGCAATATGAGGGCAGCACATATGAACAACCTTTAGCCTTCACCATTTATATGAAGGTTTGAGGAGAGGATTTTCTTTTAATGCTAGGGAGCCTTTATTTCTCTTCACTGACATCCGCACCAATCCTTATTTATTTCCTTACATTTATATCCCACCATTCCCCCATCATGATGGCATACTTGTGGTTCCCAGGTAGCCATCCATCAAGGCACTGACCAGACCCAGGCCTGCAAGGTGGTGGCTTCATGTGCCTTCAAGCCAGAAGAACATTCACACAACACTGCACGCTTCCTTTCCAAGGATTGATAAAAAATGCTGCTAAAACTGCTCTACTCAGAATCCTTGTGCTTATTCCTACAGACACGCAGTGTGATCTTAAACATGATTATGCAGGATTACCTCCCTCTGTTTTAAGAGGGGCTTGGTTCCCTGAAACTGTGCTTGGGATAACACTTAAATAGAGCAATACTACACATGTCTACTGCTAAGTAGGTCCCGTTGAGGTCAATGAGGCTTATCCCCAAGTAAATATACCAAGACATTGGTCTGTCTAGCTCAGTATTATCAATACTGACTGGAAACGACTCTCCAGGAATTCAGCCAGGGGACATTCCCAGCCCTACCTGGAGATGCTGGGGACCGAATCTGGGCCCTTCTGCATATGAAGCAGATGTTCTACCATAGAGCTATGGCCCTTCCCCATGCATATGATTGCACTCTAATACTGTAATCCTGTGTACACCTACCTGGGAGTAAGTCTCATTGAACTAAATGGTGCTTACTTCTAAGTAACCACATATAGTATTGCACTGAAAACAAATAAAGCTCATCTTAGGATCCTTGTTATGGTCAGCACTGCTTCTTTGGAACAGTTACAAAAACAGTCTGATCTTACAGTCTCAGAAGACTGGAGCTCGAGAAAGATATTTTATTTATTTATTATGTATTTATATAACAGGATTTATATGAAGGTTAATCATCCATGACCTCTATCATTAAGTGTATTCTGTATTTATAAATGCCCAATCAAAGAAGTAAAAACGATCTTTGACTTTTTTTTTAAAGAAGTCTTACCCTCCAGTACAGAAACATGGAGAAATGATATTAAATGGTTGATGTCAGCTTTACTTTTATTCCAGCTTGCTTTCAAATGGTGCCAAAGACACTAATGTGTGAAGCAAAGAAATGTGTTTTCTTCTCTTTCTTTGCACAGCTGATTCATATAAAGCATAGAAGCCAGGTCACAGTCCAAAGTTCAGTATTGACACCTGTTACGCATCCACCCACTCCTCCCTCTCCCTTTATCTGTGTGCCCAACAATTCCTAATTGATTTTATACCTTCCGACAGTTCAGAGATGATTAAAGGGATTCTCTCCCCTGCTTGTAATACACACTATTGCAAATTGCTCTTGCGCGGCATCTATTTTATACTACAGTAGCTTGTCCTGCCTGGATTCTGAAGCAGGTGCATTCGCAAACTGATTAGAACAGTTTCCCTCCATAAAGACTTGGGAATGTTTAATATGGTGCTTTGCAACAGAGATGGCTGTGTTTACTACAGGATCATTTATGTGTTTGTGAATTGCCTTTTATGAGCATCTCAAAGCTATTTACAAGCATACCATAAAAACAGCTAAAAATATTTTTTAACACAGTACAAAAAAACCCCAGCTAAAGATAGGCTTAAAAACAATACAAAATAAACACCTTTTCATCCAGCTGGAAAAGCTTGTCAAAACAAAAAATTCTTCAGTTGTTTCCAAAAAGTACAGATAGCCAGTTAATTGGGATTCATGAGGGCACTGCCCTACAAATTTCAGTCTGCTCTCAGCCAGCCTCCCACCTCCCTACCTGCCTGCTTACAACCACTCCAGGGGGTGTCACTCCCGTCAATTTCCTTAGTCTCAGTGTTGCCCCTTGCAGAACTCATCAGGGAGGAGGATGGGGACACAACTAGAATTAGCTGGCCCCCATATCATTGGTCCAGTTCCACTTACTGTTGGGTGTGTCCCTGCCTTTCATTCCACAAGTCCCAATGGACACCAGCAGCAGAACAGCTGCATCCCATTCTTTTTTATATTATTTTGCAAACCGCCCGGAGGACTTTGGTTGAGAGGTGGTATAAGAATCATCACCATCATCTCAGACCCAGCACTATTGATTATCTGCACGGATATGTGGGGGATAGAAGCTGGTGTGGCATCAGCACCTGGCATACTTGGGCAGCTGTCTGGGCCTCAGCAAGGCCCATTACAGATGCTTTCTCTGAGCCCTCCTCTGAAAACACAGCTAGATCCAAGCACAGTTATTTAAATTTACTACTATGTCCTGGAGAATACTTTATTCGGGGCATTGTGGGGAATCAAAATGGCAGATTTTGGAGTAAGCTGCATGCCACCCATCCTCCACTGTCACTTTTAGGTAAGCTAGAGGGGGCCATCCACTGTACAAGCCCTTTGCAGAGGTCTCCCTCATGCCTGGACCTGAACTGCCACAGAGGAGGAGACACAAATTTTGGGTAAGCTTATTAAATCCATGACAGAGACAGATTTTCATAGCAATCAGCAGATTGGCTTAAATTATATAAATGCGGGAGTGGCTTTTGAGTTGTTAACACAAATGCATACCCTGATATCAAATCCAGTTCTCACAACCAAGTATATGTACATTTTCTGGCATGGAGCTAGCTGGTGGGTGGGTGGATTTAGATTAGGGAATTGGCATGGGTAAAACATATTCAATAAACCTCCACCAGCACCACTTCCCCAGTCTCCAAAGCAACCACAGGTGGGCTCCTTGGTGCTTTTGGCACTTTTAAAAACATGGGAGATTTTCTTCACAGATCTTTTGCACCACAATTAGTTCGACCCCAAGAAACATCAAAATTATGATAGTGTTTAGTTAACCTTTTGAAATATGCAAAAAAGATTTCATAGGAATTCCTTATTTCCTATATTTATCTCCTCCTTAAGGTACCCAGTAATTAGAAACAACCTGCTTTGCGCTTGTATAATATTTGTCTAAGTTTCTTGTATTTTTTTTAAATGACTGCATGCCATGGCTACATCCCAATATTTACAGTTTATTTCCTTGTTTGTGCTTGGAGATTTGTCCCATATAAGAGCAATTTTTGGGTTTGCTGGAATACATAATAAAGCCAAATCTACTATGAACCTATTTAGTATTTCTAACAAATAGAGAATTTACATAGAATGGTTTACATATTATTAAGAAGGAAACATACATTTGAGTGGGTCAGCTGTGGGCTGGAGCCAGAGATTCTTGATATGTGTGAAATTTTGCATGCATAGAATTGCAGGACAACAAAAGTCCTTCTTAGCTTCATGGAAAGATCATAGAGAAAGGACTCATTCTGAGACTGGCATCCAAAGAGTTAAATGAATCTGTTTCATTAGGCGAAACCACAAGATAATGCCTACTTAATCTCCCCCGCCTACCATATTGCAAGCTGACCCCCAAACGTTAGCAGATCAGTTGGCTTGGAATGTCTCAACAAGTTGTTTGGAAATGTATTGTAATAAGAAACTTAATGGAATAGTCACGAGCAGTTGCCAAAAAACAGTGCAAAGGCTTTCTAAGAAAAAAAAACCCTATAGAAAACATGCATTTTTTACTATTCTTTATCATAATAACAAAAATGATAAAGATATAAATTAGACAAAAGAGGCCCAAGGTCATTGTATTGCTCATATGGGGTTGCTAATCAAAATCTGATATTGCAATTTAAATTATGTTTAGAAATGCCTATTTGTGAGAAAAATATGATTCAAATGTATATTTAAATACTATTTAAAAGTGTGTGTGTGTGGGGGGGAAATAACACTACACAGATTGTTCTGTCAGTGCAACGACTTCTCCATGCGCAACAGAACAATCTCTCCCTCCCCTTCCCCTCTGTACCCCCTAAATCTATTCTGGGTTTTCCCCCAACCTTTCAGAGCAGATTTGGGGATGGTGCAAAAGGAGAAGCGGGGAATCCTGTTGTACTAATGCTAGCTCTAGTGCTAGCACAACTTTTTAGTTGAATACCAACCTATGTTTAAGGTGCAGTAGAGTGACATACATTTGGAAAGAATGTATGATTCACTTCTAGGTTAAACATGAATAAAAATAAAACGGCAGTTTCTCCCCTTTAGTTCCGGTATCACTGAAAAACCCCAATGCTTTAGTATGAAAATCACAGATCCTAGCCAGGCCAATGAGAAGGGCCCTTTAACTGAGAACATTTTAAAGAAAAAACAGTAGACCACACCAGTGTGTTATGAAAACCACGGGTCCTAGGTCAGGGCCTTTTTAGTCTGTTCAGTAATCCAAAACCCCTTGATCTTCATCATCAGAAATATAATGAATCAAGTGCAGAGCCAAGACCAAAATCCTAGTGGCTGTAGCGAGAAGCAGGTTTGTCTCTCAATGGGAGCCAGTGGAAAATGAGACAATTTCGCCCAGCTGTTCATCTGCATAGCCCTACTGTGAGTCTCATTTTAGGGTGCCTCCAAAAGCGCATGCCATGAATGGTGAGCCCACCGCAGATCCTCAGCCTTCCTAACAGAATGTGGTTCTTCTTGTTTCCAGGAGCAGCTGGCTGTGCAGAGTGTTGATCAGCTGGTCTTTGTGGCAATCATGAGAAGCCACTCCCTTTCTAGAGCAATGTTTAAAGTTTTTTTTAATGGATTGGATTTGTGTTGTATTTTTTTTAGAGAAAAAGCACAACATGAACATTTGAGAAAAGTGCCATGTGCCTAAAGATTTGTTTATTTTAAAACCACACAAACCTGTCCAAAGAAAAAGGGAAGAAGAAAACATCAGTGATGGATTTGGAAGTAGGTAAACATGTGATTCATAATGGTGGAGGAAGAAGAGCAGGACAGAACTGGACTGCCACAGAAAATCCCACTCTGACTCTCCTAGGGATGAACATCTGTGTATGCCTGTATGACCTGTGTGGTCTGCCATGCACCCTCTAAGGTAATCCTCAGGCATGGTGAAGGATGCTGCCGGGTTGAAGTAAAGCAGGTGGATTGCTGCACCCACTTGTCAAAGCCAGGCTGCAGGGTGGGGGGCAGAAAAAGATCTAGCCCCTGGAGGCAAAATGTTCCTCACCCTCTGGCCTAATGGTTGGACTCTGTAATTATAGATTGTGTTCAGTTTAGTACTAATCAGAGTAAAAATGGAAATGGACTGCCTTCAAGTCGATCCCAACTCAGGGCGACCCTATGAATAGGGTTTTCATGGTAAGCGGTATTCAGAGGTCATAGAATCATAGAATAGTAGAGTTGGAAGGGGTCTATAAGGCCATTAAGTCCAACCCCCTGCTCAATGCAGGAATCCAAATCAAAGCATTCCTGACAGATGGCTGTCCAGCTGCTTCTTGAAGGCCTCCAGTGTCGGAGAGCCCACTACCTCTCTAGGTAATTGGTTCCATTGTCGTATGGCTCTAACAGTTAGGAAGTTTTTCCTGATGTCCAGTCAAAATCTGGCTTCCTGCAACTTGAGCCCATTATTCCATGTCCTGTATTCTTGGATGATCGAGAAGAGATCCTGGCCCTCCTCTGTGTGACAACCTTTCATGTACTTGAAGAGTGCTATCATATCTCCCCTCAGTCTTCTCTTCTCCAGGCTAAACATACCCAGTTCTTTCAGTCTCTCCTCATAGGGCTTGGTTTCCAGTCCCCTGATCATCCTTATTGCCCTCCTCTGAACCTGTTCCAGTTTGTCTGCATCCTTCTTGAAGTGCGGAGACCAGAACTGGACGCAGTATTCAAGATGAGGCCTAACCAGTGCTGAATAGTGGGGAACTAATACTTCACATGATTTGGAAACTATACTTCTGTTAATGTATCCTAATATAGCATTTGCCTTTTTTGCAGCCACATTGCACTGTTGGCTTATATTCAGCTTGTGATCAATGACAATTCTACGATCCTTCTCAGATGTCATATTGCTGAGCCAAGTATCCCCCATCTTATAACTGTGCATTTGGTTTCTTTTTCCTAAGTGTAGAACTTTGCATTTATCCCTGTTGAATTTCATTCTGTTGTTTTCAGCCCAATGCTCCAGCCTATCAAGGTCCCTTTGAATTTTTATTTCTGTCTTCCATGGTATTAGCTGTGTCTCCCAATTTTGTATCATCTGCAAATTTGATAAGCATGCTCTGTACCTCCTCATCCAAGTCGTTAATAAAAATGTTGAAGAGCACTGGGCCCAGGACCGAACCCTCTGGTACCCCCTCGTTACTTCAGCCCAGTATGAGAAGGAACCATTGATAAGCACTGTTTGAGTACGCTTCTGGAGCCAACTGTGGATCCACCTGATAGTTGTTCCATCCAGCCCACATTTAGCTAGCTTGCTAATCAGAATATCATGGGGCACTTTGTCAAAAGCTTTGCTGAAGTCGAGATATATTATGTCCACAGCATTCCCACAGTCTACAAGGGAGGATACCCGATCAAAACATGAGATAAGATTAGTTTGGCAGGATTTATTCTTTATAAATCCTTGTTGGCTTCTAGTAATCACTGCACTGTTTTTAAGGTGGTTACAGATTGACTGCTTTATAATCTGCTCTAGAGTTTTTCCAGGGATTGATGTTAGGCTGACTGGTCTGTAGTTCCCCGGTTCCTCCTTTTTGCCCTTTATGAAGATAGGGACAACATTAGCTCTCCTCCAGTCATTCAGCACTTCACCAGTCCTCCATGATTTCACTAAGATAATAGCAGTTCTGAGAGTTCTTCAGCCAGTTCCTTCAATACTCTATGATGCAGTTTATCAGGCCCTGCCAATTTGAACTTGTTCAAAGTGCTTAGGTATTTCTTGACCATTTGTCTATCAATCTCAAGCTCCAATCCTTCCCCTTCTACTTCATGTTTCCCGGGAGGGTCATAGCCAATTTTTGGGAGAAGACTAAGCCAAAGTAGGAATTGAGCACTTCTGCCTTTTCTTTGTTATCATTTTGCAATCCTCATTGAGTAGCTGTGCCACCATTTCTTTTCTTTGTCTTTTACTATGGACGTACCTGAAGAAAGCTTTTTTGTTGCTTTTAGCATCCCTCGCTAACCTCAGCTCATTCTCAGCTTTAGCCTTCCTGAAACCATCCCTGCAATTCCATGATACCTGCCTGTACTCTTCCTTTGTGGCCTGGCCTTCTTTCCACTTCCTGCAAGTGTCCTTTTTTGTTTTCAGGTCATCTCGAAGCTTTTTGTGAGGCCACATTGGCTTCTTCTGCTGTTTTCCCCCTTTTTTCCTTGTTGGAATTGCTTGCCATTGCGCTTTTAGAATTTCCTTTTTTAGAAACTCCCACCCATCTTGGACTCCTTTTCTCATTAGGTTCTCTTGCCATGGAACGGTACCTACAATTGTTCTGAGTTTATTAAAATCAGCTTTCCTGAAGTCCAGGGTGCGTGTATGGCTACTCTCAGCTTTTGCTTCTGTTAAAATCAAGAATTCAAGTATGGTGTGGTCACTTTCCCCCAGAGTTCCCATAACTGCCACATCATCCACCAAATCATCTCTATTGGTTAGAATCAAGTCCAGGGTAGCTGATCCTCTGGTTGCTTCCTCCACTTTCTGTAGGAGGAAGTTATCTCCAACACAAGTCAGAAATTTCTTAGAGGGGCTGTGTTTGGCAGAATTTGTCTCCCAATAGATATTGGGATAATTGAAGTCTCCCATTACTACTGCATCATGCCTCCTCGAAACATGAAGCAATTTGCTTTTCAAGTGGTTTACCATTGCCTTCCGCTGAGGCTGAGAGGCAGTGACTGGCCCAAGGTCACCCAGTGAGCTTCATGGCTGTGTGGGGATTTGAACCCTGATCTCCCAGGTCGTAGTCCAACGCTCTACCCACTACGTCACACTGGCTCCTAATCAGAGTAAACACACTGAAATTAATGAAACTAAGTTAGTGATGTGGAATCTGTTAACTTCAATGAGTCTACTCTGAGTAGAACAAGCATTTAATGTTTATTTATTTAATTATTATTCAATTTTATCTTTTCTCCATGGAGCCTAAGGTGGTGGTATACATAGTTCTCCCCCTCTCCATTTTATCCTCACGACAGGATAGGTTAGGCTGAAAGGCAGTGACTGGCCCAAGGTCACCCAGTGAGCTTCATGGCCGAGTGGGGATTTAAACCCTGGCCTCCCAGGTCACACTCCAATACTAACCACATACTATATTTTTTTGGGTGGGGGAGGGAAGAAAAAGGTCAGCATCATCCATAAAATATCCTGTACATACAGAATATTCTGTTTTCTATAAAAATCATACACATTAGCATCAGTTCTGCTACTTGGGGGGGGCAGGGTATGGAGAGAATCTATGTGAAAAGGGTGTATTTCTGCCAAGCCTTCTTTGCCCACATGAAGCACGGCTCAGTCAGTGAAACATTTCAGTCACATAATTTACCTTGGCTTGAATAGCAAACACTTCATCGGTTCATGAATCCTGCCCTTGTTTTAATTATGCAGCTTCCTGACTGTAGTTTTGTGGTGCTTGAAAATAAAGCCATGGTTCAACCAAACAGAATGCTTGTGTGGTTCCTGGACCAAAATCTAAAATGGAGGCATCTCCCTCTTTCTCTCTCCTTCCCCCCCTCTCAGCAACATTAGTTGTTGTTTATTGGCATTGCGACATGCGGAAAAAGGTTTGATGTGATTAAGCTCCCACAGAAGCTATCAGTCATGGCTTACTAAAAGAGTGAAGTGTGCCTGAAGCAAAATCTGGATAATTAGGATTATATCAAATATTTAGACTTCCAGTATAAATATATCATCCATATAATCAGAAGTTTGGCTTTCTGCCATCTATCAGAAGCCAAAGAAACCGGTTTTATCGAAAGTGTGCTGCTTCCCTTTGTGCTTTTTAATCTGAATCAAGTAAAAAAACTCCAAATCAAAACAACACTGGGAAGGGAATTACACTTTTAAAAACATACAAAGCAAAATTCTGTCTACCCTGAACACATGTATAAATAAACCACTTTGGAATTAAGGGGAAGCCACACAAGAGCCAAAGGTCACACTCATTTCATTGCAATTTTCACAGAAAATGTGCCTGGAAAAGTAAAGGGCTGCCTCATAAAGGAGGAGAGATTATAGCTTGATGGCAGAACTAAAATAGCATTTTATAATACTTAGGATCTCAAATTCTGCAATCTCAGATTCTACAAATAGTAGAATCTTAAAAAAACACAAACCTACTTCCTATACATTATCTCAGTTATCCTTACAACTGTCATATGCTCCAACTGTTCCTGTTTACCAGGGACCATCCTTGTTTTCTGGTATGGTGTCCATGGAAAACTATTGGGTGATATCCAACAAAGTCATAGGCAGATTGGTTTCAATGGCTCTACTCTAAATATGCCTAATGCTGGATATCACCAATTGCCCCTATTTTTGCCTTTGAGGATGTCTTGCTAAAATGTTAGTGTTATAAGGACCAAAACAAATGCAATGTTAATTGCATGAATGCACAATAGCCACAGTTTTAAATATGGAAATAACAACTATAAAGAAGCTCAGGACTGGCCCAAGACATTCTGCTGCCTGAGAGGAAGGACAAAATGGTGCCCCTCCAATTCCATATGATTAGACTGGCAGTTTAATCTTACTTCAATGCTGGTGATATAAAAACTTCCGTTGCTGCACCAGAGTTCAGTATAGCCTCGGGATAGAATTCTGTGCTTCATCAGTTTGCTGACCCTTCCTGTTGCCCAGCATCTGTTGCTTGAGGCAGCTGCCTCATTCTGCCTAACAGCAGGGCTGGCCCTAGGAAAACCTGAGTAGCCTTGGGACCAGGAGTAGATAGCAGACTGAGTGGGGAGTAGTCAGTGCTGATCCTGGTGGGTCAGGGATGGAGGAAGGGAGGGACAGGGTCTTGGCAGCTTTTCATACCCCTAAACTGGCTTTACTGACTAGACCAATGAAATGTTATGTTCAGTTCAGTTTATTGCATTTTAGCCAAAGGCCATTGCAAGCACAACAAATACCACAAGGTGTGATATGAGAATAAGGTAAAATCATCCACCATGAGACCCATAATATGCGAATAAGATAAAACATTTAAAAATTTCAGGATTTCTGTTTCTGAGTGTAAGCTACGCGTAGCTTCTTAGCTGCCAAGGCGAAATTAGCTACGGAGATAGTCATGTGTTTGAATTTGTCATTTAGAAGCTCTACTACCAGTTCCTTGGGGCATTTAACCTGGGGGGGATAAATAAGTTGGGCTAGGAATTTCTGTCTGGGATCGGTGTACAATGGGCAGTACAGCATGATATCCTCTGGAATATTACACCCGAAAATACATATCCGTTCTTCAAAGGGGACTCCTATGTACCTCCCTTCCAGATAGGCCGAAGGCATCAATTGGAGCCTTAGTTCCGAAAATGCTTTACGGAGAGAGGGGTGCAGGAGGATCTCAAGATACGATGATCTAACGTGATTAGGCTTGAGTTGGGAGTACCAAATGGAGAAAGGGGCTATTAAGATGTCTACCCGATCTTTCCTCGCTGCATGATTAAAAACCCAATTCCTAAGGGCTTGGGAGCTGAGACTCAGAAGCTCGCCCATAGGGAGGTTGTATTGCTCCAGCAGTGCCTGGTTAGTGCGGGCCCACCCCCCCTTCAATAGCTGCTCAGACCAGCAAAGTTTAGTAAGGGAATTGTCATCCATTTGGTATATTCTCCTCCAATATCTAAGGTGAGCTAGATCTATTCTAGCTGCTAAGGAGGGTAGCCCAAGTTCCGCTCTGAGATGTGCAGCGGGGGTTCCCAATGGGAACCCTAGAATTTGTCTCATAAACTTGTTTTGTAAAGTTTCTATTTCTTGCTTAGCCACAGCCCCCCAAAGTTCGGCCCCGTAAAGTGTGGAGGCGACTGTTTTAGCAACAAAAACCTTGAGCAACGGGGGGACCATTTGCCCCCCTCTAGCATAAAAAAATCTTTGGAGTTGGACTGAAGATCTCGCACCCACCAGTTTGGCGGCCTTAATGTGGGAATTCTGTGAGGAGTTCTCACTGAAGCAGATACCCAGGTATTTGAACAGGCGAACTTGATCCAGCACATTGCATTCAATTGACCAGCTGGAAGCAGCCTTCTTATTGCCAAAGATCAAGCTCTTGGTTTTGGTGTAATTAATTGTCAAAAGGTGCTTCTTGCAGTAAACGCACAGTTGAGTGAGCATCCTTTTGAGGCCAGTTTTATTTAAAGAAAGTAAAGCCAGATCATCGGCGTATAACAATAGGGGGGTCTTACGAGAGCCTATTGAAGGAGGGAAGAAGGACGGGGAAGCCATTGTGGGGATGATGTCATTTATAAAAACATTAAATAAAAAAGGGGCCAGAATACATCCCTGCTTTACTCCTTTCTGAACCCGTATGGCCTGGGAAAGAGTGCCCTGCAGGCCTAAGCGCACTTGTTGTTATGTGCCTTCCAGTTGATTACTACTTATGGCGACCCTATGAATCAGTGACCTCCAAGAGGATCTGTCATGAACCACCCTGTTCAGATCTTGTAAGTTCAGGTCTGTGGCTTCCTTTATGGAATAAATCCATCTCTTGTTTGGCCTTCCTCTTTTTCTACCCCTTTTGTTTTTCCCAGCATTATTGTCTTTTCTAGTGAATCAGGTCTTCTCATGATGTGTCCAAAGTATGATAACCTCAGTTTCATCATTTTAGCTTCTAGTGACAGTTGTGGTTTAATTTGTTCTAACACCCAATTATTTGTCTTTTTCGCAGTCCATGGTATGTGCAAAGCTCTCCTCCAACACCACATTACAAATGAGTTGATTTTTCTCTTATCCACTTTTTTCACTATCCAACTTTCACATCCATACATAGAGATCGGGAATACCATGGTCTGAATGATCCTGACTTCAGTGTTCAGTAATACATCTTTGCATTTGAGGACCTTTTCTAGTTCTCTCATCGCTGCCCTCCCCAGTCTTAGCCTTCTTCTTATTTCTTGACTATTGTCTCCATTTTGGTTAATGACTGTGCTGAGATATTGATAATCCTTGGAATACTTGAAATACCAATAATACTTGAAATACCAAGAAATACTGACAACCAAAGCTATAGGATGACCCACCACGAATGCTGCTTCATCCTGCATGCTAGGCGTAGCCACCATGGTGACTTTCAGATGTTATTGGAGTACTACAACTCTCATCAGCTCCTGCCAGTATGATCAATGGTCAGGGATGATGGGAGATTTAGTCCAGCAACATCTGAAGGACACCCACCATGCTGGTAACCTGATAGTGTAAATTCATTCTAGTCTGGCCTGGCTAGGATTTTGCAGTTTTCTTGTGTGAGATGGTGATATATCAGCAAAAAGCCAAACTAGTGAATTTAGACGGTACAGCATACAAGTCTGATGGCCATAAAAAGAGGCATACCAGTAACAGCCATGTATTTAAAAGTATGTCATAAAAACAAAGGCAAGTGTTATGTTCCATTTCCTTCAGAGGATAAGGGCCCACCTCTAAACGAGATGAGACTTTTCTCCCCTTATTTGCAGCTGCACTTGGGTGGTGTGGGTGGATGAACTGCACCAGGGCCACAGTTCTGGAGAGGACATTTTCTGAATTTAAACTGCTCTCCAAGTCACTAACTGTCCAAAAGTGGAAAATATACAAATACTAGTGTTTTGCCGCTGACTTTGTACACAGATGATCCCAGGTTCAATCCCTAGCCTCTCTAGTTATGACAAGGGTCAGAAAGCTGGTGAGGAGAAAGATCTGGGGGAACTGCTGCCGGTCAGAGCAGACAATATCAAGCTAGATGGATAAATACTCTGACCTGGTATGAGGCAGCCTCCTGTCAGAAAAATAATTGGATGAAAGGGTCAACCATGGCCTGAATCCAATTTGCTCGGTGTGTATGCTTTTTACAAAAAGAAAAGGTAAGGAGATCTAAGAACAGATCGTTCATGTTTCATCTAGTTGGCCCTTAGGTAGCAGTGCTGAGAAAAGACCTCCGTGTTTGAGACTTTGGAGAGCTGCTACCAATCAGCTTAGGCACCCTTGAGCTAAATGCAGCACTAAATGCAACCATCTAACAGATTCTAACTTTTCGTAATGGAATAAGCTGCATAGGATTCTCATTCCCCAGAGGTTTAAAAAAGCCATCAAACCATTAGGGTTTATTATGTACCAAGTATCCAAAACATGTGTTGGTTGGTAGAAATAAAAGCTGTTGGGTTTTTATACCCTGGCTATGCCAGACACTCAAAATTCTATTGCAGGCAAACCCAGCATAGAGAGTTTAAAAATATATATACTGGCCTATAGTATCCTGATTAGCAACAGGAATTCCACCTTCTATTTTAAAGAACAACCTGCACATAAAATAGGATTTACTTTTGGGTACTACAACCAGGGGATAACATTGATACAGAACGCATGACTGAATTTAAACTGTAGAGATGATTGTACTCTCAAGGGTATTCTCCATAAAATAGTATAGAAAAGTGAAGGAAGTTTATTTTGCCCATGTTGTCTCCTCTCCCCCTCTATACACACACACTTACATGGTGAAGCTCTATAATAAAATTGGTGACACCTCTCTAGCAGTAAGGTCTCCACAACCAGGGAGCACCTATGCTTGACCAATGTCCGAATCTTGAAAACGAAACCCAAAGACAAATGTAACATTTTTCACAACTTTTGAAAATAATTTTCCTTTTGAAAATAATTTTCTTTCCATATGACAGAAATCCCTGGGGTAGGCAACATTTTCAGTATACCTTAATTAACATTCAGCGAGGCTGCTGGGGACCAGGCAATAGTGCTGGGTGGGCTAGATTTGGCTTTTGGGCTCCCATTCATCAAACTGTGCTGCAGACCATCAACTAACACCACAGCTACAATGCCTTTGATTCCTATTCCACAGGTGGCTGTTCCACCTCTCACTCAATGGGGGTTTGCTTTCTCATTTGCACAGTATGATGCCATCTTGCCCCATAAGAAACAAACTCCAGAGACAGACTTAATGAGGAACTAAACAGATATTCCTGTTTTATATACTTGCCTTTTCCTGCAAGACATTCTCTGATGTGCTTTGTAATCCTGCAGGGTCTTCTACTGTGATGGCGCCACGTGGATTTTCTGCCTTCACCTCCTCTTGGCTTTGCTCTTGTGTTTTGTTCTTGGCTTTCCCCTTTTCCACTTTGAAGAGCCTGTCAAAAAAGGTTAACTCTTTGGGCTTCGGCAAAGCATCCTCCTCCTCTGCCTTGCCTGGTGCCGTGAGTTCAATTTCACTGAGAGATGCTTTGCTTAGGTTTTTATCTGAAGCTTCCTCTGTCACAGCTGCAGCAGGAAGGTCCGCATTCTCACTCAAGGCTTTGTTCGCTTGGGGTGCTTCTGAGCTGACATCAAGCTGAGCCGATCCAGCCGATGAATTTGTTGCCTGCTCTTCAGTACGTCCTGGTACAGGCCGTGAAAACGCAAAGACAAATCGAGATTTGGCAGCTGGCGGGGCTGTCTTGGCTGCCTTCCCAAGATTATTTTCATTGGCCTCAGAGATGGAGCTTAGCTCCATTGTCTTCTGGGAAGAAACAGCCGCATTATTCTGGACAACACTCACTCTTGCATCCACTACAAGTGCAAACAAGAAAACAGCAATTATCCATCATAACAGGAAAGATGCACTATTAATCATAGCTGCCTGTGTCTTTAATGGACTGATTGTAAACTGCAATGCCTGAACAAACACGGTGTGTAAGTGTCGTTCTCTTTACAAAGTGTGAGCTTTGGCCTATCGGCTTATACGTGGAATCTGGGTTGTCAAAACCCACTGGATTGTCATTTGTCCATTTTGTATTGCCCACACTTTTGTGTCACACGAATGCTACCTCAAACCATAGGATGACCGGGCTTAAAGGAAGCTAGGGGCTAAGAATTTGCAGCATTTTTCATTGGTCAAAGGCTTTCTCTTTGCATGCCCTGTGAGGTAAAGGTCACAATTAGGGATGGAAAGATCTGTCTGTTTTGGTTCTCTCAGTTTCTCACTTTTCTGATGTTAAATTCAGTTCTCTACATTTCTGCAGCAATCTGCAATTTTTTTTAACAAAAATCCTCATGAAAATTCTCCACCATTTCAGTGCAAATTTCTCCAAATAAACACATTTTTGTTGGCAGTTTTGACAAAGGTACACATTTTTGCAAGCCATTTCTCATCATTTCATGCCTTTTTGCAAGTTGTTTTCACTCATGTATTCATTTTTATGCACACTTTCCCCTAATATATGCATTTTTGTAAATGTTGTTTAGTTGGCAAACTGCATCCCAAAATTCTAATAAATGCGAATTTTGAAGGATGGCTGTGTTTCAGTTCTCATAATGTTTAGGAAATTGCGAATTTGATAAATACTGCTTGAAATGCGAACTGAATTGAAATTCTCACCCATCCCTAGTCACAATTACAGTACTCTTCTTTAAAAAGACATTACAAAAGTATAGCTTCCCAATTATTGTTCTTTGTTGAATAATCAGGAATTGAAATTGCATGTGAAGCTGCATGCTGGAGAAGTAAAAAACTGTGCATGCTTTGAGTTCATTATAGCTAGTTCCTTAAAATGGGGAATGGAGACCTGACACGTATTATTTTCATTGTTGTGAAAAAGGTAAGATTTCTGTAAATAGTAAAGGTGAGGTCCTCCTTACCAGAAACAATGAAAATTTGTCCTCAAACGCAAGAATAAAGGCTCAGGGTACATTTTCTGAGAATTAAGGATGTAGAAATGAAAAAGAAACCTGTTCTTTTATTCAGAATGAATAATTTAATTGTTAATTCCCTTCAAAGAGCTGTCCTTTTCTCACTCCTCCCTGCCTATTCCAGTGTAAAATCACCCTTTAACCATCTGTCTCTCCTCCCATCTCTTCTTTTTAAAGTGCATGAGAACTGAAGGAATTATTTGCTGCAATCTCCTGTCTATTCCTGTCTTGTTTCTAAATCCATCCTGGCCCTACCATTACGCAGAGTGAGGCAACTACCTCAGGCAGAAGACGTGGGGCAGCAGTGGCAGCCTCCCAGCTGTTTCTCCTGAGACCTTTAGCTGTTCCCCTCCATTCAAGGGCAGAGCTGTGTGTGCCACATGGTCTGTCTTGAAGCCCCTAAACTCTGGTGCATTAGTCAAGTCAGTCTCTTGCCTGCCAGCCTGTATTCTACTGACTTAGGAAGTTTTTGCACTGAAGCTGGGAAGGAACTGAGATATTTTCTGGAGGCTCTCAGCCAGGCCCTGTTCAGAGCTTGGAAAAGTTACTTTTTTGAACTATAACTCCCACCAGCCCAATCCAGTGGCCATGCTGGCTGGGGCTAATGGGAGTTGTAGTTTTAATAAGTAATTTTTCCAATCTCTGGCCCTGTTACATATGCTTCTCCCTCCTTCTGAGTAACCTCACATGCAAGTAGCCAGGCACTTTGCACCTGCTGGGCTCTGTCTCTTCTCCGCTCCTGTGGACCTGGGGATGGGTGCTAAGGGAGGTTCGAAGAGCCAGCCAGGAACCCAGGTAGCTGGTGTGGAGAACTCCAGTCCTAGGGCAGGAATGTCCAGATGCAGTGGCTCAGGGCCACTGGAGATCTGCTGGGGGATCCTGCTGCCCCCATTCCTTCTCCAAAGAAACCCAGAGTTCCAGGGCTGGGCAGGGCTGACTCATCTCAGTCTGCCACTTGGTTGCCCTTATTGACGCCCAAAATATATATCTTGCCTTGTAACAGGGCTATCCTTATAGTTCTCAAGGAAGGGTCACTGTCCCCCTATCCCTGAAACCCCTTAGGTAGGTCTGTCTCTTGATTTGAATATTCTGGTTCTGAAGTAATAGGTCTAAAGACTTGCCATAAGCCTTCATTAATCAACATGCGTATGGTTGTAGGATCTGGCCTGAAAATGACATCCTTTCACTCATCTAAGTGGAGTCAAACACAAAGATAAAAGCATGCCATGGTGGATTGACATACCTTTGACTTCAGAAACTGCACTGAGGTAAGACACACAAGAAAATGATTTCTAAGGGCATTTCTTCAATGTTTCTTAAACAGCTGTACAAAGACATGAGCCAAGTGTACAAGACAAAACTGGAAAATGGAAAAATCCCAGTGTAATGACTTTGGAGCTGTGAGCCCAAAGTGTGCTAAACACAGGATGCTTATTTTGGGGCGTCCAAAATCATCAGCAACATGGAAAGGAAAGGTGAGCATGAGCATAATTCACACAATATTTAACAGTCACCACTTTCCTATTGTGACCCACCAACCTTGAACTTTACCAACCAGCCCTTATACATGATGCATATCCTGCAAAAAAAATGTAAATATACTGCCCTTAAATCGATTCCGACTTATGGCAACCCTATGAATAGGGTTTTCATGAGGCTGAGAGGCAGTGACTGGCCCAAAGTCACCCAGTGAGCTTCATGGCTATGTGGGGATTTGAACCCTGGTCTCCCAGGTTGTAGTCCAACACCTTAACCACTACACCACACTGGCTTTCTTGTTGCATATCCTGCAACTGGCCCAAATCATCTGGGATCAGCTAATAAACCCAGGTAGAACCACAGATATTCGTCTTTCTCCCCGTTCATGTTTGTGTAGCGGAATCCGGCTGAAAATGCGTCTTTAACTAACACATACAGCTCCACCTAGAAGATGCATCCAGAGGCTTCAGTTCCTGATTTCAACAGCAGCAGCTGTATGGAAGCTGCAGCAGAAAAGTGGTGAGCAGGGAAGAGTTAAGACCTCCTGCACTTCTTTAGACTGGCTTCTCCTTAAGGTGTTTTTCCTTAGAATTGCCTCTCACTTGTGTCTGTGGCATGTAGTTTGACCCTAAGTTATGTTTTCATAATGTCAGTCTGGGATCTAGATCACATCCACACTACACATTTAAAGCACTTTGTTTCCCCCAAAGAATCCTGGGAAGTGTAGTTTACCATTCACAGAACTATAATTCCCATCACCTTATCAAACTACCATCCCCAGGTTTCTTGGGAGAAGCCATGTGCTTTAAATGTGCTTTAAATGTATGGCATGGATGTGACCCTGGTCATGCCAACTCACAGCCGCTGAAAACATAGCCTAAAGGCTAATATAGTCCCAGGCTAATATAGTCTTGGTGGGACCCATCTGGAGTTAAGTTTAAAAAGTGGCTAGAAGTTGCCTTCTACTGGCAAATACAAGCTACTTGTAAGACCACAACAATATTGCAAAACTGATATTGAGACTAACCCTTCTAAAGCAAAAGCCAACATGGGCCATTCTGTGCCTGGTCTTGTACCATAGGTATAGCAGGGAGAGTTTCCATCGATCCCATTGCATCAGACTCAAGACACTGCTAGCCCAGAACATATTCCCTTAACATAAATGTCTTCACTGGGCAAAAGTGGATTAAGTGCAACAGGGCTGGCCCAAGGCACTTTGGTGCCTGATGCACCGGGCGAGATGGTGCCTCCTTCCCACTCCGTATACAAAAGACAACCAGACTGGCAGTTGACTCTTAGTACAAATGGGATGGCATCCTCCACTGCACTTTAGGCAGCAGGCTAGTTTAGGGGGACCATGTGCCATTCACAACTCGGTCCTACAACAAAGGAGAATGGCCAGGGAACTCATGAAGAAAAACTGTGGGGGGCAATCACCTCTCTCTGCCTGGCCAGCTCTCATTTTTGATGCAACAGTTAGGAACATAGGAAGCTGCCTTACAGTGAGGCAGACCATTGGTCCATCTAGCTCAGTACTGTCTATACTGACCTTCTTTCCCCAAGATGTGATACTGCAAGAAATAAAAGTTGACCAAACAAACTCTATGTAAGGTGAAGATGATAATTCAGGATATGTTTGAGGACCAATTAACATGTTGAGCCCAGGGGTGACGGACCCAGCCTCCTTCCCGAGGAAGGAGGGGGAAGGCATGAGTTTCAGAAGCCTCAGCCGTTAGGGAGCATGGACGATCCAGCTGTTGTTGAGTCTAACCCCGACCTTGGGGAAGAGAGCAAGTCACCCGCCCTGCCCGTTCCCATGGCTGGTCCTGCCCCTCAATGGGACAGCGCTCAGCCCCCCAGCACTCCCACGGGACTGTGGGGGGATGCTCCTGAGAGAGCAGACACTCCTCCTTCACCAAGCAGTATCTTAGAAATGCCCGACGTTTCCCTGCCCTCCGCTCTCCCGCCTGCCGATCAGGAACCTATGCTTTCCGATGAGCCCTTGGAAGCTTGCCCCCCCTCACCGCGCTCACGACGTCGGGAGAAGCGAACAGGGCAGAAGGAGGCGTGTGTGTGATGGAGTGAAAGGTTACGCCCCAAGACCTCTCCTATTTGAGACTACCATGCCCGGAAGTGGGCGCTGAGTCAACTTTCCTCACAAGTTGCAGAGCATGTCTAGAGTGCAGTTAGGGATTGTAGTGAGTTAGCATAGGGGTTTCTATGAGGCGCACAGCCTTTGATGTATCCATTACTTTAATAAAACAAGAATTGATTGCACCCTTGTCTCCGACTGGTGGTTCTCGCTCTGAACTGGACATAACAAGACCAGCAAAAAGGCAACCTATGCTGGCTTCAGCCTGCATTGAACGCAAGTATGAATGACTTGCCATAGTGTGCACTGTTCACCTGTATTGCCCTGCCAGCTAGGGCAAATAATTTTTATCACTTCCCTGGTTATCCTGATTTCTGATCAGGGGCCTAAATGGGATAAGAGTCTCCTGATACAGACAGACAGCTTACTAAATAGTTGTATGCACATTGCGGTAAGTTGCAACTTGGTAAATTGTTGTCTTGGTAAAATGGTTGCCCATGAACTAGCTTGTAATATTGATCACAGTTTTGAGATAAGTGCAGCTGCAGTTGGGTGTCATACACATCCATTGTATCAGGTTTCACACACATAGATCCCTATGGGCTCAAGCTGGCATGGCTGACATTTTCTCATGTGTACCATGGTCATGTGAACTGACCTTGATTCAAAGTCGGTGGAACAATGCTGTAGGACAGCCTTTCCCAACCTTTGGGTCCCCAGATGTTGTTGGACTACATCTCCCATCATCCCCAGCCAGCATGGCTGATGGTCAGGAATGAAGGGAACGGTAGTCCAGCAGTATCTGGGAAAAGGTTGGCAAACATTGCTGTAGGACACATTGAGTTACACATTGGTCATATGCTGAAGCAAATAACTGAATGATTCATGAATGGATTTACTCAGTATTCATTGACCTACTCCTACATTTGTACCAGATTTTGCTCCTAATTTGTCTTTCGGGGGGTAGTTTGAACTATATCAGAAGACAGGCCAACAATAGTACTGCATGCTGCCAAATAGCTAGCACCCTGCAGAAAAAGACTTGGAATCAAAGTGAAGGACCTAGACCAAATGTGGCTAACCTCTGGCCCTCGAGATGTTGTTAGACTCCATCAGCTCCAGCCACCATGGCAAAGAGTCAGGAATGTTGGGAGCTAACACCTAGAGGGCCACAGATTAGCCACCCATGATCCAGAGATAGCTTTGAACCTCTTCTATTGCAGCAAGCTGGATGTTTTAGCTGAAGGAAAAGAACACAAAACAAAGTAGGGAGCCACCCGTGGGTCCACGTGAATGAGAAGCAGATAAAGATGGTGACTTTGCAGGCAGTGAAGCTTCATCAGGCCATATGAATGGCTCAACTAGGTTGACACTCTGAGTCGCTTGTGTTGTTTTAGCAGATTGGCAAGCTTACTACACCCTTTTACTAAATACACTACTAAATACACAACATCAGACAGTGTGCTGGGAAGGCTGGAAAAGCATCAACAAGATTTGGACTGCAATTCCATCAATACGCAGATGACACCCAGATTTTCCTCTCATTTAAGTCCCCCCCACCGGTGGCGATAGAAAGGCTATCAAATTGTCTGGAGGCTGTCAGGGACTGGAGGAGCAGGAGTAAACTTAGACTGAATCCCGATAAAACTGAGGTTCTGTTGGTGGGTGATAAAGAGCAGCTGGGGATTACGGATTTGGTGCTTAAAGGGATACAACTGCCCCTAACAGACCACGTCCAGAGTTTGGGGGTCATTCTTGACTCCCAGCTATCCATGGAGGCACAGGTAGCAGCTGTTAGTCGGGTGGCGCTTTACCAACTTCACCTCATTCGTAGGATGCGCCCTTACCTCCCGAGCCACCTGCTCCCTAATGTGGTACATGCTCTGGTTCTGTCCCGGCTAGACTATTGTAATGCGTTATATGTGGGTCTTCCCTGGAGAACGGTCCGTAAGCTGCAGCTAGTGCAGAATGCGGCGGCTCACCTGAAGTGGGTTAGGGTGGCAGAGGGTATTTCCGTGGGGGTTTATTCAGTTTTAAATTTTATATTGCTTGCTTCTTGAATTGTTTTTACATGGATTGTATTGTATTTTGTTGCACGTCGCCCAGAATGGCAGATTAACCTCTGCCAGATGGGCATCTAACAAATCTAATAAATAAATAAATAAAAAGATAAAATTCATGAAAAAGTAGAAAGAATCAGAAAGTGTAAATTTGACGGTGCTACATGACGCCCTTTGTTTTCTATGTCAGCAGGGGCAGCCAAGGCTGGTGCCCCCCAGATGTTGCTGGACTACAGTTCCCATTAATCCAAGGGAAGGGAAATACAGTCCAACAACATCTGGAGGGGCACCATGTTTACCCCTATTCTATAGTGTAGTCTACACATCCGTTGAATCACTGGGATACAGAGTTCTTCAGCACTTTATTAAGAGAGGAGTTGTTAATTTGTGATCACCTCACTCTCTCGCCTCAAAAAATCTAGAAAGCTTCATTGGAGCTTGACCATTTATTGGCCATGATAAAAAACTTTCTCTTTCCAAATGGTCAAAATGTGTATAACAACAAATTTATTTTTGTTATCTGCCTCTCACACAAAATGTGGGTCCCGAGGCAGATTGCATAGATTTAAAAATTCAAAAACATACAAAAAACCATACATAAACAGATATCAATGTGCTGAACCAGTGCCTGGCTGAGACAATGGACTGGATGAGGGCTAATAAACAGGCTCAATCCAGACAAGACTGAGATGCTGTTAGTGGGTGGTTCATCTGACCGGATGATGGATGTCCAACCTGTCCTGGATGGGGTCACACTTCCCCAAAAGAGCAGGTTCGTAGTTTGGGGGTTCTCCTAGAACCATCTCTGTCACTTGAGGCTCAGGTAGCCTCGGTGGCACGGAGTGCCTTCTACCAACTCTGGTTGGTGGTCCAGCTACACCAGTATCTGGACAGGGATAACCTGGCTTCAGTTGTCCATGCTCTGGTAACCTCCAGGTTAGATTACTGCAATGCGCTCTACGTGGGGCTGCCTTTGAAGATGGCTTGGAAACTGTAGCTTGTGCAAAATGCAGTGGCCAGATTGGTAACAGGGACCAGACGGTTCGAACATATAAAACTGATTCTGGCCCGCTTGCATTGGCTGCCTGTATGTTTCCGAGCCCAATTCAAAGTGCTAGTTTTAACCTATAAAGCCTTACATGGCTTGGGACCACAATACCTGATGGAACACCTCTCCCGACACGAACCCACCCGTACACTAAGCTCAACATCCAAGGTCCTCCTCCAGGTGCCTTCTCAGAGGTAAGCTGGGAGTCTGGCAACAAGGGAGAGGGCCTTCTCAGTGGTGGCCCCCAAATTATGGAATGATGTTTTTGACGAAGTGCGCCTGGCACCAACACTCTTATCTTTTCAGCACCAGGTCAAGACTTTCCTCTTCTCCCATGCATTTTTTAACAGCATTTGATAGCACATTATTAACTCACCTATCGGTTTTTATGGGTTTTAATTTGGTATGGTTTTAAATTTGTATACTTGTTTTTAATGTTTTTAATTGTTGTAAACTGCCCAGAGCTTCAGCTATGAGGTGGTATATAAATGAAATAAATAAATGAATCCACGAAATCCTTAAAAACACCAGTATAATGGCATAAAGGGTAGAAATTTAATCAAATGCTTGCATAAAAAGATGGGTCTTCAGCAGCCATCTAAAACGGAGAAGGAGGGGTAATTGTGAGCTGGAACTGATGATATTTTCTCTAATCAGGGTATGGTCTGAAGGCACAAGGCCCCCACCTTGCTGAAGCTAAGCAGATCTGGGTTTGGTCAGTACCTGGATGGGAGACCTCCTGGGAACCACAGACATGCCCACTTTGGGTTCTATGATGAATGAAAGGAGGGATATAAATGTAATAAAATAAAATAAAATAAAAATAATTATTTCCCCATGCATGGTCTTCATTAACCACCCACCCACCCACTTGGTACACTTGGCCTGCCTCCAGTGCCAATGGCCATTTGGAGAGGGCTATGATGTGTGAATGAGGCCTATGAATATGGAACCCAACATCAGAGGTTCCTTAAAGCAAAGCAGGATAGAAGTCATTTATATCTATTTATATACATATAAAACACATCTTAACTTTCACACTTAGGTCCTCATTGTATGTCACTGAACAGGTACCTATTGTAAGCATATAAGTAGCTTAACAGAGTAATGTGACATTTCATGAAATTCTAGATCCAGGACATTTCAGACTGGCTTGCAATGATTTATGATTTTCCTAAGTTATACATGCCAGTTCCGTAAACATGTGCCAGATTTCCAGCAAGGCCAGGCTTGCTTTTCACCAGGAAAGCCTGCCCTTATGTGCCCTGGCAGAAAGGGTTGTTCAACCATGGCATTTAGGGCATCTCTTATTAGGGTTTTGAATATACAGCTGTGCCTCCAGCCGTGACCATGTCTTAAGATGCATGAAAATGGGTTCATGGCTTCATGCACCTCAAATGAAAGGTGCAACACCCAAGAATACATCAGTGCCTTGAAGGGAGGTGGGGAGGAACCTTTTTCAACCCTAGGTTTTATTTCTTTATTTATTGCATTTATATACCGCCCCATAGCTGAAGCTCTCTGGGCGGTTTACAACAATTAAGAACATTAAAAACAAGTATACAAATTTAAACCATACCAAATTAAGACCCATAAAAACCGATAAGCAAGTTGAAAAACACATGACATGCTATTCAAATGCACATTCCCTTGTGGGCAACCTTCCAGGAGCTGCATTATACTAGTGGTGGACGAGGCTAGATGCAAAAGTGAGCAAGTGTGGCGTACCTTTGTTCAGCAGAGTTGTTCTTTTTTTAATATAAGGCAGAGTTACTCATTTTTGCAGGCCCAGAGAAAGAGGCTGTTTATTGGTGAACAGGCTAACACAAAACAGCATAGGAAAATTGAAGTATCCCCAAGAACAAGCTAAAGGTGGGATCTTAGCTCCGGCAGCCCATAATAAATGGAGGCCGCATTCATCACCACCCATTACTACACTGGGTGTAGTAATGTTACATTCCAGTCACAGACAAGTCTATGCAATCAGGCCACACATCTCTCCCTCTTTCTTCCAGGTAAGCAAGAGGCATGAGTACAATGCAAGGACACTTTCCACTAAGATAAAAGCATCTAAGGAGGGAGAAAGTCCTAAGGTCCAAATAGAGAAACCGGGGCCTGAGGTTTTCCACCCTAGCTTTAAATAGCAACAGAAAAAGTGAGCCAAACTAGGACATGATAGTGGCAGTCCTATACATTTCAATCCGGATTTGTCCTGGTCATATAGAAAACAATTTAAAGTGAAAAAGGGACTCATGGGTGAGAAGTGCTGCAGTCCATTTGTTTATCCCTGCTTTTCTCTCAGCTAGCCTTGTCTCTGATATTGGAACCCCAGGATTAGGGGAAGGGCCTTAGCTCAGTGGTAGAACATCTGCTTTGCATGCCGAACGTCCCAGGTTTGATCCCTGCTGGGAAAGACTCCTGTCTAAAATCTTGGAGAGACATTGTCAGTCAGTATAAACAATACTGAGCTAGATGGACCAGTGGTCTGATTCTGCATAAGTCAGTGTCCTATGCTCGTATAAGGGTAAAACGGTGTTGCAGTAGGACAACTTATGGAGAGGTAAGCCATGAGTGGAGAAAAGCTTCACACTAACCCACATGCCACGTTCCTTTCCACTGAAAATCAGATCTACACAATTGGGGCAGATACCAAGGGCGCTTCCAGATGACCTATTCATTGAGCAGTCATCCTGATTTGCTTGCACAAGCTTACACGCAGGTTAGACTATATCTGGTCTTCACTGAGCAGTAATTCTGGTTTGTTTGCAGGGATGTTATATGACAAGGAGCATTCATCCTGCATTTGCTTGTGCAGTATTTGTTTAACTTCCCATTAATCATTTGTTCATCCCATGTTTTTCAGTGCATTTCCCCATCAGTTTCCTGACTGCCAAAGTCTACTGTTGGTTTTTTCAGTGGATTTATGGTACTACAGTGACAGAATAATTTAATCCACTTTAATTGTGCAAACCTAAATTTCTACTATGCGCTCAGATCCCTGTTGCAAGATACTGACAGCCCGGAGACAGTGTGTTAACCATCACATCTAACCCCCACTTTATGATTCAGAAAAATGCCCCCACAAGCTGTGCTCAGAATAGAAAAGATCTGTGCCAGTATCTTCTAGAGTAGAGATACCCAATGCAGTGTCCTCCAGATGTTTTGGACTACAACTCCCAGCATTCCTGACCATTGGAAATGCTGGCTGGGCTGATGGGAGCTGAAGTAAAAAATGGTGGGAGGGCACCACGATGGCTGCTCCTGTTCTAGAGAATTGAGGCTGCCTCTAATGATACAGCCAGCCACATGACATGGTTTTCCTCCCCTGCCAACAGTCAACCAGCATTCTGTGATTACTGAGCATGCTCAGTTCTTTTTCTGTCCTGCAACCATTAGGATTCTCCCCGTGCCTGCTGATAACCCTATCTTGTGTGTGTATAGGGTTGCCAGGTTCAGGGCCTGATCCTGATCCTGTATCTTTAGGAGAAGAGAAAGTCAGCCAAATGCAGGTGTTCTTGCAACCCTGTAATGGGAAAAACCACAAGGTGGAATCCATTTAGGATTACCATTACCATAGGATTACTATTACCATTTAGGATAGGTACTTTCTGTGCTATGATGTTAAATAACAGGAAGGCCTTAAGGATACACAGTCTTGAATACAAACTGCAGTGGGAGACCCACCAACTTGGAACCAACAATCTGCATAACCAAAGTGTCATGTTGAGAATGGAGTTAATCTAACATTTGGCACATCAAATTGATGTGCGCTGAATAGTGGCACCATAAGACAGGCAGCGAACAGCTGCAAAAACATGCTACAGCGTTCACTTAATGAAAGAAATGCTTCTGATTTAATACAGACATGGGGCAGAGGGAAGTATGTGCTTATCGTTTTAATCAGGCTTTCCATTAAAATGAATGTGTTAACTCTTCAGCGAAGCTATTTGGAAACAGCTGCACACGTACTGAGGCATCAGGTTGCAGCACAAAACAGGTTAAACTCCACTGAGCCTGCACACCTGCTGTAGTCTACCAATTGCTTGACATCCCTCCCTGACTTTTTTTTCCAAAGAAAAACAGGAGGTTTATCAAGATACTAGTGGTTGGTGGCTGGGTCAGCATGTCCTGTTACAATGGTGGGCACATTTGGATTTGTAAGTAGTGGGGGCACTGGGTAAAAGTTGGATCCAGTAGAATTGGATCACAGCCACACTGTACATTTGTAGCACTCTTATACCACTTTAACAGATATGGCTTCCCCCAAAGAATCCTGAGAACTGTAGTTTGTTAAGAGTGCAGAGGGTTATCAGGATACCCTTAACAATTACAGATCCTAGGATTCTTTGAGAGGAAGCCATGACTCTTAAAGTGGTATAAGAATGTTTTAAAGGTATGGTGTGGATGTGACCAAAATCTGAGCTTTGAAAAGCACACAGAGCTAAAAGAGGAAGTGAAAAAGAGCATCATCCTTCCAGCTTCCCTCTTCAACTATATGTACTTTTCAAAGAGGAAAAGGGTAACCATCCTCACCACCTTATGACCAAGGGGGCATGAATGTCTGCATGTGTGGACCTCAGAGGTTTCAAGCACATTGGGGGAAGACCTCAAGGGCACCATTGCACCCCACCAGGCACCACATGACCCTGTGTTATAAGTTGGTCAGGACTGAAGTAACTCATTGCCCATGAGTGTGCAAGTACACACAAGACTTGGGCAAAGGCAAATGCTATTCCTCTTTTGCAGAGAATGCAGTGTGGAAGAGAGGAGTGACGAGCCAACTTCTGAATGAGTCAGAACCAAGTCAAATACCATTAATCACTCTGAGCTAACACCCACAACTTATACATGGCATTGACATATCTGCTTTTTGTATTACATCTGCATCTCCACCTATGTACTGTACATAGAAAATAGTCATGTCGTTTCAGACAATAAATAAATAAATGAGCAAGGCTAGGGAGACTAGGGGTCATTTCCACCATGGTGCCATCAAATCACGGTCAGGCATTTTAAAACAACCCCCTGGATGTTTGTTTATTAGGCAGGGATTAGTCATTCATGCAAATATGTCTGTGAATGTGGATTGTGGGATCCAACTGCAATCTAGGACCCTGTTCACACACAGACACATCCCCATTCCAAATGTTACATCAGAACATAGCCCTAGCGCCCGTGTCTCTGCTGTCAAAAAGTCTCTTCCCCCCCCCGACATCCCAATTCTCTTCTGAACACTTCCATGTTCAGCTTCTTTGCATCCTATTACTAATGTTAAATGGATAATTTTATAGCCCTGGTAACTGTGATATAGTTATCAAGATTACAGGGCCCTAAGAAGGGATGGGGGAGGGGGGAGTTCAGTTCAGTTTGCATTTAAACCTAATCTATCAAATCTGAACTTTCCAAAATAATATAAGAACTGAAACATAGCCATCCTTCAAAGTCTGCACGTATCCAAATGGTGTGATGCAGTTCTCCCACCAAAGACTGTGCAAAAAAGTGTGCATAGAAATAAATATATGAGTGAAAATAACAAAAATGCATTATGTTTGGAGAAATTGCTTACAAAAATGTGTATGTTAGTCCAAACTGCTTACAAAAATGTATGTGATGAGAAATTTGCACTAAAATGCTGAAGAATTTTCATGACGATTTTTAAAAAATCTGCAGAAATGTGGAGAACTGAACTTAAGATGGGAAAAAAATGAGAATCTGAGAGAACTAAAATTAACAGATCCTTCTATCCCTAACCCTAACTACGTGCAAAGTTTGTTTGCTTTGCAAGTTTTCTGGGCTTCATTCACAAATAATCACTAGCGGCATATGTGGTCAGGCACACCTGTGGAGCCAGCATCATGGCACTGATGGTGCTGCTGTTCTCTCCTGGATGGGACTGGGGTGAGGTGGCAGTGAGATTGTGGCTGCCTGGGTGCACGGGTGGCAGCACTGAATTGGTGGTGCTGTTAAAACTGCATGGCTACAACATCATCACTGCCCCACCCCAGTGTCAGGAAGGTGGCTCCACCCCAGCACATGCACTGCTAATGGGTGCTCTACAGCATGCAACAGTGGATTGGAGTCAACATTTATATTTCCCACAATGTCCTGGGTCAGTAATATATTGGGAGTTTCCCAGGGCATGGCAGGGAGTTTAAATGGCAGCTGCAAGCCATTTTAGCATTTGTTGGAGGGCAAGCATCAGTGATGCGTCCTGCTGGGATGCTGGCAGCTGTTCAAGCATTCTGGGTATTGACACCAGTCCTGAATCTGGCCAGGACTGCTGAAGTGAGCTACAGGCAGTTTGTAACTGGACTGGAGGCAGAGTTCAGAGGCTTAGGGTAATGGAACTCAGCAGTTCAATGGTTTTAGACAAATCCTAGGCAGAGCTGCTTATTGACCTAAAGTGGGGTGGTCAAGCTGTGACTCTTGGCCTAATTTTGTGTGGGTGGCATGGAAGGAAAAATGCGGGAAGGGGTGCAAGGAGAGAGAGAGAAAGAGAGAGAAAAGAGGGTATCAGAAAGAGAAAAGGGGTGCAAGGCCATTTGGGGGCCCTGGCCCTGCTTATCAGTGGAGCCCAGGCTTCACCAAACTATCCCCAAGGATGTGTTGCGCTTGACCAAAAAAAAAAAGTTCCCCACTCCTGATCTAAGATATACAGCTAAAAAACCCACATATCCCTCATTGGCTAAGGGTGGAGAAAATCCAACCTTGTTCCTTGCTTTTCTGTCAACTGATTTCAAAGGGAAACGAGACCACCTAGACCAGACTATTTTCCCCCTTTCTGGTCTATTGGCAACCATCAAACTCCAATAAACCTTTTCTGACTTTGTGATCATATACCACATTCCTCTCTCTTCCCCATTCTGTCTGAGCTGCTCCTGGCGATTTTAGATTTTTCACGCGAGAGACTAATTTTCACCCATTTTGGGAAGCGAGCCATTGCAGACCCCAGTGGAATCACTTTGATCAGATTAAGGGCTAGCTGTATTAATATCCACTGCATGAGACACAGACTCTCTGTTTTTAAAATGGATTTCCATACCCTGATCTTAAGTATTCACCTTTCTAAATGAAACAAAATAGTCATGCAGAAGCCATGCAACTCATAAGCAAGCAGGTGTTTCCTCAGAGGTGCAATAAATCATGCGGTTTTGTCTTACATGGTTTTATCTTGTGCATTTTTTAAAAGCTTCCTGCTTTACCAACATTTCTGGCTCCCAGCCTTTATCTCTACTGTAGTCTAGTATATAGTATAGACTCCATTCCAATATAATTAATGTCTCCTTAATTTAAATGATTTATATATACCTCCTGTCAGTAGAAATGCCAAATAGAAATGCCAAAGAGGGTGATATCTTTTATTGGTCTAGATCACTATTTCCAAAACTTCCCCCCCCCCACACACACAGAGACCACTTCAAAATTGCTGCGGGTCTTGGCAGACCACTTAGACCGTATTCATACCATACATTTATTCCACTATTATTCCACTTTAAATAGTCATGGCTTCCCTCAAAGAATCACAGGAAGTGTAGTTTGTGAAGGCTGCTGAGAGTTGTTAGGAGATCGATCCCTGGTCCCCTCACAGAGCTGCAGTTCTCAGAGTCCCTGGGATTGTTAAACCACTCTGGTAATGATAACTCTTTGAGCAGCCACCATTTTATGATATGACAATTTGAGAAGGCCGATAGATATGTACAACATTTCGTATTTGTCCAAGTTGCTCGGGTCAGAGTAAGGGCTCATTCACACTGGAGTTCAACTCCATTTTAAAGATGAAGTTTTTCCATCGTGATTGGAGTTTAAAGATCACCCTTCCAATCACTGTTTTCCATTCATACTGAAGGGAAAGAGTCACACAGCTTCCTAATGACCACATCCTCTTAAGGCCAAACTATCACTTGCTCTGGTTACCTTGGCAACCAAGCATGCTCAGTTTGTTCCAGAGTAAGTGTCATTAAAAAAATCCTCAATTTTATTTATTTGTATTTTCAGAATCCAGCAGAAATACAAATATATGTTTGAACAATGTTATGCTTTTTTGTACAAGTTTGGGGGGAAAGAAAAAAAACCCCATTTGCAGCAGGCTTGCAGAAAGGGAGCCAGCAGGAATGACATAACATAGGGTGGAGGAGGGAGTGGGCATGGACTCACAAAAGCATCTGAGCTAAACATCTACAAGCCCCTAGAGATACGAAGTACAGACAGTTTTTCCTTCCCTTTTTGCATTAAACTTGGATTTATTTGCTGCGGATTAAAAGCTGAAAGCACTGGGACACCTTCCCTTTGCCTCCTACGTCATGTGATTGCTGCGAATTAAACAGGCATGCAAGTAGAACCCATCTCATGTTAAATAGCCATGTGAACCGGCCCTAAGTGAGGCTTTTCTGTTTGATTCTTGGAATCAACTCCTGGGAGAGAAAGAGGCTGAGCAAGAAACTGTGACTTGTTCAAGGCCAAGTAATGAACTTCATATGGCTGAGCAATACTACATGCCACACTCTGTTCATTATACCATGCTGAATCTCCACACTACACTATGCATGATGGATTGCTTTGGCCATAATTATACAAGATGACAGAAATGGATATGACAGGTTTTTCTTCTCAGGACATACCTGCATCTCCGTTTGCAGAAGGAACAGTCTGTACAGGCTGGATTGTAGCAGGCCCATTCTTAAGGTTCTCAGGAGGTTCAGATGAAACCTGAAGCATCAGACTGAAGTTTAGACACTGGAATTGCTTTGTCACAAACTCTTGCACAATTTTGTACACTGCAGTGATAAACAATGGATTGGTTCAGACCATAGTTTGTTATTATCTTAGGCTTGTGCACTGCCTATTTCCCCTTCCTATTCCTTCAATTCCTTCCCTGACTTTCAATATATTTCTATGCATCAGAAGTGGGCAAACTATGTTTTGGTCAAACCATAGTTTTTCGGGTTTGAATGTAACAGCAAACTGTGGCTTGCCATTAAATCAGAATTCAGGGAAGGAATAAGAAAGCAGAGGAAGGAAGGGGAAGAAAATGTGTACAAGCCTAAGATTTATTCACAAACCACTAAACCATGATTCAAACGAGCTGGGTATCTGAAAAAACATAGGATTCACCTCTCCCTTGTGGTATTGCGCATGATTATATACATTCTATATCAGTGCTTCAGCCAGAGCTGCAACTAAATATGGGGTGTGAATTGACATCACAACAATTTTCAAAATAAAATTTCCTTGCAAAAAAAGAGAGTATATTCTCCTAAATTGTTTGACTATATCCTCCAAAATACTTGGTTTAGCGCAATCTTCCTCAATCTGATGCCTTCCAGATATTGTTGAACTTCAAATCCCATCAGCCCCAGCCAGCATGGCCGTTGGTTAAGGACAATGAGAGTTGTAATCCAAAACAGATACTAGAGGGTACCACATTGAGGAAGACTGGTTTAGAGGACTAAAGTGTAAATGCTGAACTGGCTAGACCTTTGATCTATTTCATTAAGTCTGTTCTTGTGTTCTTAACTTTCCTAGCCAGTAATACTACCTAAATAACTTGGCTCCCCGTAAGTGGAGCCTACTCTGCAAACTGAAAGATCAAAATTGTTCTCAACTTCTTCCCATAGCAACAGGGCCCAACATCTATCCCTGCTACCATGCAATTTTGGGAAATCGTAATGATGTGTGCATGCACGGATACTTCTACCTAAATAAATAGCACAGGGAAGCCCCTTTCAAGTAAGCAGTTCCAGCATAGTGGCAAAAGCAGGATACATCAAGCAAGGACAGTGAAGGGCAGCACTGCACGAGGTGGATCTCTAGCTAAACTATAACTGACTAACCAAATGCAAACAGCAGCCAAAGACTGACAAAGCTCATGTCTCAGAAGAGTCAGGACCCATGTCATTTGTTTGTCAAAACACCCAAGTACAAACTGAAGAGATCCAAGTACAAAAGCTTATTTAAATACTGTAGAACTAGGTGACCACCTCCTCTTCCCACGCAACTCCTCCCAGTCTGCGTACACATTACTGGCTTAAAACATAGCTAGGTCATTCTTTTTCTCAGTTTGAATCAAAGCTGGTTTGGGGGAAAATGCATCAAAATGCAGTATCTCATAAGAAACAATAGGATACAGGGTAGATATGGATTGTGGCTAACGTGTGTATGCTGCTTTGCTAGACCAGCGGTGGAAGTTCACTGGATGGAGAGTAAGCCGGAGTGTGTACATAGCCCAAGTCTCTAAATACAGACTCTATTTCTCGCAGGCCAGCAAGACTTGGCAAGGACTGTGAAAGACAGCGTTTGTGTATTATCAATACAATTTGCCTTCAGCACAGAGGAATAGTCAAGATACAGCAGAATTTATTTCTTTATTTATTGTTAAATTTATATCCCGCTCTTCCTTCCAGGAGGAGCCCAGGGTGGCAAACAAAAACACTAAAAACACTCTAAAACATCATAAAAACAGACTTTAAAACATATTAAAACAAAACATCTTTAAAACATCTTTTTTTATAAAAAAGCTTTAAAAAATCTTAAAAAGTAATTCCAAATGAAGATAGAATGAAGGTTTCTCTCATAGTTTACCTGTGAGTACGCTGTTATATGAATAGTATCTTGATCTTCGGGTTCTCTTTGCATGGACAATGTGTTTCCCATGGTGGCCACTGTAGTTGAGAAAACACAAAATGGAAATTTAGGAAACAGGAGGTTGGCTGGGCAGGCTTTAGACATGCTTTAGCAGAACTCTGAGTGGATGTGCAAGAAACTAAACTCCAATATATTCTCATCTCTCTTCTCTGAGTGCTCAGAAGTTCCAAGAGTGTATGCTTGCTTAGTTTTGGTTTACCTTTGGAAGGAGATACTGTAACTGGAGGCTTATTGGCATTAAGTAATATCTGAATTTATTTACAAATGTGCTGGGGGAGCATAGGTGGAAAACACAGCTTAATTTAACAGACAGTGAAAGTTCACAGCACACACATTAGACCTCCAGAGAGCAGCAGGCATCATCTCAAGATGCTGCTAGCATTCATAGCCAAAACTTAGTGGTCTCTCTCTCGACTGCTCTTTTCACACAAAACTACCTACATGACAACATTCTTAGCTGGGGTGACGAAGGTCTGCCCCTTCTGTTATTGTGTTTGCACCCTTATTTGGAAAACTCCAGATTGGTCCTTTTTTCAAGAAGCAATTGTCTAATTATTTAGTTTCCATGGAAACACATCACCTGAAAATTCCTGGCTATTAACCTGTAGTTTTCCTAACAATAGATGTGTTATTAAGGGCACCTCCAGCAATACTTCTGTATCCATTAATCCTCTCCTGTTCAAACCCAGTATCTCATTAATAGAAATGGACATGGACTGCCTTCAAGTCAATTCCGAGTGGGGCTTTAGTCTAATTGCGTCTAATTGAGACAGCCACATTAGCGAAGCGCCGTAAAGCAGGGCCCTACTGTACAATGTTTTGTTTATTAATGGTGATGACAATGGGCCCATCTGCACTATACATTTAAAGTGCTATTATGTCACTGTAATGGATTTCCCCAAAGAATCCTGGGAACTGTAGTTTGTTAAGTACTCAGATCGGTTAGGAGATTGCTATTCCACTCACAATGGTCTGCCTAGCTCAGTGTTGTCTAGAATAGCTGGCAGTAGCTCTTCAGGAGACTTTTTCAGTCTTCCCCGGAGTTGCCAGAGACTGAATACGAGACATTTCCATGTAAAGAAAGGTGTGGGACATTTTTCAGCCTGGGTCTGGCATTCCTTCAAGACTTGGAGGACTCAATTCAGCCCCACAAGCCTGATGTTTCTCATCCCTGATGTAAATCACATGCTCTACCATTGATCTACAGTGCTTCCCCAGTTCTGGGATGGAGCATGGTGAGCTGCCTTATGCCACTGGTCTGTCTGTTTCAGTCCCGTCTACATTGAGTGGCAGCAGCTTCAGAGAGGAATCTTTCCTAACCCTGCCCATGATAGCAGACAGTGTGGCGGGACCTGACCTCCCAACAGATGAATTGCTGCTGCTTGCTACAAGGGGAAGGGGCAAGGCGGCGGCGAGCTTGCTGTGGCACAAACACAGTGGCTGAGTCAATCTGGCACTCCAGCTGATGCATATTCACTATGCTGCCCTTCCAGTCGCCTCACTCCTCTGCCTCCCTGTAAGTGGTACAACTGACCTGCTGGGTCAAGAAAGCACTTCCACCCCATCACACCATCTGCAACTGCCTACCCAGAGATTCCAGTGATTGAATCTTGGACTTTTTGGAGCCTAGTTGTTATAGCATTATGAGAAAGAAAGAAAGAAAGAAAGAAAGAAAGAAAGAAAGAAAGAAAGAAAGAAAGAAAGAAAGAAAGAAAGAAAGAAAGAAAGAATACCTAACAAATCAAATCAAATTACCCACCCAAATCTGAACTGAACAGAAGAGACAATGTGTGGTGCCTGGAAACGTGCAATCAAAGTGTCAAGGGAGTTCCACAATCATTCAAAACCTTCCTGAAGGGGTGGACTGTGATAAGCAGACAGGAGAATTTAGCACCTACACCAAACTACCCCTTTTGCATTTGAAATTTGCATCCCCTTTACACATGATTGGGGCTGACCCACATGCAAAAGCACGAGTCTACCACAATCCTATATATCCTACTTTGCATACCATGGCTCTTTAAGATACACCAGTCAGTACGTCCTTGGTATTGGACAATTCTGCAAGATATACACAAGGACAGAATACACTTCTAAGGATAGAAAACCTTGCTACTAAATTCAAGAGCATCAAGGTTGGATCATGAGCCTGGACGCCAGAAAATTACAGGTGCCAACCTACATTCTGTTATGACAAAAGGCAAGAGAGGAAAAAAAAATTGAACATGTGAAATATGTCAGGCATGTGACTACTGTTGCTAAGTAAATATCCGGTTGCAAAGCCAGCATGGCTGTCAGTAACGGATGCTACCTGTGTTGTGTACAGGGGAAAGCAAGGTAGGGTAGATAGCCTGCAAAAAGGCTCCTTTGGCATTTCTGTAGTTGCCCTACTGGTCCCAGGAACTGTTTGCCGGTGCAAGCGAACCCCACAAATCTAGAAGGCAAATGTTTCTATCTTTCTGTACTCATTTACAAGCAATTTCTCAGCTTCGAAGCCAACAGCGAAGGGAAGGGACTGGAATTAGTCACACAGAGTAAACAAGAACCACCCTTGAACAATTCAAACAGGCACCCAGCTGAGCTCATGCAGTATTTCAAGCCCTTATGACTTCCATTTAGGGATGGGGACAGTTCGCATTTAAAGGCAAGCCTACCAAATTTGCACTTTCCGAAACAATACACAAACCGAAACATCGCCAAAATTTGCACTTTTCTGCATTTTGCAATGCAGTTCAGCAGCCAAGTAATGTGTACAAAAATGCACAGAGTAGAAAGAAGTGTGCAAAAACTTGCATCTATTACTGAAAATAGCAAACAAAAATGCATTACATTAGGGGAAATTGCTTTGCACCAATGTGTGTGTTCGGTAAAACTGCATACAAAAGAAAGTTTATTAGGAGACTTTCACATTAAAATGCTGATCCTTTTCATGAGAATGTGGAAACCTGAATTTTGAGATCAGAAAAATTAGAAACTGAAACAACTGGAACTGGCAGATCCATTCATCCCTATTTCCATTTAGCCTGAAAGGCAGGCCTCCTGATTGCTCATTCCCTACATTAAATGAATTCACACATTACACTCCATAGGCAGACAGGTCCTTGTAACTTCAAAATGGGGAAGGTGGATTTGGAACAGAAGAATGGCTGGCGGGAGAAAGGCTTAAGCACTCCGCTTCCCCTGCTACATCTACAGTCAGACCTCCTTTTCTTCAGGAAAGCAGGGATGTGATATTGCTGATGTAATAATGGTCATTGTCCCTTATTGTCTTTCTTTCTTGGTTGCTTATATGAGGGGTTTATAACCAGTGTAATGTGAATGCCTGAATATTGTAGGCACTTCCAGACTGTTGCTATTTTAAGATGGGATATAATCACATACTGGCAAATTCAGGTTGCATAATGAAAGTTGATAGAATGGGCTTTTGCAACAATCCCATTCGCACCCCCCAATTCATTTTTTTTTTTTTTGCAATAAGTAAAGTGATGGGAAAATGCACTGTAAACAACTGCTTGATGCAATATTGTCTAACCTCCTTGCAAACAAATCAGGATGAATGCTCAGTAAGCGGTTGTCAGAAAGGGCCCTGTGTCACAAATGGTTCTGCTGCACTGCTCTGGAAGTTCTTGGCCTGTTCACAACACTGCAAATGCAGAGAGGTTGCTAGCAGGGTCAGCTCCTGGCCCTTACCAAAATACCCTGTAGCAGAATTACTCCTACATTAGTGGGCCCTTTAGTTGGCCTATCTGACAGAGGAAGAATGCTGATCTAAGTAGTGAGCTGCCAATTTGATTTCCCATAATGCACTGGATACAGTGTTGCTCCGTGGCAATGCGGGAAATTAAAATGGCAGATCACCACTGAGGGAAAGGAGAGAGAAGAAAAAGGAAATCTGCAGCCAAATGTACGTTGTGAATTGTCCCTACTTTCTCAACGTATTTACATCAGTCATGAGAAGATATTACATTCCTCTGCGGAGCCCACTTACACCATGACACTCTTAAGTCCTCCTTAATAAAAGAAATAAAAGTAGATCCCAGTTCATAATTGATTTATGCATTACGGTACAATGGCAAGAGGAGATATACAAGTCATTTCTGCATCCTCTATCAACACATCTGGGTATTGTGCAAAGGGTGAAATGTGCAAGCTACACTCACTCACTAAGAATGTGATGCACCTACTACCACCTTCGTCCAAAAATTAAAAGATATTAGGCAGAAATAGTCCAATGTATTAAACTGAATACTGGCTGCATCATCCCATAAGAGCCTACCACAATCTTACTGGGATGTTTAGATGCTGAGGCTATACCAAAAATTAGAATGGATCTATATCATCATCTTGCTAAATTGCAAATAGGAGTTAGATAGCAAGGTAAGCATCTGACACTTTTTATGGGTATGATTGATACAGAATGGGAACTTTTGTTATGGACAAGATTTGAGGCCACATTCAAGGTGCATTTAGCCTGTTCTTTGTGGATGACTTTCTAGGGGGAAAATGGTTACCAATTATCTCATATGAAGACTCAGCAAAAAAAACAAACAAAACTGAATGGTTTGGGGGAGTAGAGAAGGAAAAAACAAAAACAGCTCTGGGATTGCTGTCTTTGCTGATCTTGGATGTTCTAATATTGTTTATAACTTCAAATGTACTAGAAATAATGGTGATTACTCTGTTATAATTTCTTTTTTTTAAAGAGGGGACCCCCCTTTTTAAAACTCAATGTATAGTTGCATTTCTATATAAGGAACTTCCAAATTACGTACAGGTCTTCTGCCCCACCCTTCCACCAAGGAGCCCAAAGCAACAGGCATTGTTCACTGTTTCATTTTCTTATTACAACAACCCTGTGAGGTAGATTAGGCTGGAGATAATAACTGGACAAAATTTATGTCCACTATTCCATTAGGAGGCAGTGTAATGTAGTGACCAAAGTGTTGAAAATGACTTGGAGAGGCCTAGGCTGGACTCTCCATTCACAGAGTGATCTTGGGCCAGTCGCCCTCTCTCTGAGCCTAACAAACCTCACAGGGTTGTTGTGAGGATGAAGTAGCCTGCTCTCATATACACTGCCAAAAGCTAAGCATTGTCCCTTTGGATTCTCTGTGTCATTGCAAGCGGGCCCTTAAAGCACACCTCTTGAATTGCATGCATCTTCATTTGGCAGCACTTAAGAAATCTTAGGTTGCTTGAGTAATTGAGCTGGACCCACCACTTGTCAGATATCTAATTTCTATAATGGGGGGGGGATGATTCTGCTGTAAGGCATAAGCCTTCAGCAAGAAGTAATAACAGATACACCAGCCACGTTGGTAAGCAAACAAAACGATACTCTGTTTTGCAGCTCAAGAAGTTGGCAAGATCTCATATGGAGGCTCATCCTTTTTCAATGGCTCGTGGCAGGGAACAGGGAAGGAGGGGTGGAAAACAGTACCAGCCTGGCAACTTTAATGATCTAGAAGAGATGGTAAAAATAATTTTAAAAGAGGAGAGCTCACCCTGTGGTGTCTTTCAGCCAAGACCCTGGCACTGCTGAGCTCTCCTGGAGCTGTTCAGGCAGAGGTGCTGCAGTCCGTAAAAGTCCTTCCCAGAGCCCAACAGGTGCCTTGCTTTGCCTTAGGCAATCCCCAGTATGAAACTGCACAAATACTGGGTTAGACACATAGGGAGAGGGTGGAGTCCTCAACACTAAACAGCCTTCCTCAACTATTTTTTTGCTTTGCTTCCTGGCCTCCAGGGCCACCCAAACCTGTTCCGTTACAAGCACACTTTCTGTCTATTGACTCTGTATGATTAAAAAGAGAAAGAAAAGCTTGTGCAGTCGGCTATCATGTACTCCATGTACCTTGACTAGGATCTAAGAAGAATACCATTCTAAGAATGTTTATGCAAAGGTAAGTCACTCAGTGCAGTGGGTAAGTATGCATAGGGGAAATGTAGAAAGGACAAGGAAATGTAGAAAGGAACCAATGACCTAGAGAGGAGTGGGCGACACTGGAGGCTTTCAAAAGGCATCTGGACAGCCACCTGTCGGGAATGCTTTGATTTGGATTCCTGCATTGAGCATGGGGTTGGACTTGATGGCCTTAGAGGTCCCTTCCAACTCTACTATTCTATGATTCTATGCCTGAAGAAAATAAGAATATAAACAGTTAGGGGTCATACATACATTAGGGATGGGGGAGAAATTTGATTCAGTTTGCACTTAAAGCCAAATTTATCAGATTCACACTTTCAGAAATGATACGAGAACCAAACCACAGCCATCTTTCAAAATTCAAACTTATCTGAATTTTGCGATGCAGTTCTCCAACCAAGCAATGTTGACAAAAATGCATACGTTAGGGGAAAGTGTGCGCAAAATGAATATATTTGTGAAGATAACATACAAAAATGCATTCCATTTGTATAAATTGCTTGCAAAAATGTGCATTAGTCAAAACGCCATACAAAAAAATTATTTATTAGAAAAAAATCACACTAAAATGCTTAAGAATTTCCATGAGGATTAAGAAAAATAGCAAATTGCTGCAGCAATGTGGTGAATTGAGTTTATGATTAGACAAATAAGAAACAGGGAGAAGCTAAACAGACGATCATCCCATCACTGGCATGCACACACAGACGCTTTAGCCATGGACAGGGAATGTTTTTCAGACTAAGAAGCACATTTTCTTCTGGGAAATCTTCTGAGAGCCACGTGCCAGTGGTGTGCAGGGCCAGAAGCAAAAGTGGGCACAGTAATTAATGGGAATGTTACTTTTGTAAAGTAGGTTAATTTCTACACACACACTCACCATTCTGTCTCCCATCCAGGCGAGCAAGGACCATGATCAGAGTTCAGGGACAGAGCTTGGAAAAGTTACTTTTTTGAACTACAACTCACATCAGCCCCAGTCAACATGGCCACTGGATTGGGCTGATGGGAATTGTAGTTCAAAAACGTAAATTTTCCAAGCTCTGTTCAGGGACATATTCCACCCAGGCAAAAGAACTTGAGGAGGGTATGGATTAGGAGCAGTAAGGGGTGGAGCCTGTGGGAAAGGGGTGTGGCCTGGGAAGGGGGCATTTCCTGGAGAGAGTCCTGAGGGCCAAATAGAAGGGCCTGGAGGGTTGCATTTGGCCCCCAGGCCTGAGATTCCCTATTTCTGGTGTCTAGAGTCTCAGAATCATTAGAAATTAGGTGCAGTACAGTGCCAATAGTAGTTCCAGAGGTAACCCAGTGCTGGAAAGCATGCTCTCGACCCTGTTACATTTGGAAAATTATCAGCCAGTCACAAACTTCCCCTTTGGGGACAGGGTACTTGTGAGAGTGGTGGCCGGGCAGCTTCAGATGTTCTTGGAGGGGACTGCCTATTGAGATCTGTGTCAGTCTGGTTTCAGACTCCAGTTTGGGATTGAAATGGCCATGGTCACCCTGATGTATGGCATTGTTCAGGAGAGAGACAGGGTCAGTGGATCTCTCAGTGGCTTTCGATAGCATCAGCCGTGGAATCTTACTGGACTGGCTTTGTGCCCTGGGAACAGGAGCCACAGTATTATACTGGTTCTGCTCCTACGCACAGGGCCTGTTGCAGAAGGTGGTGCTGGATTTGTTTTTGTTTTAAGCAAGTTTTTTTTAAAAAAAGATTTTTTAAAAAATGCATTACAAAAAGGGCAATAACCATTGTTTCTTGTACATCCAAGATCAGTAAAGACTACCATCCCAGAGCTGTTTTTGTCTTTTCCTTCTCCATCCCCCACCCCATCCCCCTCAGTATCCTTCAGTACTGCAAAATAAATATTGGACTCAGATGCAACAATTTTCCTCTGTTCATTGTCTTTGCTGAGCCTTCATATGTGATAATTGGCAACAAAGAAGAAAATAAAAAACCCACCATGTCCTATAATATGGGATCAACAATCCAAAATATTGCAGCAGCAACTGCAGTATGTGAAATGACAGACTGGGCTCTGCGTGGAGCTCTGATATTCATCCTGCACAATTACTGACTGTAATCAGTCATAGTATCATATAGGTTTGAAGGGGCCTACAAGGTCATCAAGTCTAACTCCCTGCTCAGTACAGGAATCCAAATCAAAACGCACCCAACAGATGGCCGTCCAACTGCCTCTTGAATGCCTCCACTGCTGGAGAGCCCACCACCTCCCTAGGTAATTGGTTCCATTGTCGTACTGCTCTGTTTTTCCTCATGTTCAGCCAAAATCTGGCTTCCTGCAGGTCGAGTCCATTATTCTGTGTCCTGCACTCTGGGACAATCAAGAAGAGATCCTGGCCCTCTTCTATGTGACAACCTTTCAAGTACTTGAAGAGTGCTACCATATATCTCCTCAGTCATCTCTTCTCAAGGCTTAAACATGCCCAGTTCTTTCAGTCTCTCCTCATAGGGCTTTGTTTCCAGTCCCATGATGATCATCCTTCTTGCCCTCCTATGAATCTTTTCCAGTTTGTCTGCATCCCTCTTAAAGAATGGTGTCCAGAACTGGATGCAATACTCAAGGTCAGGCCTAATCCATCTGTGGTAAGCCGTGTTACTAAACATCTCTCTCTCTTTTTGTCTGTTAAACATTGGGTGATACATTTTGGTTGCAAAAGATCCTTTTATGTAACGTGGAAGTACTTTCTTGCACAACACACAATGGATTTCTCTGTGATGTTCATTGGCCTAGAGATCTTAAACAGATTCATGAAAGATAAGGCTATTATTGACTACTAGTCATTATGGTGTTATGCTACCTCCAGAATCAGAGGAACCTTGCTCTGGGGAGCAGGAAGGAAGGACAATTGTGCTCACATCCTACTTGTGATCTTTGGCCTGACCCAACTGGCAGCAGGTTTCTTCCTATGTGTGTTGCAGTAGCAGTCAGCAGGGCATGGCGGGCTGGGACTGCACCAGGGTCCCTGCTGGTTACCAGAACCAAAGGCAGCATACATGTGCTTCCCAGTTAGTTAACCATCCAGACACTTAGACTCAGGCAGACCAGATTCAGACCTGCTTAGCTTCAGCAAGGTCCATGCCTTGTTACTGTTACATTAGTTGATGACAGTTACAGTTATCATACTTTGGACACATCATGAGAAGACCTGATTCACTAGAGAAGACAATAATGCTGGGAAAAACAGAACGGAGTAGAACAAGAGGAAGGCCAAACAAGAGATGGATTGATTCCATAAAGGAAGCCACAGACCTGAACTTACAAGATCTGAACAGGGTGGTTCATGACAGATGGTCTTGGAGGTTGCTGATTCATAGGGTTGCCATAAGTCGTAGTCGACTTGAAGGCACATAACAACAACAACAACAGTCTCTAGGCCTTAGAAGTTTAGGTTCTTTAGTAAGAATCTTGTGTCTCTTGTTACCTGATGCCTGAGAAGATCTCTCACTCCGTATCTCAGGGGTGGGGAATCATTGGCCCTCCAAATATTGCTGGATAACTCCCATCATCCTTAGCAATTGGCCATGTTTGCTGGAGCTGATGGGAGTTGTAGTTTGGCAACATCTGGAGGGTCAAAGGTTCCCACCTCTGGTTTATCCAATACTCAGGTACTTGGGTCTGCACACCTACTCCTGTGTACCACATTGTTAGTAAGCATAGCAATAAGTGGTAAGCCCAGTTCATGACTTGCCCATGAAAAGCAGGATGTCCTTCTTCAGGCTTTGCCCTGCACTGTTTGCCATGGAGGATGTTCACTTTGGCTTATTTGCTTGAGGATTATTCCACCTCCCATTTGGCACTTGTTATCCAGACATTTCTTTTTACTATGTCACCTGACTTGGCTCGATCTTGGCCTGACTCATGCATTTCAGAAATTAAAGGACTCCCTTCTTGCTTTCTGTTTTCTTTCTGCTTACTTGCAGATAACTTCAGAATGCAAAAGAGAGAGACAGAGAGAGGGAGAGAGAGACAGACAGAGAGAATGCACTTGGCTCTGTTTTTGGTAGAAAGTTGCTTCCAAGCCCACCAGCTACGGAAATGAATGGATGTGGCTTTCCAGAGAAGCAATTTGGGGGAAGTGATGGTGAAGAACTGCATGGGCCATGTGCGTGTGTGTGCATTTGGGGAGGAGTCTCTCTTCTGAACAGCAGCTGACTCACAGATACTCCACCACTACCTCTACACCAGTAATGGGGAGCCTTTTTCAGCCCAAGGGCCGCCTTCTCTTCTGGACAGTCTTCTGAGGACCACATGTCAGCAGTGAGTGGAGCCAAGGCAAAAGTGGTAGGGCAACAAAGTTACAATTTTACCTTTGTACAGTTGGCTGGTTGCTACACAGACTCACTCAACCCTTTCTACACAGATTCACTCCATTTAGGCAAGCAAGAGCCATTATCAGAGTTCAAAAACAAATTCCGGCCAGAAAGGTTAATTCTCGCCTCCTCACTGCACTCACCAGGAAGATCACTGCTCCCACCTCAAAGTAATTGCTGGTAGGAGTGAGCAAGTATGTACATTTGTAGTGTGTGCATGGTTGCCGTGCATGTGCAGTCCCCACAATTATTTCCCTGGTTTGAAAATGTGCCCATGGGCCCCAAAATGACTTACAATGACTTTAAGCCAAGCATTCAGTGTTGTGGGCCCAAGCCTGTGGAACTCCCTCCCCAATGATATTAGAAAGGCAATGATAGGCACCATTGTTGTTGGCTCATTGCTTAAACTTTCTTATTCCAGCAGGCAATTTAGAGTGGTGTTTGATTTTATGATGATTTTATTGTTTTCTTACATTTTCTGTATGGCTTGTTTTTATGGACACTGCTTAGAAATATTTATTTATTTATTTATTTATTTATTTATTTATTTATTTATTTATTTATTTATTTGAAACATTTCTATCCCACTGTTCTACCCTATAATAGGGCACTCAGGGCGGCTTACAAAAATAAAACCAGACACGTACATAATCAGTGTCAGGCTTTACCTTCAGTCCTTCCCAAAGGCTCTCTGGAACCAGATCATTTTCAGAAGTCTCTGGAAAACCAAAAGGGAGGGAGCAGTGAGTGAACTTCTTGGGGCAGGGTATTCCAGAGCTTAGGGGCCACCGCTGAAAAAGCTCTCTCCCACGTGCCTGTCAATCTAACATCTTTCACTCCAGGCACGCAGAGGAGACCAGAGGCAGATGATCTTAAATCCTGGACAGGTACATATGGCGTAAGCGGTCCCTCCGAAATGTGAATGATTAAGCAATATATAAATGTTTTAAATAAATTACCAAATGAGATTAGTGATCTCCTCCTCTTCCTCTGTAATTGCTTTTTAAAACTACCCCCAGGTGGTGGTTGTTTTTTCTTTTGCTATTAACATTTTACTGAAGCATTTTCAATGTTTCCCCTGTCATTCCAATATATCTATGAATGGTATTCAGTGTCAGCCCTATTCAGAGTAGATACATTGAAGTTAATAGACATGACTTCTGTTCATTCATTTTGGTGGGTCTACTCTGAGGAGGACTTTGTTAAACACAACACTATATCAATATCCCCAAGATAGATGATTTAGTTCAAAGTTTTTAAGTGTTGTACAGAATTTCAAAAAAGATTAGCATCTCCATTTTCAGTGATTTCTCTCCCCTCCTCCCCCGCAGTCCTCTTGCTCCCTAACTGTGATCCGGAGAGTTAAGGGACTCTCTGTAGCAGATGGGGAGGGGCAAGGAGACTGCTAAGGAAGGGGGAATTGCCAGAATTGCTTGTGATTGTCTCAGGGTCATCTGGTTGGTTACTGTTGAAAACAGAATATTGGATTAAGATGGACCTTTTGTTCAGCAAGTTAATTTCTTATGTCTTTATATTCACACAATACCCTTAGTTTGAGGGTAGCAAAAACAAGTGGGATGAATTACAGCTGGTTTTGTTAATCCAAGAATCATATCTCATTCCTACAAGCACCTGAAGGGTGTGTGCTTTGAAAAGGAACAATGGACTCAAGTGACAATTAGTAAGACTGTTTCAGTTGTACAGGCCTTACTCACTGTTTACATAAGAAAGCTTCTGTTTGCTTCCCTGTTTATCTGTCAATTGCTTGTTCTCCTAAGGGAGGAAACTGAGATCTAGATCATCTGGTTTAAAATCTTGGGCGGTGCCATTGTCTTATATGTAAATCAATGGAAACTGTAGTGAAATGTGTCTTTAAGTTAGATGTACAGCAAAGAAAGAGTTAACTTTCTCTAGAGCGTATTACACACCCTAGGGCAGTGATTCTCAAACGGTGCACCCAGGCACACTGATGTGCCCTAAGAGGTGGCTAGGTGTGCCTCAAATATTATGAAAGTATATTTTAAATATGAGAAGAAACCCATTTGTATAGGGTAAGTAATAATTTTCTATAGTTTATTTTTATTCATAGTTTAAAATATATTAATATATTTTTAATTTTGTACACAAAGTGCGCCAGAAAAGTTTTATATGTTTTACAGTGTGCCGCGAACCAAAAAAGTTTGAGAACCACTGCCCTAGGGAGAGCTAGACTGATTTAGTTACTGGAGTTAGTCAGTGTTGTGTGCTGGGTGAGGCCAGAGCTTGGAAGATTACTTTTAAAAAGTAATAAATAACAGTTACAGTTACATGGCCCAAAAAAGTAGTAATTACCGTTACAATTACAATTGCTCTAAAAGTAACTGATTACTTTACTTTTCCTCCAAAGTAATCACTACAATTACATTTCAGTTACAGGCGGGCCCCGCTTATATGGCAGGTTCCGTTCTGAACCCCCGCCATAAAGCAGAAATCGCCGTAAAGCAGAACCCCATTGAATATAATGGGGTGCGTCGCACAAAAATGATGTGAAAATGACGTGAAAATGCAGCAAAAGGGCAAAAACAGCTTTAAAAACAGGGAATCAAAGCTGCCGCATTAGCAGAACGCCGGGAAGCGAAGCGCTGGGAAGTGGGGCCCTACTGTACTTTAAAAAAAAAGCCTACAAGATGCTGGCCTTGGTGCACATCTAAGCAGCCTAAAACAACATTAATAATAAACAAACACATACAGAGGTAGTAGAATAATTATTTTTATTCATAAGATAGCAATGGTGGTCTCTCCACTGGTAAGGGTGGTGGGGAGGGAGGCTGAGGCCACTACTCAGATTTTTGAGCATCAAACCAAGTGCAACCCCAGCCACTCAGCCAGCCAGCATAATCTCTCTCAACCACCTCCCAGACCCTGTCCTGCCACCAACTAAGGGACACTCACTCAAGCAAACATTTTCCCCTGAGATACAAAAAAAGTTAAAATACTGCAAATGCAGCACAGTAGCCAGAAAGGGTGGTGGAGGCCACTTTGTGTGCCAAGTGCAAACACAGTATTCTCTCTCTCTCTCTCTCTCTCTCTCTCTCTCACGCACACACACACACACACACACACACACACACACACACACACACACACACACACACACACACACACACACACGTTGTCATCTTTCACCTCCACAGTTCTTTATCTCCATTCTGCTGCTGCCTCCTTCTCTTTTATCCATGTTCTTGACCTCCAGATCCTTTTTCCCTCCACTCCATTCTTCACCACCACTATCCGTTTTTTAAAATAATTGTTTTCTCCACTCCACCCCGTCTCACTCTCCGCCTCCTCCCTCGTCGCCTCCTACCCATCCACAGAGCATGAGGAAAGAGCGACACTGCACAGAAGCCCAGTTTGAGGCACATGATTTTCATCCACAAATCAGAGGAGCAGAAGACTTCCCCTGCTCCCCCCAAGTAATGGCCAAAAGTAATTCTGGAAATGTTACAATTACTCCACAAAAGTAGTAAAATTACTCCTAGTTCTATTAAAATGTAAAGGAATTACCCACTCGTTACTCAAAAAAGTAATGAATTACAAGTAATTCGTTACTTGTAACTAGTTACTTCCAAGCTCTGGGTGAGGCCTAGCACAGAACAAGCTCAAATGTTTTATTGTTTAAGAATTATTAAATAAAGAAGCTCTATTTTATCCTTGGTCTCATCCTGATCAATATAACAGAAACCATGCTCATTTCATAATCTTGCGGCGTATACAAAGCTTTACACTTCATTGCAATGACAGAAAGGGGTACTCTGTGGGTGCTTCCGAAATGCTGACAGCAGTGTGAGAATTATCCATGTGGTCTGAGCCACCCACTGATCAAAACATCTACATGTTTCTAAACCAGCCATGGGAATAAGCAAAAGGGAAAGTCTTTATGATGGGAACCACCACCACCACCACCACCTCTTCTTCTTCTTCTTTCTATAACGCTTACTTGCCAAAATGGCTTCTAAATGGTTATGCACGGGTAGCATATGACCTCCAGGGGTGCCTCCAGGCTCTTGGTGTTTTGTGGGAGGGTTCAAAAGATTTACCAGAACTTTAGGTTTGCACATTTAAAGTGGATTAAAGTGCTCTGTTGCCCTATCTTCTTATAAAAGCAGACGAGCGTGCACAGCGCGCGCACACACACACACACACTTTTTGCATTTTGGAAAGTGACACGGAAATGCATTGAGCAATGTGGGATGAACAAATGATTAATGGGAAGACATGTAAACTAAATGCCATGCAAGCAAGTCAGGATGAATGCAGGATACATGATCATTGTCATATAACTGGCCTGTAAACAAATCTGAATGAATGCTCAGTAAAGACCAGACATAGTCAACCACCACGCAGGCTTTGTGCAAGCAAATCAGGATGAATGCCCAATAAACAGGTCATCTGGAGGAGCCCTAGATCTAACATCAAGGAAAGTTTGTGCGATGGAGAGTGCGACAGAGGATCAAGGTCCCTTTCCATGGCTAGCTTAATTTAATGTTTGTTTATTTTTATTGTGCCATTCTTGGAACTCAGAGTGGTGCAAATAGGTCTTTCCCTCCCAATGGTTTTATTCTCCTGCCTATGAGGAAGGCTCAGCTGAGAGGCAGTGAGTGGCACAAGGTCACCCATTGACTCTTGGCTCTAAAGGAGAAAATGGCAGCTTAATAGATATGAGACAAGTGGGAAATATGTAAATCTTTAGCCCCCATTCCTGGGGAAAAAATTGGTGGCATACTGGAGTGTTTGACCAGGAGCTGGGAGGCCAGGATTCACATCTCCGCTTAGCCATGAAGCTCACAAGATGACCTTGGGCCAGTCACTGTCTCCCAAACTAACCTACCTCACAGGGCTATTTTGATGATACAATTAAGAGAGGGAGAACCATATACAACACCATGATATCCCTGAAGGAAAGGTGGGATATAAATGTAGTAATAAAATCAGTCAATTCATTAATTAATTCTTCGATACTTAATCTAGATCTGAGTAGTCATATAAAGACTCTGATCAAGAAGTTCCCATCCCCATTTGCTTTCCTTCCCTTTTGCTCTTCCATTCCTGCCCCTTCTTTGTCTTTTGACTGTTGTCTGTTTGAGCTGTGCATGTGTCTGCATGTGTGGTTAAACTAATGGTGCACTCAGGGTAGGACTTTGGGGCAGAGGTCCAGGCTCCCACTCAGTGGTATGAACAGAGGGGGCCCCCAATGCAGCAGAGGTGGGTTATCACATTTTCAAGTAAGTGTAGTAATGTGCATTCACATCTAAAGAGCCTCACACACAAATCTTATTTATTTATTTAAATTAGGGTACAATGTTTAAAAGAATGACAAAACTGAAAACAGCAATTTCTTCATGTGGGAGCGTTCAGAAAAGATAGAAGGTTACTGTGTCAGAAAGCAAAACTAAAACAGAAAGCCATTGTGAGGAGGCAAGGGAGGTGGGTGGGACAGGCATTTTGGAAACACAATCGCTTCCCTGTGTGAGCCGCTTGATGTTCCCACCAAATATGCCCCGTTGATTGCAATACTATGCTAGATATTTTGCTCCATTAATGCGAGTTGATACAAAGTTGAGATGACGATTGTCCTTCTCCTCTTCTTGTCAAAGCCGTTGTGGTGTTTTGAGCAATGTCTTCACCATCTTTTCCCTGTCTTCCTCTCTTTTGGGGTGAAGCATGAAAAATCTCAGCTGACTCCGTAAATGACTTATTCATGTCTAGACTATCTCTTTCAAGTCACACTTTGCTGCTGATGGTGGTGTTTGTATACGGCATTTTTCAGCAATGCTCATTCAGAAGCTACTACTGGACTAGTCCAGGAATCAGAGATAATCTTTCTTGCAGGATCAGCAGTGGGCTTTTGGATACCAGGCAAATACCAAGGCAAATACTGATACAGTGCATAAGCAATAGGATGATTTAGTTTCCAGTTAAGGGTACCTAAGTCTAGACTGTCATTACCTTGCAGAAGGGATTCAAGTGCATACCACAGGAACATAGAAAGCTGCCTTATACTAAGTAAGACCATTTGTCCATCTAGCTCAATATTGGCTACACTGACTGGCAGTGGGTGTCCAGGGTTTCAGAGAGTTTTTTCCCCTCAAGCCGTACCAAGAGATGCCAGGGATTGAACCTGGGACCTTCTGGATGCTTTATCACTGAGCTATAGCCCTTCCCCTCACTGGAAATCTAGGCTTGTGCAATTAAAGTGGGAAACATAGGAAGCTGTGTTATACTCAGTCAGACCATGGGCCCATCCAGCTCAGTATTGTCTACACTGACTAGCAGCAGCTCTCCAGGGTTCTAGACTGGATACATTCCCAGCCCCACCTGGAGATGACAGGGACTGAACCTGGGACCAGAAGCTGCTTTAAATATATAGTGCCAGATGAGTCTGATGATTTGTGCAAGCAACTCAGGACGAGTGTTTAATAAATAGGTTGTTTGGAGAAGCCCAAAATTATACAAAAGCAGTAACATTACTGGTGTCTCCCAATGACAAATGAACACTTACTTTGGAGTGTGACTTTCAGGCCCCATCTATCCTTATTGCAAATCCTGCACCGATGGAGGTTGGACTAGGTGATCACCAAGGTTGCTTTCAATGCTCAAATTCTATGTTTCTATGAATGCCTAAGTATGTATAACTGCCATTCATCTATTGATACATTGGCACCACTCTTCCCTTTCTCCCCCCCCTGTTGTCTCTGTCACGGTTAAAATCTACATTTATTTATTTATTGCATTTATAGTGCAATATCCATGGGGCAGGCACCTTTCTTTTCTCTCTCTCCCTGCCCCCTGTCCCGTTTGTTTCTTATTTTGTAAAAGGTGATGTACATTCATAGCAAATAATAGTAGTACTACACCAGGGAGAGCTGGTGCAGTGTAGAGGTTAAGGCTGTAAACACACTAGTCGCCAGATCAAGGTGTTCCCACGAGCCATACCTGGAGGGGGGATGGGTTGATTTGCTGATCAGTTGCAAAATCTCTTTGAAGCTGATTTAAAAAAAACAACACACTCAGGCTGCTTTCACAATGTATTGCCAGTCACCGGAAGATTATCTAGATGTACATTGAGGAGATTAGAACTGGCACATGAATGGCCCCTGTCCCCTAATTATTGCCCCAAACCCCTGATTTATGGGGGTGCTGATTGCTTTTGCACTCTGTTAGTGCTTAGAATTGGAGTCTGGAAAGCTCAAAATGCAGGCTTCCTGTCGCAATCACATCATTTGGGAAGTTTCCCTATGCCTCTGTGCTCAAAACAACAGAGTCTGGGAAAATTTTGCTCATTAACCAAAATAATGCAGCTTGTCCCATGCTTCCGCTCTGTAAGGTGGAATTGTTTATAGTTTTCCCAAGACTGAAGAGGTGATGAGCTAATTGGCTTACAAATGTTCTCACTTGGCTAATGTAAACAAGTAGCCTGATAATCAAAACAAGCAAGCAACCTTGAGAATGCAGCTGCATTCTGAAGCCCAAGATGTTATGAGGACAGGATCAGGACACATCATCTGAGGGGAAAACCAGCTACCTGAATGATGGGAAGATAATGATCTAATAGGTGTAAGGTGACCCCTCCCATAGGGTCTTTGAAGGATAAATACAAGACCCCTAGATCAAGGAGATTAAGCCTGCAGGGGGCTGACATAGCCTCAAAGTACCATCAAGAAGCAACATCAAGAAGATTGAAGACTCAACCCCTTCCAGGCAAGATTTATCATTGTGCTGTTAGGAGGTTTCCAGCACGCAGGGAGACAGATGTGAGATAAGAGCACTTAGAGACAAGGGGGGAGTGGTAACATGTTAGCTACTTAGTTTCATTTTAGCTGTTTGTAATCCTGCTCTAACGGCTATTTAGCTCCATTTTAGCTGTTTGTATCTCTTTGCTGTAATAAAGCCTTCAATTTCTCCGCTGCCAGCAGTGTTCATGGTCCTGCTGAAATCTTGTACTCAATAATCTTGTGCTTGGCAAAGGCTAGGCATTAGGTGTTACTCACAGCGCATTTTATTCCGTTAAGCTGATGCTTACCTGGTAACGTGCACATTATATCTGACCTTTGACACAACATACAAGGTAGTTCTGGAAATCTAGTGGAATGTAGTGCAAGTTTAGCCCCAATTTCCATGATAAATAATATCAGGAATAATCTGTTTGTCAGCTCTATCTCTTGTTTAAATCCTCACCAGAGTCGGCTGTGGACACTGTATCCAAGTGCCTGGAATCCGTAAGTGGATGGATGGGAAGGAATAGGCTGAAACTAAACCCCGATAAGACCGAGGTGTTACTCGTGGGAGACAAGAGAAGATTAGGAGATATAGACCTGGTGTTCAATGGGGTAAGATTACCCCTGAAAGACCAGGTCCGCAGCCTCAGGGTCATTCTTGACTCCCAGCTGTCCATGGAGGCTCAGATTTTGGCAGTGAGCCGGGCAGCTTGGTATCAATTACATCTAATACGAAGGCTGCAACCCTACCTTCCTATCCATCTGATCCCACGGGTGTTACATGCCCTGGTCTCCTCCCACTTAGACTACTGTAATGCGCTCTACGTGGGGTTACCCTTGAAAACGGTCCGGAAATTACAGCTGATACAGAATGCGGTGGCACGTTTGATTAGGAATAGCCGTCGCAGTGATCATATTACTCCTTTGTTAGTAGATCTACACTGGCTGCCAGTTGTTTACCGGGCCCAATTCAAGGTGTTGGTGTTGACCTTTAAAGCCCTATACGGTTTCGGCCCAGTTTATCTGAAGGAGCGCCTCCAGCGTCACCAATTATGCCGCCCGACGAGATCAGCCATACAAGACCTTCTCTCGGTCCCACCAGGTAAAATAGCTAGGCTGGTGAGGACCAGAGAGAGGGCATTTTTGATTGTGGCCCCCACCCTCTGGAATTCCCTTCCTTTCGATCTTCGCCATGCCCCCTCCCTGATAGGTTTCCGCCGGGCCTTGAAGACCTGGCTGTTCAGGCAGGCCTATGGGATCTCTGGGGTGGATTAGCTTTTAATGCTGTTATTACCTGGAAGGGTGGTGTTTAGATTAATTATTGATTGTGGTCCTCATTGTTTTTTTTATTGTATTTTACTGTGTTATGTACGTCGCCTAGAGTGGCCGTTAATTCGGCCAGATAGGCGACTCATAAATAAAATTTTATTATTATTATTATAAGGCTGGAACCCAGAAGTTCGCAGGAGATTTGTGCTAGCAGCCTGCCATGTGACAGGCATCCAAACTTCCTCTCTCTAGTCTTGCCATTTTTCTGTATTATTTAACTCATTCCTCGGTGCTTTGTTTCTGGCTCTTTCTTTTTGGAGTTTTTGCTTTCTTGCAGTTTTTCTTGTCTTTTTAACCTGATCCTGGTATCTCCAGTTGCAGCACTGTGAAAGACATTTGCACAACGTGTCAATATATCCCAGTATATCAGGTACTGCAGGGTGTGAAAAGAATTTTAGAAATTGGGACAAAAGCGCTATGATTTTAATCAGTTAAACTAACGCAATAAGCTCCATGTGTGAAAGCAGCCTTAAGCTGCTCCCACCAGGTTTTACAGTAAAAAGGAGTGGGGTTTGACTAGCATAGTGTGTCCCCATTTTCAGAAAGGAGAGGTGGAGATCCACTGGAGCCAACAAAATATTGTGTTTGTGTCTACCCCGGGAAACTAAGTTTTTACTAGGGATGGATGAATATGACCATTTTGATTTCTCTCAGTTTCTCACTCTTTCTGTATTAAGTTCAGTTCTCCACATCAGTTCCACATCAGTTTCTTTTAAAATTTCTCCTAATATGCACCTTTTTGTTATTTTGCCTACTATATACATTTTTGCAAAGCAATTTCCTATGATATAATGCATTTTTGTATGTTATTTTCAATAATATATGCATTTCTATGCACACTTTGCCCTAGTATATCCATTTTTGTGCACATTATTTGGCTGGAGGATTGCACTGCAAAATTCAGAGAAATGCAAATTTCAAAGGATGGCTGAGTTTTAGTTCCTGTATTGTTTTGGAAAGTGTGAATTAGGTAGGTTTGCCTTTAAATTCAAAGTGAATCAAATTTCTCCCCCATCCCTCGTTTTGACTCAGGAAGTCCCTGGTTCTAACCTTACTTTTTTTTTTAACTCAGTAGGTGGCCTCAAACAATCCACTCTCCCTTTCTTTGTCTAGGTCCCCTCTTTTTTGCAGTATGACTTATCTTAAAGTGTTGTTGTATGACAGGCCAGAAGAGGGAACCTGCACCTGTTGCTGGATTGCCACTCCCATCAGCCCCAACCAGCATGGCCAATGGTGAAGGAGGATGGGAGCTGTAGTCCAGCAACATCTAAAGAATCACAGGTTCCCCATCCCTTTTGTAAGGATTACAACTAGACAGAGCTTGGAAAAGTTACTTTTTTGAACTACAACTCCCATCAGCCCAATCCAGTGGCCATGCTGGCTGGGGCTGATGGGAGTTGTAGTTTAAAAAAGTAACTTTTCTGAGCTCTGCAACTAGATGATGCATGTGAAGCACCCGAACACTTGAAAGCACTAAAATAATTAAATGTTGTAATAGTGCATGGCCCGTTGTAAAAAAAATGGGTGAAATATTTGGCTAATCTTCCATAATGTTAACCATACATATTCATTTGCACCTATGCCACTGCTGTAACTGACTAATCAGTCCAAAAAAAGCAAGTATTTATTTCACTTGCTGTCTGTTTCCTATCTGGTTACCAGTGCATGACCAGATTGTGTAACATTCTATTTCCCACAAAGTCAGCAGATGGCAGCATTGAATTATTTTCAAGCCAGGCAGTTAAATAATATCCTTCTTTTCTGCCCAGAACACTGAATGCTAAAGTCAGGATCATTTAGACCATGGTATTCCCGATCTCTATGTGAAAGTTGGACAGTGAAAAAAGCAGATAAGAGAAAAACCAACTCATTTGAAATGTGGTGTTGGGGGAGAGCTTTGTGCATACCATGGACTGCAAAAAAGACAAATAATTGGGTGTTAAAACAAATTAAACCAGAACTATCACTAGAAGCTAAAATGATGAAATGGAGGTTATCATACTTTGGACACATCATGAGAAGACACGATTCACTAGAAAAGACAATAATGCTGGGAAAAACAGAAGGAAGTAGAAAAAGAAGAAGGCCAATCAAGAGATGGATTGATTCCATAAAGGAAGCCACAGACCTGAACTTACAAGATCTGAACAGAGCGGTTCATAACAGATGCTACTGGAGGTCACTGATTCATAGGGTTGCCATAAGTCGAAATCAACTTGAAGGCATATAACAACATCTGCCCAGAAAGCTATAATAATTAGACCATGAAATGAAGCAGGAAAAAATGCTTAGAAAATAGATTTTGTAGCAACCCCCACTCCACCATGGGACTAATCTCTTTTGTAGGTAATAAACCTCCCAGAGCCTGGATTTTCTGTAAAATATGCCTGCAGGGTTTTTTGGTAGTTCACATTTAATCAGCTCAAAAGTCTAATTTTGTACCTGGTGTGTATAAACCTGGGGCTACACTTTTCACACTTTTTAACCAATTTGAGTTCCAGAGGGTTTAAAATTACAGGAAGAGATTGGCACTGCAATGAAATAATTTCTGGAATCATGGAAAAAGTGTAGGGCAAGGTATATAATATGTGTGGGAGAGACCTCAGATATCAAACTAAATACCTCCTACTGAGCATTGGCTTTGTAGTGTTTGAATTCAGCTTCTTGGGCAGTGCAACTCTTAGGAAATAAAGCCTTGGAAACAAATCCCATTGAGTTCAATGGAACTTAGACCCAGCATCATCTCCTCCTCCTTGCCAGTGGGCATGAAACACTGACTTTCTGTTGTGGGAGGTGGGATAGAAAACCAGTGGGAAGGAGGAATGGAATGGAGGGTCCTGGAGGATGGCATGGCTGAACCCCTGAACACAAGCACTCCACAATGCAACTTTGTGTGGCAGGTCCTACTTGTCAATCAAATAGATAAATTAAGGTAAGGTTTTACCAGGGGCAAGATTCCATGCACAGAGATGGTCCTTGGACAGCTGGTGTGTATGCCTTTACCATTCATTTTATGTGGGCCTCTAGCAGCCTTCCCCAACCTGGTGTCCTCCAGATGTTTCAGACTGCAGCTCACATCATTCCTGATCATTGGCATTGCTGGCTAGGGCTGAAGGGGGTTGTAGTCAAAACATCTGGACTGTGCCAGATTAGGGAAAGCTACAACACTCCACAAGCATCCAAGCCAAATGCTCTTAAATTTTATTTATTTTGGAGTATTTTTACCCTGTCTACCCACTGAAGTTCTCCAAGTGGCTTACAAAATATTTCAAACACAATTAAAACAGGCAATGGTGCAATAATTATTAGAATGGAGGAAGGAGGTACCAAGGAGGACAGTAGGGGGAGATGCTCCTCCATTTCTGATGGCTTGAAAGAGCTGACTGGGTAGGCACTGGTGACCCCTAAACAAAGAGGGAAGTGAGCAGGAGGTAAGGTCAGAAGTCATCCTCCCCACCCCTGAAGCTACCATATAATTTACGTATCCAGATGTGGCTTGAAGATTTGCCAATCCACTTTGTAGACCATCCTGTTGCCAGTTATAAACTCTAGGAGTGCATATCTATGTCTATGAAAGTTCATGGTAAACACACCCTCCGAAGCCATTAATTTTAAGCAAGGCTGGGAAGCCTGTGGCCCTCCTGATGTTGCTGGACTCCAAGTCCCATCATCCCTGACCATTGGCCAGTGCTGACTTGGGTCTGATGGGAACTGGGGTCCAACATCATCTGGAGGGCCATAGGTTCCCCAGCTCTGGTTTTAAGGGAGCATTACTACAGACCAGTTCGCTTATTAAAGCTTTGAGTACTGCTTCATTCCTGATGAGAGGGCAACACCTTCTTAGTAATTGAATCATAAGTGCATAAGTCTGGATTCTCTGGATTTAGTATATAGTGTTAGACCAAGGCTGCATGCACACCATACATTAAAGTACATTTAAATCACATGACTTCCCCTCCCACAAAAATGGGCCTCCATGAGGTCTTCTGTATCTTTAAAAGTTGTGCAGGGGCAAGGGAGAAGTCCACCTTGTGGTTTTTCCCATTACAGTGTTGCAAGAACACCTGCACTTGGCTGACTTTCTCTTCCTAAAGATACAGGATCAGTCTCAGGCCCTGAACCTGGCAACCCTACTCAGTACCTTTCTTTTGGGGAAGTCATGACTATTTAAAGTGGAATAATAGTGGAATAAATGTATGGTGTCAATGTGGTCTCTGAAGCCTCTAGTCAGCACCAAGCAGCTGCAATTTTAATTTACCATAAAGCCCCTGATGTAATGCATTTTGGAAGGTTGTAACTGTGGTTCCCAGAACCATTCACGTGGCACTGATCAGAACAATGGATTTTTTTTAAAAAAGGGAGGCACAGCTCTGACATCAGCAGATCCCCTTAGGTGTCATGTGCTTTGCTGATAATAGGCCTGGAAGCTTTGGGTCAGTAACTCCTATACTACTAGTTACAAGAAATGTCAAAAAAAGGCCCAGAGTTTGCTTTCTGTCAAACACCTTGATTGCTGTTGGTTCAGAAGTCTGATATATCCTTTGATTTCTATATGCTGCACAAACCTTCTGTCTGCAGGATTAGCTTTCCAAATTAATGCCGGTATATCTCAGGTTTGCTCATGTCCAAAATGTAATTGACATTCTGGAAATGTGGAAACATTTACTATCTCACTACAGGAACAATCCAGTCTTGCTTTCACTTCTGGTAAGTTTCTTCAGCAATTTTATTTTTTCTTTCCACTTTCTTTGCTAATCACAGTTCCTGGGAACTTTGTAAATATGAAATGGAATGATCCACATCACTAGGGGGAATTCCTTGTGGATTTATGTTTTATAAATATCAGCTAATTTAATAGTAGAAGGAAAAGCCCAACATTATTGAAGAGCAACACCAAGGGGACTCTTCGTTTGAAAAACATAAAGGACTATGGCGCATCCTGATTTTCATAGTTACTGCTTTTGGTTTAATAAAGAGACTGTTTACAAGAATAAGGGCTTCTGGCTCCAGTTCGCTTTTGGGATACAGATGTATGAAGCAAGTATGATCAAGTCATTTGCCATCTCTGTCCTTATCAATAACTCTTTTTAGGTAAAAGTCATTGCTATTTATTTATTTATATTTACTTTTAAGACCAATGGATTCTAAATATTAAAACAGAGATGAGGAACCTGTGGCCCTCCAGAAGGTGTTGCACCCCAACTCCATCAGTCCCAGCCACCATGGACAATGGTCAGGGCTAATGGGAGTTGTAGTCCAACAGCATCTGGAATTTGCTTTAAGTAACCTTTGCTTTAAGTAATCAAAGCAAAGTAGAGATCCCATGATGAATTTATTCAAACAAATTTTTGACCAACTTTTTTTTATTGAAAAATGCCCCAGAACCTGGGATCTTTTGCACTCATCATGTTCACACTGTCTTGTTCCTCTATAGCAGGTGTGGATAAGCTTCAGATAACTTCCAGATCTTTCTAAACTACAGTGCTCATCACCCATCACTATTGGCATGCTTGCTGGGGGCTGATGGGAGTTGTAGTAAAGCAACATTTGGAGGCCCAAAGGTTCCCCACACCTGCTCTATATACTCTGAAACCCTGCTTCCTCTTTCTTTTTCTCAAACAGAGCATATGTGAAGCCCTTGCAGCTAAAAACTGAAACTATATGACAACTTCTGCTGAAAACTTGTGAAATGTTGCAGTATTCATAGGGTGGGGTACATTCATCCAAGCAGTGCCACTCCCAGGCCTTTCCCTTTGCCTGCTCCTATACACCAGGTATTTTATAAATCCTAAGAAAAGTCATGTTTCTCCAAGTTATCTCCCTCACCCCCGAGTGAAGGGCACCATTCAGGAACAGCACTTGCTGCAGAGCACATGTGAGTATTCTACATCCAGATTATATTTCTAGCTACCTCACCAGTTCTACATACAGTAGGGCCCCGCTTTACGGCATTTTGCTTTACAGCGATTTGCTAATACAGCGGTCTCAATTAGACGCAATTAGACTAAAGCCCCACTCATACGGTGCTTGTTCCTCTTTTACGGCAGTTTTCGGGCATCGCGCACCATTCTATTAATTGAGTTCTACTTTACGGCGGTTTTTGCTTTACAGCGGGGGTCCGGAATGTAACCCACCGTATGAGTGGGGCCCTACTGTACCAAATGATTGCTGCTAAACTATTAACTGGATCTATGTGTCTATGACAGCTGGTATAGCACAGTGGGGAGGAGATCCTGGCTGGGAGTCCAGAGTATGTGAGTTCAAATCCCCGCTCGTGTCTCCTGGGGGTCAAGGGACAGCTAAAGATCACCCCCACAGTGAGTTGCACAGGGGTTATGTGTCCTGCCACCTGTTCAGCCGTGGGCAAGCTGCATAGTCACAAGGAGCCCAGTTGCCCCCCAGCTGGCAGTTGCAGACAAGGGAGGGGCTGGCTTATGCAGCTGTGGCAAGCTGAGCAGGCCCTAGCCAGCTGGGGAGGACTAGCCTCAGAGGGAGGCAATGGTAAACCCCCTCTGAATACCACTTACCATGAAAACCCTATTCATAGGGTCGCCATAAATCGGCATTGACATGAAGGCAGTCTATTTCCATTTCATTTATGTGTCTATATGTTAGGAGGGCACACCAAAGGAGCAAGTCCCTTTTTGTTAAAAACACCACTCCCAAACCAAAAACATTAATGCTGCGATCGTAACGCTTACCTCAGCAGGGCTTACTTCTGAGCAGACATGTATAGAATTGCAATATAACATGTCTGCCTTGTATTTTACCCCAGCCATCTCTGGTGCAAAGTTTATCACAGAGATTAACTGAATCACTGAAGAGGTTGTTAATCATAATTCATTTCTCGCATTTTTTTACCCTGATCTTCCTCCAAGGAGCTCAGGTGGCATACCCATAATGGTGATGGTGGTGTAGGGTTTACAACAACCCTGAGAGGTAGGTTAGGCTGACAGACTGGAGTGACCCAGGGTCACCTAATGCACTGTTCTTCAACCTTGGGTCCCCAGATGTTGTTGACTACAACTTCCATCATCCCCAGACAGTATGATGGGAACTGTAGTCCATCAACATCTGGGGACCCAAGGTTAAAGAACACTGATCAGAGCTTGGAAAAGTTACTTTTTTGAACTACAACTCCCATCAGCCCAGTCCAGTGGCCATGCTGTCTGGGGCTGATGGGAGTTGTAGTTCAAAAAAGTAACTTTTCCAAGCTCTGGACCTAATGAACTTCATGGTCCAAATCTAACATTCTTTTCATTACAGCACCAAGGCCACATGTTGTTACCCATTCAAGGCTTCAGTGGCAGACAGCCCTGCCATTTGCTGTTTAATTTATCTAATGAGATATCAAACCTGCAAAATTAAGGGCACATACCACACTAATGTACATAACAAATTGCCAGCTTTTTAAAAATGAAAAGCAGTCTCAGAAGGTTGCAGTTTTGAGGGCAGGAGCTCAAAATGCCCTACCCCTAGCTTTGTCTTTTTTTTTTTCTTGTAAGCCTGCATCTGGAAAGGAGTTGGAGGCAATTTTACATGGAATAAATAGATGACAGGGTAAAGGAAAGACATCCCTCCTCTGCTCAAAATAGCAGTCTCCCAAGACTCGTTTTTGTTAACAGTTTTGGAACTTTGCTACGTGTGTAACTTGTCAGTTGCCCCTTAAGGAAAGGGCAGTAGGACTATTTGAAGCACCCACTGTGGTTAAATATTCATCAGAGCCTCCTTCTATTAATAGTACACCAGCCACTGAGCGCACATTTTGTTTTTAGTGCACAAAATACATAGTTTATTTATTTTGCACTTTTACCTTGAAGGTATCCCAACAATGGGCCTTTGGACCTTGGATATCTTTCTCCTAGCCTAAAGCATCTGGTCCCCCATAATGAAATCTGAAATAACTCCCATGGCAGGAAGGCAGCGATGCATTAAGGTCTTCTGCCCAAATGCATTTCTCTTGTAACAATCACACCAAGGACTTGTCATTGCTAGTTCAGCTCTTTTAACGTTGATTAGCTAGTTAAATCACCAGTCATGGAACAGATTGGTTTAATCCTGCCTGTATAAATGTCCCATTTAAACTTACTAGAGCACATGGTGTATCCCAATAAAATGGTCCCCATTTGGTTTGTTCTGGATATCAAGTGGCCTTGGTTACTTTTTATTCCTTGCTTTCCCACAGATTTACAACCAGGGGAGGAAAAAACAAACCATCTATACCCAGACGCTTCACTGAAATGCAGACAATGCCATAGGGGAACTGTCTGGAATTAGTTCCAAACCCACCAAGTTTGCATACTTTCCCTCTTGGCAGTGTGATTCATCCTTAGACTTGCCTATGAATTGGTGACTGATGTAGGAGGGTCCATATTTCAGTGGCTGAGAGCCTATTCTGTAGGTCTCAGGTTCAATTCCTGTTCAATTCTGTTAAAAGGATCTCAAGGAACAGAACTGGGAAGACTGAGGACCAGTGGTAGCTGGTGTCCATTGGGATATCTCGAAAACAATGCAGTGGTTACCAGAAGCCAACGTGGATTTGTCAAGAACGAATCCTGCCAGACTAATCTTTTCTCATTTTTTTTGATCAGGTAACCTTCCTGGTAGACTGTGGGAATGCTGTAAACATAATATATCTCGACTTCAGCAAAATGTTTGAAGATGTGCCCCATGATATTCTGATTAGCAAACTACCTAAATGTGAGCTGGAAGGAACAACTATCATGTGGATCCACAGGTGGCTACAGAACTGTACTCAAAGAGTGCTTATCACTGGCTCCTTTTCATACTTGGGAGAGGTAATGAGTGGAATACTGAAGGGCTCAGTCCTGAGCCCAGTGCTTTTCTACATTTTTTTAATGGATGAGGAGGTACAGGAATGCTTATCAAATTTGCAGATAATACAAAATTGGGAGGGATAGCGAATATACTGGAGAACAGAAACAAAATTCAAAGTGATCTTGATAGGCTGGAGTTTGGGGCTGAAAACAACAGAATGGAATTTAACAGGGGTAATGCAAAGTTTTACATCTAGGAAAAAGAAACCAAATGCACAGTTATAAGATGGGGATATTTGGCTCAGCAATACTACATGAGAGTACCATCTTGGAATTGTTGGTGATGACAAGCTGAATATGAGCCAACAGTGTTGTGTGACTACAAAAAATGGCAAATGCTATTTTAGGCTGCATTAACATAAGTATAGTTTCCAAATTGCCTGAAATACTAGTTCCCTTCTATTTGCCACTGGTTAGGCCTCATCTTAAATATTGTATCCAGTTCTGGACATCGCATTTTCAGAAGCACTTGAAAGGTTGCCACACAGCGGAGGTCCAGGATCTCTTCTCGATTGTCCCAGTGTGCAAGACATGGAATAATGGACTCAAGTTACAGGAAGCCAGATTTCAACTGAGCATAAGGAAAAACTTCCTAACTGTTAGAGCAGTACAACAATGGAACCAATGACCTAGGGAAGTGGTGTGGTGTCCATCGCTGGAGGCATTCAAGAGGCAGCTGGACAGCCACTTGTTGAGTGTGCTTTAATTTGGATTCCTGCATTGAGTAGGGGGTTGGACTTGATGGCCTTATAGGCCCCTTCCAACTCAACTGTTCTATGATTCTATAATACCTTGTGCAGTGCCATCATTATGCTGAATGTTTTCCCACTGTTTTCCCACATTGCTAGCTGCCTTTGAGAGGGGCAGCAAAATTCACCCACAGAAAAATGAGATCAGGACAATGGGTTGTTGTAATAGATATTATAAAAAGGGCAGAGGGAACTGGAGTCAGGGCTACCTTTTTTATGGCAGTGTCCTGGCTCCTGCCCAAAACACAACACTAGAAGCTCTTACTGGGAAGTAAGGAAGCAATCTTTATTAAAGCAAAGTAATGGTACAGACTCAGCAACAGCAAAGAGCTGTTCCAGCGCCAGAGCCAGGGATGTAGTTGACCAGAGTCTCAGGGGATCTTACACCCTTTCCTTTTGGGGAGGGAGGTCCCAGCAGGGTCCCTATATCTCCAGCATTTTATGAGCCAATCAGCATGAAGGGGAAGTGTGTTGACCACTAAAAAGAGTAATCTAACATGCTTCCTTGTCATTTCCTACCAATCAGAGTAAAAGGAGCAAAAAGATTCTTCTCAGTAGCACACAGGGCAGGTTCTAAAGGGCGGCCAGGTGGGCCACTGGCCAGAGGGCCTCTGGAGCTACAGAAGCCCCTGAGGGGCCCCTCTGCTCCCCTTCCACAATCCATGGCAGGAGCTGTGGATCGCAGGACAGGAGGAGCTTCTGAGCTGCCCGCCATCCCTCCACTTCACCTACCTTTCTCCCTGCTGTCTTTTTGCAGTGCTCAGGTTTGCCATCAATCAAGATGGCGGCCAAGGTATCCATAAGGGGCTGAAGCCTCTGCCGCCATCTTGGTTGATGGGAGCAAGGCGCGTGCATGCGTGCCATCAACCAAGATGGCAGCAGAGGCTTCAGCCCCTTATAGAAACCTTGGCTGCCATCTTGATTGATGGCAAACCTGTGCGTGCAGTGCACGCAGCCGCAAAAAACAGCAGAGAAAGGTAGGTGAAGTGGGGGGATGGCGGGTGGCTCAGAAGCTCCTGTCCTGCACAGAAGGGGAGCAGAGGGGCCCGGGGCAGGCTGGTGCCCAAGGGCCCCGGCATGCCTGGAGCCGGCCCTGGTAGCACATTCCCCTTTCATGCTGATTAGCTTCTGTTGTTGTGGGAGAAGGCATTAACAAGGATAGAGAAGCAGGAAAGCAGTATTTAAACCTGGCCAGGTTATTCTATAATATTAGGTTGTATAATTTTACAAGAAGCGTGGCTGTGACTATTATGGACCTTTCACTTCTGAATTTGCCACTACACTACTGCCCAGAGCTCCTATAAGGTGATGGGATGGTGGGGGGAAGCCTGATATAGAAGCAAAGGCCAAGGTTCATCACTTTTAAGATCAGGCACAAGAAGTTCAAGACTGCATGGGAGCTGGTATTGATGTTGGGTTTGTTATTAAGTTTTTAAGAAGAAAGACAATTCACCTGTATTTTAGAACCGAAAATGTACATGAAGGACAAAATGAATGACAATTACTTTACTATTATTCTTGTTATTAATCACTTATTATGAAAATCAATAAAATATTTACAGACACACACACGTACACACAAAGACTGCATGGGAGCTGCGTTGTTCCAACAAATGCCCATGCCCACCCGCCGAGCTTGAAAGCTGACGTGGGGCATGCTTAGTTATGAGGATCTGTAGTCCTGTGCAAAGTCTCACCTTCAAGTATGCACTGTACAGTAGGGCCCCACTTTTCGGCGGCCTGTTTTTCGGTGTTCTGCTAATTTGGCAGATTTGAATTAGAGTAAGGCCCCACTCATATGGCGCTTGTTCTGCTTTTATGGCATTTTTCAGGTGTCGGGCACCATTCTATTGAATGAGTTCTGCTTTTTGGCAGGTTTCGCTTTTAAGCGGGGGTCTGGAACGTAACCCACCATATGAGTGGAGCCCTACTGTATCTAGGTGGGCATGTCTCTCTTCTTCTTTGGAGGCATCGACTTGTCTTGGGAGCCTGCCTCCCCATACAAATACTGTTCAGCTACTCCAGTCTGCAGATCCTCTTCCTTCCCAGACTGTAACAATGCTCTCGCCCCTATTGGACGGGAAGAAGGAGCCAGACCTCCTGTCTCATCATCAAAGCCAGTGGTGTTCCAGAGGGGGGTGGGGAAGGCCCCTACCTGCCAGACTCTTGCTCTGGTGCTCCAGCCTCCCCCTCCTATTCCTCCTCCTCCTCTTCCTCCTCTTCCTCCAGAGTCTGCCAACCCAGATCAGGTTCCAAAGGCATTGCAGGACTCATAACAGGCAGACAGTGTATAGTCCAGCCCAGCCCAGAAATAAAACACTAGAAATGCAAAACCGGCACCTATCTAGATGTGTTCTGGGATTACTGGGGGGGGGAATCAGCATAAACAAGGCAATCATGGGCCACCAAATCACATCTTTACTCACCGTGGCAGTGACTCTTGTGCCCATGTTAGCAAGGAGGCAATATTGTTTAATTTGGGTTGCATTGTGTCTGACCCCTGACCAGAATTGTTCTTGCTTTGTATACACAGCTCACAAGAAATCCAGATGCTGCTTGAGTCCTCATGTCACATTGGTGCTATGTGGTCTAAAGATTCCTCCATTTGAAACTTGGCTAAACCAGACATTTGAGGTTTGTAGTATAAGTGGCCAGAGAGAAAGTCAGACCTTGAGATTCTTGACATAATTCTATTTATGATTTTCCCATCCTCTGGTCCACACCACAACCCTGAAATAGCACTTTAGTGTCTTTTTTTACTCTCTGTTGATAGCTGCTTTGAGAAGACATATTTGGAGGTTTCCATTACTGGAAATGGATATGCTGATTTTCTTCCCACTCATTCTTCTTAACCACTAAGTAGACCTTAAGTGGTCTCTACCTTTGCATCCTTCTAGTGATAATAACAGGATTGTACAGCTGTATACTGATGTGGTTTCAGCTACAGAAAATCTGTGCTCTGAGCTGCATGTTTTTCATCATTGATATAAATGTGATCCCAGTAGAGTTTTTAAGTGGATGTATCGGGAGCTCTCATAGCTTAGTAGCAGAACATTTGTTTTGCTTGCAGAAAGTCTAGCGTCACACTTCCAGGTGACTTATTTATTGAACATTCATCCTGATATGTTTGCACAAAGGTTGTGGGGAGGTTGGATGATGCTGGCTAATTTTTAAACATTCATTCTGATTTGTTTGTGGGAAGAATAGATGTTGCTGAGTCAAGCAGTTGTTATTCCACATTTTCCATTTTCAAATTTGCCCTTTCCTAAACCATATGAGAACCGAAACACAGCCATCCTTCGAAATTTGCACTTATTTGAATTTTGCAATGCAATTCACCAACTAAACAGTGTTTACAAAGATATATACTGTACGTTAGGGGAAAACGTGCATAAAAATAAATATAACATAATATACAAAAATGAATTATATGACAAGAAATAGCTTGCAAAAGTGTGCACATTAGTGAAAAGTGCCTACAAAAATTTGTTTATAAGGAAAAATTCACACTAAAATGCTGAAAAAATTTCATGATTTTTTAAAAAAAAATCTAATTGCTGCAGAAATGTGGAGAAGTGAATGTAAGACTGGAAAAACAAGAAACTGAGAGGACCGAAACTGAGGGACCTTTCCAAACCAAACATATTTTATTGCTTAAAGCTAGATAGCCACCACAAGAGCTAGGATTAAAATACATAAAATACATAAATATATAAAATTTGTAGAAGAGCTGGGTAAAAGACTTAGGCCAGGCTATTTATCAGACCGTATCTCCCTGTATGAGCCTGCCCGGGCCCTGAGATCCTCAGGAGAGGCCCTTCTCTCAATACCCACATCTTCTCAAGTACGACTAGTGGGGACGCGTGAGAGGGCCTTCTCGGTGGCTGCCCCTAGGCTTTGGAATTCCCTTCCTAGGGAGGTAAGAATGACACCCTCTTTGTAGTCCTTCCGCCGACAAGCAAAGACTTTCCTATTCCAACAAGCCTTTGGAATTGAAGGCTAAGGATAGGGCGTGAAGGGTGCTGCATTGCTAATGTCTATTATATCATTTTTAAACTAGTTTGAACTTTTTTAGCTATATGTGTGTATGGTTTTAATATTGGAAATAGTTTAATCTTATTTTAATGTAGACTTTGTATGTTTTTAATTATATGTATTTTTTATCTGGAAGCCGCCATGAGTTCCAGTTTTGTAAAAATGGCGGGGTATAAATAAAGATAATAATAATAATAATAATAATAATAATAATAAATAAATAAAAAGGTAATAAAATTTGCCGTCGGTCATAAGAGTAATACATACTTGAAAATCAAAGCTGGGTAAGGACAATATGGTCTACCGTCAGGACAGGAGGGTTATTATGTGTATAGAAGGTGAAGGTCTGCATAGGAATGAACGTGAGCATAAGGAACCTGCTCCACATAGCCCTATAATTAACAATTACAAGCCTGCATTGATTGTTTAACAAATGTAGACCTGATCTTCTTGGCTGCAAGGGCAAAATTAGCAACACGTGTTGTGACATGTTTGTCCATGCCAACCAAGAGGGTGGCTATTTGTTCCGGGACAGGTCTATCTAACAGTGGGTAAATTAGGGGGAAGATAAATTTAGATCTAGGATCATCGTAGAGTGGGCATCTCAGGAGGTAATGAGCTACATCCTCCAGTTCACCAGATTGGCAGATGCACACTCTAGAGTCAAGGGGAATATTAGCGTAGCGGCCGTCTAACATGGCCGTGGGCATAGTTTGAAAATGGAGGGAGGTAAATGCAATTCTTAACTGTGAGGGAATCAGGAAGGAAAGGTAGGGTTCCACCCCAAACAATGTCTTGTACCAAGGGTACCATAGGGAAAAAGGAGATTGAAGTGCCGAGTGGAGGGTCCATCTTTGGGCATATAGTAAAATCCTTTCCTTAAGCAGTCGTCTAGCCCTTGGTGAGGGGTAAGAGGGTAGGAGAGCTATGGCAATCCCATAGGCAGACAGTTTGAGTTTGGCTTGGGAGAACCAAGTAGATTGATGGTATGACTGCATTTCACTTTTTGGGTAAGCGGGAGTCATCCATCCCGGACAGACGTAGCCAATAGGAAGCCAAGGCATCATGGACCATAGCCTCCAAGGGATGCGAGCCAGTCCCTAACCTCAGCATGGAGGCAGGGGTACCGCAAGGGGTTGCCAAGATAAACCTGAGGAAGCCATTCTGGGCTACTTCTAGCTGCGAAAAGTTGCTGTAGCCCCAAATTTCAGCCCCATAAAGGAGCTGTGGAATGATTTTCCTGCGAAAGATTTCCAACGCGGGGGAAAACAGTTTGCCACCCCTGCTAGAAAAGAAGCAGCATAACTGATGTACAGAGCGAGAGGCCTTCAATTTAGCAGAATCACAGTGAAGTTTCCAGGACAGGTTGGAGGTAAAGTGTACGCCTAGGTAGCAATAACTCCGTTGTTGTTGAACTATTGCATTATTAAGTCTCCAAACATGGTTGGTCCTTTTCCCCCTGAATACAACTACTTTCGTCTTAACATGGTTAATGCGGAGGTGCTCCCTAGTACAAAAAAGGCCTAATTTATATAGCAACCTCCTCATGCCGATTTGAGTTGTTGAAATAAGGGCCAGATCGTCGGCATACAGTAGGACAGAGAGTTTGGTGGCAATTATAGTCGGGGGGAAAAACGTTGGGCCAGAAAGTTCGTGAACGATGTTATTAATAAAAAAGTTGAAAAGAAAGGGGGCCAAAAGGCAACCTTGACGGACCCCCCGGGAAGTAGGGATCACGTCAGAAAGGAGACCATTGGCTCCCAATCTGACTCTAAGGGATGTATCGCAATGCAGGATTTGGAGCAGCAGGAGTAACCTTCTGTCTATATTGGTATCCCCAAGTTTCTGCCATAGGCGGCTCCTGTCAACCAGGTCAAAGGCAGAGGAGAAATCCACAAATGCAACAAATAGTTATTTCCTGTTATGGAGAGCATATTTTTGAATAAGGTGGGAAAGAACATGACAGTGGTCGATTGTAGATTTGCCTTTAACAAATCCTGCTTGTTCCTGGGCAATAGCACCATTCTCGTCTGCCCAGGTGACCAATTTAGCTAGGAGATACCTTGTGTAAAGTTTGGACGCTGTGTCTAATAGTCTAATCAGCCTAAAGTTTTTAGGATCTGATTTGGGGCCACTTTTATGAAGCGGGATCACCGTGCTGGAGCACCAGCCCTTGTGAATAACTCCATGGGCATTAATAGATGTAAATAGTTTGGCGAGGATAGGAGCCCACCATTCAGGGTTAGATAGAAATAGCTCTGCCAGGAGCATATCCTCTCCCGGGGCTTTGTTAATGGGCAGTGAGCCGATGAGCAGGGCAGCCTCCTCAGGAGAGACCGGATCCCAATCTGGGCAGCAATTTAATAGACTAGCCAGGGATACAGAGTGAGATTGAAGAGGGGACAGGAAGGCATTGTATAACTCAGAGAAATGAAGACTCCACTGATCAGAGGTTATCTGATTATCGGTAATAACACGTTCCTCCCTCATTCCCCTGGTGACCAGTTCCCAAAATTTAGAAGAATTTTTCTCTCGGGAGGCTAGACCTAATTCTCTCCATTGCAGTTGAACAAAATTTGCTTTTTTAGAATTAAGAAGTTTTTTATAAGACCGTCTGAGAAATAGATAAGCATTAAAATTATCTACTGACTCGTCCTGTCTTAATGTCCTGATGGCCCAGTTTAGCCTACATTTTGCCAGGGTGCAACAATTATCGAACCACCCACGTGTCTTTAGGGGGATTGGTTTAGACGTAACCAGTAAAGGCTTTAACATCCGGACTAGGGTATTGTAGAGATTAAGAGGATCCTTAGAGGACAGGAGACGGTCTCTCATGTCCAACATTTGAGGAGAATTTAAAAGGGAGTTGATGGACTTACTCACTTTGCCACTCCAACGAATCCTTCTATCTCCCTGGGGCAATAGGGAATCAGAATTGATAAGGGCACAAGGAGTGAGGTTAAGGGGGAAGGAAAAAACAGCATAAATGGGCATGTGGTCACTCTCTGGTCTTGAAATAACCTCAAAGGAATTTATAAAGGAGGTAAGGTTGTAGGAGAGGACCATATAATCAATTGTACTCCTGCCCCTCGGGCCCAAAAAGGTGTAAACATTAGACTCAGGGAACAGGTCGGAGCCATTACAAATGAAAAAGTGAAATTTTAAAATTAATGTAAAAAATGAGAGCCCTGCAGAATTTATAGATGAATCTATAGAATTCCTGCAGGGGAAGACAGAAAGATCGTCCAGGGAGAGCCTCAGTTCTCTGCCAATAGCTAAATTGTTAGAGCCTATCCTGGCATTAAAGTCGCCGGCTAATAATATTAAGGGGTCTTGAAATTGATAAAACAGGGATGACACTGCTTGATCTAATTCCCGCCAGATAGAGAGACGCTCGTCGCCAGACTTTACACTCATTGGGGGGACATAAACATTGATTACTATTAATTCAGGGGAGGCAGGCCAGGAGACTTTTATGATGAGAAAGTTATTGGACGGTATCGTCACAATCTCAGAGGCCGTTGGATTCCAATCCACCGAAACTAGCGTAGCTAGACCTCCCTGGGGTCTGCCCCCCTTGGTGGAGCTAATAGCAGGGGAAGAATAGGCAACATAACCAGAGAGGGAAGGGAAGGCAAGGGAAGTAATCCAAGATTCCTGAATACAAATGATCTGAAAGCGTTTACAAAATTCCATAAAGCCATAATCCGCCAGTTTAGAAAGCCAACCCGCCACATTCCAAGAGGCCACAGTAAGGAGGGGAGGAGCAGATCTCGTGTCAGACACTGTGTGTCATGTCGGGATAGGCTCCTCCTAGTGAATCAGGGCCTCACAGTGCGACACAGGATTATAAACATTCGGCCCAGTCTGCAGAAGGGAGGAGGAGGATGGCAGCTGGTCTGAAATAACCCCCTTAGAGGGTGAACCTAATTCAAAGTCCTCCAGAAATCTGGAAGGCGGCCTTTTGCCTTGGAGGACTTTAAGTAGGTTTTGTAAATTGTTTATAATATCCCATTGGGCATTTTCAGACAATGTTGGAAAACTATTTACCAGCTCCTCCACCCCTTCACAGGAAAAAACAAAGGATTCATCCTCTAGGTCACCAGTGCAAGCCCTCTCAGGGGGTTGTAACTGAGGCTCACACGGGGACGAAGAGGCAGGAGAAACACTTATCTCGTCCACGACAATAAAACTGTCATTAGATAAGACTAGTCCAAGGCGGTCGGACTCATTTAGAGATCTAGAAGGTAGTAGATCCATGTCCTCCTTTGAGGTGTCAGTTCCAGTAACTGGGGCGGAGAGTCGCAACAGATTCAAGGATGGGCTAGATTCGAGAGTTACCAACACAGGGGACTGGGGATCCTTTGGGAGTGGTAGAGCCCTTGCGGAAGAAACTGGTTGGTGTCGAAAGGAACACAGAGGGCAGGGTTCCGCCTGGTTTAAAAAATGTCTTTGCACATGGATTCTACGCCTAAGTAAGGAGGACCGTCTAGCCAATATGAGACTAGACGACACCTGGTGTTTAAAGGTGAGAAGGACTGAAAGTTTTGTATCAAAACTAGGCAAAAATTCCGTCTTTACAATATCCTCTGATTTGATGAATGTCAGGTTCAGGGAATGTAGAATTTTATAAATGTACCCTTTCTTGTTAGCATTAAAGGATCTGGAGCAGGAGATGGGTAGATTTAATAGAGCAATCGAGTTCCGATTATAATTCAAAGACCAAAAATTCACATCCTCAGAAGGGTGTGGGCCCTTAAAGAGGCCATCCATGGGAGCCCACCATTCAGGACTCGAGTTTACCACAACTGGCTCATGGGCCATGGGAAGGGAAATTTGGGGATGGCAAAACAGATTGTCTTGAGGTTTACGCAAAGAGTCTTGGAGAGGGAAAGGTCGAGTGTAGTTTTCCTTTGCCCTTCCGGTATTTAATGATGTTTCTAGTAGTTTAAAAAGCTTCCGAAAATCCATCTTCTTACCTTTAGAATGTTTATATCCTTTAATGTTTTTGGATTTTTTAATATTCAGGGCCGCTTTGGATTTCTGTTTACGTTTGCATTTGTTACCACGAGGAAGGGTTGAACTTGATCTGATATTGGCGAAATTTTCAGGCTTAATGATTGAAACTATTTTAAAAAATTCCTCCGTGAGGGTCCTTAATAAACCATTAGTCTCTGAGATAAAGTTTTTGATACATACTATCTCCCTCGAAGCAATTGTCAGTTGAGTGTTTAGGCATAGGTAATCAGACTGAAGCCGGGTCTGACTCACATTGTCACTTTCCGACTCCATTGTCTCTGGCATATAATGAAGAAAAGATAACAGACCCTGTGAACGTTGAAGATTCAGGACTTCAGGATTATCTGTAGCCAAGACAGAAACCCCCGACGGGATCCCTGAACGCAAATTTAACGGATTTGATGGAAGCTCAGCCTGAGCTAGCTCCTGTGCAAGGTTTGAGTTGACTGGTGGGGATGACTCCACATTCGTGTGGATATCTCTGAGATCTAGTCACCAGTCTAGCTCAGCACCAGGAGGGAAGGCTGACAAAATGGAATTAGAAATGCAGACTGGCTCCTTTAAATTTAAAACAGCATCTCGATTGTGGGAGCAAGGAGCTTTCTTCTTGGCGTTAAATGAAGTGAAGAATTGGGTGATTTTAAGTTGTTTCTCATCTCCACAAAAATCTTCTGAAGCCTCTTCAAGCTGAATAACCTGGTCTCGACACATCTTCCTTGTAAGCACCATGATTTATAGAAGAGAGGCAAGGCTTTCCACCGGGGTGTCTTATCATGCCTTAGGCCATAAATCTTAATACCCTTAATGAGAGGGAGTAGAGTATAGAAAATAAAACAAAACGGTAACAAAAAGAGCAGGTTCAAAACAGGCGACCGACCTTCATAGATAGAGGGAAACAGTTGGTAAACTGAATTCAGCACAGAGCAGCGTTAATGAGCTGCAACCAGCTCGGCAGCCGAGGGACCTTTCCATCCCTAGTTGCAACAGAAAACCATTTCCTACTCATTTAAATTCTAGAGACACATCTGTGCATTGAGGATTTCTCCTTTAAAAGGTCAAGTTCCTAAGGACTGTTTTTCCTCCAAGCCCCAGGGCAGTCCCCCACTGTGGGTTAAAGCTGCAGAATACACAAGTCTTAACCATGAGCTGAATTTCCAGGGTAAACAGCCTGGTGGGGTCAACAATGGATTGGAATAATTTATGAAACTGTCTTGTTTACTCTGGCTTGTGGAGTTGATGATTCAGTGGAAGGGTCTCTGAGTCATGGCTTCATCACTACACCAGATACATTTAGGTCACAATGCCATCTTGTAACTTCTGGCATTTTTATAGGACTTGTGAGCATTTAAAACAGGAGCCTCCTCCTGGTGTTGTTGGGCTCCAGCCTCCATCAACCCTAGCCAGCATTGCTAATGGTCAGGGTGGATGGGAATTGTAGTCTAACAACATCCAGAGAGCCACAAATTCCTCATCGCTATTTAAAACATTTCACATACATGATCACAACAAAGGTGCCCAATCACACAGAGGGAATAGAAGCCACCTTCAGACCTTTAGGATCAATGAGTGAAAGTCTCGAGAAGAGTCCACATGCATGGGGACATTGGAGGTAGGGATTGTATGCACACCCTATGCCCTATGCATTTTGAACCTTCATGGTCTTAGACCAGGGGTGGGGAACCTTTTTCAGCCTGAAGGATGTGCTTCTGGTGGACAACCTTCCTGGGATTCCCTACCAGTGGTGGATGGAGCCAGATGCAAAGTTGTGAGCAGAGTGATGGATATGATGTATACTTTTGTACACTGGGTTGCATTCCAACTTTGCAAAATGATACTTTGCACACACCTTGTTTATCTCCCCATCCTCCTTCCAGGCAAGCAAGACCCATTACCACAGTTCAAGCCAGGCAAAATCCAGCCAGGCAAAAGCACTCAGGGAGGGGGGCAGCATGTGGGAGGTGAAGTGGTCTAGGAAAAGTCCCGAGGGTGAGGTAGAGAGGCCCGGAGTACCACATTTGAGGTTTCCCACCCTTGTATTAGGCAAATATCTGCAGAGAGTTAAGATCCCTAAAAGAATAAAGGAATTCAATGATTTGATTACAGTCCATAGTATGTGACATGCTTGTTGGAACAACTAAAGTAAAACAGCTTACAGAGAAACTCACTAATTATAGCCAGGAGTTAAACATCTGCTGGGAGGGCACTGTAGCAATAGCCTCCCAGCAGCAGTATCACTGCTGCTTACCTAGGGTAAAGATCAGGATCGATGCTGCTGTGAGGTCAGGTTTGTGTAGCACCCCAGTAGAGCCAGTCTGACTCTCCTGCAGGTGGACCATGCAGCCTTAACCTCATTGTCTCATCCTCCTGGTAAGTGGCAGTGACCATGCTGTTGAGAGGCCATTGCTGTGGCTTCTTACCACAAGACAAGCTGCTCCTGATTATAGTACATCATATATAAGTATGACATTTACAGCATGGTCAGAAAAGAAACAAATGCACTTGTACTTTATTAGATGTGATCAGAAGGTTGAAGGGCATCCATATAGGAAATCAGCATGACTATAATTTTTGTTTAAAAATTAGGATCCCTCGCTGGTTGTACTTGCTGGACAAATGTATACATAACCACAGTCTCCCAAGTGTTATCCCCTGGTGTTTAGATGTTTGCCTTGGAGACAATTATGTGCTATACACAATTTTGCTGCTGCATACAATTGCTTAAGAAGGTTTTTGTGCAGGACTCTGGGTTGTTAGGTTCAAAATGATGAAGAACATAGCTTTGGGAGTTATCTCTTGTATAATGTGGAGAAATTCTTGGCAGTAAGAGGGAGTTATTTTCCAGAACTCATTCATCCAACCAAGCTGTTTCAAACAACCCTGATGATAATTTGGATGTATGAGAGGAAGCCTTGCAGGGGTAATGTGCCACCCATTGAAAACGATGTGTTGTGCTTCCTTGATATTAGTGCTGATTAATAGGGTTGCATACCTACAGCCATACTACTCTAAATACGCCCGATCTTGTCTGATCTTGAAAGCTAAGCAGGGTCAGGTCTGGTTAGTACTTGGATGGGAGACACTTGGGAATACTGGGTGTCATAGGCTTAGAGGAAGGCAATGGTAAACCACCTCTGAATACCTCTTACCATGAAAACCCTATGAATACATCCAAAAGATTCATAGGGTCGCCATAAGTCGTAATTGACTTGAAGGCATATAACAACAATAGAGTTGCATAAGAGCTCCAGATATACCATCTGTCATCTTCTTCCAAGAATAATCAATATCACTCTTCCATGTCACAGACAAGATGGATGGTTTTCCAATAATGCCATTTGGAGGATGTTCTATAAATAGATGATACCTCACCTTTACTTGAGGAAACAGTGGCTTGTTTAAAGGATTCATGCGAAGTGAGTGGGTGTTTGGCTGCCTAATTAATGCTTGGCTAAGAATATGATGTAACTGCATGTACTAATGCAAAGTTGGTGTAATTTGTTTATTTTTTCCCAAGACTTCTGCATAGAAGAGAGGTTCCCCTTTATCTAGTAAATCAAACATTGATAAGCCTTTGCTACTATCCAAGCCTAAAAGCCCTGGAGATTGTTGTGTGCCACAACTTCTAGATGAGAAAGGAGATATAGACCAGGAGCCAGGTTTGGGTTTCTTTTGCCAACATTCCCAAGTAAGAATATGATCTCAAATCACTAGCATTTTTGTTTAAAGCAGTGTATTTCATTCCCATTTACATGAGATACTTGACTCTTGAAACATTGTACATGCTGAAGTAACATGAGCATGAGACAAACTGTTTCCAGATCGCTATTTACAATACATGTTTGTGCTAAAACATCGGGTTTCTAAAATCATTTTGCTTATGTGAAAATTCTTCAAGTTTCAGAAAGGGATACTCTTCAACAAAAGAAGTCATTGGGGCTTTGCATAACCAAAAAAAATAAAATTATACTTATTATTTCCAACCACACTCAGAGCTAGGCTAAGGTAGGCACTTCTTCACACAGTGCATAGTTGTATGCTGTACATAGTTGATCTTGATCGGGTGGAGCATAGAGATGAAAACAACAGAAGAAATTTAACAGGGATAAGTGCAAAGTTCTACACCTAGGAAAAAGAAACCAAGTGCACAATTATAAGATGGAGAATACTTGGCTTAGCAATACCACATGTGAGTAGGGTCTTGGAATTGTTGTGGATCACAAGCTGAATATGAGCCAACAGTGTGATGTGGCTGCAAAAAAAGGTCAATGGTATTTTAGGCTGCATTAACAAAAGTATAGTTTCCAAATGACGTCAAGTACTAGTTCTCCTCTGTTTGCCACTGGTTAGGCCTCATCTTAAGTACTGTGTCTAGTTCTGGACACAGAACTTTAAGAAGGATGCAGACAAACTGGAATGGATTCATAGGAGGGCAACCAGGATGATCACAGGACTGGAAACAAAGCGTTATGAGGAGAGACTGGAAGAAGTGGGCATGTTTAGCCTGGAGAAGAGAAGACTGAGGGGAGATATGATAGCACTCTTCAAGTACATGAAAGATTGTCACACAGAGGAGGGCCAGGATCTCTTCTCAATCGTCCCAGAGTGCAGGACATGGAATAATGGGCTCAATTTGCAGGAAGCCAGATTTTGACTGAACATTAGGAAAAACTTCCTAACTGTTAGAGCAGTACGACAATGGGAACAATTACCTAGGAAGGTGATGGCTCTCCAACACTGGAGGCATTCAAGAGGCAGCTGGACAGCCACCTGTCAGGTGTGCTTTAAGTTGGATTCCTGGATCGAGCAGGGGATTGAACTCAATGATTTTATAAGCCCCTTCTGACTCTACTAATCTATCATTCTATTACTTTTTCATGCAGTGCATGATTAAACGATGGAATTTGCTCCCAGAAGACCAAGTGATGGCCAACAACTTGGATGGCTTTAAAAGAGGATTAGACAAATTTATGGAGGATAAGGCTATCAATGGCTGCTAGCCATGATGACTCTGCTCTGCCTCCATAGTTGGAGGAGATATGCTTCTGAACACCATTTGCTGGAAACCGTAGGAGAGGAGAGTGCTCTTGCACTCAGGTCCTGCTTGTGGGCTTACCATGTTGTTGTTATGTGCCTCCAAGTCAACTATGACTTATGGCGACCCTATGAATCAGCGACCTCCAAGAGCATCTGTCATGAACCACCCTGTTCAGATCTTGTAAGTTCAGGTCTGTGGCTTCCTTTATGGAATCAATCCATCTCTTGTTTGGCCTTCCTCTTTTTCTACTCCCTGGTGTTTTTCCCAGCGTTATTAACTTTTCTAATGAATCATGTCTTCTCATGATGTGTCCAAAGTATGATAACCTCAGTTTCATCATTTTAGCTTCTAGCGATAGTTCTGGTTTAATTTGTTCTAACACCCAATTATTTGTCTTTTTTGCGGTCCATGGTATGTGCAAAGCTCTCCTCCAGCACCACATTTCAAATGAGTTTATTTTTCTCTTATCCGGTTTTTTCACTGTCCAACTTTCACATCCATACATAGAGATCGGGAATACCATGGTCTGAATGATCCTGACTTTAGTGTTCAGTGATACATCTTTGCATTTGAGGACCTTTTCTAGTTCTCTCATAGCTGCCCTCCCCAGTCCTAGCCTTCTTCTGATTTCTTGACCTAAGAACAGTTGCCCATGGTTGGCCACTATGACAACAGGATGCTGAGGTAGATTGACCACTGGCCTGATCCAGCAGGCTCTTCTTGCTTTCTTATGAAGGTATTGTTACAAATGGCCATATCCTTTGGCAGGCAAAAAGGTGCCAGTGAATGGTTGATGGTTTTGTAATGGAGCTTAAGGGCTAGCTGGAGATTCTTCTGGAGTGTTCTGAAAGGAGAAAGCGATCAGAGCCTCAAAAGGTTACTCATCTCTAGGGATGGAAGAGAAATTCAGTTCAGTTTGCATTTTAATATGCACGTACCAAATTTTCATCACCCGAAACAATACATGAATAGAAACACAATTATCTTTCGAAGTCACTTTTATAAATTTTGAGGTGCAGTTCTCCAACCAAAAATGTGTATATTAAGGAATGTGTATTCAGAAATGCACATATTAGTGAAGATAACATACAAAATCCATTACATTTGGGGCAATTTGTTTACAAAAATGTGCATATTAGATAAAATTGCACACAAAAATGTAGATTTGGAGAAATTCATACTAAAATCCAAATATATTTTGTGAAGACTTTCTCTCTTACACACACACACCTGGCGAAGAGTGGGTCTTCAGGTGTGTGTATATATAGACTAGGGATGGTATCCAGTGGCCAGTGCCAGTTTGAAAATATTCCATCTGGGTGGCACCAGCCCACCGTGGGCACCTACTCCCTCTGTGTGTGTGTGTTTGCACATGACTGCTTGCACACACATAATTGCACTTCAACACACCTTATACATCAGCACTTGTGTTGGCACCCCCACCGCCAACTTGGGTAATGGCAGCCATGTGCGCTGATGTGTGAGATGAAGCAACTGGGTGCATTGAAATGCCTGTAGGCTGTGCGCATGTGTGGGGGTCATGTCAGCTGGGAGAGTGGACCTCCTGCTTCGCAATCCATTCCACTATCCAGTTGTAGCCTGTGAGACGATGCTGGAGGGGATAGTGGAATGGGAGCTCCACTCTCCCAGGTGCAGGGGCCCTTGGCTAGCAGCAGGGGACCTCGGGCAGCTGCAGGGCCCTCGGCCAGTGCCTCACGTGGCCACCCGCTGGCACTGGGCCTGCATTCCATTGACCTAACAGGCTGGTATTGATTCAAGTTTGTTCTTTGTCTACTAGTTATTGCTTTTACCAATCCATTTTCCCCTACACACACACAAGAAAGATATTAATGTTGATAATTTTAAATATCAATATTGTGAAAGGAAATATTGATAAAATTATCATTTGTATTATTAATATTTTAGAGGCATTTTTTTTTAAAAAAATCCATTTTCAAAAATAGCCATGGAAAATTGCTACATAAAAATCTGATCCATAACAAAGTAATGGAAAATTCTATACAAAATCGAAATTGAAGAGAATTCTAGTCCATCCCTAATATAGACACAGAGAAAAACAAACACATATGTTTGTACATTTTAAGATACACAGAGAAGCTGGGAGCTTTAAGCTAAAATCATTTTGTAGCGCAGAGGTGTTTCTTTCTCACTGCCTAGAGATTTGATATGGGGGTGGATCTGCTCATTTTTGAAAATGCTTAAGTTGGCTGTCTCTGCCTATGCTCTACTTGTACATTTGCAGATCAACCAAATATTCTAGAAATGCCTTTAGTCAATTTCTTTCAGTAGAGTATATAACAGGGGAAGGAAACCTGTGGCCCTCCAGATGTTCCCGGACTCCCAGTGTGGCCAATGGTCGGGGGGGATGGGAGTTGTAGTCCAACATCAGTAGGGCCACTGGTTCCCTGTTCCTGGTATATAAGAACTGACCAGAAGGCTGAACATAAGAAGAGCTCTGCTGGATCAGACAAAAGGCCTATCTAGTCCAGCATCCTGTTTCCAGCAGTACCCAACTATAGGAGGCCAACAAACAGGACATGACGGCAAAAACCCTCTTCTGCTGCTGTTTCTCAGCAACCACAGCAGATAGCATTGGGAGGGGGGCAGAGGCACTTACCTGACCTCCTGGTAGGTGACTCACCCAGTGCTGCTTAGTGAGGGGGGAGGGGAGGCAGCAGTGAGGTCAGCATGGTGCAAATGCATCAGTGGAGGCAATCTGGTGCTCCTGCTGCTGCATTTGCACCACACCACCCTCCCCGCCACCTTTTCCAATCCCCCTCCCAGTGAACAGCAGTGACTCCCTTGCTAGGAGGTCAGGAAAACATCTCCATCCCACCATTCTGCCCACTACTGTCAGCAACTGGTGTTCAGAGGTATGCTGCCTATGATCCTGGAGGTAGCTTGTAGCCATCATGACTGGTATCCATTGAAAGATTTATCCTTCACTAATCCAAATCAGTGCATTTGGAAGACTGCACTTCAGTGCCCACATTGCATTACTGCATTGGCAACATTTGATCCTTCAAAGGTGGAAGCTAGAAGTCTTCTCTAGACAGCACACAGATCACTTCCAAATCAGCCTGCCCCAGTGCCCGAAGTAAGGATCTCCATGCCCATAGGAGGGTTTGGCAAGGAGGAAGGGCACACTTTTCTCCTTGCACTTTTCTCTACTTCCTCCACTGCACCTTTATTGAAATCCCTTTGTGTGAAAATGGTGGCCCTTAGTGGATCATGCCTTCATTTGCTAAGCAGTTCCCCCCCTCCCCAGCCTCTCCTTCTGATAAGGTCATGTGCTGCTGCAATTTGGTTTCTGATGTTCCAGCTCTGGGGTGATGAAGTGCATGACAGAGTTCTTAGTGGGGACAAGTTATTTACTGAGTCTCATCTGTCACTCTTACCTCCACTTTGTGTCATTGATGGCTCTTACTCACCCAGCTGTCTTGTCAGCCCATTACGGCTAAGTTGTGCATGGGGTGCAGAAGGGTTTGAAAGAGAGAGACAAGAAAGAAATTGTGTGACATCTGTGCATAGTATCTGTCTTAATTGTCTCTCTGCTGTTTGTTTCCATGCTGTAAACCAATCAGATATGGCTTATCAGGGAAACAATATGCTGTATTCCCCTGAAAATCCTGCTCTGCGGCCTTCTCCTGATAAGAGCAATTTGCGTTTAAAGAGGACGTGTTTGTAGTTAAAGTGTGACTTCAAGCCTGAGAAGTTGTACCAAACAGAGAAACAATTTGACTGGCCCATTTTAAATTTATTTATTTATTTTCATACATTTATAACCCCCTGTGCTTACATCATGGAATCCAAGGCAGTATGCATGTGGTTCTTGATAAGCCCCCAAACAGGTGCTGTCCAAACACAGACCTGCTTAGCTTCAGCAAGGTGATGGCTGTATGTGCCTTCAGACCGTACCTGAGCCCTTTGATCAGGTGTGGGGAACCTTTTGCCCTCTAGAGGTTGCTGAACTACAACTCCTATCAACCCTAGCAATGGCCAGGGATGATGGGAATTGTTCAGAAACATCTCCTGGAGAGCCAAAGGTTCCCCACACCTGCCTTAGATAAGCAAATAAAACCATTATCTGAATGCCCCATAATCTGAGATGTGGAGGATAGTCATGAGAGAAAAGGCTGTTTCAGTAGACTCCCACCCCTCCATCATGGAATGCACTCCCCAGAGGTCTGCCTGGCACTGACCTTAATGTATTTTCATTTTTGGCACAAGTCAAATGACTTTTTATTTTCCCATGCATTTTAAAAACACAGTTTAGTCTCAGAATTAGCATGGTTGTTTCAGCTCTCTGAATTTTCTTTCTGAACTAATTACTGTTTTGATGTTTTCTTTTCTATATCTGCATCGGAGAACTTGTGGCCCTCCAGATGTTGCTGAACTGGAACTCCCATCAGCCCCAGCCAGCATGACCAGCAGTCAAGGATGATGGGAACTGTAGTCGACCAACATCTGGTGGGCCAGAGGGTCCCATACTATGCTCTCTCCTTTGGAATGATTGATCTGTTTGATGCTTTGTTGATTGTTTTATTGGAATTGTGATTTTTAATCTTGTTTTCTTTAGTACACCAGTCAAAGAACAATTGCTTTTTAGTAACTGCTAAATGAATGAATGAATAAATAGATAAATAAATAAATGTATGTTAACAGGTAGTGGTTAGTGTGTTGGACTATGACCTGGGAGACCAGGGATTGAATCCCCACACAGCCATGAAGCTCACTGGGTGACTTTGGGCCAGTCACTGCCTCTCAGCTTCAGGTAGGCAATGGTAAACCACCTCTGAATACCGCTTACCATGAAAACCCTATTCATAGGGTCGCCATAAATTGGGACCGACTTGAAGGCAGTCATTCCCATTTTTACCAAGTGCAGTTGACAGAACAGTTTGGAGATTAATCCAATTGCTCCACTTAGTCAATGGAAAGAACGTTACTTGTCTCAGTAATCTTTTGATCCCGTCCTCAGTACTGTGAAACCAGATCTCACATTTTTACCACTTCAGGCAAGAGATGCCAGACTTTAGAGACAATTCTGTGTCTACTTTGTTTAACTTGGGAATACCCTCTCCTCCCCTCAAACTCAGTGATCCTTACTTCTGGGTGTTACCTCCTTCTGAGTGATCAGATGCAAAAGAAGATGAGGCCTTTGTACTTTTTGAATTCTTTTATTTTTAGTTAGAAGGATGCTGATAGGACTGGCATAAAAATGCATTTGGTTCAAAAACTGCCTTAACAATGGTGAAAGTAAGATCTTGTGATTCTGATTTAGCGGCTTAAGGCTGTAATCATGTGTACTCTTACCCAGGAATAAGTCCTATTGAGCATAGTGGACTTACTTCTGAGTAAACGTGTGTTGGCTTACATTGCACAAATGTCCCTTATTGGTCTTGAGGAGCTGAGGTTCTATCAAACAGAGCTTGTAGTAATGTAGTGCCTGGCTTACTGGGGGGGGGCAGTGAGGGGCCCTTAACAGAATCTAGAAGGCCCACCCCAATTTCCTCTAATTTTAGCTGTATTATGATCCCCATAGCCTTCTGAAGAACAGCAACAGGAATGGTCAGCCCAAAAAATATATAGTGAAAATGGACCCTTCTGGCTTTCCCTTTTATTCAAGCACTGGGAATATGAAAAGCTGATGGAGTGGAAGGAGGACTGGCATAGAGATCCCTGACAGAGAAAGGGACAGTCCAAGTTTGACCCAGTTTTTATCTACGAAACATTGGAAGGTGTGCAAAGAGGCCAGTTCTCTCCCTGTCCATCCCCCCCCCCCACGTCTTTTCTGTACATACTGTATTTCTTTAAAATGGGTAAGGAAATATATGAAATGCCATTCAGGGGTGATGGGAAGGCACTCAGTACATACTCAAAGGCAGGGATGATGCAGGGTGTTTAAAAAAGGTTCAGAGGCTTATCCCTGCTGTGCACTTACTCATTTATTAAACCATTGATGTGTGTTAACATTTCCTTGAACGTTTGGTTTTGTATTTTCCTAACTGCACTTTACAGAGTTACTTCTGAAGAAGTGAAGGTTAGCGCAAAGACAATATAAGCTCTGTTTGTTTGCACCATGTTCAATATCAAGTGACCATCTAATGGGTTTGTCAGAGAGTGCCGATTGCCTCACACTTCCGTTTTGCATTTAGAGGAACTGACCTTATACTGAGCCTTTGAACTTAACGTTTACATTAGTCACTCACAGCTTGCAAAACACAAGAATTCTTGGAACTACTGCTTAGCTTTTAAATGACACAAGCAAGCCAGATGGAAAAAGTGAAAGGATAAAATAATACCAGAGGAAAAAATGTATAATATTCAGAATCTGTAACAGGCACTGCTCATTCTCTGAAGCCAGGATAAATTCCCAGAACCAGTTTGTACTGAACAAATTTGAGCAAACTTTTTGTTATTGAGGTTATTGTCTTGTTCGACTGAACCTGCTCTTGGAATTCAAACTCCATATTAGACTACAGCAATGTGTTGCACATGAGAATGTCAGAAAAAAGATTTGAAAATGGAAACTGGAGTGGACATTGCCAATGCTTGCTTATTTGGTCCATGTCCCGGATAGAAATCAATCCAGCAAATACATCGTTCTTTTCAGTCTGCAAATGACATGCAATTGATGACTGTTACTTATGTCCATTTTGGAATTATTTTCTGGGCTCTGGGGTGCTGTACAGAAGGAGCAGATCCATTTACTGTGAACTGAACTGTGTGGTTTCAGGAAGACATTATAATTCTGAATAGGGTGAAGGCTGGAGGAGCTGAAAAGATGCTGGCTAAGCCTCCTTCAATGCATGGATAATTCTTCCTACCACACAAACATCAAGTTTAAACACAGCAATGATCCCTTTATCTTTCTTTGAAGATGGGTGTTTGGGTGGTTGATAGTTCTCTGATAACAGCACCAAAGAGACTTCTGGATGAGTAGATTCTGGTTACTCCTTATTAAGGCATTTCTAAAGTAATTGTGTGTCCAAATGGACACCCAGTCCTAGGATTTGGACACCTAATGGACATAAATGGACACATAAAATTTAATCCACCAATAGACATAAAAACCTTGCAGTTTAAGAACATATTTATAGCCAACAGATATTTCATGCCTATTAGTGAATTTCGCTATTAAAAATAGGGGATGTAAGAAATGGGATCCTGTGCAAGTTTTCTGAGAATGGATTGATCATTTGCATGATTATTGAGTTCAATGGGGTTTACTCCCCTGCAGTCATGCTTAGGATAGGTGAAACTGACCACAGAGGGATGGGGAGGGGAGGAGGAGGAAGGGCAGGAGTAGGGGAGGAAGGGCAGAGTGGAGGAGGGGGATGGGAGCAGGCAGGAGGGGGAAGAGGAGGGCAGGTTTTATCATTTGGATGTTTATTGAATTGAAAAGCTCCACTGGATGGCTCCTTGAGGATGTGATGGTGGAAGAGAAGTGGGCCTTCTTTACTGCCCTCACCATCACACAGTAGGCCCGATTATGATGTTTTACTCATGCCCGATTAGCCTCACAGCAAGTTTTCCCTACTTGCGCTCTAGCCATAGTCCAGCCCCTTTCATTGCCCTTAGCTCACTGGTGTACCAAGGTGCAGACTTGGCTCCACAATGCAGGAGAGAGCGCTCGTGTCAAGAGCCTGACGTGCCTTACTGTTCCACAGCGTGACAAGGGCTTCAACAGGGTCACTTGCTCTATCTACTGGGAACTACCCAGGGCATTCAGGAATCCAGTGGATTCCATTAGTCTCCAGGGGCAGACTATCTTAATCTGTCCACCACCCCTGCAGGGAAGGATCGGAGCCATAAGTCTAACCTTCACCAGAAAGTGGTCTGACCATGACAATGGGGTGACATCCACCCCCCCATCTCCAGACCACCCTTCCTTCATCTGGAGCAAAACCAAGTCGAGGGTGTGTCCTGCCCTATGCATCAGGCCGACGACAACTTGAGGCAGTTCCATGGTCATCATGGAGCCATGAAGTCCTGAGCTGGTACACTAGACATAGACTCAGGATTGGAATGGGGACTGGAAGGAGGAGGTGAGAGGAGAAGGTGAGGAGGAAGGAAGGAGGAGGGAGAGGGGAAGGGGAGCAGAAGGAAGAGGGGGAGGGGAGGGGGAGGAGAGGGGAGGGGAGGGGAGGAGAGTGGGAGGAGTAAGGGAGGGGGAGGGAAGGGAAAAGGGGGGGAGAGGGGCAGGAGGGGAGGAGAGGGGGGAGGGGCAAGGGGCCTGTTTTTCCCCGGGGGGGGGCTCTCCTGAGGAGTTTCAATAACAATAAGATCTCCCCAGCAGTAGGAATCAAAGCTTAGAATGAACCTTGCTCCTAGTAACTCACAGCACCTTCACAAGCTACAGTTCCCAGAATTCTTTGGGGGAAGCCATGACTGTTAAAGTGGTATCATAGTGCTTTTAATGTATGGCACAGATGTGGCCTGTACCATTTCACACTGCAAAAGCGGGCTTACATAATTAAATGTACCTCCATCCAAAATGTCCGTCCCCGTAGAAAACTATAAATCAAGGGGAAGGGTTATTGCCTAGTTTCTTTCTAGCATGCTAGTTTTCTATATACAAGCATTTTATGTTTTATGGGTGGCTTTTTCCCCGCCTCTATGTGTGTGTGCATGTGTTTTGCATTCAGTTATGTGAGTCACCTGCTACGGTACAGGCGAAATACACATTTTGCCGCCTCAGTGAAAACTAGGCCAAAGTCCCTTTCTATGAATAGTATACCAGGCTCAGGGTATCCACCATGAAGGTTCACCCAGGGCAGTTTTGTATGAAAGAAAGTTAAAAATAGACAAAAGTCCAATCCTGGTAAAACTTTAATTTGCTGAGATAAAAATAAGTACCGCACTAGGTCGGACAGACCAACAAAAACATTTCTTGGGGTCATTGTGCCTTCAACAGCTGCATAAACTGTGGAACAAGCATAATAACTAACAATTCAGTCTTCAAGAGACTGCACTGGGCCAAACACTAGAGGAATAAAACTTGGATTCTGCCAGAAGAGATATTTGAGGATCAGAATCTACTTGGGTTGCCAGGCTCAGGGCCTGAGACTGATCCTCAATCTTTAGGAGAAGAGAAAGTCAGCCAAGTGCAGGTGTTCTTGCAACTCTGTAATGGGAAAAACCACAAGGTGGAATTCTCCCTTCCCCCTGCACAACTTTTAAAGATACAGAAGACCTCTTGGAGGCTGGGCCTGGCAACTTACAACACTGTTAAAAAAAACCCATACCATAAAAAGTAACAACCACCCCTCCCATAAAGGTACAGAAAGCTTTGGCAGCAGACTAATAACAAAACAACACCATCTTAGTATATCCTGTTAAGTAAAAATCTCTAACCACAGTTTCTTGGGGTGGGAGTGGGAGTGGGGTTTCCAATCTTAGTTTTGTTATAAACCAAGATTTGTTTGTGGGAATATGTCATGGAATTTAACGGTCTTTGTACAAAAAATGGAAATTAATAAAATAAAATAAAAGATCTTAATCTATCAAATGCCTGAGGGGGGGGATATGAGTTTTTACCTGCTGCAGAAAATATGTCAATGAAGGTGCCAGGCGGATCTCAGTTGTGTTTGTCTGCGTGATAATTGTGTGAAGGTGAGAAGAAAGAGGAAACTATCAGGCTCCATCCCCTCTAATGCACCATTATTTTTCTTTGTTTTAGTCCTGCACAAGTTGGAGGACAAATGTCAGAAGTGGGCAGCCTCCTCTACCTATGAAGGCTCCCTGCCCCATTTAAAACCCTGTTTATGCATGATTGTTGTAACTTGGACACAGGGCTGGCACCAGGCATGACTGGGCCCTTGGGAGCCAGCCTGCCCTGGGCCCCCTGCTCCCAGCCCCCTCAGACCATGTGGGACTGCTCCACCTATCCTCTCTTTCTGTGAATGCCTTGAGTGCTGGGCACTCAGGTCGGTGCCATCAATCAAGATGGTGGCGGAGGCTTCTCTAAGGGGCTCATACCCCTGTTGCCATCTTCATTGAGGGCACGCATGTGCACTATGCTGCATGTATGCACATGCCTGCCATCAATCAAGATGGCAGTAGGGGCATCAGCCCCTTAGAGATGTCTCTGCTGCCATCTTGGTTGATGGTAGTTGTGCGCACAGCATGCAGGGCATTCACAGAAAGGGAGGAGAGGTAGGTGGAGTAGGTGGGCATTGCAGGCCTGCACATTCTGGGGGGGGGCTGGGAACTCCATCTCTGCAATCTGTGACAGGGTTGTCAGTCGATCCTGCTGAGGATCGCGGAAGGGGAGCGCTACTCCCACACCCTAAGGAGGGGCCCTTCAGGGGGCCTTCTGGATGACAAGGGCCCTCAACCAGGGCCCAACCTGGCTGCCCTTTGGTGCCGGCCCTGCTTAGACAAATAGTACCCCCCCATATTGCTGAAGTGAATAATCAAAACAAAAGCAAAGGGTCTGTTTTTCAAAGATGTAGGTGTTCACTGGGACAAGAAACTCTTTGCAAATCTTGTTGCCATAGTTGGCAAAAGCAAGAAAGAAATGTTCTTCTGTTTGGGAGCACTTTCCTGATCTGACTGGAGGATTGTCTTGTGATGTCTTCCCCTGGGTTTTAATTGAAATGTAAGCATCTGGGAAAGCTGCAGAGAGCAGACCACTGTTGAAATGAATGAAAGAACACTCACAAACAAAATGGTATACAAAATAACAATCAAGCACAGTATACAACATTAATCATCAAATAACACCCTTTAAAATAACATTATACTATCAGATCTGTAACACAAGGTCCCAGTCATTCACTTTGTACAACACAGACAGTTAACCAGATAACAACTCACATAGCCCCAGAATTTAAGTAAAGATAAATCAATGGTATATTTACTCCCTCCCTGCCTCATATCCATGGTGGGGGGCAGTTTTGTGCTGATAAGACTCTCACTTTGAATGGCAGTGAGCATCTTTATCTCATCAACATGTCAACTGCCCAGGCTCTCACCCTGAACTGGAAATCCCAGCCACCCATCACACCAACTTCTTTAAGCTCCTTACCTTCCAAAACAAACAACAAATGGAACATGGGAGGGGGGGTGAGAAACAAATTGAGAGGAAAAGGGGGACACAAAACAACCCAAGATATAGAAGAGGAATGGAGTGGGTATTCCAAATGTGTTTGCTCCATAGATTTGCATAATGACATTATACAAATAGGGGTGTTGCTGATAGGGACAGTTCTACCATTTGGCAGAGCGAGGGAGTTGCCTTAGGTGGCAGATGCTGGAGGATGGGGACTGTGGTGAGGTTTTGGAGGACTCAGCTATATGTGTGCCATCCAGCTTGCCCCACACCTGCTCAACTAGCCTGCTGAATTCAGGTGCAGTGGAGGATGTTTTTCCATCACCAGTGTTGAAGTAAGATTCATCTGCTAGCCTGGTTGGCTTTTGAACATGGAACAGAGGGGCACCATCTTGTCCCTTGCCTTAGGCACTGAAATGTTTTAGGCCAGCCCTTGCTGTTGTGTTACATAAACAGGCAATTATAGAGAGTGAATCAGTTCACTTGGACATCTATTGTGGGGTATATTCAACAGTGCTAGAAGATTCTAGAGTTGCTTGTATAATAAACCTTTGGCATGCTTTATGAATCCCAAAATGTTGTTATTGAGTAACCAAGCATCTGCAAGATATCTTTTCAGCCTCCAGCAGTCATGAATCATGAGGCAGCTGGAAACAAGTAGTTTATTCTCTAATAAGTGGGTTAAACATGACTATGATTGACATGAAGGAGGGAATGTTATGTTGGATTATTGCTGTTTCGTTGGATAGTCCATTTGTTTTGATGTTCAGTTCATTTTATAACACATGCTGTTGCTGGATCCTGCCTGGCGACTGCAGGGCATGAGGAATACATAATAAAGACAGAAGATGAAATTGTTCATTAAATGTTATTATTGTTATTTAGCAACAGGGTCAAGTGATTTTCCAGTCCTGAAAACAAGCCACTCCATATAAAATTGTAGCACCATAGTAAATATTTCTGCACTCAGAATTTGTGTTTATTATGCTTCCAGTCATATTTCATGTCATCAGAACAGATTATAGAATTAATTTATGCATCATAATGAGTTGAAGGGCTCATTGCCAAAGATCCTTGGGTTGTTGTTTTTGCATAACTCAAGAGCCATCTTTTCAAAACTGTTGAATGTGCCAGTACCTTTCACAGGTCTCCATTGATGAGATTTGCACATATCTCCACAGAATGTGTGAAGTAATGAAGAGAAACTTTTCGCTCTAAGGGAGGAATCCTATGATGTAACTGAGAAATTTATTCTAAGGGAAAAATCAGCCATCTTGGGCCCTACAATGGGCAGGGGAGGCCATGTTGGTGGTGCCACCTCTGGCTGCTACCTGGTTGGAACTGACCCCTGATAGTGCCTTCTTGGTGGTGGTTCCCTATTTGTGGAATGCCGTTTCTGGTGAGATGTGCCTTACTGTTAACTTCCAGGAAAAAAATTAAAGACATTCCTCTTCACCATTTGAGGGCTGATAAATACTGGCCATGGTAACCTTGAAATTAGTAAATGCGAGGGTATGTGATTGCTTTTAAGTTGTTTTAGATGTTCTAAATGTTTTCAATTTAAAACTATTATTATTTTAAATGTTTTTTAAATGTTTTAATTTTATTTTAAATTGTATTAACATTTTGATGTTTGCCATCCCAGGTTCCTTTGGGAGGAAGGGTGGGACACAAAAATTTGTAAAGCTTTTTTCTAAAGATGTTTTGTTTAAATATGTTTCTGAAGATGTTTTGTTTTAATATGTTTTAAAGTCTTTTGTTTTTAAAATGTTTTAGGGTGCTTTTAGTGTTTTGTTTGCCATCCTGAGATTTTTCTGAGAGTAAGGGTGGGATATAAATTAATTAATTAATCAAATAAATAAATAAATAAAATTAACAATGTTGGTGGAGCTGCCACCAGTGGCTGCCTGGTTGGTATGGACCCATGACAGCGCATTTTCAGTGGTGGCTCCCCATTTGTGGAATGTTCTCCCTAGTGAGGTGTGTCTGTCTCCCTCATTATTGACTTTCAGGAGGAATTTAAAAACATTCCTGTTTGTCCAGGCATTTGACGGCTGAAGGAGATTGTTCCTTGCAATCCAAAAATCAATGGATGGAAGAATGTTTTAACCTGTAATTGCTTTTAGGGTGTTTTTATCTGTAACTGTTTTTAGATTGCGCTTTTTTGTTGTTAAAATGTTTTGTTGGTGTGTTTGCCACCCTGAGCTCCATCAGGAGAGAGAGTGGGGTATACATTCTAATGATGATGATGATGATGAATGAATACGCTCCAGGGAAGGGTGGCAGAGGAGCCTCCTCACTGCAGTGGTGGAAAGCTCTGTCACTGTTGCTTCTCTGCTGGTGGTAAAGACCAAAAAGGGACATGCCAGGCTTATCAGGGGGTACCTTGGATCTGCCATCTATACAGAGCTCTCCTGTTCCCCTGACATAGGAGAAATTCATTTCAAATTTGCATTTAAAGGCAAACTTATCTAATTTACACTTTCCGAAATAATACAGAAACGGAAACACAGCCACCCTTGGAAATTCACACTTCTCTGAATTTTGCTAGAGAGTTCTCTAGCCAAGCAATGTACACAAAAATGCATATATGAGAATAAACCTGCATAAAAATGCATACATTTCTGAAAATAGCGCACAAAAATGCCTTATATTAGGGGGAATTGCTTTGCAAAAATGGATATATTAGGCAACATTTGCACTAGCAAAATTGGCACTAAAATGCTAATGAATTTTCATGAGGACTTTTTTTTAAAAAAATGCAAATTGATGTGGATGTGTGGAGAACTGACTTTAAGACGGGGAAAAATAAGAAAGTGAAAGAACAAACAACAACAACAATAAATAGGCATTCAGCTACTGTGTCCCATCAGTGCAATAACTTCCTGCTTGCACAGTGGGGCTTTTTCTACCTCTCCTCCCACTGCATGCACCCTGCACCCTCCCTGAATCTGCTCCAGAGGATTGGGGGAGATGTAGGGGGCACATAGGGGGAGGAGAGGGAGAGAATGTTCTGTTGTGCAAGAGAAATCCTTGGACTGACAGAATTATCGCCTTAGCGATATCTTGAATTCCACTCTTTTTTAAAATTAAAGCTGTTTTACTGCTTGCAGGTCACCTTCTGCTGTGATACCTCCCCACCAGCCACCCAAATTCTTCCATTTTAAAAAATAATAAAGGTTGTATCCAATGCTAGGCCTATTCAGAGTAGATCCACTGAAATTAATTAATATGACTAACTTAGTTTCATTAATTTCAGTGGGTTTACTCTGAGTAGGACGTACATGGATACAATCCTAATTTTGTTTTACACAACCTAAACACAATTCGCTTGGATTGGGGCTGTTTTCTAGGTTAAGGCTGCAATTCGAAACACATTTACTAGGGAATAAGCTGCACTGATTATAGTGGAACCTGTTTCTGAGTTTTTGTTGTTGTTATGTACCTTCAAATCGATTACAACTTATAGCAACCCTATGAATCAGTGACCTCCAATAGCACCTCTCATTAACCACCCTGTGCAGATATTGTACTTTCAAGTCTGTGACCTCCTTTATGGAATCAATCCATCTCTTGTTTGGCCTTCTTCTTTTTCTAAAAATGTAAATGTACTGACTTCAAGTCGATTCCAATTTATGGCGACCCTATGAGTAGGGTTTTCATGAGGCTGAGAGGCAGTGACTGGCCCAGGGTCACCCAGTGAACTTCATGGCTATGTGGGGATTAGAACCCAAGTCCAACACCTTAACCACTACACCGCACTGGCTCTCACCCTTTTTTTCTACCATCTTCTGTTTTTCCCAGCATTATTGTCTTTTCAAATGAATCATGTCTTCTCATTATGTGTCCAAAGTATGATAACCTCAGTTTCATCATTTTAGCTTCTACTGATAGTTCTGGTATAATTTGTTCTAACACCCAATTATTTGTCTTTTTCGCGGTCCATGTTATGTGCAAAGCTCTCCTCCAACACCACATTTCAAATGAGTTGATTTTTCTCTTATCCACTTTTTTCACTGTCGAACTTTCACATCTGTTCATAGAGATTGGGAATACCATGGTCTGAATGATCCTGACTTTAGTGTTCAGTGATACATCTTTGCATTTGAGGACCTTTTCTAGTTCTCTCATAGCTGACCTCCCCAGTCCTAGCCTTCTTCTGATTTCTTGACTATTGTCTCCATTTTGGTTACTGACTGCACCAAGGTATTGATAATCCTTGACAAGTTCAGTGTCCACGTTGTCAACTTGAAAGTTAGATAAATCTTCTGTTGTCATTACTTTAGTCTCTTGACGTTAATAATAAAATAATAATAATAATTTAATTTTTGTGTCGCCTATCTGGCCAAGGCCACTCTAGGCGACGTACACAATTAAATTCCAGTAAAATACAATTTAAAATATGATTTAAAATACATAGCAATACAATACAGTCGACAATAAAGGATTAAATTACAGCATAAAACAGTATGTAAACAACGGGCATTCAGTAATAGTGATAAAAGCTTAGCCCACCCCGGAGGTCCCGAAGGCCTGTCCAAAGAGCCAGGTTTTTAATGCTTGGCGAAATGCATCCAGGGAAGGGGCATGTCGAAGATCGAACGGGAGGGAGTTCCAGAGAATGGGGGCCGCCACTGAAAATGCCCTCTCCCTAGTTCCCACCAACCTAGCTGTTTTCGTTGGTGGGACTGAGAGAAGGCCCTGCGTGGCTGATCTAGTCAGGCGGCTAAGTTGGTGGTACTGGAGGTGCTCCTTCAGGTAAACGGGGCCGAGACCGTATAGGGCTTTAAAGGTTAATACCAACACCTTGAATTGGGCCCGGAAAGCAACTGGAAGCCAGTGTAGATGAACTAACACCGGCATAATGTGATCACGGTGGCGGCTATTTGTAAGTAAACGGGCCGCCGCATTTTGTACCAGCTGTAGTTTCCGGGTCGTTTTCAAGGGTAGCCCCACGTAGAGCGCATTGCAGTAGTCCAGTCGAGAGGTGACCAGTGCATGCACTACCAGTGGGAGCTGATGAGCAGGGAGGTAGGGTTGCAGCCTCCGTATCAGGTGTAACTGATACCAAGCTGCCCGGCTCACTGCCGAAATCTGAGCCTCCATGGACAGCTTGGAGTCAAGAATAACCCCGAGGCTGTGGACCTGATCCTTCAGGGGCAATCTTACCCCACTGAGTTCCAGGTCAACAATACCCAACTTTCCCCTGTCACCCACAAGCAGTACCTCGGTTTTATCAGGATTGAGCTTCAGCCTGTTTCTTCCCATCCATCCACTCACGGATTCCAGGCACTTGGATAAGGTCTCTACAGCCAACTCCGGTGAAGATTTAAACGAGAGATAGAGCTGCGTGTCATCAGCATATTGGTGACACCGCAGCCCAAATCTCCTGATGATACCACCCAGCGGTTTTAAATAGATGTTAAATAGCATGGGAGAGAGAATAGAACCCTGTGGCACTCCACAAGTGAGAGGCCAAGGGTCTGAAATCTCATCCCCCAATGCTACCTGTTGATGCCTGTCAGAGAGAAAGGAACGGAACCACTGTAAAACAGTGCCTCCTATTCCCAACCCTCCCAGGCGATCTAACAGGATACCGTGGTCAACGGTATCAAAAGCCGCTGAGAGATCCAGGAGGACAAGGAAGGTGAATTCTCCCCTATCCATAGCCCTCCTCATATCATCAACCAAAGCGACCAAGGCTGTTTCAGTACCATGTCCAGTCCTGAAACCCAATTGGTATGGATCCAAATAATCCGTTTGCTCCAAGTGTGCTGACAGCTGATTTGCCACCACTCGCTCAATGATCTTGCCCAAGAATGGTAAATTCGAAATAGGGCGAAAGTTGTTCAAAACTTGGGGATCCAAGGAGGACTTTTTCAAGATAGGTCTTACAATTGCCTCCTTGAGGGCCGGTGGCATTACACCCTCCTTCAAGGATGCATTTACCACCGCCCTAATCCCTTCGCCCAATCTTTCTTTACAGTTCACAAGGAACCATGATGGGCCAGGATCAGTCAGACAGGTGGTAGGCTTTACAGTTGAAAGTACCTTGTCCACATCCTCAGAAGGAAGAGGCCGAAACAGATCCCATGAAACCGGATTGCAGCTGGCCAACTCAGGATCATCTACCGCATCCACGGCGTACGGAATCGAGTTCTTTAGATGTTCGACTTTATCCGCAAAGTGCTTTGCCAATTTGTCACAGGAAGCCTTAGAATGTTCCAGGGGTTCCTGAGCGACTGGACCGACCAGGCTACGGACCACCTGGAACAGCTTCCTGGGACAGCTGTAGTCCTGCTTTTGTGCTTTCCTCTTTAACTTTCATCAGCATTCATTTCAAATCATTACTAGTTTCTGCTAGTAGTATGGTATCGTCTGCATATCTTAAATTATTGATATTTCTCCCTCCAATTTTCACACCTCCTTCATCTTGGTCCAATCCCGCTTTCCGTATGATATGTTCTGCATATAGGTTAAACAAATAGGGTGATAAAATACACTCCTGTCTCCAGGGCCAGCCCCAGGCATGCCGGGGCCCTTGGGCACCAGCCTGCCCTGGGCCCTGGCACCCACATGCATGCACGCACGCACGCACCACCTACCTACCTACCTACCACGTGGGGGCAGGATGGCAGGCGAGTAAGCAGGGTTGGTGGGGGAGGTGTGGAGGGCGAGCGAGCGGGGGAGAGGGTGAGTGAGTGAGCAGGTGGGGCAGACAGCGAGTGGGCGGGGGGAAGGAGAGCAGGCAGGGGGAGGGGGAATGAGAGAGCAAGTGGGTGGGGGCAGAGGGAGAGCGAGTGGGCAGGCGGGCAGTGGGGAGAGAGAGAGAGTGAGTGAGGGGAGGGCGAGTGAGTGGGGGAGAGGGCGAGCGAGTAGGTGGGGGAGGGCGAGCAGGTGGGGAGAGGGTGAGTGAGCGGTCATGGGTGGAGGGAGAGCGAACAAGAGGGCAGGCGGATGGGGGAAGATCAAGTGAGCAAGTGGGCAGGCAGCTCCCTCCCTGTGATCCATGGCAGGGAGCCTGCCGCGGAAGGTGAGCAGTACTCCCCCACCATAACAAGGGGCCCTTCAGGGGCCACTGTGGGCTGTGGTGCCCTCGGCCAGGGCCCCACCTGGCCACCCTTTGGAGCCGGCCCTGCCTGTCTCACACCCTTTCTGATGGGGAACCAAACAGTTTCTCCATATTCTGTCCTTACAGTAGCTTCTTGTCCAGAGTATAGGTTGTGCATCAGGACAATCAGATGCTGTGGCACCCCCATTTCTTTTAAAGCATTCCATAGTTTTTCATGATCTACACAATCAAAGGCTATAATCTATAAAGCACAGGGTGATTTTCTTCTGAAATTCCTTGGTCTGTTCCATTATCCATTGTATGTTTGTGATGTGATCTCTGGTGCCTCTTCCCTTTCTAAATCCAGATTGGACGTCTGGCATTTCTCGCTCCGTATATGGTAAGAGCCTTTGTTGTAGAATCTTGAGCAATGAACAGGATTATGCTGAGAATGAGTTTTGCACTCAGCTGTAATCTTGGTTTATATAAGAAGCAGAATTTAATTTCATTTGCTGTGTTTCCCATGTATTTCTGTGTTCAATATTACACATTCCTATGCTTTGTACTCACCAGAAAACCAACTGATTTATTTAATATCTCACTATGAATCTCATTCTTTCCTGATCCAAGGATTAATCACAATACCAAAAGGGAAGTGAAAGAATTCATTTTACCATTTTTTTCATAGAATGAACCCAATGACTAAGAAACTTAATCCTCCTGTCAATTGTTTTGATAAAGTTTCTCATTCTGTGTCACTGGGTGCAACCACGCTGTATTAACATGGAGGAGAGGTTCTCCAATGAAATAAATGAACACTGTTGATATTCCTCTGAAACAAAGTGGGGAGGTGGACACAAGCAAAAGTATATTTGTGGAAGTGTGTGTGTGTGTGTGTGTGTGTGTGTGTGCATGCGCACAGATGCCCCCCAAACATTCACTCACTGTTGCGTGTGGCCTTATGGGCAAATAGATTGCCCACCTCTGTTTTAGATACTGAAAGTTCCTACAGAAATCTCAGTGCCTTTCTCTATAGTTCCAGAAATACTGTGTACTGGAACTGGGAGCTTGGAACTTCAAAGCTGGGAGTGGGAGGAAAGTCATTTTCCGCCTTCAAGAAGACCCCAAATTCTACGTCTGGGCAGGATCACACATCAACCATACACCACAAAATATGCCCCCCACAACCGGGATCATCCTACATTAAGCACAATAGCAACTTCAGCACTTGATAAGAATATAAGAAGATCCTGCTGGATCAGGAGAATGGTCCATCTAGTCCAGCATCCTGTTCTCACAGTGGCCAACCACATGCCTATGGGAAGCCTGAAAGCAGCACCCGAACACAACAGTATTCTCTTCACAACTGTATTCCCAGCAACTGACATTTAGAAGTATACAGTCTGTAACAGTGACCATTATGTGCCAGAGTATTCACATGAAGAATCACTTCTTGGTAACTTCATACCATTAGCTGTCCATCTAAACCCATTCTTAGGTTCCTTAGAGTGACTCACACCAGTATGGTCAGCATTTGATGAGGATAACATCAAGCAGTGGCTTGCTTGTATGAAGATGCCCTTATATATCTGACTTCATTGACAGAACTTTGAATTAACCCAATGTCACCTAAACACAATGTTTTTCAGTGGAGCTCATCTGTCAGTTATTGGGTGTTGAGAAATCATGAGATTAGAAATCAATTTATGTACATCACAAGTGAGCACAAGGTAGACTAAAGTCCATCTGTAGACCACTAGGCAGTTTCCTATGGACTAGCTAGCACCTTCTGGTTGCTGCAAGTCTTGCCAAGAATTCTGGACAACACGAACCCTTGGCTGATCCTGCAAGCCACTTCTTATGTTCTTTAGCAAGAATACATGCTCAGGATCATTAAATACAGATTACGTATGGCTGAAATGTTAAAAGAGATCTTGAGTGTGTGCTCCTTCTTAGACAAAATGACAAATGGACTGCCTTCAAGTCAATCACGATTTATGGCGACCCTATGAATAGGGTTTTCATGGTAAGCAGTATTCAGAGGTGGTTTTACCATTGCCTTCCATTCCCCGCTGAGAGGCAGTGACTGGCCCAAGGTCACCCAGTGAGCTTCATGGCTGTGTGGGGATTCGAATCCTGGTATCCCAGGTTGTAGTCCAACACTCTAACCACTACACCACACTGGCTCTCTTCAGCACATATCAGTGCACAGAGATTCCAGGTTTTTCTTTTATTATTAAAGAGTAGATATTGGCCCAGTCTGGACAATTATTCCTGTGTTCATAAACCATGGCTTACGAACCCAGGAATGAGCATCAGAAGCAAGCACTCCTTCCTTCCCCCGTTGCGCACCAAGTTGCTGATTTATATTAAGCCAGCATTATGTCCAAACTGGGAAACTCTGGCTTTATCTTGGGCGACAAGCAAGAAAAATAAGCTAGGATCACAGCTCCATGGCTTCTTACAAGTCAGGATCTTTGCAAGAAAGCCAGTGTGTGATGGGAGTTGAGGAGGACGTAGGAAGGAGTGTCTGACCCCGAATAGTAAACACGCTTCAGACAGTTTTTAAGTTAGTAAAGGCTGATTCACATTATGAATGTCAATTATTCTTGGCTTCATAACCCATGGATTAAGAAGTTGGAAATGACTGCAGAAATTAAGCCATACAAGACTGAAGCCAGCCCGCCACTGACATTCATACTTATAATAATAATAAAATTTTATTTGTTAGTCGCCCATCTGTCTGACTTAACAGACACTCTGGGCGACTTACACAATATAAAATACAATTTAAAACGTATTCATACAACAGTCACCATATTAAACAATACATCTAAACCACCCGTTAGTAATACAACATAATAGCCTAACCCACCCCAGAAATCCCGTAGGCCTGCCTGAATAACAAGGTCTTTAAGGCTCGACGAAAAGCCATCAGGGAGGAGGCATGTCGAAGGTCAAAAGGAAGCAAGTTCCAGAGGGTGGGGGCCACGACCGAGAAGGCCCTCTCTCTGGTCCGCACCAGCCTAGCTGTTTTCACCGGTGGGACCGAGAGAAGGTCTTGTGAGGCCGATCTTGTTTGGCGGCATATTTGGTGATACTGGAGGCGTTCCTTCAGATAAACTGGGCCAAAACCGTTTAGGGTTTTAAAGGTTAATACCAACACCTTGAATTGGGCCTGGTATACAACTGGCAACCAGTGTAGATCCATCAACACTGGGGTGACATGATCCCGGCGATGGCTTTGCTTTATTAAGCGTGCCGCCGCATTCTGTACCAGCTGCAATTTCCAGACCGTCTTCAAGGGTAACCCCACGTAGAGCGCATTACAGTAGTCTAATCGAGAGGAGACCAGGGCATGTATCACTCGTGGAAGCAGATGTATAGGAAGGTAGGGTCGCAGCCTCTGTACCAGATGAAGTTGGTACCAGGCTGCCCGACTTACTGCAGATACCTGGGGCTCCATGGACAATTGAGAGTCCAAAATGACCCCCAGGCTGCGGACCTGGTCCTTTAGGGGCAATCTCACCCCATTAAACACCAGGTCAAAGTTTCCCAACCTTCCCTTATCCCCCACCAGTAACACCTCGGTCTTGTCGGGGTTCAGCTTCAGCCTGTTCTCTCCCATCCATCCACTTACGGACTCCAGGCAATTGGACAAGGTTTCCACAGCCAACTCTGGTGAGGATTTAAACGAGAGATAGAGCTGCGTGTCATCCGCATACTGGTGACACTGCAGCCCAAAACTCCTGATAGCTCCCAGCGGTTTCATATAAATGTTGAATAGCATGGGGGCAAAGATAGAGCCCTGTGGCACACCACAATTAAGGGGCCAAGGGTCTGAAACCTCATCCCCCAACGCTACTCGTTGATATCTGTTGGAGAGATAGGAACGGAACCACCGTAAAACAGTGCCTCCCATTCCCAATCCCTCCAAGCGATTTAACAGGATACCGTGGTCAACGGTATCGAAAGCCGCTGAGAGATCCAGGAGGACGAGGAAAGTATGTTCTCCCCTATCCAACGCCCTCCTCATATCATCCACCAGAGCGACCAAGGCTGTTTCAGTTCCGTGTCCAGTCCTGAAGCCCAATTGGAAAGGATCTAAATAATCTGCTTCCTCCAAGTGTGTCTGTAACTGTTTAGCCACCACACGCTCAATCACCTTGCCCAAGAATGGTAAATTGGAGACTGGGCGAAAGTTGTTTAAATCTTGGGGGTCCAAGGAGGACAATTAACCAAACAAAAGGGTTATCATCTCAAGGATATGCGATGTAGAATTTAAGATACAACAAAAATAGCATCACAGAATAAGTCATATTTATATATGCTAGATTCTCTTTTTAGTTACTTTCTCGTGGATTCTAATCAATCAAGTTTCTTAGACAACAAATTACAGGTTATAGCCAAAGCATGGATTCTACTCTAAATAATCATATTTCTAAAAATGCCACCCAAGTGGAGTTTCAGAATGCTGGGCCTCAAAAATTCAGATGTTAGGATCCGGAGATATAATATGCAGAAAAGAAAAGTGAAGCTGCACATCTTTTACTACCATCCCACCCACCCCCTGAGAAGTGGACACCAGATGTGCATCTTCCGTTTTTGAATCTTACACTGGAGCGGCAAAAAGGATACAAGATTATAAATCCCAGAATCCACTCAGTTATGACATAGAAGAGTTGCACCTTACAGTGCAACCTCTACACAATCAAGGCCTTAGCTGCCATGATTCTAGAGAATATAATGGGTTGGATCCAGAGTTGCCCAGGGCAGAACTCCACTGACTGGATGCTTCCACAGGCAGAACATGGAACACAATGCTCACAGATTCTGTCTTCCCTGCAACCCGCCAAAACTTTGCACCAGAGTTTGGGGTACCTCCACAACGGTGTGGGAGGCAGCACCAGGAGCAGGTGAAAAATCACCCTCCCCACTTCCTCCAGTGCGGAGTCTCTGATGAAAGTGGATTCCACAAACAAAATAAGCCCTTCTGTACATAGAACAGCAGGTATGAATCCATATCAATCTCTGCTGATTAGAAACTTTAGCCAAGTTTTAGGTCAACTTCTAGAAAGATGAGAACATGTTTGGAATGGTGTTCATGAATTTGTAAAAGAACTGAAGAACAAGAAGGAAGCCCTTAGTAACTTAAAAACTGTCTGAAGTATGTTTATTTTGATTGCCAGAGAGTCTTCAGAACAACCTTGGAGATCACTTTGCCCACTGAATGTCTGGGGTGTGGTTTCTTCCTGGCATTAGCATGAAGAACAAGTATTTGGGAAAACCAGCTAAGGCCTGTGAGTGCCATTGTTTGTTGCAGTAGCCTGCAGTGTATTAAAATCCTCCCTGGAAGGGGAGAACACTGATGCATTTAATTTGGTGATATACTGCAGTTAGGCTATCATTTAGAAACTGGGCAGTGCAACAGGTTCACCTGGTATATGCTCATATATGCTTGGTTATTTTTAATCCTTCGAAGTTGTTCAGAGATTTCACAATGTTGCCAGTTATGCAGTGTTTCTTAATGGGCTGGAAAAGCCAATGTGCTCCTGGGTTTAGCCCTTAGTGATTAACAATGCCCCTTCGTGCTGTGCCAGCAGCTTGAAAATTCATTATGGGTGAGGCCGTGCTTGCATCTGCCAATAATGGTTTAATAATAGGTTTAAGGTGTCCAATTAGTGGAGAGAAGTAAAGCAGCATGTTTTTGTAACAGAGTTCAAGATCACTCATGCTGAGCTCTTGGCTTTCAGGAAAGTCCTTTTGAAGCTTTATCATCGCATTCCTTGAAAGAGAGGTTGTGGATTCACAGGGAGCCATGTGTCCCACATGACAGAGGATGGTCCTATATTTGGAGGGCTCTCTGGACTAAGTCCAGTTTAAAGAGGAAGAACAGTAAGAAGGGAGAATGGATCCCTTGAAGTTGTCTGTCAACAGTTAGCACCTAGACAGGTACACAGGCCACCTGGTCACAGTCTTTCCCATCATGGTGTGATGTATTACATTTAAATTACAGTAATTATTTCTAAATTTGCATTTCTACAATATACATTAGCATGTGCATAAATGCAGGTAACCTGGGACATAGTTTTTGGAGATGCATATTCGTATCTTTTAAGGGGGGCAATGCATAAGAGGCCACCATAACAACACAACATTTTGCATTATAACAAGGGTAGCAAAAACAAATAATAAATAAAATAATAATAATAATAATTTAATTTGTGGGTCGCCTATCTGGCCAATGGCCACTCTAGGCGACGTACAATTTAACAACAATACATTACATCATAATAAAATACATCATAAAATACAATATAACAATAAAACAGTTCCAGTACAGAGTAGTAGGCTATTCGTCGTAAAAATTTAACCCTCCCCGGAAGTCCCAAAGGCCTGTCTGAAGAGCCAGGTCTTCAAAGCTTGGCGGAATACATTCAGGGAAGGGGCATGCCGAAGGTCATACGGGAGGGAGTTTCAGAGAGCGGGGGCTGCCACTGAAAATGCCCTCTCTCTTGTCCCCGCCAATCTAGCTGTTTTAGTTGGCGGGATTGAGAGAAGGTCCTGTGTGGCTGATCTTGTTGGGCGGCATGGTTGGTGGCGCTGGAGGCACTCCATCAGATAAACTGGGCCGAGACCGTGTAGGGATTTAAAGGTTAATACCAACACCTTGAATTGGGCCCGGAAAATAACTGGAAGCCAGTGTAGGTCGAACAACACTGGGGTGATGTGTTCCCGGTGGCGACAGTTTGTAAGCAGTCGAGCCGCAGCATTCTGTATAAGTTGTAATTTCCGGACCGTTTTCAAGGGTAACCCCACGTAGAGCGCATTACAGTAATCCAACCGAGAGGTGACCAGGGCATGTACCACCAGTGGGAGCTGATGAGCAGGAAGGTAGGGCTGCAGTCTACGAATGAGGTGCAATTGACACCAAGCTGCCCGGCTCACTGCCGAAATCTGAGCCTCCATGGACAGCTTGGAATCAAGAACAACCCCGAGGCTGCGGACCTGGTCCTTCAGGGGCAATTTCACCCCATCGAACACCAGGTCAACATCTCCCAACCCTCCCTTGTCTCCCACGAGTAGCACCTCAGTCTTATCAGGATTCAACTTCAGCCTGTTCCTTCCCATCCATCCACTCATGGATTCCAGGCACATGGACATGGTCTCCACAGCAGACTCTGGTGAAGATTTAAACAAGAGATAGAGCTGAGTGTCATCCGCATATTGGTGACACTGCAGCCCAAATCTCCTGATGATTGTCCCCAGCGGCTTCATATAGATATTAAATAGCATGGGAGAGAGGATAGAGCCCTGTGGCACACCACAATTGAGAGGCCAAGGGTCTGAAACCTCCTCCCCCAATGCTACCTGTTGATGGCTGTCGGAAAGAAAAACAAAGCAAAAACAAGGCAAGAGGGGTGGACTGAGACAATGGGGGAATGGGGGAAGCTGACCAAAAGTTTACTCCATTGCTTCAGTTACCATGTGGGAACATAGCACAGGTAAGGCCATCATTGCCATCCGTTCTCAGCTTTTTATGCAAGCATTCTGAGTTAGACCATTGGTCAGGTCTGTTGTCAGGTATTCAGGGACATTCAGGCAAGATGCACTAGGTGAGCCTCTCTCCTCCTCCATGCAATTGTCCACTTGCTCTCCTTCTCTGCCTCTGGACCCAATTCCCACCACTATCCAGAGAGAAAGGGCAGACCAGTGAGCAGTCGACAGCCATTCCTGCTCTGTCTATCCACTCTTGTTGCTCCTTCTGTTTGCTTTCATTGATCTCCCTCTGGGCTAGAACAGACAAGCAGGCTGCAATGGCAACAGGAGCAGCATCAGGGCCTGGGGGTCTCTGGAAGTCAGCAGTGGGGCCACCACAAATGCCCAGTGACACCATCCTCTGACACCAACTCAGCTATTGGTCTGCCTCTTTCTGGGATATGTCTGGTTAAGTGTTCTCTGCTTTAGGATCAAAGCCAAGAGTATTTCCTAGACCTGCTACTTCAGATCATTTCAGCAGGAAACTCCAAAGATGGAACCTGAGATCATTTGTCCTGTTAGAATGTTGGCTGAACCCTCCAGACAAACCATGTGCTGTAAGCCTAGCAGAAACCAAACAGACCTTGGTTTGTTTGGAGTGAGACCAACCATGAGGCTGGGTTCAGCTGTAATGCTAAGACAAACCATGGCTTAACCCTAGACAGTGCAGGAGCAGGAGAGCCAGCATAGCAGCCATGATCTCCTATCTGGGAATCTGCATACTTATTTATTATTATTTATTTATTAAATTTCTATACCGCCCCATAGCCAAAGCTCTCTGGGCGGTTCACAACAACTTCTGTGTTTCCTCTAAGGCATGGTTCGGCTTAGCGCGCAAACTGGGTAACTGTGTGAGTGATGGGCTGTGTGTGTTTTAAAGTGCCATATGCATCTGCCTGGAACCTCTAATTTGGCTGTGACTCCATCATGCATGCACATGGATGCTTAACTGTGTGTGTCTTGTTGCCCACACTTTTTGTGTTTGCTGTGTGGGAAGCGCCATTGTTACCTTTATTTTATTTATTAATTATTTGATTTATATCCCACCCTTCTTCCCAGCAGGAGTCCAGGGCGGCGAACAGAAGTGCTAAAAACACTTCAAAACATCATAAAAACAGACCTTAAAATACATTAAAACAAAACAACGTTAAAAGCTTTAAAAACATCTTTTTAAAAAGGGTTAAAAACATTATTTAAAAAAGCATATTAAAAAGCAATTCCAACACAGGTGCAGACTGGGATAGGTCTCAACTTAAAAGGCTTGTTGAAAGAGGAAAGTCTTCAAAAGGTGCCAAAAAGATAGCAGAGATGGCGCCTGCCTACAATTCAAGGGGAGGGAAGTCCACAGGGTAGGAGCTGCCACACTAAAGGTCCATTTGCTATGTTGTGCAGAACAAACATCCTGATACATCAGTGTATCTGTAGCAAAAGTGATGTTTAAAGCATGTTGCAACTCTTGCACTCCCATTGCTTTGTAGAAGCAAGATGTCCAAATAATTGGCACGTGCATGCCTCCTTTGGCTCTGCATTCAGTTATGCTGGTCGTCACATTTACAAAAAGGGGGAAAGAAAAGAAAAAAAGAATCCAAACTCTCATGGCACAGCAATATCCCTGCCAGCTGGAAACTGACGATCAAGACATCCTATACCGCTAATTTTCTGCACCTCAGAGCCTCCAATGATATTTTCCTGTCAACGACACTTGGCACGTGACTTGCCTCCTCTGATTTGTTTCCATCCACATGAAACACTTTGAGTTCAATGGGCACGCTTAACAATTAAGTGCCAGACTGTTCTAACTTGTCAGCAGGAACATGCCCAAAAAAGCAAAGGGTAATTTTCTCAGGTAATAAACCGCATTCCTCTGTTCTTGTTTTTAGAATATTTCTTGGAGCTAAACATTGTGTGTTACACAAGAAAACCTGTTCATCTTTGGTAGGATTGCTGGGCTGGGCCTGTTTGCTACTGAGAAATCAGTTGTGTTTTCAAGGCAGACTACTTGTAAACTTTAGCCCTAGTTAACCTTAGCTCAGATGAATTCCTGGGGAAGAGAACTACCAAAGCCAGCAGGAGCCCATGCACATGTGCAAAACATCCCCATGGGATTCTGGTCTTCCCTTCTGGTGACAACCCTTTTCCACCTTTGAAATCAGAGATGGGGAACCTCAGAGCTGGAGACGAACTGTGGCCTTCTAGGCCTCTCTGTCTGGCTCTTGGGACTCTCCCCAAGCCATACACCTCATCGGACCTGCTGTCTGCCCTCCCTGAGTGCCGTTGCCTGGACTTGAACTGTGAAAATGCCTCTTGCTTGCCTGGATGATGGATAGAGATGTGATTGTGGTGTGTGTGTGGCTTTTGCATGGCTGGTATACACAGAGGTACTGTACAACATACAAATGTACTTTAGAAATAAGGCATGCACCATCTAATTCCATGGTTTTAGCATATGCTTTTAGACTTTTTTGTTCACTCAAGAATTTCCTATGGATATTGGTGAGTGCGTATTGTTAGACATTATGGAAATTGTGGGATCTGATGTATTGATATTAGTATTTATTGTATCGTACTATATTTGTGTACTGTTTTGGAATTCCTGAATGTTAAGCGGTATGTAAGTTGTTAAAAATAAATAAATAGTGCTGTACAAAGGTAAGGATCTCATCCATTACCCACTCCTTTGTTTTGCTTCTGGCTTTGCCCACTTTTGCACCTGGACCAACCACCACTAGCATGCAGTCCCTGGGAAGCTGGCCACAAGGGAATTGCAGCCATTGGGCTGAAAACAGTTCCCTAGGGCTGTTTTAAATGCTGCTAGGGAAAGTGAGAGGCTTTCACCATTCGGAGTGGGTGAACAAAAAGGTGGACTGAATCCTCATATGCACAGGCCAGCTGCTTAAAGTTAGCTGTCTTAAGAATGCTGCCTGGCTAGAATACATAAAGGAGAATGCATCAGAAAATATCAGAGAGTGTTTGTGAATGAGGAAAAAAGAAACAAACTCTGCTGCTGATACATGATTATTGAGATATATATATTATAATATCATATAATATATATGATATAATATATAATGCAGTGATAATGATATGAATATGTGGAAGGACAATTAGTTTCAACAACTGACCAGCAAGTATTTACATCACACTTCTCCAACCTGGTGCCCTCCAGATGTTTTGGTCTATAATGCCCATCAGCCCTAGTCACTCAGCCCTGCAGGAATTCCCACATGTGTCAATATGTTAGGGGCTGGCTGCCACAATACAAAGGTAAGATAAAGGTGTTCTGCACACAGACACTTGCTTCTTTGTCTCAGATCTCAGCTCAAGTGCTGATAAGTTCAAAGACTGAGCCCTAATGAACTTTGGATAAAGTTAATTTCTGGGGAAATGACAATGCTATTATCTGTTAGAACAGGCAAATGAAGTAATCCAAGGGTACATGCACAAAGATTCCCTGACACAGATTAGTTACCTATTAATATCCTTTCAATCCAACCCTTCTCCAATTACGTTTGCAATTAAGCTTGTTAGACAGTACTGAGATGATGCAGGGTCTTATATTAGGATAAGGGTGCATATATTAATGAAAATATCAGGGTTCTTAATAAATGCAATCAAGGTTCTTGCTGTACAGAAGTAGAGCAGAAATGCTATTCTAATTAACACGAAGCAGGGGAATCTGATTTTGCATCAATGGCTTAGCACTTGCAAAAGCTCTTCTCACCCCTTATATATCTAATTGATCACTGTGCTCTGCAGGCAAGGGCCTCCTGCAGATACCATCTCTTTAGGAGATCTGTTCCACACAATATAGAAATTGGGCCTTTAGGAAGGGTAGTTGTGGCACCTACCCTTTGGAATTCCCTCCCATTAAATATTAGACAGGCACCACCTCTGTTGTTTTTTTGGTGCCTGCTGAAGGCATTCCTCTTTCAACAGAACATTTAGGCAGAGACCTTTATCCCAGTCTGCAATGGTGGCTGGTGGTCATTGGAACTTGTAGAGTAGAAGACAGGGAGTCCAACAGTAGGTGGAGCCAGAGCCTATGACAGGCAGCATTAACTAACCTCCCCTTGTCCTCCTCCTCCCTGCTGAGTTTTACAGTGGCAAAACTGAAACTAAGGAGGAGGACGCTCATAGCCAGGGCTGCACTCCCTTGGTCTAGTTGTAAGTAAGAAGGCAGGCAAGTGATCACAGGCTGAGGCTGGTGGGGCAGCGTCCCTCTTGCCCTAATGGACCAGCCTCAACTGCCAGTCTGCATCTGTACTTCAACTGTTTTTAGATTTTTGTAGATGTTTTAATTGTTTTATTGCTGTGTGTTTGCTGCCTGGACTCCTTTTTGGAGGAATAGTGGGATATAACTTTAATAATAAACCTAGTCAATTTCAGTGAAAGAGACAGGGTTGTTGTTAGGGGGTGGTCCAGGAGGCCTGAGCCCCAGCTCTTTGGCACTGAGCCCCAGATCTCCGACACCTCTCCCTCCCTTTTTTAAAAAAACAACATTTACAGGGCAACTGGGCACACAGCAAAGAGCAGCGATGGTGAGATCCCAGCCACCCTTAATTTGCCTAGACGCATCTATACATATAAATTAATAAGGATGGATGAACCTGTCACTTTTCAGTTCTTTCCATTTTGTCATTTTTCCAATTATAAATTCAGTTCTCCACGTTTCTGTGGCAATTTGCCAACTTGTTTTTAAAGAATGTGAAGGTTTTCAGCATTTTAGTGCTAATTTCTCCAAATAAACACATTTTTGTATGCAGTTTTGACAAATATACACATTTTTGCAAACATTTTTCCTAATATAATGCATTTCTGTATGTTATTTTCACTAACGTGCATTGTTATATACATTACTTGGCTAGAGAACTGCACTGCAAAATTTGGAAAAGTGTGAATTTCTAACAAAGGCTGTGTTTTGGTCTGCATATTTTTTGAGAAACTATGAATTTGGTAAGTTTGCCTTTAAATATGAACTGAATCTAATTTCTCCCCCATCTCTAGTGTCATGGGGCTGTGCCGCAAGCCATGTAACAATGCCCTTTTAGCAGGGCCCTAGAAGGAGATCCATGAACCCTTGTCGTGTGTACCTGATCTCCACCAAAAAAACCCTTTAGTTCTTCTTTTTTGGGTTTTCATTCATGCCAACTCTAGCACATGGCCTGAGAACAGTTAATTTCCACTCTATGTTTTGTGCGGCTTGACTCTTTGAAACAATGCAAGAGCAGTAATTAGACAAGAGGATTTGAGTTCAGTTTCATAACGCTTGTCGAAAAGAATGCCTTCCAAGTCTTATGTCTGGAATTCATTTGTCTGCAAAGTCATGCTTAGCACCACCCACACTCTGGCACACATTTCCATAGTAGGCTAATCTTTTTTAGATCAGTTTTTCACTAACAATAGTGGAGATTTGTCATGAATGCAGCATCATTTGACTGAGTCTGTTGGAGAGGAGAAGACAGGTAGAGGATTCCTACGGCATGCCTCACTGGGGGAAATGCATGAATTAGCCTTCAGGCTCGTAATCAGATTCTAGTAATCAGAACCACCTGCAAGGGAAATGCAGTACCTCTTTTATAGAACCAGAGGGTCCCACAATTTCTTTCCTGAGAGCATAAGGAGAGCCTTGCTGGATCTAATCCATCCTGTTCTCATCAACTAGATGCCTATAGGAAGCCTGTGAGCAGGAGTTGAGTGCAACAGCACTGATACCAGCAACTGGTATTCAGAGGCTTACTGCTTCTGACAGTGGAGGCAGAACATAGGTATTGTGATCAGTAGGTCTTGAATGGGTCTCCCTTAGGGTTTGTATCTCACTGTTTGCTTCTGTCCAGTCCAGCGATAGACCACATGTTGCTGTCCAGATGTTGCTGTCCTACAACTCCCATCACATCTGAAGGGCACCAAGTTGGCTGCCCCTGCTTTACCCAACTGTTCGGCATAACCAAGGTGCCCCCATGGGCAAAGAGGAGAAAAAAATTCCCATAGCCAGATGGCCAGGTGTGTGGACCATAACAGCCTCATGCTTCCAACATGAACAATGTGACTCCCATGGGGACAGGAGAAATTGCCACCTGGTACAAAACTGATGTGGTTCCAATGGGGTTGTTATTTTTAAACACAAATGCCCATATCTGCAAAAGAGATGGCAGTGAGAGAATGCAATTTGTTCTCTCTGTCTCTTTCTCCCAAAACAAGTTCATGTGCACTTATAAGATAAAGGATGGTATTATCTGTCTGACTATGCCACCAGCTTGGTTTTTGTTCCAGATAAACAAAACATCTCAAACTTTTGTAATTAAGGTGAGTAGCTGATAATCTCAGAAAGTAAGGCATGTATATACCTTTAACTCCAGAACATTCATTTCAGGAATTCAAACAGTAGAATTTATACATCTGAGATAAAGGTCTTACATAAAATACTGTAAGTCATAAACTCAATTGGCATAAATTGTTACACTGCATTGGTTTAAAGGTCAGTAGAAGGAGAGGCACTGCACTATGACAATAAAACATGTTTCCAACATCCCATACCTGAGACAGCCTGAAAATGTTAAAAAAACATAGGAACTCTGTCACCCTAGTCCAGTTCTTGTACTTATGCCTGTTTTAACTTAAACTGGGATCTCTAATTCTTAAATATTAGTGTACTATGGTTAAAGTCCTCAGGGAGCTGCACTGGTTGCCAGTGGTCACTTGGGCCAAATTCAAGGTATTGACTATAACTTTTAAGACCCTATATGATGCTGGCCCAGTCTACCTGAAAGAACGCCTTCAATATCACCAGGGGGGCCATTTAACAAGATCGACCACGAAAGGCCTACTTGATATCCCACCAGTTGAAGCAGCTAGACTGGTGAGGACTAGGACGAGAGCCTTTTCAGTTGTGGCCCCCACCTTATGGAATTCTTTACCAATTGACCTTTGCCAGGCCCCTCTTTGATGTGCTTCCACTGGGCCTTGAAGACCAGGCTCTTCAATCAGGCTGTCGAGGTGGGCTAGGTTTTATCAGGTTTGGCAGCTATTAGTTGTGATTTTAACCTTTCTGTATATGCTTTTATATTGACTGTACTATATGTTTTCTTACTGTACGTCGCCCAGAGTGGCAGGTCATCCTTCCAGATGAGTGTCAAATAAATAAATAAATAAAGCCATTCAAACGAGTGAGGGAAAGCTTGGTTGAAGATGCAGATTAACAAGAGGGCCCTTTGAGATTTTGATTGAGTGACCTAACAAAAGCTGTGTGACAAATGTTTGTGTGTGTGTTATGTGCCTTCAGGTCAATTACGACTTATGACGACCCTATGAATCAGCTGCCTCCAATAGCATCTGTTGTGAACCACCAGATCTTGTAAGTTCAGGTCTGTGGCTTCTTTTATGGAATAAACCCATCTCATTTGGTCTTCCTCTTTTTCTACTCCCTTCTGTTTTCCCCAGCATTATCTTTTCTAGTGAATTAGGTCTTCTCATTTATTTTGTGTTCAAAGTACAACAGTTTCATTATTTTAGCTTCTAATGATACTTCTGGTTTAATTTGTTCTAATACCCAGTTATGACTGATACCAAAGCCCAACCTTTCTCTCTCTCTCTCTCTGTATGTCTGCATCTCTCTGCTGAAGATATCCATTGACATGTTACCAGAAACAAGTTCATGGACACCAGTGAAAAAGTCTACAGGAGGAAATAAAAGGCAACCTTTGGAGTATTTCAAACCAACCTTTTTGGAAAACTACTCAACTGGGAAATCTCTCAATGTAATTTCAGACTCAGGTGGTGAGTGGCAACAGAAATGGTTCTAAAATAGGTCCACTGAGAGATAATACAAGCATCATCATTCTTGGGGACCCCAAAATTGCAGAAGTACAAAAAATCCTATTTAAAACTCTTAATACCCCCAAAACTGTCCAAGTGGAGAGTGTGCTCAGTAGTGACATATTGGCAGTCAGTTGGAAATGAAAAGTGTATTTGTGTGTGTGCATCCTGCTTCAGCTTCTTACAACTCAGTATTTTTTAGGAGAACATGGTTAAATGGCACCTTGAACAGGAGCACATCTGGTCGGTGATGAGGATTCATTGCAACATTTTAATGCACCTCCTACTTGGGTCTTCTTAATGCAGAATTTAGTTTTAAAAAATTGTTTTGTGATCCTGCCAAGCCCTGCAGTAATATTTCTCTAGACTGGCAACCCTTGTACCATATCCCACCAACCCTCAGTGGGTTCAACAGAGTTCAGGGGTTCCTAGCGTGCTGGCAAGAGATCTGTTGAACCATGGTACATGGAGCACAGATAAGTTCTTTTGAATGGCTGTCAGACACTGTAACATGTGCACAGATCAGTTGCCAGGAAGGAGCTCATAGCTCAGGTGTAGAGTATGTGCTTTACATGCATAGGATCTCGGGTTCAATTCTGATATTGCCAGTTAAAATTATCTCAGGGAGTAGCTCTGTTAAAACCCTCTGCCTGGACAGCTTGTCAATAGTGAATAATAGATGGAGCAATTATCTGACTTGGTATATAGTAGCAACCTCAACATGTTACTCCAAGCTGCCTCCCTCATTGTGGCCATAATATATACTGACAAATGTTTCAGTGACATCTAGTCACTACCCAGCAATATTCTCTTTACCCTGAATGTTATTTTTTTTGTATGGAGTACAGTACAGCTGCACTGATATGATTTTAATTTAGAAGTTTTCAAGTAGCTTCTAGCACAGAAACTACAATTTAAAGAAGTGTGGTGGTGGGAGTCAACAAGGAATAAGGAACGAGCAAACCAGAAAAGTGTATCACCATGCAACAAAAGGTTTTGCTCTAAACCAAAAACATACACACTGTTGCTTATGGGAGAGTTGATTGTCATTTGCAGGTGGTGTTTTTCCCCCCTTCTAAGTTGGTGAGAAAATATGAGCAACTCACACAATGTTTGCAAGTTTCTAAAAGATATGAAACATATGCACTGAATATGATCAGAGGCATCATATCTGAATATTCTTTTTTATTACAAAATTATCAGAAGTGTGGGTTCAATAACAAAAATTCAAACACTGGAAAAAATGAGAAATTCTATACAATAGATCAGCAACTGTTAACAATTCTCCGTACAGAGATTTTCTTTCGTAAAAAAGTCTAAAATACATTAAAATGTACAAAATAAAGATTCATGTAACAAAACAAGGAAGCTGTTTATTCTACAAGAACAGGAGAAAATACTGATGTACAATAATATTTATATTCTACTGCACACCATGATGCTGAAGTACCGATCTGCACAGCTTGTAGTTCACCAAGCTAAATGCAAGGGAATAAGATTGCTTGTGCTGGATCAGGCCAATGATCCATGCTGTGCAAGAACCCGTTTCCCACAGTATCCAACTGCATGCCTGCAAGGAAGGCAATATCCCTTTCCTATTGTGGCTCCCAGCAACTGATATTTAGAAGCAATATTGCCTCTGAACCTGGGAAGCAGCATATAGCCATAATGATGACCTCGTCTAATCCCATTTCAAAGCCATCAAAACTAGAGGCCATACCACTGTCTTGTAGGAGCAAATTGCATGAATTAATTTACGCATGGTGTAAAGAAGCAGAACACCCATCAGCTATTCATTTTGGTCATCTGAGTACTTCACAACCCCCCTCCCCTTTTTTTGCACTCCCACACAGCAAGCAAACACTCTGCATTTCATGGTGCCCCTGGTAGGCTCCAATACATAACTTTGGCAATGTGTATGACTTGGTGAGTCACAACCTGTGCAGGCCTGCCTGTATTGCATTATTCATCTCTTTGACCAATACTTACAAGCTCTGAAGTGGGCAACTGGATTTTTAAAAACACAAGCGTAGTTCGAGAGGCCTGCTTGTGACCTCCCAGTTCTATCTTCAGAGCACCAGACAGAAAGGACTGGGTAAGCATACAGGGGGTATGTATAGACCTCCCACTTCCCTTAATGGCCTTTTGTGCTGCCTGGCTGCCTCTTCCGGAGTATTGAGATGGATGGGATGCAAGGTTCTCCATACATAGCTGGACCATCAGCAAAGGTTTGATACTTGGTTTCTTCCAAATGTTGTGCCTGTGGTTTTTTTCCCAAGACAGTATTTGTGCAGTAAAGCTTTCACAGCTACTGCAGCAGGGCTCTGAGTTTTAACAGACACATACACTGAAGTGGATTCATTGCTGTTTTCCTCCCCTTTGTAAAAAATAAAAATAAAACTAAACATCACGCCCCTCTTGAAATGCTTCCCCCCTCATCACACTGATCCTTTTCTAAACAAAGATACAGGGGGAACAACAAACTAGCTCTGCAGCAGGTGGAATTCTTCACTTTTAAAACATGCACAGGCTCCCCAAAATTTGGGAAGAGAAATAACAAGTCTCTCCTTCCCCTGAACCTCAACACTAAGCTCACAGGATGCATTTCATCTATTCCTGGCCAGTTGCTCCTAGAAATGTTAACAGGACAGATGTACCAAGCTAAGACCAGTGGATTACATGTTGGCAAGGGAACAGAAATGGATTTTTGCCTGGCCTGTGTGTAAAGATCTACTGTCTTCCACCAGTCTTTTTCACCTTGCCATTTTCCTGCTTCACACCGTTATAAACACAGGCCGGTCCAGTTTCAGCTTTCATTGCGGTATTCAAAGCTTGCTCAGGTGCACTTATTGGCTTGATGGATTTGCCCCCTAAAGCAAAGTCAAAGCTAGCGTCATATGGCCCTTCTTCTCTCCCCATCCACAGCACACAGCTCAAAACATGCCTAGCCACTGGTTGCTGAAGGAGTTGGGGCTCCAAGCATTCAACTCTGCAGAAAAAGCAGCAGTCCACTGTTTTCCTTCAAAAAGTATCTGGTGTGGGGAGAGGAAGAGAGAAAAGAGAATTATTTATTCTTCACTTCTGGAAAAAAGGTGACATGACCATGCTAGAACAGATTCCATTCATATCACTGGGGACTTGCTTCAGTGAACTCGATAGAAACTTATACTGTAAGGTTATGTCTATTCAAACATGACTGAGTGTTCAAAGAATCTCGCTCTTCAGCTCCTATGCTACATTCAAGTAATCAGGTATCTTACTAGTCCAACTAATATATTCAGAGATGGATCCTGCGCAGTGGTTACTGGAAATTTGTCATGGCCCAGATCCATGTGGTTAACATGGTTTGAAATGCAGTCTGGGTGGTAACTTTCTCTTGGCTTACTTTGGCTCTTCTGAGCAATTCTCTGAAATTATGAGGACTAGGAACTTAAAATATATAGAAACTAGAATTAGCCAGAAGCTCCTAGTGCCTTGAGTATTGTCAGTGGCCCAAATGTTGCCCATGCTGGCTCTAGGAGGATAGTTAAATGCAAAGCCAAATCTTGCTCAGTTGATAGTTTCACTGTATAGCCTAACAGCAAAGAAGGTAGGGTGGTGTTGCAATGTTCAGGGTACTGTAGAAACGGATGAAGTGGACAAGAAGAAGTCTCTTATTGGCCAATGTCTCCTGAGAAGGTGGATGCACATTTCTAGATCTCGCATAGCTCTTCAGGCAGCTCTGTAAAGCTCAGGCACAGCCATACTTTCAGAAACACAAAGTGAGTCAGTAAGGGAGAACACCTTAATCCATTAACCAGTGTGGTGTGGTGGTTAGGATGTTGGATTAGGACCTGGAAGACCAGGTTTCAAATCCCTACTCAGCCATGAAACTCACTGGGTGAACATGGGCCTTTCAACCTAACTTGCCTCACAGGGTTGTTGTGAGGATTAAATGAGGGGACAGGATAACCTTGTACACCACCTTGAGCTCCTTGGAGAAAAAGATGGGACATAAATGCAATGAATAAATTACAGTGCCATTTTCTGGGAAGCAGCATGGGGCCACAGAACCCTACAAAAGGGACAGCTTTATTTACCTTTATCGTCTTCTGAAGGCGATGGGAAGTTCTCGATTGGGGATGAGGATCCCCAAGTGCAGGGCTTCCACTGGCTTGTCATCAGTTGCTACAATCTGATATTTCCGGATGAGCTGTAATGAAAAGATGGAAGACTCAAACCAGGGTATCTCAAACTAATCATAGTGAGCACCCCCAGGAGGGAATTCATCTGAGTGTCCCCAACTCATAACCAAGGTTTAGTCTGATCCTCAAAAGATAGCTTCAAAGTCAAAGCACAGCCTTGCTATTAGCAATGGCAAGAGGACAGTCCATCCCAAGTTTAGCATAGGGTGGCTAACCTCTCCTTGTGATGTCAGGTGATTGACAGGTGAACAGACCCGTCCACCTGTCAAAATGGCACATGGGAGTTGGGAGACCTAACAATTCCCCACCTCTGTTATATGGGCTTGTATCCAATGCTAGGCAGCATTCATCTCATACATTTATTCCACTATTATTCCTGGCTCTCTGAAAGAATCTTGGGAGGTGTAATTTGTGAAGGGTCCTGAGAGTTGTTAGGAGACGCTTATTCCCCTCACAGAGCTACAATTCCCAGAGCAGTTAATCCCTCTGGCAGTCAGAGAACTCTTGAGAATTGTAGCTCTGTGAGGGGAATAGGGGTCTCATAGTCTCAGCACCCTTCACAAATTAACTTTCCAGAATCCTTTGGGGGAAGCCAAGATAGTTTAAAGTGGAATAAATGTATGGTGTGAATGTGGCCCTAGACTTCCTCAGGGTAGACCTACTGGAAATAATCAACTTGAGTCCCTCATGTCCATGGGTCTAATCCAAGTACAATGCAACTGGATACCACCCATAGTATTTTATTTATTTAGTTAGTTAGTTAGTTTCATTTATAAACCGCCCATAGCTAATAGCTCTCTGGGCGGTGTACAAAATATTTTAATATTTTATTTTATATATGGAACCCACCCTGGGATCTTGTGATGAAGGGCAGAATGTAACTGAACAAATACCCCCCTCCCTATAATGTGAACTTATTTAATCAAGATTATGTGGCACTGGGACAAGCATACCCAACAGAGAGCTAATTGCAGCTGCAGCTCTGCCAAGCGGCGTCCGACACACATCCTTTTTCCAATCCCAAATGGAACATGAGCAAAAGGATTTATATTTTTCTGGAGCCAACGCTCTGGCTTAAATTGACTCCAGTCACTGAAGTATTCTTCATTGCATCCCAGAGCATGACTGTTGATCATCAACACCGTCTGTAAACATAAAAAATAGCATGGGGGGGAAGCCAGGGGAGAAAAGGTCAGCTGGGTGCAGTTTTATGAAGCCAGAACATCAAGTCATGTTTTGCTAATGGAAAAAGGATTGCAGATCAAGCAAAGCTGTTTTCTCTTGACAGAGCCTCGGTGTTGCATCAAAGGCTGTCATGCTTCATCGGTAAGAGAAAAGAGCACTGAGCAACAGCCAGGAGACATTTTTTTTAAAAAAAACCAAAGAATCCCCAAAACATGCTCCAAGTTGGGATTTATTTCCAGGCGGCTTTTTTAAAAAATAAGCAAGTGCAACCTTAATTTTGTCAGTGAATTTGCCTTCAGAGCCAATTTGGGGTAGAAAATACAAAATATTTTCTTCCCTGCAAATTTTTTAAGTGTGCTTTAAACATGTAAATACACAAGGTGGAACTGTGAGTCGCACAGGGCTTAATTTGTTCCAGAGGCCATGAGGCCTGTTTGCACCCTATTTTCAGTTCCAGTCCTGCTCCCTTAACAGCACAACAGGCAGAAATTCAACAGGTGCATGTTTCCATGTTGGAAAAAAACTACACTGACTGAACTTCTGTCTGCCAGTATTAAAGGCACGGGAGCTATGTCAGGAAAAAAACACATAGAAAACTTAAGATAAGGTGCATTTTCTAGGCAAGGCTGGGCTCAGGCACCTCTCCTTTCAGAAATTAAATCAAACTGACCCACACTGTAAATCAACATGAATAGTAAGCCATGCTCCATTTCCCATACATCTCATGTTGTCAAAGTAACTGATTGCTGAATGCAGCTTATGGTGCTCATATTCCACTGGAGTTACTTAATTGTGTACTTGATGGCATCCCCATTGTACAATCATATGAAGGAGAGAAGACCTGCTCTTTTGAGAGTTCGACATGTTTGAAAAGTGACTGTACAACTACAATGCTATGCTCAACCTGTGCAAAAAGCAATGACTCCATCACATGACAGCTTAGCCATGCCAAACAACCTCCCAATTCTCCCCACGCTTACAAAGAAAGCATCACCAATGTACCAGCGAGTTCAATGCTATTTGGAATAGGGCTGTATCTGAAGTTAATTTTGGTGGTGGGCATTATACTCACCCCTTTAGGAAGAGCATAGTCTCCAAGGACTGTTTCTTCATCTAGGGTCCGAGTGGTAAATGGCACAGATGGTGTTATCCTACAGCAAAAATGGTACATGCATTTACTATATTTGAAAGACAGATCTACCAGGAGCCAAATGATGGCATCATGGTATCAACTAAGAATGCACAAGATAGGAAGTTCCCAGTTCAAATGTCATATCTGCCATGAATTCATTAGATGGTCTTAGCCAAGCCATTCTTTCTCAGCCATCTTCGGGTAATAAAACTGGGCTGGCTTTGAGAGTTCAAATCTTGTGTGTGGGCTTTGAAGGCTTAATTATATAGGGCATTCCCATATCATCATCAGTGGCTATTAGCAAAGCTGGCCAAATAAACCCTCCATATTCCAGACTCAGTTTACCCAAAGATGAGGACAAACAATGAGGGCATTTATGTGATCATCATTCTCTGTTTGGGTGCTTTTCAGAGGTATCTTGGTGCTATATCCTGAAGGTATGTGATGCAGCATCTTTGCTGAAGCTCAGCTGGTATGGGATCCCAGGGAGACCCCATGTTCCATGATAGAAGAGTGGCGGAATATAAATGTAATAAGCATTAAGACCTCACCAAGTGCTAGATATCGGATGCCAGCAGGCAGTATCCTCGGTCAGCTGTAGATGGCCCATTACTGCTAATGGTGTTACCCTGAACCGCTATTTCAAGCCCTCCAATGAACATGGGGTGGCCACCATTGCAGGCAGCTACAACGTCCCGGAGCACGACTACCACTACCCTTAGGCATTGTGGGCAATTACAGTGGTGGCTGCTTCCAGCACCACCATCATGGTCCTCTCCTCCTCCTCCTCCAATAAGACCACTTACCCCCATGACTGTCAGAAATACACAAGGCAGGGATGGGCAGCCTGTGGCCCTCTAGATGTTTTTGGACTCCCAACTCCCATCAGCCCTAGCCCGCATGGCAAATGGTCAGGAACAACAGAAGCTGTAGTCCAACAACATGAGGATGGCCACAGGCTCCCCATCCCTGACACAGGAAGAGGAGGGGAGCCACCCACTGATGGAGGAACTAGAGGCTCTCCTCGAACTCAGAGTGTGGCCCCGAGAGTGCTGGGTTAGATGCAGCTTTGGCCTGATCTACCAAAACAATAATACTTCAGATAACAAACCCTCCAGGAAAGAAGCTCCTTTTAACAAAGTCTTTTTTTGGGTGCATGGGGTGCATAGTCAGAATGTGGCTCCTTGTCTACTAAGCTGTGGCTGCGGCAGGCAGCTCTCTCATATGTGGCTGGAATGGCGCTTCTTGCCAGGTGGCGCAGGCACCTCTGCAGTAAACAATGGTTTGGATGCCCTGGAGGCACTGTTTGCTGCAGACGCATCTGCTCCAGCGTAGGAGAGAGAGAGGGTAGCTGCCCCTTGCCTGCCTGCTGGAGTGTACAGAGAGGAGAATTGTGCTCAAAGCTTTAGATTGCTGCAGCAAGAGGCTACATGATAAAAGAAAAATGGCAAGGCAGGCATCCCTAGATGCGTTTTGGAAGAAGCCTTCAAGTGGTTTGTATGCAAGGCTTACTTGACCTGGTTGTTTCATTTCAGACATGCATACTGTTAGTTTTGCTGAAATATGTAGAACTGCTCTTCTTTTTTGTGTGATAGGAAACTATCCCTTTTCTTTTCATGTTATTCCTACCTCTGGTACCAAAGTTTCTGTTAAAGAAGTAATGTCCAGGATCCCATGTACTTCATTAACTGAGGTATTACTGTACAATCCTTGAATCTCTCTTCAGAGATGAGCATGGAGGGTGGTATTAAATCCTAGTCCTACTCAGAGTAGACCCACTGAAGTTAATAAGTTTTATAGATGCTTTTAGTGTTTTGTTGCTTGTTTGCCACCATGGGCTCCTTCTGGAAGGAAAGATGGGGTATTTATTTATCAGATCTATATTCCACCCTTCCTCCCAGTAAATTTAATAAGTACATAACATACATGACTAACTTAGGTTGATTAATTTCAATGAACCTACTCTGAGTAGGACTTAGTTGAATACAACCCTGACTGCTTATAGGAACACTTGCTTGAAAAACATTTAACCTATTACAGCACATTAATGTCACACCCACACTATGCATTAAAGCACTCTTTATACCACTTTAAGCAGTCATGGCTTCCCCCAAAGAATCCTGGGAACTGTAATTTGCTAAGGATGCTGAGAGTTTTTAGCAGGCTCCTGCACAAAGCTACAGTTCCCAGCACCCTTGAGAAACTACAGTTCCCAGGATTTTTTGGTGAAAGCCATGACTGTTAAAGTGGTACAACGGTGCTTTAAATGAATGGTGTGGGTGTGACCAGAGTGAGAGAGGCAAAACTGTTTATTTTCATGTTACATGCAGAATTTTACCTCATAGATTCTTTCAGGCAGGCCTTTAAATAGGGCATTTTCTTCAGATGTTCAGCATTTGGGTTCTCCCCAGCCGAGACCACACTCTGTATTTCCTCAAACAGCTTTACCTGGACGTGTGGGTTGCATGAGATGTTGTAGAGAGCCCAGAGTAAACTGTTGGCAGTCTGTGAAACAGCAGGAGATGTTTACTGAGCTCACTCTAGACTGCTACGTTAACATGAGTAATGAGCTACAACAAGAAGAAGAACCTTTCACAGTCAGAATATATTTATATTCATTATACACTGTTGGTTTCCGTACATTACAAAACTGGAGGGCTACAAGTTTCCCATCCCTCTTTGTGTACCAAAAACAAAAAGGGCCCTTGGCCACCTACTAAGGTAAGCAAGCACAGCCTGCCTCCTCTTCCGTGTGTGTGTGTGTGTGTCCAATTCCTTGAGAAAGAGACAGAAACAAGAACACCTGTTTCATAGGGAGTGAAGATTTTCCCAGGGGGGGGAATGACGGTTTGGCACAGCACTAGTTGTCGGACCAGAAAAAGGAAGGCATCCAACTTTTTAGATAGGCGACTGTCAGGGAATCCTCATCGCAAATACAGAAAAGTAAGCTAGGATTTACCGTTTCAACTCCGGCAATCTGGAGCTCTGTGATGGCAGCATATAGCTCTTTCTTTGAAAGCTGACTCCCAAAGTAAATGTCGCAGAGGAAATCCTCAGTGGGGTTGGCAGAATGTTTCTTCAGCCTGCTGTCAATAGAACATTTCACTGAGGGAGGAAAGAGAGAAAGTATTGAGCAAACAAAACCTATGCTTATGGGCCTCAGGTGTTTGAATCCTCCTCCAGGTAAGAAATTCCCTGCACACAGAAAGCTAGCTGTCAGGGACAATGGTCCAACCCTAGGCTTTACCCAGGCAGGCTAGTTTTCTATGTGCAGGGTTTGGTGTTTTTTTTGTATGGAAGAACATTCAAATATGTTAGCCACCCACCTGAAGTTTGAAATGCTACAATATGGGAACAGCCTCTACCCCCTACCCCACCCCACCATACACACCAGCTTGCAAAAAGAGGCATGGGGACACATCTAAAATGTGGGAAGACAAGGTTCAATTCCCTGATCAGTTATGAAGCTCCCAGATTAATCTTGGCTAGGTCGCTCCCTTTTAGCTTAACCTGCCTCTGTTGTGAGGTTATAGAAATGCAATCCTGGGCTCCTTCAGTGGAAGCTTGGAATACAAATTTAGGAAACATCTGAAGACTAGACTGAGTGTCGACTATCTGAGACAGAATAGCCAAGCAATCTGAAGGCAAATTTGGCTTTGCTCACCGGTCTATTCTACCATAGCTTTTTTTTTTTCAATTAATTTTTATTCAAATTTTCGAAACCAAAACAATACAAAAAGAAAATAACACAAATCAATAACTAATACAATAAAAAAAGGAAAAAATATATATAAAAATATTGACTTCCGATTTGTCATAATTCAGCTATTCTACCATAGCTTTTGAGGCTTCCCCGGGGAACTCAAGCAACACAAACCAGGGGGAGGCAAAAGGTAGATCTGGATCTGCTCGTAGATCTCTGGTTGATCCGTAGTAGATTAACAAGAATTTCAGACTCCCTATTGTTTAACAATGGCAGCTAAAAAGTGCCTCCTTCCTCCTCATCCTAAATGATATTGAAAGAATGCTTGGTAACGAGGAATGGATTATTGCATGAAAGGACTAGGAGCTCTATTCAGTTCTGGCACTCACCCAACTTGAATGAATGCTCTGCATTCATTATTATTACATGTTTGTCTTTTGCGCCTGGATTCAATTAGTGGATCTCAGGGTTCTAGTAACGAACACATCAGGACCCCTCACCAAGCCTGAAGTCTGCCCATAACTAAGAGCAAGGAAAAGCAATTCAGTTCTAGACTTCAGAATGTGTATCTAAGAGAAAGCTAAACAGGCAGTCTAGTAAGTCAGTGCAGGTTTTTTGGAAGGAAGTATACTAGACTTGGACCAGGAAGGCCTGGGTTCAATCCTTTGTTCAGCCATGGAGCTTAATGGGGAGGCTTAGGCAAATCACCATCTCTTAGCCTAACCTACCTCACAGGGTCGTTGTAGAAAATAAAGTGAGCTAACTCCAGGAATGCAGCCATAAGCTCCACTGCGCAGAATTCAAATATGTATCAAGAATCATTAATAGTCCAAATGTAGCACAGAATCCCAACTAACTGGACCCTTCAGTATGGTGACATGATCTAGAAATGCTACACTGAAGAACAAACATATTCTCCTGTGTTGGACTAGGTTCAACATTCCCTCCCATTCAGAAGATGGAGGGAGCGGTTGCTAAATTTAAGATATAAAGCTTATTTCATAAAATGCAGGCACTGCCCTCCAGATGTGTTCAGTTACCTGTCTTAAAGATATTGTCCCATGCCTTTGTATGAGCCTGCCAAACTTTAGTATTCAGGCTTTTGTGGAGTTCAACTGGGGTCACCATCATCTTCCCAAATGTACACATCATCTGTAATATATAATCAACAGATGAACTCCATTATTCAAATGAAACAAACTACTGTATACACTAGATAAAGAACAGGAACCAAGCCTTTTATTATAACAGAGAAGTGTAATTTAGCCTTCAGTTAAAATAAGTTGCTTTCTATTGTGAGCACACAGTAACGAGCCAAAACCCATTCGTTCGAAATCTCACATAGGGAAAGAACTATTTCATTTAAACCAATGCTCACTGGTGCAAACACCTTGTGTCAAGTCACGACACACTTGTGGATCCCAACGCAACATCTGAAGACCAAGGATGTTGATCAGGTGTGGGGAACCTTTGGCCCTCCAGATGTTGCTGAGCTACAGCTCCTACCATCCCTGGCCATTGGCCAAGCTTGCTAGAGCTGATGGGCGTTGTAGTTCAGTAACATCTGGAGGGCCAAGAATTCTCCACTCCTCGTCTCTATTTCTCAATGGCCATTATTAACACAAGAAAAGCCCTGTTGGATCAGGCCAAGTTCATCTAGTCTAGCACCAACTGTACTTCTTCAGACAGCACACAACTGTGGAATTCACTCCATGAGTGGTAATGGCCACCAACTAAGTAATGGCCACCAACTAAGATGGCTTTAAGAAAGCCTTAGCCTACATGAATTTGGCAAATCATATCAATGGATACTAGCCACGATGGCTATGTTCTACCTCCACTGTTTGATACAGTCTGCCTTTGGATACCAGTTCCTGGGAACTGCAAGTGGGGGACAGCGCTGTGCACTCAGCTCCTGCTTACAGGCTTCCCATAGGCATCTGGTTAAGAACATATGAAGAGCCCTGCTGGACCAGGCTAAAGGTCCATCTAGTCCAGTATCCTGTTCTCACAGTGGCAAACCAGATGCCTATGGGAAGCCTGCAAGTGGGACCCAAGTGCAACAGTGCTCTCCACACTTGCAATTCCTAGCAACTGGTATTCAGAAGCATACTGCCTCTGACAGTGGAGGTAGATCACAGCCATCCTACTAAGCATAAATGGCTCTTTTCGAAAAACTGGGTTGATGGAACTTATGCAGCTTCTGAGCATCTTTACCCATTCTCATTCTAGATATAAAAGACCTACCACTTAATATTGTGCCTGCCTACAATACTGCCACAAGTAATCCATTCCTATCAATAATTACATAAGAAAATGACTATTTTCTAAAGACTATCACTTCAGTGGGAGAGCATACGTTTTGCATGCAAAGGGTCTCAGGCTCAGTTCCCAGTATCTACAGGTAGGGTTAGAAAGAAACTCCTGTCTGAAACCAAAGAGAACTGCTGTTGGTCAGTGTAGATCAGTCTTCTCCAGCCTGGTGCCCTCCAGATGTTGCTGGACACCATCCCCATACAGACCCTTCAGACTATATGCTGACTTATGTGTACCATTGGACTCACCCAGCAAAAGGCTGCTTCCTACATTCATGTTGATATGTGTACACACACATACATTAGGACCCACTCTATTCTTGCAACTATAATTTGCTTTAAACCATTTTTAATGTTTTTAATGCATTTTAATTCTCCCTTTCCTGGGACCTTATGGTGAGGGGCAGATAAGAAACTGAGTAACAACAACGGCTAATGTGATTGGAGCGTAACTTCTTCATACCGTTTTTACAGCCTTGATAAAGTTCAAGCCTTCATCTCCGATGTCCCGCTGCAGGAGTCCAAATCTTTTCCCATACAGTACCAGACAAATACCTATCATTTAAGAGAACATCATTACAATTGATGCAGTGCCTTTGGGGCACTTTATAGTACCAGCAAAAAAGTGCCGAAGATCCTTATCTGAAGGTACTTATATTCTTATATAGAACTGAAGGAGTTTGAAGGGAAAGGCAACAGCAACAAGATATATATATATATAAAGTCCATTTTGTTTGGGGATGAGGAGCAAGAGTTAAGCCACACTCAACACAATGGCTTGTTTCAGATGCAATGCCAAACCATGATTTGGCATTGCACACCCAGAACTCAATCTCATGCTCTTTTCTCCTCTAATGGACGTTGATCCCCAAATAAAGATAATAATAATGATAATAATAATAATAGGTTGTGGTGAACTCTGGGGAGTAATCAAGTGAACTCCTTCACATGTTCAACCTAAGCAGGGTGGCAGGGATACACCAACAAGCTGTGCCTCCGCCCTCTCCTAAACAGCTGCTCGTTTTGCAACAGCATGATTAGTTGGGGTTCCTATTTGCATGTAAGAAGCCTGCACACAGGCATCCGGGTTGGATGCAGAGAGAAAAAAACAGCCAACCTAGTTCCAGGTTGCACATCAAGAAGAAAACTTACTTTCAAATGACCATTTGTTCAGTTCAGAATATAAATCTTCTATTTCTCCATTCTTGTTACAAAGTGTGTCTATCTGATGTATGAAATCTTCTAGGACCTACAAAGGGAATTAAATTTAGAATAGTGATGAAAAGCAAAATAAACATGGTTCTTTATTTTTATATATAATTATACAGCTATACACACAAACATAATAGAACCATTGAAGTTAGTTAATGACTAACTTAGGGTTATTAATTTCAATGGGACTACTCTGAATAATACATAGTTGAGTACAACCGTAGAGGTGTTCTGTGGAATAGAAATGTATTTTTTTATTTTATGCTGGAAGACAAAGTTCTACAGGTAGTGGGCAAGGCTTATATAAAATCCTGTTTGTTCATATTGATAGGTCTGCAGACCATTCCAAGGATTCCTCATTCTCTTATTAGCCAACTCACTAGCTCCATCTCACATCTTTAAAGTTTTTTTATCTCAAATCCATCAGCCACTAATAGGGAACATCTCACAGCAGTAGGTAAAAGTGTGAAACTGAAGTTACAGAGACACTTACTGTTCTGCCGGTTCCAGTGCCCCTCCACCTCTCTTTTCTGAAAACAGGCACATGAGGCTAGTCAAACCCACCACTTTTTACTGTAAAACTGGTGGGAGCAGCTTGAGTGCGGGTTTGTTAAAACTGACTTCACAGAGATTTTGCAACCAAACAGTAGATCAACCTGTTCCCCCTCCAGGTGTGGCCAATGGAAACACTTTGTTGTAGGCAACTAGCATGCTCACAGCCTGAATATGTGCCTCCCAAATGCATCTTCATTGTGATTTGTTGGCAAGAGCAAGTGAAGCCACTTCCAAGAGTAATGCCTCAAGTAACACAAGTTAATCTTGTTTCTACCCAGGGGTACATAAATGAAAAAGAATTTGATCAGTCCTACAGACTCATTATGCTCTTTTAAGAAGAGAAGGTCAAAGAGCAGAGAATTTTTTAAAAAAGACCTGGAAAGAAATAAAGGATTTCACTTGCATCCTCCAAACTGGATTCAGTCCATTTAGTTTTTCTCCCCTCAATGTGCACTGACCACTTCAGTTGCCATGTGGCAGAAAAATCAAGTGGCAGAAGAGGGTCTGAAAGGATACAATGAACGGTGCAGTATGTAGCCGCCACTTGATAGGCAAATGCAAGTTCACTACTTGGCATCCAACATTTATGTGATTGCCAGAATCCATTCACAGCAAGTTTCAAAAGCAGGAACAGACACACCACCCAGATGGAACTGATTGAATATAGAGCCACACATTCATCAAAATCAAGTGGTATAGTCCTTCCTGGACTCAGTCATTTGGAACTGAAGGCAATGGATTGCATTTTGAATGCTTCCCTTTATAAAAACCCACCCTCCATATAGAAACTTGACACATCAGGGAGAAAGTTCTAATCTAGTCCTCTCTCTCCAATATACTCAGTTTCCACATGCAAAGTTTTTAATTTATAAGAAGGATGATTCAATATGATTCCTCCACCTGTATTCCAATTTGGTAAAATTTAGGAAGGACTCCTGATTTTTGCAGAGAGTTTCTTGACTCCCCATATTCTAAAGCAGCCCATTCACAAACAAGGTAGCTCAAAATCTTCAATTATATCTGAATCAGATCAGTATTGGATTTCATGATGCATTACAGTTCAATACTATATGTGTCTACTCAGAAGTAAGCCTTACTGTGTTCAATGAGTTATCCTCAGGTATGTGGGCATAAAACTGCAGCTTTAATAATTTAAAGGATAAAATTAACTTCAGGTCTTTATGAATACCTCATTGATTTTGGTGTCCAACTTCACAATTTCTGTAGGCTTCATTAATTTTTTCTGAAATGCACTTCTTACTCGCTGCCAGTCTTTCCCTTCTCTGTGTGTAAGAAAAATAGAAGGAAATTAAAGGAGATCATTTAAATATGTCTACTATACAAAGTTCCAGAGACTCTGCAAATGCTGACATTTTCTACTTAAGTTAACATAGGGGGGTGTACACACACGGGAAATTAATGGGAAATGTCAGAAAATGTTGATGGTTGAAATCTAAAGAAGCAAATTAAATGGATGCCCTTTGGCCAAATGCTAGGTTTATGCAATTTACAGACAAATGCTAATATATACCAAAGAAGATCAGAAAATGCCCAAGTTAAATCTGATAATGTGAAAATGACCTTATGCTCCAATCCATCACTTTTTAGCTAGCTTTCTGAAGTGATGCTTTAATCAATCTTACAGAGCATTCCCCACAATCTCCATTCCTCTTCCGATTTGAAAGATGGCAGTGTGGGCAAGATGGTGCATTTGATCTAAAAACATGTCCTCCTGCGGTATCTGCACTTTCCTGCCAGCAGCCTGTGCACGCACGTGTGTGTGTGCACACGCATGTGCACGCGCGTGTGTGTGCGCGCGTGTGCACGTGCAAATTAAATTAGGAAAATGGCACAGAGCAAACATCCATCTTCCAGGCCCATTTGCTACGACCAGGTCTATAATGAATGTAAAACTTCCAGAGGCCAGAATGGCTATTTGATTTCTTTTCCATGAACAATTCTTTATTTAATAACATGCATACGTGGCACAAATAACATAGGAGAGACTCAAAAGGTGTTTTTTAAAAAATAAAATTGGATGAGAAAACAAATAAGAGCAGTTGCTTGATTTAATCTTGGATCAACATGGCTTTCCCCCAAAAAACAGATGTATAAGCATGGGACATTCAGCCTCTGCCCTTCACATCACTGGGAATGCAACAGCAAGCCACTCTAATCCTAGCAACTTTTGTGATGCCTAGTGATTGCAGCAGGATGCTATGACTGCCCTCCTTCACTGCTCATGAGCTCTGTCCCCAGCAACGCATGCCCCTTATACCATCCTCACTTACAGGATAAGCAGCCCATAGCCCTCTTTACGGTAGTCCCGGTAGGCTTTCCAGGGCTTGATCTCAAGTCGCTGTGGATAAGCACTCTCTTTCCTGTAAAGGGCCTCCAGCAAGCAGGGTGCTCCGATGTGCACAGAGTCAAAAGCCCCTAGCTTCATGCGGAAGATCTTGCCAAACTTGCGGTGGTAATCAGCCTGCAACAGAAGGAAGGAGAGGGTAAAGAGGGGGAGCTAGTGGATACGAGCTGCCAATATATGTGCGTGCTTACAGAGATTCACCCCAGGTTGCAATGCGAGAGAAGGTTAAGAGATCTGCAATCCAGCATCATTCACCTCTAGAACTGCAAGGGATCCCAAAGGCACATCTCTTGTATCACCTGGAAATAGGATGCTGCCTTATACTGAATCAGTCCATCCATCTATGGGTGCTTCTTAAAAGGAAATGGACTGCCTTCAAGTCTATCCTGGCTAGGGTTGCCAGGTTCAGGGCCTGAGACTGATCCAGTATCTTTAGGAGAAGAGAAGGTCAGCCACGTGCAAGTGTTTTTGCAACACTGTAATAGGAAAAAACATTCTCCCTCCCCCCTGCACAACTTTTAAAGATACAGAAGACCTCTTGGTTGCTAGGCCCGGCCTCCAAGAGGTCTTCTGTATCTTTAAAAGTTGTGCAGGTGGAAGGGAGAACTCCACCTTGTGGTTTTTCCCATCACAGTGTTGCAAGAACACCTGCGCTTGGCTGACTTTCTCTTCTCCTAAAGATACAGGATCAGTCTCAGGCCCTGAACCTAGCAACCCTAATCCTGGCTGATGGTGATCCTATGAATAGGGTTTTCAAGGTAAGCAGTATTCAGAGGGGGGTTACCATTGCCTTCCTCTGAGGCTGACAGGTGGTGACTGCCCAAGGTCACCCACTGAGCTTCATGGCTATGTGGGGATTCGAACCCTGGTCTCCCAGGTTGTAGTCCAACACTCTAACCCAGCCTTACCCAACCAGTATGCCTCCAGATGTTGTTGGACCACAACTCCCATCAGCCTCAGCCAGCATTGCCAATGGTCAGGATAGATGGGAATTGTAGTCCAGCAACATCTGGAAGCACACTGGTTGGGAAAGGCTGCTCTAACCACTACACCACACTGGCTCTTGGGGTGCTTTTAGACTATCACTATTTCCAGGGGGGGGATTCAATCACATACTGGCAAATTTAGGTTGTACAATTAGAATTGATTGGGAGGTCTTGCACAACCAATCTGCTTCCCCACAAGATTGTGGACTTTTTGCCCGAAGGAAAAAGACAGGAAAACACACTGGAAAGTGTGGGATAATACTTGCTTTGGCACAACATAATCTAACCTCCTTACAGGCACTAGAATGAATGCTCATTGAATGGCCAACACTGTCTAGCCTCCCTGCAAAGAAATCAGAAGGATTGCTCAATAAACAGCTGTCTGGAAGCACCCTAAGTCAAGGATTCCTAGAGATCTTTCCCATGCTACTGGCGATGCTATCAAAGTTTAATTGGAGATGGCCAGGAAGACTAAACCTGGGGTTTACTGCATGCAGAGCATATGCTGGACCACTGAGTTCGGAGACTGTTTCAGTGCCTTCGTTCAAAGAATGATCGTTTCAGGGATCCCTTGGATTGACTGTGTAGTCGGATCTGTCAAGATCAGGGGGTGGGACACTAGGAGGTCACTTACCAGCGTCTCGTGCTGTCTCTTGAGGCCCCCTTTCCAGAGGATGTCCAAGAGGCTGCCCATCAGAGGCCACTTGGTGGGACCAGGCAAGGCAGAAAGCGAGTGGGGGGCCTGCCTGGGGCAAGCGGGCATCTCCTCCTTGGGCTGCAAGGCACACACAGACGAGGTGGGCAGCAGCTGCTGCTGGACGGGCGCGCTGCCAGGGCCTCGCCGCTTCAAGAGAGAGCTGAGCAGGGGGACTCGCTTTAAGGGGGAGCTCATGACGCCAGGGATGGATCTCTCTGCGTGCGGCGAAGGAGCGTTAGCGAGGACCTGAGAGACCAGCTAGCCGCACGTGGCGTGGAACTGCAGGGAGAGGAGATCAACATGCAATCGACCAACTGGGGTCTCTCTCTGGTGGAGGAATCTAACCAAACCTCCGACTGCTGGTGGTATTTGGCTACAGGCGGGACCTAACCTTAAAAGCCGCGTGCAGCAGGAAGCTGGCCGGTCTCGTCGTGCGCAGCCAGGTGGGATATGCCCACAGCAGGTTGGATAAAAATACAAGAAGGAAAAGGAGAAAAAGAGACTGCTCAGCAGAAGGCTCTAGCTCGATGGAGGGGAAGAGATCAAGCAGGAGCGTGCCGACTCGTGCGTCTGAGGAGGAGATGGCCTTAGCGCAATCTAGCCGCGGGGAAGGATTTCCTATCAGCAATCTGAGCTGCGATGCGACCGGTTGATTTCTCTCTGGAGACCCGATTTCAAGGGATCGACTTTCCTCCAGGCGATCGCAAGGAAGAACCAAGATCCTGACGCGGAGGCAAGAGAGAGAAAAAGCCTCTAAAAGGGAAAGGGATGCTACTTTGGGCGCCGGCTTTCCGCGCGAAACTGCCATAGACGGTCCGGAACGAGGCTTATTATAGGTCCGGGGCCGGCACTGGACTTTTCTCTGGGGCCAATTGGAAGGGAGGGGAGGAGTGCAGAGCGCGGGGTGGGGCCGGTTGCGGTGGCCCTCGGGGGAAGTCGCGGCAGGGCTGGCAGGTTGTGGGCCGGATCACGTGACTTTCCCGGATTTAGGATGAAGGCAGGGGAATCCTCCCTGTGAAGCTGAAACGGTCCGGGATTATCTCGCCGAGATCCTCCTCCCACGGCGAGCGAGGAGACCTTGGCACCTGCAAACCCGGCGACTCGGGATGTGATCATTGCCCGTTTTATTCTCTCCACTCTGTCCTCCTTGCCAAACTATTCCCCCCTTTTCTTAGGGGGAGACGCCGAGCTTTGCGCCAAGATCTAAAATTTGCGTGCGGTAACAGTGCGACCCTATACTCGGGAGTAAGCCCCGTGTAGTTGGACTTACTCCCAGGTAAGTAGGTATAGGATTGCACTGTAAGTTTACAAGTCAGGTGGAGGAGGACGTGCTTGGGGCGGCCCAGCCAAAGAGGCGAAGGGCTAATCAAAACAGGCATGGTAGATGTCGTGGAACTGTCGCGTGGCGCACATACTTCTTTAAGGAAGGAAACAGCGCCCGGGAAGTTGTCCGATTTCGATTGGGGCAGCGGAGCTGGGCAGGGTGGGGGTGTTTAAACCTCCCGCCTTTTCCCAAGCTGAATCTCCTCCCAGTTAAAGTTAGCCACCTGGTGGGGGGGTATACAGGTAAGTTATAGGTGTGTGATCTAGTTTAATGGATTGTCTAGGGCGTGACCCTGTGCGTTTTTACTCAAAAGTCAGTCTCACTGGCTTCAATGGGACTTAGCTTTCTGAAAATCCAACAGTCAGATTTGTAATGGTGTGCAGTGTGATGCACCTTACCTGGGGGTAAACCTCACTGGACGCAATAGGGTGAATTACGTAGAACCTTATCCAGAGTCAGACCCAATGGTCTGTCTAGCTAGCTCAATATTGTCTACACAGACTGGCAGGCGCTCTCCAGGGTTTCAGGTAAGGAGTCTCTCCCAGCTGTACCTGGAGATACCAGGATTGAACCTGGAATCTTCTGCATGCAAGGCAGATACACTACCACTGAGTGATGGCTCTTCCCAGTGAGTAAGCATGCACAGAGATCCAGTGGGAGCTCCCTCTCCCAATCCAAATGGCAGGTCTGGACCACAGTTGGGTGGGAAAGGGTTCATCCATCCCTGACTCCCATTACAGAGTGCGGACCTGTCGGGAGGATGAGCTGGGCTCCTGGGGGGTTGTCAGAAGAGGATTCAAATGGCTGGCAGAGGGAGGAGGGAGGAACTTACCCTCTGTGGAGCGAAGCCGAAACAGAGGACATGCCAGAGATAGGGTCGCCTAGCAACGGGGAGCCTGAGAGCCTTGAAGTTTTAGAATCCCCCCCAGACATTCCCAGGTCCTCCCTTCTCCGCAGCTCAGAGCAAGAGGGAGGGCTGATCACAGCAGAAAGGCAGAGAGATGGTTTACCCTCAGCTCCTTCTTTATCACCCATAGGGGAATCGGACACTTCAGAAGAGGAGGAGGTGATGCCTTCCCCCTCACCACGCACACGCAGACGGTTGAAAAGACAGGAGAGAAGGGGGGAAGGCGGGCAGTACCTGAGGGGGAGTTAAGGAGGAGCGAAAGGTTGCGCGCCCGTTTAGCCCCTTCTTAAAGAACAGGCGGGAAGCAGCCCCTTGCTTTGTCAACTTTCTCCCAATGTTGCAGGACCTGTATCCCTGTATTGCTTCATGAGAAAGCGCAGTCTTTGTTGGACATTACTCTAATAAAACACGAATTAACTACAACCTCTGGTTTGGTTCCTGAGTCGCATCCTGGGCCTGACACGACCTGGATCAGGCCCCTGTGCCTGCAATTTACTATTAAAAAAGCCATCCACACATGGTTAATTACATGAATGGCATTGGGTCTAATTAGGCCCTGAGGCTGTGAGGACACTAATGGCCTACAGCAAAATGTTTCCATTGGCCACACCTGGAGACGCAATGGCCTCATCTGCCAATCAGTTACATAATCTCTTAGAAGTGAGTTTTTTTTAAAGAAAAACCACTCAAGCTGCTCCCACCAGAAAGGGGCAGAGTTTGTTCTCAGAAAACAGAGGTGAACATGCACCGGAACCAGCAGAACAGTGAATGTCTCTATCCTAAGTGTCCAAGATTTGTCTTCAGTGTGAATCTCTCATCTATTCCTCTTCAGCACAGTTTTGAGGCAAGTGCAGAGGTGAGGTGAATCAAAAGGGGTCCACCGCTTAGGAGAGAAAGCAAGGCATGTTTGTTATTAATTTGCACATCACAACCAAAGCTTGTTTGGTACTGCAAAGTGCTCAATTTTTACTGGATCATCATGCTGTAATGCTTACTCGGGGGGGGGAATATATGCGTGTATCAAAAGAAGCAGGTGACAGACCAGTCCTTTTGGGCCAGAGGCTGCCTCCATACTGAAATGCTGAAGAAAATGTAGAGTAGCTTTGAAGGCAAATGCAGTAGTTGTACCAGGAGAGGCGTGACTGCCTTGGGGAAGGAATTCCTTGCTAAGATGCGTGCCACTTCTTGTTTTCATAAGCTGTTTTTGAAGGTTTTGGAATGGAAAAGATTTTTTTTCCAGCCCCTGTGGTTGTGATGTAACCAGTGGGCAAGGGAGTCAAGGCATCTGCTACTTGCTACTTTAGCTAAGCACTTACTCATTGCCCCACTTTTTTTTTTAAAAAAAGGTCATAATGAACATTTCATACATAACAGCCATTCCACGCCTCTCCTTAAGCCCTTCCCATCTGCAGGAGAAACACGTGTCCAGTTTCCAGCAAGAGAGAAGACAAAGTGTTTTTTTTAATGAACTTTAGAACACAGAGAGCAAGATCAAACAATTTCTTGAAATAATGTGGACCTCTCTTCACTCTGCTACCTGATGCCAGTGAAAATAGAAATGGACTGCCTTCAAGTCAATCCAGACTTATGGTGACCCTATGAAGATGGTTTTCATGGTAAACGGTATTCAGAGGGGGTTTACCATTGCGTTCCTCTGAGGCTGAGAGGCAGTGACTGGCCCAAGGTCACCCAGTGAGCTTCATGGCTGTGTGGGGATTCGAATCCTGGTCTCCCAGGTCATAGTCCAACACCTTAATTACTATACAACACTGCCAGTAGCCACATAAATACTGTATATTTCAAAATGGAGGTAGGGTTGACCTCACTTCCAGTGGAATCCTACGCATATCTCTTAGTCCTATGAAGTTCAATGGGATTTACTCCCAGGTAAAGTGCTTTACCCACCCACTCCAAACCCCCTTTCATTTTTAAATAGCTCAATTAGCAAATCCAGAAAACGTGATCAGTGCATTAATGCATTAACAGAGTCTGCACTTGATTGAATATAGGTGTCCTAATGGGGCATCTTTAACATTATATAATAGATGATCAGGGCCAAATTATTTTTTTCCATATATTTAATTAGAATCCCATAAAAACAAAGGCTAAGGCTGCAATTCTACACAGACATATCTGGGCACCATTTAAAAATGGGACTTATGAGTAGACACACATAGGATTGCTCTGTAAGAAATTCACCAACTGAGGTGCAAAAAAAAAGCTAAGCAGGATATTTATTTCTTAAATTTGTATCCTACCCTTTCTCCTAAAGGAGCCCAGGACAGCAAACATCAAAATGTTAAAAACAGTACAATTTAAAATAAAATGGTATTTAAAACATCTAAAAACAATTTAAACCCATATTTTTATTTATTACATATATGCCCCGCCTTTCCTTCAAGAAACTCAGAGTGGTAAATGGCTCTCCCCCTCTCCATTTCATCCTCATAACAACCTTATGAGGTAGCTTAAGCTGAGAGACAGAGAGAAAGTGATTGGGTCAAAGTAACCCATTGAGCTTTGTGGCTGAATGGGGATTCAGACCTTGGAGGTTGTAGTCCAGCACTCTAACCATTATACCACACATACCCTCAAAATTAATTTCAATGTTGCCATGGCCAGTGTCTGGATAAAGAAAGGAACAAACCCAAAACAGCCTTCTAAAACAATATTGTTTTCGCCTGGCATCTAAAATCCAACAGGAGCAGGAGCAAAGATATGGTATAGCACTCTTCTGAGTCGCCCATTAACATCCAATGGCAGGACAACACAGAGCAGAACCTCCAAGGACAATCTCAGTAGGTGGATAGATTCTGATGAAAGATGGCAGTCCTCAGATTGATAATTTGTGGAAGGCTCCTAAGGGGGGGGGAATACGGTCTCTTCCTTTTGTGGGACTAGCAGTAGTATATTGGCAAATTTAGGAGTGCAGAGTACCTTCATGTTAGCTGCAGCCATGTCAACCTTTTTTGCTGCTGGGTTGAGATGGAGAATGAGATCCTTAATTCTTTCTCCCACAACAACAGATACTGCTTGGAACCAATAAGGACAAAAGGGTTAGCTGCTGAGAAGAGTCTTCTCACTAACACACCTCCTTTCACTTAGATTGGGTCCAATAAGCAGGAAAGGACAAGGAAGCATATTAGTTCTCAGTGGCTAATACAATCCCTTGTCATGCTGATTGCCTCATAGGCTGCTGAAGACATAGGGACCCTGCTCCCAAAAAAGTAAGGGGTCTAAGATCCCCCGAGACTCTGGATGATGAGATCTCTGGAGACAGGTGACTGCAACCAGCTATTTACATCCCCAGGTCTATCAGTATGTGGGCCAGCGGGCACTTTGGCTTCATTCAGATTTTATTGGAATGAAGGGAATAACGAAGTGCTGCTTTGAATGCTGTGCATATTTTTAAAATTATCAGTAGGTGGGAGCATTACTGTAGACAACCATGCAGTATTTTTATTGATTTGTTTGGAAAGATTTATAAACAGCTTAATCACAAAGCTCAACAGAAGATTTATGTAACTTTAAAGTTGACAATGAGGACATTGAACTTGTCAAGGATTATCAATACCTTGGCACAGTCAGTAACCAAAATGGAGACAATAGTCAAGAAATCAGAAGAAGGCTAGGACTGGGGAGGGCAGCTATGAGAGAACTAGAAAAGGTCCTCAAACGCAAAGATGTATCATTGAACACTAAAGTCAGGATCATTCAGACCATGGTATTCCCAATCTCTATGTATGGATGTGAAAGTTGGACAGTGAAAAAAGTGGATAAGAGAAAACAACTCATTTGAAATGTGTTGGAGGAGAATTTTGCGCATACCATGGACCGCGAAAAATACTAATAATTGGGTGTTAGAACAAATTAAACCAGAACTGTCACTAGAAGCTAAAATGATGAAACTGAGGTTATCCTACTTTGGACACATAATGAGAAGACATGATTCACTGGAAAAGACAATAATGCTGGGAAAAACAGAAGGGAGTAGAAAAAGAGGAAGACCAAACAAGCGATGGATTGATTCCATCAAGGAAGCCACAGGCCTGAACCTACAAGATCTGAACAAGGTGATTTATAACTGATGCTCTTGGCGATCACTGATTCATAGGGTCGCCATGAGTCATAATTGACTTGAAGGCACATAACAACTACTACTATGTTGGGCACACAATAAAATTGTAGAAGCAAGAGCTAAAATCCACACAACAATTAAAAACAAATATACAGAAACTAATTATTAAAGTGCTGATAAACTTAGTAAAACTTTTGAAAAACCAATAGGGGTGACTAAACTATGTTTGGGTAGGCTTGCTATAATAATAATTTTTCAGCAGGCATCTAAAATAATATATCGAAGGCACTTGACTAATGTCAATAGGCTGAGAATTCCAAGGCAGGCCTGAGTGTTAGCAACTCATCTAAAATTCGAGCACTACATTTGGTATGTCACTATCGGCAGTCAGAGCAGTTCTAATAAGGATGTGTAATGGGACAGCTCTGCCCTTTTTCCAGATATGACTGGTTTGTTAAAACTTCACTTTAAAGCAGTTGTGGGGGTTGGCTTTGGGGCTTTTGATTTTAACTGGAGCAGCAGTTCTGGAAGAACCTTCGAGGGTGGGGTGGGAGAACCAAGCACGGAAGGGCGAATTGTCTTTGTTTTCCTCCTGGTGAAGTTTTAATTACAGCTTTGTGCACATATCTGTGTGTGATTTAGAGGGGTGGAGGCAGCATGGGGGAGAGGATTTAACATCTTCCAGTGTTGCAGATCCAACATTGGAATTCTCCCCCTCCACAGCTGCCTTAAAACGCATCGGAACACCCGAAGACAAATCTCCTGTACCATGTCATGGCCCTTAAATAAGAGGACAACACAAGCAAATGCCAGCCTAAATCAGCAGGCAGAAACATGCTTTAAAAGACAAATGGTACATTTGATATCTCCTTGGGTCTCTCTCAAGTTGAGCAGGATGTTGGCCCTCCATGACTATCAGAAGAATTTTTTCCCTTCCTCTCTCCCTTTTGAATCAGCTAGACTTGTTTTTTACAGTGAGGCAAGAAATGACAGTGTTATGCTTTTTTATAGAAATAAAAGGTTCTTTGGTTTGAGAGCACTCTCCATCTGCAAAGACACACCATAGCTACTATTTGAAAGCCTCTGAGATTTCCATCAAAACCATAAGTAATTAAGATAGTTATCATCACCTTTGTGGGTAACTGCAATTTAACTTGTAATTAAATAGGGCTATTGTGCCTGCTGAACACAGCTGTGATCACAAGCATTATGAAAATGCAACCTCTTGCATTGAAGAGCATGTTCAAACATTGCTTTGGGATCTTGAAACTATCAGAGCTATTTATAACACCTCAACTGATTTTGCTTTTCTGTGTTAACTTGATTATGCTAAGCTAAGAACTGGCACAGGCTTATATTTTGCAGTTTTATGTTGATTCTGTAGAACAGAGGGGGGTGACCTCAGGCCTGAGGGCCAAATGCAGGCCTGAGGAGAAGGGGGACAGAGGGCAAAATCCCTGGAGCCCAGACCTCTGGGAGGGTCCGGGCCTCTGCAGGCCTGGACTGTGAAAAAACAAACAATACTTCACAAAATATGGTGTCTCAATAGATGAGGGAGTAGGTATGTGTGTTGCTAAATGTCAGTATATCCAAGTCTTCCATAACCACCAATATTTATTAATAAGATTCAAACATGGCAAAGCACAGCATACACCTTGAGACCAGAAGTAGCCCCCAGTTCAATTGACAAAACTACTAGGCTCCAATTCACATTTGCTCAACAAGCATTTCCTACAGTTCTGTTAAAGAAAAAGTGCACCACAGTGGCAGATAAAGAAAAAGCGAGTACATGTTATGGAGTGCATGGCACCTCTTATTGTTTGGTCTGTGACTAGAACTGTTGGAACAAGTAATATCTTTTTTGGCATTGTTTTAAGGTGAAATTAACATTGTGGAGTACAAATTCAAGTCTAGAACACAGGAAAGTGAGAAAAATATGAAAAAGCTAGGTGGGGAAGAAGGCCAGGCAAGTTTATTGAGCCTGGGCTTTGTTTCAAAATTGTCATGAGGTGATGAGGGAGATATTGTTGGATGCTCAAACATCATTAGAAGAAGAAAAGGCTAATGAGGATTCTGCTGAAGTAGAAGAACAGAGTTGCATTAGCACCACTCAGTAAGGATAGATTGGTCTCATATCTCATTCAATGCTTCACTGTGAATTAATTTGCCTGTACACTTAGTACATCAGAAGAATGGCGTATTTTTACTTCTCCTTTCCGTGAATAAAACTAAATATGAAACACTGTTCTTCAAGAATCAAGTTAATATTAGTGTACAGTTCCTAGTTTATAGTACTCGCAGGAAATTTAGGACCACCATGAATTTTCTGGACCTCCTTTGTAGGTCCTTTACTAATTACAAAATAAATAAACTATTTACATCACTGGAAACAACAAAAATTGAATTGACTGAACTGATAAAAGATGTCTCAAAATAATGTTGAATATATTAAAAATGCAAAAATCATGCATTTTCAAGGGTTATTTTGAACAAACTCATTTTAATATGTTAATGATCTCATTCTGTTTTTCATGTATTTTCAATCTTTCTCACCCCAAGTTAAACGTAAGACACGTGAAAACTTGTTTAAAGAAAGTAGTAATGTTTGGTTTATAAGATGATTTAGAGAGGGGGGTTCGCTCATGCCTCTTGCCTTGGGCCAGTTCTCGGCAGCCCTGGCCAAATGTGGACCTCCAGGCTCTGTCTCCAACCCTGGGGATTCTTCCCACACCATCACCCTCTCCCTAGGCCATATCCGTCACTGGCTCTGCTCCATGCCCTCCCTGAGGATTTTGCCTGGATGGAATGTAACCTTAAAATGCCTCTTATTTGCCCGGATGGAAGGGTTTGTGGGTGGGTGTAGAAACCTCCGACTTGAGTGCAGCTGGAATATAGCTTATTGTACCAATTTAAGAATCGCGTCTTGCTCCATCCACTTATGCCTCTGGCCCCATCCACCAGTGGCATGTGGTCCCCGGCAGGTTCTCCGCTGGGGAATTCTGCTAAATGGCTGATCTGTGCCCTCATGTAGCGAGCTGCAGTGAGAATACCAGAGGAGAGTTTAGGGTCAAAACAGATGTCAGACAGGTTATCTGTGGTCAGATTTCCTGATCTTCATGTTAAAGCAGTGGAGAGTACAGATGGATTGGCACATCAGCAAAGGGGGTATGGTGTTTTACCTTTCCCCTATGCCATTTCCTGATTAAGATCCCACTGCTTACTAGTCCCATGGGGAAAAACCATGTGTCTGTTTTTGTGCTTCACTCACCCTGCTAGGATAGCTAATACTAAACTTGGGAGAGTTTTCAATTGGAGAAATGGCACTGGGGAAATTGTCAACTCTTCTCCCCAGCCCCTCCCTCAATTGAAATCTAATTTGGCCCATGTTGCTGCTTTTAGTAAGGCATGACTCTCCTGTGTCATGTTTGCTTTTGACCCTCCCTTCTCCTACCAACACACCTTAAAAAAGTAGACCTTGGGTACACCTCAGCCAAGGTTTTGTTTTCATGGGAGTGTGTAACCCTATGCACATTGAGTTGGGAATGAAGTTCCATTGAGCATGGTAAGACCTACTTCTAAGATGTGTGCTGTTTGTCAGGTCCCACTGTGCTCTGCCTGCATTTTTCTGTTCAGTCTCTGCTTGGTAATTCAGCTGTATCTCCACATCAGGTGCAATTGACTGATCCTTTCACCCTGATGGAGGGATGCAGCAAATTACCTGACTGCAGAAGAGGTTGTTTGTCATGTTTCCGCCTCAGTCACTGCTCTGGCCTTGTATCCTTCCAGTCAGCCTCTGCCAACAAATTTTGCTGTGTCTCTGCATCAGGTGTGATTATGGATTGGCTGAATTATCCAGTTGCCTGATTCAGGGATGCAGCTGAATTACCCGTCCTCAGAGAATGTTGTTTGTCACATCTCTGCTTGAGTTGCTGCTCTGGCCTGCCCTCATTCAGAAGATCAGAGATGCATGCAGAAATATGGCACAGGAAAGGAGAACACACTCCCCTAGAAGTGAAGAATTATGCCCTCTTATGATTCTATTTATTTATATATAAAAAAAATTATACACTGCCCTTTTGCTAAACATCAAGGTGGTGTACAGCAACAGCAGCAAAAAAAAACATTTTAAAGCAATACAAAACAGTAATTGAAATGACTGGCTAGTAAAAAAAACATTTTAAACAGCTGTTGGCACAAAAAGGTCTTCAAGCAACATCTGAAAGTCAAAAGCTTGGATGCCTCTGAATCTCTTATGGAAGAGTATTACACAGCATGGGGTTGGCCTGTGTAACATCATTAGTGATGATGCTTATGCCACTAAAATAGCACTAACTATGCACAAGAGGGGAACCCCTCTTTCAGCAGACTTGAGGAAACCCCAGGGCTTCTAGAAGTACAACCCCTCCTTTTTAAAAATTCCCCCAAACAGACCAATAAGGAATGAGTGTGTTCAGTGGCCAAGAAATGCTGACACACTGTTGGAGGGGAGGGGAAACTGAGAACAAGAGGAGAGGAAATGGATTGGAGTGTCTTGGGAAAGGGCATGGCTGGCTGGCACCTTGAAATGGAGTGATTGTTTTTAAAAACATGTTTTAAGTTTTCAAATATTAAAACAAGTAACCATGTACGATACAATACCGTTCCAGCTCTGTATACAATGTTGAGCGTTGTGTCACATCCCGCCCACTGCAGTGAATGAAATTTAGTGCGATGGGGGGGGGGGTCAGCCAAAACAGCCACTGTGCCATAATGCAACTGCACTGTGAAAGAAATGTTAAAAATTGAGACAGAAGCAGTACCGTTATAATGATAAAGCTAATGCAATAAACCCCATGTCTCAATGTAGCCTGGGACAGCTGTCAAAGGGGGGTGGGGTGGAGGCTGGATCCCAGTGGAGCCTGGCCTCTTAGGGTGAATGGGGCGCTGCCCCCCAAACTCAGTCTGCCCTCAGCCAGACCCCTTCTGCCTGCCTTCCTACTTACAACCATTCCAGGAGGTGGCCTTGGATGTTGGATTCCTCCTCCTTAGTCTCAGTGCTGCCCTTGTAGAACTTAGCAGGGACTTGGGAAGATGGGGCAAAACTAGAATGGGCTGGATCTGCCTTTCATTGGCCACCCACTGTTAGGCCCCCTACCAGTCCCACTGGTCAACAGCCATCATGGCTGGAGCCCTTCCTCCGCGAGTAGGTTCTCCTGAGCAAGGACCCTGTTGTTCCAAGTGACCTTGGTGGGGAGGGGAGGCCTCCTCCACTCCAGCCATTTTTGAGGACTCAGATGTTATTTTCCTCCTTTGACAGCTGCCCTAATACGCAGCTGATGGTGGCAGCCGTCATATGTAGGGACTGTGCTGAAGGTATGCACTGGGGCACTCATAACTGTCCAGGTAATCTACAACAGCAAGTCCAAAGCTCTGGGACCAGCCTGCTTCACTTTGTACCACTTTTGGGAAGACCTGCTTCACTTTGGTGAAGGCCCCAAATAGCTCTGAAGTGACTTTATTTGGTTCTCTATTTGGGCTTCGTCTGAAGCGGGTGCACACCCCTACCAGTCTCTATTATTCAACTTAACCTACCTCACAGGGTTGTTGTGAAGGGAAAAGAAGAGAAAAGGGGGAAGTCTCACATTGGCCGCAATGAGCTCCTTTTGGAGGTCAGGCAGGTGTAAAGATAAGTTGATAAATAAACCACACCTTCTTGTTCAGAAGAACTTTGAAAACCTGTTTGATGTAGTGGCAAAACAGGCAGGTTGGCTACAGCATCAGCAAGATCCAGCTGGAAAAAACTAAAAGGTGTAGAAATGTTTCAACCCTCTAACCCTCCCTCCAATACACACTCAACAAGGGCTGAAGTCAGATTGCCTTTGTGAGAAGCCCATCTCTGTCATAAACATTGCAACAGGGAGTCAATAGCACAGCCTTTTTATCAGAAAACAAACACAAGAGGCCAAGGAACGGATATGTTCAGTACTTGTGTGAAGTGTAGCTAAGACAGATTAGCAATGCACAACTTTGGTTCTGGCTAAGCCCTCTATATAGGTCCTTACATAACTCTACAACCTTTGGATCCTTTCAGAGAAAGAACTTAATTTCAACCACCTCTGCTCAAATATTGTTCATATATGTAGTCTTCAAACCCTTCTCCCTTAAATTCTTATCATCAGTGCTATGACTTATTCACAACTCTTGGCGTTAATCTACTTCCAAGATTTATAGGGTTGACTGACTGCATTTAAATGCAGTTTCATTATTATGTAAATAACAGCCATGGGGAATCCTGAGTAGTTTTGGTACTGTGGGAAGCGGAAGGATTTAAACTGGTTAAGCGACATGGGGGAAATGGTTGAACCCACTTCCAACAACATTAGTGTTCTGATTAAAGTGGGACCTCCGCCCTCACATCTGTTTTAAAAAGTGAGGTGGGGGGAAAAGCCTCCACTGTCAGAAGCGATATGCTTCTGAATACCAGTTTCTGGAAACCAAAGGAGGAGAGGTCCTGGTTGTGGGCTTCCTGTAGGCATCTCGTTAGCTACTATGAGAACAGGATGCTGGACTAGATCCCCCTCCAGTCTGATCCAGCAGGCTCTTCTTAGGAATATAAGAACTTAACACCAGGAGATCCAGTTATGAACTCCTGCATCACATCTATCTTGGCTCTTAAATACAAATACTGAGATTCTTAAGACAAGAGCTGCGGTTGATAAAATGTCCTACTTCTTTGGTGCATCTCCAAACCACAGCCATTATCATCATTCTTTTGATTTCCAATGTGCAGGCTTAGAGTGTTGTCGTGTATGTTGCCAAAACATCACCTTCCACACACAAGAGAGCCATCAGCATGCTTAGGAGAATCCCATGGTTTGCCCATATACAAAATTAGGGTGTTTTTTTTGGGGGGGGGAGAAATCCTGAGGAGGGGTGACCACAAAAACAGTCCAGTGAGGACGGCGCATGTTGAGTGGATACAGAATGGCAACTGATTGATGGGGGAGAGAAAAATAAAAAAATGTGGTGATGGTGGTTAGATGGCATGTGTGTGTGGCGATGGTGGTGAGATGGCATTTGTGTGTGTGTATGTGTGTGGGGGGCAGAACCCTGAATGCTGGCATAAGTCTCCAACCCCAGCTCAGCCGGAGATGTCATTGTAAGTCTCCCATCCTGGTTCAGCAAAGGTTTGTGTGAGTCCCTAAAGTTTGTTTTGGGTGGGGGTGACACTGGATCCTAACTCTGTTCAGTTGAGTCATGTGATCTGGCAACCCAGTGGAACTGACACGAGCCATAAGGGTGGTGGACGTCAAACTCTAAAGGATTGTTTTCTCTCTGCCTGGCTTGGGTCAGTAGCCTCACTCCTAAATGAGGTTTGGATCTGGCATACTTCACACCGGCTTCACTTAAGCTGGTGTAAATTTCAATGGCAACCCGTAGTTGGGATTGCTCCCTTATTGAGTCTCTGGTGGGCCACCCATACTTAGCACAGGACGATTCTAAGTTCTTTCCATTTGTCTCTCACCTTTCTGCAAAAAGGAATTGTCTCCAAATATAATCAATGCATTCGCAAAACCTGACAATTTTTAGATCATTTCTATTTCAGTGCAGCATATGCATCATTTAGCAAAATCTTATTTCCGGGAGACATGGATTTCAAAATGAAACAGTTTGACAAGATTCCATTTCACTAAACATATCAATATTTTAAAGTATCAGAACCGGCCATATGTAGCTAGCCAGTGGTGTTTGCCTTACCTCAGGGATGGGGAAGCTCAGAAGCGTAAAAACTAGCCTACTGTACAAAGGTAAAACTTACATTTCTTGCTTTGCCCGCTTTTGCTACTACCAATCTGAGCAGAGCCGCTGCCAGTCAGTGCAGGCAATATTGAGCTAGATGGACCAATGGTCTGACTTGGTATAAGGCAGCTTCCTGTGTTCACTGCTGGCATGTGACCTGGCCTATGGCCCTTGGGCTGAAAAATGTTGCCCACCCCCAATACAGCAGGCCACAAATTATGCAGGCCCTTTGTAGCCCAACAGTTGCCAGCCCGATTAAAAGGTAAACGTTGACTTTTATCTAGGACAGTGGTTCCCAAACTTTCCCCCCTACACCACTTGAAAGTTGCGGAGGGTCTTGGTGGACCATTTAATGATATTTTTGTAGCAATTGTAATGGGCTGTGCTAGATGGCTGTATTTTTAATTGTATTATTGCTGCTTTTATTTCTTAGATTTTATTGTATTTGCATTCTGTAGAACTTGAAATTGTAATAAAATAAAACATAAGAAATAAAAGCAATAAAATACAATTAAAAATCAATATGAATATTTCATGGAGGCATGCTGAAGACCACCTGACTGAAGCTCGTGGTCCCCAAACTAGGAAATGGGGGGCTCCTATTGATGAACCAAACAGCCCAAACCCTTCAGCTGGGTTCTTATCAGCATCTTGAAAGGTTGTTACACAAAGGCTTGAAGCGATGCCCAAGCCACTTAACGGGCAGAGCTTGTCAACCGAGGCTCCGGTGATGTGTGCTAGATTAGCTTTGACGTACTTCCAATCTGATGGGAGTGTGTCTCTGTGTAAATATTTTCTGTAGCCAAGCTGGTGCCTGCATCCAGCCTGAAGGTTTCCAAAGAGCACACACGAGGGATAAACAAGGTATTCTCCCACTCCACCTTTGTGGCTTGATGTATCAAATGATGCGGAGCACACCACAGGAAAGTGATCTGCATGGATTTCATTCAGTGCCACCGGTGCAACTGGCACTTTGGTAAAAGTAGCAATGAGGATGGTTTATAATGGATCTGGACAGAATACATGCTGCTGTCCAGTGTTGATCTTTTTTCACGCAATGTTAGTAGGTGGAACTGTTGAGAAAGATAGATGGATGATAAGCAGGCAGCCTTCCAGCCTTTGAGACACTGCTGAACTCAGAACTCTGGGCTCTACTTCTGCTGGGAAACTACCCTGGCGTGCAATTTGATCCTATTCCTCAACCTTCCTTTACAAGCAGAATGAATGCAGAATGCTGGCCAAACTGGAGGAGCCTGTATATAGGCGAGGCTTTGCATCCCCTAGTTTTCTCACACTGTTGAGCTCATGCCAAGGGCTATATAGGCATGCCATGGCCAAGATATCATTTATGCCAGGGCTTAATCCCAGCAGCACTGGGGCTAGGGGGTTGGAAGAAATTTGATTCTATTTGCATTTAAAGGTGAAAAAACCACATTCACACTTTTGAAATTTGAATTTTGCAGTGCAGTTCTCCAGCCAAGTAATGTGTACAAAAAGGCATATACTAGGGTAAGGTGTGTATAAAAATGCATATAGCAGTGGAAACAACATACAAACATGCATTACATTGAGGAAAACAGCTTGCAAAAATGTGTATATTAGTAAAAATGCATACAAAAATGTTTATAAGAAGAAATTTGTAATAAACACTGATACATTTTCATGAGGGTTTTTTTTTAAAAAAAAGGCAAATTGTTGCAGAAATGTTAAGAATTTATGAGAAATCTGGAGAAGTGGCAGACTTCAGCTTCCACAATAATTTCTCTAGAAATTAAGTGCTGGCCATAGCCTCTACTTTTTTTTGGTACAAAATCTACAAATTGTATGCTTTTGTAATTCTGGGGTATGGCCCTTTAGTTATAGGAGGCAATAGCATGTTGAGCTGCTCACACTCCGTGGAATATGCTGTTTAGAGAGCTTGTGGTTGTCTTCTTTATGGTGCAGCAGAGACTAGAAAGAATTGAATCTTTAACCTTGGAACAGCTTGGCTCAGGTAAAAGTGAAATATTGATACATTATAAGGGGCATGATCATTTTTGTGTTTGTTGAGTAGATGCTAGTGCTGTGCATAAAAAAAACACTCCCACATTTCCCTCCTGATAATTCTCCAGCCATTAATGAGTAGGGATGGAAAGATCTGTCACTTTCCATTCTCTCAGTTTCTCATTTCTCTACATTTCTGCAGAAATTTGCGATTTTCTTAAAAAAAGATGGTCATGAAAGTTCCCCAGCATTTTAGTGTGAATTTTATCCTAATAAAACACTTTTTTGTAGACAGTCTTGACTAATGTACACATTTCTGCAATTAATTTCTCATAATATAATGCATTTTTGTCTGTTATTTTCACTGATATATTCATTTTAATGCATGCTTTCCCCAATATGTGGATTTTTTGAAACATTGGTTGGAGAACTGTGACAAAATTTGGATAAGTGCGAATTTTGAAGAAGGGCTGTGTTTTGGTTCTCATGTTGTTTTGGAAAGTGCAAATTTGATAGATTCGGCTTTCAATGCAAAATGAATCAAATTTATCCTCTATCCCTAGTAATGAGAAAAGAAATTGCATTCAAAAATGATCAAAGAGGAGAGAAAGTTTTGGTGACATTCTTACAGGGTGAAGTAGAGAGGTTTTGTTGCACTTACCTTACTTTTGCGGTGGTTAAAGGATATTTCTGAGGGTCCTTTCTTTGTCGTATCTCCAGCGGTCTGGCCTCTCCAGCCTTCCCAGATATTCACAGTTCAATTAAAGCCTAGGGGAAGACATCATGAGGCAACCCCTACCACAGGGCTTTTTCAGCCCAAGAAGTGCAGGCAGCCAGGGAGGCTACAAAGCACCGGAGGAATGTTTAATGGAAAGAAAAAAACTGTACACTTTACCCTTGGTCGCTTTGCAATGATGCGGTTAGCTCAGAACTCCTCAGGAGGGGAGAGTGTTCTTGCACTCGGGTCCTGCTTGTGGGCTTCCCCCAGGCACCTGGTTGGCCACTGTGAGAACAGGATGCTGGACTAGATGGGTCACTGGCCTGATCCAGCAGGCTCTTCTTATGTTCTTAACTCTGTACCCTCAGAAATGCTAAAGAAATCCCAAAAAGAGGCTGAAGAATGGGAGCCTCTTTTGGAGGAGGAGAAAACTTTTGAGATACTGGATTTCAGCGCAGCCGTAGCAGACATATTCTGCTCTCTCTCTCTCTCTCTGTGTTTTCAGGGTTTCTCTTTCTCCTTTCAGGCCCTACTTCTCTTTGCACCACTGGAAGGGGATTGTTTCTCTGACTTCATTTGATATTCATTTGATATTCAGTTGGAGTTTCTCTGGACACTATATGCAGGAAACATACCTTGCTGCTGATTTTGAAAGAGAAGGAGTAACTGGATATTGGAACTTTTGGAGAATGTAATGTAAAAATAATACAATAATGTTTGTTATTTTCATTGTGCTGTTCCCATTGTATACCCCTCTATCAAACCGTTATATTAATGAAAGCTATAAGTATGTTACAATTGAACATAGCAGTATGGAAGCAGTAATCCAACAATAAACACAGCAATAATCAAGACCCTTGGTACATCTACCTCAGTGGTGTCTACACTGACTGGCAGCAGCTCTCCAGGATTTCAGGCAGGAGTCTCTCTCAGCAGTACCTGGAGATGCCGGGGATTGAACCTGGGATCTTCTGCCTGCAAAGCAGATGCTGTCCCTCTGAGCTATGGTTTAGTTGTGTTTATTTGGTTTAATTGTCTTTGTGACTGCTTCCATATTACTCTTCCTGGTTTGAATCCTGCGGAAAATAACAGAAGACTACACTTTGATCTGACACTTCAAATCTGTCTGTGGAAAAACTAAGTATCTTAAAATTCTGTTCATCCATAAAATGAAGTTGCTCTTGTAATGAGCAACCTGAGATGGGACCCCTGACAACTCCATCAGAGTATGAGAGAAGGCAGCTGATGCCAGAATGTAGGAAACTTCAGTTACCTGGGGAGGGGGGTTGATCCAATCAGGGTTTGAGTCACTGCAGGATGAGGACCCTCCATAAACTTTGCACCTAGACCAGGGAATGTTGTCCTCTGGATGTTGCTGGATTATAACTCCTATCATCCCTGACCATTGGCCATGCTGGGTGGGGCTGATGGGAGCTGGAGTCCAACAACATCAGGAGAGCCATAGGTTCCCCATCCCTGATCTGGACAGTAGGACTCCTCATGAGAATATCTGCTTGTTGCTGCAGATGACCCTGAAAAGTTTCCCCACAAGCACTCAGGTTGTTCCCCCTGATCCTGGAGTTTACCACATGCGGGAACAGACCAGATCTGCATAGCAACAATATTTGAGAAAGCCTTGGAACAGTATTTGAAAAGTGTACTATAAACAACAATAGATAAATTCCTACAATTTTATATTGATGGGTCAGCATACATATTCTGCTAAGCCATGTATAGAGATCCCATTTGCTTCTTTTTTTCATTGGAGATTATTGCTGCTGCCACAATCGTCAATAGTTCTGCCCCTTCATTATCTCTGCAATCGGTGTCCTTTCTCACATCCATATGCTGCAGTGCTAACTAAGAGTTGGTCTAAAGCTTTATCAATGGATCAACTGTCTTGAAATTGCGCTTCCCTCAACTTTGGAAAATTCTGCATATATAACAAACACACACACACAGTACTATTGCTTCATTTCCCTGCAGTCACAGTGTCAGTTAACTCAAATTCTTGGGCCATAGTTCATTAAACTCAGTGCCCTCGAAGGAACAACTTCGATATCTCCATTCTTGTGCACTGATGTTAAAGATTATATGAGTTTGCTGGAGAGGCTCTTTGGACAAACTCTTTGCCTTGGATCCTGCCTGTCTTTTCCATTCGTTGCCTGGTTGTAATTCTCCCTCCTTAAGAATGGTTTAGATTACTGCATGGGCATATTGCCACAGGGGGAAATGATTGCACCACTTATCCCTTTAGGGGCCGAGCCTCCAATTAGAGCACATCAGAGGCCCTTACCAGAATTCAGTCCCCTCCCCACAAATCTACTTAAGTGATGAAATAAGGAGGAAAGGTGAGGGGGAGAAAAGCTGGGGAGGGGGAGAAAAGCTTTACAGAGGGAAAGAGACAAACTTCCAGTTGTTGTAGTCAGGTCAATGTTGAAAGAATAGAGAAAGCCCCCCCCCCCACTGCATTCATGATTATTTGTGCTTATGATGGCCTAGGGGCAGTTATATGCAATTCAGCTTTCAGTACTGTTCTTGCCTACAAGTTTCAAGGCAGAGCTACTGCCTGGTTTCCAACTAGTGCATGCCCCATAGCTTCTTACTGAAATCCTGTAACTTTTAATACCACAAATGTTTTTGGGGGGGGGTTGGGGAGTAGTGGTGGGGTTTTTTTAGGGGGATTGTCCAGTATAAATTCAGCACTAATAAACTATTATGACATGTTGCAGAATACACCTGCAAAAAAGCCCCCAGTCTGGAGGGGGCCATGCCAGCACAACACTGCGTTTGCAGCTAGAGCCAAAAACACATTTCAGAATTATTTCCCTACTATGAAACAGGGAGGTGAAACTGGCCCTAAGGTTCTTCAGTTCCTCTTCCGTTGCTTTCAGAGCTCTGCATGTAGAAGTGACAGGTGTGTATATTAATCATTATTGCTAAAAGGAAGAGGGATTGATTGTTAAACTACTCAGGAAATTGTAGTTCTGTGATGAGAGTAGGTGTCGCCTAACAACTCTCAGCACCCTTAACAAACTACAGTTCCCAATATTGTCTGTGGGAAGGCATGACGGTTTAAAGTGGTGTAATATTGCTTTAAATGTATAGGGCAGATGGGTCCATGCTTCAGCTCTGCTGACAAGGCAGCAACACCGGGAGGGGAGGGCACCAGGCAAACTTAAGGAGTGCAGAGCAGGCTGGATAGCAGACACAGCTGCAATCTCCAAGCTCTCCCCACTGCTTCCCTTCCCCCCCCCTGAATCTCGCAGAGCTACAATTTCCAGAGCGTTTAGCAGTCAATCCCTCTTGCCAGGTCCTGTAATTGTAGCTCTGTGAGGGGAATAGGGGTCTCCTAACAACTCAGCACCCTTAACCAACTACAGTTCCCAGGATTCTCTGGGGGAAACCATGACTGTATAAAATGATATAATGCTGCTTTAAAAGTATAGCGCAGATGGGGCCTCAGATTCACCTACCAGTTTAGTTGGCTTTGGGACATCATGGAATGCAAGGAGTGCCATCTTGTCCACCACAGGCAGCAAAATATCTTGGGCCAGTCCTTTGGCGAGTCTCACCTCCACAACCAGGGTGCTGCCACAGAAAAGACACTTCAAGCATTTCTGATCATGATTGAAGGGCACTATACAAATATTTACACTATATATTTTAAATCCTTGTATATCACCCTTCAGTCATTTTCCCAGGGTGGTTAGCTGTCAGGATTACTTAGATAAAATGCACGAGCAAAACCAGCCCTGACATGTAGCTGTACTGGCCTTCTTAAGGGACTTGTCATTATAATGGATTTTGTGGGATGCCACTGCAGTGATTCTATTATTATGCAAGGATGACATTGTTCACATTTGCAGAAAGAAACAGAAAATCAGGAAGGCATCCCACACAACTCCAAAGCCTCAAGCCTCCTCCTTGTGGTAAAGTGCAGAGAGTTCGGGAAGTTCATCTGACTCCACCAAGGACACAGCTTTCGCTTTTTAGAGTCAGGGAGAAACAACAACACATTTCTGGCTCAGCAGCATGTACCCAGCACAAGTCTTGCCTGCGCATGTGAGGGAAAGAGTTCTTTGTCATCCTTTAGAGCTGTCCAATCCTTTTTTTTTTAACTTTCTTTTCAATCCTCTTTTTTTCCTTTTTCAACTTTCATCTGGAAAGAAAATAAAAGTGATTCAGACATAACATGAATCATCTGTGGAAGTTGTCAAGCCTCTGGGAGAAAGAACCCACCTAGGTAATCCCCGGTGGGAGAAGGAGAAGCAACTCAGTCACCTTTGCAAAAACATTAAAGGTGGGGTGAAGGAGTTGAGAATTGTTGCATTGCAGGCAGGCAGACCATTGTTCCATCTAGCTCAGGATTGTCTTACACTGATTGGCAGCAGATCTCCAGGATTTTAGGCAGGGGTCCCTCCCAGTCTTACCTGGAGATGCTGGGGATTGAGCCTAGAGCTCTTAGCTTCAGAAGCAGCCACTGGAAAGCTACACTGAGAAAATTCAAAAGCATGGCTGGTTCAAGACATTCTGGTGCCTGAGATGGATTATCCATTCATTCATTCATTCATTCAAATTTATATCTTGCTCTTCCTTTCAAATGGAGCCCAGGGTGTCAAACAACAGTGATAAAACACTGAAAACAAGCTGAAAAACAAAAATCTTGAAAGACAATTACAGTTAGTAGCAGCAGCACAGTGGTAGTATTTCTTGACTGCCCTTTACCAGAAGGCCCTAGGTGGTTTACAGCATATAAAATAGTTAAATAGTTAAAAAAAAACAAAAAAACAAGCTCCACCGACAACCCCAAAATCTTTCCATGCAACACAATTTGCTCCATCCCATGTACTAATTAACAGAAGCTACACAGAAGCAATGCTTTATACATACTCATTGTTAAGATGCTCAAAGAACTGCAAATAAATTATCTTGATATCCATTATAGCAACTGCACAAGATAAGTTAGTACTGTCTCTCGTATCACAGATCAGCCCTCGGCTGAGAGATCAGAGTTGGACTCTTCTCTTGGTTTCCTGAGAGTAAGCAAACGGTGGAGTTTATTGAGAAAGTGGTACATGCTCTGGTAACCTCACGTTTGGACTACTGTAATGCGCTTTACGTAGGGCTACCTTTGAAGACAGTTCGGAAGCTACAACTAGTGCAAAATGCGGCGGCCAGATTGCTGACAAGGACCAAGCGGTCCGAGCATATAACACCTGTTCTGGCCAGCTTGCACTGGTTGCCAATATGTTTCCGGGCTAGATTCAAAGTGTTGGTATTAACCTATAAAGCCTTATACGGTGCGGGACCACGATACCTTGCGGAACGCGTCTTCCGATATGAACCGGCCCGTGCACTATGTTCTGCTACGAAGGCCCTCCTCCGGGTTCCAACTCACAGGGAGGCCCGGAGGGTGATGACAAGATCTAGGGCCTTCTCAGTGGTGGCCCCCGAACTATGGAACAGTCTCCCTGAGGAAGTACGCCTGGCGCCGACTCTGCTCTCCTTCCGGCGCCAGGTCAAAACCTTCCTATTCTCTGAAGCATTTTAAGTTATACTGATTTAATTTTAAAAATGTTTACTGTGTTGGATTGTTGCTTGTATTTTAGTATTGTTTTGTTATTTATTGTATTTTTATGTTGTTTTATGTTCACCGCCCAGAGAGCTATTGCTAGTCGGGCGGTATATAAATTTAATAAATAAATAAATAAATATAAATAAAGTTTGAAGGAGTGTCCAGGGAAACAGCAGATTTATTCGGAGATCCTGAAACCGTGGATGGTACAGTACAGCCTTTGCGATGGTCTGCAGGGCATGTGGCATGTTTGTCACCTGAGAAAGGCATGATACCAGCAGCCAAGTGCTAGTGATTATCTCTGCTGGAAAAGAAAATGAAAGGGATCCCTGGAGCTATTTAGACAGAGGCTGGAAACTATCTGTCAGGGATGCTGTAATTCGTACACCCTGCACTGGTGGGGTTGGACTAGGCCTCTGAGGACACTTTCCACTCTAAAATTCTGTGGCAGAATGGGGGAACCTATGGCTCTCCAGATGTTGCTGGACTACAACTCCCATCATCCCTGAACATGGCTGGGACTGATGGAAGTTGGAGTCCCCAACAACATCTGGAAAGCCAACAGTTTCCCCTCTCTGTTTTGTGATAAGGGCAAAGGCTAAAAAAGAGCAGCCTGCTTAAAGATGCCTGGTGGAGTCACTGGCATGGAGGAAATCTGACACCATCATCTTCCTTCCAGGTTCATTACTCAGTCTCTTAGCCAGTGTGCTACACCAGCTCTTCTAAACAGACTTGCCTTCTATCCAGCATTCCAGATATGAAAATAGGCAGAGCTTGGAAAAGTTACTTTTTTGAACTACAACTCCCATCAGCCCAATCCAGTGGCCATGCTGGCTGGGGCTGATGGGAATCGCAGTTTAAAAAAGTAACTTTTCCAAGCTCTGAAAATAGGAACATGTGAAATACCTGCTGTGCTATCTTAGAGTTTCAGATTATCTGCTGACTTTAATTGTGTACTTAATAATGTTGCTTTATTGCTTTGATTTGTGATCCTTTTTATTCTCAAGCCCTTTACGAGGATCTGTGATCCTGAACAGCAGCATGGAAGCCAAACAAATGATCCCTCTATCTTCACATTTACTCTGGCCCTTTTTGGTTTGGCCCTCAGATGATCCTGGACCAAGAGCTAATACTCTAGCGGCTGGGCAACACAGGGTTTCCTGCTGTGAAAAAATGAGAACAACATTTATCAGGCCACCCACTGGCTCTGCACAGAAGCTTGCTCACTAGTTGGCCTCAGGCCTTCAGCACTGCAATTATGCAACACATTTCATCATAGAAGGGCAGAAAGCCACTGCCAAATACTCGATGCAAGGCAAGCTCTTGGATCTGCAAGCTGTTTTTCTGCTCTCCCTTCACAGTTCTTCTGGACCTAATGAGTCCCAACTACAGCTTTTGTGGGGCAGCCAATGTGGTACAGTGGTCAGAATCCCCACTCGGCCATGAAGCCCACTGCATATCCTTTGGCCAGTCACTGCCTCTCAGCCTAACCTACCTCATAGGGTTGTTGGGAGGATGAAACGGAGAGGAGAAAACCCATGTATGCCACCTTGAGCTCCGTGGAAGGAAAAGCGGGATAGAAATGTAATAATAATAATAAACCTGGTGCCTTCCAGACGTTTTGGACTACAACTCCCATCACCCCCAGCTCAGAGGAGGGACTATTGTTTTTGTTATTTATTTATTTCCTTGATGAATTGCTTCTAATGAAACACCTCAAATCAATTTCACAATAGAATAAAAACCATATACGAAACAAGTGTGTATATTAAAACAATTACATATATAAAAAGAATTGCATGTATAAAATCAATCTCATATGAATTCAGATGCCCAACTGGGATAAAAATCTCAACTAAGAAAGCTTGTTGAAAGAGCAATGCCTTCAGCATACAGTGAAAAGACAATGAAGACGGCACCTGTCTTATATGTAACAGGAGTTGTCACCCAAAACATCTGGAGTCCATCAGGTTTGTGAAGGCTGCCCTATCAAGTGTTGTTTCATAAGCAGGCATGGCCTGAAGCATTTCCACATTATTTTTTAAATTTTCACTTGTTGCATTCTGTCAATTAACTAGACTTTTTTTTTTAAAAAAAATTAGCCTCATAACAGATGTGGAGGAGAGGGTGAAGAAGTTCACCATCACTTACTCTTCCTTGATGCAAAACACTTTTCATGGTCCAGCATTTCCAAAACGTCATGGGTACTTAGCTGGAAATGCTAAGCCAAATTTTGCCAGATGTTAAGAAACCAATTGTTCTTTTTATGTCGGACCAGCACAACCAGATGCCTGAGGTGACAGCAGTTCAAGGACCCCTGGCTCGTGCACCAGGAATACTACTACAACAACTAAATTGTAATACTGTTATGATGTCAGTGATGCAGCAAAATAGTTTATATATTTATTTAAAACTTTTATAATGACAGCCTTTACCAAATGAGATTTCAGGACAGTTTACAAAAATCTTTACAATCCTGTGCAAACTGACGTTCAACAAAAATAAGAGCGGTGTGGGGAAAAAACAATGTAAAACATGCTAGCAGTACATTGTCCAACAGAGTTTAAAAGGCCTGAATGGATAAAAATGGAGAGACGGTGATGCCTGGTGCCTAAAAGACAACAATGGTGCTAACAATGGTGAGTAATTTGGGTGTCTCTGCTTCACTGACATCCACCTTACCTCCAATGGTGGAGGCACTTGGAGGAGGGCTTTGGGAGATGATAGTAGAGCTTGAACCAGTTGTTGGTCTCTCAGTTTCCCCTCTGTGTAATGGGCATAATAATAATCAAGGGTCCACCTCTATGGAGCTCTAAGGGCTCTGAAGACTTTTAAAATCACGTCATATGATAAAACTGTATACCCTCTGCTTTCCTTTAAAGCAGGAATGAGGAACCTCCAGATGTTGTTGGACTTTCACTCCCACCATCGACTGACCATTGGACGTGCTGGCTGGAGCCAGAGGCTCCCCATCTCTGATTTATACTAATAAGTATTTCCCTGTCTTCAATCTCCTTTCCACCCAGCAGCTGAACACTCAAGGCACTCTGTGTGTGTGTGTGTGTGTGTGTGTGTGTGTGTGTGTGTGTGTGTGTGTGTGTGTGTGTGTATATATATATATATATATATATATATATATATATATATATATATATATAAAAAAGACAGTTTTGAAAGCAACAAACAGAACTTCACTCAAGCTTGCTCTGGATCCCTATAAGGATTCTGTTAATCACCTAAAAATATATATGAACGTAATTGTGATTAACCAAACAGAGGTTTTTATTGTATTAACAAAACATTTCAGCTTCCGCCTTCATCAGCTGCTAACATACAAATGCTGTTACCAAGGTGGCAGTTATAGAGATTTGAGGATGGAATGCTCAGAGGGGCTTCATTTGCAGAAGCTAAGTAGTGGTGGTATTGTCCTCCAGGTTCAGGCCATGTGGTGCCAATGTGTCCAGACAGTAAATCCAAAAATTATCCCTTTTAGTCAATGCTGCTGGATCTGCTGGCATCTCTATCGCTGTAATGGAAAAGTCCAACAGGCTGTGACCCTCGATGTTAAAATGCTTTGCAACTGGTTGCTCCACTTTTTTTGTCAAGATTGCCGACTTGTGGTTCCTGAAGCGCGTGCGTAGGTCAGTTGCGGTTTTTCCTATGTATTGGATATGACATCCTGGTCTTTTGCACTCGATGATGTAAACTATATTGCAGGACCTGCAGGTGATGTTCTGTTTGATGTAATATGTCCTGCCTGTCCTAGTGCTTGTAAAAGTGGCTGTCTCCCTGAGGTACACACAGGTGATACAGTGTTTGGAGTGACAAGGATGAGACCCTGGATTGGTGATAGGTGGCTTAAGCACAGCTCTCACCAACAGTCTGCACAAATTAGGAGGTTGGCAAAATGCTATAACAGGAGGCCTGCTGATGGCTCTAGTAAGATGTTCAGAGTTTGCCAGCTATGGGTAGCTCTCCCTGATATATGTGTGTGTGTGTGTGTGTGTTTATATATATATATAATACCAAAAGTCTTTTATGGATATGCTTTTTAAAAAGGCATTTAAGAAAATATGATCTCATAAAATAAAAGCATCTAAGTAATTGCATCGCAGGGTAATGCAATCCTATGCATGCTTATGCAACGTGAGTAAATCCTACTGAGTTCAGGGGCTGTTACAATTTGTAAAAGCTTTTCAAGGAAAATTCTTTCCAAAGTGGTTACAAGTCACATGCTAAACAAACAATAAAACACAACTGAAGATCATATAAAAATCCCACAAGAATCTCAAAACAGTATTTCAAAACATTACTAAAAGCCAAGAGGAGTAACTGTAATCCAGCATAATATAGTATTATCAAAATCAGGCAAAATACTCAATTTACCAGCCCCTTTTCTTTTCACAACATCAAAGCTGGAAGAACACAAAGCTCCCTGGTGGAGTGACTGTTTATGTTTTCCCAGGCTTCACCCTTATGGGTGTACATGTTGGCATAATTGAGAAGGAACATAAAAAAAGCCTGCTGGGTCAGGCCAGTGGCCCATCTAATCCAGCATCCTGTTCTCACAGTGGCCAACCAGTTGCCTATGGGAAGCCCACAAGTAGGACCTGAGTGCAAGAGCACTGTCCCCTGCTGCGGCTTCTGGCAACTGGTTTTCAGAAGCATACTGCCTCTGACTATGGAGGCAAAGCATAGCCATCTTGGCTAATAGGAAAAATTGCGCCCAATCTCTGTTACAAATGGAATTAATTTCAACAGTGAATTCCTATGTGTGGAAGTGTTCTTAGTGATGGAATTTATTATTATCAGTTTTTTATTATCTTGTTTCCTGACAAGACTGCTAAAGTGTAAACCAGAACCTACAACACCAGAGTTTGCAACAGTACCTTCACTGTTGGAAGTAGTATGCTCCCAGGGCTGTGGAGTCGGTACGCCAAACCTTTGACTCCGACTCCTCTATTTTTCTACTGTCCGACTCCGACTCCAACTCCACCCAAAATTGCTTCCAACTCCACAGCCCTGGAAAGGGATGTAAATGTATTTTTAAATTGGAAGCTCTCATAGGAGCATTTTTATCGCTGCCTGAATATGTGCTATCTTGGCATCACAGCATTTGTCTTCATCTGGGTCCTGTGTCATACACTGACACACAAAATGTTTTCCATCTTGAGTTATGGTGAAATGCTCAACTACAGCTGACTTCATGGGAAGCTTCTTTGACATTTTGAATTTATATTTTTAAAAATTTGTCAATCAAAATTTATTTTGAAGCCGGAGTCGGTACATTTCTTCCGACTCCACCCAAACTTGCTTCCGACTCCGACTCCACAGCCCTGTATGCTTCTGAATACCACTTGCTGGGAATCACAAGTGGGGAGAGCGCTGTCGCCCTCAAGTCCTGCTCGTGGGCTTCCCACAGACATCTGGTTGGCCACTGCAGAGCAGAATGTTGGACTAGTTGGCATGATCCATCAGGGGTCTTCTTGGGTTCGTATGAGTATTATGGAGCAACCTGCATGCATTTCTCATTCACTCCACACAAGGTCTGCTTGTGGATCCGGGCATTGACGTTGGGTCTGAAAGAGGTAGCCCACACATGCATGTGAAGCCAGAAGGGTGCTAATATCCTGTCCCTGTTCAATTGAATGGAAACATTGCAGCTAGACAATGCTTTCATCTCCCTAAAGACTGTGCCAAGGCTGTGTGCTCACTCAGGGCAGCCAGCGCCACATGGACTACATGGAAATACTGTCAGGTAGATTCACAACTGGTTGGAAGACCGTACTCAAAGAGTGGTCGTCGGTGGCTCTGCTTCGGACTGGAAGGAGGTCTCGAGTGGAGTGCCACAGGGTTCTGTCCTGGGGCCGATACTCTTCAACATTTTTATCAATGACTTAGATGATGGGGTGGAGGGAAGCCTTATGAAGTTTGCGGATGATACGAAACTGGGAGGGATAGCTAACACAATGGAAGACAGGAATAAAATCCAAAGGGACCTGGATAGACTAGAAAATTGGGCTGAAATTAATAAAATGACATTCAATAAAGACAAATGCAGGATTCTGCATTTAGGCCACAAAAACAAAATGCACAGGTACAGGATGGGAAATACCCGGCTTAGCAGTAGTGCGTGTGAGAAGGACCTTGGAATTGTAGTGGATCGCAAGTTGAACATGACCCAGCAGTGTGATGCTGTGGCAAAAAAGGCAAACGTGGTTTTGGGATGCATAAACAGAGCTATAGTTTCCAGGTCGAGGGAAGTAATAGTCCCACTATATTCTGCATTGGTCAGGCCTCATCTGGAATATTGCGTTCAGTTCTGGGCGCCTCATTTTAAGAAAGATATAGACAAGTTAGAGCGGGTTCAGAAGAGGGCGACAAGGATGATAGCCGGTATGGAGAACAAGTCTTATGAGGAAAGGTTGAAGGAACTTGGCATGTTCAGTCTGATGAAGAGAAGGCTGAGGGGTGACATGATTGCACTCTTTAAATACCTAAAGGGCTGTCACATAGAGGAGGGTACAGATTTGTTCTCTGCTGCCCCAGAGGGTAGGACTAGGTCTAATGGTTTTAAGTTGCAGGAGCGTAGATTCAGATTGGACATTAGAAGGAACTTCTTGACAGTAAGAGCAGTTTGGCAATGGAACCGACTGCCTAGGGAGGTGGTGGGATCCCCTTCACTGGATGTCTTCAAGCAGAGGCTGGACAGCTATCTGCGGGAGATGCTCTAGCTGTGGATTTCCTGCTGTGAGCAGGGGGTTGGACTCGATGGCCTACAAGGCCCCTTCCAACTCTGTGATTCTATGACATCCTGCTCCATCAGAGCTCCCCCGCTTGCCTCTCTCCTCCCAACCGCCCACCATTAAAGCTCAAGGCTTTAATGAAAGAAAAACATGCTGGTGACCGAATATGACTTGCAGCTGCCATTGTGAGATGTTACTGTTTGCCTTTTGTTTTGCTCTCTGGTGAATAGAAAAACAAAGTGAATGTTGAGACTGGATTACAGCGATATTACCCTTACCAACCCCCTTTAGGATGCACACCTTAATGTGGTGAAGGGGTTTGACAGTGTTGAAGAAGCTGAAAGCAAAGCCATCAGGAGTCTAGACCAAGAGGCTAGAGTCCTAGCAGGGGCACCCAATGCGGAATGGTCAAAGCTGAGACACCAGACTAAGATGCATCCAAACTCAGAGGAAGGCAATGGTAAACCACCTTTGAATACCTCTTACTATGAAAACTCTATGAACAGAGTATCCAAAATACAACACGAGATAGTGCTGGAAGATAACACCCCCAGGTCAAAAGGCACTCACTGTCAGGCCCAGGATGTGACTCAGGAACCAGACCAACGGCTGTAGTTAATTCGTGTTTTATTAGGGTAATGTCCAAACAAAGACTGCGTTTTCTCATGAAGCAATACAGGGATACAGGTCCTGCGGCATTGGGAGAAAGTTGACAGAGCAAGGGACTTCTTCCCGCCTGTTCTTTAAGAAGGGGCCAAATGGGCGCGCAATCTTTCGCTCCTCCTTAACTGCCCCTCAGGTACTGCCCGCCTTCCCCCCCTTCTCTCCTGTCTTTTCAGCTGTCTGCGTGTGCGCGGTGAGGGGGGAAGCATCACCCCCTCCTCTTCTGAAGTTTCCAATTCCAGGATGGGGGATAGGGGAGGGGCTGATGGTAAACTGCCTCCCCGCTTTTCGGCTGTGAGCAGCCCTCCCTCTTTCCCCTCTTGCTCTGAGCCTGAAAGAGGGGGAGGCGTGAGAATGTCCAGGGAGGGCTCAGGCTCCCCGTTGCTAAGCGACCTTATCACTGGCAGTTCCTCTGTTTCGTCTTCGCTCCAAAGGGGGGAAGTTCCTCCCCCTTCCCTCTGCCATCCATCCGAATACTCTTCTCCCAACTCTCCGGGATCCAGCTCCCCGGGATTGGGACCCCAGCTCTGCCTTCCGACACTCACTGAGCTACTGGGGAAGAATAAAGGACAAGTACGTGTAGTGCTGTGACTAATGACGCAGCCGAAAGGAAGCCCAGAGGCTGATGCGCACAGATGCGAAAGAGTCCAGAGTTGTACGACGCACACAATAGGAACATGGAATGTGAGAAGCATGAACCGGAGAAAGTTAGAAATTGTCAAACAAGAAATGGAACATATCAACATTACAATACTTGGCATGAGTGAATTAAAATGGACGGGAATGGGACATTTTCAGTCAGGCAACTACAAAATATTTTATGCAGGAAATGAGAAATCAAGAAGAAACAGGGTTGCTTTAATAGTGAGAAGTGATGTAGCAAAAGCAATTAGGAGCTACAACGCAAGGTCTGAGCGAGTTATATCAATGACAATAAATGGGAAACCTATTAACATTACCAGCATCCAAGTCTACGCTCCAATGGCAAACACAGAAGAAGAATTGGAGAAATTTTACACAGAAGTACAGGAGGAAATTGATCACACACCAAAACAAGATGTGCTGATAATCCAGGGGGATTGGAATGCCAAAGTAGGGAGCAGAGAAGAACTAGAAATTGTGGGGAAATGGGGCTTAGGAGACAGAAATGAAGCAGGAGAAAGACTTAGTGAATTCTGTGAAGCCAATAATTTGTTTCTTGCAAACACATTTTTTGAACAACCAAAAAGACGACTGTACAAGTGGGCATCACCAGATGGTCAATATAGCAATCAAATTGATTATATAATTGGTAACAGAAGATGGAGAATTTCCATACTTTTCACAAAAACAAGACCAGGAGCAGACTGCGGTACAGATCATGAACTGGTTGTATCGAAAATCAGAGTAAAGCTAAAGAAGACCAACAAAGCAATCATAATGCCAAAATACAATTTAAATAACATCCCAGAAGAACATAAAGATCAAATAAGGAACAGGTTTGAGGCTTTAAACCTAGTTGACAGAGAACCAGAAGAACTATGCAGTGAAGTCAGAGACATTATCAGGGAAGAATGCAAAAAGACAATACCTCTAGTTAAAAAGAGAGAAGACCTCAATGGATGACTAAAGAAACTCTTAAAATGGTTAAAGAGAGAAGGAAAGCAAAAGCAAAAGGCAATAGAAACACGGTCAGAACCCTAAATGCAACAATACAGCGACTAGTACATAGGGACAAAGAGAACTATTACAATAGTTATTGTATGGAAATGGAAGAGGACGACAAAAAGGGAAGAACAAGAGCCCTATTCCCAAAGATTAGGGAAATGAAAGGGAAATTTAAACCATGACTAGGGATGTTGAATAATCAACAGGGGAACACACTGACTGACCAAGATTAAATAAAAGGAAGATGGAAGCAATACACAGAAGAACTCTATAAAAGAGGTGCAAGGATGACAGATTCATTCACAGAGGAACCATATGATGAAGAACCAGAAATTTTAGAATGTGAGGTAAAAGCTGCTCTTAAAATACTTGGAAGAAACAAATCACCAGGAACAGATGGCATACCAATAGAATTGCTACAAGCTACTGAGACTGAATCTGTCCAAATTTTGACAAAGAAATATGGAAAACAAAACAATGGCTCACAGACTGGAAGCATTCCATATATATCCCAATTCCAAAGAAAGGGGATCCCAGAGAATGCAGTAATTATCGAACTATTGCCTTAATATCTCATGCAAGTAAAGTAATGTAATGCTCAAGATTCTACAAAAAAGGCTCTTACCATGTATGGAGCGAGAAATGGCAGATGTCCAAGCTGGATTTAGAAAGGGAAGAGGCACCAGAGATCATATCGCAAACATACGTTGGATAATGGAGCGGACCAAGGAATTTCAGAAGAAAATCACCCTGTGCTTTATAGATTACAGCAAAGCCTTTGACTGTGTAGATCATGAAAAACTATGGAATGCTTTAAAAGAAATGGGGGTGCCACAGCATCTGATTGTCCTTATGTGCAACCTATACTCTGGACAAGAGGCTACTGTAAGGACAGAATATGGAGATACCGATTGGTTCCCAATCAGAAAGGGTGCGAGACAGGGGTGTATTTTATCACCCTATTTGTTTAATTTGTACGCAGAACGCATCATACGGAAAACGGGATTAGACCAAGATGACGGATGTATGAAAATTGGAGGGAGAAATATCAATAATTTAAGATATGCAGATGATACCATACTACTAGAAGAAACCAGTGATGATTTGAAACGAATGCTGTTGAAAGTTAAAGAGGAAAGCACAAAAGCAGGACTACAGCTGAACGTCAAGAAGACTAAAGTAACGACAACAGAAGATTTATGTAACTTTAAAGTTGACAATAAGAACATTGAACATTGATTATCAATACCTTGGCACAGTCATTAACCAAAATGGAGACAACAGTCAAGAAAACAGAAGAAGGCTAGTACTGGGGAGGGCAGCTATGAGAGAACTAGAAAAGGTCCTCAAATGCAAAGATGTATCACTGAACACTAAAGTCAGGATCATTCAGACCATTGTATTTCCAATCTCTAGGTATGGATGTGAAAGTTGCACAGTGAAAAAAGCAGATAATAGAAAAATAAACTCATTTGAAATGTGTGTTGGAGAGCTTTGTGCATACCATTGACTGCGAAAAAGACAAATAATTGGGTGATGAACAAATTAAACCAGAACTCTCACTAGAAGCTAAAATGATGAAATGGAGATTATCATATTTGGACCCATCATGAGAAGACATGATTCACTAGAAAAGACAATAATGCTGGGAAAAACAGAAGGGAGTAGAAAAAGAGGAAGGCCAAACAAGAGATGGATTGATTCCATAAAGGAAGCCACAGACCTGAATTTACAAGATCTGAACAGGGCGGTTCATGACAGATGCTCTTGGAGGTCAATGATTCATAGGGTCGCCATAAGTCGTAATCAACTTGAAGACACATAACAAGAACAAAACCCTTACCGAGGTTGCAGGGTTGGGGGACCACTCATCACCATCTAAAACCAATTCATATGCTATTATACTGAGTAAGACACTTCTACTGAGTTCAGTGAGTTCAATTACTCTCAGCTGAGTATCGGATGGCCACTTGCGTATCCCGAAAACAGAGGACACGGGTCACCAAAGCAGAAGAAAAGGGAGGGCACAAATTTGCATAAAATGGGCATATGCTAATTTATGTCAGTTGATGCCAATTTAGAAATACTTGCTGTGATTTTCATAGAAAGACAACACACTTGCCCAAAGTGGGGAAGACTGTCACCAGGCGGGCTCTTTGCCTGCTCAGTGGGCTATCCAGGTGTTCCTACTGTGGATGGGCAACTCCAAGGCCGTTCCTGCTTTTCCTTCTTAGGGATTTTTCATCTTTAAACCAGACTGGACAGCCTTTCTAATGCACGTAGAGAACTGAGCGCTGTGAAGTAGACACTGGGTAAGTATTATAGGACTCTGAAACCATGCTGTGCAAGTCCCACTATTTTCAGTTGGGCTCATTCTCAGAGAAGCGAGCAGAGGATTACACTTACTTAGAAGTTAGTCCCACTGAAATTAGCATTATTATTGCAATTCGTATTATCAACTACGCAGGTATATTCCAGTGAGGTTGTTTCATCCTTGTCACCTCAGCTGGCAAAACGGGCAGGAAAACTGCGGCCCTCCAGACAGTATAAGACGACAATCCCCATCAGCCCCAGAGAGCATGGCCAACGGTCATTCCACGCACTCTCCATTCCTGTGCTAAAACCGAATTCATATCCTGGTCCGCTCCGCCACCTGCCGGTCGCTGCTACGCATTGCAACCCACCGCAGCACGTGTACTTGACAGGGCGCTTCCTGTACTGTATTTCCGTCGGCCGACGGCGTTCCGCTGAGTTGTTTCGCTCGTTTAACCTGGACCATACCAACGTCCTCTGCCGGGGGTGACGAAGGGGGCTAGTGGCGGCGTAGTCGGCCATGTGGAATTTCCCTCCCCCCCCGGAAACAAAACACGGAACCGCTTTATGTATTATTATTTGATTCTCAAGAGGTCGAAGAGGAGAAGAGAGGAGCTGCTGGGGGGTGGGCAAGGCGAGTGGAAAATCCTCCCCGTCGAGGAAAGGGAATAGTTCAGTCCCGAAGATGGCGGCCACTATGAAGAAAGCGGTGAGTGGCCTGGCTGAAGCGAGGCCGGGACGGGAATGAGGCCGGGAGTGGCGGCTATGGTTATTGCTATAGTTATGAAGGTTCTCTCCTTCTTCCTCTGGGCCCCATATTGGTTTCCCTGTTAATTGTAGTTGGGGGAAACCAGACGAGGCGGGGTTGTCGGGGAGCCTGTCTCTTACCCCCCCCCCCCGTATCAACATTGGCCTGAAGGCACGTGACGCTCTAGCCTCGCTGAAGCTAAGCAGGGTCGGGGCCTGGAGGGGAGACCTTTTGGCAGCTCCCCCCACTCCGTCCCCGGTGTCCGGCTACACGGCCTTGAGCCACCACCACCCTCCCAGGAAAGGCGGGTTGGAGAGTAATGCAGTAAGAGTTGTAATCTGGCCAAGTCATACTCAGGAGTCGATCCACTGGAATCAATGGATTTCAGTTAGTCTTGGCACAGTTCATTGTTTTCAGTGGGTCTGCCCTGAGTATGAATTCATATAATTCAGTCTCAAATTCCTTGTTGCTGTATGCAGTACAGCCTTTGGCAACCTGGTGACCTCCAGATGTTTTGGGCTACGACTCCCATCAGACCTAGGTAGGTTGGCGAAGGCTGCCTTAGTGATTTTGGGGAGAGGGGTGGTGGTTGTGTAGTGGTGAAGTGCCCTTGTTGATATATATATTCCCTTTTACGGCCCCGGTAAAACAGTGACTGTATCACATTGCCAGTTTTGCCTTTTGGGGAGATTCATTTATTTGTGTGTAAAAAAAAGTGTTTCTGTCCCACCTCTTGGTTCTTAATAAGGGGCCCTAAGGCACTGTATAGGAATGACATCTCTCTCATGCACAGACACACTAGACTTGATGTGAACAGAAAAGTTGGGGGGGGGAGAGAAAGAACCCACGTATGCAATCTACTGCTCCTTTGAGGAAATATGAGGTATAAATGCAATTAATTTAATGCACACCTTTCTGAGTAGCTCTGTTGGTCCTAATGAAGATATTACCCCATAGATCATTTTTTAATTTTATTCTAATGAGCCATCATCCTGCAGTTTTTCTTCTGGCACAGGTAGTGGTATCTTCCCAGTGGCAGCAGCTTGTCGGGATGGAGATGGAGTGAGGGTGTGGGAGCTCTGGGTTGGTTGTGGCCTGCACGAGTGTAGGCACCTGTGGGGATGTTGTTCAGGAGCTTCCGTGACCTTGCTGCCACGTCATGCCAACCTTGTTCTGATGAGCGAAGCACTCTCTTTGCCAGTAAGGCACTGCTCTCTCCGTTCCCCTCATGATCCACCCGTGTACCTATGAAGATAGTCAGTGTTGTTGTATGTGCTGTGTATGTTTTAGCTAAATCTACAGTAAGTAGATTATGCTTTAAGTTGGATTCCTGCATTGAGCAGGGGGTTGGATTCGATGTCCTTATAGACCTTTCCAGGTGTATGATTCTAAATAGAACCAGTTCCCATTGTGAGATTTGCAGCCTGATCCTGTGCATTTTTCCTGGGAAGCAAGTCTTGTTAAATGTAACAGGAATTACTCCCAAGTAGGAGTGCGTAAGCAACCTGGTGTTTGCCCTAAAAAAAAAAGTTTGAATGCCTGAAATTCCTGAAGGGTTGGTGCATGGTTTGCAAACATGAAAGGATTTCCAGAGTACACTGGAGTATTGGTCTTTTTTGCAGAACGACAGTCATGTAGCACCTTAAAGACTAGCAAATTTATTATGTTACCAGCTCTTGTGAAGTATAGTCTACTTCATAAGAAACATGAAATGTTACCCTGGAATGCAGGTACATGAGGTCAATGAGGTCAGAAGAAAATGAAATGCAGAGAAGTATAAGGTAATAATTACCTTATTAAGTGTGACCAATGAACAATGCTTGATAACACAGACATTCTGGCATTGGTAAGCCAGTTAATACACGTAATGTGATAAAATCCATTTTGCTGATTCCACAAGTGACAGCATTGAACTGATTGAATATAGTGGACACCTATTTATTCAAAGATTCTGTGGGAGAAAAACATGCACCCCCATTATAAACATTGACTTTTTATTTATTTTATTTACTACGGATTGGATCCAGATTAAGTTAGTAAATTCCATTGGAATCAAAGGGACCTAGTCAAGACTAACTTTTCACATTGATTTCAATAAGACCTAAGTTCAACTAATTTATTCTGGATCCAACCCTACATTTATCTCCCACCAATTGTCCAAGGAGCTCAAGACAGTATACATGGTTCTCTCTCACACACAACAACCCTGTGAGGTAGGTTTGGCTGAGAATTATTATATTTATTACCCATCCTTCACCAGAAGGTCTCAGGGCGGGTTACAGCAGTTTAAACTTCAGTATTAAAAACAATTAAAACAAATTACAGTCACAGGGGTAGTGTGGGTCCTGAAAACATACATCTCATTTGCCAAAGAGCTGGGTAAAGGGGTGTGTCTTTAGCATTTGCTGAAAACTGTACAGCTAAGGTGCCAGACACACTTCTGTGGGAAGGGAATTCCATAACCTAGGAGATTCCACAGAGAATGTCGTCTCCTGGGCCACTGTCCCTCAAACTTCTGAGGATGGTGGAACTACCAAGAAGGCTTTCTCTGCTGATCTTGACACCCAAGATGCTCTGTAGGGAAGGAGGCAGCCTCTCAGATATTTGGGGCTTAAGTCATTCAGGGCTTTAAACACTAGTGTGAGCTCCTTAACTTGTTCCTGGAAACAAACTAGCAACCAATGCAACAGTTCTAGACCAGGGGTTACAAGAGTATATAAACAGTGACTGGGTGAAAGTCACCCAGTGAACTTCACAGAAGTGTGGATTTGAACCCAGGTCTCTCAGGTACTAGCCCAGCACTCTGACCACTACACCACACTGACACCACTACACCTCCTTTGGTTCCTGTGTGATTTCAGGTGTTTCCTAGGTTACTGCTGTCTATGCTACTGCCCCAAGCCCCTTGGTAATGTTGTGCTTCTCTTTCATTCATGGCCTTGTCCCTAATGAGTTTATAGTAGCTGGCTGGTTTGAAATATTTTGGAAAATAACAAGTGAAATGTGGATATGCTGACTAATTAGTCTAAAGCTTCAATGGTGAGCATGCTATGTTCCCTAATTTGGTGGGAAAAGCATATTACTGTCTTGTGCAGTATGTGTGTTGAGCTCTTGTTGTTTCTGTTGGTCCTTTCCAGGCGGTAGAAGATGTCAATGTAACTTTTGAAGATCAACAGAAAATCAACAAGTTTGCAAGAAACACCAGCAGAATTACAGAACTGAAAGAAGAAATAGAGGATAAAAAGGTACCCTATAAAGCCTCTGGGCAGGATTCTCTTCATTGTCTGCAATCCTATGCACACTTTACTTGTGTGTAAGTTCCATTTAACTGGGAGGAACTTCCAGTGATGTGAGGTGGAAAATGTTCTCCTATTATATTTTTCCATTTCTTTAGAAATGCATTGTTTTCATAGCATTGTTAGCTGAATGAATAAATGCAGTACAAATCAGACTAGGCAACTGAAAATGGATGCTAGTCAAATCTAAAATCAAATGTTGTAATTAATATTTTCTGGGTGACTTTCACTAGGAAGCACATATATTTATGCACACAGCAATTCAGGCATGCTAAAATTAGCCTTCGTTTTCCCCATTTGAATGTTTTGAGAAACCCCTGTTTAATTTTAACTTGGATTCCTGCATTGAGCGGGGGGTTGGACTTGATGGCCTTATAGGTCCTGTCCAAATCTACTATTCTGTGATTCTATATTAATGCTTCTGAGAAAGCATGCTTAGGTTCATGCTGTCAGTGCTCAGTGAGGCTGGGTACTTAGGTTCTTCTGCCAAGTGGGAGTGATGTGGCACTGCCACTTTTTTCTGGACCGTTGAGGTTCTGGGACAAGCTCTAAATCACATGGGAAGAGTCTACATTGTGGGTTTTCCCTAAGCCTGCAGTAACTCAGGAGTACTGACAATGGTGTGGGGAGGAGCCACAGTGTGGGCTTCTCACATTCCACTGACAGAGTAGGAAGGACCAAGCTGCAGTGATTCCCGTACCGCCAGGGTAATGTTAGCACATGTGTCCTTTTCATCAGCTGTGTTGGGTAAATTTTGATGCAGCTCAGAATTGGCATCCAGATAAGGAAGAGTAGGTTGTAACTAGAAAACCTGATTTAGGATGCTAAAAAGGCCCAAACTCTTAGTCTTTCCTTGCAGGAAAATGTGCTGAACCCTTTTGACTTATTTTTGCTGTGGCCTTCTGTGCCTTTCCTAGTGCAATGATACCCTTTTTAAAATGGATTGACCATAACTGTATACAGTAATGTTCCTGTGCACAGCTACAGCAGCTATATACGTTGATATAAAGGCATCATGATACCTCCACATTGTATTCTCAATCCCTTTCCCAGTAGCTCCTAGCACTGAATTTGCCCTTTTCACTTCTATGGCTCATGGAGTTGATGCTTTCATTGAACTCTGACCCAAAGAGCTCTTTTCAAGATAGCTACAGCCAATTTAGAACCCAAAACCATGTGTGTGAAGTTACAGTAGTTTTGTTCCAATATACAGTACATCCTGCTGCCCTTAACAACTAGTTAGTTAAATCAGATGGGAGAGTGACTGATTTTTTTATCACAGAAACAGCTTCAGAACTTGCAAGATGCATGTGATGACCTCATGATGCTTGATGACGATTCACTACTGATACCTTACCAGATTGGAGATGTCTTCATTAGCCATCCCCAAGAAGAAACAGAAGAGATGCTGGAGGAAGCAAAGGTTGGCGCTTTATTCTTTTGTGGTTCTTCTGTGTCTCCTTAATGATGCAGCAAAAAAGTATAGGGTGGTTCAGCCCAGCAGATGAAAAACTGATAAGAATTTGTTCTCTCCCTTTCTTTTTGCTATGCTAATGTATAATAAACATTCCTGCTTGTTAGGTTTTCTGCATAGAACAGGAACAACGTCCTTAATAATAGGGCAGCTGCTCCTATACTGCCCCACTAACTTAGCAACAGGGAGTGGTCTTATAGCAAGCCAGGCCTGCTGTCATCACCTGGTATGGATAACAGGAAGGCTTGGGAAGTCAGCTTCTGCTAGCCCCTTTACACATACTTCACTCTGGATCCAACTGTTTCAGTTTTTTTTCTATGCAGAAGGTCCCAGGTTCAGTCTCCAGCATCTCTAGGTAGGACTGGGGAGAGACTTACGCCTGAAACCCTGAAGAGCTTCTGTTAGTCAGTGTAGACAGTACTGAGCGAGCTGGACTCACGGTCAGACTCAAGATAAGGCAGCTTCCTATGTGAAGTCTTCCGTGGTGAAATGCTCCTCAATTCATCAGATAGCTTCCACATAGAAAATTAAGTTGTCTAAGATAAATAAAAATAATAGTAATAATAATAATGTTAGAATCCTATGCCTTACATCTAATTTTCTGTGTGGAGGTAATATTTTCATATTCAGTCAAGGGAGCCCCCTCTTGCAGTTTGAATGCTCATACACAGGTTTATTACCTTAGTGAAAACTAGGTCTTTGGGCTTTGGAACAGCTTAGTGGAACTGGACCTCAGTACCTAATAATATGTATACCTTTCAGTGGGTTATTGCTCTCATTCTCTGTCTCATATGTAAGAGTATAGTCCTCCAATTTTAATTGTTGGATCTAGAGTAAAGAATATGTAATGATGCTGGTGGAAGCTGAATTCTCCACACCCTTTATTGCCTCCCCTGCCACTGCCTCCTCCCTGCCCCCTGGAAATGCTCCATGGAATGCAGTGGGCTCAGTGTAGTGGGCTATCATGAAAGGGGTTATGGGGGAAGGGGGATTCCCCCTAAAGGGAGGAGAGGATTGGGAAGTCAGCTTCTGCTAGCCACATTTCACATACTTAACTCTGAAACCAACCATTTGGTTATGTTTTTTGTTTGTTTGTTTGTTTGTTTGTTTAAGAAAAGGGTTCTAACCAGAATAGTGGCCAAAACTGGCTGAAACTGATTGTCATCAAGCCCATCAAGTTTCATTTAGGCTGAGTTCAGACAAAACAATCTTGTCTTAATAAACCATGGTTTATTAGGTTAATTACCAGTGTTCTTCCATCCTCTCTCATGCCTTAATGCAAGACTCCTGGAGTTTGTTAAACCACATTTTCCCATTGTATCCAACCTAATCCTGGTTTCCAGGGAACTCTGCCGAGACTTTCCTACTGCTGGGTTCTAAAGAGGGCTAGTCTAAACCCTGACAGAGTAGGAAGCTTGTCTCTCTGATTTTGTTATTTTTGTTCTAGACCCCTAAGCCTGATTAAAGTGTTTTCAAAAAGTGTTTACAGTGGCTTGCCATTTATAATAGTTGGACCAGTCAAAAAAACAAATGTTTTCTTCTGAGAAACAGAGTTTTTAAAAAATTGATTTATCTGTGGTTGCTATGTTTACCTTTTCTGTTTTCTCAGAAAAGCTTGCAGGAAGAAATTGGCGCTTTGGAGTCACGAGTGGAATCCATCCAGAGAGTATTATCAGACCTTAAAGTCCAGCTGTATGCAAAATTTGGCAACAATATAAACCTCGAGGCAGATGATAATTAAATATTGTAGAAATCATTTTTTTTTTGGACTCATTATTCTTCTCTTACAATAATGTTTTGAGAAGCCCAACCTGTTTGTCTGGTGTGGTTTTTTTTTAAAAAAAATTACATTCACTTGCTTGTTTCATGTATTTAAGGAGAGAGTTCCTATTTTGCTAACATAATTATTTATATATGTTAAGTGAATACATCCACATTCTGTTGGTGCATTATTAAGATTAGGTGCTTAAAGGCTTATTGAAATAATAAAAGTCAAACAAACCTATTGTGTCTTGTGCTTAAAGTGTCTCTCCATGGTATAAAAATGGGATGGTGTGAATTCCTTCTGATAAGTCTTCTTCTTCTGGCAGTCATTGTTTTTAAGCACCATCAATGTAATGGTAATGGAGATTGTCATATAGAGGCAAATGGACAGAACTGTGACTTAGGAGGCAGCCAGCTGGAATGGATGTGAACTCATTAAGTGAACTTAGAGTAAACCACCCTCAGCCTCTCATTTACATTATGGGGCTTATAACACTGACCTTCTACATTGATTGTGAGGACTGAGACAATGAAGTGCTTTGAATATCCAGCTGCCACCAGAGAACTGTTTAGCTGATTGGTGAAATATTGATGTTAGAACCCACACTCCAAAGTACCATACAGGCATATCCCACTTTAACATACGCAATGGGACCGGAGCGTGTATGTAAAGTGAAAATGTACTTAAAGTGAAGCAATTATCTATGCATGTACTGTACTGCAATCACCACTAGATGGCAGCGGCGTCATGCCATTAAGTGTCTGTAATTGCGAACCACATGTACGTTAAGCAGGGTATGGTGGTGTATGGAGCATGTACGTTATAGCGAGGAGACGTTAAGTGAAGTGATGTTAAGCGGGGTATGCCTGCATTTTATGTTAATAATTGTTGCTGCATCTCCTTTGTATGATGTGTAATTGCATAGTAGCACCTAACATTAGTGTTATCAAAACATAGGCTCAGATAGTTCTGGTTCAGTTTTTCTTATGTGCCTTCAAGTCAATTACAATTTATGGCAACCCTGTGAATCAGTGACCTCCAATAGCATAAACCACCCTGTTCAGATCTTGTAAGGTCAGGTCTGTGGCTTCCTTTATGGAATCAATCCATCTCTTGTTTGGTCTTCCTCTTTTTCTACTTCCTTCTGTTTTTCCCAGCATTATTGTCTTTTCTAGTGAATCATGTCTTCTCCTGGTGTGTCCAAAGTATGATAACCTCAGTTTCATCATTTTAGCTTCTAATGATAGTTCTGGTTTAATTTGTTACATCACCCAATTATTTCTCTTTTTTGTGGTCCATAGTATCTGCAAAGCTCTTGTCCAACACCACATTTCAAATGAGTTGATTTTTCTCTTACCCACTTTTTTCACTGTCCAACTTTCACATCCATACATAGAGACCGGGAATACCATGGTCTGAATGATCCTGACTTTAGTGTTCAGTGATACATCTTTACATTTGAGGACCTTTTCTAGTTCTCTCATAGCTGCCCTCCCCAGTCCTAGCCTTCTTCTGATTTCTTGACTATTATCTCCATTTGGGTTAATGATTGTGCCAAGATATTGATAATCCTTGACCAGTTCAATGTCCTCGTTGTTAGCTTTAAAGTTACTTAAATCTTCTGTTGTCATTACTTTAGTCTTCTTGACAGTTAGCTGTAGGCCTGCTTTTGTGATTTCCTCTTTAACTTTCAACAGCATTTGTTTCAAATCATCACCAGTTTCTGCTAGGAGTATGGTATTGTCTGCATATCTTAAATTATTGATATTTCTCCCTCCAGTTTTCACACCTTCATCTTGGTCCAATCCCACTTTTTGTATGATCTGCATATAGGTTAAACAAATAGGGTGACAAAATACACCCCTGTCTCACACCCTTTCCGATTGGGGACCAATCGGTATCTCCATATTCTGTCCTTACAGTAGCCTTTTGTCCAGAGTATAGGTTGCACATCTGGACAATCATATGCTGTGGCACCCCCATTTCTTTTAAAGCATTCCATAGTTTTTCATGATCTACACAATCAAAGGCTTTGCTGTAATCTGTAAAGCACAGGGTGATTTTCTTCTGAAATTCCTTGGTCCGCTCCATTATCCAACGTATGTTTGCGATATGATCTCTGGTGCCTCTTCCTTTTCTAAATCCAGCTTGGACATCTGGCATTTCTCGCTCTATATATGGTAAGAGCCTTTGTTGTAGAATCTTGAGCATTACTTTACTTGCATGAGATATTAAGGCAATAGTTCGATAATTACTGCATTCCCTGGGATCCCTGCATCTAGTCTGTGGGCTATTATGTAGTTTTCCATATTTGTTGACAAATTTTTGTCAAAATTTGGACAGATTCAGTCTCAGTAACTTGTAGCCACTCTATTGGTATGCCATCTGTTCCTGGTGATTTGTTTCTTCCAAGCATTTTAACAGCAGCTTTTACCTCACATTCTAAACTTTCTGGTTCTTCATCATATGTTTCCTCCGCTAATGAATCTGTCATTCTTGCATCTCTTTTCTATAGTTCTTCATTGTATTGCTTCCATCTTCCTTTTATTTCATCTCAGTCGGTCAGTGTGTTTCCCTGTTGATTATTCAGTATCCCTACTCTTGGTTTAAATTTCCTTTTAATGTCTCTAATCTTTTGGAATAGGGCCCTTGTTCTTCCCTTTTTGTTGTCTTCTTCTATTTCTATACAATAACTATTATAATAGTTCTTTGTCCCCACATACTAGTCATTGTATTATGCATTTAGGGTTCTTGCCATGTTTGTATCTCCTTTTACTTTTGCTTTCTCTCTCTCTCTCTAACCATTTTAAGAGTTTCTTCAGTCACCCGTTGAGTTCTTTCTCTCTTTTTAACTAGAGGTATTGTCTTTTTGCATTCTTCCCTGATAATGTCTCTGACTTCAATCCATAGTTCTTCTGGTTCTCTGTCAGGTAAGTTTTAAAGCCTAAAATCTGTTCATTACTTGCTACTTATACTGTGACTGATTTATCATCTGCTGTACAAAAATTTAAAGGCAAGGCCCTTGCAGTCTTAAGGAAAATGAATTTGGGGATACAGCAGTTTGCTTTTGTGTTGTTGAATAATGTGTACTAGCAGTTAAGAGGCTTTTTTTATATGTATGCTAGACATTTAACTGCATACAGGCGGGCCCCGCATTACGGCGTTGCGCTAATGCAGCGGCTTTCAGTTCCAGAAAGTCCCCACTTTAAGGCGTTTGTTCCGCTTTTACGGTGTTCTTTTTCATCGCGTGCCATTTTTGTGTCATTTTCACGCAGTGCGCACCATTATTTTCAATGGGTTCCACTTTTCGGTGGTTTCGGCTTTTCGGTGGCAGTCCGGAACGGAACCTGCCATATAAGCGGGGCCCGCCTGCACAAATAAAAACCTCTGTTAATTGCTGAGAATCTTAGATTATCATGTGTGCCTTTGTGGCTAATGAAACAACTGCTATTTTTGACAGTCCAGAAGATGGCACTAGAGCACCAGTTATCTCCAGTCGGAGAACAAGTTAAGGATGTTTCCCTGAACTGAAGTCATTTTTGCCTGAAAACTGCAAATGCATTTTAGTGGTAGTAGGAACTTAGATTAAATAAATTCATGGAGGATTGGCCTATCAATGGTTATTACCCATGACGATGATAGGGAGCTTTCATATTCAGACCCAGGAAGCCATTGGCTATCAATTCCTGAAGTGCAATAGGACCATTTCCCTCTTGTCCTACAGTACTTGTGGATTTCCTGGAGATATCTGGTTGGTCGCTATCAGAAGCAAGATGCTGGACCTTTGGTGTGACCAAGCAGGGCATTCCTTATGGTCTTAGATTCAAGCTCACCTGTGCACCATTGCATCAGGTTCCATCTCACCTCTACAACAGAAACTAGTTCAGATTATTCGAATTCATTCAGTTCTGATTTTCAAAAACCAAGAAGCCATTAGGGAGGAACAGCAGAATGCCATGTACTTTGTTAATGTTATTCAGTAGCAGACATCTGGAAGGCAATGGACTGCATCATGTGCCTTCAAACCATTCTGTGGGCTGAAGCTGAAATAAGTGAGAGATTAGTATAGTATGCTGTCCTTCCACCAAGGGCCTCTCATTCCCCTCCCCTGCCCTAACAGCCCTGTGATGAGTAGTCTGAGAGGTAGGGAATGGCCCAAGGTCACCTTTCTAGAGGAGAGAGTGATGCAGATAGATAATTTTAGGTTCTGGACTTGATAGTCTTAACAAGGTTCTCTTTAGATTGTAATTGTTATTACTTCACTCATATCAAAATGTTAGAAGCCAGATCTGCTGCATTTGGGGGCCCTTCTGCTCAGTGGGGCGCTGGACTGAAGGAGGAGCAAAGCAGCTGCAATCGTCTCTGCTTGTTTGCATTTAGCCAATGGTTTAGCTTAGCATCATGTTGGAACTGTGCGTGTATCTGAGGTGAGGCAGGTAGCTTGGTGGTGATGTAGCATTTATGGAAGGGTCTCCCCAGAGAGGTTTCCTAGTGCCTGTCATGACCCCCAGACCCTCAAGGTACTGGGTTCATGCATCAGACTCAGACCCCCACCCTTAGGGAAATGAGACTGGAACCATAAAGCTATTACTTCACCCTTGCCAAGGCTGTGTACGCTCACAACAACCCTGCAAGGTAGAAGGTAGGCTGCCACCACCCCTGTATACTGGTCCACTCAGAGCCAGGGGATCTCTGAGCCCAGAAGATATATAAAACCAAGGTCCTAAAAGGCAAGAGTCACAGTTACACTCCTTGCCAGGTACCTCTGGTTTAACACTTAAAATCCAAGCCTTTAACTTCTTAACCCTCTTTGGTAGTTAGTGACTGAGATTGGTCAAGGTACTGAATCCAGAACCACCCCTTCTCTCAATTGAACACACCAGGTTAAATAGAAGTAGCTTTATTAAGATATATAAGTGCACATAACATATAGCAGCAAGTAATCCTTTAAGACCATTCATCCAACAGGGGTTTAGGTTCTTACAAGAGAATTCATACACACAACAAGAAAATAACAAACTAACTCACCTAACTACTTACACACGAGGTAGTTGGTTGCGTGGCACCTCTCCTAAGAGAGATGGATGTTCAACATAAAGCAATGGAACCAGACATAGGTTGCCTTCCCATAAGCAACCCCTGGAACCATAAGGCAGAAAGGTTTGGAACTCTGGTGCCAGTCCGCATAGGCAGAGAACAGAGAACAAAGGCTATGGGTCTCTAGCCCTATACTTAAGGGAAAAGGATCCTAACGGTCCAAAATTAATTGACCAATCAGGAATTGGCTGATGTAACTTTCTTCTCGGTGTTTCTCACATTTTCGCGCCTTCAGGCCCCCCTCCCAACTGTGTTTTCCAACTGTACAGGCCAAGGATGACCTTGGGTACCAGGCACTTGCTAATCAGCAAAGATAAACAGGTGCAGCTTGTTAAGGCTTCTCTAACCATCTTCAGCTGGGAAGTGAAACTCAAATTTGCAAATTGGCAAAGGCTTGTCTTTTCTGACTGTAACCGTCTCCCAGAGTCCCTTACTGGAGCCAAAGTATTGCTATTAGATTTTTAATAACTCATGACCATTACAGGTTCATGACAGTGCCCACCTTATGGTCCTTTCAATGCCTGGCAGAGAACTTTTCATTTTCCAAGCTTTTTAGATGCAAATTTAATCCTGTGGACTGTTTCATGTTGCTTTTTTAAATTTGCAATTGTTAGCTAATTTTATTTATGTTTGTTGTATTCTTTTTGCATGAATGATTGAAAGGCAGTATACAAGTACCTATAATAAATCAGTAAATAAACTAGGGACAGACTCGCTACAAAATATCAGGGCTTTCGGGGGCCAAATTACATGGGAGGCTTTTGATGCTTAAAAGCAGCCTTACAGCGGAGGGCTTGGGTTGTATCTAATGTAACACTGAATCAGGGTCCCAGTAGCACAAAGTTTACTGCTAATGCAATGCCCCCTCCTCTCTCCACATGCCCCCCTCAAGCTGTTCTGGGGTTCCCCCAACCCTCCAAAGCAGATTTGGGGAGGGCATGGGGCATGTGTCGGTATATGTATGAAAGTTCTGTTGCACTAGTGGTAATTCTTGCTGATGGGACATGGTAGTTTGATACCAATCCCTGTGTTTAATAATTTTCTCCTGTGCTGTCTCAGTCAGAATCATCTTGCCTCATTCCCAGCCTGTTATTAGGCACACGGGAGTGGGAGGTGGGGAGGGCAAACAAAACAAACAAAAAAACCATACCTGCCTTTTGGGGTGTGTGGGTCTCAATCAGGGGAAAAGGTACAGGGGAGACATGAAACATCACCTTCCTGTGTGCTCTGATCTAATTTGCCACCTCCTCTAGACATGGCTATTTTTAAGCATTTAAAAAAAAATATGTTGAGAGGTTTGATAATTACCCCCCACCCCACGTTTCGCAAGTAATTTGGTGTTCACCATGTATGTATGAATTTATATCATGAAATTGTTCAAGTAAGTTCTTGTTCTTGTGTGTGTGTGTGTGTGTCGGTAATCCACACTCTTGCGGAAACAAGAAGCCAGTAACCAGCACATATCTTTTCTTTAATAATGGAACAATGCAACATAATTGTATTTGGAAACACCAGGGCAATAAGTCAGCACCAAAGAAAGCCTGTTAACCTCTGCATGTAAACAAACTGTTAGAAAGTGGTGGAAGAAGATTGCCCGCTCAATATTGGCCTGTTTTAAAATTAGCACTTGGGGGTAAACTAATAAGATGTGCAGTTTGATTCCAGTTTGTGCTTCTCTGGTGCCCAATAACACAATTAAAAAGTTTTGTACAGAGGAAGAAATTTTGGATGTATGTTTTTGAAAGGCAGAAATTTTACATGGGCATAAAGACCTGCTTCACACACTTGGCCACATCCAATTTGAGCGGCAGCTGAATGTGTGAATTAAGAGCCAAAACAGATAGGAATTGCACAACTAGCAATTACACATAGGTTTGGTTTTTTTAATCCATTGTGGGAAGGGGCCTTGATTTTCATCAGGACCACAGTGTGCAGGGAGGGAAGGTGTAAGGAACTATTGAGAAGGTGATTTGTCTTCGGCTCTGTCTAGCCTCATCATGGACAAGTACAAACACAGCCAGGCCAGAAATTGGCTGGTGAGGTGACAGGACAGGGATGGGAGCACACTTATCAGCAGATCAGGACTAAGATGAACTGTGAGAGGAGGAACAGCAGCCATATAATGAGGAAGCTCCACATTCTGCTATGGCTAGCAGCTGGAAGCCTTTACCACCCTGAGGGAGGAAAGCTTAACAAAAGAGATAAGTATTCCGGACTGGGGTGGTGGGAGAGGTCAGGCAGAGACTGTGGCCCTATCTGCACTATACATTTAAAACATTCAATCCCTCTTCCCAGGGAACTGTGGGAATTGTAGCTCTGCGAGGGGAACAGGGTTCTCCTAAACTCTCAGCACTTCACAAACTGCAGTGCCCAGGATTCTTTGGGGGTAGCCAATTAATATAAACACTCCATATGTCCAAATAGATATTTAAACAAGATTGACAATGATAAGATACACATTCAACTACAGAAAGTGCAATGAGATTTTCAGACCACTGAGTTGTGGATGGTGGGTGTTTATCTTTCCAACTTTGTAAAATCTTTACAACCATAAGGGCTGGCAGGATCCAATTTCATTGTCCATCTGTGTTAGCTTAATTTAATAGTGTATTTTAATATATTTATTTATTAGATTTATATCCTGCCGTTCCTCCCAGTAGGATCTCAGGGTGGCAATAGGAGCTGTAACATTTTATATTGCTGCAACATATCAGCCTCAACTGTGAAAGGTTAATTTATTCTGCTGCATCTCTTTATTGGCTAACACTGGATACTTCTGATGCAGAGGTGCAGCAAGATTACCTGCTCTCAAAGGTGTTTGTTGTATATCTGCATGAGTCACTGCTCTAGGTTATTGTTCTGTCCAATTAGGAACCAAACCTAGATAAATATTTCATGTAGTAGCGTGCAGGTGCTCCTCTGAGAACAGAGCATTTTTACCCTTGGGGCTTAGCTATTCATTAATTCATTCAAAGATGTTTTTCCCGCCGACAAAAACAGCTAGATTGGCGGGAACTAGAGAGAGGGCATTCTCAGTGGCGGCCCCCACCCTCTGGAACTCCCTCCCACAAGATCTCCAGCATGCCTCTTCCCTAAATGTATTTCGTAAAGCCTTAAAGACCTGGCTCTTTCAACAGGCCTTTGGGATTTCCGGGGAGGGTTAACTTCTATGACTGAAATGCCTCTTACCCTGCACTAGTATTGTTGTTGCTGCTGTATTGTTTATATATTGTATTAATGTATTTTATCGCATTGTGTTTTAATTGTTTACATGTACGTCGCCCAGAGTGGCCATCGGCCAGATAGGCGACACATAAATTAAAATTTATTATTATTATTATTTATTATTTAAAGATGTTTTGTTTTTAAAATGTTTTTAAGTTGTTTTCAGTGTTTTTGTTTGCCGCCCTGGGCTCCTCCTGAGAAGAAGGGCGGGATATAATAATAATAATAATAATAATAATAATAATAATAATAATAATAATAATAATAATAATAATAATAATAAATACCCTGGGACCTTTTGGTGAAGAGTGGGTAAGAAATCCCATTAACCATCATCTGATTGGCCACTCTGGGAAACAGGAAGCTGGTTTAGATAGGCCTTTAGTCTGATTCAGCAGGGCTCTTCTTAGCTTCTTCTAACCCTCCCCTCTAACTTTTTTGGGGTGTGTAGTTTCAATGCCCTGTACGGCTCTTTTCTAAGGAGAAGCAAAACTAAGTTTGCAAAAGCAGCAAATAGATGTAGTGACATCATCCGTCTGAGGCAGTGTTCAACACCTTAGTGATTGAAGTTAATTTGTTTTTCTCCTGACATAAAGGGAAATCCATTTTGTGTGTGTGGACTGGATGATTGTCACTTCAAACATAATGCTTGTAAAATTAGGCACTAAGTAAGCTTTTCGCCAGTGGCAATGATTTATATAAGGTGAGTGTCAGCAGTTGTGGGTTGTCATATTTTCTTCCTTTTCGTAACCACATGCAACTGTGGCATGTCGCCTGACGAAGCAGAAACAGGCAAGTCTGAAACAGCATGCCAAGTAGATGTGAACTGCCAGTGGGTGATGGACATCTTCTAATGCATGCAGAATTGGTACTAAGCGCTGTTTACAGCTGCTTGATCTCAACATAGTAACAAAGGGAGGGAGAGTTGTACCAACAACCAGTAACATCATATATTTGCCAGGCTGTGGATTCTGGATCTTTTAATTAGGCACATTTGGAAAAAACAAATAAATCAAAGGAAAAAATAAGAAAGCTGTTTCACTGGTCCCTAGGACCACCCGTATTTCACAGAAATATGGAATCCTCATAGCAACAAACTTTGTTATCAGCCATTTGGAATAAGATGCAATCAGAAGCCTGGAATATATAGTCACACAAATTTGCACTTGGAAACAGACTCTCTCTCCCGCACATTTGGAAAACCCATTCCTTTGTGTGGGGCTTTTGACAAAGTAACCCTTGGTGAAGTGAGATTGCTACAGTTAGGAATATTCAGTTCAAATGCCACCAAAGCACTGATCATCCATAGGTAAGGCTCATTTTAGATTTAGCACTCCCTACTGCAGCATGGAGATAATGATACCTACTTTATAGGGTGGTTGTAAGGACTATTGAGATCCTGCATGCAAAATGAAAAGTAGTTCATTAAGGACAAAACTACAAGCTACAAGAACCATGGTGCTGCTGCTGAAAATGTTGCCCTCTGAACTTATCCAGGACCACTTCCAACTTACCCAGGGCTGCTTCCAGATGACCTGTTTATTGAGCATTCATTCTGGTTTGTTTAGGAACATATGGAGCTGCTGTATGCAGAGTCAGACCATCGATCCGTCTAGCTCAGTATTGCCCACACTGACTGGCAGCAGCTCCCCAGAGTTGCAGGCAGGAGTCTCTCCTAGCCACACCTGGAGGTGCTCGGGACCTGGGGCCTTCTCCATGCAAAGCATGTGCCCTATCATTGAGCTATGGCTCTTCCCCAGGGTGCCTCTCTTGTAGTGTATGCTTAACAAATCTGCCTTATACTGCGTCAGACCACTGGTCTATCTAGGTCAGTTTTGCCTAGACTAACTGGGACAGCCTCTCTGAGGCTTCAGGCAGGAATCTCTCCCAGTCCTACCTAGAGATGTTGAGATTTGAACCTGGGACCAGAACACATGCCAAGTATGTATTCTCACATGACTCCTTGTGGGGAGGTTATGCAGATCACATCAAGCAATTATTACCCCACACTTTCCAGTACATTTTCCTGTCATGTTCCTTACTGCAACACACACATTTGGAAGTTGTTGTTTTTGCCTGTGACTTGCATAATGTGAATTTATTGGTATGCTTTTTTCCCACCTGCAAAATAGCAACAGTCTAGAAGTGACTCAGTGTTCTGACATCATTACTCTGTTTGTTCCCCTGCCCCTGAAAGGCAGCTAATTATGTGCCACAGGAGTACAGCATAATGAGATCCAGAAATGAGGTAAGCTATACTCAGTGCTTTTCTGGTAAATGAATGAATGAATGAGGTGCTGGTACTCATATCTTGATAAAAGTACCATGGGAGCCACCACAAAAGTCTGGCCTAAGCAGCCAAAAAAAGCAAAACCCAGGTCCTGGTATCCATACCAGTGAGCACTGTCACAAAAAGCCATGGCTATACTGCACATTTGGGGAGGGGGAGAGAAAGAATGCAACCTGTAGGGCTGCCTCTTTGAGTGGTAACCCCATATTAGCTCTTCCCTAAACCCTAGCCCATATTCAAGGCAAAATTAAATGCTTCCAATTCTATTGAAATGAATGGGATGAAGGGACCACACTTAACTCTGTACTCAACAGGGGCCGCTAAAAGTTCTTATCTTCAGGGACTGACTTTGCAAAACGACAAGCAGTTTCATTAGTGCATCTTGATCCAGCGGACCCAGATGAAGGAGAGCAGGCTCGCTCAAAGCTTTCTATCAGAACCAGATAAATAATTCATGGGGAAGTTTACCAGGTGCATTTGGTGCATATCTCAGAAAGGATATTATAGAGTTGGAAAAGGTTCAGAGGAGGGCAACCGGAATGATCAAGGGGATGGAGGGACTCCCTTATGAGGAAAGGTTGCAGCATTTGGGGCTTTTTAGTTTAGAGAAAAGGCGGGTCAGAGGAGACATGATAGAAGTGTATAAAATTATGCATGGCATTGAGAAAGTGGATAGAGAAAAGTTCTTCTCCCTCTCTCATAATACTAGAACTCGTGGACATTCAAAGAAGCTGAATGTTGGAAGATTCAGGACAGACAAAAGGAAGTACTTCTTTACTCAGCGCATAGTTAAACTATGGAATTTGCTCCCACAAGATGCAGTAATGGCCACCAGCTTGGATGGCTTTAAAAGAAGATTAGACAAATTCATGGAGGACAGGGCTATCAATGGCTACTAGCCGTGATGGCTGTGCTGTGCCACCCTAGTCAGAGGCAGCGTGCTTCTGAAAACCAGTTGCCGGCTTCCGGGAAGGGTGACTTAGCCTGTGCCTGCTTTTGAGACGGGCTCCTGCCTCAAAAGAAGCTTATTCAGATATATCAGTCAGTTTTTTCTTTTTTTTTTGACTGATTAAACTTCTCCCGGGTAGGGAGAAACGAAGAGATTAACCTCAAAGCCTATTTTTGTTGGGACGACCAGATCTCATTAATTTATGGGACGAGGTCCAGCCGACGAAGGTGGGACGGATTTTTAACAGCAAGCTCTATCTGATAAAGCGAACGTTCACCTTATCTTCTAAGAGAGAACGCACTAACAGGCAAGCACCCTTCTTTCTATATTTTTCTTTTACTTGACTTAAATTGTTGCTGTTTAAAAGAGATTTGCCAGATTGATCAGTTTTTGACATCTCACTGGGGAGCCATAACTTCTCTCTGCTACGCACTAATTAATAGCTTATCTCTGTTTTTGTTGCAAAAAGCTGTCCTGGATTTGCATTCTAAAGATATACACAGAAGAGGGATTTCTATTCCAGATTTTTATTTTGAAAAATATTATACTGTTTTGAGACTACTCTCTTTTTGGTCTATTTTATTTTGACGAATCTGTTTCTTGACGATTGCCATTAATTGTTTCGATCCTGGGAACTGCATTTTGTTTACTTAACTATTGGAGAGATAAGGCTGTCTGCTCTGTTTATACTGTGATGTCACCAAGTTTGGAGTATTAACCCAATTGTTGCTGAAATAAGAAGTGGTTTTCCTATATTTTTCTTTTAAAATGGCAATTAAGAAAGTGGCTGAAAATCTGGAAATAACTATGTTTCAGAAAATAATGGATGAGATTGAGATAATGAAAATTGAATTGAGTAAAATGAAGCAGGAGATTAAAGATATAAGGGTCCCTGTGAGAGAGGTGACCCTGGAAGGGGTCCCTGTGAGAGAGGAGACCCCGGAGATTGGAACAGGGGTCCCTGTGAGAGAGGTGACCCTGGAGACTGGAATAGGGGTCCCTGTGAGAGAGGAGATCCCGGAGATTGGAACCAACGTGGAACAGGAACAAGATTTGGAGTCTATGGACTTTAGAAATAAAATCTATTGTTTGGAACTCAATGTTATCTCTGAAGAAATGAATGAAGATTCTAGAGATAAAGTTATCAATGGCATGGATAATCTTCTGGACTGGAATGATGTGATGGAGCCCAATATAGAGAAAATCTATGGAATTAACTGCAGCCATGTGACAATGGAAAAACTTTTAAGAGATGACCCAGTGTATTTTGAAAAAAAGAACAGAGATATGATTTTACAGCAGTATTTCAGCAACCTATTCAGAATGGATGGCAAGAAAATATTTGGGATAGAGGTAATCCCCATCAGACTCTTACTATATGACTATGGCTTTGACAGCAAGATTATTATGGAATACTGATAATGGAAGATTGGATATTGAAATTACTGGACTTAACAAGACTACTGAAGATGGAAGATGGAAAATGGAACTAATAGAGATAATAGAACAATGGCTACTGAAATTATTGAACCTAACAGATTCTGATGTGATGGATTAATTGAAATGTTTATTTTGACTATGGTTATGACAATAAGATTATCATAATTAGTAATGAGATGGATTAATCGATATGCTTATCTGGAAAAAAAAATTGATAGATATATTTCTTAAAGAATTGAAACCTCTCTTTGACTTTTTGTGGAAAGAATAAAGTAATGTTTATGAGATTTGATGATTAAGTAAGATAACTACTGGAGGAAAGTGATTTTATAATATGACTTAAGAGACAGGATTGTTATATATTATAGACTTATAACTGATTTGATCTTTGACAAATGGGAAGTCAATATTTTACTCTTTATTTTTTATTTTTGTTTTTTTTTTTTTTTCTTTTTTTCTTTTTGTTTAACTATTTTTGATTTTGTTTTTTGTCTTTGAATGTTTTATGATTTTGTCTTGTATGTTTTATGAAAATCTGAATAAAAATTATTGAAAAAAAAAAAAAATGAAAACCAGTTGCCGGAAGCCTCAGGAGGGGAGAGTGTTCTTGCACTTGGGTCCTGCTTGCGGGCTTCCCCCAGGCACCTGGTTGGCCACTGTGAGAACAGGATGCTGGACTAGATGGGCCACTGGCCTGATCCAGCAGGCTCTTCTTATGTTCTTATGGAGTTGCAAATTGGCTGTGAAAAAACGAGTGTGATTTTTCTCCCATGGATTAATTATTCAGGATGAGTTGCTGAATTGTTTCCTCGTTGCTTCCTGATTGTTTTCTTGCAAATATCCAATACTTAGGTGGTGTTTAGGTGCTTGCATGCGGTGCTGCTTGGATGGTATCGATTAGTTCACGCCTGATTAGGGGAGCAACGCTCTTAGAATAAAGTCTGAGAGCTATTGCTCATGATTTTTAATCTGAAACTCAATTTGTGCTGGTTGTCAGAAACACTTGTTTTCAGTTCTGTCCCCTACCTCTTTTTCACACCATCAACACAAAAATCTGGCATGTATGGGAAGGTACCTAAATGTGTAGGTTGTATGTGGAAAGAGACAATGCCACTCATTCATGGAACTATGGCTTATATCCCTTTAAGGAATTGTACCTGGTTTCATAGAATCATAGAGCTAAAAGAGAACGTGGAGGTCATCTAGCTCAACCCCTTGCTCCATGCAGGATCTACAATGCAGGATGCAACTATAGTATCCTTGGCAGATGGCCATCCATCCTCTGTTCAGCTACCTTAAGCCAGGCCTGGTGGCAGCAGTCAGCCAGGTCAGGTACTGGCCAAGAGCCCAGGTGCTCAGAAGGACCTCTCACTAGTCCATGCCAGACCCTGTTGTTCTTCCCACTCTTCTCTCCAGCACATCTCAGATCTCCCCAAAACAGCCATCTTCAAAAGCCAGGGCTGCAGTTCAACCATTCACAGAATGTTTATAGAAGAATCAGACCACCAGAGACAGGGATCTGCAGAGAGGCCCATATGGTGGAACTTACATAATCATGTAAAGGTTGGGAAAGCCTGGTGAAGGGGAGATATGGTGAGTTCCCTGTTCCTTTAATCAGGAGGGCTTGGATTCCTCTGATCACCAGGTCTCCTGGCAGTAAATGTGACCCAATATTTATATGCCCTACTACCTTAACCAATTGCCTTTTTAGTAGGGCCTTGTCATTTCCTCACTGAAAGCCCATTTACTTAGCTGTACTTTCCTTATGAAATTTCCCCCCTCAGAATTTCCATTGCTGCTTTTCCTGTTCTCTCAAAGATAAGTCTAAGGTTCTATCCTGACAGGCATGCTGCTGTCTCTGTACTCCTGGCTAGCTTGCTGTGCTAAATGCCGGCAGGAGAAGTGGAGGCATCCCCTCCCATACACACCCATCAACCACCCATTTCTGACCTGGCTGGGTTTACTTCCATGAACTACCAAAAAGGAGAGGGTTCTACAAAACAAATGCAAAAAAGGAGTCACTACCCAGTATTGAAGAATAACTTAACTCTGTAGTTGAAATTCACAAGTGTGTATTGTTGTTCTTTGACAATAAGGGGTTGCCTTATCAGTCAAAATTTGTTTTACTTTAGAGGGGTGTTATAAGAAATATGTTCGTGACTTGCTCTGGTCAAATAAGTTGCAGGACAGCAGTTTAGAAGAAAAACATATTAAAAGGTTTATTAAAAAGGCACTCACAAGAAACAGCTAGCAATGTGGGTGCGGTCGACAAAACAACTGCCTTTGTTCACTAACTTTTATACCCCCAAGTAAACAAGTACATTCCATGTCCATATAAGGCAATAAGACGAATGCTACATTCTATTTGACTATCTCCCAGCTCACACCAGTTCAGCAGACCTAACACACTTCCGGTCATTCCCTGAAAACGGGACCTGCTTGTTTAGCTGAGATGGCAGATTCAAGACATCCATTGGAAATGGAGGTGCTAAGTTTTACAGTGAAGTAACTTCCAACAGGGGTGAGGCCAAGAGGGAGGAGGAGTATGGCTTGAGGAGGAAAGGGAGTGGACAAGGGTCCCACTGATACCCTGGTGAGCCGGTGACTGCATGGGGTCCTTGTCACTACACACTTTTGCACTGAAATATTGTAAGTCTCCCTGGGAGTGATGGGACTTTACAGCTTGGTGATGTGTTATCACTTTCCAGAGGAAATTGTAAGAGAGAAAAAAAGACATGTTAAAATGTGGGGGCAGCCATGTTTTTTCCATCCAATTTCCCTCTGAGAGTGAGGCCACATCAGCCAATCCCATCACTGTCTGCTCCAGGTGGCTGGATTATCTTTCCTAAAAATGTAAAAGGAAGAGCCTAAGCAGCGCTTGTCCCTCATACCACCTCGTAAGTACTTTAAGGTTTTCCTTTTCTATCAGAGTTATAAGAAAACAGAATGCCACATACTTAATCCTGTCTCCATGCAGAACTGGGAGAGACTAGACTTTAATGAGTCAGTCCACCTCTCATACTGGTGCTGTGCTCAATGTCTTCCCTCACTCCAAGGACAACTTCTATGTCCATGGCCGTCTCCGCTGTCAGATCTGGATCCCAGCCAAACTGACTGCTCTCTTTTCCTTCTTAAAAGTTTAATGGCAAACTGCCATTGGGGGTGAGTGGGGGTGGAATGTTTTTACTTTTTAAAAAAAAAAAAAAAAGCTCAAGAAAAGGCATGAGCAGGTAACACCACCACTGAGGACCCCCTCCCACCTCTAATCCAAGGATTTTTTAAAATGATATTCATCCTGTCATCTGGGCAGAGCTTGGAAAAGTTACTTTTTTAAACTACAGCTCCCCTCAGCCCCAGCAGGAATGGCCACTGGATTGGGCTGATGGGAGTTGTAGTTCAAAAAAGTAACTTTTCCGAGCTCTGCATCTGGGGCTCACATCACAGTCCACATTCATTCTCTCTCTCTCAAAAAGAAGGAAGATGCAATAGCAGTCCTACTCACAGCACTGTGGCAAAATGGCTGCCTGGCATGTTCTGAGAACTTACTGCCCAGAAAAGAAGCAACACTGCACATGCTGACAGCCTGCACTGTGATTGGCTATGAGCAGCCATAGCCCCACCCTATCTCCAATCTTAATTTAATGTACAGTACTGTGCTGCTCTGTGTAAAATTACACTGCCTCACTCGACTATCCTTCCAGAAGCGGGGAGGGGAGGCAAAACTGCTGGTTCCAAGGGACCAGCCACTATAGTAAAATGGTAATCTATTAGATGTTCTGCTTATGTGTTTACTTTGTTTCTTGCCCGGAGACGGGGTAGGACACTAGCTGTTGCAATGGTTTGCTATTGGCTAGAAGTTTAAAAAAGTGGAATGACTGATTTGAGAAGGCTGATAGAAACAAGTTGATGAGTGAAGTTTCAGCTCTCTATAATTGAAAACGGGAGCATGGAAACATTGCAGAGGACAGAGAGGATCCAGAATTTTCATCGGGCGCAACCTCCATCACCCTAAATGAGAGACCTCCACTGATGTAGATTTTTGAGTTTAACTGTAGCCCTCTCCAGTTGTTTTAGAATTGTAAACATGTAGGAGGTACAGGGCTACGTGAGCCAGTCCAAACCTCTCCATGAGCAGAAAATCAAAGCTATAGTCTTCTCTTGTTTTGTTCCCCTGTGACTCTTATTCAGAATCATGTTGCCTCTGGTACTGAAAGTAACATAGATGTAATGAATATAGCCAGGGCTTTTTTGTGATGGTACTCACTGGTACGGAGCACCCACACTTCCTTTTTGGCTGCCCATGGCAGCCATTGGGTGCTGGCACCCACAGCACTTTTGTGTACCAGCACATTATGTGTATTTATTTTTTTTTACCATAAAAAAGCACTGATATAGCCATTGGTAGCCTTATCCTCCATGGATCAGTTTAATTCCCCTTTAAAGCCATCTAATTTGGTGGCCATCGGCACATCTTGCAATAGTGAAGCCCATAGTTTAGCTATGTGCTGTGTGGGAAAAAATGCTTCCTTTCATCTGCCCTGAATCTCCTGGCATTCAGCTTTGTTTGTGAGAGAGAGAAAATCATCTCTGTCTACTTTCTCTCTGTGTGGTTTACATCTCTAGGCAAGAGAACATGCCCAGATTTAGTTACAGCAGCCCACATCTTCAGCCTGGCCTGGACCATTTATATGGCACAAAGACTCGCATCATTTCCATTTTCAGCCCTATTGCTTTTCTGCCTCAATTTGTTCCTTGGGACAGGAGAAACAAATGATTAGACAATAACAACATAGTTATTATTCTGCTGAAATGGCAACAACATGGAGAGTGCAAGATGACATGAAGTCCATGGAAATTAGATATAATCATATTCTCTGCTCAGTTTGTTTCCCTCTCTGGGGTTATTTTTAGTCTTGTTTACTTTAATTGTGTGGATGTCTGAAAGCCTATCTTGTTCCATGTTGCACAGAGTATAATATAGTTGTTGCTTCTGTGTGTGCTGTGCGGTTGTTTTGTCTGCAGCCGTCTCAGTGCAAACTTTACACAGAATGCCAGGCTGAGCATGTCCTTTGCACCTCAACTCTTTCGTTATAAGACCCACTTTTTGAAACTGTAGGCGTATAGGAGGCACAGGCTTGTTCCGGCCAGGCCGCCTCCCCCCTGCCCTCCCATTGACCTTGCCAGAGATTTGTAAGCATGTTTTCCTGACTGTGCTCACGAGTCTCCCTGCACGTGTAGTCAGGGGTCCCTTATTGCAAGCATATTCAGGCAAGCCTTCCTACAGCCCCCCTTCCAACCTTGCCACTCATTGCAGCAAGGTCAAGGGTGGAGTAGAGATGTGTCACCTCCATGCTTACAGTTTTACAGTGACTGGGTAGGGTTATAGTTAAACTCAAAAAGACCCATCTATATTGTGTTCTGCTTGTGGCAGTGAAGCATGTGGCACTGGGAAGACTTGGCATGATGGCTCAGAATGTACAAAGCAGTTTGCCATCCCCCCCCCAAAAAAATCCTCATGAAAATTCATCATCATTTTAGTGTGAATTTCTTCTAATACACACATATTCGTATGCAATTTTGCCTAACATACAATTTTTTTGCAAAGCATATTTCCCCTAATATTTATATTTTCCCCAATAAAGTGCATTTCTGTAAATTAGTTTCACTAATGTATGCGTTTCTATGCACACTTCACTTTAGTATATGCATTCTGTACGCTTTACCTGACTAGAGAACTGCACTGCAAAAATTGGAAAAGTGTAGATTTTGGAGGATGGCTGTGTTTTGGTTTATGTATTGTTTTGCAAAGTGCAAATTAGGTGAGTTTGCCTATAAATACAAACCGAATCAAATTTCTCCTCCATCCCCAGCTGCAGTAGCAGTGGCAGTGAGAGAAGTTCTGTACTGGGTTATCCTGGCATTTGGAAGGAGGCAGGCACTTTCAGAAAAGACGTTTGTTTGGTTTCATCTCATCGCTGGGTGAAAATGGCCTCCCAAAAGTCTCCACCGTATCTGCAAGTTAAATTGGAGAGGAGCAATTACGGGAGGCAGAATTCTCCAACTATTCTGAAGGGACGATACAGGCTCTTTTATTTTATTTATTTATTTATTATTTGATTTATATCCCTCCCTTCCACCCAGCAGGAGCCTAGGGCGTTTTAATATTGAACAAAACAATATTGTATCCGGTGCAATGCAAGAGGAGTTCCACACGCGTGGCAGGACTTCACCTTCCTTTCCTTTCTCTGTGCACTCCCAAAATCTGCTCAAGGGGGTGCCCAATCCTTTTAAGGATACGGAGGGGGGGCTTCAGATTAGAGGAAAGGAGGGGGAAGTTCTAGAGTGCAAGAGGAATGATGGAATTCGATTCAACCCTAAGTTCATGCAGTGGGATGCAGGAAGCAGTGGTTCAAAGAGAAGGGCTGGAATGAGTAGGCACCAAGCTCTTCCTTTAAGAATATGAATATGTATATTGGGTTACATCCACAGTTGTGCTCAAACGTCTCCACATATTTTGCAGATGCTTGGAGGAACAATTTGCCTAATGTTCTCTGGGAAGAGGTCAGAAATCCTCCAATTGTGTATGTGTTTGTGTGTGTGTGTAAACATATGGCTTCATATACACCATATATTTAAAGCATATCCCCCCCCGAAGAATCCTGGGAACTTTAGTTTTTTAAGAAAGCTGGGAATTGTAGCTCTGTAAGGGGTAAACTACAGTTCCCAGGATTCTTGGGAGTGTGTGCTTTAAATGTATGGTGTGTACACAGCCTTAATTAAAACCCTTATGATGAAAACCAAGATCAGATGACTGACAAAATTTGGAGCTTTAATGCAGCTTAATTTCTTGTGACAGGGAAGCAATCGCTCTACCCTAGCAATTTTCAGCTGCACACTCAGAAAATAAGTGGTGATCATCCTGCTTCCAGTTTAAGCAGCACCACTGTAAACTAGTGTATAAATGAGAAACTTGTCAGGGGAAAATACATAAATTAACCCTGACAGCTCAGCTGCACCAAAACACATTTATAAGTCGAAAGAATGCAAATTGTTATTCATGCTTCTGGGCTGACACTAGATACCAACTATTCTGACATACATTATTGCAGTGTGATCATTGGCATTTGTGCCGCTGACAGTAGCCCAGTTCTGTATTAATGAAATGCTACAATGTGGGTCTAGAAGTTCTGCGCAGTGCAGAGTAGTAACATTGGTTGAGTTTAGATAACCTCTTTTGGTTTCATTTTGAGAGATTTATGACAGAGTTATGTTGTCAGGGCTTGGGATCAGCTCAAAGCTCATAGGAACCATAGTTAAGAACATACATTCAGTAGTTGAGAACATGCTTTCCATGCATAAAGTTTCCCGTGCAGTCTGTGGCAGTCATGGTTGGTGGAGTTGTGGCAGTTACCTGACCTCCCATTACTGACATCGCTGTGGATTTCCAGGAGAGACAGGGGTGTCGCAGCAATGAGGTTCATGTGGTGCAAATGCACCAGCAGGGCCAATCCAGCACTCCCAACTTGCATTTGCATCGCACTGACGTCACCTTGCCCTCTCCCTCCCGGTAAGCTGTAGCAATGCCAGTGATGGGAGGTCAGGTAAGCACTACTGCCCCACTTCACTGACCATTACTGCTGTGACATCTGCAGCTAGAGGGTTTCAGTTCACAGGTCTGGGAAAGAGCTTGATGTGAGAGATGAGCTCTAGACAAAATTGCACTCAGACCTCAGTAATTAAGAAACGAGACGCTGTTTGGGCATTTCTGTACCACCAATCCACTGTGTCCTCCGGGCAGTTCACCATTTAAAATGAATAAAATACTAATACAATAATCAGTACTAAAAACAGTCAACATATAAAAGCAACAGCAGCACAAAATTAATAGAAAGCAGCATTAAACCACACAGCAACATAAAATCAGTAAGCAGCAGCAAGGGAAAAACAAATTAGTTCTGAGAAATAAAAGCCTGGGAGAAAAGAAAGATATTCACCTGGCTTTGGAAAACTCCTGATATGAGAGTTTCTAAGAAGAAGCTTTACAGGAAGACCTAGGAAGCGGCCTTATACGGAGTCAGACCACTGGTCCATCTAGCCAAGTATTGTCTACCCTGACTGGCAGCAGCTCTCCTGGGTTTCAGGCAGGGGTCTCTCCCAGCCCTACCTCAAGATGCTAGGAACTGAACTGGGGACCTTCTGCAAGTGAATCAGTTGCTCTACCAGTGAGCTACAGCCCCTTCTGATTACCTAAGAATTGTAATTTATTGTTAAAAGCTTTGGACTATGAGCTAACATAACTATCCTCAAGAAGGTGTAGATAATCCTGGAAAGAGGGATTGGCTGTTAAACCACTCTAGGAATAGTAGCTCTGTGCGGGGGAATAAGGGTCTCTAAACAACTGTCAACACCCTTTACAAACTATAGTTCCCAGGATTCTTTGAGGGAAAGCCATGACTGTTTAAAGGGGTATCATAGTGCCTTAAATGTATAGTGTGGGTGTGGCTAAAGGAAGCTCTGTATGATCAAGTCAGTGGTGGCTCCGTGTCAGTGGGGCAGTGGAATCCCCTCTGAGTTTTAGTCCAAACATTCAAGGAGCTGTCCAAGCACCTTGGACAGTTCCTTGAAAGTGTGGACTAAAACCTGGAGTGGATTCCACTGCCCCACTGACATGGAGCCTCCAGCCACTGGTGTCTCCAACAAATTCTGACCCAAATTCAGTGGGGATCTAAATGTTCTTGTCTCACCCCCCGTGCTTGCTAACTTGATACAACCATTCAAACAACGCACAAAAAGTCTGTGATTGTCACTCCAAGCTCGAGATGGAGAATTAATTGTCCTTTGGAGCACTTTTGACTGCAGGTTTAACTCCTGCAAACATTCTGCAAGAAAAATATAATTGAAATGCCTGAAGAGAGAGAACATTGGTCCTCTTGTGAACAAGCACATTTTATTCAGGAGAAAATGTAATATAAGCAAATAGAATTACCTCTTCATTTTCTGTACTAACAGGCTGGAGAATTCAGGATTAAAAAAGAGAGAAGGGGAAACCCCTTCTCTGCACCTGTCACTCTGTAGATCATATAATCAAATTTCCTTCTAAATTTCATCAGATGAACTCCCTAAGTCATTGCAGAGATAATAAAATATGTTTTGACACTCGTCTCATATACATCAAAATGTCTTTCATATATCTTTAAGCGGTTATTAATCTCTGAATTAGTTTAGAATACATTAACCTTCAAGGTAAATTAGTTCAATCAAGAAAATGACTCTAAAGAATAGATGTCTCTCTGTCACATGCATGCATGCACATGGACATACACACACACTTTCACAAACTCGGTTTATGAATTTTAACAGACCTTAATCCGGGGTAGATAATGTGGTACCCTCCGGATGTTGCTGGACTCCAACTTCCATCAGCCCAGCCAGTGTGGCAATTGGTCAGGGAAATGATGAGAGTTGTAGTCCAACATATTGGAGGACACAATGTTGGCTAACTCTGAGTTAATCAGTGTTGCCAATCAGGGATAGTGGCAGGGGAGCCTTGATACCAACCCCTCATGTTTCAGACCATATGAAAATATTCCTTAGAAGGACCTGGTCATTTCATAAGAACATAAGAAGAGTCTGCTGGATCAGGCCAGTAACCCATCTAGTCCAACATCATGTTCTCTCAGTAGCCAGCCAGATGCCTGTGAGAAGCCCACAATCAGGACGTGAGCACAACAGCACTGTCCCCTCCTGAAGTTCTCAGCAATCGACATTCAGAAGCACACTGCCTCCAACAGTGAGTGGCTCAGGCGTTACGTGCCCTGCCACCTGTGAAGCCGTGGGCAAGCTGCATAGTCCCAAGAAGCCCAGTTGCCCCCCAGCTGGCAGTTGCAGACAAGGAAGGGGCTGGCTTGTGCAGCTGTGGCAAGCTGAGCAGGCCCCAGCCAGCTGGGGAGGACTAGCCTCAGAGGGAGGCAATGGTGAACCCCCTCTGAATACTGCTTACCATGAAAACCCTATTCATGGGTAGCCATAAGTTGGGGATCGACTTGAAGGCAGTCCATTTGCATTTTTTTTCAATCTCCCACCTGTATATTGTGCCAGGTGATGGTGCCAGGATGTGTCTGGGTGGGTATGAAACAGGGAATTGTGAAGATGCTCCCCCAATTTCAGTGGTGGTGGAGCGGGGAAGGTGTAGTCAGAGTGAAGGGGCTAACCACCATTTGGGATGGAGGACTAGATGTTTGGCCCATGTCCCCAATTTCAGCCCTCTCATTCCTCTAGAAATTACAGGTAGTCTGTACTGTTCCTCTGGTCTGGTGGTGCTGTTATTGAATGCTAGGCCAGTCCACAATAAGACCATGCTCCATACATGACTTCATTGTGAATGAAAGGACTGAGTCGGCATGTATCACCAAGACTTGGATGGGTGAGCTGGGTAGGCCTGACTGCACTCACCTGTGCCCACCTGGGTACTCAGTACAGAACCAGGCTAAACTGGGAGTCAAGGGGAGGTGTTGCTATTATCCACAGAAGCACCATCTCTTTCACCAGAAAAATCTCTTGATCTTAGATAGGCTTAGAGAGTCTGTAGCTAGTGTTGGGCCAGAGAGACAGATTGGGGATGTTGCTGGTCTATCAACCCTGTTGCCCAGTGGCAACCGTGCTTGAGCTGACCGAAATAGTCTTGACATAGTGTTGAAGAACCCCAGGATGACAGTTTTGGTGACTTCATCATCTATGTGGAGGCCAGCACGGGATTTCATGACCTCCATGACAACCATGGGGCTGTATCAACTAGTCATTGGTCCCACACATCAAGTAGGGCATGCTCTTGATGTAGTCTTTTTTACACCAAATGGTACGAAGGATGAAGGTGGTGATGGTGGTGCAATGCATTCCCTTGTCACAGTTGGACCATTACCTGGTGAAGTTTGGACTGGTAGTGGCAATTCCCCCCTGTAAGGTGGGATGATGGGCTCATTTGAGTGGCCTGCCCTTGGAGGCTGATGGAAACTCCTCCTGAATGCTCTAGAGGATTTCTAATGGGGAAAGCTGATGAACCTGTTGAAGCCCTGGCCTTGCTATGGAATGGTGAGATGAAATACGTGGTTGAAATGATGGCTCGTGGGCATCCTCTCCGGCATTGCGAAGCCTGAGTGGCTCCTTGGTATTGTGGAGAGCTTCAGGCTATGAAGCAAGCCAGATAAAGACCAGAACACAAGTGGCACAAGTCTTGCTCCAAAGCTGACTGAACACTAGTTAGTGCACACAACTGTGCCTACCATGTGGTGGTGCAGGCTGCGAAGAAGTCTTATTTCACACCTTGCATTGCATCCTCTAGTAGAGTTATTTTGGATGTCCCGTTACTGACATACTCTATGGGGGAGGGACCTCTGGAGCATTTCAGGACCTGCTGTCACCAACTGGCTACACACTTTGAGGATAAAGTCACTTGCTGTCAGAGTGACCTTGACTCTGCAGTTGTTGCAGTTCCAAATGAAGTACCCAATGTCAGAGTCGGTAACGTGTTGTGGGATTGGTTTCAGCCGGTGTAGTCAGCTGATGTGGACAAGGTGCTGGCAGCTATTTGGCTGACCATGCACCCTCTTGATCCCTGTCCTTCTTGGTTTATTAAATCTAGCAGAGGGTGTCCGACTGGTTGGGTCCACAGTGTGGTTAATGCTTGAAGGGGTGGTTCCTGCTGCCTTGAAAGTGGTGATGGTGCGGCCACTCCTACAGAAACCAGCCCTGGACTCCTTGGATTGGAATAACTATTGGCCAGTTATAAATACCCCCTTCTTTGGGAAGGTCATGGAGAGAGTAGTGGTGGGGCAGGTGCAAACATTGTTGGATGACATAGATTATTTAGATCCATTCCAATCTGGATTCAGGTCTGGCCATGGGACTGTCAGCCTTGGTTGCCTTAATGAATGACCTTTACAAACAGCAGGATGGGGGAGTGTGAGCTTGCTCCTGCTTCTCAATCTCTGACGCTTTCAGTACCATTGACCACTGCATCTTCCTAGACGGGCTCCATGTAATGAGAATTGGTGGCACCGTGTTACAGTGGTTCCAGTCCTACCTATGGACCTAGTCCAGACAGCAGCATTGGGAGAATGCTTTTTGGCCCTCTGGCAGTTATGCTATAGGGTGCTGCAGGGCACTATTTTCTCACCAGTGCTATTTAATAACCACATGAAGCCACTAGCAGTGGTCATTAGGGGGGTTGGTGCAAGGTGCAATCAATAATGATGTTGTTATGTGCCTTCAAGTTGATTACGACTTATGGTGACCCTATGAATCAGCAACCTCCAATAGCATATGTTATAAACCACCCAGGTTAGATCTTGTAAGTTCAGGTCTGTGGCTTCCTTGATGGAATCAATCCATCTCTTGTTTGGTCTTCCTCTTTTTCTACTCCCTGCTGTTTTTCCCAGCATTATTGTCATCTTCTCATTAAGTATCCAAAGTATGATAACCTCAGTTTCATCATTTTAGCTTCTAATGATAGTTCTGGTTTAATTTGTTCCATCACCCAATTTGTCTTTTTTGTGGTCCGTGGTATCTGCAAAGCTCTCCTCCAACACCACATTTCAAATGAGTTGATTTTTCTCTTATCCACTTTTTTCACTGTCAAACTTTCACATCTGTTCATAGAGATTGGGAGTACCATGGTCTGAATGATCCTGACTTTAGTGTTCAGTGATACATCTTTGCATTTGAGAATCTTTTCTAGTTCTCTCATAGCTGCCCTTCCCAGTCCTGGCCTTCTTTTAATTTCTTGACTATTGTTTCCATTTTGGTTAATGACTGTGCCAAGGTATTGATAATCCTTGACCAGTTCAATGTCCTCATTGTCAACTTTAAAGTTACATAAACCTTCTGTTGTCATTACTTTAGTCTTCTTGATGTTCAGGTGTAGTCCTGCTTTTGTGCTTTCCTCTTTAACTTTCAACAGCATTTGTTTCAAATCATTACTGGTTTCTGCTAGTAGTATGGTATCATCTACACATCTTACATTATTGATATTTCTCCCTCCAGTTTTCAGAACTCCTTCATCTTGGTCCAATTCCGCCTTCCGTATGATATGTTCTGCATATAGATTAAACAAATAGGGTGATAAAATACACCCTTGTCTCACACTTTTTCTGATTGTGAACCAATCAGTTTCTCCATATTCTGTCCTTACAGTAGCCTCTTGTCCAGAGTATAGGTTGCACATCAGGACAATCAGATGCTGTGGCACCCCCATTTCTTTTAAAGCATTCCATAGTTTTTCATGATCTACACAGTCAAAGGCTTTGCTGTAATCTATAAAGCACAGGGTGGTTTTCTTCTGAAATTCCTTGGTCCGTTCCATTATCCAACTGGACCAGTGCCTGAATACAGTGGTGGGATGGATGAAAAGAATAAGCTGAGACTGAATCCTGGCAAGACAAAGGCACTGTGAATGAGTAGCTCCCCTGTCTGAGAAATCGCCTGTCCTGGGTGGAGTTGCACTCTCCCTGAAGGAACAGGTATACAGTCTAGGGGTGCTTCTGGACCCAGCTTTGTCACTGGAGGCCCAGTAAGTCTCAGCAGTTAGAAGTACCTTAATCAGCTGCACCTGGTATGACAGCTACAAAAATTCCTGGACTGAGTGAGCTTGACCACAGTAGTTCAGACACTGGTGACTTCAAGACTGGATTACTGCAATGCACTCTATCTGGGTTTCCCTTGCACTTGACTGGGAAACTGCACTTAGTGCAGAATCCTGCAGCGAGGCTGCTGACAGGCAGCATATAATATGTCTGCTCAGAGATCTGCACTGTTTGCCGATTTGTTATCGGGCTAAGTTGAAGGTGTTACTATTGGATTATAAATCCCTTAACAGCTTGAGACCAGTTTACTAGTTGGACCACCTTACCCCATATGTGCCCACTTGACCACTCCAATCTGCGGAACTAGCACTGTTACCAGTGCCGCATAATAGTCGTTCCACCCTTGTAAGAGATTGTTCTTTTAGTGTGACAGCACTTACACTTTGGAACTCCCTGCCTATGGACATCAGGCAGGTAACTTAGCTGTGCTGGTTTTGGTGCCTGCTTAAAACATTTTTGTTTAGGCATGCCTAGCCACACTTAGATGTTGATGTGTTTTAATTTCTTTTTAGTTTATTGCTGTTTTAATAGTTTTAAAAAATGTTTTTAATTACTTGTTTTTAACTGTTTTTATTGATAATTGTAATATTTCTTGTAAACTGTTTAGAGGTCTTTTTACAATCAAGCAGTATGTAAATTTTGTTAAATAAACAAATATAAAATGCATTTCCTCTTTGAAGAAATCTCTCTCTTTTTCTCTTCCTCCTCAAAATCTATAATGACAGCTTATCTTGAGCTCACACCTGGGAACAGGCTGGTACAGAGGGCTGAGCTGTCTGCCTTCAAGTGTAACTCACTAGGAATGATACCCTGCAGCATCTTTTATGGAGGTACCTAACTCCTTCGAAAGGTCATGATAACCCAGTGCAGAATTACCATTGCTACTGCAAGTAGGGATGGGGGAGAAATTAAATTTAGTTTGCATTTAAAGCCAAATCTATCAAATTCATGCCTTCCAAAATAATATGAGAACTGAAAAAAATATGAGAGCTATCCTCAGAAATATGCACTTATCAGAATTTTGTGAAGCAGTTCTCCAACCAAACAAGGTTTACAGAAATGCATGTATTAGGGGAAAGTGTGCATAAAAGTGAACATAGTGAAAATAACATTAAAATGCATTATATTAGATGAAATTGTTTGCAAAAATCTGCTCATAAGTCAAAACTGCATACAAAAATGTCTTTATTAGGAGAAATAAGCATTAAAATGCTGAATTATTTTCATGAGGATTTAATTTTTTTTCACAGATTGCTGAAGAACTGAATTTATTGTTGGAAAAAACAGAAAGCTAGAGAACCAAACTTGACAGATCCTTTCTGTCCCTAACTGCAGCCCTCAATTCTGGCCTCTCTTGCTTCTCTCAATGATCCACCTGTCAACCTTCATTTTGTTTTTGGTTTTTGTAAAAATAATTGTATTAATTTTCAGAAAAATAAATCATACATCCATTGAGAGTAAGGGGTAAACCACATATATAAAATAAAATTTCCTGCACTTTAATATACAAGCAAATAATCAGTTATTATTATTTGGTGACCTTTATAAGTTCCATAAATTTTGAAAAGCCTTGGGAACCTTGTTTTTATTGTCTCCTGCATTAGTATATGTAATAAAGCTCCCCCCCTGCCATAAAAGATTTCTTACATTTCTGTCCTTTCACCATCTTTAGCTTCTGCAACAATTTCTCCAATAAGGCTAATTGCCAGACTTTACTATACCACAACAAAATAGATACACCTTTCAGATCCTTCCAAAATTGTGCTATTAATAACAGGGCTGCGACTAACTAAAACCTCATCAATTGTTTATCCTTCATTTTGTGTTTATCATTTGACATCTTGAGCAGTGCCTAATCCTTTCCCCAACTTCATGGCATTGAAAAAGAGCCAGTCATATTTGACGAGACCCTAGGGCTAGCTGCCTCCTTTTTCTGGATTTTGTAGTTGAGTATAGTGCCAGCTCAAGATCTGGAGGAGGAGGGCTTCAGCGGTTCACAATGTGGCTCTCTCTTTTCCTTGCCTCATCCTGTTTTCATTGCTGCTCGCTTGCTCAACCCTTCTGAGCCAGAGTTGGGTGAGCAAAGAGATGACTTCAGAAAGAAGTTCAGACTCAGGACAGGCTCTCTGTAGTGGGCTTCAGCAGGTGCCTGGCTCTGTTTAATTATGTGTATCCCTGAGTAGAAGAGTAGAATGTGCAAGATGCTCTTCAAAAGTGTAAGAAGCCACTATACTGAGCCAGACTACTTATCTATAGCTGAGAACATGTGTGGGTGAAAAACTCCCATCATCTATGGCTATCAGCCAGGCTTGTTGGGGCTGATGGGAGTTGTAGTGCAGCAACATCTGGAGGCCCACAGGTTCCTCACATCTGGTCAAGAGGAACACAGAAAACTGCCTTCTACCAAATGAGACCATAATGCATCTAAGCCACTACTGTCTACATTTAATGGCAATGGTTCTCCACAATTTCACACAGGAGTCTTTTGTAGCCCTTCATGGAATGCCTGGGATTGAATTTGGGACCTTCTACATGCAAAGCATGTGTTCTTCCCAATGAGCTAAAGCCCTTCTCCAGAGATGTTTCTAGCCCTGATATGACAGGAGCAGTTCTTAGAGATCCCTGGCAAACAACTTCTTCAGATACATGAGGTTCTTTAACTAGAGATGTTGAAGGATTGCACCTGGAATGGTTTACATACCTAATATTTTCTCTGCCACTGCAGCCCTGTCTTCTCTCTTGTGTTTCTAGTGCAGGAACAGACCATAGTTCTGTGGGACAGAGTTCATGCTTTACATGCAGAAGGTCCCAGTTTCAATTCCTGTCATTTTCAGTTGAAAGGATCGGAAAGCAAGGATGGGACAGAGTCCTGTCAGAAACCCTGGAGAACCATTGCCAGTCAGCTGGACAATGCTGGGCTGGTTGGACAAATCGTCTGACCAGGTATCGCACAGTTTCTTATGCTCCTAGGTGTGTTGGATCTGGATGGAAAAAGCATTTGAGCAAGGGTATTTTGACGAGCACTTCAGTGGGCTGTCATAGCAATGAGAAAAAGTTGAAGGCAATTCCAGAACTGAAACTAATAGTGAAAAATGGCCAAGGGTACTGAGGGACAATATGAAACTGTTTGGAATGGTAAGCTGCTAATGATGCAGAGAATGATCTGGAGGTATGGTATGTAGCACAGTTCTTCAGCAGGTTCTGGTCCAGTAAGCTGTCTGGAAGGGAGACTGAATGGGAACTATAGATAGGTTGCTCTGAGCTGTTTAGAAAAAAGTGGCTGTAGCTACAGAAGTCAAAACAAAAGGAGATAGGCTCTGGTGCTATGTAGATGATTTATTACGTTCTCTATGTGTTTTGGAGAATATATCTCCTTCCTCAGGAGCTGAAAACAAAAACAATCAATTGGACGGAACACTTTGGTCAGTGCTATGAACATACTTTTACTATAATCCAAAGATTTTTCCATTGTTCAAACGTAACTTTCTAAAAAACTTGTTTTATTGCAAGAGGTTGCATCTGCAGTCACGTTTCAAAAAATATTACTATGCTCTGACCTTTAGCTAGATACATAATCTGAGTATTGCCGTATTTCCCAATTGCATAGCCATTGACAACTCCTACCTCCCCCCAAAAAACAAACAATGGCTTGTACTGACCTATGGAGCCATGTGTTTTCTTCACTCTGCCAAATTATTAGTCAGAACAATAGAACATATACAAATCCTTTGCCAAAGCCCCACACAAAACTTAGTTATCTGGGTGTAAGACTCTCATACAAAATGCTAGATCTAAGATTCAGATATCTCAGCTATGGATGCAACCACTTGCAATAAAACAAGTTGTTTTCTTTTTTAAAAAAGGTTAAGTTTTAGCAATGGAGGAGTTTTGGGGTTATAGTAAAAGTATGTTCATAGCAATGACCAAGGTGTTGTCTTTATGGTATTAATTCTGTCTAACTGAATGTTTTTGCTTTTAGCTCCTGAGGAAGGAGATATATCTTGCAAAATGCATAGAGCGCATAATAAATCATCTACATAGCATCAGAGTCTGTCTCCTTTTGTTTCAACTACTACTTGGTGCTTTCCCCCTTTTTGTTCCTGTAGCTACAGAAGGACGTAGGAGCATAGGAAATACTGAGTCAGATCATTGATCCATCTAACTCTGTACTGTTGACTATGACTGGCAGTGGCTCTCCAGGGTTTCAGGCAAAGGTCTCTCCCAGCCTTACCTGAAGATGGTAAGGATTGAAGATGGGACCTTCTGTGGGTAAGTCAAATGCTCTATCATAGAGCTATGGCTGCTCCCCCTAAAGTATGGCCCTTCCCATTTCACTAGGGAATGCAAATGCTGTGACCCTCCTCATTAAAAACCCTGTTTAAATGCCACTTCTACGATGACACCTACTACAGCACATGAATGCATAATTTAAAACAGGGATGAGGTAACCTATGGCATTCCAGATGTTGTTGGACCACAGCTCCCATGATTCCTGATGACTGGTCATGCTGGCCGGGACTGATTGGAGTTGGAGTCCAAAAACATCTGGAGGGCCACAGGTTCCCCATCCCTGTTTGGACAGGAATTTAAGTATCTCCTTCCTTCAGAACCTTAAATGCATGCAAATGTAATTGATGGATCAAAGCCATATGATTAATGGTGACTAAGATTTATTTAATAGGACCAGGGGCTTGGCTACTGCGCGCTTTGCACACCAACCCCACATAAATACATGCACACAAGGACTCCCAAACACACACACACACACACACACACACACACACACAGGGACTTCCAAACACGCACACACAGACAACTCCCACAATAGCCCCTCACCTCCCAGGCAACTCCCTAAATGGCCCCCCAACTCCAGGCAACTGCCCAAATGCCTCCCATCCTCAGGCAGCTCACCAACTCCCCCCTCTTCCAAGGCGACTCCTAAAAGATCCCCCCAGGCACTTGGCACTACCCCATTTAGGAAGCTTACAAGCCTCCCACCTGCCCAGGCTGCTGCTGTCCTTACTGCCCTTCCTCAACTGCCAACCTGAATCTCATGTTGTTGCTGCTGCTTGCTCGCCCATGCCCTACCTTGCCTCCTCGCTTGTGCCCTCACTGCTGTCTCCCGCTTGCATATCTCCAGCTGCCATCCACCCCCACCTGCTATCCTTCCGTCCTTCACTCCCCCACCTTGCTTGCCTGCCCTCCTGCTGATGCACCTTGCCCCCATGCGTGATGGCTTACAAAAATACTATGTAGTTAGAGTTAGATAGAAATTCCACTAGTTCAACCCAGTGTTTCTATATCTCCCTGGCTTCTTCAAAGCTTTCTTGCCCTTATTGGCAGTGCAAATTAAGCCTGGTAACGTGCCACAACTCCGTCAATGATTCAGCAGCAATCCTGTAATAGATTTGCCCAGGGTAATTTTGGGAATGATCTGTCTGCTGACACAACATGCAAATGACGTGGAACAAATTATTTTATTTCTGCTTGTTTATCATCTTGTCACCATTTGTCTTCTGCCTTTTCCATACAGGATTGTAAATCTGACACGCACAGGGAAAGTTAGGGGAGGTGCTTGCCTGTTTAGAATTGCAGTAATAGGATGATGAAAAATGCATTCGTTTATCTGTAGAAAAAGATTTAAAGGTTGTTGCATTCATTTGTTACCTAGGATCTGGCATTTTATCATACAGACTCTGGCCAGAAAATTATCTCTTCTTCTCAAGTCTATTAAGGGTATTTTTTTTTCTTCCAGAGCCCTGACAAATATAAATACTGGAACCCATTCATGAAAATTGCATTTAAACCTGAAGTTTTAGTGTGCTGAAGACATGATTAAGTAACCTGTTAATTAACTTCTTTTTGGAATGATAATGGTAAATGTGCTGTCACACTTTTTAAATCATTTGCACTGTCTACAAAAGAGTACAACTATTCAGGCGGTTCAAGACTCCAGAATTCTGAACATGGAATGCAGCCTCCATTAAAACACACAAATACAGGTAGAAAATATTAGGAATTAATATGGGATTAGATCCAACCTAAGTTAGTCACACTTAGGACCCACTGAAATCAATGGGACATAAACGCTTTATTCATGAGTCGTGACTAACTTCTCACATTGATTTCAGTGTGACCTAAGTGCAGTGGATCTAATCCACTGAGATTTAGCACTGCCATTTTATTGTGTCTTTGGGCTACTCTAGATGACCTGTTTATTGAGCATTCATCCTGATTTGTTTGCACAAAGCTTATGCAGAGGTTAGGCGATATTCAGTCTTTACTAAACATTTGTTCTGATTCATCTGCAGAGAAGTTTTATGACAATGATCTTTCATCCTGATTTGCTTATGTGGATGTTTTACAACTTCTGGTTCATCAGTCATTTATCCCACATTTTTAGGACATTTCCCCATCACTTTCCTAACTGCAAAAAGTCCATTTTTTGTATGTGTGGATTTATTGTGCCAGAGCGCCAGAGTGCTTTAATCTACTTTAATTGTGCAAACTTAAATTTCCAGGATGTGACTGAATCTCTACCACAAAATACTGACAGTCAGAAGGTGACCCTTGACTGCTGCATATTAGACAGATGATCACAGGTGTTCTTTCTCCATCATTGCATTACAGTTCTGGGAAATGCCATACCTTTCTCTTGTGTAGCAGTTAAATACACAGAAACCTGTGAGATAAAGCCTCTCAGATCAGGTCTGATTGACACTGTATGCTTTGCCTTGATAGTTGAAGTCTTCTGATGAGGCACTTTTGGTAGTTAGAACATAAGAACACAAGAAGAGCCTGCTGGATCAGGCCAGTGGCCATTATTATTATTATTATTGTTGTTGTTGTTGTTGTTGTTGTTGTTGTTGTTGTTATTGGTTTTATTTATTTATTTATTTATTTATTTATTTATACCCCGCTTTATGGCCAAAAGGCGCTCAAGGCGGCTTACAAGAAAAACACAAATATAAAAATACATCATTAAAACAATACAATTTACAAAAATTAGGTAACAAATAATATTATTAAAAAAACTAATATGAGGCCTATGGGAAGCCGGAAAGCAGGACCTGAGTGCAACAGCACTTTCTCTACTTGTGATTCCCAGCAAGTGACACACTGCCTCAATCAGTGGAGATAGAACATTTGAGGGACATGTGACAAAAGCCACATCTCTTCCAAGATATTCCATTCCCACCTCCTGGTGGGTGTTCACACATTGCATTCAATGTGTGTACAATTTGTGCACTGTTATTCACATGTAACATTCAACCTTGGCAGGGTCTGTGTGTCTGTGTACACAGTACTTGAACTGTACAAGTCAACATGTGTACGCTGTTTCATGCAAACACTTGTACGTGTGTAGACAGCTTGTACCAGCGTTCAGTGTTCAGTGTGAGCAAGACACATTTCACGCTCCAGCAATCATCAGTCAGCATTCTGTGCCTACTGAGTGTTATATTGATCAGGATGAGACCGAGGATAAAATAGAGCTTCTTTATTTAACAATTCTCAAACAGTAAAACATCTGAGCTTGTTCTGTGCTAGGCCTCACCCAGCACACACAACACTGACTAACTCCAGTAACTAAATCAATCTAGGGTGCGTAATACCCTCTCTAGAGAAAGTTAACTCTTTCTTTGCTCAGCTAACCTAAAGACACATTTAATTACACTGAGCATACTCAGTCCTCATTGGGCTGTTTGGGGTTTCTCTAACACATACACCTTTATGCACTACCCCCAGTCTTTGTATTTCTGCTCCCCTTGGGGTTCTTGTAAGGGTTAAGTCCTTCTGTTTTCCTTTGGCTAGAAAGACACAGCCCCCTTTAGGATGCACACCTTAACGTGGTGAGGGGGTTTGAAAGTGTTGAAGAAGCTAAGAGCAATGCCGTCAGGAGTCTAGACCAAGAGGTAGACTCCTAGCAGGGGCACCCAAGGTGGAATGGTCAAAGCTGAGACACCAAACTAAGATGCGTCTAAACTCAGAGGAAGGCAATGATTGACACAAGCAAGGCGCCCTGATACTGTATTCTGAACTTGGTTCTATGACATTGTTTAATTATATTGTTTATTGTTATACTGTTATAGTTTTTTGATGTTTCTGATATTTTGATGTGTTATATGCTGTATTGTATGTCGCTCAGAGTGGCTCGGAAGTCAGCCAGATGAGTGTTTAACAAATCAAATAAATAAATAATAATAATAATAAACCACCTCTGAATACCTCTTACCACGAAAACCCTATGAACAGAGTATCCAAAATGCAACATGAGATAGTACTGGAAGATGAGATCCCCAGGTCAGAAGGCACTCACTGAGCTACTGGGGAAGAACAAAGGACAAGTACGAGTAGCGCTGTGACTAATGACGCAGCTGAGTCAAAGCCGAAAGGAAGCCCAGAGGCTGATGCGCACAGATGAGAAAGGAGAGTCCATAGTTGTACGGCACACACAATAGGAACATGAAACGTGAGAAGCATGAACCAGGGAAAGTTAGAAATTGTCAAGCAAGAAATGGAACGTATCAACATTACAATATTTGGAGTGAGTGAATTAAAATGGATGGGAATGGGGCATATTCAATCAGGCAACTACAAAATATTTTATGCAGGAAATGAGAAATCAAGAAGAAACGGGGCGGCTTTAATAGTGAGAAGTGATGTCGCAAAAGCAATTAGGAGCTACAACGCAAGGTCTGAGCGAGTGATATCAATGAGATTAAGTGGGAAACCTATTAACATAACCATTATTCAAGTCGACGCTCCAACGGCAAACGCAGAAGAAGAGGAATTTGGGACATTTTATGCAGAAGTACAGGGGGAAATTGATCACACACCAAAACAAGATATGATTATAATCATGGGGGACTGGAATGCAAAGGTAGGGAACTAGGAATTTTGGGAAAATAGGGCTTAGGAGACAGAAATGAAGTAGGAGAAAGACTTAGTGAATTATGTGAAGCCAATAATTTGTTTCTTGCAAACGCATTTTTGAGCAACCAAAAAGACGACTGTACATGTGGGGATCACCAAATGGTCAATATAGGAATCAAATTGATTACATAGTTGGCAACAGAAGTTCCATACTATCGGCAAAAACAAGACCAAAAGCAGACTGCGGTACAGATCATGAACGGGTCATATCGAAAATCAGAGTAAAGCTAAAGAACACCAACAAAGCAATCATAATGTTAAAATACAATTTAAATAACATCCCAGAAGAATATAAAGATCAAATAAGGAACAGATTTGAGGCTTTAAGCTTAGTTGACAGAGAACCAGAAGAACTGTGGAGTGAAGTCAGAGACATGATCAGGGAAGAATGCAAAAAGACAATACCTCTTGTTAAAAAGAGAGAAAGACCTCAATGGATGACGGAAGAAACTCTTGAAATGGTTAAGGAGAGAAGGAAAGCAAAAGGAAAAGGAGATAGAAACACAGTCAGCACCCTAAGTGCAACAATACAGCGACTAGTATGTAGAGACAAAGAAAACTATTATAATAGTAATTGTATAGAAATAGAAGAGGACAACAAAAAGGGTAGAATAAGAGCCCTATTCCCAAAGATTAGGGAAATTAAAGGGAAATTTAAACTACGAGTAGGGATGTTGAATAATCAACAGGGGAACACAGGAAGATGGAAGCAATACACTGAAGAACTCTATAAAAGAGATGCAAGGATGACAGATTCATTTGCGGAGGAACCATATGATGAAGAACCAGAAATTTTAGAATGTGAGGTAAAAGCTGCTCTTAAAATACTTGGAAGGAACAAATCACCAGGAACAGATGGCATACCAATAGAGTGGCTACAAGCTACTGAGACTGAATCCGTCCAAATTTTGATAAAAATTTGTTAAGAAACATGGAAAACTAAACAATGGCAAACTAAACAATGGGCTACAGACTGGAAGCATTCAATATATATCCCAATTCCAAAGAAAGGGGATCGCAGTAATTATCAAACTATTGCCTTAATATCCCATGCAAGTAAAGTAATTCTCTACAACAAAGGCTCTTACCATATATGGAACGAGAAATGCCAGACGTCCAAGCTGGATTTAGAAACAGAAGAGGCACCAGAGATCATATCACAAACTTACTTTGGATAATGGAACAGAGCAAGAAATTTCAGAAGAAAATCACCCTGTGCTTTATAAATTACAGCAAAGCCTTTGACTGAGTAGATCATGAAAAACTATGGAATGCTTTAAAAGAAATGGGGGTGCCACAGCATCTGATTGTTCTGATGCGCAACCTATACTCTGGACAAGAGGCTACTGTAAGGACAGAATATGGAGTAACCGATTGGTTCCCAATCGGAAAAGATATAAGCAAGGATGTATTTTATCACCCTATATGCAGAACATATCATACGAAAGTGGGATTGGACCAAGATGAAGGAGGTATGAAAACTAGAGGGAGAAATATCAGTAATTTAAGATATGCAGATGATACCATACTACTAGCAGAAACCAGTAATGATTTGAAACAAATGCTGTTGAAAGTTAAAAGAGCAAATCACAAAAGCTTTATTTATGTAACTTTAAAGTTGACAATGGGGACACTGAACTTGTCAAGGATTATCAATACCTCGGCACAGTCCTTAATCAAAATGGAGACAATAGTCAAGAAATCAGAAGAAGGCTAGGACTGGGGAGGGCAGCTATGAGAGAACTACAAAAGGTCCTCAAATGCAAAGATGTATCACTGAACACCAAAGTCAAGATCATTCAGACCATGGTATTTCCAATCTCTAGGTATGGATGTGAAAGTTGGACAGTGAAAAAAGCAGATAAGAAAAAATCAACTCATTTGAAATGTGGTGTTGGAGGAGAGCTTTGTGCATACCATGGACTGCCAAAAAGGCAAATAATTGGGTGTTAGAACAAATTAAACCAGAACTGTCACTGGAAGCTAAAATGATGAAACTGAGGTTATCATCCTTTGGACACATAATGAGAAGACCGGATTCACTGGAAAAGACAATAATGCTGGGAAAAACAGAAGGGAGTAGAAAAAGAGGAAGGCCAAACAAGAGATGGATTGATTCCATAAAGGAAGCCACAGACCTGAACTAACAAGGTCTGAACAGGGTGGTTCATGACAAATGCTCTTGAAGGTCACTGATTCATAGGGTCCCCATAAGTTGTAATCGACGAAGGCACATAACAACAACAACAGATTACAGAATTATATCTTTGACGAGGTGCGCCTGGCGCCAACACTGTTATCTTTTCGGCGCCAGGTCAAGACTTTCCTCTTCTCCCAGGCATTTTAGCATGTGTTTTAAATTGTTTTTATTTTGTTTTAAATTTTAAAATTGTATTTTAAATTGTTTTTAAAATATGTGTTTTAAATTGTATATTTGTTTTAATGTTTTTGATTGCTGTAAACTGCCCAGAGGACTTCAGCTATTGGGGGGGGGGGTATACAAGTGCAATAAATAAATAAATAAATAAACAAAAAGACACAGAAGGGGAGCTTTTCTGCTGCTTGCTTTTTACTGAACATTCTAGCAAAAAGACCAGGACACACACAAGGGGACATGTCTGAATCTGTTTTCAGGCAGCCTTCAATAATCAATGGAAGAACAATAGATTACAGGCACACTCAATCAACCACAGTCATAACGTTACAGCATGCCTGCTGACACCTCCCTCTTCTGTGTTGGTGGTCCTGTTTTGGCTACATAAAGACAGGCTCTCAGAGAATGCGTTCACCAGTAGCATATGTCTAAAGTGGTTTTATAGAGGAGGCTCTTTTTCTTAGCCCTCTGAAGCCAAGAGGTGGGGAAAAGGCCTGGAGACCTGTTGTCTTTTCTTTATTACTAATGTGCTTCCAGAGTTTGAGGGCTTTTTAAATGATTGATTTCTTACTCCCTTCGATAAAAAAGCAAAACTCTCTATAAAACCCTTGTTGAATCTACCTCATCGATAAACTGTATAATAATAATAATAATAATAACAATAATAATAATAATATTCCTCGCCTTTATGCTGGGACATAATTTACAAGCTGGGAGATATATCAAAATTGTCCCGGTGTATTATGCATTATTAATCAGTTAGTGGCCTGTATGGAAGAAATAAATAGTACATTAAATAAAGTGGGGGGAGGAAATATGAGCATCAGTAAAGCCCATGAGTGTAGGTTTTAATTACACTCCCCTCTTCAGATCATTAGCTGCATAACTACCTGTGGATGAAGTGATAAAATGCTCTCTCATAAAGCTAATGAATTTGCTTTGGCTACAGTAAAACTTCATACACATAACCACATTAGACGACCTGAATAATTATATCTGGTTATATAGGCACATGAAACTTTGTCATCTTATGATGGGGTGGAGAAGCATTTCATCCGGTCCGCATTTTTAAGCAAACTGAACTAATTTGCACTTCCTGGATCAGAATGTAACTATCCTTTGGATTTTGCCCTTCAAAATTTCCTATATAGGCCATATTTAAAGCACTATCATACCATTATAAACAGCCATGGCTTCCCTTAGGGAATCCTGGGAGCTATAGTTTGTTAAGGGTGCTGAGAGTGGTCAAGAAACCACTATTCCACCACACAGCTATAATTCGTGAAATGATTTAAGAGTCAATTCCTGTTCCCAGGGAACTCTGGGAATTCCCCTCTGTGAGGGAAAGAGGGGTTCCTTAACAATCTCAGCACCCCTTACAAACTAAAGTTTCTAGGAGCAGATGTGGCCACAGTCCTTGGCTCAAAAATGTATGAAAAATTATTATTATTATTATTATTAATACTCTGCCCTTTCTCCAAATGGGAACTCAAGGCGGCTTCCAGATAAAAGTAAGTACATATCATTAAGAACATATAAACATATAAAACATATAAACATATAAAAAGCATTAAAACAGAATTAAACTATTAAGATGTTAAAACCAATTAGACATACACTTAAAATACTGCAACCCAGTTTAAGAGCATACAAATAAAACAATAACATACAGCACCCTCTTTAATCACTACCTTGAAAGCCTTCAGTTCCAAAGGCCTGCCGGAAGAAAAAAGTCTTTAGCTGAAAATGTGCAAAACCATGTACCTTAGGATAAAATATTTAGAAATTTATACACTAAGATAAAATATATGTTTAAATAATATTTTGTGAAAAAATACACATTTAAATATATTCTTACAAATTTTCTTTTTTTATTATTAAAAAAATCACAGATAAATGAGAAAATGGGACAAAATAGACTTATGAGTCAACACAGATGAAACTGCCATGGATTGGAAATAGAGTGATCTGTCCATCCCTATCTTACAGATGTGATGATAGAATTCTTTGAATTGGTGGATTAGGTTATATCCATTGCAGTGCCTGTGCAAGGCTGATTGTGTGTAGGGGGAATTTCAGAAGTGTGGTTTAGAAATTTTCCCAGGCAGAGAGCCTCCTCAAGCGTTGGAGGACTTGAGGCATGTCCTCCTTCCGTCATGGTCTCATGTGTGATAAGTACTGTTAAAATAATATTTTCCCCACACAACAACAGCTGTGACCTGATACTCTGATTCTTTGCGCAGATGACACACAAAAACTTTCCACCTAGAAAGATATAGTTGGAAGGTACCACAAAGGTCATCCAATCCAAACCAATGTTGATTCAGGACTTCCCTGCTACAGTGTCCCTGATAAGGGTGGCCATCCAGCCTGTGAACATAAGAGTGTTTCTGGATCAGGCCAGTGGCCCATCTAATCCAGCCTCTTGTTCTCACACTAGCCAACAAGATGCCCATGGGAAACCCAAAAGTAGGATCTGAGTGCCACAGTTCTGTCTCCTCCTGCAGCTTCCAGCAGCTGGTATTTAGGGATGGAAAAATCTGCCTGTTTTGGTTCTCTCTGTTTCTTATTTTTCCAATGTTAAATTCAGTTCTCTACATTTCTACACAGTGATCTGAGATTTTTTTAAAAAAAAATCCTCATGAAAATTCTCCATTTTAGTGCAAATTTCTCCAAATAAACACATTTTTGTAGGCAGTTTTGACAAAGGTACACATTTTTGAAAGCCATTTCTCATCATTTCATGCCTTTTTGCATGTTATTTTCATTCATGTATTCATTTTTATGCACTCTTTCCCCTAATGTATGCATTTTTGTAAATGTTGTTTAGTTGGCGAGCTACATTCCAAAATTCTAATAAATGTGAATTTTGAAGGATAGCTGTATTTCAGCTCTCAAATTGTTTTAGAAATTGTGGATTTGATAAATTCTGCTTGAAAAGCGAACTGAATCTGAATTCTCACCCATCCCTACTGGTATTGAGGTATACTGGAGGTAGGATATAGCCATCATGGCTAGTAGCCATTGATAGACTTATCCTCCATAATTTTGTCTAATCTTCTTTGCAAGCCATCTAAAGTGATGATGGGACATCATTACCAGAGCTTGGAAAAGTTAATTTTTTAAACTACAATTCCTGTCAGTCACAGCCAGCATGGCCACTAGATTGGGCTGATGGGAGTTTTAGTTCAAAAAAGTAACTTTTCTAAGTTCTGATCATTACATATTGTGGAAACAATTTCCATAGTTTAATTATGTGTTGTATAAAGAAGTATTTATTTTTGTCTGTGCTGAGTCTTCCAACATTTAGTCTAAACTTCATTAGGAAGTGGTCTGATCATGACAATGGGGTGACATCACCCCCCCATCTCCAGACTACCCATTCCTCCGTCTGGAGCAGAAACCAAGTCGATGGTGTGCCCTGCCCTATGTGTTAGGCTGGTGACAACTTGAGACGGCCCCATGGTCATCATGGAGGCCATGAAGTCCCGAGCTGGAACACTAGAGGTAGCCTCAGCATGGACATCGAAATCACCCAGCACTATCGTTCTAGGCTCCTCCAATACCACAGACGAGACAGCCTCCGCCAGCTCAGTCAGAGAAGCTGCCTGGCAGCAGGGTGGATTGTATACCAGCAGCAACCCTAGTTTATTGTCTCCTTGCCCCGACACCAGGTACAGGCCCTCACAGCCAGCTCCAAGCGGTTTCTTGGTGACAGAGATGGAAGTTCTGTAGACCACAGCAACTCCTCCCCCCCCATCCCTGCAGACTGAATTTTTAGTGAGTATACACACGTGGGGATTCAAACATACATGTGTAGTAGTTCTATCAGTACAAAGACTTTTCCTTGTACAACTAAATGTTCTCCCTTTTTATTTATTCTCCTCATCTGTTCTCAGGGTTCCCCCAACCCTCTGGAACAGATTTGGGGATGGCACAAGGCACATGGGAGCAGGGGGAGGAAAGGGGGGGAATTATCTTGCACTAGTTGAAGTTGTTTCACTAGCACAAGAATTTAGTTGAACGCTGCCCATTCCTTCAGTCCTTTCACTGCCAGGCACATCCAGGTTGAGAGCAATTGCATCCAATATGTGGGAACTCCAGTCATTAACACATTTAAAAACATGCAATTTAAACCATATGCTCTCTATTGAGAGTATACATGCTCTTATCTCTTTTACGAAACACTAAAAAAAACTACCATGAATGAATAGCACTTTTAATTCTCCCTTTATTATAACTTAACATTTTTATGAGATTGTCAAAGTAGTCAAATTGAAGTCTGTCTTTTGTGTGTAACTTGGTTAATTGGGAATGATTTTGCTACACATCATTTAATCTTCCTTTACAGCCAATTAAAAGAGACCTGATTGGGGTGCTAACCTTTATGGAAGTCACTGTATTTCATCTCTCCACACTTGCCTTTTCTGACTATGCTGGTCTTAGGCTTTATCTGTGATTATACCTAAAAGAACAAACTGTTATGATGGAAAATCCAATGCAATAAAAATGTTAAAGCTTAGGTAAGAATGGTAAAATCCGTTTGGCCAGTACTGAAGTGAGGGCCTAAATAAATAAAAGAGAGTCATGAAAGGTGACCCCAACACGTTATTTAGAACATGTTGCTTACATTCATTTTAGATACGACCAATCATTTATGTAGCATTTTCACATCTATATATATAGTTGCGCACCTCCCCAATCTCTGAGCGGTGAGATTTCCGGGGTCCCTGTGCTCATCCAGGGTTTGGTTTCCTTTGGGAAGAAGGTCAGCGGAGACTGGGGTGTCTTTATGAAATATGGTTTATTTATTTACATACATTCCAACCTGAGCTTAGGATGCAGGAGTTCAAGGCATCAGCAGTCCAATATCCAGCTTTTCCATCTGGGTTGCAGGAGGCATCCTAAAGCCATGGTGCTGAGGGATAGCCTCTCTGCCTGTCTCCAGTCTCCAGCCGTTCTCTAAACAATTCTAAAAACACTCAAAGCACAAACTTCTGCTAGCCGCCAGGAAGGGGGGGGGAAGGCTCCCCTGAAGAGTTTCAATGACAAAAAGATCTTCCTGTCTCATGCACTAGTTGCTGGGCACCTAATAGGCCCATTAACTACCTGGCCACGCTATTAGCTTAACAAAAGAAACTCCAGCAGAGCCAGCCCCTCACCCCAAGGCATAGGATTCCAAATCAGAGGCTGGAAGGAGACCCACAGGAATCATCCATTCCAACCCCCATACTCATAACAATATATTTATCCTGCTCTTCCAGCCAAGAGGGCAATGAACACACTTTAATCCTCACAACACTGCTTTTAGGCTAAAATGTCTGAACAAGAAGGGCATTTATTTATTTATAAAGGAGCCCAGGGTGGCAAACACACAAGCAATAAAACAATTAAAACCATCTAAAACCATCTAATAACAATTTCAATACAAATGCAGACTGGGAAAGATCCCTATTTAAAAGCCTTGTTGAAAGAGGAAGGTCTTCAATAGACACTGAAAAGACAACAGAGATGGCACCTGTCTAATGTACCAGCCATGTGATGTAATGTAGGCTGAGAGACAGTGATTAAGTCAAGCTCACATGGACAAAAAGGGACAGTCTAACTGAGGCTACACATTTACCTACCTTGCAGGAGCAGCTCATCCAGTGGGGACTGGATAGCAGTAGCCTCCTGGCAGCAGCTCTGGGAGGGGTAGTGGAGTGCCGACAGGATGGTGAGGTTGAGTTTGTGCAGGCACAATGGTGCAGCCAATCTGGTACTTCTGCTGGTGCACCAGCTCAACTCTGACCTCACTGCCACTTTGCCCCTTCCAATGAGAAGGACATGTTGCCAGGAGGCTATTGGTGAGGGTGTGCCTGTGCCACCTTGCGAGCTACTCCTGCTACTTTGCAAGCTTAGCTTGCATAGTTGGGAAAAACAGTGTCGTGAATTCACTCTGTGATTTTTTTTCTGGTGTCAAACATCTAACCTGAGCAGAGGCATATGCTTTCTCAGTTCATCCATCAGAAAGAAAAGCTGGAGGTAGGAGTTTTCATGATCGCTTTGCCAACTGCTCTGAAGGACAAACAGTAACATGTTACATTATTGTAGTTTCCCCCCTTATATTTTAACATGCTTGGATGAAAGTGTTCAGTGAAGCCCCTGAAGGTTCCCTGAGTTTCTCCAATTCCTTGCAACACAACTGTGTCTTGGTGGAATGTATTTATTTATGTTAGGCATAAATCAGTGAACTGTTTACTTACAAAAAACAATTGAAGCCACAAGACTCACAGAACAGTAATTTATCATGGGGCTTTGGTTCAGTGGCTCAGAACAGCATAACAACAACAAAAGACAGTTAAAGGTCTGATTTTGTAGAGATGGCCAAACAGCCGATAGAGGAGGCAAAGCTGAAATAAAAGACATAAAACTGGCAAGGCAGGACTCCCACCTCACCAGAACTGGCATTAGTCTGTTCACAAAAGAAATGGAGGGAAGGTATTTTGAAGCCTTTTGAGGATAGTGTAAAGCAGGTGTGGGGAACCTTTGGCCCTCCTGATGTTGCTGAACGATAATTCCCATCATCCCTGGTCATTGGCCATTGGCTGGGGCTGATAGAAGCTTTAGTTCAGCAATATCTGGAGGGCCAAAGGTTCCTCAGTCCTGGTCTAAAGATTCAAAACAAGGCCAGCCCAAGAGATTTTGCTACCTCAAGTGGAGAAGATGGTTCTGCTTACATAATCCAACCAGACTGGGAGCTGAACATCACTTTAACACTGGAAATTGGTAAGGATGAATGAATCTGACATTTTGTTTCTCTCGTGGTCCCTCCAGACTGATGTTTTATTGCAGGTGCATTCTGCAACATATTCTTGACACAATAATATTGTATTATCATTGTATTAGTGATGGATTAAATTTGTTCTGTGATGTGTCCCCAGTGCTACCACATTTTTGCTGCCTGGAAGTGCTACAGAGCAACAAAAGCAGGGCAAAAATAAACTAGAACATTTGTGTTGTAAAAAGCGTACAGGATCTGAGCAAGAAGTTACAGGAAATGCACTGACTGGTAATGAAGCAGTGTGACCAACCCAAAGCTTTTGCAGACACAAATAGTATTCAAAATGGTATCGTGTGAGACCACCTTGCTAGCATAATGAGCACAAATCATCATCAATGTGCATTAAGAAGGATGTCTGGAGGAGCCTTCTTTTTCCAGTCATAAGTTCAGTTCACCACATTTCTACATTAATTTGCTAATTTTAAAAGAAGAAGTCCTTGTGAAAATTCACCTGCATGTTAGAGTGCATTTCTTCTAGTGTTGCCATATTGCTCAGTTAGCTGGGTTTTACCCAGATTATAGCCCTGCTACCTGGCACCCGCTTAGCCCATTAGGTGGCCCAGATCGTCTCGATTCTCTCTGACTGTTTTGTGTATCACCATGGAAATTTAGAGGGTTGTTAAGCAAGCATTTCTGAGTTCAGGACTATACGTTTTGTAATGTTTTGTTTTGAAATGAGCTTATGGGAAGCATCAGAATGGCATAGGGGGAATTTTCAGTTTAACAGTTTGGAATGTGAAAAATTCATGCTGACTATAGTATATAGCCACTCTTGTGGTTGTATAATAATGGGTGAGCAGCAAAAACAAGATGTTGTTCGGTGCAGCAGTGTGAAAGACATTTCTGCAGAATACTGGTATGTTGGCCGAAAGAGCCACAGTCCTTAATGCAACAGGTGCTGCAGTGTAAAACGAATTTTAGAAACTGGGACAGAAGCAGTACCATTTTAATCCACAAAAGTGATGTAATAAGCCCCATGTGAAAGCACCCTTAGTCTGCATCTGTACTAGAATTATTTTTAAGATGTTTTTAGATGTGTTATTGCTTGTATGTCTACTGCCCTGGGCTTGTTCGGAGGAAGGACAGGAATAACAACAACAACAACAACACCATTTTCTTTGTAAAATTTAGCTATACAGACACAGAAGAAAAATATTCCTGGTGATAACCTCCAAGTGTAAATTTCCTAAACCTCCAAATCCTCTTCTCTTTATGTTACTCATTTGTATTATTGACACATTTTCTTATTATGTGCTACTCTTTTGCCCTGTCACCTTCGTTGATTTGGATGTCTTTTATGACTTTTTTTTTTTAAAAAAAGGAGACAATGCCTGTCTTGAAAACATAAATCAGTTTCAGTGCATGAACTCCTAATGTAATAAGATATATGGGAAAAAATGTGTGTTTGCTGGAGCAGATGGCTTTTTTCAGTTTTGGTGATCAGTATCAGGGCCAGTGCCAGGCATGACAGGGCCCTTGGGCACCAGCCTGCCCCAGGCCCGTGACGCCAGAGCACAATACATTTATCCAGGCCACACAGGGCTAACAACCTCCCATGCATCCCACCTACCTCTATTGCTCCTGTAAATGACATCTGCCCTGCGATGCATGCCTGCCATCAACCAAGATGGTGGCAGGGCATCAGCCCCATAGGAAAGCCTCCGCTGCCATCTTGGTTGATGGCGGACATGCATGCGCAGGGCAGATGTCATTTACAGGAGTGAAAGAGGTAGGTAGGGCATGTGTGGGCCGCACTGACTATATTGGGGGGTGACGTGCCTGGGAGATCCGTCTCCATGATCTGCAGCAGGGTCAGGAGCTGATGCTGACACGGAATGCAGAATGGGAGCACTACCCTCCCACCCTAAGGAGGGGCCCCTCAGGGCCACCCCCTGGTGCCAGTCCTGATCAGTTTGTACCTCCCATATAACTTTCCTGAGATTATCCTGGTTTTAATGAAGAAACTAAAATATGACATCACAATTATACAATGCTGTTTTGTAGGAAATAAACAATAAAGTTTATATAGACGTTCAAACATCAGTCTTCACAAACTTTCATGGATCATGCGTTGAATATACTGTCCCCTGTAAGCATGTCCACCCTCTTAGGTTGTCAGATGAGTAACCCCCCCCCCGTCATGAAGGCTTAGAGGATACACCAGTCAGGAAGTTAGACAGTGTTTATTGTTTCACTTCAACAAGGACTAGACAGCAACAGGAAACTCTTGACTCTGGTCTACTTAATCCAGTGCAACCTATGGCTTATCCACATGGGAGCATAACGTCATGCTAAAGACGCTGTTTTTACCTCCATTTTCTCTTTGCACCATCCACAGTAAGGGCTCAATGCCAGCTGCAAACATTGAATCACACTTGAGGGGAAGCATCAATCACACAGTTTCCTAAAGACCACACCCTCTAATTTAACATTTCCACTCCCTCTGGTTGCCTGGCAACCGAGCATGCTCAGTTTGTTCTACCGGTAAGTTTCATTTTTTAAAAAACAACCCGGAAGTGCGATTATTTGTATTTTCACTGGTACAATACAGACGCAATACAAATCTTTGAGCAGCGTTATAGTTTTGCGCACAAGTTAGGAGGAAAAAGAAAATAAAGGCACCATTTGCAGCAACATAAAAAGGCTTGCAAAATGGGAGACAGCAGCAGAAGTTTCTCTTCAGCCCACAGGAAATGAAATGAAAGGAGGAGGAGGGAGTTGGGCGTGGAGAGGGGAATGATAGACACACCCACCTAAAATCATTGGGGCAAAGCATCTGTAAGCCCTAGAGATAAGGAGTGAAGACGTTTTTTCCTTCCCTTTTTGGATTATCAGAGGATTGGGTTAGTACGGATTTACAGGGGGGAAAGCTGTGTGATAGCTCCTGCTTGCCAGTAACATCATGTGAAGCATGCAAATTAAAAGGGAATGCGAGTAGCACCAGACACATAGTAAACCCCTGCGTAGATGAGCTCTTAGATGCAACTTAGTCCAGTACCACCTAGTGACTCAACTATACAGTGACACTCTCTGGAGCTTCAGCAGACAATCTACTTTAGGAAGGGTTGCACTCCCCCTGAAGGAACAGGTGTGTAGTTTTTAGGCAATCCTAGATCCATCCTTATCACTTGAAGCTCAAGAGGCTTCAATGACTTGGACTACCTTTTGCCAACTAAGGCTGATTTGCCAGCTATGGCCATTCTTGGACAGAGATAGGCTGACCACAGTAACTCATGCTTTTGATTGGATTGCTGTCATGCCTGCTGTCAAAGATGACCTGGAAGCTACAGCTAGTATGGAATGCAGCTGCTAGGCTGTTGAGTAGAACAACTCACTGGAGCCACATTGGCTGCTAATACAATTTCAGCCTGAATTTAAGATGTTGGTGATGACCAGAAAAATCAGATTGGGGGGATAGGAGGGGGAGAGGAACTACTTGCACTAAAGGGACAACTTCTTGGATTATATAGCCACAAGAGTGGCTGTACACTATAGCCAGTATGGATTTTTCTCATTCCGCAATGTTAGATTGAAAATACCACCATGCTATTCTGATCTTTCCCATAAGCTCATTTCAAAACAAAACCTTACAAAACTTATAGTCCTGAACTCAGAAACTCTTGCTTAAAAACCCTATAAATTTTCATGGTGATACACAAAATAGTCAGAGAGAATTGAGAGTTCAAAGTGTAAAAAAAGAGAAAAAACACAAAGCACAGCAACACTTTGCAACAGTAAAAAAAACCCTACAAAAATGGTTGTGGAATAATGGCACTGACTGTTCTGCAGAATAGTTTCCTATGGATATGAGGAGTTTGCACAAGATAAAACAGTGGGAGGTGAAATATATTATAGCAAATTTCTAGGTGTGCTCTATGTTTTTAATTGACTATGTCCACCTTTCCTTAAGTGGAGTGGTTTAATCATAGCAGGCTGAAAACATGCATCTTAGCCAGGCCAACTTTCCCCCCCCCCAACAGCTAGATTTATTGCTTAAATAGTAATAGTATTGTAATCGGTTTGACTTTACATCAAACTGCAGTTTCAGATTCAACTGTTAATGCACCCAAAATAGAAATAGAACATAACCTCCAGTTTGAAACACAAAAGGCTGTCTTCACCATCATATGACTCTGACCAATAAAAAGGCTTTGGAATTAATACAAATAGGGACTTCCGGGAAGGGTGACTTCGCCTGTGCCTGCCTTTGAGACGAGCTCTCGTCTCAGAGGAAGCTTTTTCAGTTTTAAAATCAGTCAGAACGTTTTTTTTTTACTGGTAAAGACTTTCTCCCGGGCAGGAAGAAACGTAGAGATTAACCACAAAAGCCTGTGTTTGTTGGGAGGACTGGATTTCATTAGTTTATGAGAGAAGGTTCAGCCAGCAGTGCCGGACGGACTTCCAAACAAGCTCTAACTGATTAAGCGACACGTTTATCTTTTCTTTACAGGAAAACGGATGTTAACAGGCAAGCATCCTTCTTTCTATTTTTATCATCTGGCTTAAATTGTTGCAGCAAAAAGAGATTTGTCAATGAATCAGCTATAAAGAATCCCTGGGTGAGTTATAACTCTTCTCTTTCATTTACGAAATTAAGGAGGAAAGAAATTGAAAAAGCTTATCTTTGTTATTATTGCAAAAAGCTGGCCTGGAATTGTGCATTTTAAAGATACAAACGGATGAGGGATTTCTATTCCGAGGAGAAAATAAATAAACCCTTAAGTTGCCTGCCCTTGGATTCCATTGAGATCAATGTGAAACGTTAGCATGACTAGCTTGATACTCATTGATTTTTCAACTGAGCTTAACTGACTTAGGTTGGACTCAACTCATTAGTATAATTTTTTATCACACTGTTTCAGCTTGTCTTGACTTGTTGCTTCTCTATGCCATTCTCTCAGAGGTTGCCAAATGGTGGTCCAGCTCCATTCAGATGGTCCATAGAAAGGCTGGAGAACAGTTGAGAAGATTCTGCGCTTGATTTCTTTTTTCCAACAATGGAGAGAGAGGCTGTTTTGACCAAGGCTGGATTTATGAAACAGGCTCACACGGTCTTAGGTTAGGATCCATAATGTTCATAATACTAATTTTTCCCTAAAAGGTTACCAGTTAAAGAGACTTTTTCTGCAGCCTGACCTAGGTCCTGTGCTTTAATACTACAATGCTGATCTTGTTGTTGATGTTGGCAATAAAAAAAAAAGTTTATTAAGCGGTCTGCCATGACACCCGGCAATGGTTACATGATCTGCAAAACCTTGAGATCAGAGAGCCATGGTGTCAGCTGCTTTGAGTTCCTCCAATGGAAGAAAAGCAGAGAAGATTTTTCTAAAACCTAATTAATTAATTATTTTTCTTTTTTTTTGAGATTTTGTAAGCTGCTTTGGCTGCTTGTTTTAAAACAAACAAACAACACTGCTAATATCCATGTCTATGTCTCAGTCTACATCTACATTAAGATGCATTATTGTGACTTATGATCAGTAACTGGCGTAAAACTAAAAGGTAGAGTTCATTAGCCGTATCCTAAGAATAAATAGGAGTTGCCATAGGCAAACTATGAAAAGCTAAATTTTTGCTTCTGGAGTTATTTTTATATTATACCAAGTAGTTCAACCCTTGGAAATTGGGAGCACTCCTGGCTGAATAGAACTTTGGCAAGGACGCCAAGGATAAAGTCAAGTGTCACAAAACGTATCATCAGGAGATATTTTATATCCCTTCAGGGAGAAGGAACATCTGCTTACCATTGCAATGACAGCCTTGCATTTATTCCTAAAGAAGCAAAGTACAATGTTATTTGCTCCCAAGCAGCATATTTGGAATGTTATTGGTGCCATTAAGATAAGCTATTTATGACCATCAAATAATTAAAAAAGGTACAAAGGGGAAAACCCTTAAAAAAAAGTAATGTGGGGTCAAATCTGATCTTTGTAGGAATACATGAAAATGCAATATTGCAGGAACATACAGGAGGCTGTCTTATCCAGAGTCAGAACAATTAGTCCATCACGCTCAGCACTGTCTACAATGACTGTCAGCAGCTCTCCAGAGTTTCAAACAGGGGTCTCTCTCCGCCCTACCTGGAAATGCTGGGGACTGAAGCTGGGTCCTTCTGCATGCAAAATAGATGCTCTGCCACTGAGCTATAGCCTTTCACTAGCTTTTCTGCTGACAAGGAATCCCTGGCTAGGACCAAATAAGTTTATGGCATTTGAGCTATTTGAACATAGAAACTTCAGACAGTGGCCGTGGTGTGGTGACAGTGGGGGCGAAGGGCCCATTCTGCCCTTATTTTTCCATGCTGAGAGGAAGTGATGGAAGCAGAAGTGTCCCATGCAAGGCCACCATTGCTGATTAGGTGGCAACCCAGGCATGGATAGAGGTTGATGGACATCAGCAGGGCTGAGTATCCAGTCAGCAACAATGCATGTGCCTTGTTACCACCTGCCTCTGCCACCACCTCCCAGTGTCTAAAGGTGAAGGGGAGAAGGTCTATGCCTCTTCCGTTACAGTTGCAGTGTTTTGGGCCAGAACTAGGGGTTGCCGTTCTGACACTGACTTCACTGCAGCTTTCCTGGGCATGGTTGGGGTGAGGCAGAGCAGTGGTGAGGTGGGGCTGTGCAGACGCAGCTGTGGAGTCATTCGAGTGCCTCCAGCCCCGACCTCACCACTGGCCTGCCACTGAGCTGCCCAGGGAAGTGTCCTGGCTCCTGCCTGAAACACAACAGCAGAGACTCTTACCTGGAAGTAAAGGAAGATTTTTAAAGCAATGTAACAGTACAGATTCAGCAATGGCAAAGAGCTATTCCAGTCCCAGAGCTGTTGCAAGGCGCCAGGATGGCAGCCCAAAGCCCAGTCTAGGAGCAAGGTTCAGGAGTCCAAGCTCATGGACAAGAAGTTCAAGACTGCATGGGAGTTGCAAAGTTGTTCCAACAAATTCCCATGGCCACCCGCCAAACTTGAAAGTCCTGCTTGTCTCGCCTGCATCTAGGTGGGTATGTCTCTTCCCTTCTTCAGCAGCATTGCCTGGTCCAGGGAGACAAGGCTGAGCCTGCTTCCTTCTCCTCTGAATTCTGTTTACCCACCCCAGGCTGCGGATTTTCAATGCCCTCTCCCCTACTGGAGGGGAGGGAGGAGCCGGGTCCATCAAAGCCAGCTGGGTTTGGCAGGAGGGGAAGACTCTGCTCCGGTGTTCCAGCCTCCCCCTCCCATTCTTCCACATCTTCCTCCATAGTCTGCCATCCCATCCCAGGTCTGGGCCTGAAGGTGCCACGAGACTCATTAGAGCAAGCTGCAGTGACACCATTGTCAGGAGGGTAGCTCCACAATTCTGCCCCACCACACAAGCTGCTACTCCTCTAATGCCCTGTGATGGTTTTGCCTAGCAATTCCCGAGGTGGCCGCAATTGCCCTGCATGCTTATCTTTTCATCCTTGGCTCTGAGCTGCAGGTGTATTTCAGTGGAATTGTAGCATTATATTCACTTGGGTATTACTTCTAGAAGTCAGGCTGAGGTCAGATTATAATAAACCAAGCAGGCTAGCGGCATCTTTGACCAAATGTTTTATTTCCAATTGAATGTTTTTAGCTAGGTGTTGCAATATTATTTTCCATGCTCCCGTTGTGAGAGCTGAGAAAGTCTATTGATTTTCCAGGCTTCATGCCTTCATCTTCAGGGTTTCATTCTTCTACTTCTTAGCCTGCTCCCTTCCATCATAACCCGAAACATGTGTGAGCATCATGCACACCTGGAGGTGCAACAACAAGCACATGTTGGCATGCGAGCTGGAGGGGATGGAGCCAGAGTAGCTATAAAAGGGGGGGCATAGTTCAGTGGCAGAGCACATGGTTTGCATGCAGAAGGTTCAAAGTTTAATCCCTGGCATCTCCAGGCAGGACAGGAAAAGACTTCTGTCTGAAACCCTTTGATTGTGGCTATCAATCAGAGTAGACGGTATTGACCAAGCACTGGAGTATGAGCAGATTCCTATGTTACCTATGCCATGCTGCTCCTTGTGCTTCCTCTATGAATCATCTTGCTGCCCATCCTTCTGCCCAGAAGGATCCAGTGTAGATATAGCTGGTCACAACAGAACTGAGTAGGAATGCTTGTCTGTGGCTCTGGTTGGCTGTGGGGAAAGAGTGAGTATGAGAGGGTAAGTGCAGAGTAGGCAAAAACCAAACAACACTCCTCCACCCTGTGCTGTTTCGCACAGCAACCAGGTCCATAGGCAAACATTCAGGCAGCCCTACCTGGAGATGAACCTTTAGACTGCAAAGCATGTGCTCTGCTCCTGTGCTATGACCTAGTTCAGTACTAGGGATGGAAAGAACTGTAAGTTTTGGTTCTCTCGTTTTTCCAATCATAAAATTCAGTTCTCCACATTTCTGTAGCAATTTGCAATTTTTTTTTAAAAAAACTTCTCATGAAAATTCTCCAGCATTTTAGTGCGAATTTCTTCTAATAAACATATTTTTGTAGGCAGTTTTTACTATTGTACACATTTTTGAAGCAATTCTTCATCATATAATGCATTTTTGCATGTTATTTTCACTCATACAGGTTATTCATTTTTATGCACACTTTCCCCTAACATATGCATTTTTGTAAACGCTGTTTGGTTGGCAAACTGCACTGCAGAACAAATTTTGAAGGATGCCTGTGTTTCAGTTCTCATATTGTTTCGGAAAGTGCAAATTTGATAGATTCTGCTTGAAATGCGAACTGAATCCAATTTCTCTCCATCCTTACTCAGCATCCTGATGCAAATTGCCCCCTCACTGATTATTAGATTGATCATTTGATGAGTGGGGAGGTGATGATAATGTCCCTCCTCAACTGATCTGCATGGATCGGCCATGGGGGGATGGGAACTGTGTTTGTGTGAGTTCACCATAGGTGAGCATATAAGAGTGTGCATGGGGTAGCCGTGCCCACTTTTGGCCACACCCACAACTAGCGTGTGGACCCTGGAGGGTTGGCCAAGGGTGAGTGTGGCCCTTGGGCCAAATAAGCTTAGACACTCCTGGGATGGAGTATAAGGGTAAAAGGAGGAAATATAAATTATCCTGTCCCTTTTCTTCTTCGAGAATAACATGTAACAAAAAAGGTAGGAACAAAGTACACAAATAAATAGATGAATAAATAAAATCCGCACGTCTACACTTGTTCTTAGTGTTCATTTACATTAAAGCACTGTTGCTTTGCTTGTGTTGGTCAACATATTATTCTGAGAAAGGTCAAAATTCATTCAAAGCCCAATCATACTCTTGGTGAGAGAGACTTGTTTCAGCCTCATAACAGTGCAATTACGGGCTCGATTCATTTCTGAATCATCAGACACAGGGCTGTCTTCTGAGAAATATCCTGGTGCCTGATAAAATAAATGACTGTTCATCAAGATGAGGCACGTGCCTTGGGTTCTAAAGTAGGTAATGTTTGAGCAAGAGCAGATAAAATGCGTGAGGACAGAAATCTTTCTCTTAAAATATCTTCATACATCAGTTTTCTTACGTTCAGATCTCAAGAATGTTATTGGGACTACAGATGTACTTGAATCTTTTGATGCTTTGGAGAGATGTGTCTTTTTTGACAGTGGAGTCTTGTTAAAGATTCAGACCAGACTATTGGAGGAATGGTTCCTGTGCATATATTTCATCAGATCATAGAGTTGTAAGTGTGTGTGTCATCTAGTCCAACCTACTGATGATGCACAAAATCTGCACTTACAGCAACCCCAGAAAGGTGGCCATCTAGCCTCTCCCAAAGAACCTCTACAGAAAGAGAGCCCATTACTTTCTGAGTCAGGCTGTTCCACTCTGAAACAGATCTTACCATCTACTATTAGTTCTGTGTAATAGTAAGGTATAGGTGATTTAATGCCATCAGGGCCGATGGGGGGAGAGGGAGCCGGTACAAATTACCAGGGTCCAACTATGTTGCATATGTTTTTGTCTTTCTTGGTAGTATCATATTTGGGGAGGGGGGTTGCACATCAATCCAAATCCTGTTTAAAGATTTTTAGCCAGTCTGCCCTTGCTGGGGGGTCCCCAATTTTTTTTCACCGGGGGCCAAACCCACTCTCGGCGGCCCTGAATGCCATCCCCTGTAGTAAATTCTTCCCCTGTCCACAGGTTCCTGGTTGCTCTTTTACTGTGCCTTCTGATCTTGTGGTGCTGTTATTTAATGCAAGTCACTCCATAATAAGATCTTTCAGCCATGATTTAATTGTGAATGAGGGGGCCGACATGGTATGCATTATGGAGAGTTGTATGGGTGAGTTGGGGAGAATAGATCTGACCTAAATTTGCCTATAGGCCAGGAGGCTGAGGGCCAGGAGTGGCTGTGGTCCATAGAATGACCATCTCTCTCATGAGGAAGCCTTTTTGTCTTGAGATAGGCCTGGAGGCCTTACATCTAGTGTTGGGACATAGAGAGTACCTCTTCTGATATGAACCTACCCAGACCCTTTCATCTTCATCTGAGCCCCTTCTCCAGGTGGAGAGGGAGATGGCCTTTTCAGTCAAGGCTCCCCATCTATGGAATGGTCTTTCCAATGAGGCCTGTCTGACACCATCATTAATGTCATTTCATCTGGTTACTCTAGAGCAGGGTTAAAGAATTGCTTTCCTACTCGAGAGCCACATTCCATTACAGCCAATCTTCTGGGGGACTGCATGCCAGTGGTGGGAGGGACCTGAGGCAAACATGGCTGAGGCAATGGATGAGACCTTTACCTTTATAAAGTAGGCAACATTCCAGCCATGCAAAAGCCAGAGATTTCGTCTACCCAACCACACTACATCTCTCCATCCAGACAAGGAAAAGGCATGATCATAGTTCCAGGTCACATTCCAGCCATGCAAAAGCAGTTGGGCAAGGTGAGGAGCATAGCCTGGGGAGGATCCTGAGGGCCAGACAGTGAGGCCTGGGGGGCCACATTTACCCCCAGCTCTTGCTCTAGACAGGATCAAAAAGTTAAAAGAGGACCCTGTGTTGCAAGTGGGTTTTTTTTTAAAGATGTCTCCAAATCTGTTGAAGATTACTATCTAGATTACTCAGACCTGTGAAAATTTGGGGGTGTCGTCCGCTCTGAGAGGTGTAGTAATAACTCAGTAGCTGTGAATTATGAAGCCCTTTCTGTCTCATGAATATAAATTCCCTTTTCTCTAGTGTATTTATAATAGAGTTATATTATTCATTATGGGATTGGCAGATTCTATATACAACGTGGGAACAACAATAGCACCCCTCTCATTGAGAAAGCAAAAACAGTTTTCTGGCAACAAAGAAATGATCGAATATCTAGGAAGATAGATGGTTTCATTTTAACTCCTGCTGACATGCAATATGTCAATTAAAATATTAGCATAATTTTTAATTCAGGAGATTGATTTTTTTTTGGTTGCTTTGCTTTATTTTTAATGTAATCCATCATTGTTTGCTCCCGGAGAGGGACAGGGTGTGTTTATTTTGTTTCATAGCCCGATCCAAACTGGCAGCTGCTCAGTGAAGCATTAACATCAAATTGCCTCTTCTTTAGCAGTTTTTCTGTAAATAGGTACAAGTGAGAGCCAACACCCCCCAGCAGGAGAAGGTGGAACTACACGTACGGAAAAGGAGGTAGCTCAGTGGTAGAGTATTGGCTTTGCATGCAGAAGGTCTCAGGTTCAATCCATAGCAGCATCTCCAGGTATTGCTGGGAATGATCCCTGTCTGAAATCCAGTTAGTGGGAACAATAAGTTAATAACAATAACAAAAAGTTAAATGGACCAATGGTCTGACTCAGCTTCCTGTGTTCCTATGTACAGGATACAGATGCCATCATTCTAATTTTATATGACTCCTTGTTATATAGATGCAATCTAGAGTAGAGCTGGGGCATGAGGATCTGAATCAAAGCTGCCTAAACGGAGGCTAAAATTGTGCCAATACCTTACCATCCTTTTAGGTAGCATACCAGAAAGATTGGACCATCCCTTATATAAAAGCTACCCAGTTCCAGCTGATCACTGCAGACACATAAAGCTGCAGGCATGAATAGATTGCTTGATTCAAGTGTTCTGGAAATAAGTAAAAAGGCATATTAAGAGAATAACCAGATATAAATTAATCTTTGACCCCCAAAATGATACTGTTTGAACTTTTTCATGCATGTGTATTAAGATCATATCAACCAATGGTTTCCAATTTATTAACAGCAGCAAAAAATCCCCTGATCATAGTGAAGAACTGGAGAAATGCAAAGGCATTTACTGGTAGGGACTGGATAAATAAGATCTGGCAATTTGCACAACAATTAAAAATGAATGAGATAGTAAGAATAAGGGATGGCAGAGTGTGGAACCTTATATTTGTTACAGAGTGATGTTGCCTTATTGATTATTGTTAAGAGGAATTGTAGTGTTGAAATCAACCTGTATACATGTTGGAAAGTCACTAAAATTTGTATATGAGTTAGTTTCAACCAGAGCTTGGAAGTAACTCGTTATTTTTAACGAGTTACTTGTAATTCATTACAATTTTAAATAACGAGTGGGTAATTCCACTACATTTGGCAAGTAACGGAACGACTAGTAATTTCCCTACTTTTCAGCTGCAACTTTAATGTTTCCACGTTAGGTTGCACGTTACTTGGGGGCGGGAACAAGGGGAAGACAGCTCCTGGCTGTGATTGGTTAACACAAGACATGTGCCTCACACTGATTGGACCTCTGCACAGACTCTCTCTTCCCTTGTGATCTGTGTTAGGATGCACGAGGGAAGAGGTGAATAGGCAGGGCCTGCTAGCGTCTGAGAGGACAAAATGGACGCCGGAGGAAAAAGCCAGGGCAAGGACAACGGAGGAGAAGGCAGCAGCAGAATGGCGAAGAGCTGTGGAGGTGAGTGATGATGATTTGTGTGTGTGTGTGTGTGTGCCCCCCGTGGCACCGTTCTGCCCCCCCACCCCCCCACGGCACCGTTCTGCCCCCCCCCACTGCCTCTCCTTGCCTCTGCCGCCCCCTCCATCAATCACAAGGCACTTCCGAAACTTCAGCCTATCAGAGCTTGGAAAAGTTACTTTTTTGAACTACAACTCCCATCAGCCCTAGGCAACATGGCCACTGGATTAGGCTGATGGGAGCTGTAGTTCAAAAAAATAACTCTTCCAAGCTCTGGCCTACTTCTCTTCCTTCCCCCCCTTTTTGAACTCTCCCCCTTGTTCCCATGCCTACCTGTGTGCTGTATTTATCCAGACAGAGCACTCCTGCCTTTTAAAATGCCGGCTAGCTTTTTATTGTATATTTATTTGAACTCCATCTTTCTTTTTATTTGTATTTTTGTCCTGTTTAATCACAAGACTGAATTGTATGTGGGACAAAAACTGTCTCAGTAATAATAATAATAATAATAATAATAATAATAAATCATTAGGCGTATAATAAATGGCTTAAGGCTGATTTTTTTGTTCTTGGCAGAGATGAGGTGAGAAGTAGGGTCCTTGCAGCTCCTCCTCTCAGTCCCCCAGCTCTCAAACTCATGTTCTGTGAGAAAGAGAGAGATTCCCAGTCCCAGAGAGAGATAGACTGTTGTCAATCTCTGCTAATATCTATACAAATGTACATAACATGCATCACCTGAACTCACATGATCTAGAGTTACCTTAGATCTTGCAAGATTTGCAAATGAGAAGCAATAGGGTTTTATATTAGTTCTGATTGTCTATTGGGCTATCATAGGTTATATGTTTTTTTCATTTTCTATGGCAAAAACTCCAACTTCAGTGGAATTTATGTGATGTGTTCTAATCATTTGAATTTGGCTAATGAATGCTTTATTCTTTCATCAGAACTTTAGCAGTAGTACTAAAATATTAATAAAAAAGAAAAGGGAAAGAAAAAATACTTTACATACATCATTCAGCTGTATTGCTAATTATAGATATAGATATAAAAGATAAACGGCATTTTGGCAAAAGTATTTTTGTCTACATTTTATACCTCATCCTTGGTTTTCCAAGCTTGGCATGGAATGCTTCTCATACAGAATTAATTTGAAATGCTGCATATTTATTATCATAATCATCATATTCAAAATAAAAAATATATGTACCGCCTTCAAGTTGATTCGAACTTATGGTGACCCTATGAATAGGGTTTTCATGAGGCTGAGAGGCAGTGACTGGCCCAAGGTCACCCAGTGAGCTTCATGGCTATGTGGGGATTTGAACCCTAGTCTCATTTTGTTCTCACAACAACCCTGTGAGATAGTAGGTTAGACTGGCCCAGGCAGGGTTATTCAGTGAGCAAAAATGATGCAAATAGGAGCTCTTTTAATTGTGCTATCGACCTGCTTACTTCCACTCTGACTGGGGCATCTTGCAGCATGGGGAAGAGATGGGGGCTCATCACAGCTGAAGTTCACCCATATAGGAGCATTATCTCTTGTTTATTACAGAGACGCCTGTTGCAGGTTTTGCTGCTGAGAGCAGCAGTCAGTTAGTGCGGCCACTTGAGTCACAGCTTGTTGATCCTGAGGAGGCAAAACTAGAAAGTGAGGTTCAGAAAGGAGGCCCTGTGCATGAGGAGGAGGAGGGCATGAAGCAGTGCCAGTTGCCCACAGCCACATCTGCAGAACAGCAAGTACCATGGTTTGGCTTTGAGAAAGCTTGTACATTTGTGAGCCAGAGTGGGAAAAATGTTGTTGTACGATGCAATTACTGCCTTCCAAGGATCAAAAATCTGAGATCAGCTGTTTCCTCCTCATCCAATGTGAAGAAACATTTTGAGGTAAGCCTTTGTCATGCTGGTCCTCAAAGAGTGTCCATTGTCTATGTTTAAATTGTGAAGTTCCTCTTCCATTTTTTCTTGGATTCATGCTTTGTTCTTCTTCCTCAGAGGGCACACCCTGAGAAGCTGAGAGCAATTGAAGAAGCAATAAAGGCAAGGAGACGTGGCCTTCCTGAACCAATGCATGACACCCCTCCTCCCAAAATGCTGAAGCAGCAGCAGACAACCCTTGAGAGGTGGGGATCTGGCAGGGAGCCTGTCACCCAGAGCAATCTCGACAGGAGAATCATTGATTTCATTGTAGAGGAGACAATACCACTTCAGACTGTGGACAAACCATCATTCATTAATCTGGTTCGCATTGGACTCCCCAAAGATCTCACCATCATATGTGCCAAGACTCTGAGAGACAGAATTGAGAAGAGAGCATGCCACATGAGAGAAACTCTTGCAAACCGAATGGGTGCTGTGGCATATATAGCAACCACTGCAGATTGTTGGACCAATGGCAAGAAGAGTTACTTTGGGGTAACAGCCCACTGGATCAACCCAACTACCCTGAAACATGAGGTCGGGGCCTTGGCTTGTAAGCGTCTGAAGGGGCGCCATACATACGATGTCCTTTCAAAAGCACTGCATGATGTACATGTGCAGTACAGGATCCACAACAAAGTTATGTGCACTACTACAGACAATGGCTCCAACTTTGTGAAAGCGTTCAGAGTTTTCATGGCCAAAGAACCAGTGGAAGCTGCAGGCACCAGTGACGATGATGGTGATAACCAGGAGGAGGAGGAGGCTGAGGTGGAGTTTGTGCCTATCTGTGAGATCCTGGACACAGGACCTGAGGCAGAGGAAGAAGCTGCAGACTCAGGAGAGGATTTTGTTTTACCACCACACCAGAGATGTGCTAGCCACACCCTCAACCTTGTGGCAACACAAGACATAGAGGCCATGCTTTCTGACTCCTCCAAAAGTAGTCTTCTTGGTCCTTTCAAGAAAGAGTTTCGTTCCTTGATGGGAAAGTGCAGCAAGTTGTGGTCCAAGCAGAACCAGTCAGCACAGATTGCTGAGTATATCCATGAGCAATATGGTGTGTATCTGAAGGTACCGAATAAGACCAGGTGGAATTCCACCTTTGATGCGTTGAAGCAACTACATGAGCTCCTGTCAACTGTGCCACTAAAAATGCATGCCATAATGGACCGCTGCTCCTTGTCCAGGATCACAGCTGCTGAGATTGAAGTGGTACAGGAATACACAGAGATTATGGAGCCACTAGCCCAGTCCCTAGATATCCTGCAACGGGAGAACCGCATGTTCATGGGGTATTTGCTACCAGCGCTCTGCAATCTGGACCGCAAGTTAGAAGGACTGGAAAACAAACCTGAGAGGTACACATACTGTTTTCAGCTGCTGAGAGGTGTGCGCGAAGCCCTAAGAAAGCGGTTTGCAGCTATCTGGGAGGACAAGAGGCTTCTTCTGTCAGCCTGCCTACACCCTCGCTTCAAACTAGATTGGCTGGAATCGTGTCAGGCCGCCACCCATACCAACAAGTAAGAACATTAGGGAAGCCCTTTGGGTGGATTACTCCAAGGGAAATGTCTCAAGGGAGGCATCAGAGGGCTTAAGGTGGTAGGCAGGGGCTGGGCCTTTTCTTCCTGGGGCTCCTCATCACAACCTTGGGTTGCTGCAGGTAATCCTTAAGGGTCTGCTGTGCTGCCCCATGCTTCAGCAAGGCTTGTTCTTCTATGTGCTTAGTTAATCTATCTTTAATAATACTTTCTACCAGTTTTCCAGGGACAGAAGTTAAGCTAACAGGCCTGTTATTTCCGGGATCCCCCCTGGATCCCTTTTTGAAGATTGGCGTTACATTTGCCACTTTCCAGTCCTCAGGCATGGAGGAGGACCTGAGGGACAAGTTACATATTTTAGCTAGCAAATCAGCAATTTCACATCTGAGTTCTTTGAGAACTCTCGGGTGGATGCCATCTGGGCCCGGTGATTTGTCAGTTTTCATATTGTCCATTAAGCCTAGAACTTCCTCTCTCGTTACCACTATTTGTCTCAGTTCCTCAGAATCCCTTCCTGCAAATGTTAGTTCAGGTTCAGGGATCTGCCCTATATCTTCCAGTGTGAATACAGATGCAAAGAATTCATTTAGCTTCTCTGCAATCTCCTTATCGTTCTTTAGTACACCTTTGACTCCCTTATCATCCAAGGGTCCAATCACCTCCCTAGATGGTCTCCTGCTTTGAATGTATTTATAGAATTTTTTTTTGTTGTATGTTGTATCTTGTTGTATGTTCTTAGCAATGTGCTCCTCAAATTCTTTTTTAGCATCCCTTATTGTCTTATTGCATTTCTTTTGCCAGAGTTTGTGTTCCTTTTTATTTTCTTCATTAAGGAAAGGTAGGCATGGTCAATTAAAAACATAGCGCACACCCAGAATTTTGGTAGAATATATTTCACCTCCCACTGTTTTATCTTGTGCAAACTGAGACACTCCTCATGTCCATTGGGAACTATTCTGCAGAATAGCCAGTGCCATTAGTCCAGAATTGTTTTGGAGTTTTTTTATTGTGCAAAGTGTTGCTGTAGTTCACATAGGAGGTCACTGATTCATAGGGTCACCAATCCATAAGTCATAATCGACTTGAAGGCACATAACAACAACAACAACAATAGGAAACATTGCAAAGTAAATCAAACATATTTAAAGTGACTATCTGAACTCTTATCAACTTTTTTTTTGCCTATTAGTGAATTTTTTTGCTTTTTAATCCAGGAGGTAAGAAATGGGATCCTGTGAAAGTTTGCCGCGAATGGATTGATCATTGGTATGCTTATTGAGTTCAGTGGGATTTACTCCCCTGCAATCATTCTTAGGATAGGTGAAACTGACCACAGGGGGATGGGGAGGGGAGGAGGAGGAACGGCAGGGGTAGGGGAGGAAGGGCAGAAGGGAGGAGGGGGATGAGAGCAGACAGGAGGGGGAGGGGAGGGGATTGAAAGGGGAGGTGGGAGGTGCAAAGGAATGGGATGGGAAGGGGCAAAAGGGAATGGGAGGGAAGATGAGGGGAGGGAAGGTTTGATCATTTGTATGCTTATTGAGTTCAGTAGGATTTGCTCCCGTGCAATCATGCTTAAGACAGGTAAAACTGACCATGGGGGAGGAGAAGGGGGAAGGCAGATGAGAGGGAAAGGAGGAGGAGGGGGAAGAAGGGGGTTTGAAGGGGATAGGGCAGGGGAAAGGAGGGGCAAAGGAAGAGGGTGGGAAGGAGGGGATAGGAGGGAGGAGGTGGAAGAGGAAGGGAGGGCTGATTTGATCATTTGCATGCTTTTTGAGTTCATTGGGATTTACTCATGTGCAATCATGCTTAGGATAACTGAAACTGACCTGGGGGAGGGGCAGGGAGTGGGGAGGAGGACAGGAAGGGGAGGGGGAGGGGGGAGGAGAGGAGATTGGGTGGGTGGGCACTGGGCAGAGGGAAAGAACATTGGGAACAGTATCATTTTGTCAGTGTTTTCCAAACCTTTTTATTCTACAGCAGGCACATGTAGTCTCCCACCCAAATTCAAACCAAAGCTGTGCCTGGCCACATCCACACCAGACCTTTACTCCTCTTTAGACAGTCATGGCTTCTCCCAAAGAATCCTGGGAACTGTAGTTGGTGAAGGATGCTGGGAGTTGCTAGGAGATACCCTGTTCCCCTCAGAGTGGCTGACTGTTAAACCACTCTGGCTGCTGGAGCTCTGTCAGGGGAATAGGAATCTCCTCTCAGTACTCTTCAGAAACTACACTTCCCAGGATTCTTTGGGAGAAGCCATGACTGTCTCCAGTGAAATCAAAGTCTGGTGTGGGTGTGGCCTCCTGGTTAGGCAAAACAAGCAGCTGTAAGTCTGGCTTTTAGAACACTGACAGTTGGATCTTACAGGGCATGCCCAGGCTTATCACGGACTTTAATACAATAAAAATCGGCCAGGCATTATTTTTAAACTGCAGAAGATGAAGGTCAGAGTATGGGGCAAGGTCAATAATAGGATTACAGGTACTCTGTGAACATGGCTGATTTTTAACTAATTTCAGCAAATTATGAGACCACTGACAGAAAAAAGTCCAACAGGGGTCTCAATTTTTTCTTCTCATTTTACACTTCGAAATCCTGATTCTCTCTGACTGTTTTGTGTATTGCCATGAAAACTTAGGGGGTTGTTAAGCAAGCGTTTCTGAGTTCAGGACTATACGTTTTGTAAGGTTTTGTTTTGAAATGAGCTTATGGGAAGCATCAGAATGGCATGGGGGTATTTTCAATTTAACATTGCGGAATGAGAAAAATCCATACTGGCTATAGTGTACAGCCACTCTCGTGGTTGTATAATAATAGGTTGTAATGGAGGCAGTTATCTGTGTAATTCTGAGAATGAATTGTACATGAAGATAGAGATAGAGACTCACATGCTATTCCTTTGTATTTTTGTGATAGTATTCACCAATACAGACTACAGGCACCTCTTTTTTTGTTGCCTATAGCATCCATTTTTTGCTGTCACCCACGGTACTTTTATCAAGATATCAACACTGGTACCTCATTTTTTTTACCAAAAAAAGGACTGAATACACAGACAGAGAGATAGACACATGGACGCACACACACATTTATTTTGATTAATTGTGCTATTTTGAAAACATGTTTTTATTCAGTCTTTATTGTGGACTAATTTATGGCTATGTTCTACCTCCACTGTTGGAGGCCATATGCCACCAGTCATTGGGAGTCACAGGTGGGGGGAAGTGTTGTGCTTTGGTCCCACTAGCCATTGTGAGAACAGGATGCCGGACTAGACGGGCTTTTGACAGGAGTCTTATGTTCCAAAGGAATATTTTGCACTACTGTATCTCAGTGCCAGTAATGTGTTTTCATGTGCTTTGTCAGTGATTCTAAATCAAGGGAAGCTTTTATCTCCCCGCAATATCCTCTAGATATTATGAGCAACGCGATAGTGGAGCATGTTTACGTTCATTTAATTTTCATTTAATATAATTTTATTTCATGAGCAACATGATTAAAACCAGAACAGGTAAAGGGGTGAATGCAAACAATCTTTCTCTTCCAATGGTACTGTATGGAGAAGTCAGGAAGCAATATTAAACAGGCTCCAGGGGATGGAGGCTGGTATGTGGGAGAAGAGATACAAAGGCAAGTAAAGACCTGTGTAGAACTCTGCAGAAGTCACTTCATAAATTGGCAACCTGAGGGATAGCAGTTAAGAAGTCGACCTGTGCACCGCTATCCAACTCTCATAAAAGAAGGGCATTACAGGGAGACTGGTCACAAGAGGAACTGTAGAGTCCATGCTTTGTATGATGAAGGCCCTAGGTTTGGTCCCTAGCATCTCCAGTTGAAAGGATCAGGTAGCATGGGATATTGCCAGTCAAAGCAGATAATGTTGAGCTGGAATCTTGAGGGACAAATAGTTTGATCTCGTATAAGACCACACCTGCACCATACATTTAAAACACTATGATACCATTTTAAACAGCTGTGGCTTCCCCCAAAGAAACCTGAGAACCGTCATTTTTAAAGGAGCTAAGAGTTGCTAGAAGACCCCCATTCCCCTCACAGAGCTACAATTCCTGTGCTGCTTTGATGGTGCTTAAAATGTAAGGTGAAGATGCAGCCTGTTTGTCAGCCCTTGGCCTACGGTAAGGCTTGGCAGACTGTTCCCCCCCCCGACCTGAGTAAAGGTGAGACAGACCTCAGTCTCCTCTGGAGCTGTTGGCTGGGCAGCGGGTTTCTGTGAGGCAGCTGGGGGGGGGTTGAAAGTAGCCACGACAGCTGTGAGCAGGTATGTAGTCATCCAAGATCATGGGGGGTCTTAGAGCCCTTACTTTTTGGGGAGTCGGGTTCCGGCAGCATCCCTATGTCTCCAGCATCCTACAAGCCAATCAGCATGAAAGAGAAATGTCTTTGCCACTGAGAAGAGTCTTCTAACATGTTTCCTTGACCTTTCCTGCTGATTGGAGCCAATCAGTGAAAGGAGGTGAGTTAGCCACAGAGAAGTAGCATTGCCAGCTCTCTGGATTTTACCTGGAGACTCTGGGTTTTGGGGGTCCTCCCTGGGTCTCTGGGGGATTCACTCCAAGCTCTGGGCATGCGATGGGCTGCAGGGTCATGTGAGATTGTGGGGTCATCATGCAAGATATTGCAGATCCCCGCAACTTTGCATGAATGGTTGCAGGGTTGCGTGAGGTCATGAGAGAGGCGGCAATGGCAGTGGCAGTGACAGCAGCAATTGAGCCCAGGCTTCCCTGAAGGTTGAAGGAGGCCTGTAAGTGCCCAATGCAGGGCGCTGACAAAAGAAGGTGGTGTTGGGATGGGGAGGCAGGGGAGTGATGAGTGAGTGTGGTGGGATGGTGGTAGGAAGGTGCCAGTGGGAGTGAGAGGGGTGAGGGTAGGAAGGTGCCTGGGGGAGTGACATCACTAGTGTCCTGCCCTGTGACACCACTAGGGTCCACATCTGAAATCTCAGGGTTTGGGATGCTTCTGACCTGACAACCTTACGAGAAGACACTTTTCAGTAGTTAACACTCTCCCTTTTTATCCTGATTGGCTCCTACGGATGGCTGTTGTTGTGTGGGAAGGCATTAATAAGGACCTCATTTTCCACCCAGCAGCAAAAAAAGGGGGGAGGGGGTATGGCTATGACTATTATGAAAGGAGCATTGGAAGGAGGGGGGAAGGCTGAGAAGGAGAGACTGAGGTCAGTGAAAGAGAGGCAAGACTACAAAGCCAGAGGAGGGACATAAGAACATAAGAAGTGCCCTGCAGAATCAGGCTGAAGGTCCACCAGGTCCAGCATCTTCTCCTCACAGTGGCCAACCAGATGCCTCTTGAAAGCCCTCAAGCAGGACCTGAGTACAGTGGCACTCTCCCTACTTGTGATTCCCAGTGACTGATTTTCAGAGGCATACTGCTTTCCACAATGGAGGTGGAACATGGCTAGTAGCCATTGATAGCTTTATGCTCCATGAATGTTTCTAATTCTTTTTTTAATCTGCTCCACAAAGGGGCACAGGACAGGAGGGCCACCCAGATTCTGTTGGCCAATTACCTCTGCTCAAGCCCTGGTGGAGGAGATGCCCATCTTATGGGTAAGGACAGCTTAGCCACAGCCAGGCTATGCCTCAGCTAAACATGTCATCTGTACCTGTGGGCCTGCATTTGGAACTGAACCACAGTGTGCCTTTTGTCACCAGGTGGGTTGTGGCAACTCTAGCAAGATCATCTTACCATAAACAAACAGAATGGATTTCATAGACTGTTGTCCATCCACTGTTGTCCATGCACTGGTAACTTCCAGACTCTGTGTGATGCCCTTGAGACTGGTACAAAATGTGGCAGCACAACTGCTCACTGGGGCAGGGTATCATCAATGTGTCACCCTGCTGCTGAAAGAATTGCACTGGCTGCCCATTAACTACCAGGCCAAGTTCAATATGTACAAAACCCTATGAAACTTTGGACCAGGAAACCTGAAATATCATCTTACCCCTTTTATACCTAGTCGATCACTGCACTCTGCAGGTGAAGGCCTCCTGAAGATATAATCTTATCAGGAGGTCCATTCCGCACAACATAGGATGCAGACCTTTAGTGTGATAGCACCTCCCTTTTTGGAATTCTCTCCCCTAAAATATTAGACAGGCGCCATCTCTGTTATCTTTTCAGTGCTTACTGAAGATGTCCCTCTTTCAACAAGCTTTTTAAGTAGAGACTTATCCCAGTCTGCATCTGTAGTGGAATTGCTTTTTAAGATGTTTTTAAAACTGTTTCTTTAAAAAATATGTTTTTAAAGATGCTTTTAAAAAAAATGTTTTCAAGAGATTTTGTTTTAATGTTTTTAAAGAGGTTTTGTTGAAATATATTTCAAAGTCTTCTTTTTAGAGATGTTTTAAGAGTGTTTTTAGTGTTTTTGTTTACTGCCCTGGACTCCCTCTGGGAGGAAGGGCAGGATATAAATGTAGTAACAAACAAACAAACAAACAAACCAATAAATAAATAATTGAACCTAGTGGTGTAACTCAGGTTCAATAAGACTTAGTTTGACTTATTATGCTTTGGCAAGATTTATCTCATGAATTATTCAGATGATGGATAACAGGAGGTGTGATGTACCCCTTCTCCCAAAGAGTTGACAATAAGGCACCTTCCTATGTTTCCAAAAGCATTGGAATGCTCTTCATCATTGGGAAGTCTATCTTCGTGTGGGTTTTTCTTTTGCCCTGTTGAGGTTTTTAAAAGTTTTTTTTATCCTTTTGTAAACCTTGTGGTTCTCTTGAGTATGCTGATACCTCCTTCTTGTTTCTCAGTGACTATACCAATGGGCCAGAGCGGGACAGATAAGGCAGCTGTGGCAAGCTTGCTTGCTGTTCTAAGCAACTTGGAAACTGTTAAAACATAAGAATGTAAGAAGAGCCTTCTGGATCAGGCCAATGGTCTATTTAGTCCAACATTATTTATTTATTTATTTATTTATTTATTTATTTATTTATTTATTTATATCCTGTCCTTCCTCCCAGCAGGAGCCCATCCTGTTCTCATGTGGCCAGCTAGATGCCTGTGGGAATCCTGCAGCCAGGACCTGAGCGTAAGAGTACCCTCCACTCCTGTGGTTTCCAGCGACTGGTATTTAGAAGCATGCTGCTTCTGACAGTGGAGGCAGCACATAGTGATCATGGCTAGTAGCCACTGATAGCCTTATCTTCCATGTATTTGTCTTATCCTCTTTTAAAGCCATCCAAGTTGGTGGCCATCAGTACCTCCTGTGGGAGTCCATTCCATAATTTAACTATGTACTGTTCTTGTTATTTGATAGTTGTGGACCAGAGAAAGGGATTTAACTCATAGGTTCATTCCTAGGCATTTTCAGTTAGGTTTGGGAAAGGCTCCTGACTGAATGTTTGCCAATCAATGTAGACCAAGGGTGGGGAACCTGTGGTCCTCCAGATGTGGTTGGAATACAACTTTCTTGACCAAGTTGACTGATGCTGATGGGAGTTGGAGCCCACCAACAGATGGATGGCTGCAGGTACCCCCTCCCTGGACTACAGTCAGCAAGATGGACTAGTGGTTGACTTGGTATAAGGTAGTTTCCTATGTTCCTGTGTTCACATTTGTCCTGTTGTGAACTCAACAGATGCCTGGTCTGCTGTAGCCATTTCTTCCCTTACTTATCTAGCACAATATACCACCCTAATACCTTGATACAGCCAAAGTATCTGGCTTCTGCATCTTCTTTCTCTCCTGCAATTTACTCTATCCAGTCTCATGCCAGAGCTGAGCAACCCATTTATGTAGTTGGGTGTGTATTCCTGAGGCCTGGGCTGTAGTGAGGCAAGAGGGCTGTTAACTAGATTACTTAAGACATACATACATGCCACGTTCCTGTGCTGATGGCGTGCATTTAAACCACACAACTGAGACTACAGAAAGCGTCCTTGGAAAAGACATGCATGTGGATAGTGTCATTATATAGTTTAGTCACTAGGTGGGACTAGACGTAATTGTATCCCCTCACCTCCTAACAGCAGCACTCTTGTTCAGCATGCCAGCTGGCTTGCCAGCCAAGCCCGCCCTCCTCCCTGCTGCTGTCAGCTATATAGATCTCTTGCTGGGCAGTCAAATCCCACCTCCCATTTTCCATTTCTCCTCCTCAACTGACACTCAGTATTCTGTGGCACTTGGAAACCACTGAGAATGTTCAGTCCTCATTGGGATGTCTGTCTTTGTGTGGGTTTTTCTTTTGTCCTGATGAGGTTTTTAAAAGTTTTTTTTATACTTTTGTGAACCTTGGCGTTCTCTTGAGTATGCCGATACCTCCTTCTTGTTTCTCAGTGGCCCCATTTTGGTTCCAATCTTGTTGGCACTCACCACCTGAGTTTGCTTTTAGAAGGAACAACAACAACAGATGATGTTGCATGAAATAGCTTCATGCACATGGTAAACTACACATTTATTACATGGTAAACTACACCTGTGTGATTTTCACCATACGGATTGGTGATATTTCACCACACCACCACAATGTTTTGGAATGTTTACTTTGGTATGATGAAACTTGCCCAGTCTTCTTGGTGGCACACTGCACGCAAACTGCTCACTACATGGAACAATTTAATGTGTTCTCCATGTGACAGTCATTTAATGTTTCAACAGGTCCAATGAAACACAAAAATATTGAATATACAGATGTGTGAACAGAAGAATTGTTAAGGTAAAACTGAGCTGAGCTTTGCCATTTCATCAGCGTTACAATTCGAACTGTGAGAACAGGATTAATTCTGTTCCCAGGTTTTAGAACAACTCATGCTCTTATGAACGCCCACAAAGAAAGACAAAACAAATAATAATTCTACATTTAAAATTCAAAACTTGGGCTTCAAAACTGCTCAGGATATAAACATTTCAATCCAGATCTCATGTCTGAAACAATTATTATGGTTCCTGACAGATGTAATATTCTCATTGTAATCGTATTTGTAGGAGCAGTAACAATGAGACAAGCTGCAGTCAGGATGAATTTACTGCCAAGATCAAACTATTTATTTACAATGATATCCAGTTTTTGCAAGAGCAGATGGTTTAATTCTGCCAACCAGCTGCTAATAAATAGCATTTGGAAAATCAGAGGCAGAGTATCAAAAGCAATATTATTATCTGTCCTTGCAAAATGGAAAAAAAGCAGAGAAAACATTGCTAGTGTCATCCTATGCATCTTTACTGAGAAGTAAGTTTCATTGTGTTCAATGGGGCTTACTCCAAGGTAGGGATGGAAGACTGTCAGTTTCAGTTCTCTAAGTTTCTCATTTTTCCAATCTGAAATTGAATGAATGAATCATTTATTACGGTCACAGACCAGAAGAAATCTGAAATTCAGTTCTTCACATTGTTGCAGCAATTTGTGAAATGATGTTTTTAAAAAAATCCTCATGAACATTTTTCAGTTGTTTAGTGTGACTTTCGCCTAACCCACAGATTTCTACTAATGCACACAATTTCTGCTAATGTACAAATTTTTGCAAGCAGATTCTCCTAATACTGTATAATGCATTTTTGTAGGTTATTTTCGGTAATATAGTCCTTTTATACACATTTCACTTAATATATGCATTTTTGTAAACATTGTTGGTTGAACTGCATCACAAAATGTAGATAAGTGCAAATTTTGAAGGATGGTTGTACTCATAGTTTTGGAAAGTGTGAATTTGATAAATTCAGCTTTAAATGCCAACTGAATCAAATTTGTCCCCCATCCTTACTCCAAGGTAAGTATGCTTTTGTACACATGAAAGTCAAATACATGTTTTGTCTTCTTGGCTATGGGAGGAGGGAGAGAATGTACACAATCAGATATGTAAATTGTACATCTGACTATTTTGACACATCCACACGTTACGGAAACTTCGACTGTAAATGAGCAGACACAGTAAAATAGATGCAATAGCTTCAATTCAGGCCAGTGTCAACACCTGGCACTCTTGGACAGCTATTTGGGCCCATAAACCACTGCAGGGGCCCACCAGCACTGATGCTAACAACTGTTTGCTTCCTTGTTCCCCTGGTTCCCAGCAGCTGGTTCTGGGAAGCCACCTGCTGTGTTAAATTCCCCACAATGCTCTAGGCTTCCTAATCAAACCGCTTACAAATGGAGTTTAAAGTGATGGCTCTTAATGCCTATCAGCTGACTGGTGAGCACCTTCCAAGTTGTTACCCAATGGCATCATGTGGGCAGGTGGGTAGCCTTACCTACCTGTCACATTTGGCCCCTGAGGGTGGGGGAAGAAAAGATCCAATTTGCTGGTCAGACCCAAATCCCCACCCCTAGTCTAGAACAGCTGACAGAGGCTTTCAAGATGCAGCTGCAGCCCCAAAGTGACCCTGTGGTCAAGGGGCCAACTGTGAGAGAGGGCCCGTAGACAAAGGAGCCCATCAAAAATCACCTTGGAGTGTGTGGGGGGCATCAAATCTGGAGCTCTTTGCCTCCAGTCTCAAAGACCAATTCATCACATCACAGAAGCCAAGACATAGACAAAGGGTTCATAAGCCCCATCTTCCCCAGGGCAAACAATAGCAGAAGCTTTGGCTGAGTTCTCCCCTCATTTCGGTCATTAACTCCAAGGCAATCAAAGACTGAGGTGCCTAAATAGGACAAGACTCTGTTGCATATGCTGTTGGCAGTTGTTCACAGTGGGAAGGCCTGGGGTTAAAGGGACATTTACCTATGAGCCAGGCTCAGCACCAATGGGACCCAACTTTATTGGGTGGGCCTTCCTCCTGGGACGTACAAAGATTCTTTCTCCTACATCTGTGTATAAAGAAGAACAGGTGACATGCTCTTATAACAATTGTCATAATGGGGCCCTATAGCCAGCCCTCTCTATCTCTTGTTCAGTCATTTTGACAAAATTGTAATTTGCTTTCTTTAAATGCTTTTTAAATTTTAATTTTTTTAAAATTCCATAAATAAAGCCATAGACCTGAACTTACAAGATCTGAATAGGGTGGTTCACGACAGATGCCATTGGAGGTCGCTGATTCATAGGGTCCCCATAAGTCATGTTCGACTTGAAGGCACATAACAACAACAAATGCTTTTTAACTTTTATTTTTAAAGATGCTACTCATCCAAATATTTGAACTGATTTGGGATCCTATGACAATCTCCTCCAGTCTATTTTGGAGCAATGGATGTGACAAGTACCATTGCTCCAGAGTAAATTTGGAATAATAGTAGTAGTAGTAGTAACAGTAGTAAGAAATTCTAACTAGATATGAGCGAGAAATTAGATTCAGTTCACATTTCAAGCTGAATCTATCAATTTCCCAAACAACATGAGAACCGAAACACAGCCATCCTTCAAAATTTGCACTTATTCAAATTTTGCAATGCAGTTTGCCAACCAATATACATATACATTTACAATAATGTATATTATTGGGAGAAAGTGTGCATAAAAATGAAAATGTGAGTGAAAATAACATACAAAAATGCATTGTATGTCAAGAAATTGCTTGCAAAATGTGTACATTAGTCAAAACTGCATATAAAGTGTGTTTGTTAAGTGAGATTCACAATCAAGTGCTGGAGAATTTTCATGAGGATTTAATTTTTTTTTAGCAAATTGGTGCAGAAATGTGGAGAACTGAATTTAAGATTGGGAAAAAATGAGAAACTGAGGGCCCATCCATACCTAACTGCAAAACCCACATTTTCCATATTTGGTTGGTGGCCTCGACATCCATGCATGTCCTGTTTGTGGTAGGATTATTGTGAACACCCGATTACCAAGCCTCCATACATGTGGGCTTTTTTTTGGTCTAAATTACTTTAGCATTGGCCACTCCCCTAAGTCCACCCCTTTTCAGTGATTGGTCCATAACAGTCATTTGCTTTTTGCATGTTTTTTTGGAGGAGTGCAGAAACTTGTATCTTTTTTTTATTCCCATGCATGTGCAGGTTTGTGGATGTGCTATTGGGTGGGAAGGAGACAAGAGGCTTGGCATTTGACAGAGGAACGCCCATGGACAGCCTATTGCAGGAAAGTTGGTGGCATTGCCTCCGAGCACACACACATTAATGCAACTGATTATTAGCTTAGGAAAGCATTGGGTTTTCAGTGGTATTTCTTTTTTTTTTTTTTCAATAATTTTTATTCAGATTTTCATAAAACATACAAGACAAAATCATAAAACATTCAAAGACAAAAAACAAAATCAAAAATAGTTAAACAAAAAGAAAAAAAGAAAAAAAAAAACAAAAATAAAAAATAAAGAGTAAAATATTGACTTCCCATTTGTCAAAGATCAAATCAGTTATAAGTCTATAATATATAACAATCCTGTCTCTTAAGTCATATTATAAAATCACTTTCCTCCAGTAGTTATCTTACTTAATCATCAAATCTCATAAACATTACTTTATTCTTTCCACAAAAAGTCAAAGAGAGGTTTCAATTCTTTAAGAAATATATCTATCAATTTTTTTTTCCAGATAAGCATATCGATTAATCCATCTCATTACTAATTATGATAATCTTATTGTCATAACCATAGTCAAAATAAACATTTCAATTAATCCATCACATCAGAATCTGTTAGGTTCAATAATTTCAGTAGCCATTGTTCTATTATCTCTATTAGTTCCATTTTCCATCTTCCATCTTCAGTAGTCTTGTTAAGTCCAGTAATTTCAATATCCAATCTTCCATTATCAGTATTCCATAATAATCTTGCTGTCAAAGCCATAGTCATATAGTAAGAGTCTGATGGGGATTACCTCTATCCCAAATATTTTCTTGCCATCCATTCTGAATAGGTTGCTGAAATACTGCTGTAAAATCATATCTCTGTTCTTTTTTTCAAAATACACTGGGTCATCTCTTAAAAGTTTTTCCATTGTCACATGGCTGCAGATAATTCCATAGATTTTCTCTATATTGGGCTCCATCACATCATTCCAGTCCAGAAGATTATCCATGCCATTGATAACTTTATCTCTAGAATCTTCATTCATTTCTTCAGAGATAACATTGAGTTCCAAACAATAGATTTTATTTCTAAAGTCCATAGACTCCAAATCTTGTTCCTGTTCCACGTTGGTTCCAATCTCCGGGATCTCCTCTCTCACAGGGACCCCTATTCCAGTCTCCAGGGTCGCCTCTCTCACAGGGACCCCTGTTCCAATCTCCGGGGTCTCCTCTCTCACAGGGACCCCTTCCAGGGTCACCTCTCTCACAGGGACCCTTATATCTTTAATCTCCTGCTTCATTTTACTCAATTCAATTTTCATTATCTCAATCTCATCCATTATTTTCTGAAACATAGTTATTTCCAGATTTTCAGCCACTTTCTTAATTGCCATTTTAAAAGAAAAATATAGGAAAACCACTTCTTATTTCAGCAACAATTGGGTTAATACTCCAAACTTGGTGACATCACAGTATACACAGAGCAGACAGCCTTATCTCTCCAATAGTTAAGTAAACAAAATGCAGTTCCCAGGATCGAAACAATTAATGGCAATCGTCAAGAAACAGATTCGTCAAAATAAAATAGACCAAAAAGAGAGTAGTCTCAAAACAGTATAATATTTTTCAAAATAAAAATCTGGAATAGAAATCCCTCTTCTGTGTATATCTTTAGAATGCAAATCCAGGACAGCTTTTTGCAACAAAAACAGAGATAAGCTATTAATTAGTGCGTAGCAGAGAGAAGTTATGGCTCCCCAGTGAGATGTCAAAAACTGATCAATCTGGCAAATCTCTTTTAAACAGCAACAATTTAAGTCAAGTAAAAGAAAAATATAGAAAGAAGGGTGCTTGCCTGTTAATGCGTTCTCTCTTAGAAGATAAGGTGAACGTTCGCTTTATCAGATAGAGCTTGCTGTTAAAAATCCGTCCCACCTTCGTCGGCTGGACCTCGTCCCATAAATTAATGAGATCTGGTCGTCCCAACAAAAATAGGCTTTGAGGTTAATCTCTTCGTTTCTCCCTACCCGGGAGAAGTTTAATCAGTCAAAAAAAAAAGAAAAAACTGACTGATATATCTGAATAAGCTTCTTTTGAGGCAGGAGCCCGTCTCAAAAGCAGGCACAGGCTAAGTCACCCTTCCCGGAAGTCTCACCCTTCCCGGAAGTCGGGTTTTCAGTGGTATTTCTAATGTGGATTTGTGAACTTGAAAATCTGTACTAGCTTGTAACATCATATGGACGACAGTGAATTAATGAGAACACAAAGTTATAACATTGCAGGTTATACAGTCATATGGACCGGCCCTGAGTGAACTGAAATTGACATAACTTTCCATCAGTTACACTAAGAAGAAAGCCACTTTGGAGAAGAGTTGCAAGAGGGCCATTTGGCCGAAACGCGGGGTATAAATAAACATTAACATTACCAAAGAGTTCTGCAATGGGTGGCAGCAAAGCAGTCAAGGGAGCAAACATCACCACACTGTAAGTAGCTCATTCCCACTCAACCCCAACCACCTTGTGCCAGTGGGTAATTTAACTAGCCAGGTTTATGATTACTGGGAAGAAATGCACTTTTCACATTTTTCACCCCTTTCCCAAATTCATTTTGCTTCTTCCTCCCCCCTCCCCACCATTTCCCCCCAGTGCCACCACTTGTGCCAGTTTTAAACAATGTGTAAACACTGAAGCTGTTTCTGTACAAACCTGCTAAATGCCTTGTACTTCATCTTCTAGCATCTTCTAACCATGCAGAACCTCCACAATTAGATTCTGGAGACAAGCAACAAGGGCTATGAAGGAGGGCTAAGACTACGATGGGCATTTGATCTGAGCCACCATGGGTCTTCTTGTATCATAAGAGCATAACAGGAACCTCATGTCCTCTTGTGAAAATGGACAATTCTGATAAGTCATTCTATGCCATGAGTTTCCCAACCTATGGTCCGCAATCTTCATTCAGGTGGGTCTGCGACGCGTCTATGGATTTGTAGTTGAAGACGGGAGACAGCACATCCATTGTATTAAACATTCATATTGATTTTAATTATATTTTAATTGCTTTTTTATTTCTTTTATTATATTTTTATTGTATTACAATTTGAATTCTGTGGAGTTCAAACGGTAATACAATAAAACACAATCTCGAAGAAATAAAAGAAGCAATAAAATTACAATTAAAAGTCATACCGCATTTAGCACAGTGCATTACAATTGCTACAACAGGCAGAAAAATCATTAAGTGGTCCGCCAAAACCCTCAGCAATTTTCAAATGATCCATGGGGAAGAAAGTTTGGGAACCACTGCTCTATGTACTTCCTCTGTTCAGCCACGTAGTTTCAAATCAAAGCAGATTGTTCATCATAGCCAGCCTGGTTGTGGAGCAGAGAAAGTGTTAACCTGTTAAAGATTGTTACCCCCATCCCTGATGGCATCTGTGTATGGATCTATCTCTCCTATTCTGCTGAGCAGCTGTCTCTTTAGCAGGTGTGGACTGTTTATGGCCTTGCACAATCTAAGATCACAACTTTATCCATCCATCCATCCATCCATCCATCCATCCATCCATCCATCCATCCATCCATCCATCCATCCATCCATCCATCCATCCATCCATCCATCCATCTTCTCTGTGCAATTCCCTCTGAGATCAACAGAACATCATCAAGTCCTATTGCTTCTATTCTATTCTAAGCATATGGCAGGAAGAACATGGGCTCCTGCTGGGAGGAAGGGTGGGATATAAATCAAATAATAAATCAAATAAATAAATAAACATCTGCATGCTAGCCTCTCCAGCCTATGAGTGGCTGAATGTTTTCTGGAGCATTTCAAAAGGGGGGAGCCCATTTAAAAGAGACAGAGGCACTTATCTGAACAGCTTACTCAGCATCTTAAAATGTTACAAGGGAAGACTGAGTCTGAAGACTTTGCTGCAGTCTGGTGGTCTTTCGTAACTTATGTTAATGACTGTCCATTTTGTGCCCTGATTCCAGCTAACTGTGATTTTATATGATGTTGTATGTAAAGACTTTTTTTTAGGGGGAGGGACTGGGTTTTTTCCAGTGCTCTCAAGTTTCATCTTCATTTTTATCTCTCTCCATTTTACAATATTCCTCACCTCCTAGCATCTGCTTTTCAATACACTCATCCTTTTTATGTTTAATACATTGTTTTTTTCATGGGTAGAGAACATTGTCAATGCTGTTGTTGTTTTGATTTCTATTGTTACACTTATGTTTCCTTGTTTTATATGTTTTATATACTGTATTCTTCATTATAAAATAAAATAAAAATAATTTAAAAAACAAACAGAGGCAGTGCTGGAGCCCTCAGAGCGCCCCGTAATGGGATCCCACAAGACTGCGGATTCTAAAGCGAACTAAAATGGACTCATGATCTGATTTGGGTCATGATCCATCCAGGTCGGATCAGGCAAGTCTGCTTTGGTGTCTGAGTTCTACAGATTCCTCTCCCATCTCTAGCTAAGATTAAAAAAAAAAAAATCAGCATGTGAAGGTAGTGCTGCAGCAAATGTTCATGAAGTTTGCTTTTTCAGTCTGAAAATTGCTATAACAAAAGATTTATTTATTTATTACATTTATACCCTGCCTTTCTTTTCATGATAGAAACCCAAGGTGGCTTACATATGGTTCCCAGGCGGTCTCCCATCCAGGCACTGACAAGACCTGACCTTGCTTAGCTTCTGCAGGGTGCTGGCCTCATGTGCCTTCAGACCATAACCTTGGAAACTTCCATATGAAGGCCTGTGTATTTTGCAGCTTTTTGCAGTTTTTCCACATGTTTGAACCATGGTATCAATGATTTCTGCTGCTTTAGCAGCTTTAAAAAAACTTGAGAAGAGATTTAAACTTAAAATTAAATTTAGATTTCTTTTTAAATGCCCGATTGCTGGGCAATAATACACTTACTAACTCACATTAAAACCTACTGATGTGTGCTAATAAGCATAAAATGCCTGACTTCATTTTTATTTTTTAAAGTGGAACCCCCACTGAGAATGATGTCCTTTTTGAATGCCCCCTGAAAAAAATCTTAGAAACTGAGGGCATGTTTCAAGGGGCACAAAACTGCTCATACACCACCCCACCCCACCCCAATTTGGCTGAGCACTATATAAAAGACATTTTCAAAACGTACATCTATCTTCTGCCATAATTATATAGAGAGGCCTCTAAGAGGCCAAAGTTATGGTCTTGACTTGTTTGCATCCAGGTTCCGCTAACCCCCCACCTTTTACATGGATGTACAATTGTGCTCTCATTGCTAACAGAAATGGGCAAGCTCTCCCAAGCTTGGGCATAATCTGAGTTCTGGGAAAAGCAAAGCAAAATAAGCCCTCAGATAATTTTCCTGACCCGATCCTAATGCTTGGAAATATGACCCTTCCCCTCCCTGTAAGCGCTCCATTCCTGAAAAGTCCTTGACAACAGCCATTCACACACTACACCAGGGGAGAGTGCTGTTGGGCTCAGGTCCTGCTTACAGGCCTCTGGTTCGCCACTGTGAAAACAGGATGCTGGACTAGGTGGGTCCCTGGCCTGATCCAGTGCGGCTCTTCTTCTGTTCTTATGAATCTGCCAGTTTTGGTTTCTCTCCGTTTCTCATTTTCCCAATTTTAAGTTCAGTTCGCGACACATTCCAGACACGATGAAGCCAGCAGCTTTGTCGAAAGGTGGGTCCTGATAAATACGTGCACCTCTAGTAAGAAAAATAGCCATTTTGTCAACATTCCTATCTAAGTCTTCCCGCATGCTCTTGGTATGATCATGATTATTATTCAAAGCCAGGGTGCATTTCTGCTATGTCTCCAACAACTCATGGCCTTGTCATGTTAAGTGTTCAGAAGAAGCTGGGGAGATGGAATCAATAATTGTCCTAAAAGCGAGAGCGATATTGATTTGTGCTTTTTAATGAGCTTGACTCCTGTGATAGATCTGTTTGACAACTACATAATCTAGGTTTTATGATCTCTTTAAACATCCCACAGCTATTCTGTTCAGCAATAAAAATAAAGAGCTTGCGCGGGGCAGGGTAAACCTGCCTCTTGAGTAAATGGCAGAATGTAATTAAAGCTTAGGCAGAAATTTGTGTGTCTTGCTGTAGAATTGACTGATAATCAATAGATTCTTCAGTTTTGCTCAACTGCTTTATTGCCTAGTGTAGCAGATTTTGACAAGAGGAACAAGGAAAGCGTATTCAGATTAACCAAAGTATCATTGTTGAGGCAAAGCCGCCTCTGTTGTGTTGTGCTGTAGTGTACTGCCAATTACTTTGCTTTGTTAATTTTATAAAACTTAAAATGAATTTCCTGGCTCAAAAAAACCCCCCAATTACAAAAAAAGAATATCAGTGGAATAATAGAATCAATTGGGTGAGGGAGGGGTAAAACAGATCATGCCCTTAGTTTCTGTGTTGTTTGGAAGCTTAGCATTCATAGGTTTTTTGGGGGGAAAGGGAGGGATTATAAATAGGCCCCAAACTAGAGTAGACACTCCATGAATAGCCTTCTTTTTGCTAAATTTCTCAATGAAGTTGTTGAAGCTCCATATACTTTAGAGTCTATAGCACTCTTCCGAACTGAAGCTCTACACATTCAGGAATGTCTGCAGGGGAGACCCTGTCCCTCCCCCCTCAACATGAACTGGATGATAGGAGAAAGTCACCAGATGCCTTCAGAGTGAGTGTATGTAACTGGCAGAAGGCTGGCTGTCCCTGGGTGTAAGACGGGGAGGGGGAACAGATGTGCCCTGTGTGAATGATATTGAGTGGGTCTGACTGTTCCCAATTCTAGCAGAGGCCTACTGGGATAATTGGCTCAGGTAGGTTTTGTTGGTGGGCTCTTTTTGGGTCCATACCAGGTGTTTAGGAGTCTTAGTAAGGAGGGACATGGGTGATTCCAGGGGCGTTACTAGGGCAGTGCGGTGGGTGCGGGCTGCACCGGGTGACACCATGAGATGGGGGTGACACCCAGAGCTGCCCCCCGCCCTAGGCACCGCCGCCGGGAAGCGGCAAGCGTAGAGCTGCCCTGCCCCCATGATAACAACACATGGAACTAAGGTGGCGGCACAGCGCGCGGCCCTCTACCTCGTCTCCTTCACCTTTGCCACTCCGTGCGCCCTGCGTGCTCTCTATTCGCCAGGCTGTTGCTGCCGCAAGCGGAATCCTCCTTTATGGATGCTCATGACAGCGCGGGAGGCAGCTACTGGCGGCAGCAGGAGCGGGAGCTGAAGCCTGCCTGTCTGCAGGGGAGTTTGCACGGGGGAGGCTCTCTCCTGCAGGACCCTCCCTTCTTCATGCCTCCTGGCCTGTAAGGAAGCTTCGCTCACTAAGCAGCCACTCTCTTTCCCTCGCCTTCCCTTTGATCGCCTCCTCCTGAGGAGGGTAACAAGCCAGCACCAGGCCCCTTCCCTCCTCCAGCTCCGCCTTTGCTCCCCACCCTATTTGGTGGTGTTTTTTGTTGCCTGCACTTGTTGCGTGGGGCAAGAAAGCCAAAACACACACCTTGATCTTGGACTATAACCGAAATTGAAAAAAACAAAGCAAAATGTAAGGATGAGAAATCAGGTTGGTTGGACAACGTTGAAAGTTCAATTGGTGGTTATCTGAATCTTGAATTGATGCAAAAATTGTCCTCAGTTGGTTCGAGTACAATATAGACGATACATTTGGGAAAGTTTTACCTTGCTGGAATTATTAAATATTTTTTATTATATTGAACACTCACATTTTTCTTATTTTTAATATATGTGTGTTTAATGGCTTCAGATGGAAACTGCACACACACACCCCAACAACGTATAAACGTTTGAATTCCAAGGCACGTTTTAAAGGGTGGTGGTGGAATCTGATAGATTTTCAAGAAAACTTCATGAGCTGGTGATGAAGTAAACTCTTGCTTACCATTATGGTTCATTGGTACAATTAATGTTTTAGTCTTTAGGGGGCCATACATCTCTTTGTTATTTCTGATATGTTCAGTCTTTTCTTTGCCTCAGTGGATAAATATTCAGTTATATATATTGAATAATTTCACAATAATCATTTCTTTTTTTAAAAAAAGTTTTAGCAATCAGCTTTTTCTAACAGTGTGATGATCCTGAATGTCAGACTCTTTCCTAATCAACTAGATAAGCATCTGAATGCCAATTCAGCTGATTTCCCCCCCACCCCACCCCACACATTCCCCCTCAATTATATTTATGTATATGTTTATTATATTTATGAATATATAACTGAAAGGACATCCTTTGGGGATAAAGGGCAGAATAAAAAAGCAATTAATTCATTAATCTGCAAATTAATAAACACAGGAAGCTCTGCTGCCTTACAGGAGTAAACACAGGAAAGCTGTCTTATGCAGAGTCAGACCACTGTTCCTTCTAGCTCAGTACTTTCTACATACTTACTGGGATGACTCTCCAGGGTTTCAGGCAGAAATCTTTTCCCCTCTACCTGGAGATGCCTGGGATTGAACCTAGACTCTAGGTTTTTGCACACAAAGCAGATGTTTTACCACTGCACTATGTGACCTTTCTAATTCATCAGCCCAGTGAGAAAGGTCCCTTGTAAAGTGACCAGGTACAAAGGAGGACAGCTCTCTTATACCTTGGAGAGTTAAACACTTCCACACATTTCCCTACTGGTTGTCCTAGAACAGGCCATGCTAACAGGTGTATCTCTGACCACCACCACTACTGCAATGGAAGTTATACTTGCCCAAATATCTGCTTCTGATTTATTAAAAGGAAGAAAACAATCCCTTGATACTGACCTAAAGGTTACACAAAGAAAGAGCACAATCTATATACAGAAAAGCCAAATTACACCCCACACATGTCAGTTGGAGAGTTAAGCACATCCTTCACTGTCCTATGAAAAATCAATGGGATGTAAATGCATTTAACTTTGGCTGTATTGTGTACACTCATTTAAGTGTCTGTTTTCAAGAAGATAGTACTATGATAATTGGTATTTGTAAAGTGCCTTGTAAATTATCTCTGCTTTGCCTCACCATTGATATTGTATGTGTCATTCTTGTTCAACAGTTTATTCCCATAGTCACTGCCAGGATAGTATAGTACTGTTAACTTCCCTTTATTTAGTCAACAGTGTCCAACAGATGAGATATGAAATTGAGGAAGCATCCAAACTAGGAAATGTGGTAGTAATGGGTGACTTCAACTACCCGGACATAGACTGGCTGCATATGTGTTCCAGTCATGACAAAGAAGCAAAGTTTCTAGATATTCTAAATGACTATTCCCTAGATCAGTTGGTCATGGAACCGACGAGAGGGACGGCAACCCTGGACTTAATCCTCAGTGGGGACCGGGACCTGGTGCGAGATGTAAGTGTTGTTGAACCGATTGGGAGCAGTGACCACAGTGCTATTAAATTAAACATACATGTAACTGTCCAATTGCCAAGAAAATCCAACACGGTCACATTTGACTTCAAAAGAGGAAACTTCACAAAAATGAGGGGATTGGTAAAAAGAAAGCTGAAAAACAAAGTCCAGAGGGTCACATCACTTGAAAATGCTTGGAAGTTGTTTAAAAACACTATATTAGAAGCTCAACTGGAGTGCATAACGCAGATCAGAAAAGGTACCGCCAGGGCCAAGAAGATGCCAGCATGGTTAACGAGCAAAGTCAAGGAAGCTCTTAGAGGCAAAAAGTCTTCCTTCAAAAAATGGAAGTCTTGTCCGAATGAAGAAAATAAAAAAGAACACAAACTCTGGCAAAAGAAATGCAAGAAGACAATAAGGGATGCTAAAAAAGAATTTGAGGAGCACATTGCTAAGAACATAAAAACCAACAACAAAAAATTCTATAAATACATTCAAAGCAGGAGACCATCTAGGGAGACAATTGGACCCTTGGATGATAAGGGAGTCAAAGGTGTACTAAAGAACGATAAGGAGATTGCAGAGAAGCTAAATGAATTCTTTGCATCTGTCTTCACAGTGGAAGATATAGGGCAGATCCCTGAACCTGAACTAACATTTGCAGGAAGGGATTCTGAGGAACTGAGACAAATAGTGGTAACGAGAGAGGAAGTTCTAAGCTTAATGGACAATATAAAAACTGACAAATCACCGGGCCCGGATGGCATCCACCCGAGAGTTCTCAAAGAACTCAAATGTGAAATTGCTGATCTGCTAACTAAAATATGTAACTTGTCCCTCGGGTCCTCCTCCGTGCCTGAGGACTGGAAAGTGGCAAATGTAACGCCAATCTTCAAAAAGGGATCCAGAGGGGATCCCGGAAATTACAGACCAGTTAGCTTAACTTCTGTCCCTGGAAAACTGGTAGAAAGTATTATTAAAGCTAGATTAACTAAGCACATAGAAGAACAAGCCTTGCTGAAGCAGAGCCAGCATGGCTTCTGCAAGGGAAAGTCCTGTCTCAGTAACCTATTAGAATTCTTTGAGCGTGTCAACAAGCATATAGATAGAGGTGATCCAGTGGACATAGTGTACTTAGACTTTCAAAAAGCGTTTGACAAGGTACCTCACCAAAGGCTTCTGAGGAAGCTTAGCAGTCATGGAATAAGAGGAGAGGTCCTCTTGTGGATAAGGAATTGGTTAAGAAGCAGAAAGCAGAGAGTAGGAATCAACGGACAGTTCTCCCAATGGAGGGCTGTAGAAAGTGGAGTCCCTCAAGGATCAGTATTGGGACCTGTACTTTTCAACTTGTTCATTAATGACCTAGAATTAGGAGTGAGCAGTGAAGTGGCCAAGTTTGCTGATGACACTAAATTGTTCAGGGTTGTTAAAACAAAAAGGGATTGCGAAGAGCTCCAAAAAGACCTCTCCAAACTGAGTGAATGGGCAGAAAAATGGCAAATGCAATTCAATATAAACAAGTGTAAAATTATGCATATTGGAGCAAAAAATCTTAATTTCACATATACGCTGATGGGGTCTGAACTGGCGGTGACCGACCAGGAGAGAGACCTCGGGGTTGTAGTGGACAGCACGATGAAAATGTCGACCCAGTGTGCAGCAGCTGTGAAAAAGGCAAATTCCATGCTAGCGATAATTAGGAAAGGTATTGAAAATAAAACAGCCGACATCATAATGCCGTTGTATAAATCTATGGTGCGGCCGCATTTGGAATACTGTGTACAGTTCTGGTCGCCTCATCTCAAAAAGGATATTATAGAGTTGGAAAAGGTTCAGAAGAGGGCAACCAGAATGATCAAGGGGATGGAGCGACTCCCTTACGAGGAAAGGTTGCAGCATTTGGGGCTTTTTAGTTTAGAGAAAAGGCGGGTCAGAGGAGACATGATAGAAGAGTATAAAATTATGCATGGCATTGAGAAAGTGGATAGAGAAAAGTTCTTCTCCCTCTCTCATAATACTAGAACTCGTGGACATTCAAAGAAGCTGAATGTTGGAAGATTCAGGACAGACAAAAGGAAGTACTTCTTTACTCAGCGCATAGTTCAACTATGGAATTTGCTCCCACAAGATGCAGTAATGGCCACCAGCTTGGATGGCTTTAAAAGAAGATTAGACAAATTCATGGAGGACAGGGCTATCAATGGCTACTAGCTGTGATGGCTGTGCTCTGCCACCCTAGTCAGAGGCAGCATGCTTCTGAAAACCAGTTGCTGGAAGCCTCAGGAGGGGAGAGTGTTCTTGCACTCGGATCCTGCTTGCAGGCTTCCCCCAGGCACCTGGTTGGCCACTGTTGGAACGGATGCTGGACTAGATGGGCCACTGGCCTGATCCAGCAGGCTCTTCTTATGTTCTTATGTTCTTATGTTCTTAACAGTGAATGGATGGTATCTCGGTGCTACCTCATGGACATAGATTAAATTAACAGTCATTTTAGAACAATGATAATGTTATCTTGGGTCGTTATTAGTGATGCCACCCAAACTCACATTGGTTAATTCGAATGTCAAATTTGATAGGTTGAAAATGACTGGATGTGTTCTGAACCTGGGTCTCTCTCTGAGTGAACTGTAATATTATCATAATGAGACGTCTTCACGATCTGTGTGTAATTGAGGGGCTGAAAATAAATTACAAAAAAACTAAAGTTCTAGTATTTGGGAAAAGACACGTGAATCATCGCTGGTCAATGGATAATCACCAAATAGAACAGTGCCGGATATTTAAGTATCTGGGAGTGATTTTCTCAGATACCCTTTCCTGGAAAACCCATTTGCAATTTACTAAACAAACAGCAACAAAAACAGTGGGAGCCATCTTAAAATTTCATCGCTTAACCGGGGGTAGCGTGGTCACCCCCGCCCTAAAAATTTTTGAGGCTAAAGTAATACCTCAGGTCCTTTATGGTGCTTTGATATGGGGGTGGGATATTGAAGCAATTACATCCTTGGAGACAATTCAAACGGACTTTCTCAGGCGCTTATTGAACTTACCCCCAGGAACCTCATCTGCAATGCTCCGAGCGGAAACAGGCCTCCCCCCGTTGACCGCCCGTATCCATCTAGCTCTCCTGAGGTTTATGAGATCCACTGCACATTTACAAAATAAGAATCTGTTAAACTTATGTTTAACCCACTCTTCTATCCAGAAAACTTGGGGAGCTAGACTAGAAAACTTACTGCATAGGTACCATCTAACTACTCACCAATTCAATACCATTGGTTCAGATATGAAACTTCAAGATGCTGTTATCCATCATAGTCAATATTTAGATCGCTTATATCTACTTAATAGCAGATCCGCCCCATTGTATTGGAGATTTAAAACCGATCACAGCTGCTCCCCATATCTTACCACACTTATGCCCAGTAACCTCAGACATGCATTTACCTCAATTCGATTTTTCACGTTGCCTAATGCGGAACGGGAAGGAAGAATTGCTAATGTTCCTAAGGAACAAAGATACTGTATATGTGGGTATCACATATTTTACTGGATTGCCCAATTTACTATAATGTCAGAATGAACCTCACATTGAGGTGGCCATACCTTTATGAGTTGGCCACGATTGCCGACAAAGTATCATTCCTAATGTCTGACCAGAATTATGAGGTGACACACCACGTAGCTATATTCGTATCTGCAGCTAGGAAAATAAGAGCAGGTTTATCTTCAGAACTCAACCCGAAATGGAATTATTAAGAGGCTGTACTGATGCCGACCATATTTTAATTTGCCATTTTAGCAATTAAAGTTTATTTAGGAACTAGATACATGGCCATAAGACTAACACATTGATTTTATATCGTTTTAATTATTTGTTACTTGTTAAAGTTTTATCTTGGATTTTGTTGTGGATTGTATATCTTGTGTTGGCCAGTGGCCCTGCAATAAAGATGATGATGATGATGATGATTATCATAATTCAAACCAATAATCAAACCAATATCATCATAATTCAAACCAAGATTGATCATGAGTTGATCTGTAGTTACTCTTAGCATGTCTAAGTATAATCCAGTCAATACCTCCTCAGAAATAAGTCTAGTTGAGTTCAGTGGAACTGATTCCTAAGCAAGTGTACATGAAGGATTTCTCAACTACAATGTGTCCTTCTCCTGCACTAGATGCCACCGCCAATCACCACCACCGCTCTCGTCGCCTACATCCCATCACAGTAAAAGACAAAATAAAACACCAACTGTAAACACAGGTAAGCTTGAAACCAGCCAGTCAGAGAAGGGAGCACAGTAATGCATGACATGCATGTCAGGATATGGAGCTTTGAAGGCCAGGAAAGGAAAGTTCTGATTTAGTCGAGATGTTCACTAAGTGCTGAAATGCTTGTGTATTTGTTCCTGTTTTTTGGGGGGTATTATTTCATTTATGAGTATATTTCCATATGCATTTGTCTACAACTTCTACATTATTTGGGCCATTATTATGCAAACTTAATCCAGTAATGTATCTCATGTAACAGTAAAGTTTAATGTTAAAATGAACATAATTTTGATGTAGTTCTTAAATGTTTTTACTTCGAATTCTATTGTTTTCTTACCGAATTTTCACTTTAACCACGTGAAACTATGTATAAATGTAAATATATTTAGGCTGTGCATATGATATTGTAATTTAAAGGTGTAATTTTAATTTTGCTAGTTGTTTATGTCACTACTTTTGCCATTACATTCAGTGATATACGGGAATTATGATTTACGAGTAACATTAGTACAAAAAACATTACTAAGGATTCTGTATGGTCTGGTACGGGAGGAGGACCATGGGGGTGACACCATGAGTTACCGCACCGGGTGACACCAGCCCTAGTGACGCCACTGGGTGATTCCGCCCCAATTCCAGTGATCACGGGCAGAGGGAAGTATAGCCATGGGGAGGTGGTGAATTACCATAGAAGACGAGGGCAAGGCTATCTGCGCCTTGTTCCTTGCTGCCACTCCCCTCATGAATGGGTTCCTTGTTGCTTATCTGCTGTGCCTACTGGCCTGTGTGTGTTGTTGTTTAACGCTAGATCGGTACACAATAAGACCATACTCATCCATGATTTGATCGTGGATGAAAGTGCTGATTTCGTTGCATTACCAAGACCTGGGTGGGTGAGCTGGGAGGAGTTGATCTGACCCAGCTTTGCCCACCTGGATACTCGGTGAAACACCAGCACAGGCTGCAGGGATGGGGTAGGGGAGGAGTTTCTGTGGTCTACAGAACTTCCATCTCTGTTACCAGAAAACCACTCTGTCTTGGAGCTGTGAGGGCTGCACCTGGCTGTGAGGGCTGCACCTGCTATTGGGCCAAGGAGACAGTAAACTAGGATCACTGCTGGTGTATCGTCCACCCTGCTGCCAGGCAGCTTCTCTGACTGAGCTGGTGGAGGCTGTCTCGGCTGTGGTATTGGAGGAGCCCAGAACAATAGTGCTGGGTGATTTCAATGACCATGCTGAGGCTGCCTCTAGTGTTCTGGCTCGGGACTTCATGGCCTCCATGATGACCATGGGGCTGTCTCAAATTGTCACCAGCCCGATGCATAGGGCAGGGCACATCCTCGCCTTGGTTTTTGCTCCAGATGGAGGAAGGGGTGGTCTGGAGATGGGGAAGTGGATGTCACCCCATTGTCATGATCAGACAACTTCCTGGTGAAGTTTAGTCTTATGGCTTTGAGCCTTCCTTGCAGGGGGATAGACAGATTAAGATGGTCTGCCCCCAGAGATTAATGGAATCCACTGGATCCCTGAATGACCTGGAGGAATTCCCAGTAGATAGAGCAGGTGACCCTGTTGAAGCTCTTTTTCATGCTGTGGAACAGCAAGGCGGGTTGGGCTCTTGACACGGTTGCCCCCGAGCACTCTCTCTGGCATTGTGGAACCCGGTTTGCACCTTGGTACACCAGTGAGTTAAGGGCAATGAAAGAGGCTGGACGATGGCTAGAGCTCAAGTGGTGAAAGATGTGCTGTGAGGCTGATCGGGCACAAGTAAAACATAACTGTGCCTACTGTGTGGCGGTGAGGGCAGTGAAGAAGGCCCATTTCTCTGCCTCCATTGCATCCTCAAGTAGCCATCCACTGGAGCTTTTCAGTATTGTCAGGTGTCTGTTGATATCAACTCCAGGAAATGGAGTTTTAGACCCTTTGAAGGCCCACTGTGAATTGTTTGCAAGGCACTTTGAGGGTAAAGTTGCTCGCCTCCATAGCAGTCTTGATGCCCCATCCACATCTACTGTAGTCCCCAGTGAGGTGTCCAGTGCAACGTCTGCTGCAACTTCTTGGGAATGGTTTCAGTTGATGCGGCCTGATGACATAGACAAGGTGCTTGTAATGATGCGGCCAGCAACATATCTCCTTTTGCCCTCTTGGCTTATTAATGCTTGCCAAGGGTGTTTGACTGAGGGCTTATCCAAACGGAGCGGGATAATCCACGGTTTCCATATTCGGTTTGTCATCTGATAGTCCTCACTTTGCCTTTTAGTTTGCTCTTTCCCAATTAAAAAAAATGCTTGTTTGCACCCGCACACACAGCGGTAAGACCCCTACATTCTTTTCGCTTTTTCCAAGCTCTGCCTCTAAAACCTCCCCCTATCAACCAATTGATCAGCAAAAAAATTACGTATGCTCCTCGCCCCCTTTGCAGCGAAGCACAATATGGCTGTAAAGGAGTTCTCGCCTCGGAAGGAAAGGCTGCTGGTCGGTTTCACACCTGCCTTGTTTGTATTTGTGATATTATGCTTAAATGAATGTATGCTTTTCTGCCTTTATTGATATTTAAGGAGATACACATGCTGGCAATTGCACTTATTTCTCCAAAAAAGCAAGAAACGTGTCACCCCCCCTCCTTCTCCCTTTCCTTCCCACAGAGAATGAAATTGACAAAGCTTTCCGAGCAGGCTTGAAACCGACCAGAAGCCCTTTTCTAAGTTTGCATTTGTGATATTACACTTAAACAAATGTATGCTTTTCTGATTTGAAGCAAAAACCCCAGCAAGTACAATGAAATTGACAAAGCTTTCTGGAGGCAGGCTGAAACCGACCATCCCCACTTTCTCGCTTGCTTTGCATTACAGATCTCACCCAGAGCAGCCACCCAGTTTGCAGGCTGGCAAAAAATAAAATGCATCTGCGCAGTAGTTGCAGACCCCCCCAACACCCCACCATTGCGATGATTGGTTCAATTTTCCAGGGCTTATTCTCGCACATGTGCAAAAGTGCAGATACATGATTGGCTGGAATGAGGAGAAGGGGCAAGGGGAAATGCCCAAGAACTGCCCATCAGCTGTAAAGTCCGCGGTATTGCATCCTAACTCCTGAAGGCACAGCGGATGATTCCCGATTTTAAACAGCAAATCGCATTTTTGCCGGTATTGCAAGGAGCGGATTTAACCCGCAAAAATGTGTAACAGCGCGAGACGTCATTTGGACAACCAAAAAATAATGAACACACATAGCGGGCACGTCACACATTTTGCAGTCGTCTGGATGAGCCCTGAGTGGATCCAGGGTGTGGTCAAAGCATCATTGCGGAGGGAGTGGTTCCAGACACCCTGAAAGAGGCAGTGATCCGACGACTCCTGAAAAAGCCCACCCTGGACACATTGGCTTGTGACAACTACCGACCAGTCATAAATACCCCCTTCTTATGGAAGGTGATTGAGAGGGTTGTGACGCAGCAATTGCAAGTACTTTTGGATGAAACAGATTATGTTGACCCATTCCAGTCTGGGTTCAGGCCTGGTTATGGGACTGAGTCTGCCTTGGTCGCCATGATAAATGACCTTTATCAGGAGAAGGACAGGGGGAGTGCAACCCTATTATTCTTACTTGATCTCTCAGTGGCTTTTGATACCATTGACCATGGTATCCTTCTGGGCCGACTTGGTGAGATGGGTATTGGAGGCACGGTTTTACAGTGGTTCCGATCCTATCTCCAGGATCATTCTCAGAAAATAACATTGGGTGGCTGTTTTTCAGTCCCCTGGCAGTTGTGCTTTGAGGTGCCGCAGGGTACCATCTTGTCCCCCCTGCTGTTTAACATCTATATGAAGCCCTTGGGAGCAATCATCAGGAGATTTGGGGTGAGGTGTCAGCAGTACACTGACGATACCCAGCTCTATTTCTCTGTAAAATCTGAATCAGGAGAGGCTTTGCAGGCCCTGGACTACTGCCTGGACTCGGTGGTGGGCAGGATGAGGGCCAATAAACTGAGTCTAAATCCTAGCAAGACAGAGGGGCTGTGGGTTGGTGGATCCTGAGTTCAGATAATTGGTCAGTTGCCTGCTTTGGATGGGGCCGTACTCCCTCTGAAAGAGCAGGTTCATAGTCTGGAGGTGCTCCTGGATCCATCTTTGTCACTAGAGGCCCAGGTGACCTCAGTGGCTAGGACTGCCTTTGAGCATCTTTGGCTGGTAAGACAGCTGTGGCTGTTTCTGGACCGGGATAGCCTGACCACTGTTGTCCATGCACTGGTAACCTCCAGGCTGGATTACTGTAATGTGCTCTAAGTGGGACTGCCCTTGAGGTTGGTCCAGAAGTTGCAGCTGGTGCAAAATGCGGTGGCGAGACTGCTCACTGGGGCAGGGTATCAGCAACATGTCAACCCGCTGCTGAACGAATTGCAGTGGCTGGCCATTTGCTACCAGGCCAAGTTCAAGGTTCTAGTTTTGATATACAAAGCCCTATACAGCTTGGGACCAGGATACCTGAAAGACCATCTTATATACAACCTGAGGATGTGGACAGGATCCTTGGAGAGATGAGGCCCACCACATGTCTGTTAGACCCTTGCCCTTCCTGGCTTATTAAAAGTGCCAGAGGGGGCCTAGCCGAGTGGGTGAAGGAAGTGGCCAATGCCTCCCTACAACAAGGCAGAGTTCCAATGTGCCTAAAGGAGGCAGTTGTAAGGCCTTTGTTGAAAAAGCCCTCCCTGGACCCCTGTATTCTGGATAATTATCAACCAGTGTCTAATATCCCATTCCTGGGCAAGGTAATAGAGTGTGTGGTGGCCTCCCAACTACAGGGATTCCTGGATGCAATGGATTATCTAGATCCATTTCAGTCTGGTTTCAGACCTGGTTATGGGATGGAGACGGCTTTGGTCGCCTTGGTAGATGACCTACGCAGAGAACTGGACAGGGGGAGTGTGTCCCTGTTGGTTCTGTTGGACCTCTCAGCGGCTTTCGATACCATCAACCATGGTATCCTTCTGGGTCATCTTACCGGGATGGGACTTGGGGGCACTGTTTTACAATGGCTCCGTTCCTTCCTGGAGGGTCGAACCCAGAAGGTGTTGCTGGGGGATTCCTGTTCGACTCCTTGGCCGTTGGCCTGTGGGGTTCCTCAGGGTTCAGTTCTGTCCCCCATGCTATTTAATATCTACATGAAACCGCTGGGAGAGGTTGTCCGGAGATTTGGGGTTCGGTGCCACCAGTATGCAGATGACACCCAACTCTACTTCTCCTTTCCACCTAATTCCAAGGAAACTGTCTCGGTTCTAAACCAGTGTCTGACAGCACTGAATGGCCTCCTCTGTGCAGTCTTTCTGCCGACAGCTAAAGACTTTTTTCTTCTGGCAGGCATTTGGAACTGAAGGTTTTAAGGGTAGTGACTGAAGAGGATGCTGTATGTTATTGTTTTGCCTGTATGCTCCTAAACTGGGTTGCAGTATTTTAAGAGTAATTGGTTTTAACATCTTAATAGTTTAATCCTGTTTTAATGCTGATTTTATACGTTTATATGTTTTATATTTTTATAGGTTCTTAATGATGTGTACTTGTTTTTATCTGGAAGCCGTCTTGAGTTCCAGTTTGGAAAAAGGGCGGGTATAAATAAAGATGATGATGATGATGATGATGATGATGATAATAATAATAATAATAATAATAATAATAATAATATACCCAGTCGATCACTGAGTTCTTCAGATGAGGGCCTCCTGCAGATACCATCTAATCAGGAGGTCAGTACTGAACAACACAGGAAACGGACCTTTAGTGTGGCAATGGAGGGCTTTAGCAAGTGGAGTCCCTCAAGGATCGGTATTGGGACCTGTACTTTTCAACTTGTTCATTAATGACCTAGAATTAGGAGTGAGCAGTGAAGTGGCCAAGTTTGCTGACGACACTAAATTGTTCAGGGTTGTTAAAACAAAAAGGGATTGTGAAGAGCTCCAAAAAGATCTCTCCAAACTGAGTGAATGAGCGGAAAAATGGCAAATGCAATTCAATATAAACAAGTGTAAAATTATGCATATTGGAGCAAAAAATCTTAATTTCACATATACGCTGATGGGGTCTGAACTGGCGGTGACCGACCAGGAGAGAGACCTCGGGGTTGTATTGGACAGCACTATGAAAATGTCGACCCAGTGTGCAGCAGCTGTGAAAAAGGCAAATTCCATGCTAGCGATAATTAGGAAAGGTATTGAAAATAAAACAGCCGACATCATAATGCCGTTGTATAAATCTATGGTGCGGCCGCATTTGGAATACTGTGTACAGTTCTGGTCGCCTCATCTCAAAAAGGATATTATAGAGTTGGAAAAGGTTCAGAAGAGGGCAACCAGAATGATCAAGGGGATGGAGCGACTCCCTTACGAGGAAAGGTTGCAGCATTTGGGGCTTTTTAGTTTAGAGAAAAGGCGGGTCAGAGGAGACATGATAGAAGTGTATAAAATTATGCATGGCATTGAGAAAGTGGATAGGGAAAAGTTCTTCTCCCTCTCTCATAATACTAGAACTCGTGGACATTCAAAGAAGCTAAATGTTGGAAGATCCAGGACAGACAAAAGGAAGTACTTCTTTACTCAGCGCATAGTTAAACTATGGAATTTGCTCCCACAAGATGCAGTAATGGCCACCAGCTTGGACGGCTTTAAAAGAAGATTAGACAAATTCATGGAGGACAGGGCTATCAATGGCTACTAGCCGTGATGGCTGTGCTCTGCCACCCTAGTCAGAGGCAGCATGCTTCTGAAAACCAGTTGCCGGAAGCCTCAGGAGGGGAGAGTGTTCTTGCACTCGGGTCCTGCTTGCGGGCTTCCCCCAGGCACCTGGTTGGCCACTGTGAGAACGGATGCTGGACTAGATGGGCCACTGGCCTGATCCAGCAGGCTCTTCTTATGTTCTTATGTTCTTAACACCTAACCTGTGGAATTCCCTCCCTTTGAATATTAGGCAGGCGCCATCTCTGTTATCTTTTTGGCGCCTATTGAAGATCTTCCTCTTTCAAGAAGCCTTTTAAGTTGAGACCTATCCCAGTCTGTGTCTGTGTTGGAAATGTTTTTTAATATGTTCTTAAACATTCTTTTTTTTTAGAAGATGTTTTGAAAGCTTTTTAAAAAATATTTTTAAAGATGTTTTGTTCTAATGTATTTTAAAGTCTGTTTTTATGAAGATTTAGTGCTTTTGTTTGCCACCCTGGGCTCCTGCTGGTAGGAACGGCGGGATATTCATCAAATAATAAGTAAATAAATAAAACATGTGCCTGCTGTTGCAGATGTCTGCATTCATGAAGCCTACAAATGAACAGGAGTCAACATAATGGCATCTTGGGATGAAGCCAGTGATATGTATGATGTGTTGAATGGTGAGACAGCATGCGTGGGACTCTTGCTCTCCTGTCTTCCAAACTCAGCAGGTCACTGCCACTGTCCAAGAGGGAGAGGAAGAGGTGAGAGGTGTGGGGAGCTGATTGAAGTGCGGCATGATGTGACACAAGCATTCCACCACCATGTGCCATGCCATGATGAGCTCCCCACCTCTCCCTCCTTGCCTCTTGGTCAGTGGCAGTGGCCTGCGATGTGTGGAAACTGGGAGAGAAATGGAGCCCCAACTGCAGCACCTCATTGGCCACTACTGGCATGATGTAAGGGGTAGGCCATTTGGTGCATTCCTGCTACTCACAATGCACATTTCCATACGTGTGGAGTTTTGCTTTTGAAGAAGGCTTATGAATATCCACTTGAGGGAAAGGGGCACTTTCCTTCCTTGATTTGGGCTATGGGGTCCATTTGGGATGGTCCAAATGTAGTCCCCAGTCTTTAGTTTCCATCTCATCTCTAGCTTTAGCTAAAGAAAGAACCCAATTGCTTCCTGTAGACTGGGAGCGGCCAACTTGTGGCCCTCCATATGTTGCTGAACTGCAACTCCTATCAGCCCCAGTCAGCATGGTGAGTGATCAAAGGTGGCAGGAGCTGTAGTTCAGCAACATCAGGAGTGCCGTAGGTTAGCATCCCTTGCTGAAGATGACAGCTATATATAACTACATCCATACATGTCCATGTAAAGCAAGACAAAAAGGCCACTATGTCTCTTCATTTGTACAAGGACTCATGAACACAGCCATCTGACAGGGCAATGAGTTGGAGTCACCACCTTTCATTCATTCATTGGCGATCACTCGTGGTCAAGTAAGATTGTCTTCCAAGATAAGGTCTTTAACAGTGGGTCTGTAAGTGACTGTGGAGGCCAATTCTGGATCCACACAGCCTCCCACAGTGAAGACATAGGTTTCCAGATGGAAAATGGTCGCAATGAGGATTTGTTTGACGTGTCTTCCGCTTAGCTCGTTTGTCCCATTCACCCTGTATTCGTGCTTCTTCAAAGTCCATAGCACCTTTGATAATAGCCGACCTCCATTTGGGACGTTCATGGGCCAAGACTTCCCAGTTCTCAGTGCTCATGTGACTTTTTTTAGATTCGCTTTAAGAACATCTTTAAACCTCTTTTGCTGTCCACCGATATTCCATTTTCCATCCTTAAGTTGGGAGTAAAGTAGCTGCTTTGGAAGACAGTGATCAGGTATTCGAACAACATGGCCGGTCCAGCAAAGTTGATGTTGAAGGATCATTGTTTCAGCACTGGTAGTCTTTGCTTCTTCCAAAATGCTAACATTAGTCCGTCTGTCTTCCCAAGTAATTTGCAGAATTTTCAAGAGGCAGCGTTGCTGGAATCTTTCAAGAAGTTGGGAGTGGCGTTTATAGATGGTCCATGTTTCACAGGCATACAGTAAGGTCGGTAGTACAATGGCTTTGTAAATAAGCATTTTGGTCTCCCTGCGAGTATCCTGATCCTTGAACACTCTAAGCTTCATTTGGGAGAATGTGGCACTTCCAGAGCTCAGACGATGTTGAATTTCAGTATCCATGTCAGCTTTTACAGACAGATGGCTGCCAAGATAGGGGAAGTGATCAATGTTCTCCAGCATCACACCATTAAACTGGATTGATGGTGCCACAGAGGGACTAGTTCGCACCTGTTGATGAAGCACTTTGGTTTTTTTTAATATTAAGTGAGAGCCCAAGCTTTCCATATGCTTCTGCAAATATGTTTATGAAAGTTAGAAGATCTTCCTCTGAATGTGCGGAGACTACATTATCATTGGCATATTGAAGTTCTACGAGAGAGGTTGACATTACCTTACTTTTTGCTATCAGCCTACTGAGATTAAAAAGCTTTCCATCTATTTGATATATGGTTTCCATACCAGTAGGTAGTTTCCCCTCAATAAGGTGTATAATCATAACAATGAAGATAGCAAATAAGGTAGGAGCAAAGGCACATTCCTGTTTTACGCTTGATCCGACTCAGAATGGATCGCTCTGAAAGCCATTGTTATCCAAAATTGTTGCTGTCATGTTGTCATGAAGGAGTCTCAAAATATTCACAAATTTATCAGGGCATCCAGTTTTCAGAAGAATGGTCCAGAGATTCACAGTATCAAAGGCCTTAGTCAGATCAATAAATGACATATATAAAAATTGATTCTGCTCCCGACATTTTTCATGAAGCTGTCATGCAGTGAAGTGATGTTCCTACACAGTGCTTGCTATCGCTGGTAAGAGTGGGGGAAGAAATTTGGTTTGGTTCACATTTTAAAGCAAACCTCACTAATTTGCAGTTCCTGAAACAATGTATGAAATGAAACACAGATACCCCTTGAAATTCACACTCTGATATTTTGTGCTGCAGTTTTCCATGCAAAAAAATATGTACTAAAATGTGCATACTAAAGTATGCTTAAAAATGCATATATCAACGAAAACTGCCCTGGGCTCCTACTGAGAGAAAGGGCGGAATATAAATTGAATGAATGAATAGAACAGCATATAAAATGCCTTACATATGGGAAAATTGCTTGCAGAGATGTCTAAAAAAGAAAAAGAATTTCCAAACAAATGTGAACATAAGATTGGAATAATGATAAACAGAGAGAAATTGCAACTGAGAGATTTGGCCATCTCTAGTCACTGGATTTTTCCTGAAATGAAATTCAAAGCTAATTAGAGGCTCCTCCTTTAGCAAAATGCTAAAGCAAAATGCTTGAGAAATATTCAAGGAGGGAAGCCAAATGAGCTTTGATGAGACCCTTGCAATCTTCTCAGAGGATTTTTGCACCTCCATGCAAGAGTCTAGGATGGATGGGCTGGATGGGCATTATTACTGGGACAAAGTGCAGAGGGGGGAAGGGTTTGGGGAGGCAAAGCAGGCAGGAGCCAGAAAGCCAAGGAAGCAGGAAGTGGCATGGAGTTGGTAGGGAGCAGAATCTCGCATATCAATTCAGCATAATTGGCCAGATCTTTTGCTGTAGGTTGCAGGTAATACAGTGCATCAATGGTATTACACAGCCATTTTTTATGCAGTAGCAACAGTTTATTCCCCAGTTTAATCAACTCAGTTATACATGCAATCAGCTATGCTCACATGAATTGACCATATGGCGCTGAACCCAGCTCAGCTACTAACCTCCAAGAAACCTTGACAACCACTGTGACTGAACATTGAAATGCAGAGGGTTAAGTCATTGCTCGCTGGGATCTTTGCCATCACTACTGAAGTACCAATAATACAAAGTTCTGCTCTGTGTCTGCAGCCAAAAGCTTTAATTGTGTCTACCAAAGAGCCAAATGGGGTCATAGATGATTGTTCCTTCTTCTGGCTTTATCTCTGTACATCAAAAGGAGTGCGGGAAAGAGAAGACATTGTGATTAAGAGTTGGATCATCAAGAACAAACAATCAAAACTCTGGCATGTATATGAATTCCACAAAATGCTGAGGCCACTGGGATACAAACTGTTCATTCCAGAAACCCAGAATTTGCTTACAAAAAAATCTTTTGCAAGTAGAATCTGGGCATGAAAAGGGTCCACTTCTGAAATTATCACAAATATAACAGAATTACAATGTGCAGTTCAATGCAATTCCTTGTAGGCCTTGTTTGACTCAGGACTGCTGAGACTGGTGGACCAATTTATCAGCAGCTGTAAGCAATTTGAGTTGTCGTCTCCCATGGCTGGTGGTGTCCTTCTGAGCCTGGCCCAGATGAGAACTTTGGGGTTTCTAAATGCCCACCTCAAATTAGAGGTGAGCTCTTAAAGCTCCCAAATTCATCTTCAGCTCAAATCAAAATCTTAGTCAATGAAGCATACTCACTTTACTCCCTCCTCACCATCCTCCTCAAATGCCCTTCCCCTTCCCTGGCAAGTGGTGTTGGTGTGATGCAGCGGTAGTATGCAGGGAGAGAAGAGAAACTTGACCCTTCCCTCCTTCTGTAGTTGGGTGCCTGCAGGTTATGTTTCTGCTTGTACCTGGACCTTTTATACTTACCTCTCCTAAGATGCTGGATGGTTAAAGAACCACACCATGTCTGCATTCTCATCTGTGGTAGAGTCAGTAGAGTCACCCAGCAGCTACACTGTTCAAATTATGAGCAGGCTTTTGCCGGTGGAGCCTGGTGGTGCCAGGAGCCTGCCGGCTTAGCCAGGGGTTCACCACATCCAACTCCTTCCAGCCTCGTGCAAATACAAGTTGGACTGTGCCCTAAGTGGTTTACAAAGAACTGTCTAAAATATTCATTAAAAAACTGTTTAAAACAAATGTTACAATCAAGTTAACATAAAAAAATACAAATGAAATTAGCAATTTTAAAAACAATATACATAACAAAATTACATGTTAAAATTGCTTGTTAAAATTACTAACATCAGTTAACAGTAGGGATGGAAAGATCCATCAGTTTTGGTTCTCTTTTCATTTTCCCAGTCTCAGATTCAATTCTCCACATTTCTGCAGCAATTTGCGAATAATATTACACATACCTGAATGTTATTTTCACTAATATATTTATTTTTATACACACTTCTATATAGTATATTGATTTTTGTTAAAACATTGGCTGGTTGGAGAATTGCATCACAACTTTCAGACGTGCAAATTTTGAAAGGCGGCTGTGTTTTGGTTTCAGAAAATGCAAATTTGATTGATTCTCCTTTAAATGCGAACTAAATCAAATTTCTTCCCCACTCCTAGTTATCACCCTCCCTCTCTCTTCACAGTAGCCCTCTATAGAACTACATCTCCTATGAACCTCCAGGTTCTGTTATGCCCAAAAGACAAACAGGGAGGGAAGGGGCAAGCCTATCTCCTCTCCCCACACCCCAGTAAGTGCTAGGGTTGCCAGGTTGACCTGGAGGCTGAGCCTGGTAACCATGATGTCTTCTGTATCTTTAAAAGTTGTGCAGGGGGAAGGGAGAATTCCACCTTGTGGTTTTTCCCATTACAGAGTTGCAAGAACACCTGCACTTGGCTGACTTTCTCTTCTCCTAAAGTTACAAGATCAGGATCAGGCCCTGAACCTGGCAACCCCGCTCTGCACCCGGGACTTACCGGGTCGTGGTGTGTGGTTTGTGGCCCAGGGTGATTCCCGAGCCTCCATGTTGGAAGAGGGCAAGCGCGCCGGACTGGCGTGACGTTGTCGCGGCGCGCTGCTAGAGTGGGCGGGGCAACTGAGCTTATTTAAGCTCGCGCCAGATGCCCCCTCTCTCTCTTCAAAATTTGCGGCAGCGGACTGCCTGCGCTCCTGGCGTTGTACAGGACGCCATTTTGGAGAGCGCGAGGCAGCGGTAACGGCGCCATTTTAAGGCGCACGAGGCTCCGGCGTTGGCCTTGTTCAGCCATGCAGCTCCCGCCGGAAGGGCCTTGTTTGGCCACGCTCGTGCCACGAATCGGCTCCGAGGCACAGCATTTTGGAGAGCGCGAGGCAGCGGTAATGGCGCCATTTTAAGGCGCACGAGGCTCCGGCGTTGGCCTTGTTCAGCCATGCAGCTCCCGCCGGGCCTTGTTTGGCCACGCTCGTGCCACGAATCGGCTCCGAGGCACAGCGGGCCTTAACTGCAGGACTCTTCGGCTCCGTGGCGGCAGCGGCAACAGCGGCATGGCGGCTCGTGCCCCTGCGGCAGCCGGGGAAGTCATCAGTCGAATCGAGGAGGCGGAGGCGTGGCGGCGCCCCGTTTCAGGCACGGCAGCACCAGTTCAGGCACTCGTCCTCCCCCTTCAAGGCTTTTCGGGCCTGACACTGGGAAGGAGGAGGCAGGCACACACTTTCCCTCCTAGACTTCAGAACAGGCCTTTCGGCCTTGTGGAAGGCTGGTGGTTGGGCCCGATTCTGGGAGGGAGGGGGCGGGTACGTTCCCCCCCCACCCATTCCAAGGCATTTGGCCTTCCGGTAGGCTGGTGATCGGGCCCACGGAGGGAGGAGGCAGGAGCACATTTCTCCCAACTCACCCAGGCCTTACTAGGGGCGTGTGGACAAACCCTGGTCTATATAGGCTTGCATACAAGGAGGTTTTGGATCTTCTGGTTTGGCCTTTGGCTGTTCAGCCTTGATCTTGGTCATGGCACCAAAAAAGGGTCAGGGTGGGCCTAAAGGAAAAGGTAGGGCACCCAGATTGGGCTGGGGGTCTTTCCCCCCTGGGGTCTCGGGGCGGGGGATGGCGAACCACCATGGGCGGCTGTCCTGGCTCATCTCGCGGCCCTAGAGGGATCTTCCTCCCAACAATCCCAACCCAGCCAGCCAGCTGCTGCTGTGGCAGGCATGCCCCAGGCGAAGCGCACCAGAGGGCAGGCTCAAAGGGCATCCAGTATAGTGCAAGCCTCATCCAGGGTCAGTCAGTCCAATGCGGCCACAGGTCTGCCTTCATCTGTTTCTAACCAGTCAACGTTGGACTTAATTTTAGCTCGTCTGGATGCCCTTGAGGCGGGTCCCAGCAGGTCGGTCGGAGAGACTCTCACCCAGGACCGGTATGCCACTACTACTGAACAGTCGTCTCTGGATACTGTGTCAGAGGGGAAATCAGGTGAGTACACAGTGACTGGCTCGCCAGAGCCAGGCCCTGTGTGGGGCTGGCCCCCATGGGGGTACCCATATTGGGGGCCTGGGCAGGTTTGGCCTTTCTCTCCTCCACATGGCACTGAGACTGACAACCAGGCAACACTTCCAGCTGCCGAGGCAGGTGACATACAGCTACTACAACCCTCATCGCTTGAGGCCTGCGACCATGTTTGGGCATCTTCCCAAACAGGAACCGCAATTGAGGCAGCCATTTCCTCCCAGCCCACTGCTTCTTCGGTGGTTTCGGTGGTTCAACAGGGCGTTAGTGACCCTCTAGGGCATATTAAAGAGGGTGCCATCCCTTTTGGAGAGACTTCTGCTCCTTTAGGTTTCCATTTGCTTCCAGCAACTAAGGAAAAAATCTGGAATGGGGAATACATTGACTTGTTTTCCCTATTGTACGGGGAGCCGCTTAAGAGGGACAGGGAAAAAGGGGATGAGAAGGATGTAGAGAGGCCCAAGAGGCGCCGGATTGAGCGCACTTGGGCTAACTGGCTCCCTGCCTACTTTATGTACACAGGGGTGATCATGCAAAAACAGCCACAGCGCGATTTGGTCCTGATTAAGTATCTGGATATTATCTACAGGGGCTATACAGAGTTCATGGGGTCAGCGTGGCTCTTTTACGATGAGGCTTTTCGTATGAGGGCGGCCTATGATGCCTCCTTGCCATGGGACAGGAAGGAGGCTGAACTGTGGTTACAGTTCATGTCTCATTCAAGGCCGGTGGCTGTGGACAGGACTGATAGTGGCCACCTCATGGCTAGGCAATTGGCACCAGCTCCCTCCCGTGGGCCAGCGGGGCAGGGGGTTCAACCCCGCCTGCTCTGCTGGGAGTTTAGCTCCCGTGGCTTCTGTGGCAAGAACCCTTGCCGGTATAGGCATGAATGTACACTCTGCGGTGGTCAACACGTGCCCGCTGCCTGCCCTAGGAACCGGCCTTATTGAGGTGGCAATAGGGACTTCCACAGACAACGGAAGCAAGGACCCCCAGGCGCAACTCAAGGAAAAGGGCCCCAGCCCAATTAAGTTACTAGAATTGCAACGTTTATTGAGTTTTTATCCATTAGTTCATGAAGCTCGGTGCCTTTTAGAGGGCTTTTCAACTGATTTTCGGATCCCTTATTCAGGGCCCCAGACTGCCTTCCGGTCTAGGAACCTGAGGTCTGTCTTGGGCATGGAACAGGTTGTTCTAGACAATATTAACAAAGAAAGGGAAGCGGGCCGAGTTTTGGGCCCCTTTGCTTCCCCTCCCGTCATGTCTCTTAGGGTTTCGCCACTGGGCATTGTGCCTAAGAAGACACCAGGAGAGTTCCGCCTCATTCATCACCTCTCCTATCCGCATGGGCAGTCAGTTGACGATTTTATTCCACCTCACTTATGTTCGGTACACTACACCTCTTTTGACTGTGCAGTGAGCATGGTTAGGAGTTGCGGTGTGGGTGCCCTCATGGGGAAGTGTGACATAAAATCTGCATTCTGCCTCCTCCCCATTCATCCTGGAGATTTTGATCTATTGGGGTTCGCTTTTGCGGATCACTATTATGTGGATGGTGCACTGCCCATGGGCTGCTCTATTTCATGCGCAGTATTCGAGCTTTTTAGCTCTTTCCTGGAGTGGGCAGTAAGGAGGCGGTCTGGATCACATTCTGTGGTCCACTATTTGGATGATTTTTTATTTGCTGGACGGGCACACACGAGGGAGTGCAAGGATCTCATGTATCACTTTTCGGAGCTGTCAAGGGAACTTGGAGTCCCGCTGGCGGGGGGAAAAACGGAAGGCCCGTCCCCTATTATCACATTCCTGGGGATCGAAATAGATACGTTGGCCCAGTCCTGTAGGCTCCCACTTGCCAAATTGCAGTTGCTGCGAGAGAAGATATCTCATGTTCAGGTTTCCAGGAGGGTACCCTGCGCACCCTTCAGGAGCTGGCGGGTTCACTGAACTTCGCCTGCAGGGTGGTTGCACCGGGGCGTGCTTTCTTGAGACGAGTCTATAACGCTATGTCAGGTTTGTCCCATCCTCATTATCACATCAGGCTTTCGGGTGCGCTCAAAGATGATCTGTCGGTCTGGGCTAAGTTCTCACAGGAATTCAATGGGATTTCTTTTTGGAGGCGGGACCGCCTCCTGGAGGCCGAACTCCAGGTGCACTCCGACGCCTCGGGGTATTTGGTTTCGGTGTCATTCTTAATGACTCTTGGAGCCATGGCAGCTGGCCGCAGACCTGGGTTCAGGAAGGCTGGATTAGAGATTTGACTCTCCTGGAATTTTTTCCAATAGTGGTGGCAGTGCATCTTTGGCTGGACAGGCTGCGTGATTCCACAGTCCACTTCTGGTGTGACAACCTGTCCATGGTGCACGTTATTAACTCCTTGTCATCAAAGAACCCCCGAGTCATGCACCTAGTACAGGCCTTTGTTTTACAATGTCTCCAGTTTAACATTCTGTTTCTGGCGCGCCACGTCCCGGGTATTATAATAATAATAATAATAATAATAATAATAATAAATTTGTGTGTCGCCTATCTGGCAGATAGCCACTCTAGGCGACATACATTAAAATGGGATAAAATACAATAGTATCAAATGCAGTCACATTAATCTCAATAAATAAAATACTGGACAGTCATCAGTACATTTATAAAAACATTTACATATACAGCATATAATAGATGACAAAATCATGAAGATTAACCCATCCCAAAGATCTCAAAGGCCTGTTGAAATAGCCACGTCTTCAGGGCCTTGCGGAATACATCCAGGGAAGGGGCATGTCGGAGATCAAACGGGAGGGAGTTCCAGAGAGTGGGGGCCACCACAGAAAAAGCCCTCTCCCTAGTACCCACCAACCTAGCAGTTTTGGTTGGTGGGATTGAGAGAAGGCCTTGCGTGGCTGATCTGGTCGGGCGGCATAATTGGTGGCGGTGATAACAGTATTGCTGATGCTCTGTCACGGAACCAGATGGAGAGATTTCGCCACCTGGCGCCGTGGGCCAAGGCTCAGCCGGACGTGGTCCCACCAGATCTATGGGAGATTGGCAGCTTGAGTCGGAGAGGGCTATAAGCATGTCCATTGTGCCCAGTACTATGGCCAGCTACCAGAGAGCAGGTAGGGAGCTATTGGCTTTCAGGGCAGAAAGGGGATACATACAGCAGTGGCCCATTCCAGTGGAACACCTCATAGAGTTTTGTGTGGAAGGCAGGAGGAAGGGCCTTGCCGTCAAGACTATTAGAGGTAAGCTGTCTGGCCTATCCTTTTGGCCAAGTTGCGCGGTTTGCAGGACTTTTCAGATGACTTCCGACTTCGTAAGATGTTGGAAGGCTGGGCACGGGAACATCCCCGCCAATTCAGATTCTTGCTCCCCTATGCACCCAGACATTTTATTAGGGCTCCGGATGCAATTGGAGTGTTTATGTTCCTCATCTTTTGAGGTACTGCTTTTTCATGCGGCCGCACTTACACTGTTCTTTGGAGCTTTTAGCATCAGTGAGGTGCTGGCAGGGTCCAAGACTGACATCTCTTCCCGTGCCTTTTTGCTGTCTGACTTTAGTTGGAGGGGTGGACAGGCCACCCTACAGTTGTGATGGTCAAAGACTGATCAGCGCAGGAGGGGACGTATGGTTCTGCTTTCCCCCTCACAGCTGCACGAGATTTGCTCTGTAGCCACATTGGAAAATTTTTTGGCAGTCCGGGGACAACAGCCTGGATACTTGTTTATACATAAGGATGGCCAACCCCTTTCTAGATTTCAGTTTTGGGCGGTTACCAGGACAGCCCTTGGTAATATGGGACTGGACCCCAAAATTTTTGGGACACACTCTTTCCGCATTGGAGCAGCGTCTACGGCCACCTGTTTGGGCTTTTCCCAAGAGAGGTTACAGTCCCTGGGCAGATAGCGTTCTACGGCCTATAGGTCTTATATTCGACCTTTCCGAGGGGTTCAAAAAACCAGTTTGTGACTTGTTATTTGTCACCGTTATGAGTTTCCATTGTTTGTTTTGACAGACCGCTGGAAGGGAGACGAAAGAGTGCGCATCCTCCTCTGCGGCCATAGTATGGTCTTTTGGGCAGGCCGCAGGGCGGCGAAGTCGCATTTGGCACGCAGCTTGGGCTTAGCCAGTGGGCTACTGTACAATGGCTGGGCCGCCGTGGGATGCTTTGGGACGGGCTCCTTCCTACACTTTTCCAGACGGCAGTGGTTCGGGATGCGCCACATTTTTTGGTCATTCACCTGGGGGGAAATGACCTTGGCATCCTGAAGGGCAGAGCCCTTATTGAGCAGGCGTGTGCTGACTTCCGGGCCATCATGCAGCGGTGGCCGGGGGTGCACTTGATTTGGTCCGATATTTTACCCCGTAGACACTGGAATTGTATGGGTGACCCTAGGGGGATAAATAGGTCCGGAAAAAAAGTGAATAGGCAGCTCCGTCTTGCTCTATTGGACTCTGGTGGTTTTGTCATTCACCACCCTGAGATAAGGCACAGTAGGGTTGAACTATATTGGTCAGATGAAGTTCATATGTCCGATGTAGGTAACAATATCCTTTTAGATGACCTGCAGAGGGGTGTGAAGGACATCTTGTTTGGATGTGGGGTAAAGGGTGACTAAACAGAGGTTTGTCCCCTTTCTGTGGCGAGGAAGTGCGGGAAAGGTTAAAGGTGAAGGGCAACTAGGTGACACCTTTAGGCACCTTTGGAGGTGATAGGTGGTTCCAGAGGCCTGCAGCTCCGGGTTATATGGCCCGAGGGCAGGATACGGGTCGCCTTTGGGGCCAACAGTCTCATCCACTCGGAGTTTCAGGACACCAGGGGGTGGTGATGCAGGTTGGCCTCCCTATGCACAATTGGAGTGTGGTCGGGGCAAGGGGTTGACAGATTGGCACCCCCTTGCCCGACAGGGGTTTGGGTCGCCCCAATAGCTGCAAGCAGGCTTTGCATGACTCATCAGTTGAATCCCGCACTTATGTTCCCCTCTGCAGGTTCATTATCATAATATGAATTTGGTTTAATAATGTGGCCCGTTATTTAACCCATCATATTGTGTCTGTGTCTTATTTCACCCCTGGGTCGCAACCCTAAGTGCAGGAGAGAGGGAGGACATGTAGGGCAGGGATGGGGTTGCAGGATGTGGAGGGTAGGAACTGCAATGCAATGTTCCCTAATGTAGAGCATTTTTGTATGCTGTTTCATTAATATATGCATTGTTATGTACACATTTTTGCACATATTGCTTGGCCGGAGAACTGCATTGCAAAATCTGGAGAAGTGTGAATTTCAAAGAAGGACTGTGTTTTGGTTTCCGTATTATTTTGTAAAGTATGCATTAGGTAGGTTCACCTTTACATGCAAGCTAAATCAACTTTCTCTTCCATCCCTAGCGCAGGCATAATAAGAGATAGTGGCAGGGTGTGTACTTAACCCTTCTTCCACATTCCCAGCTGCAGTTTTCCTCCTTTTGCTTTTCCCACCTGATGCAGTTTCTTCCCTCTGCCCGCCCCCTTGGTATTCAATGTAAGGTTTGATTATTTATCTCAGTGACCAGTGTCTTTTACCACTCTTCAGTGTCACTGCAGAATGCTGTGCAATTTCAGCACTCACACATTTTGTTGTTACAAACATACAAACAAACAACCCCCAGCAATGACTTTGGAGGGGCCCAAGATCTGCAGTGAGGAGGGCAGTGCTGCAAAGCCTCCTTGTGCAAGAATCAATCAGCTTACGTAGTCCTGGGTCCAACCTCTTTATATGTTGGTGTTGGTTGATGCAAAATATTCTTTATGTGTGGTGTGTGTGTTTCTGAGTGTGTGAAAAAGGTAGAGTCCCACCCTGGGTTGAACTGGAGTACAATATAAATATACAGAAAAAAAGTGTGGTTGTATATCACACAGACGTTGCATATAATACTGTGCATGTTTTATCCAATGCTTGTATAATGTAGGTACTGAAGCACCGGGGTGGGGTGGGATCTGTCTGCAGTGTGCAGCCTTTGGAACAGGTAGTAATTAAGACTGTCCACCAACTGAAGTTTTTTGTTAATGGATTAATTACATTTTAGCTTTTTAATGGGTTAACTCATTAAATTTAAATTAATGTGTATATCACCCAAATCTCAATATAGACACCTTTTTGAGATATCAAATTAAAGGAAGAAAGGAATGCAGAAACTATACCAACTGTAGCTTGAAGCAAAGTCCAGCTTTAATGTTTCCTGTTTCATTCCATGTTACACAACACACCAGGATTAAAATAGCTGCAAGCAAGAAAAAAGAAAATGTGCCCAAAATGCTCAGCCTCACTGATTAAAATTGGATCCCACTGATTAACCAGCTAAAGCTTTACCAATTCAGTCTTGCAACTTTACTTTTGAGGCAAAAGGCAATGCTAGTTGCTCATTTACCAATAATCAGAGCACACAAGACCCAGTTCAGAATTACTTTGCGAGCGCATGTGAATGCATGAAGCCACCAGGGGGTTGATGTCATAGTGGAAATTGCAAGGAGGGCCCATATTTATGAGCTGGAGCCTCCCTGTGTGGCTTATACTCACAAAGCCTAGATGATCTACACAGGGATGGTGCTCCTCTTTTTGATTGCACAATTTATTTTTGTTTAAGAGATTTCTGTCCTGTTTTTGACCCAAACTAGTCCACAAAGTAGCTACCAACATATCTAAAAACATAAGTATCAAATAACATCTGAACAGAGCAGTAGTAGCAGCAGACTCAATAGATCCCAAAAGCATTTATAAACTGGATATCAGTCCAACATCTACATTGCTGGGACAGCACTGGAAAAGACTCTTGTCTGAAACCCTGAAGAACTGTTACCAGTCGGTGTAGACAAGGGCTTGTCATCCTTTTGAGGCCAGTGGACACATTTGTGAAAGTGTCGTGGTCACAAAATGGCTGTTCTCTCCGTTTGTGTTGTGGAATATAACTCTATAGGCCTCAATTCTTTGGTCAAAGCCTTGCAGACACGAAAGGGGTGATGGGTAGGATGGCACTGAAATACTGCAGAGCACATGCACAGGACGTGTCAGAGTGTTCCAAGAAAACTGCTGATGTTCCAACTTCTAGAAGGCCACAAGTAGATAAGCTTATGTGCGTAGCTTGGGCATTCCTTTTCCAAGTACTGGAAAGATGTTTGTGTGTTGATAAGAGACCTGCTTCTGTATGCCTTAGAAATTTTGCTATAAGGATATGCTGAAAGTTGCGCAGGGGAGAGAACTTTTGTTTTGGCAGGCAAGGAGCCTGTTCTCTCCAAGCAGCTGCTTGCTTTTTCATTTTATCTCTGGCTTGATCTGGTTCAACCACCATGTGAAGCTTGTTTCTTCCACAGTGTGTATAGCAAAAAGCAAAATGGCTGCCATGGCAGTGTGGCACAACACAAAATGGGTGCCTCATCTAAAGAGCAGAAAAAGAAAGAGAACTCAAAAATGGCATATGCACGTCCCCCATCATTTCCAATAAATGAAAAAGAGTCACAACCACCACTGCTGCATTCTCTTAAACAGAGAAGCTCTTTGCACCTCCCCTCTGTTTCGAACGGAAGGGAGGGAGGGCGTCCAATCCTGGCATCCAAATAAATGTTTAAGGGAGCTTGTTCAGTGAAAGAGGGGCTGAGTCAGTACAAGCAGGAACTGAGGAAGGAGAGCAAACGACCTCTCCTGCACTGAGATTTGGAGGGTATGTTCACTTAGACTTTTCGCAGGTGCCATGGGAGGTCCTGGCATCTGCATTGGTGCCCATGGGTGATAACATCAGCAACAACAAGTGTTGACAATATTGAGCTGGATAGACTGATATAGCCTGTTCTTGGATGCTGCTTGTATGGGCTCTCTCCCCACACTGTTGGAATTACCACATGGTTCCCTCCTGTCTAAACCCAGTAAATCTGAATATCCACTGATTATACATGCCCGCTAAATACTAGGCAAATCTGATTTGGGGCCTGATCCAGCACTTTGGAGGGCCCCAATCTGACCCCTACCGAGATCCAAGCTCTGAGCTGAATCAGGGAGCCTTCACAAGTTTTAGTTAGGGCTTAAAACCTTGATTAAACATGTGGATGGGAGAGAGGGGGAAGAGAAGGGGGTTCACTCAAGGTGTCTGTCTGTGTCTCCTTCTTTCCCTGCCTCCTCGCTGCCTGATTACTTTCCCTTTTTGACAGTCCGGGATCGCTCCAGGTGTACCTGATCTGACAGAGGCAATGCAAGACTGCTTCAATTTGCTCTGGCTGGATTCCAGATTGACCCTAATTGTCCTGATTCAGTTTGGGATCCAGGATCGTGAAAAACTATGGAATGCTTTAAAAGAAATGGGGGTGCCACAGCATCTGATTGTCCTGATGCGCAGCCTATACTCTGCACAAGAGGCTACTGTAAGGACAGAATATGGAGAAACCGATTGGTTCCCCATCGGAAAGGGTGTGAGACAGGGGTGTATTTTATCACCCTATTTATTTAGTCTGTATGCAGAACATATCATATGGAAAGCAGGATTGGACCAAGATGAAGGAGGTGTGAAAATTGGAGGGAGAAATATCAATAATTTAAGATATGCAGACGATACTATACTACTAGCAGAAACCAGTAATTATTTGAAATGAATGCTGATGAAAGTTAAAGACTACAGCTGAACATCAAGAAGACTAAAGTAATGACAACAGAAGAGGTATGTAACTTTAAAGTTGACAATGAGGACATTGAACTTGTCAAGGATTATCAATACCTTGGCACAGTCATTAACCAAAATGGAGACAATAGTCAAGAAATCAGAAGAAGGCTAGGACTGGGGAGGGCAGCTCTGAGAGAACTAGAAAAGGTCCTCAAATGTAAAGATGTATCACTGAACACTAAAGTCAGGATCATTCAGACAATGCTATTCCCAATCTCTATGTATGGATGTGAAAGTTGGACAGTGAAAAAAGTGGATAAGAGAAAACTCATTTGAAATGTGGTGTTGGAGAAGAGCTTTGCGGATACCATGGACTGCAAAAAAGACAAATAATTGGGTGTTAGAACAAATTAAACCAGAACTATCACTAGAAGCTAAAATGATGAAACTGAGGTTATCATACTTTGGACACATCATGAGAAGACATGATTCACTGGAAAAGACAATAATGCTGGGAAAAACAGAAGGTAGTAGAAAAAGAGGAAGGCCAAATAAGCAATGGATTGATTCCATAAAGGAAGCCACAGACCTGAACTTACAAGATCTGAACAGGGTGGTTCATGACAGATGCTCTTGGAGGTCACTGATTCATAGGGTCTCCATAGGTCATAATTGACTTGGAGGCACATAACAACAACAACATCCTTTTATCATATCTTGGCAATGTCTACACTAGACCCAGCTCTAAGCAGGGATGGGCGAGAAATTCAATTCAGTTCGCATTTCAAGCTGAATCTATCAAAATTAAACTTTCCGAAACAATGTAAGAACCAAAACACAGCCATCCTTTGGAATTTGCACTGACTTGAATTTTGCAATGTAGTTCGCCAAGCAAACAATGGTTACAAAAATGCATAGAATAGGGGAAAGTGTGCATAAAAATGAATATATGAGTGAAAATAAGATGACATGAAAATCATATGATGAGAAATGGATTGCATAAATGTGTACATTAGTCAAAATTGCCTACAAAAATATGTTTATTAGGAGAAATTCACACTAAAATGCTGGAGAGGTTTCATGAGGATTTTTTAAAAAAATTGCAAATGGCTGCAGAAATGCGGAGAACTGAATTTAAGACTGGAAAAATGAGAAATGGAGAGGACCAAAGCTGACATATCTTTTCATTCCTAATTCTAAGGAGAAAGAAGAATGGGTGGCAGCAAAGCAAGCAAGGGGGCAAGCATCACCACACTGTAAGTAGCTCATCCCCCCCCGCCACTTTGTGCCAGCTGGTAATATAACTAGGCATGCTTATGATTACTGGAAGGAAATGTATTTTTCACATTTTCACCCCCTTCCCAAATTTATTTTGCTCCTTCTGTTCCCCCGCCCCACCGTTTCCCCCCCAGTGCCACCACTTCTGCCAGCTTTAAACAATGTGTAAACACTCAAGCTGTTCTTGTGCAAACTTGCTAAATGCATTAATTCTTGCACTTCAGGTAACCCTACTGGATGGGAATGCATTTTCAAATCGCCTGCAGTAAAGAAGAGCTGAAGCAATGTCATGATGACATCTCTTGCTTCCCCATGTCACGCGTTGAAATGGTTTGCAAAATGGAGGTTTGCTCAAAAGATGAGCAAGTGGATGTGTTGGCTGAGTTACACGTTTATTCCTTCTCTGCAGTGTGTAGGTCAAACAGCATCAATTTAGAAGTCAGGCAATGTTTTCCCTTTAATTGCCAGAGCTGACAACTAGCTGAGATGCAAACATCAAGCTGGGAAGAGCAAGCCGGATGGTGCTTTGCCTCCTGAGTCATCGCCTGCGTTGTCAACTGAATTTCACTCCCTAATTCTTTTCCTATTTTGCTTTTACAGCCCAATCACAGAATCAGTTGTGTCAGCAAACAAACATTTAAGAAAACAAGCAAGTTGCAGTCAGGATTTTGCAAAATCCTAAGTCTATGTAGGTGCCTGGAAATTTAAAATATTCCCTCCTGCTCCCCAGGCTTGTCATGTCCAGGGTTTGCAGCTGTAAAGTGATGCTAATAAGCTTCTATAATAATGATCCATATCTTCTCTTTGCTCCCTGGGAAGGAACTGCTTTATTGGTGGAGGCAGGAAAGGTACCATTGGAAAGGTAAGAGGAAAGCAATCAGATTGTGTGAGGGGAACTTGCAACAGTTTGTCTGGATGGGAGTTCCCCCTGTCCACTGCCAATGCTTTCTCCCACTCCTCCATCCCCGGAAATGTGTATGAAAATATCACTGCATTCTCATGGATTAGGGAGCTATCAATGCCTTTGCCATTGCAGCAGCAGCAACATTGTTGGGCCAATCCCTGCCCTCATCATAGACCCATTTACCTATTTAGCAACCAACATATCTCAGATTACCAAGAAGATGAAAGAGAGACCATCATGCCTAGCAGCCTGAAACCAAAGCATCAAGAGTGAATGTGGGCACACAGAAGGGAATAATGTAACCAGATATAGATAAACAAGTTACCAATGTGAGTATTCCCTGTGGCGTCTATGATGTTTAAAAGTTTGAATCATGTGCTCTGAGCCAGATGTGTGCAATATTAGCGCTCCAGCTGTGTATTAAACCAACCCCATCATCCCTTTCTCCCCGCTGCCTCCCACTAACCTTCATTCCTCTAACTCTGTTGCTATCCAAAAATCTCCTTTTCCCTTAAGTGATTCCATCCTTTCTCCCTTGTTATTCCTCAGCTCTGGAGCTCCCTCTCAGAACATTTACACAATACTACCTTTCTCTGACCCTTCAAATCTTTCTTCAGAACCTACGTTTTCCAGGAAACCTGTTCTTTTAATACCCTTACAGTGCAATTTTATGGGATACCTATGTGAACTCCCTCCCATTACATATCAGACAGGTGCCATCTCTATTGTCCTTTTGGCACCCATTGAAGACCCTCCTTTTTTAACAAGCCTTTAAGTGGAAGGTGTACTTGTACTGGATTTGAAATTGTTTTATACACAAAAGTGTTTAAATTGTTTTTATATAAGAAATTGTTGCATATATGTTCGAAATGGAAATAAATATTTACTCAGAAGGAAGTCCTAATTTGGTGCTCTTGCAGGGGACTGCAGCCTTAAGGCTGTATCTAATGCTTCACTTGTGGAGTTCTGCTCATGCAGTGGAACTTCCCCTTCCTCTCCTCCCCCCACTCATCCTCAAAATCTGCTCCAGAGGGTCCTCCAACCCTGGCTGGTTCAGGCAGTGGCCCATCTAATCCAGCATCCTGTTCTCACAGTGGCCAACCAGATGGCTATGGGAAACCTGCAAGGGGGACCTGAGCACAAGAGCACTCTGCCCTCCTGCAGTTTCCAGCAGCTGGTATTCAGAGGCATACTGCCTTTGACAGTGGAGGAAGAACATATCCACCAGGGTTAGTAGCTACTGATAGGTTTGTCCTCCATGAATTTGTCTAATCCTCTTTTAAAGCCACCCAAGTTGCGGGCCATCGCTGCCTCTTGTGGGACAAATGTATATTGTACAATGTACATTGATGGCCCTCTCTAAATAACGGGAAACAGAATTGCTTAGATAATTAAGGAAGGGAAAGTTAACTATTCTCTTACATTTAAGAGAACTTGCTCTAAAAAAACCTATCAGCAGTTCAGAAATGAGCTATGCACTTATTTCAAACAATCTCATTCTAAACAGAGCAGCATTATGCAGACTGGAGAAGCACTGATGTCCTACTGTTCACGCTTATGTTCAGCATGTGAACAGCCAGACGTTTGACCTTGCCTCACATGCAGCATGCGTTGAATTGCTGCATTATTATAATCATGCTTATCTTCTCATACTTTCCCCTCAAATTTACTATTTTTCCTTAGGCAGTTTTATCCTCATTTGTGGAAGCATATAATTCTTTTTTTTAAAACAGCTTTACAGAAATGTATCTATGTTTTCTTGCATATTAAGTCCCATTCAGTTCAATGGGAGTTATTTCAAAATAAGTGTGCATAGGATTGCCATATTACACCACAACACAAAAAAGTGTTAAATCAATAGATTTCAATGGGATTAAGCACACATAACTTTATGATAAGAATGTGATCATGCTCTGCAATTCTGTGCATGTTTAGCGAGTTCAATGGGATTTATTTCCGAGTAAAGAAAGTATGCACAAGACTGGAGTGGTCTGTCATCGCCTGTTCCAACTAGCTGCCATATCTTTGCAGAGCTTTCAGGGAGTTAAGCCAACAGAATTGATGACAAGATAGTTGAATTGCTAATAGACTCCTTAGACAAACAAACACACACACACAAACAAGCCAAACTCAGAACCCAGCCCACAAACACAGTCATCTTGCAAACTGCTGTCAAGTACAATGTCCATTAAATCAGGGATGTTGGCTACTAGGGCTGTTCAGCAATACCTTTTAATATGACTAGTGTTATTGTCTTTTCCCGATGGTGGTTGCTGTACATTACAGGAAGAGTTGTCATCAAACTTCATGAAAAGCAGGATTTGGAGAGAAAACTGGCAATTCCATCAAAACACAACAGTGTCTCAAACCTACAGAGTGCTATGATGTGTACAATCCACATTGCTTTAACTGAATTTGCTTGAAAATCACCCAGAAAGTGTGCTGTTTTCTGCACCAGCCACTACCACAGGTGAGATTCTAAAAATAAATAAATAAATAAATAAATAAAACCACCTTTAAATATCTCTTGTTATGTTAAAACACCTGTTGTTCATGTGGAAGAGAAAGCAGAGGAGTGTAGTACTTGGATAGTTCATTTGCAAAAGAAGCTAGTTCAAGTCCATCATGTCCAAAACTAAAGTAGTTCCAGTTCAGGTTTGCCCTCTTTCAAAATGAACTAGTTCAGTTCAAGTTCATCCAGATGAGCCTTTTACAAAATGAAGTAATTCAGTTCAACTTAATTCAGATGAGCTCTTTAGTTCGTAAAAATTCATGCTTGACAATTTTTCCCAGCATTCACAATGTTACAAGCTGCTGTGCCAGTATAGTGTCCAAAAGTAAATCATGGGCCACACACAAGTAACAAGATGTGTGACACAGAGAATGTCAACAGATGAAGCTTTCCCCATCATTGTACTCCCATAGTGGAAGACTTGCCCTGTTTAACTTGTGCCAGCCACACAACTGTTAAAACCACAAGGCATCATTCGCTTCGTTCCTGTACTTCTTGCTGCAAGCTGCTCCTGTTGGAAGAGAGTGACTCTCTTCAGCAGAGAAGATACAGGAAATGCCTCACATTCCTTTTTTCTGATTGGTTAGCAGCAGTGATTTATTTATTTATTTAAGCCACTTCTATACTGCTTAAAATCTATAAAAATTTCTAAGCGGTGTACAGAACATAAAACAACGGCAAATATTTTAAAAAATACAATAAAGCCACAATACAAATGCATACATAATACAATTAACAAATAAATATTAAAACAATTGCCTTGCACTTCTCCACTCAACATCTCTCAACCTCCTGACTCTGACCCAGGACTCCACCCCTCCACCTTGGCTCTCACCCAGGGTCCAACACACACAAATCGATTGCCCCCAAAGTCTCACAAGGTTCCCAGGGGATCCAAAAAATGGTGGACAGAAGGATGTGGGGGCAACTGGAGGCCCAGGCTGCCCCTGTGCTGGAAGGTGCCATCGACAAGGACGCCATTTTTGCCAAGGCAGCGTAGGTAAAGGATGACTAAATCAATGAAAGTTCAAAGGAGGCCTGAAAGGGAGGGGGAGGAGCCAAATAGCTCTCATAGCTGATTGGAGGAGACCTTGCTGTCTTGCCTGTCCCTCTGATGCAGCCAGGTGGAATGTCTGCAGACTGACACTGATCTGAACAATGGTTTATAACGCTGTTGAATCCTCCTGGCACCATGGCCATTTGAAGACCATTCTTGGTCGATTATGTTTTTTGGTGTTTGATGTTCAAAATGCAGATCTTGCCAACATGCACACGCTCAATAAAAAAGGACACCAATTAATTAAATAACTGACCATTTGCCACCTATTAATTATGCTTTGTTCTGCCTCTTAGAAGGGCTGGCCCTGGGAAGGACTTCCTGCCTCTGTTATAACAAGTAGGGGAATCACACTGGGAAAGAGAAGGATGGCTAATAAGTTAATTTCAATTCCATGTGAGCTCATCCGTCTCCTGCCTGCTCAGAATGCATGAGATGGTGCCAGTTGTGCTGGCAGATGCTCTCTCAGAGAATGTGTCCTTCTGCCTGTCTGCCCCCAGAAACTGAATCCAAGCTGAAACATTTCAAACAAATGGCTTTTTAAATAAAATTAACAGCTGTTACTGTATTGGCCTGTGGCAGCATTTCTTGCCTGTTCTCCCATTTTTCAAAATCATCTCAAATCAGCTTTTTTTTTTTTTTAAAGGCTAAGAAATAAAAACACAGCACATTGGGCATACTGATGCCTGCTGATGCATTTCTTGAAGGTGTTGGGAATCAGACAATATTGGGAGGAGGGGCTCTGTAGAAAAATGCTTTGTCAGGGGTACACTGTTCAATGATAGGACTATGAAAAATATCTGGGAAGACTGGGTTGTGGGCAGGGGTGTAGTTGTCCAGGGTCTCAGGGGGTTTTAGACCCCTTACTTTTGGGGGAGTAGGGTATCAGCAGATTCTCAATGTCTCCAGCATCCTACAAGCTAATCAACATGAAAGGGGAGTATGTTAGCCCCTGAGAAGAGTCTTCTAACTTGCTTCCTTGTTCTGCAGATTGGAGTCAATCAGAATGAAAGAAGGTGAGTCAGCCAATCAGAGTGGAAGGAGGTGAGTTCTCAATAGGTAACACACTCCCCTTTCCTGCTGATTGGCTCCTAGGGACATATGTTGTTGAGGGAGAAGCCATTGACAAGGATCTCATTCTCAATCCAGCAAAACAACAAAAAAGGATGGGAGGGGTGTGGCTGTGGCTATCATGAAGGGACTCTGCACTTCTGCATTTGCCACTATATTTCTGGTTGTGGGGAGGCAAAGCACAGTGAGCACAAAACAATTTTATGGGGTAACCTCTCTCTTAGGTGATGGTGGGGAGTAGGGTTGCCAGGTTCATGGCCCGAGACTGATCCTGTATCTTTAGGAGAAGAGAAAGTCAGCCAAGTGCAGGTGTTCTTGCAATGCTGTAATGAGAAAAACCACAGAGTGGAATTCTCCCTTCCCCCTGCACAACTTTTAAAGATACAGAAGACCTCTTGGTTGCCAGGCCCAGCCTCCAAGAGGTCTTCTGTATCTTTAAAAGTTGTGCAGGGGGAAGGGAGAATTCCACCTTGTGCTTCTTCCCGTTACAGAGTTGCAAGAACACCTGCACTTGGCCGACTTTCTCTTCTCCTAAAGATACAGGATCAGTCTTGGGCCATGAACCTGGCAACCCTAGTGGGGAGAGATACAGAAATCTTGTCAACTTGTTTGGAAGTAGCAGTTCCAACCATGCACTGCAGAGCACCGCATGCTAATGTGGGTGCTCTGACAATGGTGGAAGGGAAAGGCATAAGTAATTTTGCAGGAGGAGACATAAGCACCTACTCATTCTCTCTGGCCATAGTGCTGCCTGTGTCAGTGTAATGGCAAGGTAATGGTTATGACAGCACCTTTTGCTTGGTTACTACAGCTCCTAATTGTACATCATATATCCTTTCCTGGGCTTCCATGCATTATTATTTTTATCATTATTTATTAACAACCATTATATGCTGCCCATTAAGAAAAGTTCCCTGGACACCCTACACCAAAAAACATTAAAACACAATCCAAAACCATAAAAAAATACAAAAGCAGTCTGAAAACATTAGGCAGCAGAGAATACAATCAAACAGTACAATAAGATTTGGAAGTAGCACAAACAGAACTGAAAACTCTCAAAGTTAAAAAATTATCAAAATCCATTTTAAAAGTCATTAAAATTCTCAAAAATGTCTTGGAGATTTTTTTAAAAAATTGCAAAGTGGGGGACAGGTGAGCCTCCTTGTGACACAGAAGGAGTATTTTGTATTCCTGATTAAAAAGTGACTCAAGATAAGAGGCAATGCAGCATTAAAAATAAGGCAGGAGATGACACAACTCTGCATAAAACTGTATATTCTAATTTAAATGTCTAGATGCCAAGTAAAAAAACAATTTGACCAGGTGACCTCTGCACCTGCTCAGTCTGCTCTCCAGATGCCAACTTGTGATGGGCAACTCTGTGGCCCCTTCTGATGCTTCTTTATATTCCAAGCAGATATGGACTTTCAAATAGAGGGCTGTCCTCTGTAAAATGGATGGCCACCCTAAGGGGAGAGCTGTTGCCCTTACGCCCTGCTTGCAGGTTTCCCAGAGGCATCTGGCTGGCTACTGTGTGCAACAGGATTGTGGACCTGACTGGACTTTGGTCTAATCTAGCAGGGCTCTTTTTATGTTCTCCAGGAGATAACAGCCTCAGTGTAAGAAGACAAGCTCCCTGAGCTTATGCCAGGGGTGAGGAACCTTTTTGGCTCCACGGGCCAGATCCTTATCAGAATGTGCCTCGTGAGCCAAATTTGCCAGGTGGGCAGCCAAACTGAGCAGGTTCAGCTGCATGTGAGAGTTCCCTGAAGGCAGCTCGCTTGTGCACCCGAATCAGTCTGGATTGGCCTCACCTCGCATCGGGTAATGTGCAGGGAGGTCAGCCCTGAGGGCTGAGTTTGGGGGTGCAAGAGAGTTCCCTCCAGGGAACTTGGTTGGGCACCCAGACCAAGCAGGGCTGACAGTGTAGACAATACTGAGCTAGATAGACCAATGGTCTGACTTGGTGTAAGGCAGCTTCCTATGTTTGTCCCTAAGCCATAAGGATAAATTCCTTACTGAGCTTTCCTTAATTATATTTAATTGCAAGTGATGATGCCATGATGGGCTTGAACTTGTCAATGTGACATTTTTTAATTTTTTTAAAATCTCCCAGTTGACAGCACTCAACACATAAGCATTTCCTGACATGAGCATCTTTTCCCCCAGAGTTGAGAAAGAAATGTGTTGAAGTTTCAATTAGTATTCAGGGATGTCCAGAAGTAATGCCACCATTGGGGGGGGGGGGAACCACTTGAATTACGGTAAAAGTTCCTTTTGAGTTGTGGTAACTGGCTTTTTTTTTTTTAAAGGACCTAATTTTACTCTTCATATTTATTCTCCAGAAAAGTCTAAAATGATTTGCTGTCATGGGTGGAATGTATTAAAGATGCTGTGTTGAGATCTGCTGTTTGTTTGTATCTCTCAAAAGGAGGCCCCAGCCTGTCAGAGTCTTTTTAATGGAAAACTTTCTGTCTTGTCATCTGGCAAAAATAATACTCGGGTGAGAATCTATTTTCCCCCCATATCTGCCATCAGCTTTCAGCTGCTGCTTGTGATTTCCCCCCAGTGGGAAATTAATATTTTCCTTGGGCATATTCTTTAAATTGTAGGTGCTCTCTCTCTCTCTCTCTCTCTCTCTCTCTCTCTCTCTCTCTCTCTCTCACACACACACACACACACACACACACACACACACACACACTTCCTTGTTTTTGTTTTATTTCAAAGCATCCACATGAATTTCCCAGCATATGGAATGGCTTGTGATGGATGCTTGAGAGAGACAGAAAAATAAGGTTGCAATCCTATGAACCTGGGAATCGGGATGGAAAGATCTGTAAATTTTGGTTCTCTCAGTTTCTCATTTTTCCAATCTTCAATTCAGTTGTCCATATTTTGCGATATATATATACATATATATATATATATATATATATATATATATATATATAAAATCTTCATAAAAACTCTGCAGCATTTTAGTGTAAATTTCTCCTAATAAACACGCTTGTAGGCAGTTTTGACTAATGCACACATCTTTGCAAGCAGTTTCTCCTATATAATGCATTTTGCATGTTACTTTTTCCTCACATATTCATTTTCATGCACACTTTCCCCTAATATAGGCATTTGTGTAAACATTAATTGGAGAACTGCACTGCAAAATTCAGTTAAGTGTGAATTTTGAAGCATGTGTTTTAGTTCTAATATTGTTTGGAAAGTGCATATTTGATAGATCCAACTTTAAATGCAGACTGAATTGAAATCCTTTCCCATCCCTACCTGGGAGTAAGCACCAGTGCCACTGAAATCAGTGGCACCAGTAGCGGATGGGGTGGGGTGGTATTGTTGCTGCTGCCTACCAGGAGATAGAGGGGGAGGGGTGATGTGGCAGCAGTGAGGTTGGTGCAATGCAAATGCACCAAAAGAGCCAATCCGGCATTCCTGCCAGTGAGTTTGCACCATGACAGCCTCCCTGATGTGTCTGTCTCCCAGTGAGCAGCAGCAACACAACACAACAGTGGTCAGGTGAGTGGCGACACCCCACTATTAGTGCATGGAACTTAATTCAAAGTAACTAGGTCTGAGCTGTAATGACCCCTTGGACACACATTTGGAGCCTAGTCTTTGTGTATTCAGGCACTTGATGGTCTGAAGCAGAGATGGAATCTGTAGGCAGGTGCTGGTTCAAAATCCAAACTGGGTGGAATTCGAGAGCATCCCTAGTCTGGATTGTGCAGTGGGCTAATTTGTGTGTGCATGTGTGTGTGTGCGGGGGGGGAGGGGAGATTGGCTAGTGCCTTGATAATCCTGTATCTTGTCAAAGGATGAAGTAGTTGCTTCCAAATAAACTAATATTTTGGTTGCTTGCAAATAAATTAATTCTCTTATTTTAATTGGGGCTAAAGCACTGATAAAAATTTTTAATGGATGACAGTTTTAAACTGCAATGTGATCTTCAAATTTTAATCCAAACTGTCTCGTACAAAAAAGTATTCAGTATAGACTGAATTGTCACATAAATTAAATATATTTACCCTGAAACTGAAGATTTCTGAACAATGTAATTGTAGCAGCAGCAGCAGCAGCAGCAATAGTAATAACAGCAATGGTAACAACAACGCCGTCTAATAGCATTTGCAGGGATGAGTACCGATCATTATGTAGGCAAAAGAGCACCACTTGTGCACAACAGAAAGGTATTACTATGCTCCAGGAGTTCCAAGGTCTTCAGAAGGTCAAGAAATCTTTAGAAAATATCACTAAGGGGACAAAAACAAAAATACAGTCTCTAAACTGCCCATGATAGCTGAGTATGCTCAGTGGTGACAGAATATTGTTTGTCTGCTAGAAAAAATATGGAAATTTGGGTTGTGAGTAGTAGAGTAATAGAGTATTTGGGAAGAGGGCATGGAAGACTGGCTGGGAGACTGAAACCCTGAATGGGAGCACTCCACACTGAAACATTTTGTTGCAGCTGCATTATTTCACTTTGTGATTGAACAATGATATAATACATGAATAACTCCTCATGTATATCCTACTGAATAAGGAACTAGTCATGCCAACGGGTCCTAGTGCTAATAGTGTTTATTTATTACATGTATATCCCACCTTTCCTGCAAGGAGCTCATGGTAGCATACATAGTTCAACTTCTCCCCCTCCTTGTTTTATTCTCAAAATAACCCTCTGGGTAGGTTAGACTAATCTTAGGGAAATGTAAATGCAACTACTTACTGCTGAATATGTGCACTGCTAGAGGGAGACATATTTGTTTAATATTTAATTGGTTAAATAGCCAGTCTTAATTGGTTAATAGCTAGACTTTTAGTTGATTGCAATCCATATATTTCTGAAGTCAGGAAGTGAGTTATATTATTTCACACCCTTGTCAGCCAAATCCTGCATCAATACAAACGGCTGTGTTTTATTTTGGGCTAATTTGAGGACAGTTTGGTGTTGAAACCTCAGTTTCTCAGTATTTCAAATGTAGGGCATAATCCAGCAATAGTAAAATCCACTGAGTCCATTGAGTGATTTTTAACAAGTTGCTTAACACTTAACAAGTGGATTTTAGAATGCTTTGGATTGTTGATGTACATAGGGGTGTGTGTGTGTATGTGTGTGAGAAAGAGAGAGAGAGAGAGAGAGAGAGAGATTGACAGAAACTTTTTTTTCTGCTTGCCTTCCTCCTGTCTAAATGTTGCCCATTACAGACCTTGGTAACTAGAGAGCATCATACTGACATATGGATCTCCCCTATGTTTGGGCTTTGCCATCCACACAGACAATACTTGTGAATTTCCTACAGCAGCTAGAAGGAAACTGAATTTTTAAAAGTGCATTTGTTCAGAAGCTGGTTCTCCTGCGGAAAAACCAAACCAAACCCAAAGCAACCTCACAAAATAACTTCAAGTCTTCTGCCCTAGCAAAAATTTCCTGTTACCTGAGTTGGTGTGGGATTTGTGAATGTGTGCTATGCTTGCTATGTTCAGATATCCCTAAGATTCTGTAGTATAATGAATGTAAGGATCTGTAATGAGCAAGCTTTGCTTTTAAATTAGGGCAGTACTGAAAATGTGCTAAGTTTGTTCAAAAGTTGACATACAGGGTTGCTGGAAGGCAGAGAAGGAGAGAGAGAGAGAGGATATGTTGATGGAATCCAGTATTCTGATATTTTAATGATTTAAAGTTATCCTCTTCCTTTCTGTGGTTTAATGCTCAGGTGCTTTACATGGAAGCCTTTTGTCGATTTCTTTTCTTTTCCCTTTCCTTTCACTCTGATTAGGGATGGAAAGACCTGTCAATTTTGGTTCTCTCAGTTTCTCATTTTTCCAATCTTAAATTTAGTTCTCCACATTTCTGCAGCAATTTGCTTTAAAAAAAAATCCCTCATACAAATTCTCCACATTTTACAGTGAATTTCTCCTGGTAAACACATTTTTGTAGGACATTTTGACTTATGTACATATTTTTGCAAGCATTTTCTCATAATGCATTTTTGTATGTTATTTTCATTAATATCTGCATTTTTATGCACACTTTCCCTTAACACATGCATTTTGTAAACATTGTTAGTGTGGCAAACTGCTTTGCAAAATTTGAATAAGTGCAGATTTTGAAGGATGGCTATGTTTTGGTTCTCCTATTTCAGAAAGTGAGAATTTGATAGATTCAGCATGAAATACAAACTGAATCTAATTTCTCTCCCATCCCTAATTCTGATAAAATATGGAATAGCACAGCACCAGCCTCACCCTTTCCGAATTTCATATTTTCACATCCCAGTGCAGGCCACTGGATCATGTATATCTGAAAGTGAGCAGTCTGACTGCTGCATTCTGCACTAGCTACAACTGGGTCTGCATATTCTCCATCTCTGCAGAGCGATCCTGTTTACTCGGAACTTCAGTAGCTTTCCCCAGACACCTGATTTCCCCCCCTCAAATATTCCCTCAAATATAATGTTCTTTTATTGATTTTGCTCACACAACACAGCACAGCAGTACAGCTCTCTCTCCCACCCCCTCCACTTGAATAATCCAAGCTCTAAGCAGAAGGAAGCAAGCCAAGTCTCGCCAACATTAAGTCCTACTCAGAATAGACCCGCTGAAATTAATGAACTAAATCATGTCCATTTAATTTGAAAAGGTGAAGACTATCACATGTAGCTGAATGTGTGAACTGAATAAAGGGGAAAACATAGAGTAGGATCCAGACTGAGCTGCTCACGCTTCAATATTCTTGACATCAACAGGACAAAACAGTCATGCCTAACTTAAATCCCCTTGATTTCAAAGGAACTAAAGTGTGGCTAACTTGGTATGTCCCGCTGTGTTGAGATGATATGGATATTGCTACATATGGAGTTTGATTTGTGATTGTTCATTTGCTTGGGCAAGTCTACATTTTATTTTTATTTATTTATTTTCTTACATTTATATCCTGCTTTTCTTTCACCAAGGAACCCAAGGCGGTATGCATGTGGTTCCCAAATGGTCTCTCATCCGGGCATTGACCAAACCCAGACCTGCTTAGCATCAGCAAGGTGGTGGCCTGATGTGACTTCAGACCATACCCTTTGGTATTCTAGTTATCATTACATGTGTGAACCAGCCCTGTGATGTTCTAGACAGCGGTGGTGCTCTTTGATTGTATCCATTTTCCCCTTTAAGCAGTAGATCAAAATATTCAGCTGGAAGTTGCATGAATGATTAAGGTATGTATGCAGGATTTTTCAAACAACAGCAAAATAATCTAACCCAGAAATATTAATATATATTTATAGCATTTATAATCGCTAACATAGGATATGAGGTGTGCTTCCTTCCCTAAAGGACAATCTCATTTAAAAGTTATAATTTTACATGAACAAAATGACTAATTCATCTAATTTGCATTAGCCTGTAAATTATTCATTGGCATAATGCACAGAATAAAATTACACCAGCCAGTGGATATCCTTGTCAATGGATCCTACTTGTTTCTGCTTGCACACAGGTTTTTCTTTAGCAATTGTACACTTTTGAAAATGATGTATAGTTCTGAAGAAGAATTTGTATAGGCAACATACCCGAAAATGTCCTTATCATCTCTGAAAAATCAGATATCTGAAACACTGATGAATCAAGCTTCTTGTGACTTTTATTTATTGGCCTTATCTCATGTTTGTACTTCCTTACTTCCCCAAATTCTAGTTTCCTTTTGGATGGGAAAGCATTGACATTGGAAGCTGCTTTATACTGAGTCAGGCCGTAAGTCCTTAGCTCAGCATTCTCCACGCTAATTGGCAATGGGTCTCCAGGGATTCAAGCAGGGGTCCTTCCCAGCCTTACCTGGAGATGCTGAGGATTGAACCTAGAACTTCCTGCATGTACAACAGATGCTCTATCACTAAGCGATGATCCTTCCCCAAGCTTTATATACACACACCCTCTGGGCAAAGAATTCAAACTAGATACAAACTATATCTCTGCCTGGCTCAAATACACCATCTGCCAAATGCACGGGCAAGATATTTTTGACCAGTAGGGAAAACTGAACTCTCTTGTTCAACCTCTGGACAGTTATCAGACATTAAGACAGAGGTGGTAAAATTGTGGCCCTCCAGATTTTGCTGGACTTCAGCTTCCATTATCCCTGGCCATTGGCCATGTTGGCTGGTGCTGATGGGAGTTTTAATCCACCAACATCTGGAGAGCCACAGGTTCCCCATCCCCATTAAGGCTACAATCCAATGATCACTTACCTGGGGGAAATCCTCACTGAACTCAACAATACTTACTTCTGAATAGACATGTATAGGACTGCACTGTTTGTCAAGCAAAACTATAATAAAGACAGCCAAACTCAAAACACTACTTTTTGTCTACATTTTTATTTAATATATTAAACTTGTAGCAATGTTAGGGATGGCTGAGAATTCACTGAATTTGGATTTAGCGCCAGATTTTTCAATGTCTGCATATTCTCCATCTTTGTGGAGTGATCCTATTTGCTCCAAACTTCAGCAGCTTTCCCCCAACACCTGATGAAGAACCAGAAATTTTAGAATGTGAGGTGAAAGCTGCTCTTAAAATACTTGGAAGAAACAAATCATCAGGAACAGATGGCATACCAATAGGGTTGCTACAAGTTACTGATACTGAATCTGTCCAAATTTTGACAAATGTTTGTCAACAAATATGGAAAACTAAACAATGGCCCACAGACTGGAAGTGTTAAATATATATCCCAATTCCAAAGAAAGGGGATCCAAGAGAATGCAGTAATTATTGGACTATTGCCTTAATATCCCGTGCAAGTAAAGTAATGCTCAAGATTCTACAACAAAGGCTCTTACCATATATGGAGCAAGAAATTCCAGACGCCCAAGCTGGATTTAGAAAAGGAAGAGATACCAGAGATGATCGCAAACATACATTAGATAATGGAACAGACCAAGGAATTTCAGAAGAAAATTACCCTGTACTTTATAGATTACAACTATGCCTTTGATTGTGTAGATCATGAAAAACTATGGAATGCTTTGAAAGAAATGGGGGTGCCACAGCATCTGATTGTTCTGATGTGCAACCTATACTCTGGACAAGAGACTACTATAAGGACAGAATATGGAGAAACCATAGGAAAGGGTGTGAGACAGAGGTGTATTTTATCACTGTATTTGTTTAATTATATGCAGAACATATCATACAGAAAGCGGGATTGGACCAAGATGAATGAGGTGTGAAAATTGGAGAAATATCAGTAATTTAAGATATGCAGACGATACCACATTACTTGCAGAAACCAGTAATGATTTGAAATGAATGCTGTGAAAGTTAAAGAGGAAAGCATAAAAGTAGGACTACAGCTGAACATCAAGAAGACTAAAGTAATGACAACAGAAGGTTTATGTAACTTTAAAGTTGACAAATAATTGGGTGTTAGAAAAATTAAACCAGAACTATCATTAGAAGCTAATATGATGAAACTGAGGTTATCATACTTTGGACACATAATGGGAAGACATGATTCACTAGAAAAGACCATAATGCTGGGAAAAACAGAAGGGCGTAGAAAAAGAGGAAGACCAAACAAGAGATGGATTGATTCCATAAAGGAAGCCACAGACCTGAACTTACAAGATCTGAACAGGGTGGTTTACAACAGATGCTAAGTGGAGGTCTGATTCATAGGGTTGCCATGAGTCCTAATCAACTTGTAGGCACATAACAACAAATGGTGGCCATTCACTACTTCTTGTAGCAAATTCCACAGTTTTAACTATCTAAGCTTGAGGTCATCGCCACATCATATGGCAGTGGATTCTAAGAGTTAATTACTCATTGTGTAAAGAAATATTTTCCTTTGTAGCAGTACTCATTCAGTGCCCAATTCATGGCAGAATTTCTAACCTGTATTTGCAATTGTGAGTATGTAGCTTTGGGTGGTATAAAATATCCATCTTAAAAGTTGTGCTGTTGTGTGTTTTCCTAAAATAACTGGGTGGCAGATAATTATATACCAAAAATGGAAATGGACTGCCTTCAAGTCAATTCCGACTTATGGTGACCCTATGAAGAGGGTTTTCATGGTAAACGGTATTCGGAGGGGGTTTACCATTGCCTTCCTCTGAGGCTGAGAGGTAGTGACTGGCGCAAGTTCACCCAGTGAGCTTCATGGCTGTGTGGAGATTCGAACCCTGGTCTTCCAGGTCATAGTCCAACACCTTAACCACTACACCACACTGGCTCTCATTATATACCAAGTGGAGACATTATGTAGGAAATTAGATATCACAAGGCATTGTTTATATTATGGAGACAAATGGGAGTAGGCTCTCACAAAATGCAGAATATATTAGACCAATATTAATCATTTTCTAGTTGGGTCAGGGCCTTGAGTGTTGCCTGGAGGAATCATGTGCTGTTTGAAAAATCTACTGAAGATGTTGTACTTGTGAATTGATGAAACTATCTGAAAGATTATATTAGTCTAGGATTAGTAAGAATAACAGTGTTATTTTCTTTTTTATGCCATCTATTATCTCTGATCCTTTTTAAAAACCTTTAACCATTTAAGAAAATTTTTGAATTAGAATCCAAGAATTGGTTAATTAGCTTTACTGGGACCATCACACTCATAGCTGACTGCTCTACCTTATGTTAATTAGTCACAGGATAATTGACTTGGGATTGCCTCTTCTTTAAGTGCTGAATTTTCCACATGTTCTGATTCAGTATGGTAAAATGTAGGTGGTGGTGGCTGGTGATACTCATGTGCAAATAGGGTGCTTCTCAGCCTGCTCTGCCAAGAAAGAAATGTGAGAGTGGTAGGGGTGTGCACCAACCTCAAAATTCAGTCTGGAACCTGATTGCATCCAAAGCACTTCAGAGGCTGCCCATTTCAGTGGGCAGAGATTTGGGTCCATATCCAAATCTCAATTTGAAAACAAAACAGTGCTTCATGCTCCCCACCCCCAGACAGTATTATAGGGAAATAAAAAAAGGCTATAACTCTTTCTCTGCCACACTCCTTTTCCAGAACTGAATTAAATGTGCAGCCATAGTGGTGTCCTCTTCTGAGACGATAAACCTACCAAATTAAGAGCAAACAGGTCCAGTGGTTTTTGTTCTGGGTACCTTTACAATGTACCAATTCATTTAAAACAGGAATTGTTTATAACCTTTAATTTTTTTTGGCAGAACTAGATAAAATTTGCAGGCATGCTAGCCTTTTCTGAGAGGATAAATCCTGCTGAACTGGTTAAATTTAGAAATAATTCACTAAATCTCTCTTATAGTTTTGTGGGCAACTTGTATGAAAATAGTATACATCACAAAGGTGACCCTCAGAATAAAACCTTGCATAGATGCAGTGTGTATGCATGTTCTGCTACATGCCTTTAAGGTTGATGGGGGGGGCAGGGCGGACAGAACTAAAAGCTATTTTCTTATCTCCTGGTGGTTTTGTGAGGAAAGATTTTAGAATCAAGGCACATGTTACCAAATTCTTCCAAGATACACAGGAAGTGGATTGGACTGTGAAAGACCAACCCAAATGGTGTTTGCATTTTTACAAATTTGTAGGGCAGTACAATATCTCAGAGAGGAGGTCAGGTCTCCTGCTCCCCTGGTGCATTCACTATAGCTGCCCAATTTCCCTGCTTTATAAAGTTTGATAGAAATATCTGTGGGCTATAGGTACATTCTTAAACCGCAAGGTTTTTTGCCTATTAGTGAATTTCCCTGCTTTTTAAACCGGGAGGTAAGAAATGGGATCCTGTGCAAGTTTGCTGAGAATGGATTGATCATTTGCATGCTTATTGAGTCCAGTGGGATTTACTCCCCTGCAATGATGCTTAGGATAGGTGAAACTGACCACAGGGGATGGGGAGGGGAGAAGGAGGGAGGGGAGGAAGGGCAGAGGGGATGAGGGGTATGGGAGCAGGCAGGAGGGGGAGGAGAGGAGAAGGACAGGTTTGATCATTTGCATGTTTATTGAGTTCAGTGGGATTTACTTCCATGTAATCATGCTTAGGATAAGTAAAACTGACCGGGGGAAGGGAGGGCTGGAGTGAGCAGGGGAGGAGGAAGAAAGAAGAGGGGAGGGGAGGGGCAGAGGAAGGGAGAGGAGAGAGGAAGGAGGGGAAAGGCAGGTCTGATCATTTTCATGATTATTGAGTTCAATGGGACTTACTCCTATGCAATCATGGTTAGGATTGGTAAAACTGACCATGGGGGAGGAAGAGGGGGAGGGGTGGATTGGAGGGGGCAAAGGAAGGGGGAGGGGAGGGGATAGTAGGGAGGAGAAGGGAGGGTGGGTTTGATCAGTTGCATACTTTTTGAGTTCAGTGGGATTTATTTCTGTGCAATCCTGTTTGAAAATGGAAATGGACTGCCTTCAAGGCAATCCCGATTTATGGTGACCCTATGAATAACGTTTTCATGGTAAATGGTATTCAGAGGTGGTTTTACCATTGCCTCCCTCTGAGGCTGAGAGGCAGTGACTGACCTAAGGTCACCCAGTGACCTTCATGACTGTGTGAGGATTCGAAGTCTGGTCTCCCAGGTCATAGTCCAACACTGACCTGGGGGAGGGGCAGGTAGGGTAGGAGGAGTGGGAGGGGATGAGATTGGGTGGGTGGGCACTGGAGAGAGGGGAAGCCCCTTAGCTTTCCAAAAGGAAAACATTGTGAACAGTATCGTTGATTTTCAGCATTTCCCCCACCTTTTTATTCTACAGCAGGCACATGTAGCCTCCCACCCAAATTTAAACCAAAGCTGTCCCTGGCCACATCCACACCAGGCCTTTATTTCACTTTGGACAGATGGCTTCTCTCTAAGAATCCTGGGAAGTGTAGTTAGTGGAGAACGCTGAGAGTTGCTAGGAGACACCCTGTTCCCCTCACAGACCTTCAATCAGAGTAGCTGACTGTTAAACCACTCTGGCCACTGGAGCTCTGTCAGTGGAATAGGAGTCTCCTCTCAGCACCCTTCACAAACTACACTTCCCAGGATTCTCTGAGGGAAGCCATGACTGTCTCAAGTGAAATCAAAGTCTGGTGTGGGTGTGGTCCCCTGATTAGACAAGCCAAGCAGCTGTGAGTCTGGCTTTTAGAACACTGACAGTTGGTTCTTACTGAGCATGCCTGACATTATTATTGGGTTCAAGCCAATATTTCTTAAATTAATTAAAAATCAGCTAGGCATTTTTTTGAACTTTTAATCTGCAGAAGATGAAAGTCAGAGTATGGGACAAGGTCAGTAATAGGATTACAGGTACTGTGTGAACATGGCTGATTTTTAATGAATTTCAACAGATTATGAGAACTCTGACAGAAAAAAATCCAAAAGGGGTCTGGGTTTTTTCTCTCTCTTTTTAGACTTTGAACTCTCGATTCATTCTGACTGTTTGGTTTATCACCATGAAAATTGAGAGGGTTGTTAAGCAAGTATTTCTGAGTCCAGGACTATAAGTTTTGTAAGGTTTTGTTTTGAAATGAGCTTATGGGAAGGATCAGAATGGCATGGGCGTATTTTCAATTTAACATTGCAGAATGTGAAAAATCCATGCTGGCTATAGTTTACGCAGCCTTTCGCAACCAGTGTGCCTCCAGATGTTGTTGGACCACAACTCCCATCAGCCTCAGCCAGCATTGCCAATGGCCAGGTAGATGGGAGTTGTGGTCCAACAACATCTGGAGGCACACTGGTTGGGAAAGGCACAGCCACTCTTGTGGCTGTATAATAATTTGCTCTAATTAGTCATGATCATGATCATTAGTCATGATGTGACATATCAGCCACAAAAGAGCTCTCTCTCTCTCTCTCTCTCTCTCTCTCTCTCTCTCCCCCTGGCTTTATATTTCAAGCTTGGGGAAAAATGTTTCCATTTTGGCAGATATTCTGTCTGCAATGTTTTCTCCATCTTTGAATTTCTGAAGCACCCCAAAGTGCTTTGAAAGTTCCTGTTTATGTTTCAGCACTTTGGAGAGACACTGCTTTGGTTTAGGTAAGCCTGTCCAAAGCTTCAGTTTCACTTTTGGATTCATCTGAATCCCCTACACACCCCTACTGTGTGTCTGTCTATTACAGTCCAGCTAGCCCAGAATTTTCTGCTCTGAGTGGCAGTGACTCTCCAGATCTCAGGCGGAGAGTTTTCCCTTCATTTCACTACATGACGCTTTTAACTTGAAATGACAGCGATTTAATCTAGAGTCTTGTGCCTACAAAGCATATGCTCTACCACTGAGCGATGGTTTCTCCCCTAATGGATATGTACAGCTTGCTTTGAAATAAAAGTTTGTTTCTTCCTGTCTCTTTTTTTGCAAAGTTAAAAAGTAAGTCAATCCTCATAAATTAAGAAAGAGAAAAGGAGCATATGTGTGGGGGCTGAAAAGCAAAGCAAAAAGCTATCTGGAAGGAGTGCTGAAAATAGAGAGGAAAGGCAGCTTTGTTGCTTTTGCAATTAAAGGGTTTGGGATTATTGATCTATCTCAGCATGATAATGATCTGCAGAGAAAGGGGGAAGGGGTGGATTGTGGAAGCTTTTTTTTTCCCGGAGTGCTCATCAAGATTGTAGTATTCACTCATTGTTCTTGACCAGAGAAAATGTCTGCAAGTTAGTAATGCTTCAGCTGTCTGAAATGATGATCTGGATACAATTTTGTATGCAGCTCAACATCTTGCTAAATCAGGGGTGAGGGACCTTTTTCAGCCTGAAGCTGGGTAATCTTCCAAAGGCCTCACACTGGGGACTGGACAGGCAGAGGCAAAAGTGGACAAGGTATTGGTTGCAATTCTACCTTTTGTGCTGTAGAATACATAATCATAGGAGCCAGTGGCTGCAGCATCAGGCAATTGTCCTTTAAGAGACACAGACAGCTTCTCAGAGGAGGCAGAGTTAACAGCAAGTCCAGACCAGCCAGTGTTCTTCAGGCCTCATATGTCTGGGACAACACCTCTTCTTGGGTGAGTTCCAATTAGCACCTTCCTCCATGATCTGTCCAAGGTCCTGACCTGACAGGTCTGGCCTATTGTAATTCTACACAGACTCTCTTGACTCTGCTTTATCAGACTTATCTCTGCTCCATCAAATGTGATTTTGCTCTTCAGGATGTGAACCTGTCCTTCCAGTAAGTGTCAGTGCTCTAAGTCAACCTTCCCTTGGAGCCTCAAGACAAACTAGGGCAGGACACTTCTTTTCCTCATTAGGATGGTCTGAGGATGCTTCCCTCTGCCCCCCAAATTACAGCATGTGTCCATTACTCACTCTTCACCACAAGATCCTGGGTTACAGCAATCTGAAACACAATATTAAAACAGTTTAAAACAAATACAGTCAAAAGGCTAGGGTGTCAAAGGCCGGGGTAAAGAGATGTGTGTTCAGCAATCGGTGCAGACTACACAATGAAGGTGACAGGCACACATCTGTGGGAAGAAAATTCCATAAGTTAGGGGCCGCCACAGAGGTGGAGATGGATTTTGCACCCTCCATTTTGGCCTTTGGGAGACATGTTAAAAAAAACACCTACTATATTTCAGAAAACATTTAACTGATGTTGGTTTCAAACTGGAAAATCACTGTTTTAATCTCTGTCATATTCATTTTTGGATTGCTATTGTGAGTTTTATTTTTATTGACTGTGATGTTATTGTGAGAGTTCTGTTTTCTTTTCCTTTTTTAAAAAATGTGAACTGCTCAGAGAACCATGGCTATAAATTGGTACAGAAGTGTAATAAACACATCCTTCAGAAAAAGCACATCTGCTGTTGACTTTTATTTATTAGGTTTATATCCTGATTTTCTTCCATCATGGACCACAAAGTGGCATATAGATAGTTCCCAGATGGCTTTCCATCTCAACCAACTCAGAGCTGCTTTGTTTCAGTAGGTTGCCACATCAGGCCCACCAGCTGCTAGGCTGAAAAGTGGGGCAACCTGACGACGCTATGTGTCACCAGTCCTGAAAGCACTGCACTGGGACCCAAATATCTAAAAGAGCGACTTCCCTGGTAGCAATCATCTGAGACCCTGCAATTGGCAGTTGAGGCCTTATTGGTGGTGGTGCCACTGGGGGCTGCCAAGTTCATGTTGACCAATGACAGCATTTTCAGTGGTGGCTGGTGGCTCTCCATTTGCGGAATGCTCTCCCCAGTGAGGTGCATCTGTCTCCATCACTATTGACTTCCAGGAGGAATTTGAAAACATTCCAGTTTACCCAGGCATTTGATGTCTGAAGGGAACGTTCTGGTAATCAATAGATCACTCTAAAAAAATAGTTTTTAACTGTAATTCTTTTAGAACGTTTTTAACTGTATTTGTGTTTTAGAATATTTTAAACTGTTTTTAGAATGCTTTTTGCTTTGTTTTGGTCAAATTACTTAGTTGAGATATTTGCTGCCCTGGGCTCCTTTGGAGGAAGGGTGGGATATAAATTCAATAAATCATCATCATCATCTGCCTTCAAACACATGAGACTTTCTAAAGCAGGGATGGGGAATTGTGGTCTTCCAGATGTTGTTGAGCTACAGCTCCCATCATTCCTGCCCACTGGTCATGCTGGCTGGTGCTGAAGGGAGCTATGGTTCAGCAACAGAAGGAGGACCACAAGCTGGCCATCCCTGGTCTAGAGGAAGCAATCAGGTCTTTCAAAGCTGTAGCTGGAGTTGAAGATGAGATGGAAACTAGAAACTGGGGAGTACACATCAAACATTCCAAATGGTCCATAAGGGCTAGAGAAGGGCCATAGCTCAGTGGTAGAGAATCTGCCTTGCATGCAGAAGGTCTCTAGTTCAATCTTCAAGGAGGGCTAGGAGACATTCCTGCCTGAAACCCCGGAGAGCTGCTGCCAGTCAGTTAGACAATACTGAGCTAGATGGACTAATGGTCTGACTCAGTATTAGGCAGCTTCCTGTGTTCCTATGTCCCTGCAGCCTAAACCAAGGAAATAAAGTGGCCTATTCCCTCTAGCAGATATACGCAAGCCTGCTTAAAAAGTGAACCTCCACATGAATGGGCATGAGTGTTGGTAGCAGGACTCCAGCACTTGCCCCTGCATCTGTAATGTGCACCACTGGCTTCATCCATCAACATCTGGAGGACACCACGTTCCTCACTCTTGTTCTAAAGTTTGGCTTTCCCCATGGTGCTTTGGGAACAGTTTGCTAGCTTTAGGAATTTAAGACCAATTCACTCAGACTCTAAACCTCCTTGTTGTACACTAATCTTTAGCATAAAATACTTTGATCCGACTCCTCTTTTTATGTTTCATTTGCTTACTTTATGGGTTGTATCCAGCAGTATCATTCTGCTTGTACAAAATCCTTAGCGCTAGCAGAAACCCTGTTCTCAGCCTTGCATATTTGTTAAATCCAATGATTGCAAGATGTTGCCCAAGCATTAGTGCTAGACTGCAGGGACAAGACTGTTTTATTATGCAAGGAGACAGTTGTACTTATAGAACTAGTTGCACTCCTAGATATGGACAACCACAAATCACTAGCACAATCACAAACCACTAGTACAATAATGTCAACACTGATACTTTTTGTTTTCCCTATGGTTTTAATTTTTGCTGTAAACTATCCAGAGAACGTTTTGTTAATGGGTGGTATATAAATGTTGTAAATCAGGGGTTGGCAAAGGAGTGTCCATAGGTACTGCTGTGCCCACAGAGATCTTCCCTAGCACCCATTGGTGCTGAAATTAGGCTTTTATGAAGCATTCTGTTTTAACCACTAGAATAGACTGTGGGGTGTGTTTGGTTCTGTGGTACCTACAATAGTTTTTTCAGTATGCAGATGTGACTATAGACCCAGAATGGATGGTGACCCCTGTTGCAATTAAAAACTACATTACAATACTTGGTTGCTCATGGCACATTATAAAGACTGACAATGGTTACCACTTTATCCATTTTTTTGTTCATTCACTTATTTATACATGCATATCATGTGATCAGTGTGCATGACATCTTGCAGGAAAAGAAGAATGTGGGTACACACTGTTACATGTTCTTAAAGCTTAGTTACAGCTGAGAATGAGGATTAAAAGGATAAACCAAAGATCACACAAACAAGGTGGGTTTTGAGGATGAATTTGAAGGAAGGCAGAGCGTTCTTTTGTTACCTTTGGGGCATAGCTCCTGCTCCTACCCTCAGCTCAGCATAGGGAGGTTCTATTCATTTTACAAGTATTTTAGAGGATAGCTCTGGGAGCAATTCAGCACTGGTCCATTGATGCCCATTACTCCACTTCAAGAATTCACTAGATCCACAAATATATGGAAATACATTTGCACCCTGCCATTCTTTTTTACTAGTATGAAACAAGCTCACATCACATTCAATATTGATTTCCATATGAAGAAGACGTCTTGTTTTTTCTGGATAAACACTGGAACAAGCAACATTTGGCATGACTGTACAGACTTCAGATTAATGTGCTTCACTAGTTTGAAGGCTGAAAGGAATGATCATAACTTTCCAGTATTAATCATTTTATGACAGGCTTTCCTAATAGCACAGTTTTTATACCTCTATGGTAAATTTAGCTTTCAGTGTTAAATCTCCCACTGCAGATCATTCATCCTCACAATGTCATTGCATATTTCCAGCACCAAAAATGTTGAATAAAAATGTCAGGAATGAGAAAGGGAGAGAAGGAGGGGCTGTGAGGCATTAAGTTTTCAATAAAGCACAGAAGGCTTGAGAGCAGCTTTGAATGATGTGCAAACACATGGTCCTCTTCCGCCTAGACAGGGCCCTTTAGGGTGAGTGAGACAAGGCTGGGGAGGGAACTGATTTGGAAGGAAAAGGCATGTGATGACAGGTGAAAAGAGAAAAGGTAGCTGAGTAATGGAGGAGGGATCTGTAAGGCAGTATGTGTCTGTAAGTTCCTCAAACTGGGACCCCAAACTCTGGCACTTGACCTCTTGTGCCACTAGTACTTTGTTTCTACCACAGCTCTGTTCTTGGGGAAGGGCTGTAGCTCAGTGGCAGAGCATCTACTTTGGATGCAGAAGATCCCAGGTTCAATCCCCAGCAACTCCAGGTAGGGCTGGAAGAGACACCTGCCTGAAACCCTGGAGAGCCACTGCCAGTCAGTGTAGACAGTATTGAGCTAGATGGATCAATGGTCTGACTCAGCGTCAGGTAGCTTCCTATGTTCCTGAGTGTCAGCTTGATGGCAGTACCAGCACTGCCACCTTACTGAGCACTAAATGCTAGATATGCATCTCTCCTGTCACTATGGAACCTGTCATGCCTAGGCTGCCATATTCTCAGTTACAGTTCTGGAAGGACACTACACTGGAATTATTCCCCGGTCTCCATTTGAAGATTAGGTTATTGATTTGTGCTTTGATCCACTGTAGATGTTTTTGTTCTATTTTATTTATTTATTTATTACACATATACCCCGCCTTTCTTTTCATGAAACCCAAGGCAGCTTACACATGGTTCCCAGGTGGTCTCCCATCCAGGCACTGACCAGACCTGACCCTGCTTCACTTCAGCAGGGACCTGGCCTTACGTGCCTTCAGACCATAGCCTGGGACATTAATGTTGGTTTTTTTGTACATGGATTTTGCTAATGTTGGTTTTGTTACATTTGCTGTATTGTTCTGATCCTGTAGGTCAGATGTGGGGAACCTTTGGCTCTCCAGATGTTGCTGAATTATAGCTCCCATCATTGCTGGCCACTGGCCATGCTTGCTGGGGCTGATGGCAGTTGTAGTTCAGCAACATCCAGAGGGTTCCTCACGCCTGCTGTAGCTGGATCAGAACAATGCTTATGATTTTATATTGCTGTACACTGTCCTAATATTTTATGAGAGGGTGGTATATAAATACTTTCATGCACTAATAGGCAAAAAACCTTGCGCATTAAGAACGTACCTATAGCCAACAGATATTTCTATAAAACTTTAAAAAGCAGGGAAATTGGGCAGCTATAGTGAATGCACCAGTGGAGCAGGAGACCTGACCTCCTCTCTGAGATATTGTACTGCCCTACAAATTTGTCAAAATGCAAACACTATTTGGGTTGGTCTTTCACAGTCCAATCCACTTCCTGTGTAGCTTGGAAGAATTTGGTAACATGTGCGTCTGAGCATATGGTGAGTGGCAGGGAAGGAGGAAGAAGGAAGAGAGGAGGGGAGGAGAAAGGGAGAGGAGAAGGGAAGGAGGGGAAAGTCAGGTTTGCTCATTTGTATGCTTATTAATTTCAATGGGATTTACTCCTATGTAATCATGGTTAGGACAGGTAAAACTGACCATGGGGGAGGAGCAGGGGGAGGGGAGAGGAGAGGGAAGGAGAAAGGAAGGGGAGAGGGGAGCAGAAGGAGGGGAGGGGGAAGCAGGGGATTGAAGGGAAGGGGCAAAGGAAGGGGCAGGGGAGGGCAGGTTTGATCATTTGCATGCTTATTGAGTTCAATGGTATTTACTCCCATGCAATTATGCTTAAGATAGGTAAAACTGACCATGGGGAGTGGGAGGGGAGAGGGACAGGGAGGGGGAAGGAGTGGATTGGTCGGGGAGGGAAGGGGCAAGAGAGAGGGGATAAGATGGAGGAGAATGGAGGGTGGGTTTGATCAGTTGCATACTTTTTGAGTTCAATGGGATTTCCTCCCATGCGATCACGTTTGAAAATGGAAATGGACTGCCTACAAGTCGATTCTGACTTATGGCAACCCTATGAACAGAGTAATCAGAGGTGGTTTTACCATTGCCTTCCTCTGAGGCTGAGAAGTGGTGACTGGCCCAAGGTCACCTAGTGAGCTTCATGGCTGTGTGGGGATTCAAACCCTGGTCTCCCAGGTCATAGTCCAAAACTGACCTGGGGGAGGGGCAGGGAGGGGAGGAGGAGGAGGGAGGGGAGGAGATTGGGTGGGTGGGCACTGGGCAGAGGGGAAGCCCCTTTTCTTTCCAAAGGAAAACATTGTGAACAGTATCATTGCTTTTCAGGGTTTCCCCCACCTTTTTATTCTACAGCAGGCACATGTAGCCTCCCACCCAAATTTAAATCAAAGCTGTCCCTGGCCACATCCACACCAGGCCTTTATTTCACTTTAGATAGTCATGTGTAGTTAGTGAAAGGTGCTGAGAGTTGCTAGGAGAGGCTCTGTTCCCCTCACAGAGCTGCAATCCGAGTGGCTGACCATGTAGCTGCTCAGACGTGCTTGGAGGAGCTGTTCAGATTTCTTTCCTGTGCCGAGAGCTTGTGGGTTTGGGGTGGTAGATTGGGAGGTTGTGGCATTAAAACAAGTAGTACTTCTAATATTAGAACTAGATAGGGATGGGAGGATCTGTCAGTTTTGGTTCTCTCCGTTTCTCATTTTTCCAGTCTTAAATTCAGTTCTCCACATTTGTGTAGCAATTTGAGATTTTTTAAAAAGAAAATCCTCTTGTGAATTCTTCAGAATTTTAGTGTGATTTTCTCCTAATAAATACATTCTTGTTTTGATGAATGTACAGATTTTTGCCAGCATTTTTGTATGTTATTTTCACTAAATATATTAATATTTATGCACACTTCCCCTAATATATGCATTTTTGTAAAATATAGTTGGAGAACTGCATCAAAAATTCAGATACATGTGAATTTTGGAGTCTGGCTGTGTTTTAGTTCTCATATTGTTTGGAAAAGTGTGAATTTGATGGATTGGCTTTAAATGTGAACTGAATTGCTACTACTACTACTGCTACTACTACTACTACTAATAATAATAATAATAATAATTTGAAGATACATTTAAGGTAATCTAATCCAGCTCCCTGTTCAATGCAATATTTACAATGCAGGATGCAACTACAACATTCCTGACAGATGGCCATCCAGCTTCTGCTTAAATACCTCCAACAGATCATTAGGCAATTGCTCTGTTGCAGACAATTCATATACTTTTTTGCCAGTAGCTATCCTGCCACACACAATTGAGCAGAGGGGATACAAGCTAAGGCTCAAGGATCATTCTAGGCTTCCAGCAAACTTCTTGCAATGGAGGTTTGCAGGGGAAAAAAAGTCTGTGTAACATAAAGGCTCCTCCTTGATGATTCTCCCTGGTGGAGTTTGCCAGCAGTCAGACAGTCTGTTCTACTCTTGAAGAGCTCTTACTATTAGGATGTTTCTCTGGATCTTTATTTATTTATAAAATTTATCTCCCACCTTCCTCCTAGAAGAAGCTCAGGGCGGCAAACAAAACCACTAAAAACCACTATAAAAACAAAAGACTTTAAACATGTTAAAACAGAACATCTTTATAAACATATTAAAACAAAGCTTTAAAACATTTAAAAAAGTAATTCCAGCAGACGTAGACTGGGATAAGGTCTCTACTTAAAAGGCTTGTTGAAAGAGAAAGGTCTTCAGTAGGTATGAAAATGATAACAAAGATAGTGCCTGTCTAATATTTAAGGGGAGGGAATTTGAAAGGGGAGGTGCCACAACACTAAAGGTCTGCTACCTATGTTGTGTAAAATAGACCTCCTGAAAAGATGGTATCTGCAGGAGGCCCTCACCTGCAGAATGCAGTGATCAGCTGGGTAAATAAGGGGCAAGATGGTATTTCACGTATCCTGGTCCCAAGCTGCATAGTGCTTTGTACACCAAAACTAGAACCTTGAACTTGGCCTGGTAGCTAATGGGCAACCAGTGCAATTCTTTCAGCAGCGGGGTAATATGTTGGCGATAACCTGCCCCAGTGAGCAGCCCTGCCACTGCAATTTGTACCAGCTGCAGCTTCTGGACCATCCTCAAGGGCAGCCCTACTTATAGCGCATTTCAGTAATCCATCCTGGACAACAGTGGTCAGGCTATCCTGGTCCAGAATGGCCATAGCTGTCTTACTAGCCAAAGCTGGTAAAAGGCACTCCTAGCCACTGAGGTCACCTGGGCCTCTAGTGACAAAGATGGATCCAGACTATGAACCTGCTCTTTCAGAGGGAGTACAACCCCATACAAAGCAGGTAATTGACCAATTATCTGAACTTGTGAATCACCAACCCACAGCGCCTCTGTCTTGCTAGGATTCAGACTCAGTTTATTGGCTTTCATCCAGCCCACCACCAAGTCCAGGCACTGGTCCAGGACTTGCATTGTCTCTCCTGATTCAGATATGACAGAGAAACAGAGTTGGGTATTATCAGCATACCTTGCCCCAAATCTCCTGATGACTGCTTCCAAGGGCTTCATATAGATGTTAAACAGCATTGGGGACAAGATGGTATCCTGTGGCACCCCACAGTACAACTCCCAGGGGTCTGAAAGACAATGCTGTTCTCTGAAAATGACCTTGGAGGTAGGATTGGAATCACTGTAAAACAGTACTTCCAATACCCATCTCACCAAGTCGGCTCAGAAAGATATCACGGTCAATAGTATCAAAAGCCACTGAGAGATCAAGTAAGAATAAAGGTCGCACTCCCCCTGTCCTTCTCCCGATAAAGGTCATCCATCACGGCGACCAAGGCCGATTCAGTCCCGAAATCAGGCCTGAACCCAGATTGGAATGAATCAGGATATTGAATCAAGGGTACTTGCAATTGCTGTGCCACAACCTTCTTGATCACCTTCCCTAAAAAGGGGGTGTTTGCGACCAGGTGCTAGTTATCACAAACCAATTGGTCCAGAGTGGGCTTTTTCAGGAGCGGTTGGATCACTGCCTCTTTCAGGGAGGCTGGGATCACTCCTTCCTGCAAAGATGCATTGACCTGGATTCACTTGGTCATACCTCCTTGGCAAGCTTTAATAAGCCAAGAAGGGCAAGGGCAAGGGTGAATTACGTTGTTGCAATTACCTTGTCCGTGTCATCAGGTTGCATCAACTGAAGCTGATCCCAAAACGTTGCAGCAGACATTGCACTGGACACCTCACTGGAGACTGCTATAGATGTGGATGGGGCATCAAGATTGCTATGGAGGAAAGCAACTTTACCCTCAAAGTGCCTTGCAAACAATTCACAGTGGGCCTCCAAATGGTCTAAAATTCTGTTTCCTGATGTCAACTGACCCCTGACAATACGAAAAAGCTCCACTGGATGACTACTTGAGGATGCGATGGATGCAGAGAAGTGGGCCTTCTTCGCCACACTCACTGCCACACAGTAGGCACGGTTCTGATGTTTTACTTGTGCCCAATCAACCTCACAGCATGTCTTTCACCACTTGTACTCTAGCCATTGTCCAGCCTGTTTCATTGCCCTTAGTTCACTGGTGTACCAAGGTACAAACTGAGCTCCACAATGCTGGAGAGGGTGCTTGGAGCAACCATGTTAAGAGCCTGACATGTCTTGTTCCACAGCGTGACAAGGGCTTCAACAGGTTCATCTGCTCTATCTACTGGAAACTTCCCCAGGGCATTCAGGAATCCAGTGGATTCCATTAGTCTCAGGGGGGTGGACCATCTTAATCTGTCCACCACTCACGCAAAGGAGGATTGGAGCCGAACGTCTAACTCGAAACTTGCTTCTTTGGACTTCCATTCTCTACCCTTTTGCCCATCTCTTGCGCTTTGGAGCTACAGAGAACAAGCTTGCTCCATCTTCTGCATGGATTTTTAATGACTGTCACCATCTGTCCCTTTAATCTGCTCCTTTTGAGGCTAGTACAGGTCAAACTACAGAGGGATTAAACTTGCCCTGAGATGTTTTTGGTAAAGTCATTTGTGTTAGTGAATACTGAATCAGAATAATTCAGAACAGACAGTGTGTTTCTATGTAAAATAGGTGCAAAATATATTATACAGCCACAAGAGTGGCTGTATACTATAGCCAGCATGGATTTTTCACATTCCGCACTGTTAAATTGAAAATAACCCCCATGCCATTCTGATGCTTCCCATAAGCTCATTTCAAAACAAAACCTTACAAAACTTATAGTCCTGAACTCAGAAACGCTTGCTTAACAACCCTCTAAATTTTCATGGTGATACACAAAACAGTCAGAGAGAATCGAGAGTTCAAAGTCTAAAAAGAGAGGAAAAAAACCCAGACCCCCTTTGGACCTTTTTTCTCTCAGAGTTCTCATAACATAAGATCATCCCAGATCTTATTTATCCTGCCTTTGCATTTCTTCAGTTCTTCACTACGATCAGGGTGTTTTATTTGCTACTGTTAATAAATTGGAAACCATTGGTTGATATGATTTTAATACACATGCATGAAAAAGTTCGGATTCAACTATTAATGCACCCAAAATAGAAATAGAACATAACCTCCAGTTTGAAACATAAATGCTGTCTTCACCATCATATGACATTGACTAATAAAAAGACTTTGAAATTAATAAAAATAAATTTGACACAGATTTCTAGGATGAATAATGAGAGAAATGTAATTTTCTAGTTTAGATTCTCTGTAGAAACATTAGTAACACAGGAAAGAAGCAAAGTAAGAAGACCAATAATTCTCCATCTTTGGAGATGGCAGGTATTGCCACCACTCACCATATGCTCAGAGGTACATGTTACCAAATTCTTCCAAGCTACACAGCAAGTGGATTGGACTGTGAAAGACCAAGCCAAATTGTGTTCGCATTTTGACAAATGTGTCGGGCAGTACAATATCTCAGAGAGGAGGTCAGGTCTCCTGCTCCCCTGGTGCATTCACTATAGCTGCCCAATTTCCTCACTTTAAAAGCTTGATAGATATATCTGTGGGCTATAGGTATGTTCTTAAACCACAAGGTTTTTTGCCTGTTAGTGAATATATATAAAATCTTGTTGATATGGGAGATGAGTCATTTGTCAATATGCTACCTTATGAGGGAACAAGTGGAAATGTTTATGCAGAGAGAGTGGCATTCACGTTTCATTCAACAAGTGTACTATCCATGTACTTGTGTAAACAACAGTTGACCTGTACAAATCAACAAAGGTAGACTCCTTCATACAAACACTTGTACATTTGTAGAGATGACGTGTACCTGGGTTGTGTGTAAAGGAGGCTATAATAGAATCAAACATTCACATCATGAAAATTGCACTATGGGGCTTTACATTGCATTGCACTGAGTCCCCCCCCCCAAGAAGTTTCCTACATGGAGTGAGCTGTTTGATTCACCGTTTTGAACAAAAGCATATTTCCCCTTTATCATTTGAGTGAGATAATGGGAACTGGGAGCCATGTAGGTAGGCTGGAGTCCTGTCCCCTCTAGGGGAGTAAGTCCCTCTGGACTCAATAGGACATTATTATTTTTCCTTCATAAACATGCATAAGATCGAGATTGGAACTACCAAGAAGGCCCCCTTCTGCTGAGGGCTGGTAGGGAAGGAGGCAGTCTCTCAGACAATATGGAGGACTGCAGGTTCTCCAACCCCAGATTTAATGTTTTCAACATTCTAAGGGAAATATTAGTTGCTTTTCTTACAGCAGAAAGCTAGTTTGGTTAGACTGACTTGTCAGTTCACCTTGAGGGGAGCCTGCGAGGTGCAGCTGGGCATGGAGACCCTTCAGAGGCCTCTGAGACAAATGGATGATTTCATTCTAAATGTTTAACATTCCTCTCTCAGAACCTCTCAGAAAGAAATCTCTGCACACAAAGGCGTACCATATAATGAAATGTTTTTCCATGCTTACCACTATGTGATTTTATAATTGTTATCTGTTTAAATTATTAATAACAGGGCTAGCATGTTACCATGACCTTTTGTTCTCTCACAATTAGAAATGCTAGCACTATTTTACAACAACATAATAATGCTATTGTGGAAAATGCTGAAACACACACACACACACACACATTTATTTTCATTTAAGATTGCAACTCACAAAGAATTAATTTAATAGGAAGCCCGGCACTGATACTTTGCTGGCAAAAGCTCTCTGTGTGGAGGAACTTCTTATGAAGTATTTGGGTTCATGTAGGGACTCTAGATCAGGGCAATTACAGTTTGTTTCGGAGATCTTTGGCTGTTTCTAGAAACTACTGGGAGCAAGGCGAACTACCATCTTTACCACTTGTGGCTGGTTTCACCGGCTGAGCTTTCACCAGCTGTACCTGTGATGTAGAGTACCACACCACCTGCTCTGGGATGGTGATATCATCTGGGGTCCTTGAGTTCCCTCGGATGAGGGACTGATTATTAAACCACGCTTGCAGTTGTAACTCTGTGAGGGGAATAAGGGTCTCCTAACAACTCTCACCACCCTTCAAAAACTACAGTTCCCTGGATTCTTTGTGGGGAAGCTATGACTATTTAAAGTGGTATCATAGTGCTTTAAATGTGTAGGGCAGATGGGGCCTCAGTTTCCCCTTCTCTTCCTCTTCCCCTCACATGGGTGCACTTGCACACACAACCCTGACTGCTGCCATTGCCCAATGCCAATTTGTTTTTCTGTGGTGGAGGTGGGAGTGTCATCTTGGAGTCAGGAGAGGCTTCCTGGCTTTGATGGACAATTGGGGAGCAGCGATACATAACAACATAACAACAACCTTGCTGGATCAGGCCAATGGCCCATCTAGTCTAGCGTCCTGTTCTCACAGTGGCCAACCACTGGTCACTATGGGAGGCCCAAAAGCAGGACCTATATGCAATAGTGCCCTACCCACTTGTGATGCCCCAGCAACTGTTATTGCCCCTGGGTGCTGCTTCTTTTCCTCTCCCCGAGTCCGACCATCTCTTTCCCATCCCTGTTCTTTCTCTCTTTTCCTTCACACACGGCCAGGCACTCTGTCCGTCTGTTGTCTGTTTCCTCTATTTCTCTGTTTTCCTTTCCTTTCCTCCCCCACAACTTTCCATGCTCTATAACCTAAGCACCTTCTCCTTCCATGTGTGAGAGCTGCTGCTGTCGGTGCTGGGGCAGGCAAGCAAGAAGGCCTGGGAAGGCTGCTGTGCTGAGGCCTTCCTGAAAGTGGACTAAGGCCCACTGGTTTTCCTTGGATTACAGGCAGGTCTAGCGCCAGCACGCGGCCAGGTTGGGCCCTGGATGAGGACCCCTGTGGCCCAGAGGGGGCCCTCCTTAAGGTGGGAGTTTGGAGCCCGCTCTGCGATTAGCAGCGACATCAGGTCATGCGATCCAATGCTGCTGCAGATCACAGAGTGGGAGCTCTCAGCCCCCCCCCGACACAGGAGGCATGGGCTTAAATAAGCCCACCTGCCTCACTTATCTGTCATGTTAGCGCATCAGTGCATGCACGCTGCATGATGTGCAGGCATGCCTGCCATCACCTAAGATGGTGAGAGAGGCATCCCTAAGGGGGTGATGCCCCAACCACCATCTTGGGTGATGGCAGGTGTGTGTGCACAGTGCATGGGGCATCTACATTGACACCAGAGGTAGGTGGGGCAGGCGGGCCTTATATGAGCCCCACACAGCCTGTATCGGGAGGGGGTATTGGGACAAATGTTGCTGCAGGCCCAGGCATGCCTATGGGGATATCAGAGAACCAAGGACAGTTTGAAGGTGTCTGTAGTTGAAGTGCTGCCTGGTCCAAGTCCATCTGAAAGATGAAAGCACCAGAAAGAAGATCAGGAGAGTCCTTGATGTTGCCCATCCACAGCCAGCACCTAATCTCTTTCTTAAAATTTGGAACCACAACTGCAAGGACCTGGATTTTTTTTCCTAAGTGGTGGAGGAAGGATAATGCACAAGTGGTCAATTTGAGATGCATGTTGCCCATCTTCAGATTCCTTTTTTCATCCCACCTGCTTATTTAATGGGCAAATAAAGTTATAAGCTATGTATTTATTTTAACAAAATTTATATGTTGCTTGATTGTAACCCCCCCACCTCTAAGCAGTTTACAAAAATAGTTTTGCCAACCCCCCAAACGGTTTACCAAAAAAAAAAAAGCTATCCGATTCAATATTGTTGAAATGAGTTTATTACAATCATAGGGGCACTTGAATTAAAAAAGAGAGAATGAAATCTAAAGCCTAGTAATTCAGTAAAGTACACACATGCACCTATTGCCAATAATTTGTTTGTGCTTGATCATCATCGCCAGGGGTGGGTGGGGACTCAGTGCCACCCCTCTTGGCCAATATCAGGGTGGTTTTAAACCACTCTTCCTCTCCCTGTGATTCTGGGGTCTGTGTACCTCTTGGTAGCCCCCAAATCCCTGATGTCTGGTTCTGACTCTGTGAGCAGGGATCAACCTGTTCACTTTATTCTTGTTCTAACTCAGAGCCTGGTGTATTTTAGGTACTTATTCCATATTTTATTTTATTTACTGCATTTATATAGCCCACCCCATAACAAATTTTCCAGGCTGTTCACAAGGCAAAAGAACAACAAAACTCAATATAAAATAATTTTAAAGCATGTAACAAATTGTACACTGTTATAAATAAACATACAAATAGATGGCAACATTGATGCCTGGGGACCCTCTTTAGTGATGGAGGAAATGCTCTCTGCATCTGCTCAGAGGCACACAATTCAAATAATTTGGGGGTTCACCCTTGGCCAATCAGGGGTGTAGTCATCCAGGGGCTCAGGGGGTCTTAGACTCCTTACGTTTTTAGGAGCAGGGTCGCAGCAAGGTTCCTATGTCTCCAACTTCCTATGAGCCAATCAGCATGAAAGGGGAGTGTGTTAGCCACTGAGAAGGGTATTCTAACATGCTTCCTTGTCCTTTCTTGCTGATTGGAGCCAATCAAAGTGAAAGGAGGTGACTGAGAAGACTCTCTCCAGCAGCTAACACAATTCATGCTGATTGACTCCTAAGCATGTCTGTTGTTGTGGGACAAGGCACTAACAAGGATCTCATTCTCAATCCCTGCAGGGGGGGAAAGAGGGGGCGTGCCTGTGACTGACACGAAGGGCCCCTGCATTTCTGAATTCGCCACTACACTATTTATTTATTTATATCCTGCCCTTCCTCCCAGCAGGAGCCCAGGGCGGCTACTAGGGGGCACTACTGGTGCCAGTGCAGAGTCTTGATGAGCCCCAAAGAAAACACTGCTTTCTTCCTCCTTTTCTTTGGGCAAGGTCGGGGTGAGGGTAGCCTTTGGCCCTCCAGACGTTCTTGGCCTCCCAATTCCCTTCTACCCCAGCCAGCATGGCCAAGGGTCAGGGATGATGGGAGTTGTAGTCCGGCGACATCCGGAGGGCCACAGGTTCCGCCCTCCCGGTACCGTAAGAGGATCGCTTCTACCCCAGGAACTCCACCTGCTTTGAAAGTTGACACGGGGAGGGGAACAGGCGCCGTTATACACCAGCGTGGCATTTCCTTCCTCTCTCTGCTCGGGAGAGCCGGCGAGCGAAGGCGGATCTCATCGCCCACGAGAAGGGAGGAAAGCGGGGAGGAACGGGGGGGGGTCTGGGCTGATTCTCTGATCTCATCCCCCAAGCCAGTCAGCTGCGAGCTGTCTGCCTCTCATGTCAGCTGATCCAGGAGGGGAGCCTTCTGTCTCTCCTTCACACTTCCCTTCTGACTTCTCAAGTGGATTTTGTTGTTTTTTGTTTTCCTAACACAACGACAACCAAAAACTCTCGGGTCAGGAGGAGGAGGAGGAGGATTTATTCCAAAGGGCTGGCCGGTTGGGCGACTGAAAGCAAAACACCAACGAACGCACCAGCCCCAAACTGGATTGCCCGGCAACTTTCCTCCAACAAGGTTCCTTCTCTCGCCGTCCAGAATGGCTTCCAATTTTAATGACATAGTGAAGCAAGGGTATGTCAAGATTAGGAGCCGGCGTTTAGGAGTAAGTATATCTATATATAATATATGTATTTCCCAACCCGTCCCTGATTTTATTGTACCGCGTTTCTTTTGACAATGGGTTGGGGGCGGTTGCGCTTTGCCCAATAATCGTAGCGCTGGCCACGTGCTCTGTGTGTGATGATGATGATGATGATGATCTCTTTTGATGGTCCCAGGATTTGAAAAGGAAACGAGGTGGCCTGCTTATTCTTGTTTTCCATCGTGCAGAAAGCGGCAGTCCTTTCCAGCTCTCCGCTGTCATGTGTGTATTATAAATATAGAAACAGCTTGCAGTGCCGTGAAGCGCAAGGGACATTTCCCGTTAATGGATGCAAGGGGTTGGGAAGGAAACTTGGGAAATCCACCTTGGCTCTCGGCAGACCTTTTTTTGGGTTGAGCTGTGTGTGGATAAAGTAGCAAGCGGTTGGATGTCACAGTACTCTTCACCAAGCGGGAACTGGGCTTGTTGCAGGACTTGGGGTGGTGGCGATGGAAGAGGAGGTGAAGCTTATTTCTAAATTTCTCCTAAACGGGCTTAGATTGGGAAAGAAATTAATCAGATCTGAGTTGTCTATATGGGCTCTCCTGGTCATCCAGTGACCACTCATAACTTTTCACTTTTGGAAGACGAGCCCATTGATCTGTAATAGCAAGCAGAGTTTAGGACTCAGTTCAGTCTCTCATTCATTTCTATGGGGCTTGTGCTTGCCCAGGAGAACTTCCTGGCAGATGGTGCATAAGAGAGTTATTGTGGCACCTTAGAGATGTGCAGCCTGACCCTGGACATGCTTACTCAGTAATAAGCTCCACTGGATCGAGAGATGTTTTGCACCCAAATAAATATGCCAGAGCTGTAAGCTCAGTGATAGAGCATCTACTTTGCATGTGGAAGGTCCCAGGTTCATTCCCAAGTGTGGGAGAGATCCCTGCCTGAAACCCTGGAGAGCTGCTGCCAGTCAGTGTAGACAATACTGAGCTAGATGGACCAATGATCTGACTCAGAATAACACAAATTCCTATGCCACCGTGGACATTGATAAAGAAAGGTGGGATATATATATTTTAAATAACATAATATACATGGGATTATAGGCAAAGGGTTTACTTCAGAGTGAGCATGCACAGGAGCGGGCTGCCATGGTTGTTTTCATGTATGAGGCAACAGCACAATCCTCAGCATGCCTACTCAGAAGTAAGTCTCATTGACTTCAAGTGTAGGAAGTCAGTATGTAAGTGAGTATAGGATTGGAAGCCAGATCAGCCTTGACAGACTTCATTTTACAATGGGAACGTAAAATCCACATTGTCTCGAGTGTAACAGGCTTCATGTAGCCAATCAAAATGAGTATTATATGAAGGTGAAGATAACAAAGAACCTGTTGAAAGGGGACATGTATCTATCATCCTACTAAATATTAGATGCTCTATTTAAATGTGCATCACTCATCATGGATAGAAGCGCAAATATGAGGGTGTCATGTACCACACCAGGCACGGAGAGATGCTTATCCAAAACCACCAAAAAGCACGTGGTCTAACTTTTCACTGGCACAGTGCTACCAAAAATGATTCCCTCACTCATGCAGCTAAAAAAAAGCAAAAAGCTACTGTCTTTAGTGTCTTTACCAAATCTTTTCTTTGTTGGAGAGTTGGGGGAAACAAAACATTATACTAACCTAGTGGGGATGATGTCGTACGGAGGTGTCAGCTATATACATTCACAAAGTTTGCATGATATGGAAGTTGAGTGTGTGTGTAGATGACTTTTGTTATTTGTCAGCGTGATTCCTTGATTTCCCTTGTTTGTCTTACCGTTTTATATTTAAGAACTTATTTCATTTATTTCACCTCCATTTTATACTCTAGGGTCACAACTGTTTATATAGTATAAGAGTTTCTATTTGTCTCTCATCTTTCCCTCTGTACACAGGAGGTCGAACTAAAATAATCCATGTTGGGACTGGGTTCTGGGAGTCTTGGGTTCAAATTTGTGTGTGTGGGAAGGGCTGTAGCTCAGTGGTAGAGCACCTGCTTTACATGCAGGTCCCAGGTTCAGCCAGGTAGGGTTGTGAGAGACCCGTATGTGAAACCCTAGACACTGCAGCACTAGATGGACCAATGGTCTGACTCTGTATAAGGCATCTTCTTATATTTCTATTCCCTTTCAGTGATGAACCTACTTGATAGGCTTAGGCCATTCACTATTGCCCTGCCTTGTTGTTTCATCTGTAAAATGGGAATGATGTCCTCTCTTGGAGATGATTCAAACATAATGTATCCTGGAGCTAAGCTACTTCACGAGGCAAATGATACGCTTCACGTAACTGATAGATGAATATGATATATTGGGGGAAAAGGGAAGAAATAAAGCTTGCTAAGAGTATTTTATCCATTAACAGTTTCACAGAGACAATGCCTTGTGATGATCATAATGAAATATGCTAAAATGACCCCAACTACTCTTCGTATTAAATTGTCACCTCAGGTGTGGTAAGGTTTCTTTGATGTCTATGTTCATCAGTGTTACCCTTGTTAGCTTTGCAACATTCTTAGGGTGCTAGTTCAGATTTATACTGTCATTCAAAAACAAATGTGTTTGAAACAAACACAACTATGTGGCCAGTGCTGTGGCTATCGCAGCAAGATTGCCACTTCAGATTGCCAGTTCAGAAGATATAATTATATTGCTATTTAATGATGTTTTGCACCAGGTCTAGTGAGGAAAAAACATAATCAGGTGCTTGTTTAGATGAGAGCTCAGGGCTTATGCAGGTGGAAAGTGATGCTTATATTGTGTCCAGAACACTTTTTGTCTAATTCATGGCATGGAGCATTTTAGTTATTCTGTCATATGTACAATTTTGTTGATACTTAGCAGAATATATTTTTCCTAACACTCATGGCTGTTTAATTTATTCATCCATCTATGTATAAGCTTTTATTTTTTATCCATGTCTTTATAGAAAGACATGGATATCTACCTATGGAGATGCAGACCTCCCCCCCCCCCCAAAAAAAAATCAATACTATTTTGTGTTACAATTAAAGGTAAAGAGAACACTTCAGTTAGAATCTGGATGTCCGGCAGGCATTGTTTTGGGGAAAGAGGATGTCATTATGCAAGTTTAATTAGTAGGCATGCTTCAGTTAAACTAGTAAAGCAAAGGTTTTACCCCTTGTTCTTGTTTTTAAATCCATACTTAAAACGTAAACGTTTTGAACACAAAAATAGCAAGAAAAGAAGAATCTGGGAAGTTGATGGAGGGGAGAGTAAACAAAATATAACCACTTTTTAAAAATCAACCTAGACAGACAGTGTGGCATAGTGGTTAGTGTTGGACTACGACCTAGGACACCAGGGTTTGAATCCCCACACAGCCATGAAGCTCACTGGGTGACCTTGGGCCAGTCATGGCCTCTCAGCCACAGAGGAAAGCAATGGTAAACCCCCTCTGAATAATGCTTACCATGAAAATCCTATTCCTAGGGTCGCCATAAGTCAGAATCGACTTGAAGGCAGTCTGTTTCTGTTTCCATGACAGGTGTGGGGAACTTGTGGCCCTCCAGATATTGCTGGACTACAGCTCCTCTAATCTCTGACATGTTGGCTAAGGCTGATTGCAACTGAACCCAACAAACAGCTGGAGAGACACAGTCCACCCACTATTGTAATAGGTTGTGTAGTTTATAGCTGATATAAGAGCTATGCCTATGCTTAGCATGTTGTCTAAACCCAGGCTCATGTTTGTCTCACTCAGCACAAATCATGAGCTGTAACCAAGATTTGTTCTTGGTTTAAAGTTAATTGGTTTGCAAGCGAAAAACCACGAGCCCTGTTTGGATAACATGATAAGCTAAACATGTGATAGGGATGGGGAACCTGTGGCCCTCCAGATGTTGTTGACTCCAAATCCTATCAGTCTCAGCAAACATGGTCAGTGGTCAGGGATGATGGGAATTATAGTCCTACAACATCTGGAGGAATACAGGTTACCCATCACTATCACAGAATAAAATCTCAAAGAGCATTTGCAATGGGAATAATTAACACAGGCTGGAGGCTAATTATATACTATACGCTTTTTCTCAAAGGAGCTCAAGACTACATACATTTTATCTTCACAACCACCCTGTGAGGGAGCCCTGGTCCAGAGATAGTGACTAGTCCAAAGTCATCCATAGCACTTCATGACTAAGGTGGGATTTGAACTTGGGGCTTCCTGGTCCTAGTCCAACACTAACTATGACACTCCATTGGCTGTATAGACACACTCGACATGGGGAATAGTGTTGTTGTTTTTAACAAGTTGAAGGTGGCATGATTGAGCCATTGTTTCCCATGATGTTCACGCTCCTTGTCTCACGGGCACCTCTCGCCAAACATGTCCCACCCTCCCAAAAAAATAAGCAGAGAAGATAGTGGGGTAATTGTCCCCACCATGATCAATTGCGGATCTATTGTGCCACATTCAGCTCGCTGAAGAAAGCTCCACATGTTTCCAGGCATGTAAACATAGAAAAAGAACTCATATAACTATATGCTCAGCTGAAATGAGGAAGTGATTTGGTTCTATAACCTCCTTATCTCAAAGTGCCATCTGCATAAGAATGCAAGGAAAAGCAATGTTGGGATACTGAAAGCACTGGTTCTTTTGGATAATTACAAGAAATGCTTCCAGACTGTTGCTATTTTGGGGTGGGATTCAATCACATTGCGGCAAATTCAGGTTCATAGAATCATAGAGTTGGAAGGGGCCTAAAACCATCGAGTCCAACCCCTGTTGTGCAACTATACAGGCATACCCCGCTTAAAGTAGCTTCACTTAAAGTAGCCTCGCTATAAAGTACATGCTCCATACGTCCCCATACCCTGTTTAAAGTACGTTCGCAATAAAGGACACTTTATTGGCATGACGCCAGTGCCATCTAGTGGTGATTGCGTGCAGTACAAGTGAAGATAATTGCTTCACTTTAAGTACATTTTCACTTAAAGTACACTCTCTGGTCCCATTGCGTATATTAAAGTGGGGTATGCCTGTAGTTGATTAGGAAGTCTTGTGCAACTAACCTACTTCCCTAAAAGAAACAGACTTCTGTGATAACAAAAGTGATGGGGAACTATACTGGATAACACTTGTTTTGACATAACACCATGTAACCTCTTTGGAAACAAATCATGATGAATGTTCCTTAAATAGCCGTCATCTAATCTCACTGCAAACAAATCAGGATGAATGCTCAATAAACAGGTCATCTGGAAGTGCCTGCTGTCTTTGGTTAAAAATATTGGTGCGATTTTTGGTAGAATAGAAAAAGGAGCAGTTCTTTTGCCGCATCAGTTATTAGTCGCTTTGGTAAATGTATAGAAATTTGGTGATATTTCAGTTTAGAAGCCTCCGAGCGGGATATCTGAAGTAGGTACTGGCATAAGCTCTTGGCTTCTAGCTTGCAGGTCTGGTGCCAGAGAGTGGCCAAGTTGGGCTCTGTCCTAGGGCCCCTGTGACCCAGAGTGGCCCCTCCTTAGCGTGGGAGGGTAGCGCCCCATTCCATGATCCACAGCAGCATCAGGTCCTGCAACCTAATGCTGCTGCGGATCGCAGAACAGGAGCTCCCAGGCACCTCCTCCATGTAGGCACCGTGGGCTTCAGTTATCCCACACTCATGCACCACCTACTTTTCCTGCCAGTGTGTATGCCAAGCAGGCTGTGTGTGTTTTCTACCATTATCCAAGATGGCAGTGGGGGCTTCCCTAAGGGGGTGATACCCCACCCATCTTGCTTGATAGTAGGCGTGCGTGCATCATGCTCACTGACACGAGAGGCTCATTAGTCCTGCACCACCTATATCAGGGGTGTGTCTTGGGCTAAGGTGCCGTGGGCCAGAGGCAGGCTGGTGCCCAAGGGCCCAGTGATGCCTGGTGCCGGCTCTACTAGCCTGACATGTTATGGTCATAGCTGTGTATATTTTGTACTGGTAGAATTACATTTCTGTACCTGTACTAAGCCATGCCAAATTCTGTGCTGAGAAATGTTCAGTTCTGTAACTCATATAAATTATGCAAATTTAGATCCCCCCCCCTATTTTGCAAACATTTCCCCACATTTGTTACTGTCTTGCATACCAGAACTTATCCTGGCTCTGCTAGTCACGTGGAAGAGCTAACGCTACACAGGCCACCTAAACTCCACTTCCAAACACTGTGGACATCTTATTTGGTCATCTGTGGCTTCTGAGATTTCAGCATGCATTGGTCATGCACTTCCCAGAGAACCTTCCCAGACACAAAGGCCAGAAACTTGATTTAAAAAAAAATTAAAATAAAAGAAAGAAAATGGAGATTGTCGGAAAATTGATTCCTATGGCCAATTCTGCATATTATCTGCACTCCTGTGAAGTCATGGAATACACAAAGCCCTATCCTTGGTAACTGCACATACTGTCCCTCTGTCCTGAAAACCTAACAGTATGCAATAATGGAAGAAGAGCTTACCACAGTTACAAAAAAAAAAAAAAAGGTTTTCCCTTATTACAGAAAGAGTTTCCTCGAATTCTTGAGGTCTTTATAGAAACTTACTCGTGTGTGTGTGTGTGTGTGTGTGTGTGTGTAAGTGTGTACTCAGCTAAGTGTAATTAACTCTTTTCAGTGGAAATTCAGTCCCTAGGTAGACCATAATCAAGAATACAGATGACCACATGGAGGGGGTTTCAGGCTTCTGGTCTAAATGCCACTGCCTGGAGTCGAATCTTGAAAATAGGATCTTGAGCCCATGGAAGTGGAGATAGGGATGGGGAAAGTGAACATGATCTTGAGCTTGGTGTTTGGTTCAATACTAATTCCTGCATAAACCACGATTCTTCCCCTCCCCCTTCCTATTCCCCCTCCTGGCTTCAGTATGAAGATCCTGGCTTGTGTTAAGACATATTTCTGTTTATTTTCTTGTTTATTTATTTAATACACTTATATACTGCCCCATAGCCAGAACTCTCTGGGTGGTTTACAGCAATTAAAAACATTAAAAACAAATATACAAATTTTAAAACACAAAAAGCAATTTAAAAACACAATTTAATTTTTTTTAAAGAGCAATTTAAAAATACATGCTAAAATGCCTGGGAGAAGAGTTTGAATTTATAGCTTGCCGTTCAACAAATGGTCTCAGGGTGAGTTAAAAAGATGAAATAAGTAACAATGAACAATTAAAAACCACACTCACACAAAAACTGCTATGTCAGAATAACAAAATAACAGGACAGAGCTCCAGCGCACAGCCTTGTGGGAGATGGAAGATATCCACTTAAAGGCAAAGAGGTGCATGTTGACAAATTGTCAAACAGCACATCAGAAGGAAGGTCATTCCACAACCTGAGGGCCACCACAGAAAACGCCCTTTCGTAAGCCATCACCTCTCTGAATTATTTATTTATTTATTTATTAAATTTATATCCTGCCCTTCCTCCCAGAAGGAACCCAGGGTGTCAAACAAAAACACTAAGAGCAGTTTGAAACATCTTAAAAACAAAAGACTGTTAAATGTATTAAAACAAAACGTCTTCAAAAACGTATTAAGACAAAACATCTTTAAAAAACAACTTTAAAAACATCTTAAAAAGTAATTCCAGCCCAGACGCAGACTGGGAGAAGTTCACAGAGGGTGGTGGCTGTACCATCAGGGCTTTGCCTGCTGATCTTAACATGTAGGCAGATTGATGTGGGAAGAGGTATTCCTTCCGATATTCGGGGCCCAAATCATTCAGGGCTTTTGCATCTGAAACAGAGAATTCCAGCTTAATCTTACTTAACAAGAAAAATAAGCCAGGACCATAGTTATTCACTATGTTTATATATTGGCTTTCTTCCAATGCACTCAAAGTAGTTTACAATTTTTTTTTTTTAAAAAGGCATATTATCTAGTAGACACAATGCCAAAGGGATGAGGAGGGAAGAAGAAAATATCCAAATTAAGGTTCCTGTACTTGTATAATACTACAGAATGAAGTGGCAGGCTGTCCACTGGTGGACTCAGTTTTGGGTGGGGAGGAGACAAATTGCATTTCCAGATGAGCCAACGGGATGAGCCCCACCTCATTTTCCATGATAAGGCAGGGCACAAAGTCAGATAATATCACTAATTTTCTGAGGAAAACGTATAAGCAAGTCATTGCTGAAAGGCTGCAATCAGTAAACAGACATGCAACAGGAAAGGAAATTACGGAAATGATAGCTGACGGCTAATTTAAAAATCTGATCTGGCTTATTTACGCTTGGTAAAAGTGCAATTTTACATTCTGTTTAAAAACTGGCAATTAGTATATTCATTTAATTAAAAAAATAGTTGCCATAGCAGCATCAGTATCACGTCATCCTCGTTTCAAATAAAATATCTTATAGAATTAAATTATTGTACTGCATCTCAAATACCACATTCTTCTAGAAAATCCAGGCCTGCGTGCCCAACACAAAAACATTAAAAAAAAATCTTAGAAAATGCCAACCTGCCTTTTGGCTCCCAAAGGAGCTCACAAGGTGACTTCCAGATTAAAAACACATTTAAACAATAAAAATGAGATAAAAACAAATGCAATGTACTGATTAGATCATTTAATCTATATGTGCACTTTCTGTTTAGGGTTCCCAAACGCCGACTCAGTTTCTCTAATTTTGTGCAGCATTCTTTTCATATAAGTCGGACAACCCTATAGGCATATGGAGAGTCTTCCTAGGTGAAGCATGTACACAATGTTTTCTCTTCGTAAATCAAATGTGCTTTGGGATGGCTTTGCGCTGCTACTTCTGGCAATTCTGGTTGGGCATGTAATCTAAAAAACACTTAAAATCAGCTGTGGTGAGAAGGGTCAATCTGTGGTATAGTGCTGGGGGAGGGAAATGTTGAACAGTTCCCCAACTGAAATTGCTCCCCGCTGGAGAGAAAAAAAGACCACTATATGGGGAGGTGAATATATTCCAGGTGGGAAATAATAACACTAGGGTGGGCTGGGGGGAGAGTTTAACACTTCCCTTTCCAATCCTTGCCCTGCGTTGTTGCTTTACAGTTAAAAACAGCTGGGAACTCTGTCCTAAATTCTGGTTGGCTTGGACAGTGTATTTACTACATATCCTTGTTGCACAGTGAGACGGAAAGGGTTATAATCACAATATTATATTGCCTATGCAATATATTATACAGGTTATTAACTAGACCATGAAAGCTGAATCAAAATGACACTTTCTGTTCTCTTCCTCGATCTGCTTTCCTGTAGGTTAAACTCACAGCTTCCCGTTCTATTGTCAGTGGACAGGGTGAGCTACTGTATGACTTCCTGTGATTTTCATTCTGCTATTTGTAAAATGATCACATATCTCTTCCAAAGCTTTAGTCTCATAATGGGCAATTCCACTGGCTTCCTCCCATATAATTTTCCTCCTAGACCTTGTATCATCCTTGCAGATATCCTGTGAGAACATTGTACAGCTTGTCAAAATCCACTGTCACATACTCAGGGTGTCCTTGCGCTCAGAAATAACATCATCTTTTGCCACGAAGAAGAATCCCCAGCAGAGAGGTTTCTGTTATATATAGAGTGTGAGCTGCTGAGCATTCCAAAGTGACTTCCTTCCTGCATCTTCAATATCCTATTTAAGGAGGCAATCTGGGGACAAGACATGGCAGGGCATGTTCTTGGACAGTGGTTCCCAACCTTTATGAGTACAGGACCCCCTTTGTAAGCTCAAAAAATTTCGTGACCCCCCCCCCCCAATTGTAATTTTAGCCTCTGTTAATTGAAAAAATGATGCGTGGCAAAATCACATCTTCAAATATCTCTTTCCATAAAAAGCTCCCTGCAGACAGGGAGGTGTTGCTTTCTTTTCTTAATGCAAAGGTCCAGTCAAATTGGGATCCTCCTCCCCCGTGACAGTCTGAAGATGTACAGTCCTGCCTCCCAACACCAGTGGGTTACAATGATGGGCTAAGATCCAGGTTCAAATCCTCACCCAGCCATGAGGCTCACTGGGTGACCTTGGGCCAGACACAGTCTCTCAGCCTCACCCTTCTCACAGCGTTGGTGTAAGGATAAAATCGAAGAGGGGGAAACCATGTGCACCACCTTGAGCAGCTTGGAGGAAAGGTGGGATATAAATGTAATAATAAAATAAACAAACACATTTCACCTGCAGTATGTGGACCCCAACCTCAGCCAACCTGCTGCGCTTTTTAAAAATCATCATCATCATCATCAGGAGTCAGCAATGTGGTAGTGATGGGGTGCTAGATTGTGAAGACAAGAGGGTGGATAGGTTGAGGAGGGGGGTTAATGCTTTTAGGGTTTGGGATGATCATCAGAACTGATGGCTTGGTTAACGTGCACTTGGGGAATGAGAGTGGAGCAGAAGACAGATCAGCGCATGCACACACACAACACACCTGCCCCTCTTGCAAGCATCTGCAGGCGTGCATGCATTTGAGCACGTGGGAGGGGGAAAATCCTCAACTGCTGCAGCATCTTGGGAGAGAGATTGGGGGGCGGCGGAATGTAGATGGAAGAAAGGGAGGACACTGGCAGATACACTTAGCCTCAGAGATGGGGGGTGAGCAAGTCCTGAGCTTCCTCAATGCTCCTTGGCTCCGTCTAGGCCGAAAGCGAGATCTGGGCGGCCTTGCAAATAAGAATAATTTTTAAATGGATGTGGCAGCAAAGCAGGAGTCAAGAAAGGCAGGTAGGCTGGCTGTCAGGAAGGGAGGGGGAATGCAGCCTTTCCTTGCAGCCTTGCTTCTTTTTGCTTCGCAAAAGTCCTTTCCTCTCATTCTGAGTAAGGGCCTCATCAACAGTGGCAGTGTGAGGAGATGGGAATCAGGATAGTAATCCCCTCTTCTTCCCGGTAGCACCTCCCTGAGCCTCCTTTGGCATCTGCCATGTGTGCCTTGCACCAACGGAACAGTCACCTTAACGCTAAGTTGAATACAAGCCATAGTGTCTTCTGTTACCTCCCCCCGCCAGTGCACTAATAATCTGTTCCACGGCTGAATGTGTACTGGTCCTTGTGCACAATCATGCCTACATGCTGCCGCTGTGTATGAAGATCTATGGGCTGGACTAATCATCCCACACTGGCATGAGAAGAGGGCTAGAACATGATATCTCTGAAACCCTTCTGAAGCCACACATCAGGGGGCTTAACAAATCAGGAGCTCTAAGTCCCTCCTTTCCTAAATTATATTGGTATAATGAGGCAGCAAATGTACAATTGCATCACAAATCTAGCATGGATCAATGATGGTCTACTGCTATAGACCATTCAGTGCACTGTCAAAGGCGGTATTTCTCTGAATACCACTTGCTGGAAATCACCAGTGAGGAGAGCGATATTGCACTCAGGTTGTGCTTGCAGGTTTCCCATAGGCATCTGGTTGGCCACTGTGGGAACAGGATGCTGGACTAGACTGATCCAGAGGGTTTTTCTTATGTAGCTGGCTAAGCTTTGGAGAGGTGGGGGAGGAAGGCACAACTGCCTTTAAATACTCTTAGAACTTTACCTTTCCTCTCAGTCATCTGGTTTCATCCTCTTCCCCAGTATCATTTTTAGCTGCATAACTTGCGATCTTTCAAGCCAAATGCAGCTTACCTATCTCAATAAAATGACCTGCTTTGCTGTTATCAGGGAACTGTAAATACAAAGGGGTTGCCTAGCACCTACAGTGCACAGATAGAAGGCTGTGCTTGGCTTGCTGGGTCACAAGTCATTCAGGCTTGCTTAGCTTATAATTCTCAAATGTACCGAGGTTTTATTTATCTCTTGTTGTTTCAACACGTACCATCTTTAGAATGTAAATTAAGACTTTCTTCCATTACCAACATTTTTGACAGATCATTTGTTTGATTTCTGTGTTTTGCAATTATTAGAAAACCAACGGGAAACAGAGAGAGAGCACTATGTCGTTTAAATTCACTGAGCTTCCATCAGATGCTTTCTTGTACAACCTGCTTCTGTTGGCTCTTACTGGACTGATGTGTAATTTGCAATTCCACGCCATGTTTTCCCCCATGATTCTATGGATTTATGTTTTAGCCAGATCATAAAGCAAAATTTGCCAAGACAAACTACTAGTTGTCATTGAAGATTTCCAAAATAATATATTTTTAAAAACGTTAGTCTTGGAGCAACATCTTGGGAAATGTTGCGAAATGCTTTCACGTGCTAGATATGATGGCTTATGTGTTAGATGAGCTAGAATAATGATGAATTTTGCTGTTGAAAGAAGTTAAAACTTATTAAAGTTATTATTTAAATTTGACCATGTATGCTAAGCCTGTTTTACAATTGTAGAACAGAGATAATAGGCATATTTCTTTATAAGAAGGGCTTTGGAGTTTGGGCATTCTGTTGAATGACTTGCCTTTGGAAATATTTCCATGATGTCTGTAAGAGAAATGAATATTTGTTTTATTTATTCCCTTGGAAGGAAGGAAATGTTTGCACATAGTTCCCCCTCTTTTTTTTCTTTATTCATTTTTGCTAGTCAGATATGTTTTCATGGCAGAACATTTTGCAAGTTGTCATTACCAGTCTGGTTTTACTTTGATGTTTTTATGCTGTTTGTTTTAGCTTTTAATGTGCTATTATGACTTTTACATGTGCCGCCTTGGGCACTTTCAATAAATAGATAGTTACTGTAATAGTACACTTTTAAAATAACAATATGTTTTGCATAAAACCAGTACTGCTCCTATCTTGGAGCTGGCGCCTAGTGGTGTGGCTAAAAGTGAAGGGTTGCTTCCCCGGAGTAGCAGCCCTTGTTCAGCAACACAGTCTTCCTACTCTGTATTCCCCTCTTAGGCTATAACAGGCTTGGGAACATCCCACTCTTGCTGGGGTCTCATTATCAGGCCCAGCACCAGCAGGCAGCCAGGTTGGGCATATGCTCAAGGGCCCCTCCTTAGGCTGGGGCTGGGAGGGTAGAGCTGTTGTTCTGTGATCTGTGCCAACATTGAGTCATGGGGCACTATTTGTGACTAGGCTGACTCTGCCATGGATTGCGGAGCAGGAGCGCCACCTCCCAGGCAGTACTTCCCTGAAGCAGCCATTGCAGGCTTAGATAGTGCTGGCAGCTCCACCTCTCACGTTGCTGCATCAGTGCGCTATCACGCACGTGCCTACCATCATCTATGATGGTGGCTGGGCTGTCAAATAGGTGATGGGAGGTGGGTGCACGTTGATGCAGGAGGTGGAGGCGCCAGGCCTATTTAAGCCCATGACTGCTGCTTCGGGGTGGTGCATTAGGGAGCATCACAATGACCGACGCCCACGGGATTCTGGTGCCCAAGGGCCCAGTCCTGCCTGGTGCTGGCCCTGCACATCATAGGAACATAGGAACCTGGCTTATATTGGGTCAGACCAATGCTCTAGTTAGCTCAGTATTGTCTACCGTGACTGGCAGCGGCTCTCCAGGTTTTTAGAGTGGAGCTCTTTCCCAGCCCTACTTGGAGATGCCGGGATTAAAACTCGGACTTTCTGCATGCAAAGCAGATTCCCTGCCACTGAACTACAGTCCTTCCCTAAATCGTAGTGCTCACGTAGGGGCAGGACTTGCCCAAGCGCAGACCAGAGCGTGAATGGCACTTGCCAGATCCACGCTCTGGGTTTAAAAGGACAGCGCCTTTAAAAAAAACATCCCAGGGGCCATTGGATGTTTTGTGGAGCAGGAGTTTGGTCAGCCAGAGAAAACAGATGTGATGCAATCAGCTGTGGTGGATGCTTGAATTGGACTGCCTTCAAGTTGATCCCGACTTATGGCGACCCTATGAATAGGGTGTTCATGTCAAGCGGTATACAGAGGGGGTTTACCATTGCCTCCCTCTGAGGCTAGTCCTCCACAGCTAGCTAGGGCCTGCTCAGCTTGCCACAGCTGCACAAGCCAGCCCCTTCCTTGTCCTCAACTGCCAGCTGGGGGGCAACTGGGCTTCTTGGGGCTATGCAGCTTGCCCACGGCTGCACAGGTGGCAGGGCACGTAACCCCTGAGCCACTCACTGTGGGGGTGATCTTTAGCTGGCCCTTGACAACCAGGAGACACGAGCGGGGATTTGAACTCGCAGACTCTGGACTCCCAGCCAGGCTCTCGTAAGGACTGAAGTGGAAGAGAAAGGGATATGGGTTACTGAAGTTAATACTATTTGTTTCCCACCCTTTCCCCAATGTGCTCAGGAGGACAACGTAAAAGATTCCCCGCTGCCCACAGGTTTGGCCTCACAACAATCCTATAAAGTAGGTTAGATGGCGCAACAGTGACTAGTAAGTGCTCAGTGGACATCATGGAAGGTTTAAACCTGCATTTCACCACTCTTAGGCTGACACTCTAAATGAGAGCCTGTTCAGAGAGCAGCATCCACCACTTTTGGATCAGACAAGCTAGGGATGGGATCTGTTGGCCAGTGTCAGTTCGAAAGCAATCCATCGTCCTAGCAGGCTGTTATTGATTCGAGTTTGTTCGTTGTCTGCTAGCTGCTGCTTTTACTGAACTTCACCCCCCTCAGGAAAAAAAATGATATTCATATTTATATTTTTAAAGGAAATGTTGATAAATTGAAGGAAATACCCATACATTGAATAAAATATCAATAAAATATTGATATTAATATCAATATTTTAGACATAGTTATTATTTTTTATATATAAAAATTCATTTCCAAAAAGAGCTATGGAAAATCACTACATAAAAATCCAATCCACAATCCACAGTGATAGTGAATAAGTGTATTAATGGAAAATTTGGTACCAAATCCGAATTGGGCAGAATTCTAACACATCTCTAGGGCATTCTTGTAAAACCAGAACCACAGGAGGTTAAAAGAGGGTCCCTCGTTATGCAGGGATTTGTATAGTTGTTTGTACAGCTATTGTGGTTATGTGGGCTGTCCAGCCAACTTTGGTCCTCTGCTAACAGCTGCTTGCATTGTGACCATAAAATAACAAGGTAAACTGCAGCTACAAGCATGAGTAGGGCATGGGGTATGGCTGCTCATTGAATGTCTGGATACAGCATCTTAACTGTGCAATCCTAAAGTGAAGAGTACGGGGACTGAAAGTCAGTTTAACTGCCCATCCAAAGCCCTGCCAGGCTCTCACTCTGTTAGTCCTCATAAGCCCCCCCCCCTTTCCCCTGTAGATCTTTAGACCAAATGGTCTGGAGATTGAGTGAGCGAGCTGGGGGCAGTGGTGGCAGTGGCCTGGGTAAGCTGTGGAGCCAGCTTCTGGTAGGCCTCATCCCTACCACACGGCCTCCCATGAAGTGGGTCAATCAGGCCATCGCTAGCCACAGCTAAGTGCCACCAGCTTCACGTTTTTGTGGATGTCCTCTTAGTCTTCTCCCTCCCTGAGCTCAATAATGCTGCAGTTTACAGCACTCATTTGCTTGTTTGCTTGCTGTCCCTTTGCCACTGCCCCGTCCCCTTGCCACCCCTCCCACGCATCTATACTCCCCACCCAACCCACTTACCTTGGCTGTTGCACTGCCACCTGGACACCCTACACCTGGTCAGCCATCTTTGTGTCTTGCCCCCCTGCCTCCATGCACTGGCAGTTTGTGCTTTACAGCATATTGGCTGCTTACATTTATACCCCTCTTTTTTTCCATCATTGAACCCAAGGTGGCATACACGTGGTTCCCAGGTGGTCATCCATCTAGGCACTGACCAGACCCAGACCTGCTTAACTTCAGGCAAGGTGGTGGCATCATGTGCTTCCAAACCATTCATTTGGTATGAGCAAATTCAAGATGTGCTCTCGGACAGTTTTGATGAGCTTACAAGTTAGATGACGAAGAAGGCCTTTATGGTATGAAAATCGAATGCATATAAATCGAGGTCAGCAAATATAAACTGGAATTTTTTTGCCTCGGCTGTCATCATACTTAGTTATCTAGGGTGAAGGTACACAGAATGATACTCAAAAGACCGATGAGGTTGAGCACCTGGATAACAGAAGACCAGTGAGGCTGAGTACCTTTGTAACAGGATTATAAAAGGCTCAGGCAATCCCTCACATTGAAAGAATGCATGGGAGGGGTCATGCAGGAGGGTGGGCTAGCCCTGCCCCTGACACACTAGCCAAGTAAGGATGTATTTTAGAAAAGATAGTTATGGTTGAAGTTCTAAGCATGCACACTGTGAATTCATTGGAAGTCAATTTGTTCAGCCAAAATAATGGAGGAACTCTATACATGAACATACATTCACACACATCAGCATGCATGTAGAGCCCCTTTACTTGCTAGCTGAATGTCTGGAAGGTGTGGGACATGCATGACTGCTGGGCAGGTTGGTGGCAGTAGTGGGAACAGGCCAGAAGGGTCAGAGCAAAGCCAAATGGACCAGTTCAGTAGGCATCGAAGCTAATGAGTCAGGATCGGAAACAAAGCCAAGATCCACGAAAGATTTGCACCATCAAGGCAAAGTTCCACATCATACATTTAAAGCACATCAAGTGCATATTTAAATCACATGACGTTCCCCCAAGATTCCAGGGAACTGTGGTCCCGCCCCCCACTGTGCTACAAAGTCCCAGCAACAAAATATAGTTCCCATTATTCTTTGGGCGAAGTCATATGCTTTAAATGTGTGTAGGATGTGCTTTCAATTTATGGCGTGGATCTGCCCGAAAAGTCTTTGCAATCTTTCCTATGGAAGAGAGCTAATGTCCAATCTTGGAAGGCAGAGACATGTCTGTGCCTGTCAATCTTTTATTCCCTAGGAAGATGTTATCCTGCTGTGGTGGCTCACAACATAGTGCCAGCTGTGAAGAGAACTCCTGGTTCTATCCCCTGTCACTCCTGATGACAGGAACCATACTTGCTTTAATTTTTAAAGTCTAGGTTGTGAGGCAATAACTCGAATTTACTGCTTCTCAGTGACTCAGTGCTTAGCATTTAGAGTGGTTATTCCCTGGTAAATTTGGTGGAAAATGTTTTTGTAGTTGTGACAATTAAGTGAAGTTGCTTCACGTAATGCATCCTGTTGGCCATTTCCTTCATATTCTTCATTGGTGGAGTTTAATGAAATGGAGTCAGATTTATTTAAATCAGCAGAAAGCAATCCAGTTATTTAATTTATTTGGAAAGTTTAGGTGACAACTTTCAGGGAAAAACCCTCCTTGGGTAGACTGCATCAGAAGCTTACTACAGAATGCCTCAAATATCAATGAAGCCAAGCCACCATCTACAAATAAAACATTAAAATATGAACCTTCTGCACTATTAACACTGGCAGTCAACAAACTGGTGAGTTTTTTTTTTAGAAAGTTATGAGGGTGGAACAGGTCAGGAAGATAAATCGTATGTGGGCAAATGGCAATAGCAAGGTAGGGACTTATTTTAGAAAAGGAAGTTAAGCCTGCAGTTCTAAAGCACTGACGCTGAGAACTCATTGGAAGTCATCATGTTTCAATCAGGCTTTAAGATGATTATAATATTCAAACAGGAAAAAATAGTGTCATAAAAGAGGAATTGTTTCTCTTGATCCACTGAGAACTGAAGGAGCAGCACCAGCAACAGTAATGCTTGTTGTGCTGTAGAATGGCAATTTAAGCTGAGCCTCTCACCGGAACCAACAACTTCAAGGCTTGTGGAATTTCCTTTCCAAGAAAAAAGCAGGCATCTGTCAGGAATGCTTCAAGTTCACAATATACTACCTTAGGAGGTGGCTCAGTATCAGATGGCAAGGACTTAATTTGAACTTGGTCTCAGTCAGTAATATAGCAGAAAGGGAACCCAGAGGAGTGCACTGTGATGTCCCTGTATTTTAATATTTGTAAATATGGTAAGTGCGGGTTTATTAAGCGATATATGGTAAGTGACTGAGTGAGAGGGGGGAGTACATGGGCTAGAATGCTGGAGAATGCTGTATGATGATTGGTTGAGTGTTTGAATGGCTAAAGGTATAAATGAGAGGATGACAGTTGAGTGGGGAGAGTTGTTGGAGAGGGCGGTTGGTTGATGAGAGGGATTTTGGAGGAGTTGGTTGGCAGAGTTCTGAGGGAGGCTTGGATTGTATTTGGCTGATATTTAGGCAATATATACATGACCAGAAACATAAAGAGTGACACTATATGAAACCATACACTTGTTAAACATACCTTACATAATCTTGTTATTTCCTGGTGTTTATAAATAAATATTTTATTAGTTTACCAAAAGCCTGATCCTTGGCTGGGGCTTTCACAGACCAGAAGGGTGGGCAGGGTATTTACCAAGGTGGAGAAACAGTATCAAATGGTGGCAGCGGTGAAGAGATAGTGTATCATCAAGTATCCAGGGGAACCCAGGGCTGTATGCTTTATTGGCACAAAGATACAGGGCGGGTGTGGCCTGCAAGTGCACCCAGACACAAAGTAACAATAAGCCAGAAGGGAGACTAAGGCGAAGTCTCAGTATTGTTTACAGGGAGTGACTGGTGGTGCTGCCTAGCAGTGAGATCTTGTGAGATCTGTGCTAGGGTGAGCTAGAGAAAAATAAAACTACGTTTCTCCCTGGTGGTAGCCATGGGTGGCAGCTTACAAGTGGTGCCAGGGGAGGAACATTACATGCACCTCTGGGACTTTCCATAACAGGAGTGATGATTTCATCTGCCAGAGTAATTGATGGAACCTCCTTGCTTTGGCGATAAGGTGATAAGTTTATTTGCGACAGATTAGCATAGAGGAAGTCATAGAATGAGGAAAATAATCACGCTGAAGCTGGTTACTTCTTTCCTTTTCTTCAGCAGCATTCCTACTTCATGCTAGCAGTTAACTGTTAAAACTTCCTTGCAAGATTGTTTGCATTTCTAATTAAATACCGTAAAGGTTGCATTTCAGCTGGCTGAAGATGATACTATCAATTAATTAAATTTATATCCCACTCTTCTTCCCGAAGGAGCCCAGGGTGACAAACAACAGTCAATAAAACATCTTAAAAACAATTCCAGTACAGATGCAGACTGGGAATATCTGCTTAAAAGGCTTGTTGAAAGAAGAAGCTCTCCTGCAGGTGCCAAAAAGACAACAGGGACAGTGCCTGTCTAATATTGAAGGGGAGGGAATTCCAAAGGGGTAGGTGCCACTATGCTGAAGGCCCGATTTCCAGTACTGTGTGGAAGGGACCTTCTGATAAGATGGTACCTGCAAGAGTCCCTTGTGATGTTCCTATATATTAGTGTATATATGGTAAGTGCTGGTTGTTTAGAGTATACATGGTAAGTAGTGAAAGAGGAGGGGGAGTGAATGGGCAATAGAATGCTTGATGATTGGCTGAATGTTTAAAATGGCTGACAGTATAAATGAAAGGATGACAGGTAAATCTGGGTGAATGTGAGGTGGTGAATTGTGGAATCTGGGGGGAGAAGAGAAAGAGTGGATTGCTTGGTGGGGTTTAGAGAGTTGTTTACCAGGAGGGAGGTGGAGTTCGGATTAGTATTGAGTAAAACCATATGCTTATGTGCCTTAAGAAGAAATCTTGTTAAACTTGTTAGCTTTGTTATCTGTAATAAATACTTAATTTGGTTTACCAAAGGCCTGATCCTTGGCTGGGGTTTCACAGACCAGAAGGGAGGGTAAGATAATGACCAAGGCTGAAGGGGAACTGTAACAAATGGTGGCAGCGGTGAAGAGAATAACAATACCAGTATTCAGAGTCTCTGGGAATACTAGTATTGGGACGTTACTGGTGGTTGCCTAGCAGGGGGATCTGTTGAGATCTGTGCTAGAGCGGGGAGAGAAATCATAAGAGAGAGCGGTCCGGACTGGTGGAGTCCCTGGTGGTGCCTAGAGACAGGCAGTAACCACGAGCAGGTAGGAACCTGACAGGGAGAGCCAGGGAAGGACGCATCACATGTGGTGGTAGCGGTGGGATACGAACAACAGAGAATCCAGATACAGTGGTGTGGCAAACAGAAATAACAAAACAAGATTTCTTGTGAGAGTGACTGGCAAAGAGTGTGTGGTGAAGAGTGAGTGAACTCAAACACCATGGCTGAATACATAAAAATGAAAAGAGAGGAGCTGGTGGAGAAGTGCATAACATTCAATTTACCTCATGAGGGTAAAGGGGTAGGTGAATTGAGGGTAGCACTTATAGGATTTGCAACTGCCCAGCAAAAACAACCTGTCAGAGAAGAGACCCCAGAAGGATATTTAAGCAATCCCGCTTATATAGAGTACTTGAGAGAGAAGTTGAGGATGGAAGGTGCAGAGAAGGAAAAACAGAGAGAGTTGGAAGCTGAGAGATTGAGGATGGAGGCTGAGGAAAAAGACAAGCAGAGAGAGTTGGAAGCTGAGAGATTGAGGATGGAGGCTGAGGAAAAAGATAAACAGCGGGAGTTGGAAGCTGAGAGATTGAGGATGGAAGGTGCAGAGAAGGAAAAACAGAGGGAGTTGGAAATTGAGAGAATGAGATTGGGGTTTGAGGAGAGGGAGAAGCAACGAGCATTGGATGCTAAATTACAAGTAGAAAAGTTAAAATTTGATAGAGAGAAATTTCACTCTGAGGAGACAAGGCAAGAGAGAGATGGAGCAAAAATAAAAATTACTCCAAAGGACTTTGCTGTCTATGAGCCTGGTCAAGATCCTCAAATTTACCTCAGCACCTTTGAAAAAGCAGCTCAGTTGTGGGGGCTACCTGAAGATAAATACATGCAGTATTTATCAAACCTGATTAAAGGGGAATTGGCTGAGGTATGCCAATATTTCCCCTCAGACAAGCCCGTCACCTATGCTGAATTCAAAGAAGCAGTGTTTAAAAGATTCAGACTGGGGCCTGATTATTTTAGAAAGCTTTTCAGAAATTGCCAGATACAGACAGGGAGGTGTTTTGTGGAACTGGGAGCAAAGTTGATGGGTATATTTGGAAAGTGGATGAGTAGTGCCAAAGCTCAGTCAGTGGAAGAGGTGAAAAGCCTCATGATACTGGATCAATTATACCATCAGTTACCACCAGAAATAAGGCTCCTGGTCAAAGACCGTTCCCCTACATCTGTGCAGGAGGCCGCAGAGATGGCGGATCACTTCGCCTCTAATAGAACTGGCTGGGTGGGGAAAACATCAAGAGAGTTTAAACCCAGACCATATAGTGCTGGCAGAAGGGATGTGGTACCACAGCGAGTGAGTCCTCCATTAAAATCTGAAGGGCACAGGACACCCCAGAGTGGATCTGTGTACCCTAAAAGTGAGGAGAAATTATGCTACAAATGTGGTAGACCAGGGCACCTACATTTTCAATGTGAGGTTGCCAACCCCATTAGTAATCCTGCTCAGACAAGGGCAGTGAAAACAGAGCCCAAGGCTTTAGAAACAGCGAAAAAGGTTCAGTTTTGCCAGATAAACTGGACAGAAGTAACATACCTTGATTCAAGTCTGAGAGAGGAAGTGAGAGTACAAGGGGCAAATTATTGGGCATTGCTTGATACTGGTGCCGCTCAGGACTTCCGGGAAGGGTGACTTCGCTTGTGCCTGCTTTTGGGACGGGCTCCCGCCTCAAAAGAAGCTTATTCAGATATAAATCAGTCAGAACATTTTTTTTTGACTGATGAAATTTCTCCCGGGCAGGGAGAAACGTAGAGATCAACCTCAAAAGCCTGTTTTTGTTGGGAGGACTGGATTTCATTAATTTATGAGATAAGGTCCAGCCAACAATGCCGGACGGACTTCCGAACAAGCTCTATCTGTTTAAGCGATACGTTTATCTTTTCTTTAAAGAGAGAACGGACTAACAGGCAAGCACCCTTCTTTCTATTATTTTTTTTACTTGGTTTAAATTGTTGCAGCAAAAGGAGATTTGTCAGATTGATCGGCTCTGGACAACTTCTGGGTGAGCTATAACTCTTCTCTGTTATTCACGAAATTAACAGCTTATCTCTGTTTCTGTCGCAAAAAGCTGTCCTGGAAGTGCATTCTAAAGATATAAACAGAAGAGGGATTTCTATTCCTGATTTCTATTCCGAGGAATATTATATTGTCTGGGACTATTCTCTTTTTGGTCTATTTTATTTTGACGAATCTGCTTCTTCACGACGCCACTAACTGTTTTGATGCTGGGAACTAAATTTGTTTTGCATTCTTGAACATAGAGAGATAAGGCAGGCTGCTCTGTTTAAACTGTGATGTCATCAAGCCTGGAATATTAACCCAATTGTTGCTGAAATAAGAAGTGGTTCTTCTTTTGTTTTGCTTTGTTTTCGTGGTTTTAAAAATGGCAATCAAGAAAGCGGCTGAGAATCTGGAAGTAACTATGTTTCAGAAAATAATGGATGAGATTGAGATAACGAAACAAACCCTGCGACAGGGTAGTAAGGAGCTGAAAATTGAACTGAGCAAAATGACGCAGGAGCTTAAAGAAATAGGGGATCCTGTGAGAGAGGAGAATGAGATCAGAGATGAGAAAAGAAAAAATAAAGGGAAGATACAAGCCCTGGAGATTGAAACAAATGTGGAATTGGAAAAAGATCTGGAGTTTATGGATTTTAGAAATAAAATCTACTGTTTGGAATTTAACGTTATCTCTGAAGAAATTAATGAAGATATTAGAGATAAAGTTATCAATGGCTTGGATAATCTTTTGGACTGGAATGACGTGATGGAGTTTGATATAGAGAAAATCTATGGAATTAACTGCAGCCATGTGACAATGGAAAAACTCTCAAGAGATGAGCCAGTGCATTTTGTAAAAAAGAAGAACAGAGATATGACTTTACAACAGTATTTCAGCAACTTATTCAGAATGGATGGCAAGAAAATATTTGGGATAGAGGAAATTCCCATCAGACTCTTATTATATGACTATGGCTACGACAGCAAGATTATTATGGAATACTGATAATGGAAGATTGGACACTGAAATTACTGGACTTAACAGGACTATTGAAGATGGAAGATGGAACTAATAGGGATAATGGAATAATGGCTATTGAAATTATTGAACCTAACAGATTTTGATGAGATGGATTAATCGAAATGTTTATTTGGACTATGGTTATGACAATAAGATTATTATAATTATTAACGAGATGGATTAATTGACATGTTTATTTGGAGAAAAATTGATAGATATATTTCTTAAAGAATTGAAACCTCTCTTTGACTTTTTGTGGAAAGAATAAAGTAATGTTTATGAGATTTGATGATTAATTAAGATAACTACTGGAGGAAAGTGATTTTATAATATGATTTAAGAGACAGGATTGTTATATATTGTAGACCTATAACTGATTTGATCTGTGACAAATGGGAAGTCAATATTTTATTTTTTTTTGTTTAATTATTTTTGTTTTGTTTTGTTTTTTGTCTTTGAATGTTTTATGATTTTGTTTTGTATGTTTTATGAAAATTTGAATAAAAATTATTGTAAAAAAAAAAAAGATACTGGTGCCGCTCAGACATTACTGAGGCCAGATTTAATAAAATCTGAGGTAATATTACCTCAGGAAACTGTGACTATCCAAGGAGTGAGGGGTCAACCAGAAAGTTTGCCTGTGGCCCTGGTGGAAATGACTTGGAGAGGCCGAGAGGGCCGATATAAAGTAGGCATTAATGCCCAGCAACAAGAACCAGTAATACTGGGAAGGGATGTAATGGGCGCCCAAGGAAAGATCTATGTAGTGACCAGACAGCAAATTGGCAGAGAAAAAGAAGCCATATTAAGGGGGGCTGAAACAAACAGGGTGGAATCTGTTAACCAGCCTCAGGTCACCATAGCAACCACTAGCAGGCCTGCTGAAGAAGACAAACTGTATCAAGTGGTCTCTGGGGAAGAAGCAGAGCAATTCAGGGAAGAGCTGCATAAAGATATCAGTTTGAAGCAGGTAAAGGAACAAGCCCTGACCCACCCAACAGATTCCTTTCACTGACAAACTGAGGAATCAAGTTGTGTGTGAGAATGGGATTTTATATAGACTGTGGATGCCTGCTGAAAGAAAGGATGAATGTGAACCAGTGAAGCAATTGATAGTACCTAGCAAATACAGAACCAGATTGCTAGAGGTAGCCCACGATGTCCCATGTGCAGGACATCTGGGAATAAAAAAGACCAAGAGGAGATTGGCTGCACATTATTATTGGCCAAATATCTCCAAGGATGTAAAACAACATTGTCTATCTTGTGGAATATGCCAAAAGGTGGGAAAGAGTGGAGTAAAGACCAAGGCACCCTTAAAGCCCCTTCCTATAATTGGACAACCCTTTTATAGAGTGGGAATAGATTTGGTGGGCCCTTTTTCCAAACCCACAAGGCATGGCAAGAAATATCTAGTGGTGGTGGTGGATTTTGCCACCAGGTACCCAGACGCAGAAGCACTGAGATCTGTAGAAGCCCCTGTAGTGGCAGAGGCTTTATTAAAAATCTTTATGAGGCTGGGTTTCCCTCATGAAGTGCTGACAGATCAAGGCAGTGTATTCATGGGAGAAGTGATGCAATGTATGTGGAAATGTTGTGGTCTAAAACATCTAAAGACCACTACTTACCATCCTGCCACTAATGGGCTAACTGAGAGATTCAATGGAGTTTTGAAGGGCATGATAAGAAACTATGTTCAAGATCACCCACAAGACTGGGATGAACGTTTGGGATGCTTCTTATTTGCATACAGAGAAGTCCCTCAGGAGTCAACAGGCTTCTCACCCTTTGAACTAATGTTTACTAGAAAAGTGAGGGGACCTTTGGAACTGCTAAAAAATTCATGGGAAGGAACTCTGGGAGAGTACAAAACTTCTGTAGTAGATTTTGTATTGGAATTCCGCAATAAATTAACATCAATGATGGAAGTAGTGAAAGAGAATTTGAGTCATGCACAGGAGAAGCAAAGTTACTGGTATGACAGAACAGCCAGAGAACGTGTGTATGATGTGGGAGATATGGTTATGGCGTTCATACCCAGGAAACATGACAAATTACAGGCTAACTGGGAAGGACCATATACCATCAGAGAAAGGCTTGACACAGTGACATATGTAATCACCACAGACCAATTAAACAAAAGCAAAGTGGTTCATGTAAATATGTTGAAGCCTTACCATACCAGGGATGCACAGGTGTTGCAAGTTACCTTATTCCCTGAGGGAAGTGGGCCTGAACTTCCAGATTTGGTACAGGAAAGCAAAGACAAAGGAGGGGTAGATCAAGTGGAATGGTCAGAGGAGGTGAAGGAGGAAGTAAAAGAAGAGATTCTGAGAGTTTTGAAAACCTATAGGAATCTCTTTAGCAACAAACCTGGCCGAACCAGTATAGTTATACATTCCATTGATACTGGAGATCATGCCCCAATCAGATCTGTTCCATACCGTGTGAATGGGAAAGTTTTGAATGAGATCAAAAAGGAGGTGGAAGATATGCTGGAATTAGGAGTGATCAGGGAATCCATCAGTCCCTGGGCCTCAAGTATTGTCCTGGTTCCGAAAAAAGATGGAACGACCAGGTTTTGCATTGATTATCGGCTAATCAATAAAATTACTGTCCCAGATGCGGATCCTATGCCTAGGGTTGACGCTATGTTAGAGTTATTGGGGGCAGCAACCATTATCTCTACACTAGATCTCTGTAAAGGATTTTGGCAAATGGAACTAGACGAGCAATCCAGAGCCAAAACTGCCTTCAGTACACCAGATGGGTTATATGAGTTTGTGACCTTACCCATGGGACTAAGGAACTCACCATGTTCATTTCAGAGGCTAATCAATACTGTGTTGCGAGGCATGTCAGATTTTGCAGTGGCCTATATCGATGACGTGGCCATTTTTAGCAAGTCGGTGCCTGAGTATGTCCAACACCTGACAACAGTATTGGAGGCCTTAAGAAAAGCAGGCCTCACAATAAAAGCTAAGAAATGCCAGTTTGGACTAAAGGAAGTAATCTATTTAGGACATAAGGTGGGGAGTGGGAAAATCACCCCCTTATGGAGCAAGGTGGAGGCAATACAAGCGTGGCCGATCCCCTTAACCAAAAAACAAGTAAGGGCATTTCTGGGTGTGGCTGGATTTTATAGGAAGTTTGTGAGAAATTTTGGGGAAATAGCAACCCCCTTGTATGAATTAACGAAGAAGAAGTGTTCTGAGCGTGTGGTATGGACGGATGAATGTCAGAAGGCTTTTGATCTACTGAAGCAAGCCTTATGCCAAGGACCCATATTAATAGCACCAAACTATGAGAAACCATTCATCGTGGCTACAGATGCGTCGGACCTGGCGCTGGGAGTCGTCTTGCTACAGGAGAGAGAAGGCACCAGACATCCAGTGGCGTACCTGAGTCGCAAGCTGACGCCGAGGGAGAAAAACTATTCGTCGGTCCAGAAGGAGTGCCTAGCGGTCGTGTGGGGACTGAACAAGTTGCGCCCATACGTGTGGGGACGAAGATTCACAGTGACTACGGATCATCGGGCCTTGTTATGGTTGCAGACTATGAAAAACCATAACACTATGCTGCAGAGGTGGTCCTGGGCCCTACAGGACTATCAAGTGGACTTCCAGTTCATCAAAGGCAAGGACAATGTACTGGCCAATGGACTTTCCAGGCAAGTGGCTGGGACTGCAGTGACGTGACCAGACAGAGGAACAAAGAAAGACATTTTCCCCATAGAGACTTTTATTTGTTAACGCGACGTATAAATCCTGGAACAGGAATAATACTCTGCAGTTGTTTAAGGGGGGGGGGGAAATGTGATGTTCCCATATATTAGTGTATATATGGTAAGTGCTGGTTGTTTAGAGTATACATGGTAAGTAGTGAAAGAGGAGGGGGAGTGAATGGGCAATAGAATGCTTGATGATTGGCTGAATGTTTAAAATGGCTGACAGTATAAATGAAAGGATGACAGGTAAATCTGGGTGAATGTGAGGTGGTGAATTGTGGAATCTGGGGGGAGAAGAGAAAGAGTGGATTGCTTGGTGGGGTTTAGAGAGTTGTTTACCAGGAGGGAGGTGGAGTTCGGATTAGTATTGAGTAAAATCATATGCTTATGTGCCTTAAGAAGAAATCTTGTTAATCTTGTTAGCTTTGTTATCTGTAATAAATACTTAATTTGGTTTACCAAAGGCCTGATCCTTGGCTGGGGTTTCACAGACCAGAAGGGAGGGTAAGGTAATGACCAAGGCTGAAGGGGAACTGTAACAAATGGTGGCAGCGGTGAAGAGAATAACAATACCAGTATTCAGAGTCTCTGGGAATACTAGTATTGGGACGTTACTGGTGGTTGCCTAGCAGGGGGATCTGTTGAGATCTGTGCTAGAGCGGGGAGAGAAATCATAAGAGAGAGCGGTCCGGACTGGTGGAGTCCCTGGTGGTGCCTAGAGACAGGCAGTAACCACGAGCAGGTAGGAACCTGACAGGGAGAGCCAGGGAAGGACGCATCACATCCCTCACCTGCAGAGCACAGTGATCAGCTGGGGTGATCTTTCTGGTATCCTGGTCCCAAGCTGTACAGGACTTTATATGTCAAAGCCAGCACCTAGAACTTAGCCCAGTAAATAATTGGCAACTACTACTTTTTGTTAAGGCTCATTGTGTTCTACAAGTTGAACTGATGCAGTCAGAAGTAAACACCACTGAATTCAATGGAAACTCTCCATAGGATCGCAGTCACGCGGGTCCTGATAAATTGGGTATTATGCCATTCATCGCTGCTCTTGGCTGTCCCTCCTTATCAGTCCAGCTCCCTGCACTTCTGGACTTTCCTTGGGAACATAACTATAGACATTTCTTGAGGGCATGGCTACTGGGCTTCATGATGAACACCTGAACTTCGAAATTTACTACTGTATCACCGATCTCTTTATGGTAAAACCTATGTATAAAGAGGCAGCTGGACAGCCCCCTGCCGGGCATGCTTTCACTTGGATTCCTGCATTGAGCAGGAGTTGGACTGAGTGGCCTTATAGATCCCTTCCAACTCTATGATTCCATGAAATGTCAAGGAATTTATGAAGAGCACTTCTGAGCATGTGCAGGTTATATATCGCTCATGACTAAATGGCTGCTACCATCCTCTGCTCCTGACATCTAGGTCAGAATGTGTGCTTTCCACAAAAGTTTGAACACTGGCATTTGTCTTTTTAGAACCAGCCCATCGTGTATGACTTTCGCTACTCCTTCTCATATCTGTAGGATAACCAGCAATTATTGGAGTGACTAACTGGGGATTAAATTAATGTTGGGACTCAGAGCTTTGTTTACCACCAGACCACTCATCTTGTTTAGGGAACAGGCTAGATGAAAAAGTAAAGACATTCATGAAGGGTGTTTTTGAGCATGTGTAGGTCACATGTGGCTCATGACTAAGCCATTACCATCCTCTGCCTCCTGACATCTAAGTCAAAATGTGTGTTTCCACACAATTTTGAATACTGGCATTTGTCTTTTTTTTTAGAAACAGGCCATAGTGCATGACTTTTGAGGCCTTATATCTATAAGGTAACCAGCAATAATTGGAGTGTCTTACTGTGGATTGGATTCATTTTTGGAGCTGATGGATATTTCCTTGTGCTGCCAGCAAATATGATCAGAGGCACATGCTACTAGAATGACTCAGACCTTTGTTTCACTGATATTAATGCCACTGGTTTTAATTGAAATTATTGATCAGTTAGGATGTGTACAGCACTTTCTTCCTGGTGACTAAATTGCACAGGATTAAATAATTGGACTCCTTATTTGACTGTTTGAACAAAAGTGCTACTGTGGCCATGATGAGAATGTTGGTTCTGGTGAACTTGCTGATTTAGTTTAGAGCGGGTGTGTGTGTACATATTTCAGCCTTAGGCGTGCATTCCTTTCTGGGGCTGCATGGGGAGTATGGGGCCAGAGATGCAAGTGGGTGGAGCAATAGAAGTGACTCTTGTACAATAGGCTACATTCCAGCTACACAAAAGCAGTGGTGTAGTCGTCCAGGGGCTCAGGGGGGTCTTAGACCCCTTAACATTTTTTGGGAGCAGGGTCCCAGCAAGGTTCCTATGTCTCCAGGATCCTAGGAGCCAATCAGCATAAAAGGTGAGTGTGTTAGCCACTGAGAAGAGTCTTCTAACATGCTTCCTTTTCGTTTCCTGTTGATTGGAGCAAATAAGAGTGAAACGAGGTGAGAAAAGACTCTTTTCAGTAGCTAACACTCTCCTCTTTTGTGCTGATTGGCTCCTAGGGACGTCTGTTGTTGTGGGACATGGCATTAACAAGGATTTCATTCTCAACCCAGCAGCAAAAAAAATTATTTTATTTATTTATTTATTTATTTTATTCAGCTTATATCCCGCCCGACTAGCAAACAGCTCTCTGGGCGGCAAACATAGAAACATATACAATAATAAAATTACAAGATCAATATAACAAATATAAAAGTACATCATCTAAAATACCAATTACAACATTTACATAAATAACTTAGATTAAAATGCCTCAGAGAAGAGAAAGGTTTTAACCTGGCACCGAAAAGATAATAGTGTCGGCGCCAGGCGTACCTCCTCGGGGAGACTATTCCACAATTCGGGGGCCACCACTGAGAAGGCCCTAGATCTTGTTACTACCCTCCGGGCCTCCCTATGGGTCGGGACCCAGAGGAGGGCCTTCGTAGTAGACCGTAGTGTACGAGCCAGTTCATAACGGGAGAGGCGTTCCTGCAGGTATCGTGGTCCCGCGCCATATAAGGCTTTATAGGTTAATACCAACATTTTGAATCTGGCCCGGTAGCATATTGGAAGCCAGTGCAGGCGAGCCAGAACAGGTGTTATATGCTCAGACCGCTTAGTTCTTATTAGCAGTCTGGCCGCCGTATTTTGCACTAGCTGTAGCTTCCGAACCGTCTTCAGAGGTAGCCCTACGTAGAGCGCGTTGCAGTAGTCCAAACGTGAGGTTACCAGAGCATGAACCACCGATGCTGGTGGAAAAATGAACCTTTTATGCTGGTCCTCCTTACTCAGATAGGGACATAGCTGGGCTACCAACCAAAGTTGGTAGAACGCATTCCGTGCCACCGAGGCTACATGGGCCTCGAGTGATAGGGAAGAGTCTAAAACGACTCCCAAACTACGAACCTGATCCTTTAGGGGGAGTGTAACCCCGTCCAGGACAGGGTATGTATCCACCATCTGACCAGAGAAACCATCCACCAGCAGCATCTCAGTCTTATCAGGATTGAGTCTCAGTTTGTTAGTTCTCATCCAGTCCATTGTCGCGTCCAGACAACGGTTCAGCACATCGACCGCCTCACCTGAAGAAGATGAAAAGGAGAAGTAGAGCTGCGTGTCATCAGCATACTGATGACAACACACTCCAAAACTCCGGATGACTGCACCCAACGGCTTCATATAGATATTAAAAAGCATGGGAGACAGAACCGAACCCTGCGGGACCCCATATTGGAGAACTCACGGGGTCGAGCAATGTTCCCCAAGTATTATCTTCTGGAGACGGCCCGCCAAGTAGGAGCGGAACCACTGCCAAGCAGTGCCTCCACCACCCAACTCCGCAAGTCTCTCCAGAAGGATACCATGGTCGATGGTATCAAAAGCCGCTGAGAGATCAAGGAGAATCAACAGAGTTACACTCCCTCTGTCTCTCTCCCGATATAGGTCATCACACAGGGCGACCAAGGCCGTCTCAGTGCCAAAACCAGGTCTGAAACCCGACTGAAATGGATCTAGATAATCGGTTTCATCCAATAGTGCCTGGAGCTGGTCAGCAAAAAAGAGGGAGGGGCATGGCTGTGACTATCATGATGGGACCCTGCACTTCTGAATTTGCCACTACACTACTGCACAAAAGCCAGGTTTACAGACACACACACACTCCCCTCTCTCCCCTCCATCAAAGCCAGCAAGGGTTATTATCATAATTCAGGGGTTGCATTTCAGTCAGGTAAAAGCACTTGAAGAGGGCATGGAGCAGGGCCAGTGAGGGGTGTGGCCTGGTGAGGGCCATAGCATGGGAAGAGCCATAAGGGTCAAATAGAAAAGCCTGCCTGGTAATCCTCAATCTTTTCAGACCCGTGGCGTGCCACTATTAGCCCCAGCATACAATGTAGGCCCACTTTTTAAATTGTTTAATGTCTGTTTCATTCATACCCCCCCTCCCCGTTCCTGTCTGTTGCTCTCCTTCACACACTTTCAGAAACGGGGGCAGTGCTGCTGATGTAGTCCAGATCAGGTGAACATGTGTGCCAGGCATAGGCCCTAGTCCACTGAATGAAGGCGAATGTGCCCAAAGGAGATTTTTGGGTAAAATAGTGGCTTCCATCTGGCAACTGCCAGAAGATGAGTTTCATCCCAGCCCCAATTTCACCCCCACCCCAAATATAATATCCCAGTTTCAGTGTCTGCAAATGTGATGGTAATTGGGAGGTGGGGTTTTAGGCTCAACACTAAGAAACATTGATTCATTTTTGCTTCTAGTCAATGTCACCCATCATGTTATGGCAAACCAGGGTGATTTCTTAACTAATGTGTAAGGATACTCAACTCACATGTGTGTAAGTCAGTCATGCGGGCTGACCAAGTGACTCTGCAGGCTAATTCATACATGGCGTTAGAATCCCACCCCTTGATGAGTAGCACTGTGTGGGGAGTGAAGGGATGTATGTGTGATGCTTTTTTACTCTGTCACCCCCCACAAGTTGGAGGGCAATCTTCTGAAGCATGGAGCCTCCACAAGTACAGGTGAAAGTTCATCAGCTGTGGAAGGTGATGGGAATGACGATGGGAATATGATGCCCCTCACATGATGCTACATGCATGGGGGGATTATAATGCCTGGGGAGGATTACTGTAACATCAAGTGATCACTTGTATGGGTGAATGGGCACCACAAACAGAATATTAATATTACCTTTTGTCAACTGGAAAGCAATACTTTTCAGTAAAATTAGTTCACAAATTTAGCAATAGGTAGCATTAAGCCACCAAGCGATAGGGAATCAAATAATGTAATGCATGTGCAAATCAGGCATATTGTTAAGAGAAGAAATCTGGACCCCTTTTTTACAACAGTGAACGTAGTTCACATAAGCAGGTACATTCACTGATGATGATTGCAACGTCAAATGACAACTTCAGTGTGAGACTGCACCATCCCCAATTCAGCAGCACTGACAGCTTGTATCACCTACATGCAATGCTTTTCAGTGATTTGAATTCAAAGCTGCAGCCATGGACCCTAGAAGTGGGAGTGGAGTATAAGGAGGCTAGATCCCTTCCTAAGATTGGCTGGGGGCACGGGATGGGATAGGGCTGAAAGCCACCCCAGGGAAGATCAGACAAAAAAGACTGCTGTTGATGTTTTATAAGGTCTACTATGGTGAGTTACCTGTTTACTAATTTATTTATTTTATTGAAGTGTATGTATGTTTATTATAAACTCATTATACTGAATGGCATACCTTATAGGAACAAGGGAGTGTTGATCACGGGGTGCATCTGTTAAGGTATCAGTCTTAGCTTCTAATTTCCTGGCTTGTGGAGCTTGAGTGAACACGAGAGAGACTTTACGCCGATCTTAAACCAGCAGAGTTGTTGATCACTGAATAGCCATGATTGGGCCATTAGAAAAGCAGATTTTTTAAAAAAATCAGCCTGAGAAATACGCAAAATTCATCACATCCTCCTGACCTCCTTTACTCTGTTCCCCCTCATGAACCAACAAAATCCTTCCAGAATTCCTGCCTACACCTGCAAGTCTTCAGGTGTTGTTCAATGATCAAGAGATCAGAAATCCAAAGATGCACATGTATGTCTAAACGAGTCCTTAAGCAACAAGTACCATGGAGATATAATTCCAAATAAAACATTTTCCTTCTGTTGAATTTGATATTTTATTATTTTTATCATAATCATCATCATTATTTTTATCATCATTATTTTTATCATTACCATTATTTTTTATCATCATCATTATTAAATGGAGGAAATAAGGCGACATGCTACAGAAAATCTAGGGGAGCGATGCATTAATGAGTGTACTGTGCAAACTACATAAATGGAGCCGCAGAAGACAGCATTCTCTCTCTGTCCCCCCCTGCTTCTTCCTAATTAAATATAATTAGTAGGAGACAGAAAGCCATAAAATACTACAGCCTTCTTCATAATGAGTAAGTTCCTTCAATCCCCCAAGTTCCAAAGTCGGTCTAGTCATTGGTTCGTCATTGAATTCATTGTACTGGCAGGCAGCCCAAGTTATTCATGAACTGACTCATTTTTGAAAGAAAGAATATCTGACCTGCACTGGTGGAAGCTCCAGTTAGGTAGCAGGAATCGTGCTGAATCGATAGTATTTTCTGTGCCTTTGTCGTTATAGACTTAGTCACTGTACTGTGAACATTACTCATCCAATTTATGTCTAGAATCAGCTTCACATTGAAGGAGAATGGATTTTAGTGGGAGTACTCAAGATGGAGTTTCAGCCCTAGGGACAAGGGTAGGAGTACTAGATCACGGTTTCTGATATAAAAGAGACTGTAGAATGCTTCTTCATTGAATGAATTCTGACTAGTCTGGAGGATGAGCTGTTTAGTTGAGGTGGTGGGCGTTTTTGTAGCTCAGTGACAAAGTATCTGCTTTGCTCGCAGAAGGTCCCTGGTTCAAGCCTTGGCATCTTCAGCTACGGCTAGAAATATCTCCTCTCTGAACCCCTAGAGAGCTGCTGCCAGTTAGTGTAGACAGTACTGAGCTAGATAGTCCAATTGTTCCTTTGTTCTCGGCAATGAAAATCCTTCTGGGGGTTTCCACTTTGGGGGTCACCACAGGGGAAACCACAGGAGGGGAGAGTGCTCTTCTGCTCAAGCCCTCCTTGTGGACTTCCCATGGGCATCTGGTTGGCCACTGTGAGAACAGGATGCTGGACTAGATGGGCCACTGGCCTGATCCACCAGGCTCTTCTTATGTTCTTAAGAGACTGAGAGACTTATATACTCACTGCCAGCTCCTGCTCTTTCTTGTCCTTCATCAGATCATTGCTTGCAGATAGATCATTGCTTGCCACTAGATCTTCTCTCAAACAGACCCTTGCTACTGAATATATGTTTCTATGGTGACATTGGGATTCCCATTATGTCTGTTACTGCCTTTGCACTTGAGGGGCGATGGGGGAGAGTCAGGGGTCAAGGCAGGGCTTGGGGCATAGTTGGATGGGCTGTTGGAGGACGCAGGTGAGGCATCCCTAAGGTGGGGCTGTTCAGTCTGTCTTTGGACTACTGTGGGTTCCACCAGGTCTTCTGTTGGAGTGGGGTTCTTCTCTTCCTCTAAAGAGGTCTTCTAAATGTCTGGGTTGGATGGGGATCCTGCCAGCTCTCAGGGATGCTGTAGTAGTGGATTGCCTGCATCAGGTGATGCAATAGATGATCTCTGAGGTCCATTCCAGCACTGATTCTGTAAGCAGATGTCACCATTCACTACAATGTCACCGTGCTTAGTGGAAAGGCTCACTGAATAGAAATGAACTTTTATGGCAGGGGTGGCTAACCTTTTTTGGTTGGCTAACTCTCAAGAGGAGCACGTGCCAGATCACACATACATACAGGTCACACACAGAGAGTTCTACAACCTCCCCTCCCTGCATCCTCCCCCTTCAGCTGCTCAACTAAATGGGAAACAGTTGAGCAGCTGGAAAGAGGAAGCATACACACAGATGGGTGAACATGTATATACTCACCACGTGCAACCCTTGAAGTTGACTTCCCTCGTCCCTCACCTTTCCAGTCATTAAACAATGAGTTCCCACCAGATTTGCATTCACTTCTCCTTTCAGAAAGATGTGAGGGAAAGTCTTCAGGGACTTCTTCTTCAAGGCCCTCCTGGCCTTTTCCAAGCTGGGTGGGGAGAGACAGCCTCAGTCTGCTGGAAGCAGGCACTAAGCAGCTCCCCGATTAGAAAGGTCCAACAAGTTCATCAAGGAACTGTGAAACACGTCGTCATATCTCGTGTAGGTGAAACCGAATTCGGAGAGGGAGCAGGACTTGGCTGGGGCCTTGTCGGGCTGGATGGGGAGACTTAATGGGCCAGAAGTGGCTTGGGGGCAGCAATTTGTCACCTCTGCTTTGTGGGAACACTAGACTCTCCTGTAGGGATGGAATGATAATATTAAGGGCTCCTTGACACTATATTTGCCACATGTGTCAAAGCCTTGCGCTTGCAGAAGGTAGGAAAACCTCTTGCAACGTTTTGCACTTCACACATTATGGCACATCCAGATTCTCCCACTGAAGATTCTCCCTTCCCTTCTCTCTCCCTCTCTCTGTCTATTTCATTATCTCCACAGTAAAATGAAATGTGCAGTTAGATCTGCAACTGGTGAATGTCCCTTTTAAAAATAAGAATAGCGCATTTGTAGCAGCAGGAGGGTGATAACAGTGTCATGGGCAATAACAGTGTCATGCTTAATAAATTTGAGACACATTTTAGGATGCAAATGTAGCAGCTTTACTCCTTCATGCTATTTATTGGTTTAATGGTCTTAATTACAAAAACAGTTTGCATATGAATGCTGCCGCAGAGGGGACAGATTCTGCACTATATCTTGTGGCCGTGGGGGCCTTTCATCTGGCCAAGTGTGCCACAAGTACAGTCCAAAGTATATGATACTGTCATGCTTTAAAATAAAATTAATACATTTATTATTAATAACAATTTATTGTATTTATTCTTTTTTTTCAGAAAAGCAAAACTCAAAGTTTTACAAGAGTTACAAAAATAAACATTGAAAACCAGTGTAAAAACAAGGATAAAACAATCTGACATACACCAGCAATATATATAAAAGAACTGATCCAGTTCAACCCTACACCGCTAAAAGAGAAGCAGAGAATTAAGGCCCAAGGTCCTGGGTGAATAAGAATGCTTTTACCTGGCGCCTGAAAACAGATACTGATGGCACCTGGTGTGCCTCTCTGGTGAGAGCATTCCATAAATGGGGAGCTGCCCCTGAGAAATCTTGTTCTTGTGTTGTCACCGTCCACACTTCCTTCAGAGAGGGCACATGGAGAAGGGCCACAGATGATAAATGCAGGCAGGTCCAGGTTGGTTCATGTGAGGAGAGGTGGTCCTTGATATATTGGGGTCCTGAACCTCATAAGGCTTTATAGGTCAAAACCAGCACTTTGAACTGAGCCTGGTAACTAATTGGTAGCTGAAGAAGTTGTACCAGGTTTGGTGTTTTGTGTTTAGACCATCTTGCCTGATCAACAGCCTTCCTGCTGAATTCTATACCAGCTGCAGTTTCCAAACCTTCTTGAAAGGCAGCCCCATGTATCATATATTGCAGTAATCTAACCTAGAGGTTACCAGAGCATAGACAATAGAAGTTAAATTTATTGACATTTTTTTGTTTTTAAAAATACTGTTTTATTTGTGTACTATGGCCCTGGCTGATAGCCAACTAAGTCAGAGTAGATCCACTGAACTTGTCCATTGATTTCAATAGGTCTACTCTGAGTATGATTAACATCAGCTATCACTCTATATTTCTATAAGACCAAAAGGAGGGGGGGGGGGAGAGGGAAGATACTAGATGCAGGAACAGTTCAGAGAAAACAAGTTCTCAAAGTGCCAACATGTTTTATTATGCCCAACCCATTTGAGGATTAAGAAATTCCTTCATCAACGGCAAAATTCTTAACGGCAACATGCAAAGATAAACTTCTTTCTCCTTGAAGCTACAGAAAATTATCTTTGAAGGTTGCAGATAAGAAGTGTTGCTAGTGAAGGATTTATGATTTCCAAAACACGTTGGACATAGTAAAACTTTTTGGTGCTTTTGAGAACTTGTCCTTTGGTTCCCCCCACCCCGAATTTCTATATGGCCACTCAGTAACATTGTTCTCTGGGTAGCACACATGAAACAATAAAATACAATTTTAAAATACAGTATCATAAAATCACAGTTTTCAGCACAGAAGAGTTTTTCCTTGGCAGAGAGAGAAAAATCAGATAAATCAAGAGCACATAACTTTAAAATGGTGGTTGGAACCACAACAATTTCATACATGTTAAAAATCAAAGGGTTTTGAAAGACCTGAAAAAATAAAGAAGTTTTCACATGGCACTGAAAAGGCCACAAGGAATTTGGCAGGCAATCCTCTCTGGGGAGGATACTCTGCAGCTGGGGTGCCACCACTGAGGAGGCCCTCTTCCTGGTAGCTAGCTGTCTCCCTTCACTCGGAGGATGCACCTGGAGTGGGAACTTAAAAGTTTGGTTTGCTATATATGGGATAAGCATTTTTTTTTTTAGGTATCCTGGTCCTGAACCTATTCAAACCAGCATTTTGAATTGGATTTAGAAATGGACTACAGCCCATCAGAAAGGTGAGATGTGACAGGTGCCCACTATCTGCACTTTCCAGAAAAACTGAAGACATTTTCCCCAGCTGTATGAATAAGTCTCTGCCATGGGTGTCCACTTTGTGTTGTTCTTAAATTCATGTTCTGTTATTTTTGATGCTGTTTTTATTACATTTTGTACATCGTTTTGGAAAGGAGATGAATAAAGAAATAACAACAGAATGCAAATTAAACAAACAGCGGAATTCACCAATCTTGGATAGCTCACACTAGTTCCAAAGACCTAAATCCAGTAAACAGAGAGAAATAAAAATAGAAGGGCAGTAAGCAAGAAAGGGAAAGAAATACATAGGAGGAAAGTGGGGGGAGTGAAGGTGAGGTGAACCAGCAAGGGTATTTAGAAATACAATTCAGAATTCAAAACTCCAAGATTTCAGACCAGATCCCATTGGATGTGAGCATCGCATCCATTAAAATACGATTCTTTGACTGCCAGGCCCAAAAGCACTTCTTTCTGGGTTTTGTTGTGTGGTGGGGTTGATGCTTTCAGATGCTGGAGGGTGAGACATGCGGCTATTGTGGCTGCTCACAAGGATCAATAGTTTTGGACATGGTGTGATTTTCCACAATGGAGAATGCTTTATATCATTTCAGACTATTTATCTGTCTAGCCCAGTATTGTCTGCTTTGATGGGCAGCAGCTTCAGGATCTGTGGCAAAGGGTCTTTCCCATTGCTTGCTCCCTAAAATCATTGTACCTGCCAGGGATTGAACCTGGGGCCTTATTTTTGCAAAGCACATGCTTGACCACTGAGCTGTGGTCCCTATGGTTCCTAAAGAAACCTCTTCCCTTTGTCCCAACTCTGGGACCAAATCCTAGCCTAGTTGCTGTTGTAGTAGCAGTCACTGGCTCTGCTGAGCAGCAGGGCCAGCGCCAGCTGTGACTGGACCCTTCAGCACCAGCCTCCTCCGGGCCTGTAGCACCGTATAGCTCAACATACCCTGCCGATACAGGCAGCATATGGCTTAATAGGCCCATGTGCCCTACGTACCTTTTGCATCAATGTGCATGCCTTTTGCACAGCATGCACATACCTGCCATCAACCAAGATGGTGGGATGCCCATGCTGCCTTCTTGGGTGATGACAGGCATGTACGTGCAGTGTGTGCGGCATGTGTGCTGACATGCTAATGTGACAGGTAGGTGGGATGGGTGATCTTATTGAAGCCTGCACTGCCTGTATTGGGGTGTGTGCCTGGGAGCTCCCGCTCTTAAATCCACAGCAGTGTTGGGGTTGTGCAATCCAACACTATTGTGGATTGCAGAGCAGGAGCGCCACCCTCCCATCCTAATGAGGGCCCCCTTAGATGTCCTTGGCCAGGGCCCAGTCTGGCCACCTGCTGGCACCAGGCCTGCAGAACAGTACTTTTCCTGCACCATACTGACTCTGGGTTAGCCTTACAGCCAGGAACAATCACATGGTTTAGTGTGATATGCATGAGCAGGAACAAGTTGACCAAAATTCCAAACATTCCTGTTTCCCCAAGCATTTGATGGTTAAAGGAGACTGTTCCTGGCAACCCAGAGATCACTGGAGAACAGCATGTTTTTAACTGTAAGCTGCCTTTAGAATGTTATTAACTGTTTTTAGCATGCTTGTTATTGTTCTTGAATTGTTTTGTTGATGTGTTTGCCATCCTGGTCTCCTTCGGGAGGAAGGGCAGGATATGAATTTAATCAATCAATCAATCAATCAATAACAATTTTATTAGCTTTAGACTGAGCCCCCAAACAGTAAAAAATAATATTTTACATGGTAAGCAGAGCAGAAAAAGAATGGCCACTTTTGCAAATCATGATGTGCCAACTTCCATCATCCCTAACCATTGGCCGTATTGGCTGGGCTGATATGAGTTGTGGTCCAACATCATTTGGAGGGCAAATTAGGGAAGGCTGTGCTACGCCGAGCTTTAGAGCAAAAGGCATGAGCTGCAATAGGCTTTGGGCTCACATGCTCTATCTTCCCTTAACTTCCTCCCACATGGCTATGAAGACAAGTTTGGATGCCTTTGCTTACACTTTAGTTAACCACAGTTTGCACAGTTTGCCAGTTTCAGAAACCATGGTTTGAAGCTGAGTCAATATATAGGTTCAGGCTGCCCTACAGCCTGTCTGTTATCTATTGAGTCTAAATAATTGGAGTGTGCAGAATTTACTGAACGTAATGCATATCTTCTTGAAATGTCCATGTCCAATGGCTTTAAAATTATTGAACACAGAATTTCCATAATACAATATCTTTTCACCTTTGGGCTCTAACTATGATTACTCTTCTGTAGGTTCATAATGCTCACTGACATCTTGCCACCAGTTAGGGATGCTGCCAAATTCCACCACAGGTGGCATATAGACTGAAAACCCAGATATGAACTGGAATGGAATTATTGCTGGAATGCACCAGGACCTGACAGACTGCAGATTCAAGTAGTCCAAGTTATTAATACTAATAAATTAATAGCTGGGATATGCAACAGCTTGAAACTGCTGGAAGCCCACTCAAAGAACTTTGGACAACCACAAAGGGAATGTTCCCTTTAAAAATTTGGAAGTTGCCTGCCACTGTGTCAGTAACCCCCCCCCAAAGCTATCATAGGTAATGTCCACCATCTTGAACTGGAGTGGCATCAGCCTGCTTCTTGATGATGCCACTTTACAGCAGTTCCTGAACCTCAAAAGTCTCCATGACAGCCTTTACTTACATGGTGTCCTCCAAATGTTTTGGATGAGTACTGGCTGCAGCTGATGGCAGCTGTAGTCCAAAGCATTTGGAGGGCACCAGGCTAGTGAAGACTGCTCCATGGTTTTTCATAGGTGTTAGCTTATTCCACCAAAAACTTGATATCCATACTGACATTTTCTAGGCATACTGGTCAAGCTTAGCAAAAAAAAAAAAAATCCCAGCTGGAAAGATCTTTCAGAACGTTTGCCATATAAAATTGCCTACATGGAGAAATTGTGTCTTTTTTTTTCTTTTAAGGCAAGAAAAATCTTAGTGAAGCAGAACACATGGTGAGAAATGTCTCCCTCTTAATGAGCTGCCATCCTATCTCGAGGTCGTCTATTTTTGCAGGTTTATCTCAAGTATATAAAAGCCAAGTTTTTGGCACAGAGCCAGGTGCGTAGAATATGATCTTGCCACTGCAAGATAGTGCATTCACTTAAAGAAAAGAAAAACCCTTCACAATACCTGCTATCTGTTAGATCGCATAGGTGTTTTTCCCCCTCCATAGCCAAAGAAGGCACATTATTTTTGTTGTTGTTGTAGAAGCAGCAGAATAAATAAAATGAGAGGCCTGTTTTCCAGAAGGCCATCTATATACCTTGAAGGACAGTAGCGACAGTAGCAATGTTAGCTGATCAAGGCCACCGTGGTGCAGTAGATGCAATGTGGACAACTGTTCCTTAGCCCTGGAGCTCACCCCTACTGGCATGTGGCCTCCAGAAGGTTGCCCATGAGACAGTGTGGCCCTCAGGCTGAAAAAGATGCCCCATTCCTGCTTTAGCAACACCTGTATTGAAGGGGGCATGTGTAGGGAGAAAGGGGGAAATACCCATTGCCAATTCAACACTTCCTCATACCATATTCAGTCACACTTAGTCAATCAGTTGGGATGGGATGGGGATGGATCCTGATGTCATCCATACACACTGCATTACTTTAAATGGACAATCCATTTATATATGCATCTGAAAGCTCATCCCCAACCACAATGTATCGCAGTGTTGTGTGTAACAACACATGATTGGAGATAAATACTTGCTATTTAATCAGCGCCAAATAAATTGGGCAATGGAACCTGCAGTAAGGGACATAAGAAGGCATCACTTTCCATTCTGATCTGTGCTCATCGCATGCAGCACTGTTTCTGTTCTGCTGCAGTTCGTCTTCTGCCAAAAATGACATTATTTGTTTTGCTGTCTGCTGGTAGAGAAATTATGTAGCTTACCTCATTTCATGTAATTATTTACATAAATTACATAAATTATGTTGTCATTGTGTTATTCTACCCCATTTGTAATCAGTTACGTATTGTTTGCGGATTGAAAGTAACAGCAACAGTAAATACTGATTGTATTCGCTGGATTGATTTCTGTTCTGGTCATGAGACGAATAAGTGAACACTGGCAATTTCCACTCCCATTTCCATCAGAATTCTCCAACATCCCTGCTGCCAGTGCAGTATGACAACTATCTTGTAGGCAAAGTTCCCTGGGCAATGGAGGCACATTCTGTTGGGTGGCCAACTTGCAACCTAGAGATTAACTGTGCTGCAACCCTATGAAAGTAGTTGTCATGGATGTCAAAGATTGCCCCCCTGGGGTCCTTTGACCTCAGCACCCCAAGGGGAGTTCTTTGCTTCCGAGAACAGTCCCAACACCTTTGGGTCCCTGCTTCCCAGGCAAACTCTCCCTCCTTTCAGGATTAAGTTCCTGGTAGTAACTGCCACCACCCCTTTTCCAGCTCTCTATTCTGAGGTAGGGGACCTCAGAGCGCCAACAGAATTCCATGAGCAGACTACTTGTTGTAGCCCCTGCTCTGGAGCATTCAACCTCACTAATCGACCTTAATCAGTAGCGTTCAGCGATCAAAGACTGGATTTAGAATAATTAGTTTCAAGCAAGACACACCACTTATAAAAGGGTAGTTTATTTAGAAGAAAAGAAAGGTATATACAAAAAGAGAGCAACAATTGTTTCCTCAAAGTTAGTTGCCCTTAGCTGGGCTACGAGAGATACATTGGCATAACAAAGGTGAGAGGTTCAATACAGACAAAAGAACATAACAAAAGCTTCCTAGTCTAAGATTTTCTACTCACAGTACAGTAGCCTGGTTCCCAATGGCTTTTTCTTGGAAATCCTTAGACGAGTCAAGGTAACAGGGAACCACTTCATTTTTATGGAGTTTAGTGGTCAACAGGGAAGGGGTCCAATTAGCCATCCTGGGTGCCCCTTCCGTGATCACCTCCTTTGAAGATAAGGGGGGCTAGACATCCTAGGTGTCCCTTTGGTGATCCCCTCCTTTGAGGATAAGGGGGGCTAGACAGTCCCCCCAGGGGTCCTGATGTGCAATACCCCCTTTTCCTGAATTTTTGATCTCTGGAAGCAAACAAGAGATAACAAATAATGTTCAGCTGCATCTTCTTGACTTATGCAAATTGCCTCTCTGGCACTGAGGCACGGATCTTTCTCAACAGGGTATCCCAGGGATCCACAAGGCTCCCAGAATTCTCTCTGGTTGAACCATTTTAGCTTGACCAAAGATAACAAAGGTAGCTATTCTTGACAATGGAGAGTAAATGAAAGTTGCCAATCACATTTGGTTGGTTGCTTGCAAGAAGGTACCTGCCAATGCCAAAGACAACGAAGCAAAACATTTTAAAGGCTAAGAATAGAAGTTGGGACCCAGTACAGACCATGCCCACAAACCAGTGCAATACCGGCTGTAAGATGTTTGCTAACAGATGTTAACACATTCCTTTTATTTTATTTTATTCTGTCCCTGTTCCAGACTGCTGATTTCTGTCATTGTGTTAGCTTTCCTGATTGTTGGCAGTTTGTCCAACCAGATGTTGAGCTGAAGAAATTCTAAGTGCCTGAATGGTGGTAGTGGTGATGGGGGAGGCAACTCAGCCTCATCTCCTCCTGGTGTTCCTTCAGATATTTGATCCTCCTCACTTGGAACAAATTGCTTCTGTTTGACTCTTTGGCTGTGAAAAGCATCCTGCTGTAATAGCTGCCATGTGTCGGGATCAATACAAAAGTGTGAAGCAGTTGCTTTTGCTCGATTTTAACAAGAGAGAAGGAGGCAATTGAATCATTCTGAAGAATCAGCACTTCGGGATACATTGAACCTCTTTGTCTTTGTCTGTGCTCGTTTCCCTGTAATCCTTATGCAAAAGAAAATGAAATCCTGACAATGTGTTTTATTGATCTCTGTCAATAGTGAATATTGCTCTGAATTTCCTTCCCAAAATAATGTTTGTTGTGCACTACAATGAGTGTGGCCCCAATCCAGTGAATGTTACATATGACATGCAGCAGCCTATTCAGAAGTAAGCCTCTATATCTCAATCGGACTTTCTACATGAGGAGTGAGGACACCTTTCCAGGCTAGGAGTCACCTTCCCTTGTGGATAACTTTCTAGCGGCCACATGCCAGTGATGGGTAAGGCCAGAGGCAAAAGTGGGTGGAACAATGAATGTAAATTTTACCTTTGTCCAGTAGGGGAGTTTCTTCATATACCCACATACCTCCCTCTATCTGCCATCCAGGCAAGTACGAGTCATTATCAGAGTTCAATGACACATTCCGGAAAGGCAAAAAACTCAAGGAAGGTGTAAAGCAAGACTGGTAAGGAGCATGGCCTGGGAGGAGTCCCAAGGGCTAGGCAGAGAGATCTGGAGGGCTGCATTTGGAGGGCCTGGGTTCAGTTTTACCTAACCAGTGCCATGGTTCAGCCCCCTAAGGTGCAGTGCTTTGTGAATACTCACAAACGCTTGGAAGGCATTCACAGAGTATCTGCCAGTCCTGAGATGATGAGCAACTGCTGTGATGGAGTGGTGGCAGAGATGACAGGCATTCTCTGAGCCCCAGCAGAACATCTTTTGCTAGGGATGGGACTAGGATGATTTGCATCATTTTCATGCAAGGGAGGAAGCAGTTCTGGTAGCATCAACACTATCAAGGTGCGTAGGGCCTTGTTTGTCTTGCTCCCAGCAGGCAAGAAGCTTGCCTTGATGTACAGCTTGTGAGCGATATACCTCCAGATAAGTGACCTTAGGGCTGCAACTTCAGTTCCACTGAAAATAATGAAATGAGTTAGCTGCAACAAACTAAAGAAGTTCTGTTGCTTTTGCACCATCTTATGCAAGAACATGATAATTTGGGCTAACTCAGGGCAGTGTTACCTTGGGCGTCATATAGCAGTTTCAAGCAGTGACTGTCATGCAAGACTGTGGGTGGGAGATTGTGATGGATGGATGGATAGATGGAGAAAAAGGTGGGTTTTCTCAATAAGAGAGTCAGTGTGGTGCAGTGGTTAGAGCAATGGACTAGGATCTGGGAGACCATGGTTCAAATTCCCACTCAGTCACAATCTTTCAGCCTAACCTGCCTCACAGGGGAGAACCATGAAGGTCACCTTGAACTCCTTGGAGGAAAGGTAGGTTATAAATGTACTAATAAAGAATGACAGCTGCTGTTGCTCCAGGCAAAGATAGCTTGCTGTACAAAGGGGAATTCCTAGTTGCTTATGCCCTTCCTGATTAGTAGTAGCTGAATTATAGAGGACAGACTTGGGGTCAGCAGGAAGCATCCTCAGATAGTTCCTGGTGAGATGGGGGTGGGATACAATGCTGATCCTGCCCTGGGCCTTTTTTTTTTTTTAAAGGTCCACTCTTACTGGTTTCAGGTGGCTGTCAACTTTATTGATTCTATCCAGAATATATGTTCCAGTGACAGGCCAGACAAAGTTGGACTCCATACGTTGTGAACTACAACTTCCATCAGCCCCAGCCAGCATGGTGAATGGTGAGGAATGATGGGAGATATAGTCCAGCAGTAATTGGAGGGCATCAGGTTAAGGAAAGCCAGTGTAGCACGATTTGCATAAGTTGCAATTGTTGGCCCTCTTCTAGGACATCATGGCGGACAGAAATGGCTACCAACTAGGGCTGCCAGAACCGTCAAGGTAAGCCCTCCAGAGACCCTCCTCAAATCTTTTAAGGATGCCATTGTAAGAGAGGAGACCAGATGACACTTTGCAGAGAATCTCCTCAACCTTGGAGCCAGTCCTGAGGGACAGAGCATCCTTCTTCCTTTCTTTATCTCACCTTGTTTAAGTGGACTGTGCAGTGCTGCAGGGGAGAAATAGAAAGGAGGGGCAAATGGAAACAAGAAGCTAGGAAGGGAGGACACTACGTCTTTTTAAATGAGGTTAGTTGCGAAGGGCAGCTGCAATCCCTGGGGTTGCTAATGTCTCTGAGGTGAGATGGAAAAATTGCTGAGGAATGTCACTGCCATGCTGCTGTGATGCATTTTCCTGAGATGATGTGGCTCTTCAGATACAAGGAGGATTCTGGGAACATTAGAGAATGCTTCAAACAGACCATTGGTCCATCTAGCTCAGTAGTGTATTCCCTGCCTTGGTATTTCAGACAGAACTCCTTCCCCTACCCTACCTGGAGATGCTGGGGATTGAACGTGAGACCTTTTCCATGCAAAGCATGTGCTCTGACCCTGAGCTGTAGTGCTTCCCCCAAAGGAAGGTGCAGAAGGAGGCTACATTTGAAGTTTCTATTTCTTCAAACGCAAGGTTTGAATAATTCTGTTATACAAATGTATGGTGCAACCGCACTTGGAATACTATGTTCAGGTCTGATTTTTGCACCTCAAAAAGCCTTGTCGAACAGGAAAAGATTCTCAAAAAGGGCAACCAAAATTATCATGGGGGTGGAGCCCCTCCCCTATTTATTTATGTAACATTTATATACTGCGTAGTTGTAATAAAACCTCTAAGCAGTTTACAAGAAATGAGGAAATGTTACAACATTTGGGGCTTTTCAGTTTAGAAAAAGGCAAGTAAGGGTGGCATGACAGTGGTGTATAAAATCATGCATGGTATGGAGAAAGTGGATAGAGAGACATATTTTCTCTCTACCTCCCAATCCTACAACCCAGGTCATCCATTGAAGCGGAATGTTGGAGGATTTGGGACAGACAAAAAGGAGGACTTCTGCACAGATAACATAATTAGTCCCAGGCTATAGTCTGAAGGCACATGAGCCAGCACCCTGCTGAAGCTAAGCAGGGTCAGGTCTGGTCAGTGCCTGGATGGGAGACCGCCTGGGAACCATATGTAAGCTGCCTTGGGTTTCTCTCATGAAAAGAAAGGTGGGGTATAAATGTAATTAATAATAATAATAATCCCCTCCCACAAGAGGCTGTGATGGCTACCCCCATTGGATAGCTTTAAAAAGGGGTTTAGATAAATTAATGGAGCATGGGACTATCAATGGCTTGTAGTCATGATGGCTACTACCTCCAGCATTCAAGGTGCTGTGCCTCTGAACCACAGTTGCTGGGGAACACAAGCGGGGAGGGTGCTGTTGTGCTCTGGTCCTACTTATGGGCTTCCCATAGGCACCTGGTTGGCCAATGTGAGAACAGAATACTGGACTAGATGGGCCTTTGATCTGATCCAGCAGGGCTCTTCTTATTTTATCATTCTTATGTACGGTAAGAAAACTGGAAACACTGAGGCTTTGGGATGGGGATTTCAGACGACAACACCAATAACATTGGTGCAGGGACAGTTTTACCACATGGAGTGTTTGTCAACTTTATGCAGCGGTCTTTTTCAAACTACTCCATTTTCCCATGCTCTATTGAACAGAAATGCACAGCCTGTTCTATATATTGGATGCTGATATGAATAACGGTTGTGGATGGATTTGACAACTGTCATGGAAACAATGAATTAATGCACATGTACGATTCAGTCCTCTTATTCAGAGAGCTAAATGCTCCCAAAGGATGTTGCCAAGACATTTGTGAACCTATTTCTCTTGCTCAATGAATTGAGTTGCTTTTCCTTTGCTGAGTAAATCTGAGTCCAAGATTTGTGGAATAGTCAACCATTTCAACTGACATAAAATTTAAAAATGAGGCACAATTGTAATGGCTTTGATGTTCATAAGGAAAGACACATTGGGTGGTATTCAACTAAATAATTGCAATAGTGCAAAGATTAGCACTAGTGCAATTGGACTTCCCCCCTTCTCCACCTGTGTGAGCCCCACACTGTCCAAATCTCTGGAGGACTGGGGGAAACCCCAGAACAGGTTTAAGGGGCGTGTGGGGGAAGGTGAGGGGAATAATGTTCGCAAAATCAGCAGCTAAGCACTACGTTGACTACAGCCCAATGTAATGAATATAGATCATATACCCCGGCATTTTGCTGAGCAAAATGGGATCATCACAGAAAAGATGTCCTCTATAGTTATGTCTCCCGGTAGAACTGGATCTCCACCACTTATGACCTACCAGACTGAACACGTATGGTACTGTATCAGGTGCTCCACAAATATCTTGTTATTGCTGTTGGCCTGGAACAGCCAAAACAGGGAGATTAATGTAAACACCCTGCAGAACAAAATGCATAGTTCTCTCTGTTTCGTTTGGTGAGTCACAGTTTGTGCAGGCCTGTGGAAGGAATTAAGAAGTACCACCCACTCAGAAACACAAGAACTGGAAACCATAGTTAGTTTATACTATACTTTATTTAAACATGCCAGGATCAGAAATCATAGTTTAGTCTCTGCTTTTTTCAGTAAACCATAGGGTTTACTGAACTAGGGGTGGGGAACCTTTTTCAGCTTGAGGGTTACATTCCCCCATGTGTATGTACACACACACACACACACACACACACACACACACACACACACACACACACCCCTCCATCTAGGCAAGCAGGACAGTGAGTTCAAGGTTACATTCTAGCCAGGCAAAAGCATTAGGGGAGGGCATGGAGCAAACTGGTGAGGGGTGTGACCTGAGAGAGTCCCAAAGGCTGGATAGAGAGGCCTATAGGACTGCATTTGGTCCTCAGGTCTGAGGGTGGTATTCAAAGCTAGTCCTGCTCAGAGTAGCTAATGGGCAAAACTAACTTTGATCTCCGACATGCCTCCTCCCTGACTGGTTTTCGCTGAGCCTTAAAGACCTGGCTATTCAGGCAGGCCTATGGGATTCTCGGGAGGGATTAGTTTTATGATGTATAAATTGATGTTTTAGAATAATTGATGATTTTGTTTTTGATTGTACAGTGTATTTTAATGTATTCCTGTAAGTCGCCTAGAGTGTCCGTTAAGTCGGACAGATAGGCGACTAACAAATAAAATTTTATTATTATTATTATTATTATTATTATTATAACTTAGGTTTATTGATTTCAGTCGTTCACCTCTGAGTAGGACTTAGTTGAATACAAAAGTCCTCCCCTTCCCGGTTTAAACTAAGCAAAGCTGATCTTTGCCGGACATAATGATAAACTATTATTGGTTTAAACCCGGCAGTAGATGCTTCTGATATCCTTCTTATGGCTACACCAAAGAAGCAGATGGGGAGAGGGAGCATGAAAGCCCAAGATTTGTCCAGTCTTGTCTATGTAACACTAAATAATGGTTTATTGTTACTTATATCTGAACCAAGCCATTTACTAATGCCATTGTTCCATCTCTTTCCCCTTACTTTGGGACACAGAATCATAGAATCATAGAGTTGGAAGGGACCTATAAGGCCATCGAATCCAACCCCCTGCTTAATGCAGGAATCCATTGTGAATTGCAGGAATGTGAAAGGTAGAACAGGCAATATAGTATACATGGCAAGCCAAAGTGAAGAGTACAGACTGAAGGGCTTTCCTCTACACAAATCCACTGGAACAAATGGAAGTCATTCTGCTCATTGGCTCTGGTTAAACTCCCATTTATTTCAACAGGGGCTGTGTTGACCAAACTGCAGTGTTCCTCAACCAGTGGATCAGAACCCACCAGCTTCCTCTCTTGCCTGTCTTACCCAGGCTGGCTAGGGCTGATGGGAGTTGTAGTTCAGCAACATCTGGAGAGCCAAAGGTTCCCCATTCCTACCATAGAGTTTTAGTTGGACCAGTGCCAGCACCAGAAACTCTTTGCACGCTGAGTAAAGGAGGCCGGGAGACAGAAAAGTTCGGGGATGTGGGGAGGGAGGGAAGGAAGGGGCCCTCCTCTGAGGGGAAAGGGCCAGAGGAGGTGTTGAAGGAAATTAGAAAGTGAGATCATCATCATCATCATAAACAAGAACAACAAACAAACTGGGAGCAGAATGAAAGGGGATAAGTTAGGAAAGCTTCTTTAGGAGGAGGAAGTGAATGTAATGGGATCAAGGATGAGGGATTAAAAAAAACCTGGCTGGCTTTTGTGGAGGTGGGGTGGGGGGATAAGGTATAAATTGAATGAGAAAATACAAGAAATGGCTAAAATGCTTTGAGGGGCAGCTGGGGGTGTGAAGGGAAAAATATAAGATAAAAACTTAGATCCACTTAGACCAGCAAACTCTGCCTAAAATGGGGAGGCTGAGTCACAGTAACTCCAGCACAAACATCAATACTCAGCTTGAGGACAGTTGAACTACAGAGCTCCTTGCCACAAGAAAAAGGCTGTGGCAAAGAATGTAGCACTTTCCAAAGATGGATCAGATATTGGTAGAAAATGATGTCAGTAACTGCCACTTAATTATGCCAAACTGTCCATCTGCCACCATTTTTTGCCTGGCTCTGACCCTGCACCACCATGTTGTGACTGGTGGGGCTCAGTAATTTTCAGCCATCTCAAGTGGGCTGTGGGGATAGAAAGTTTGAGAACCCCTGCTCTAGGGAAACTGAATCAAAAACTGTCAAAGAATAATCACGCTGGGTCTTCTAACCTTTCCATAAATGCCAAATAAATTTACACCATTGTTAGTAAAAGCAATAGTATACCACCAAAGGTTTGAGATGCAGAGTAACAGCCCTGGAGTCATGATTTGTCGGTTTACGGAAAGGAGAAAAAAATCACTTTGACTGAAGGCAAATCCCTTCTCAGCAGTATCGTTATTACACTCAACAAATAAGTATGTTTACCTTCTGGCTGCTAGCATTACAGATTCAAACAATCCTGCATAACCTTTGCAAATAATCCTAGGGTTATTTTAATAAGACACAAACTGTTCATCCACCAGCTGGATTCTGTAAGTCTTTAGCTGTGCTTTTATTTGCCTAGCTGCCAAACACAATGCCGCCTGTAGACTGTAGAGGTTGCTGATGCACCTCTGCACTCGCTGGAAAAGGGAATTTGGTTTCTTAATCCTGTGCACTTATTTTACCATCCAGTATTACAATTCTTCGCTTGTGACGATGTATATCCTTGGTGGTACCTAAACCTATTGCTCTGAACATGAAACTCAAGCCAGTGGGGATACAATATCACATCTGATTGGATGGTTTTGTTCAGAGAAGATGGCATGAATGCTTTTTTGCCTTTAAGGTAATTCTTTTAAAAACTTTCAAAAATGGGCTAGGATCAGAGCTTGGAAAAGTTACTTTTTTGAACTACAACTCCCATCAGCCCAATCCAGTGGCCATGCTGGCTGGGGCTAATGGTAGTTGTAGTTCAAAAAAGTAACTTTTCCAAGCTCTGCCAAAGACCCATATAGTTAGTCCTGCATGCCCCCAAAGGATTTGGGGTTGTATTTCTCTAAGAGCAGATCCCATGCCACTTGACAAAATCGTATTTGAAATGTGGAGAGAATTTAGAATCAATATGTGACATGACATGAGAACTGATATTCAAAGGGAGAGAAAAAAATTTCAGCAATCTAATCAAGTAGCTCTTGGGATCCTGGTTCATATGGTATATTCTGTGCTGTGACATCCCATCTGCACTCTACATTTAAAGCAGTATCATACCACTCTAAACAGCCATGACTTCCACAAAAGAATCCTAGGAACTGTAGCTTGATAAGAGTACTACTGAGAGTTGTTAGGAGATCCCTGTTTCCCTCACAAAGTTACAATTCCCAGAGTTCCCTCTTCCCATAGGAACTCTGGGAATTGTAGCTCTATGAGGGGAATAGGGGTCTCCTAACAACTCTCAGCACTCTGAACGAACTATAGTTCCCAAGATTCTGTGGGAGAAGCCATGACAGTTTAAAGTAGTATGATACTGATTTAAATATATAGTGCAACTGTGGCCTTAGTCAGACGAGTCTGATTATTTGTGCAAGCAAATCAGGATGAGTGCTTAATAAACAGGAAAAGCCCTACATTGTTTGGAAAAGCCCTACATTGTTTGGAAAAGCCCTACATTATATATACACAGTAACATTACTGGTGTCTCCCAATGAAGAATACTCACTCACTTTGGAGCATTACTTTCAGGCTTGATCTGCGCTATACATTTAAAGCAGTATTATACTCCTTTTAAACAGTCATGGCTTCCCCCAAGAATCCTGTATGCTGAGAATTGTTAGGAGACCCCCTATTCTCTCCATAGAGCTACAGTTCCCTGAGTGGTGTAACAGTTAATCCCTGTTCCAAGGGAACATGCCCCTCCTATGATGAGTTTCCGCTGGGCCTTGAAGACCTGGCTCTTCAGGCAGGCTTTTGGGGTGGGCTAGATTTTATCTTCATTGTTTTTAGATTTTCAATGTCTAGGTATTATATGCCTATGTTGTACGTCGCCCAGAGTGGCTGGACAGCCAGCCAGATGGGCGACTAATAAATTCTATAAATAAATAAATAAACTCTGGAAACTGTAGCTCTGGGAGGGTCTCCTAACAATTCTCTGCACCCTTAACAAACTACAGTTCACAGAATTCTTTGTGGAGAGCAATGACTGTTTAAAGTGGCATGATACTGCTCTCAATGTGTAGTGCAGATGGGGCCTGAGAAACACAGAGAAAACACTGTAGCAAGCAACAAGAGTCAGAACAATAAACCATCTTTAAGACATCTTAAAAAACAATTCAAATATAGATACAGAGTGGGAAACATCTCAGCAGGCTCTTCTTATGTTCTTATGTTCTTAAGAGGAAGTTCTTTAGTAGGTGCCAAAAATGCAACACAGGCAGTGCCTGGCTAATATTAAAGGGGAGGGAATTCCAAAATTGAATTATAGTGAAAATAAAATAGAGCTCCTCCAGGTGACCTGTTTATCGAGCATTCATCCTGATGTGCTTGCACAAAGTTTATGTGGAGGTTAGATGATATCTGGTCTTTACTGAGCCTTCATTTCAGTTTATGTTTGGGGTGGTTATACAACAAGCATTCGTCCTGATTTGCTGTGGGGTGTTGACACACCTTTCTGTAAATCATTGGTTCATCCCACACTTTTCAGTGCATTTCCCCATCACTTTCCTAACTGCAAAATGTTTTTTTTTAAAGTGGAGTTGTTGTAGTAGAATGACAGAGCACTATAATCCACCTTAATTGTGAAAACCTGAATCTCCAGCATGCACTTGAATCCCTTCCATAGTTTGTGACCAAGCAAAAATACATTATATTAGGGAACATTGCTTGCAAAAATGTGTATATTAGGCAAACAGTGCATATAAAATGTATATATTAGGATAAATTCACATAATTTTCTGCTTTTTTTAAGGCAAATCACAAACTAACATGGAAAGGGGTCAAACATTAATTAAGATTGGAAAAATAAGAAACAGAAAGAAACCACCGTGAATAGTGTTGTCCATTGTTTGCCTTAGCTCAGTTGAAGAGCAAATCTGTTGCATGCTGAAGGTCCTAGGTTCAATTTCCATCATCTCCAGGTAGGGCTGAAAAAGACCCCTGAAATCCTGGAGAGCTGCTATCAACCAGTGTAGACAATACTGAGCTAAATAGACCCATGGGAACAATGATCTGACTCAGTATAGAGCAGCTCCCTGTGTCTTGGTGGATAGTGCTGTATAGGCATATTCTACCCTTTTAAATGTAAATGTACTGCCTTCAAGTCGATTCCAACTTATGGCAACCCTATGAATAGGGTTTTCATCCCTTTATTTTTCCCAGCTCTTGTTCTATCCCCAGTCCTATCAAACGGAACTATCAGTAACTGTAATTGGTTGAACATTCTAAAACTACAGCAAAAGCTCCAAAACCATCCCGGGCTGTCTGAATCTGATATCAAATCTGCTTAATTCCAGTATATCACCTCACTGTATCTCTCTCTTTTTTGCCTGGTATTTTGCCCAAGTACAAAATATTTTGTAAACTGTCCTGCAAACAAAGCTCCCAATTCCCTTACTCAAGAGTGCATATTGAGAAAGAAAGATGTACTGCCAGCTTTAATTATACAAACATTAGGTTTGTTCAGCATCTCAATACCAACAAAGCCAACTCCTCAGGCAATGCTGGTCTCCTGGGACTCTATATTACTTTACATTAGCATATCTACCACTTGTATTTTCCCAATTGACTCTTAAGAAGGCTAATGCTCACACAGTTGTTCTGGAATCATTTTCATCTTAGGCTATTATGTTTACTTAGTATATTGCCCCCTTTGGAAAATATAGAGAATTCTGTGTCTGTTCGCATGATCCGCTAGTTCATCTAGTTTGTGACTTTCAGCAAAATATCTTTACGCAATATAACATATGTTTCAATTATCCCTATTTTTGAGGGATAGCACCATAGAGAAGGGCAGTAGTTCAGTGTAAAGCTTCTGCTTTGCATGCATAAGGCACAAGTTCAAGCGCTGGCATCTCCAGGTAGCGCTGGGAATGTCCCCTGGCTGAAATCCTGGCAACACACTGCCAGTCAGTGTGGACAATACTGAGCTAGATGGACCAATGGCCTGACTAATGGTCTGATAAGGCAGCTTCCTATGTTCCATAGTAGGGGGGCCCTGCCCCTGCTCACTTTGCTCGCCAACTCACCACCCTCAAACACACATACACCCCAGGCATCCCCCCAAAAAACAGACACACACACCAGGCACCCCCAAACACACATGGACACACACACACAAACACATAGAGGGACTTTCTCTTTGTCTCTCATGCACACATACACACACAAAGTCTCCCTCACCATCCCACCTTCCCCCTCCCCCACCTCCCCCCCAGGCACCCACACTCCCTGTCCCAACTCACTTGCCTTGGCTATTGCCTCCCACCCAGACTGAGGCCGAGGCCACTGCCGCCGCCCTCCCACCAACCTGCCGAGGCCAAGGTGCCACCACCACTACCACCACTGGCCTCTCACATATTCACCTGTCAAGGCCGCCGCCATGCAGCCTGACCCCTTGTATAGCTATCTTTGTTGCCGTGCTGCACCGCCAGTGTCATGCTGTGTGACATCATTGTGACATGACGGCATGGCAGAGTCCCTTTTTATACAGTAAGATATATATGTTCCTATCTTCTGATACTTGTCCTTGGTACATCACTGTTTCTACTTTTTCCCTTTTGGAGAGATTTTACTGTTTGCATCCATGCTCGCCTAGTTCAGATGTAATGCTCACTTACTCCCCCCTCTTGACACTCACGTCTTCTTGACTGACTTGGACATGCAGAACATGAACACTAAAGCAGCATCTCCATGAACACTACAACATGCTGCAGCTGTTGAGGTTCATTCTGAAGTGTTAGGTATAACATTTACTGCTGGGCAATGTTGTTGCTGTTTCTTTTCTTTTCTTTTTTTCTAGTATAGCCTCCTGTGTTGCTTTTAGGTTACCCAGCTAAGTTCATTCCTTCTTGGTTGCCAAAACACAGTGCCTTGCTTTCCCTACTATCGCCCGCATAACCATCTGCCCAAACGGTGAACGATGCTGTTTAAGTTGCAGCTATTCTATAATAAGTACACCATACCAACTGTGTGACTAAACATCGTACTAAGCATTCTCGGGTTTTTAACAAAGGGAATTGTTGTGATTGGTTTACCAACACATTGGCTTCTGAAGCTTTTGCAGGACAAGCTGTTGCAGAGTAACTGAATACAGCAACGAAAGGGCCTTCAGCGATGTGTAGCAGAGTGTGTTACAAGTATAAAGAGTTTTTCCTTTTTTCATCTGTGAAGGGCACCCATTATCACTAAAAAGTCTGCATTTTGAGGTTATAATCACTGTGTGGATATTGCCATTGTTTATTTATTTATTTTATTCTGTTTACTAAATTTGTATCTTGCCCTTCCTCCTAAAGGAGCAAACTGTTAAAACAGTACAGTTTAAGATAAAATAAAGCATTCGTAAAACAATTAAAACCATCTTAAACACATAAAAACAATTTTAAAACGATCTAAAACAATTAAAAGACATCATCTTAAAACATTAAACACACACACACGCAATAACATACCCTGATAGTTACCAGATTCAGAGTCGCCACTGCTAATCAAATGCCAGGGTAAATAGGCATGTCTTTCAATTTCTCCTGACACAGACATACTTCAGCAGGGAGGGCATTCTGGAAATGGGAAACCACCATGGAGAAGGCCCTGCCGTGGGTGAATGCCAACTGAGCAGCAGCCAGAAAGAGCACCACCAACAGGACCTCCCCTACCAATTGTAGGGCCCCGGATGGTTGATACTGGGAGAGTCACTTCTTAAGGTAGTTAGTTTAGTCACTAGGTGACTCTAGTTTAGTCACTAGGTGGCACCTGACTTAGTTGTATCTGGACAGTGTCAGGGCTTCCCATATCTGGTCTGTTCTAGCTTAAGAGGCAATAATGTTCTTGCCTAGTTTCTTGACTGGTGTGTCCTGTCAGCCTTCCATGATAATCACCTACTAGGGAGGTTTACATAACCCTCCACCTGCTTGATGAAAAAACATATGGGGGAGGCTGTGGAGGGTATCCCCCCCATTGCCAATGAGCACCATGGCCACACCCCTGACCTAATTCTCCATTGTCAGTGTACGGGATCCCGCTTTACCCACGTGAAGGGGAGACCCTGATTGGGAGATGTCTCTTTTAATTTTATTTATTTATTTAATACATTTCTATATCACTTCACCATTGGCTCATGCCCACTGGAACTGGTAGTGTGGAAGTCAATGAAGCCCACAGTAGGTGGAGCCAGGGCCAATGACAGGAAGAGCCAACTAATCCTGATTTTGTCCCTACCCTCCTGCTGAGTTTTACTAACTGAGGCTAAGGAGGAGGAAGTTGACAGCTGGTGCCCCAGTCTAGACTGGATGTATGTAAGAAGGCAGGCAGATGGGGGCTGGCTTAGGCCAACAGACTGAGGATGATGGGGCAGTGCCTCATTTGCCCTAATGGGCCAGCCTCCGCCGTATCACTTATTACTAAAACAGTCTCTAAATGGTTTTCCAAGTAATACATTTGTTATTTATTAATATATATTATATCTAACAAACAAGCCTACAATGAAAACCTACAATGAAATGTAAGAAAAAACAATAATGCAATCTAAACCAATAAAATTCCCCAAACATAGCAGCACATCTTGAAAACATCAGAGATCCCTTTCTTCTTCACCTTCCCTCTTGCCAAGGCACATCTGGATTGCACCACTCACCGCACTAACACATATACATCGCCCCCAAATTCTGTCTTACATCTACACAAATTGTATAATATCCACTAATCCCATTCTAACTTCCACACTTTACAAACAGGGCCGGCACCAAAGGGCCCTGGCCGAGGGCCTCTGCATCACAGAGGGGCCCCTCAAGGCCCCCTCGTACGGGTGGGAGAGTAGCACTCCCCTGGTGCAATCCGTGGCAGATTGCCGGTCAGGAGCCTCCAGGCCATCCGCCCGTTCGCTGGCTCCACCTACCTCTCTCTCCTGTCTTCTGCAGCATGTCCAAGCAGGAATGGGAATGTCCTCTGTCTGAAACTCTGGAGAGTTGCTGTCAGTCACTATGTGAATAGGGATGGAAAGATCTGTCAATTTCAGTTCCCTCAGTTTCTCATTTTTCCAATCTGAAATTCAGTTCTCCACATTTCTGCAGCAATTTGAGATTTTTTTTAAAAAAAATCCTCTTGAAAATTCTCCAGCGTTTTATAAGCATTATAAGCATCATAAGTTAGAAAGAAAGCAAATTTCTCCTAGCAAACACACTTTTGTGGATCGTTTTGAATAATGTATACAATTTTGCAAGCCATTTCTCATCATATAATGCATTTTTGCATGCTATTTTCACTCATATATTCATTTTTTATGCACACTTTCAGGTAACATACGCATTTTTGTAAACATTGTTTAGCCGGTGAACTGCCTGGCGAAATATGAATAAAGGTGAATTTCGAAGGATGGCTGTGTGTTTTGGTTCTCATGTTGTTTCAGAAAGTGCGAATTTGATAGATTTGGCTTGAAATGCAAACTGAATCAAATTTCTTGCCTATTCCTAATTGTGAGCTAGATAAACCACGACTCACTATAAGATACCTTCTTGTGTTCCTAATTTAAATAGAAACACAATGCATCTCACCATAGTGGGGAAGTCTAAGACCAGGTGATGTGTGTGCCTACTCAGTCTTGCTACCCAGGTGCTAACTGTTGATGGGTAACTTCAAGGCTTTCCTTTATCTTTACATTGGACTTGGGCTGGACAGCCCTTCACATAAAAGACACATTTAAACAGAGGACTGTCCCCTGAGAACCCTTTAAATAGAGGTCTGTCATCTGTAAAGTAAGACACATAACCAGGTGAGGGATACCCCCTACCAAACCAAGACCAATGGTACATGGGAATGCTGTTCCTTCTAGGGGAAGAGTATGGAGGATGTTAGGGGCTGAGTCAGGTGAACTGCAGGGGCAACAGCAAAACAGCTGTGAAGGTTGGTGAACATATTTCAGCAGCGGACCCAAGAGGGGAGAGGTTATGAGGAGGGGGATGTCAACTTGCACGCTGTTGGATGTCACCCTGTAAATGCAGATCTTTTTGAAGGTGATTGTATTGTGCAAATCTATATAAGTCACTTAGAGAGTCTCTTGGGGCTCTAAAGGGGGATATAAGCATTATAAGTTAGAAAGAAAGTAAGTAAGGTAGGCTTCTGGCAACCAGAAGCAGCAGCTCTTGCCTATTTATGACCGGAGACATATTTGTAACTGAGAATGTAAGTTGGGGAAATGGAACAGAAAAAAAGGACATCATTTGGAGAACCAGAAGGAGAAAGAGTCTGAGGGGAAAGATCAGGACCAACTCAAGGCATTTTTGCTGGGCTGAATATCACCCTGCATTTTCACAGGCCCACAAATGGAATTAATTTAAAATAAACATCAGAGCAGTGGAAGCAGGTGGCTCCAGTGTCAGTGAGGCAGTGAATCTGCTCCAGGTTTTAGTCTGAACTTTCAAGAAGTGGATTTACTGCTCCACTGACATAGGAGCCATCAGCTGCTACAGTATCAGAAGCATATGTCATGAAGATTTTTGAAAACAAACATGTTTTAATGTTTCTAGATTTATCAGAGATGCTGGCTAGTCTTCAAGAAAGCATCGAGCAAAGGGCCCAAAAGAATAGAGAAATTTTCAGATGAGCGTGCTGCTTACTTCAGATGCTACCATAAGGTAAGAGGTGTTTGGTGACATGCAAGTTTCCCCTACGTTTCCTCCACTGAGAATGTGATCCAATGTAAATAACTCCTAGGGTTAAAATCTAGCCTTTAGTGGCAATCCGGCTAATGATAATTGTGACTTAGACTGGAATCCAGGTACAAACTTACCTGGATTTAAGTCCCATTCAACTTAGTGGGACTTACTTCTGAGTAGACATAGGCTTGTATCCAACATAATGCTAAGTCAGGGTTCCATCAGTGCAAGGATGGCTACTAGATTACTACAATGGTACTTTTTATATCCTATCATGCACCCCCTAATTATGTTCTAGGGATTCCCCATCTCCCCAGAGCACATTTGGGGAGGGCACACGCAGAGGAAGTGGAAGTCCCATTGCACTAGCAGTAATCCTTGTGCTGCTAGGACACATTAGCAGAATATCACTCATAAGAACATAAGAACATAAGAAGAGCCTGCTGGATCAGGCCAGTGGCCCATCTAGTCCAGCATCCTGTTCTCACAGTGGCTAACCAGGTGCCTGGTATTGGATTGCACCACAAATACCATTGAATGGAATGGACATTGTTTCAATAAGACTTAGTCATCACTAGCATTAGCTATATTGTGGCCTGTATATTTAATCGCCTGCAGCCTTTCCACAAAAATCAGTACGTAATGCGTTTTTAAGGAACTACTTAAAAAAAAAAATTACAGAGCAATTCTAACCCTCTCAAATGATTGTTTGATGGTGCTTAGAAAGGGATAGAGGCACCTGGCTACCAGCAGAGAGGAGGTCTGTTTGCGGATGAGGTCTGTGTCCATCCGAGAGCCCCATTCATGCCCACAGAAAGCTTTGGGGGCATAAACTGTACTGCCAATGGTGTTCCCACCATCAGTAGACACCAAAATGGGGCATTCCAGGGCTAAGCAAAGGTAGTTTTGTATCCACTGGATCCAAGTTCCCTTTATTTATTGAAGAGGCCTCAGGATCGTGCCCTGCCATATGGCACCCTAGAATTAGTTTAACTAATTCCTCCCATTAAAATCAATGGGGGGAATTTTTTAAAATCCATGCAAGGAAAAAACAATAAGTCTACCTTCCCATATATCTTATCCTGGCCACCATGAGACAGCAGGACTCTGTCAGAGGCTTTGCTTGGAATCTGAGGTAGGGGAATGAACAGAGAAAAAAGACCAGGATGTGAATGGGATCCCCATTCCAGAAATGTGTAATAAGTTGTTGCATTCAGTTTGTAAGGCAATGCTAATAGTAACTACCAGTGGCTCAAGGTTGAAGATCGGGATCTGCATTTGCAATGTCATCTCAAGAGAGAGAGGATCGTGTATCCCTGTTCATTCCATGAAATGTTGATGTGGATCACATGTCAGATTATTTTCATCCACCTTTCATCCACAGATTAGTTATGCATAATTCCTGGTGCAGTATTTGGAAACTACACATGCAATCAAGAAGGCTTGATGGACCCGTGCACATGGCATCCTGTTGCATATGTAGATACAAATCTGAGAGGAAGCCTGTTTGCAGGGAGAAATGTTCCTTGCTGTATTGAGGCAAAGTCAGAGATTTACAGGATCATGGGGAAAAAAATCATATGCATAATGTATCATGCTCAGGAATGAATATTAATTAGGAAAGAACACCTTGTTCATAAGTCATAAAGAAAAGACTAGCTTCCAAGAGAGGAAAGCACAATGCATTCTGGGGAAATGCATAATAATAAATTTATGATCACATTTTCATTTGCAGGTAAAGTTGCTGCCTCGTGAAAGAGCTGTAGTTTAATTCCGCTAAGTTCACTGTAACTTTGCATACCTCATTTAGACTTATTGGTAGCCATAGTATCATAGGGGATAGCATTTCCAATATAACAGCTATGGGGCAGAACAGTATTTTGCCGCCATCACTTCCTTGATGCACAGGGAACAGGGAATAGACAGTGGACCAGAGCAGAAGCACCACTGGGCAGATGAACATGGAAGAAGTCAAGAGTCAGAATGACACGTGTACATGGATAATTCAGCAGCAGTTCCTAAGGATCCTTGAGGAAAGGGGTCACTGAGGAAGCAAGCCAGAGCCTCCAGGAGAGGAGAATTGTGGAATTAGGAAGTGAAGTCAGTTTCATGGGGATCTTAAGAGAGCAGATGAAGACAATTTCCTGAAGAGTATTCAGTAGGGATGTGCTAGAATTCTGCCCAAGTCAGATTTGATACCAAATTTCCCTTTAATTCACTTATTCTCTATCATTGCAAATCTGATTTTCTGCAGCTATTTTCAAAACCTTTTTTTTTTAAAAAAATCCTCCTCTAAAATATTGAATGATAATTTTAGCAGTATTTCTTTTAAAATTATCAATATTAATATCAATAATATTTACAAGTGAAAAAACTGGATCAGTAAAAGCAGAAGTTAGTGGACAAAGAACATATTTGAATTGATACTGGCCTGTTAGGTCAATAGAATGCTTTCAAACCAGCACTGGCCCTCCCTAGTATTCAATAAGTCTGAGATCCATGATGCAAGATCCTAGATCTGGGGTGTATATGGTTAGGCATGAGGGTAGCAGGTAGAAGTATTAATTTAATATTTTGCCTAGGTCACTAGGATGCTTTTGCTTGATCTTCCTTCTTGTATTCTTAAATTTGTGATTGGCACAGTCTACTCCCTCTTGTAAATGCAGTATCTAACAACTCCATTGCATGGTTGCTTAGGCTTCTGAGTACCTCTATATGAGACTAGGAAGAGCCTCCCTTCATCAATAATTGCCTGGGACAGTGGTAGATGTTGGTTTTGGGGTGCCCTTGGGTGCGATGCTCCCCCCATCTATCCAATGAACCACTGCCCACTTACTTGCCCTCTCCCTGTGGGCCCAATCTGCATACCCACAATCTGCATCTGACTGGCCACAAGTGAGAACAGGATTCTGGACTTGATGGGTTTTTGACCTGATCTAGCAGAGCTCCTCTTAAGTCTTTATGTCCTTATCAGTTTATAATCAGTTTTAGAGAAGATATAAATAGTTAATTTAAAAATTAATATGCCCCATTCAGAGAATGCCTAGGTCTGTCAGGGGTTGTATCAATGAAAACAATATAATTTCTTCACTATTTACATAAATATTATTACTGGGCTGAGAACCTTCTGATGTGTGTGGGTGTGTCTTGGGAAACCACATACTGATTTTACTCTGCCTGAGAAGACACCTGTGCAATTTCCTTCAGCACCATATCAACAGTAGACCCTTTAATTTTTAATATTTGACGGCAACAGCTTAATATATTAGATAATTGGGATTTGGGTGTGCAAACAATCTAGGAGCCTGGGAGTGAAAAGACAAGCTTTTGGTGGTTGTTCAATTCTTATTTGGCTTGAGAGGTGTTTCAGAAATATACCTCGTGAGAACACTGCATTTGAATCTCCTTAAACTATTTGCTCTGATATACATTTCTCTGATGCATAGTTTATACAGGATTGGTCATAAAGCTCTGGAGACTTTTGGCTATACATGTCTAGAAATGGAAGTTCAGGGAAAATTTATTTCAGGCCATTTTCAAAAGACACGAGAAGAGACTCAAACTCCCTTCCTTTGCTTCATCTAAACTCCTATAGGGATTGTGCGGAATATATATTTAGAGCAGTTTAATTTCAGCTTGGCACAGAAGGTGTATCATCTGCAGTGATACTGAGCTGACAAATTATTGATGCAAATCTTATGTCTCTTTCCCTCTCTGCCCATCTCCACACGATAATGCAAAGTATAAGTGGTGCATCCACATACTGTATGAATGCTTTGGGAATTGTGGCTGGAATATAAGATCATAGTCTCTTAAACATTCTGCTCTTTAAAAGAGGCCTTATTTTATTCTGCCCTTGTATAATCCAAAGACTAGATTCTGTGTTGCTCAGAATAAGCAGATCTCTGTGATTCTAGGTCTGTAGGTATTATTATTATTATACAGCCACAAGAGTGGCTGTATACTATAGTCAGTGGGGATTTTTCACATTCCGCAATGTTAAATGGAAAATATCCTCCATGCCATTCTGAGGCTTCCCATAAGCTCATTTCAAAACAAAACCTTACAAAACTTATAGTTCTGAACTCAGAAACGCTTGCTTAACAACCCTGTCAATTTTCATGGCGATACACAAAACAGTCAGAGAGAATCGAGAGTTCAAAGTCTAAAGAGAGAGAGAAAAACCTCAGAGCCCTTTTGGATTTTTTTCTGCGAGTTCTCATAATCTGTTGAAATTCATTAAAAATCAGCCATGTTCACAGAGTACCTGTAATCCTAATACTAACCTTGCCCCATACTCTGACCTTCATCTTCTGCAGTTTAAAAGTTAAAAAAATGCCTGGTTGATTTTTAATTAATTTAAGAACTTTTGGCTGGAAGCCTATTATAACGCAGGGCATGCTCAGTAAGGACCAACTGTCAGTGTTCTAAAAGCCTCACAGCTGCTGGGCTTGGCTAATCAGAGGGCCACACCCACACCAGACTTGATTTCCCTTGAGACAGTCATGGCTTCCCTCAAAGGATCCTGGGAAGTGTAGTTTGTGAAGGGTGCTGAGAGGAGCTTCTGTTCCCCTGAGAGAATGGTTAACAGTCAGCCACTCTGACTGAAGGTCTGTGAGAGGAACAGGGCGTCTCCTAGCAACTCTCAGCACCCTTCACTAACTACACTTCCCAGGATTCTTTGAGAGAAGCCATGATTGGCTTTGAGCCATGGCTTTGAGAGAAGCCATGATAAATTGTTTTAAATTGTTTTTAAAAGATGTTTTTTTAAATTTGTATATTTGTTTTTAATGTTTTTAGTTATTGTAAACCGCCCAGAGAGCTTCGGCTATGGGGCGGTATATAAATACACGAAATAAATAGATAATGATTGTCCAAAGTAGAGGCCTGGTGTGGATGTGGCCAGGGACAGCTTTGTTTTAAATTTGGGTGGGAGGTAGGGTTGCCAGGTTCAGGGCCTGAGACTGATCCTGTATCTTTAGGAGAAGAGAAAGTCAGCCAAGTGCAGGTGTTCTTGCAACATTGTAATGGGAAAAACCACAAGGTAGAATTCTCCCTTCCCCCTGCCCAACTTTGAAAGATAAAGAAGACATCTTGGTTGGCAGGCCCAGCCTGGTCAGTTTTACTTATCCTAATCATGATTGCATAGGAGTATATCCGATTCAACTCAATAATCATAGAAATGATCAGACCTACCTTTTCCCTCCTTCCCCTCTCCTCTCCCTGCCTCCTCCCCTTCCTTCTTCCGCCTTCCTTGCCCACTCCAGCCCTCTGTCCCTCCCCCCCCAGTCAGTTTTACGTATCCTAAGCATGATTGCACGGGAGTAAATCCCACTGAACTCAATAAACATGCAAACGACCACATCTGTCCTTCTTCTCCCCTCCCCCTCCTGCCTGCTCCCATCCCAGTCCTCCCCTCTGCCTTTCCACCCCTCACTCCTCCCCCTCCTCCCTTCCCCATCCCCTGTGGTCAGTTTCACCTATCCTAAGCATGATTGCCTTGTGTGTGTGTGTAAATCCCACTTAACTCAATAAGCATGCAAATGATCAGTCCATTCTCAGCAAACTTGCACAGGATCCCATTTCCTACCTCCCGGATTAAAAAGCAGGGAAAGATGGAGAATTATATTTTTGTATGTTTGTTGGTGTTATTCTTACTTTGCTTCTTTCCTGTGTTGCTAATGTTTCTACAGAGAATCTAAACCAGAAAATTTCCTCCCCTCCTTATTCATCCTAGAAAAATGTGTCAAATGTATTTTTATTAATTTCAAAGCCTTTTTATTGGTCATTGTCATGTGATGGTGAAGACAGCCTTTTGTGTTTTATATTGGAGGTTATGTACTATTTCGATTTTGGGTGCATTAACAGTTGAATCTGAAACTGCAGTTTGATGTAAAATCAGACTGATTACAATATGTTGCTACATCAGCAATGACTCTAGCTGTTGGAAAAAAGAGGATGCATGTTTTCAGCCTGCTATGTTTAAACCACTTTATTTAAGGCAAGGTGTTCACGATCAATTAAAAACATAGAGCACACCTAGAATTTTGCTAGAATATATTTCACTTTCCACTGTTTTATCTTGTGCAAATTGAGACACTTCTGAGGTCCACTGGAGACTATTTTGCAGAAGTCAGTGCCATTATTCCACAATTATGCTTGGAGTTTTTTTAGTATAAATTTTGCAAAGTGTTGCTGTACTTCACATATTCATAGAAACAAAAGCAAAGGAAAATGATTTCCTATAGAAAACTTCACTAAAATTGCAAAGTAAATCAGACATATTTAAAGTGACCATCTGAACTATATCAACTGTCTTAATAATGTTACTTCATCCCGGCTAAAACAAGATCAGCACAGGACATGTCTTTTTTCTATTATTTGGGCTGATTGCAGGTGTTGCCACCACTCACCATATGCTCAGAGGCACATGTTACCAAATTCTTCCAAGCTACACAGGAATTGGATTGGACTGTGAAAGACCAGCCCAAATTGTGTTTGCATTTTGACAACTTTGTAGGGCAGTCCAATATCTCAGAGAGGAGTTCAGGTCTCCTGTTCCCCTGGTGCATTCACTATAGCTGCCCAATTTCCCTGCTTTTTAAAGTTTGGTAGAAATATCTGTGGGCTATAGGTACATTGCCCACACACCAAGGAAGACTCGTGACACATGTATGGTTGAAATGTTATATTTATTAAAATATAACACATAGTCAATCAAATTCCAATCCGTCAATTAAAGAATCTCAAATCCTTCGGGCAGGTGAGGCTCAACCTATCTATGAGGGTCTAGACCCTCCCAATCAGGAGGCAAGTCAGTCACATCGTACTGCAACTCCCCAGTCAAGGATGTGGGAAAACTTCTCCCTCCTTGCAATTGGAGTCAGGTTTGTGGTTCCAACCTCCGCATCCTGGCCCCACCGTACAGGCGTTCACCATGATGCGCAAGCCGGTCCCACGTGGACACCCCCCGGATCCACACCAGACATTATGCCTTGATGTTTCACCAGGGGGTGCCCTTTTCCCAAATGCCTCATCCACCTCAATTTTAACCCCAATTACCTCACCTGCCCGAATCCAACGCCAGCCAAACCGGAATCACCACAACCCACCCAGAACAAGCCAAATGAATCAAAGCCAAGCAGTATGGAGTAGGCAAAACCAAAGACATTCTGAAATCAGAATCTCCAAAAAAAAATTCCTACTCAGCCCCCTCAGGAGACTAGCAGAGCCCATACTGACAAGGGAGGGGTGGGTGGGTGCCGCAAGGCAAAAAAGGCGCGCACTTAAGGAGGAGCAGGCTATATATAGCTGCTCAAAACCCTTCCCAATTGGTCAAGGTGCACCACCTGACCTATTACACAATTTTCTGGAACCTTCCCGAGCCTTCCCAATAATAGGGTGTAGGCAAATCCGCCCCAGCCAAATGGGCAGGAACGTTATTGCCCACACACCAAGGAAGACTCGTGACACATGTATAGTTTAAATGTTATATTTATTAAAATATAACACATAGTCAATCAAATTCCAATCCACCAATTAAAGAATCTCAAATCCTTCGGGCAGGTGAGGCTCATCCTATCTATGAGGGTCTAGACCCTCCCAACCAGGAGGCAAGTCAGTCACATCGTACTGCAACTCCCCAGACAAGGATGTGGGAAAACTTCTCCCTCCTTGCAATCGGAGTCAGGTTTGTGGTTCCAACCTCCGCATCCTGGCCCCACCGTACAGGCGTTCACCATGATGCGCAAGCCGGTCCCACGTGGACACCCCCCGGATCCACACCAGGCATTATGCCTTGATGTTTCACCAGGGAGTGCCCTTTACCCAAATGCCTCATCCACCTCCATTTTTAACCCCAATTACCTCACCTGCCCGAATCCAACGCCACAAGAGGGGATCAGCTTAAGCTTGGTCCCCTCTACCCAAAGAAAACAAAGCCCCCAAACCCAACCTATAATCCTCCAATAGCAAATCACACCCAATATCCGAAAGATGGACACCATCATCTCGAAACAGATATGGAGTATGAAAACGGATCCTATCATGTGGAATATATGCCCCACCCAATGACAAAACTAAATTCCTAACTTTCTTACTCACACACTTTCTGGAACTGTCGATCCTGTTGGGGTGCAGTGCACCCCTCCAAACACGTCGCACCAGCATGTCAGACCACACTATAACAAGGTCCGGGTATGACTGGATAAGAGCATTAAAATCCCGGGTGATCCTAAGCAGCAGATCCATACCCGGCTGCTGCACCAAGTCGTTTTCCCCTAAATGAAGCACCAACACATGTGGCCGGTTAAGCGATGCCATAAGGCGACACACCAAAGGCATGAGCGCATCCCAAAGCAAGCCCCTCTGAGCCACCCAGCCAACCATTGCTCTAGCGGAAAGCTGCAGCTGTGTCCCGGCAAGTGTAGAAAAGGCTCTCCGATGGGCCCAAAATAAAATCGAGTGGCCACACAGGACGACCCTCGCAGGCACCGGAAGGCTCAGCACACCTAAGAAAGAAAGAACAATACATCAGAATCAATACCTGATATAAGACTTGAAAGCGGAAGAACGCCACCTTCCAATCGCCTGAATATCCAGAACGCTCATGCCCACGAGGGCGGCGGCCGTAGCCGCCCCAATCCGAAAGGAATGCAGCCCATAGACTCCAGCATCGTGACCACTGGCCAACAAGGCCTGCCGAACAACGGCCCAAAATTGAAATTGAGTCAGGGCAGAACCATCCGCATGTATAAAGAGGTAATGCTGGCCCACTGGCCTCATTGACAGAAATAAACGCACTGCAGCCACTGGGCACAATTCAGGGACCTGGCAAACATTCAATGAAATAATACTGCCACGGCCCTTTTGATCAGTCTTAGAGACTCGAAGGGAAAGCCTAACTATATCTGCACCTAGCGTGCAATCGCCAAAGCAAAAGGCTCAATAGGACACATCACGCTTCGAGGAAGCCAGTACTTCGCTAGGGTGAAAAGCACCATAGAACATCGTCAGTGTTACTGCGGCGAACAGGTACGACTCATACTGAGATGAGCACAGAGACCTAAATAAAGGCAGGATCTGAAGGAGAACATCGGGCGTGATTGGCCTCCTTCGGTCAGTGGGCCTGTGAGCGGAACGCGACCAACCCTGAAGGACCTTCCTGACCCTAAAATCTACAGCATGATCCTGCATTCCTCTTGCCTTGGAAGTAAAGGCCAGCGCAGAGAGGTGTCTGGCGATGGTAGAAATATGAGGTTGCCCATTCAGATATAACATAAACTGCAGCCAATGTGAACAAGAATAGGCCATACAGGAGGCAAAGCACTAATGGCACGGAATGCCTGGAACGTCCCCAAGGCAAGCTGGTACACCCTCTGAGTGCTGGGAGCAAGGGCAGAAGTTATAGCTGAAGAACGCCACCTGCCAATCACCTGGACATCCTCAATGCTCAAGCCCACAAGGGCAGTGGCCGTAGCCACTCCAAACTGAAAGGAATGCAGCCCATAGACTCCAACATCGCAACCACTGGCCAGCAAGGCCCGCCGAACAACGGCCCAAAATTGAAACTGAGTCAGGGCAGAACCATCTGCATGTATAAAGAGATAACGCTGGCCAGCTGGCCTGAAACACAAACATTGCTGCATAGTGGAAAATGGGCATAAGTCAGGTACCTGGCAACTATAAAGAAGCAAAACTGCCATGGCCCTTTTGATCAGTCTTATAGACTTTTAAGGAGAACCTCACTAAATCTGCACCTAACGTGCAATCGCCAGAGCATAAGGCACGATAGGACACATCGCGCTTTGAGGAAACCAATAATTCACTAGAGCGAAAAGCACCATAGAACATCGTCAGAGTTACTGCGGCGAACAGGTGCGACTCATACAAGATGAGCACATTGACCTAAATAAAGGCAGGATCTGAAGGAGGACATTGGGCGTGATTAGCCTCCTCCGGTCAGAGGCCCTAGGAGCGGAACGCGACCAACCCACAAGGACCTTACTGACCCTAAATCCACATAATGATCCTGCATTCCTCTTGCCTTGGATTAAAGGCCAGCGCCGAGAAGTGTCAAGCGATAGTTATGACAGAAATAAGTTTTTGCCCTTTGAATACAGCATAAATAGCAGAATACTTCCAGAACACGTGCCCACGATGGCAACTGTTGCAGCTGCTCCTGTATGAAAGAAATGTAATCCTTAAACATAATGGCCTTGCGAACAACATAGCAATAATCAAAACTGAATCAATGCGTAGCCATTGATACATGAAAAGATAGTACTGGCCCACTGGCCTGAAAGAGAGAAAGGTCCCTCAGCGAACCAGGGACAGAGAGGGCGATGGGCAGCCCCTCAGCTTCACCACTCAATCACAAGCCCACTGGTCCGACTTAAGCATATGTGCTGACAACAGCACAGCAATATAAGTGCAGGGCTCAAATATTACAATGACTTGCCCGGAAAGCTAATTTTACCAGGGCAAAAGGCTCCCTAAAATTATTGGTAAGGCCACTGCCCAGGATAACCGGCCTGGAAGAGGGGGGGCACTAAGAATCATCGAAGGCAGGAACATCAACAGTATAACAGGGGCCACATAGGACCAGGCGGTCTCAGGGTGGAATGCGACTAGCCTCCTTTGGTTTTCATAAAATGGGTTCTTGAATGCATTTGGCCTGAAAATTAAAGAAAGAGGCAAAAAGGAGGCAGGATATATTCCCAACGGTAATGTCCTGCCCTCCTTAGCAGAGCATGGGCTGCAACAAGGTGTACATCATTCATACATGGGGGGGGATGGCCTCATAGGATCAGGCGGCATTCGGGTGGAATGCAACTGTACTTTGCGGAATAAACGCATGCACAAGGCGCATAGCTCAAATCACATTGAGGTTCTGGGGATTTACCACATAACCATAGCCAAGTGCTGCACTGAACGTATCATGCAGATCAGAAGGGCAGAAGGCCACATATATACCGCAAGCACTGTCGGAAAATAGTCCAGAAAATAAATTCTATTGTGAACCCCAGGCACCTTAAAAGCAGCCAGCCATCGGACTTCCGGGAAGGGTGACTTAGCCTGTGCCTGCTTTTGAGACGGGCTCCTGCCTCAAAAGAAGCTTATTCAGATATATCAGTCAGTTCTTTCTTTTTTTTTGACTGATTAAACTTCTCCCGGGTAGGGAGAAACGAAGAGATTAACCTCAAAGCCTATTTTTGTTGGGACGACCAGATCTCATTAATTTATGGGACGAGGTCCAGCCGACGAAGGTGGGACGGATTTTCAACAGCAAGCTCTATCTGATAAAGCGAACGTTCACCTTATCTTCTAAGAGAGAACGCACTAACAGGCAAGCACCCTTCTTTCTATATTTTTCTTTTACTTGACTTAAATTGTTGCTGTTTAAAAGAGATTTGCCAGATTGATCGGTTTTTGACATCTCACTGGGGAGCCATAACTTCTCTCTGCTACGCACTAATTAATAGCTTATCTCTGTTTTTGTTGCAAAAAGCTGTCCTGGATTTGCATTCTAAAGATATACACAGAAGAGGGATTTCTATTCCAGATTTTTATTTTGAAGAATATTATATTGTCTGAGACTACTCTCTTTTTGGTCTATTTTATTTTGACGAATCTGTTTTCTGACGACTGCCATTAATTGTTTCGATCCTGGGAACTGCATTTTGTTTACTTAACTATGGAGAGATAAGGCTGTCTGCTCTGTTTATACTGTGATGTCACCAAGTTTGGAGTATTAACCCAATTGTTGCTGAAATAAGAAGTGGTTTTCCTATATTTTTCTTTTAAAATGGCTATTAAGAAAGTGGCTGAGAATCTGGAAATAACTATGTTTCAGAAAATAATGGATGAGATTGAGATAACGAAACAAAACCTGCGACAGGGTTGTAAGGAGTTGAAAATTGAATTGAGTAAAATGACGCAGGAGATTAAAGATATAGGGGTCCCTGTGAGAGAGGCGACCCTGGAAGGGGTCCCTGTGAGAGAGGAGACCCCGGAGATTGGAACAAACGTGGAACAGGAAAAAGATTTGGAGTCTATGGACTTTAGAAATAAAATCTATTGTTTGGAGACACAGGAGATTAAAGACATAGGGGTCCTTGTGAGAGAGGAGACCCTGGAGACTGGAACAGGGGTCCCTGTGAGAGAGGAGACCCTGGAGACTGGAACAGGGGTCCCTGTGAGAGAGGAGACCCCGGAGATTGGAACAAACGTGGAACAGGAAAAAGATTTGGAGTCTATGGACTTTAGAAATAAAATTTATTGTTTGGAACTCAATGTTATCTCTGAAGAAATTAATGAAGATTCTAGAGATAAAGTTATCAATGGCATGGATAATCTTCTGGACTGGAATGACGTGATGGAGCCCAATATAGAGAAAATCTATGGAATTAACTGCAGCCATGTGACAATGGAAAAACTTTCAAGAGATGACCCAGTGTATTTTGAAAAAAAGAACAGAGATATGATTTTACAGCAGTATTTCAGCAACCTATTCAGAATGGATGGCAAGAAAATATTTGGGATAGAGGTAATTCCCATCAGACTCTTACTATATGACTATGGCTTTGACAGCAAGATTATTATGGAATACTGATAATGGAAGATTGGATACTGAAATTACTGGACTTAACAAGACTACTGAAGATGGAAGATGGAAAATGGAACTAATAGGGATAATAGAACAATGGCTACTGAAATTACTGAACCTAACAGATTCTGATGTGATGGATTAATTGAAAGGTTTATTTTGACTATGGTTATGACAATAAGATTATCATAATTAGTAATGAGATGGATTAATCGATATGCTTATCTGGAAAAAAAAAATTGATAGATATATTTCTTAAAGAATTGAAACCTCTCTTTGACTTTTTGTGGAAAGAATAAAGTAATGTTTATGAGATTTGATGATTAAGTAAGATAACTATTGGAGGAAAGTGATTTTATAATATGACTTAAGAGACAGGATTGTTATATATTATAGACTTATAACTGATCTGATCTTTGACAAATGGGAAGTCAATATTTTACTCTTTATTTTTTATTTTTATTTTTATTTTTATTTTTATTTTATTTATTTTTTTTGTTTAACTATTTTTGATTTTGTTTTTTGTCTTTGAATGTTTTATGATTTCGTCTTGTATGTTTTATGAAAATTTGAATAAAAATTATTGAAAAAAAAAAAAAAAAGCAGCCAGCCATCATTCGGCACACCCAAGATCCTGAATTGACACCAAAATACCAACCACCGACTGCATCAAAGCTTACCTACAGTTCAAGCTACAGGAGCAAGTCCTTTGTTCTTATTTATTTATTTATTTATTATTTCGATTTATATACCGCCCTTAGCAAAAATAGCTCTCAGGGCGGTGAACAAATAAAGTAAAATACAATATATCATAATAAAAAACCACAAAAACATATATAAACAAACAACAAAAAACACGACAAAAATGAAATACAGCACAAATTAAAGAAAATACAGATTAAAAGATTAGAAAGGTTAAGAAGATTAAAAGATTAAAATGCCTGGGAGCATAAAAAGGTCTTCACCTGGCGCCGAAAAGATAGAAGTGTAGGTGCCAGGCGTACCTCTTCGGGGAGGCTGTTCCACAACTCAGGGGCCACCACAGAAAAGGCCCTAGATCTGGTGACCACCCTCCGGGCTTCCCGATGGGTTGGTACCCGGAGGAGGGCCTTAGATTCTGAACGAAGTGAACGGGTAGGTTCGTAGCGAGAGAGGTGTTCCACAAGGTATTGAGGTCCCACGCCGTGTAAGGCTTTATAGGTCAAAACCAGCACCTTGAATCTTGCCCGGAAGCAAATAGGAAGCCAGTGCAGACGCGCCAGAATAGGTGTTATATGCGAAGACCGACTGGTCCTCGTCAATAGTCTGGCAGCCGCATTCTGCACCAGCTGAAGCTTCCGAACTGTCTTCAAGGGCAGCCCTACGTAGAGAGCATTACAGTAATCTAATCTTGAAGTTACCAGAGCATGAACAACGGAGGCGAGGTCGTCCCTGTCCAGATAGGGGCGTAGTTGGGCTACCAGACGAAGATGGTAAAATGCATTCCGTGCCACCGAGGCCACTTGGGCCTCGAGAGACAAAGAAGAGTCGAAAAGAACCCCCAAACTACCTACCTGTTCTTTCAGGGGGAGTGTAACCCCATCCAGAACAGGGTGAACATCCACCATCTGAGCAGGGAAGGCGCTCACCAACAGTGTCTCGGTCTTGTCTGGATTGAGTCTCAGCTCTCATCCAGTCCATTATCGCGGTCAGGCAACGGTTCAGCACATCAACAGACTCACCTGAAGAAGATGAAAAGGAGAAATAGAGCTGTGTGTCATCAGCATATTGATGGCAACGCACTCCAAAACTCCTGATGACCGCACCCAGCAGAAGTGATCAGGATCTAGACGACAGCCTGGCCATAACGCAAAAGCCCACACAACCTATGCAGGTTTCCCACAGAAGGTTCTTCTTCATATGATGTAAACAAGAGCTGCCATCCCGACGTATGAATGACTGTGAATCGAACAGATAGCAGCGCCTAGTATGCACGAGACTGCCATGAAATAGATGTGATTGAAGAGGGTACCTGTATCTTGTGAAACAAGCAGTATACTATTCATATTTTAGGAATAAAGTTAAATTGAATTAAAAATGACTTGGAAAAGCTTAATGATATAGATATACCAAATGCTAGAGGAGCAGTTTAAGCAAGAACCAATAAGCGATCATTCCTAAAATAGGCATATTTTATATTTCATTTAGCTATTTCAGGGATAAAACAAAGCATTTAAAACTACAGGCAAATAGAATGCCTTAAGCAACCAACGTATTAAAACATTCCCGCTACACTCCTGCTATAGAAAAACTATTGTTATAAGCTTATTAACCACTAGAGATCCATAAAGAAAATTACAGTTAAAACTTAATCACTCAAAAAGCAAACAAATACTGATTTAGCAAACTTATATATATATATATATATAATTATTTACTTATTTATTTATTTATTTATTTATTTTTCCATTAACCTTAACGTATTGGCTCTCAGAAAGTCACAACAATGAGTTCACCTGGCTGTAGAGCATTTCCTTTATGCTTGCATAGCATAAATTACCTTTCTCTGAATCACACTTATACATATTTTGAAGCCACATAAGAAGTCAGAGATGTGGGATTCCAATGAACTCACCTTAAAATAAATTATCTATTACCCTTTAGACGATATTACATAAGCATCTATACTTTTTTCTCCATGCACAATAAATGCAACAAAATTATGAAGCTAAATGATCAAGAACAGCATTTTAAAAACCAAAACATGAATGTAGGAGTACAAACAGAACTAAATATAAAATAAATTGATATGGGGAAAAGCAATAAACAAAAGAAACGTGTGTGTGTGTTAAATTTACATATATATCTATAAATATATTAAAATGAATTCATGTATTTATCTATTTATTTATTTAATAATAAAAATATATATCTATAATTATCCTAAAATTAAATTATGCAATTATCCATTGATTTAATAATCATAAAATTGTATGATATATAATAAATTAATAAGACAAAACAGACACCCCACCACCCTTTGAAGCAACTCACACCTCCCCCATGAAAGCAGGAAAAGGAACAAGAGGGGGTGCAAGGGGAGGTGGTAAACGACCCAACTTCCCACAACACCCAATAAGGGGTGGGAGAATTACAGAGCAGGCTGAATGGAAGGGGGGGGCTTGACAGAGGATACCAACAAGTGGGGGGTGCTCGTGCAAAACGCCTCGACAAATCCCAGTCCAGCAAGGCCCCAGTAGGGCGCAAGGAAAGGCCCTTAAAACAAATGGGAGGGGAGGAATGGTGCTGGAACGCACTATCAAAAGGCCCTCTCCAACAGACCAGCACAAAACATGCCGCTCAAAAGGCCCCTAAAAAAAAAAAATTGGGGTGGGGGAATCACTATAACTCACAAACTGTCGCAGAGCAAGCAGCAAGATTTTAAAAACAAAACAAAAAAGAAACGCTTGCCCGCAGTTTTTTTTGAAACTGCCCACTATCTACCAGCTGACGGGCAGGGATAAAAGGGGAAGGAAACGACCCCCCAGGCTCTAAATAACGCCGGAGCAGGCAGGGAGCAAAACAAGCAAAGAAAAACAGACAACAATGACAACAACAAAAGCCAAGCAAGCAATGCCTGCCTGCTATTACACAGGGAATTTATTCACCCGCAGCACAGCTGAAGCGGGAATGAGGAGAAAGAAACCAGACACACACACTCCCTAACACACTGGGGTGGCATCTGTGAGGGAGCAAGTGAAGGGGAACACGCAGCTAGGAAGGCGGGAAAACCGCCACAAACCAGCACCGACTCTGTAACAGCCCAGCTGCGTCGCTGCAACGGGAGGAAGGAAACACAGGAACGAAGAAATCCAGCGAGGGAAGCTGAAGCCATCCAACAAAAGAGCTAAGTGCAAGCGTGCCGCAAGGCAAAAAAGGCGCGCACTTAAGGAGGAGCAGGCTATATATAGCTGCTCAAAACCCTTCCCAATTGGTCAAGGTGCACCACCTGACCTATTACACAATTTTCTGGAACCTTCCCGAGCCTTCCCAATAATAGGGTGTAGGCAAATCCGCTCCAGCCAAATGGGCAGGAACGTTATTCTTAAACCGCAAGGTTTTTTGCCTATTAGTGAATAAGATCATAGTCTCTTAAACATTCTGCTCTTTAAGAGCCTTATTTTATTCTGCCCTTGTATAATCCAAAGACTAGATTCTGTGTTGCTCGGAATAAGCAGATCTCTGTGATTCTAGGTCTGTAGGTATCCATTTACATCTCTTCCATGTGCTAGAAGTACAACAGTGGGGATAGTTCAGTTAGTAACCTAAGGGTTAATTCTATTTAGTTAGCCAGTAAACTGAGAGGGTGGTGATGTTGCCTAGCAACCAGTCAGGATCCTGTGATCCTTGCTGAGGTAATTAGTGCTCTGATTGGCTCTGTAGTTCTGAGAGAGTTTTCTCCTGTATATTTAGTTATATGGATTCCTGCTATGTACCACCAGGCCTGTAAATAAGACATACACTTCTTTGTTTATTTCTCCACAGATTATTCCCTGATCTTGTTCAGTTTCCTTCAGTAAAGTATTTTTTCTCTCTCTCAGGACTCCATCTGCTTTATTCAAATAACTCTGCTAACACCATGATCAAAACACAACTTTACAATGTAACTAAAATAGTGATACAATTAAATCAATGCCCAGAGCAGCTTTTTCATGTCTCAAATAATGCACAAAAGAATGTAAGAACATAAGAAGAGCCCTGAAGGATCAGACCAAAAGCCTATCTTGTCCAGCGACGTAGTTTCATAGTAGCCAGCCAGGTGTCTGTGGGAAGTCCACATGCAGGACATGAGCTCTCCCCACTTGTGCTCCTCAGCAACTGGTATTCAGAGTTCCCTGGGAAGAGGGATTCATTGTTAAACCACTCTGAGAACTGTAGTTCTTTGAAGGGTGTAGGGGTCACCTAGCAACTGTCAGCACGCTTAACAAATTGCATTTCCCAGGATTCATTGCGGGAAGCCATGACTGTTTAAAGTGGTATACTAGTATGTTACATGTTTGGCACTGATGTGGCCTCAGCCCCACAAAAGGTACTGGAGATTGGGCCAGACGAAATGCGGCTTAGTTGACTGAGCAGGTGAAATGAGGCCACACGGCTCTTCAAAAATGTCTCTTATGCATAGAGGAGGAGAAATGCTCTTTCTTATTTTTATTTATTTAACAAAATTTATATACCACATAACTGTAAAAAACAACAACCTCTATATGGTTTACAAGAAACATTAAACTTATCAATTGGTGTTGTTGTTATGTGCCTTCAAGTCAGTTATGAGTTATGGCGACCCTATGAATCGGCGACCTCCAGTAGCATCTGTTACGAACCACCCTATTCAGAACTTGTAAGTTCAGGTCTGTGGCTTCCTTTATGGAATCAATCCATCTCTTGTTTGGCCTTCCTCTTTTTCTACGCCCTTCTGTTTTCCCCAGCATTATGGTCTTTTCTAGTGAATCAGGTCTTCTCATGATGTGTCCAAAGTATGATAACCTCAGTTTCATCATTTTAGCTTCTAGTGACAGTTCTGGTTTAATTTGTTCTAACACCCAATTATTGGTCTTTTTCGCAGTCCATGGTATGCGCAAAGCTCTCCTCCAGCACCACATTTCAAATGAGTTGATTTTTCTTTTATCCACTTTGTTCACTATCCAACTTTCACATCCATATATAGAGATCAGGAATACTATGGTCTGAATGATCCTGACTTTAGTGTTCAGTGATACATCTTTGCATTTGAGGACCTTTTCTAGTCCTCTAATAGCTGCCCTTTCCAGTCCTGGTCTTCTTCTGATTTCTTGACTATTGTCTCCATTTTGGATAAGGACTGTGCCAAGGTATTGATAATCCATGACAAGCTGAATGTCCAGGTTGTCAACTTTAAAGTTACATAAATCTTCTGTTGTCATTACTTTAGTCTTCTTGATGTTCAGCTGTAGTCCTGGTTTTGTGCTTTCCTCTAACTTTTATCAGCATTCATTTCAAAACATTACTGGTTTCTGCTAAGAGTATGGTATTGTCTGCATATCTTAAATTATTGATATTTCTCCCTCCAATTTTCACACCTCCTTCATCTTGCTCCAATCCCGCTTTCCATATGATATGTTCTTCGTATAGATTAAATAAATAGGGTGATAAAATACACCCCTGTCTCATACCCTGTCCAATGGGGAACCAATCAGTTTCTCCATATTCTGTCCTTGCAGTAGCTTCTTGTACATCAGAACAATCAGATGCTGTGGCACCCCCATTTCTTTTAAAGCATTCCATAGTTTTTCATGATCTACACAATCCAATTGCTGTAATCTATAAAGCACAGGGTGATTTTCTTCTGAAATTCCTTGGTCCGTTCCATTATCCAACGTATGTTTGCAATATGATCTCTGGTGCCTCTTCCCTTTCTAAAGCCAGCTTGGACGTCTGGAATTTCTCGCTCCATATATGATAAGAGCCTTTGTTGTAGAATCTTGAGCATTACTGTACTTTCATGAGATATTAAGGTAATAGTTCAATAATTACCTCATTCCCTGGGATCCCCACTCTTTGGAATTGGGATATATATTGAACCCTTCCAGTCTGTGGGCCATTGTTTTCCATATTTGTTGACAAATTTTTGTCAAAATTTGGACAGATTCAGTCTCAGTTGCTTATAGCAACTTTATTGGTATGCCATCTGTTCCTGGTGATTTGTTTCTTCCAAGTATTTTAAGAGCAGCTTTCACTTTACATTCTAAAATTTCTGGTTCTTCATCATACGTTTCCTCTGGGAATCAATCTGTCAACCTTGCATCTCTTTTCTATAGTTCTTCAGTGTATTGCTTCCATCTTCCTTTTATTTCATCTCAGTCGGTCAGTGTGTTGCCCTGTTGATTATTCCGTATCCCTACCCTTGGTTTAAATTTCCCTTTCATTTCTCTAATCTTTTGGAATAAGGCTCTTTTTCTATGCTTTTTGTTGTCCTCTTCTATTTCTGTTCAGTAACCATTGTAATAGTCCTATTTGTCCCTACATACTAGTTGCTGTATTGTTGCATTTAGGATTCTGACTGTGTTTCGATCTCCTTTTGCTTTTGCTTTTCTTCTCTCTTTAACCATTTTAAGAGTTTCTTCAGTCATCCATTGAGGTTTTTCTCTCTGTTTAATTAGAGATATTGTCTTTTTGCATTCTTCCCTGATAATGTCTCTGACTTCAATCCATAGTTCTTCTGGTTCTCTGTCAACTAAGTTTAAAGCCTAAAATCTATTCCTTATTCGATCTTTATATTCTTCTGGGATGTTATTTAAATTGTATTTTGGCATTATGAGTGCTTTGTTGATCTTCTTTAGCTTTACTCTGACTTTCGATAGGACCAGTTCATGATCTGTACCGCAGTCTGCTCCTGGTCTTGTTTTCTCAGAAAGTATGGAACTTCTCTATCTTCTGCTACCATATATGTAATCAATTTGATTCCTGTATTGACCATTTGGTGATGTCCACATGTACAGTTGTTTTTTTGGTTGCTCAAAAAATGTGTTTGCAAGAAACAAATTATTGGCTTCACAGAATTCAATAAGTCTTTCTCCTGCTTCATTTCTGTCTCCTAAGCCCCATTTCCCCACAATTCCTAGTTCTTCTCTGTTCCCTGCTTTTGCATTCCAGTCCCCCATGATTATCAAAACATCTTACTTTGGTGTGTGATCAATTTCTTCCTGTACTTCTGTGTAAAATCTCTCCAATTCCAATGCATTTGCCGTTGGAGCGTAGACTTGGATGATGGTTAGATTAATAGGTTTCCCGTTAAATCTAAGTGATATAACTCACTCAGAACTTGCATTATAGCTCTTAATTGTTTTTGCTACATTACTTCTCACTATTAAAGCAACCTCGTTTCTTCTTAATTTCTCATTTCCTGCATAAAATATTTTGTAGTTGCCTGATTGAATATGTCCCATTCCCATCCATTTTAATTCACTCACGCCAAGTATTGTAATGTTGATATGTTCCATTTCTTGCTTGACAATTTCTAATTTTCCCTGGTTCATGCTTCTCACATTCCATGATCCTATTGTGTGCGGTGTACAACTCCGGACTCTCCTTTCGTATCTGTGTGCACTCTCTGGGCTTCCTTTCAGCTTTGACCCAGCTGTGTCATTAGTCACAGCTCTACTCGTACTTGTCCTTTGTTCTTCCCCAGTAGCTTGGTGAGTGCCTTCTGACCTGGGGATCTCATCTTCCAGTACTATCTCATGTTGCATTTTGGATACTCTGTTCATAGGGTTTTTGTGGTAAGAGGTATTTAGAGGTGGTTTACCGTTGCCTTCCTCTGAGTTTGGATGCATCTTAGTCTGGTGTCTCAGCTTTGACCATTTCGCCTTGGGTGCCCCTGCTAGGAGTCTAGCTTTCAGCTTCTTCAGCACTCTCAAACCCCCTCACCACATTAAGATGTGCATCCTAGAGGGGGAAACTTATCAATAAAAACAGTTAAAAACAAATAATTAAAAACATTCAAGTACAATTAAAACAAAAGTAAATTAAAAAGAGATTTAAACACACCAACATCTATGTCTCTGGACAGGCTTGCCTAAATAGAAACAGCAGGCACCAAAAAGAATGTAGTGAAGAGCATATGCAAGGATATGCAGTTTGTTGGCTGAGAGAGCCACCTGAGGAAGAAGCTGCCTCACAGCTTCAAGCTAAGATAGGCATGGAGCAGAGCAGGGCCATAACGGAGGCCCAAGGAAGATCTAGAGCGAAGCCTGAGGAGAACAAAGGGACCCCAAAGAGCTGGGACAGTACGAGTGGTTAGTGGTAATAAAATCCCCATTCATAAAAATATAAATAGGCAGAAGATGACAGGAAATGTTTCACTCCTACCCATCATGTACATTAGCATGCCTGTCTTTCCAGGTGACATACGCACTTCCTTGGCTGAGTGTTAAATTAAAGGAGTTCTTGCCCAATATTACAATCCAGGGTCTCCAACTTTCTGATGCATCCTCCACCAACTGCTCTGCTTCAACTTGCAGACCCCTCACCCATCTAATAGTGCATCCCTCATCCATCTCCAGTCACTTGTGCTCTTTGTAGCTGAAGCTAATTAAATATGGCAGAAGTGAATAGCAGGGATGGGGAACGGGTGGCCTTCCATATGTTGTTGGACTCCAACTCTCATAAATCCTGACCATTAGCAAGGTCTGATGAGAGCTGGAGTCCAACAACATCTACAGGACCACAGAGGACCCACTTCTGTGATGTGGTGTAGCTAGGCTTGCTTATCTGTGTTCATGGTTTCTTAAATAGTAGTATCTACGCATATATTGCAGGGCTAGAGGACCAGAAATGGTGACTTCTTCTGGAACTGGAATTGCTTGATCCCACCCATTTCTAAGTGTGTTCACCCCCCCCCATTTTTTCACCAAAGTGTATTTGAAAAAGGCCCCTGGTCAAATCTGGCCTTCTGAGAGGAGAGGCACAGAGAAAGTGATGTCGGTGATGAGGATATCCTAGCAGGTCTCAAGAGGTTGGGAATCATGCCATTGGCCCACCATCTTTTGCTGGCTTCTCAGAATGGCTTTCCAAGAAATCTATTTCATTCAGTTTAATTTATATACTGCTTCATATTTCAACAGAAATCTCGAAGAGAATTTGTAAGAGGTTTACAGATCCAAACAAAAAGAAATCAATAGGGGAAATAACATACAAAATTCATGTTCAAAACCACACATTCAAAAAATACTACTACTGCTACCAATTATAATAATAATCAGAATAATAATTCCACATTTTAAGTAACATAATTAAATAAATATCTCTAAACAATGTACCTAAGTAGATTGGCAGCTGAGAACCACAAAAGTGAATCATATGCAAAACATGAAAATACATTGGGAGACATAAAAATGCATCATCTGTATATCATCATAACAATCTCATATATTTTTTAAAAAATAACACAATCACAAACTACACAAAGCTCATCTAAACCAACAACCCTTCCAACACAACCACTCAACAAAATCCTATTACTCTCAGCACATCACTCCATCTGCTTCGTTCTCATTTCAGTAAAACATTCAAACACTCAGCCAACCAATAACTAATAACTAACCAATAGCCATGTACAGAAAAACAGGTCCACTAAATAAAAATAACCCAATAGCAGCCGAACACAGACGCACACACACTTTCCTCCCCGTTACCTTTCACCCAGTTACTAAGGCTCTGTCAAGTCACTCAAAAGGTCCCCAATGGTTCTGGATTCATTTTGAGCCACACGAATGTACATGAAATGGTGACTGGTATCAATGGACTTTCTATCACTTTTACGTTTGTTACAAATAAAGTTGGCTTTTGGAAATTTTATTTATTTATCGAAAAGAATCCTATTTATTTATTAAAAAGAATCCTGCTTTTTCCAGTCACAAAGGAGTTACTCAAGGTGGCTTAGAAATAAAAAGTAAACATAAGAATAAAAAAATAATTCGCTATTAAAACCCTAGATTATCAAACTAAAGACACCAGCAAAAAAGACACACACAACAGCGCCATTGATCAATAAACTGTAGAAGAATTATAACCTTGTGTAAAAAGGAAAGTTTTCAATTGTCAGCAGAACATGAATAAATGAAGGATATGCCCTAACCTCATAGGGAAAGGAGTTCCACAAATGGGGTGCCACCACCGAAAAAGCCTTCTCATTGTGTCACCTTGAATAGCCTTCTAACTTTTTTGTGCAGGCTGTATTGGCATTATTGGAATCAATAATAAGTATGCTAATAAGCATCACTGGTAATGATTTAGGCTCAGTTTAATGCCACAGAGTCTGGAACTGATATTCTCTGGCTGGTTATTCCTTGTTACTTTAGTGATTTATTGCACTAATTCATCTGACTTATGCTCCCTTGCTTTGGTGATGTATTATGCTGACATAGAACTCTGATGATCTGGTTTTAATGGATCCAGAGTTTTTTCTGCAAGTGGCAGCATTCTGGGAACAGAGTTCTACTCATGGGACACTCCCAGTGCCTGTTGTTGGTGTTCCCTCTGCAGTCCCTTGAACCCTCCTGCAAATTTGCTACAGAGGACTGGGGAACCGTCTGAAACAGGACGGGGCTGCAAGGGAGGGGGAAATCAATGAAAGTTGCTCCCCCACATCCACCAGTGAGATCCTCTGTTGGATTGCCAGGTCTTTGCTTCATAGAGGTAAACTCTGGATCCAAGTCATGGTCAAGGAAATTGTATGTTTTTATATACAGTATATCCATTTTTACTTGCATGGGAATCAAGTTTAAGTTGTTTAAATCTGCTAGCATGGGCTACGTTTTCCATAACTGCTACCACTAGGGACTTGTAGTGCATTCAAAAGCAAATACAAGCATTTGGCTACACCACAAACCAAATTCAGAGAACTGCCTTGAGGCCTTTCTCCCCTGCCAAATTTCATAATACACATAAAGGATTCTATTGCAGTTATTTCAATGCAGAATCAGCAATTAATTTTGAAGGCTGTCAGTGAGATGAAATCTTTTTTAAAGCCCTGATTTTTTTCTCCAGCTTGGATTAAAATCCTGGATTTTCTCCAACCTTCTGTGTCCTGCAAAATACCATTCCCCTAAACTTCCTCTTCCTCTTCACTTCAAGGGTTTACCTGACCAGATGGTGGTAGAAATGTTGACAAGGAATGAGGAAAGTTTCACCCCTCCTCCCCATGATTTTTCAGGCATGTCAGCTCAGTGTTGCACAGCAGCACATCTGTGCTTGGGCCCAGTGGTTTATAGGAGATGCAGTTCTGCAGAGGGCTCCTGCAATGGCAATTGTATGCCCTAAAGCCTGTGGTACAATAAGATATCATTGATTCAAGAACATGTTTACTGGAGATTTCTGTGCATGCAAGTGGAGGCTACACTAGGTGTGGATGCCTTGGAGAGTATGCAGGGGGGCCTAGCACAGTAAAGGATGGAGAAGAAATTGGATTCAGTTCATGTTTAAAGGAGAATTTACCTAATTCACACTTCCTGAAACAATACACAAGCAGAAACATAACAATCCTTTGACATTTGCACTTCTCCGAATTTTGCAATGCAGTTCTCTAGCCAAGTAACATGTACAAAACTACGTATACAGTACTTGGGTAAAGTGTCCATGAAAATGCATCCAGTACCGAAGATAACATACCAAAATCCATTGTTTTAGGGGAAATGGTTTTGCAAAAATGTGTATATTAGGTAGGGATGGGATCCGTTGACTGGTGCCGCTTTAAAAGCATTCAGTCAACCTAAAAAGCAGTCCCTGTTCGAGTTCGTTCTTTGTCCACTTTCCATTGCTTTTGCCAGTCTTTTTCCCTCTCAAAAATATTGATATTAATATTGATATTTTGAAAGAAAATACTATTAGTATTTTTAAAGGAATTTTCAATAGTTTGAAAGAAAAGAGGCTTTGCGTCCTCCTTCTCTGCTATTATAGGCTATTACAGGCTTGGCTTGCTTCCTCCCTGCGTGGAGCTTAGATTATTCAAGTGAAGGGGGTGGGAGAATGAGAGAGAGAGAGAGAGCTGTACTGCTGTGCTGGGCTATGAGTAAAATCAGTAAAGCTGCTGAAGTTTGGAGCGAACAGGATCACTCTGCAAAAATGAAGAATATGCAGACCATTGAAAAATCTGGTGCCAAAGCCAAATTCAGTGGAATTTTTGCCCATCCCTAATATCAGGCAAAATTGCATACAAATATGTGTATATTCACTAATAGGCAAAAAAAAACCCTTGCGGTTTAAGAACGTACCTATAGCCAACAGATATTTCTATCAATCTTTTAAAAGCAGGGAAATTGGGCAGCTATAATGAATGCACCAGGGGAGCAGAAGACCTGACCTCCTCTCTGAGATATTGTACTGCCCTACAAATTGTAAAAATGCAAACACAATTTGGGTTGGTCTTTCACAGTCCAATCCACTTCCTGTGTAGCTTGGAAAATGGTAACATGTGCCTCTGAGCATATGGTGAGTGGTGGCAACCTGCCATCTCCAAAGATGGAGAATTACATTTTTGTATGTTTATTGGTGTTCTTCTTACTTTGCTTCTTTTCTGTGTTACTACTGTTTCTACAGAGAATCTAACCTTGAAAATTATATTTCTCTCATTCATCCTAGAAATCTGTGTCAAATTTATTTTTATTAATTTCAATGCCTTTTTATTCATCATGTCATATGATGGTGAAGATAGCCTTTTTTGTTTCTAACTGGAGGTTATGCTCTTTTCTATTTTGGGTGCATTAACAGTTGCATCTGAACCTGCAGTATGATGTAAAATCAGACCGATTACAATATGTTGCTACCTAAGCAATGACTTTAGCTGTTGGGAAAAAAAACTTGGCCTGCCCAAGATGCATGTTTTCAGCCTACTATGCTTAAACCACTCCACTTAAGGCAAGGTGGGCAGGGTCAATTAAAAACAGAGAGCCCATCTAGAATTTTGTTAGAATATATCTCACTTCCCACTGTTTTAACTTGTGCAAACTGAGACGCTCCTCATGTCCATTGGAAACTATTCTGCAGAACAGTCAGTGCCATTATTCCACAATTGTTTTTGGAGCTTTATTTTAGTGTTACAAAGTGTACTTCACACATTCACAGAAACAGAAGCAAAAGGAAATGATTTACTATAGGAAACATCACTAAAATTGCCAAGTAAATCAGACATATTTAAAGTGACTATCTGAACTATATCAATATTGTTGCTTCCTCCCTGCTGAAACAAGATCAGCACAGCACATGTCTTCTTTGCATTATTTGGGCTGATTGCAGGTGTTGCCACCATTCACCATACGCTCAGAGACACAAGTTACCAAATTCTTCCAAGCTACACAGCAAGTGGATTGGACTGTGAAAGACCAACCCAAATTGTGTTTGCATTTTGACAAATTTGTAGGACAGTAGAATATCTCAGAGAGGAGGTCAGGATTCCTGCTCCCATGGTGCATTCACTATAGCTGCCCAATTTCCCTGCTTTTAAAAGTTTGATAGAAATATCTGTTGGCTATAGGTACGTTCTTTACCGCAAGGGTTTTTTTTTTTTTTTTGCGTATTAGTGAACTTCTCTGCTTTTAAATCCAGGGGGTAAGAAATGGGATCCTGTGCAAGTTTGCTGAAAATGGATTGATCATTTGCATGCTTATTGAGTTCAGTGAGATTTACTCCCGTGCAATCATGCTTAGGGTAAGTGAATCTGACCACAGGGGAATGGGTAGGGGAGGAGGAAGGGCAGGGGTAATAATAATAATAATAATAATAATAATAATAAAATTTTATTTGTTAGTCGCCCATCTGTCCGACTTAACGGACACTCTGGGCGACTTACAAAATATAAAATACAATATAAAACTTATGCATACAACAATCATAATATTAACATCAGTTCATCTAAACCATCCTTCAATAATACAGCATAATAGCAACCCACCCCAGAGATCCCATAGGCCTGCCTGAATAGCCAGGTCTTTAAGGCTCGGTGAAAAGCCATCAGGGAGGAGGCATGTCGAAGGTCAAAAGGAAGCAAGTTCCAGAGGGTGGGGGCCACGATCGAAAAAGCCCTCTCTCTGGTCCGCACCAGCCTAGCTGTTTTTACTGGTGGGACCGAGAGAAGGTCTTGTGAGGCTGATCTTGTTTGGCGGCATATTTGGTGATACTGGAGGCGTTCCTTCAGATAAGCTGGGCCAAAACCGTATAGGGTTTTAAAGGTTAATACCAACACCTTGAATTGGGCTGGTATACAACTGGCAACCAGTGTAACTCCATCAACACTGGGGTGATATGGGGTAGGGGAGGAGTAGGGATGGGAAGAAGGGCAGAGGGGAGGAGGGGGATGGGAGCAGGCAGGAGGGGGAGGGGAGAGGATGGGCAGTTTTTTAAAATGTAAACTGATTTGAAAATATGGAAAATTAAACTTGCAATTGAGATGTTGATAGAAAGTGTTAGGCTTCTCTGGAAATGCCTAGAGCATCTTGTAGAATCCATTCCAAATGTCACAATGTACTCTGGAGTGTTGGCAGTGTAGAAAGCATCCATTGTGCCCAAACTCTTCAAAGCAGATTATTAGGCACCTTCTCATTCCCAGACACTCTTTCCGTTCAATATCATCTTAACATATGCATTGTCTGGCTATTATGAGAAGAACAGAATGTACTGTGTTCACATGGACAAATGTTTCTTTCTCTTTGCAATATCAAATCAGGACCTTTGACACTACGAAGATAACAATAATGCGAGATGAATAATCTTAATTGTCTTCTTTATGAACTGATGATATCATGAAGTGCAAATGGTGGGAAGAAAAAGTACCAAAATGAAAACAAATTTTACTCTTCAGGTGGATGAACTTTGAAGCTTCAAGTGTGAACTGAGGCTTGCAAAATGCATGCTGAAATATATTGCTCTGCCTTTTGGATTGGTGCAGAGCAGTTGTTCTTCCAGTGTGACCTTTAAGGATGAATTGATAATGTGAATAAATCAAGTAATATCTCTCTTTTATTACTTCTTTCTCTCCTAAACACCATCATAAGCAGCCAATAGCCTATGCCTCTTTCATATACAGTTATCTTCATAAAAAGCTTGAAGTGTTCCAAAATGGAATCTAGTGTTTGCCGTATGGGGATCTCATCTGCACTATATATTTAAAACATAGCACTTTAAACAGTCATGGCTTCCCCCAAAGAATCCTGGAAACTGTAGTTTGCGAAGGGTGCTGTTAGGACCCCTGTTCCTCTTAAAGAGCAACAATCCCCAGCATTCCCTGGAAAGAGGGATTGATTGTTAAACCACTTGAAATTGTAGCTCTGTGAGGGGAATATGGGTCTCCTAACAACTCTTGGCATGTTTAACAAATTATAATTTCCAGAATTCTTTGGAAGAAGCTATGACTGTTTAAGGTGGTATAATACTGCTTTAAATGTATAGTGCAGATGGGGCCCCAGATGAGACCCATTAACATCAATGGACTTAATTACTTAAGTATGAATAAGTACTCTGAGTATGATTAATGCTGGATATCACCCAGAATTCAGATTAAAGCTATTTGAAAAAATTAATCTGTTGTTACCAAAGGGAATAAATGATATATTTTAGTTTAATTGAGACAGATGTATGGAAGAAATATAGTTTTAAGCAAGATAAAAATAGAATAATCTTTGTTAGGACTGGTCAAGGTTTTCCCTCCAACTTTGCTTGACCTTTCTTCCAAATGAAGTGTGTGTGTTGGGGGATGGGTGGTGGGTGGTGGCATAGGCCTTTCATGTGTGTGTGTGTGATTCCGAGAGAAAAATGTCCAGGACTTTCAAGTGGGAAGGTAGTACTATTTATATATTGTAGTACAAGATGGTCTTGTACCCACCCACCCCCCACTTTTTTGCCACTCAGCTGAGCACCCACTGATATTCTTGAACTACTGATTAGCCACAATACCTGATGGAATGCCTCTCCCGACACAAAGCCACCTGTACACTATGCTCAACATCAAAGGCCCTCTTCCAGGTGCCTACTGCGAGGGAAGCTGGGAGTCTGGCAACAAGGGAGGGGGCCATCTCAGTGGTGGCCCCCAAATTATGGAATGATCTTCTTGACGACTGTTATCTTTTTGGCACCAGGTCAAGACTTTCCTCTTCTCCCAGGCATTTTAGCATGTGTTTTTAAATTGCTTTTTAAAAAACGTGTTTTTAAATTTGTGTATTTGTTTTTAATGTTTTTAATTGTTGTAAACCGCCCAGAGCGCTTCAGCTATGGGGTGGTATACAAATGCAATCAATCAATCAATCAATTCTGAGCTAAGTTCAAAGTGTTGTAAGTGACTGTTACAACATCCCATACAGCTTGAGATCAGGATACCTAACAGAGCACCACACCCTTTACAAAGCCAATTGATCATTGGACTCTGCAGTAGTGGGTCTCCAGCAGATATAATATTATCAGGAGGCCTGTTCTATACAATATCAGAATTGGACCTACCCTTTGGAACTCTCTCCCATTACACATCATATAGGTACCATCTCTATTGTCTTTTTGGGGCCTATTGAAGACCTTCCTTTTTCAACAAGGCTTTTAAGTGGAGATTTTTATCCTAGTCTATATTGGATGTGAAATTGTTTTTATATGTACAATAGTTTTTAATTGTTTTTACATATGGAATTATTTTTAAATAAGGAATTGTTTTTGTTTTTACATATGGAATTGTTTTTGTTTTTCTTGTTGATGTTTTTACTGTGAAATTGCTTGAGATATTTCATGGGAAATGATTCATAAATTGACTTGAATTGAATGAATGAATGAATGAATAACCTTACACTGCAGCATGCAGGTACTATGGTTCCCCAACCCAAATGTCTGCACTTCCACCCAAACTTCCGCACACCTTCCCAATTTTTGGGTGGGTTTTTGCTCCACCATGAGAAATTCTGGAAGGTAGGCATTCAGAGCAGCCCTAAATTTTGTATCCCATTCTTAAGAACATAAGAATAACTCTGCTGGATTGGACCACACAGGCCTGTCTTGTCAAGCATTCTGTTTCAAAGGCAGGTTATCCACATGCTTCTTGGAATCTTAGAAGTAGAACATGGGAACATAGGAAGCAGCCTTCTACTCATGCATATTGGCCCATCTAGCTCAGTACTGTCTACAACGTACAGTGGCTCTCCAGGGTTTCAAGCAGGGCTCTCTCAGTCCTACCTGAAGATGCTAGGGATTGAACCTGGGACCCTGCATCCAAAGCAGATGATCTATTACTGAGCTACAGCCCTTCGTCATGTCCACAGCAACATCCGCAGCAACATCCCCTCTTATTTGTCCACAGCATCTGGTATTGAGAGATAGGTTAAGATAAGATGTCATGATTGTCCCAGTGAGCCTCACGACTCAGCTGGGATTTGAATATACTATTGCTTACTATTTATTCCTTACATTTATATCCCACTTTTCCTCCAAGGAGCTCAAGGTGTTGTACATGGTTCTCCCATCCCCATTTTATCCTCACAACAACCCTGTGAGATAGGTTAAGATGAGAGACAGTGACTGGCCCAAGGCCACCCAGTGAGCTTCTTGGTTAAGTGGGAATGTGAACCCTGTTTCCCAGGTCATAGTCCAACACCCTTACCATTACACCACACTGTTGTCCGTGTGTGAATTAACTGAAAGGATAGAGGAAAGAAGGAGTGTCAGGTAATCATGTCTGCCTGGTGGAAAATCACGTGGAAACTGGTGGAAGTTTGAGCTTCTCAACTATTTCACCAGATCCCTGGCCAAGTGGAGAAAATCTGGCGGGACCCTTGTCTGTGGTTGGCTGTTGCCGGATTAGGAATGGAAAGTTCAGTCAATTTCAGTTTCCTTAGTTCCTCATTTTTCAGTCTTAAATTCAGTTCTCCACATTTCTGCAGAAATTTGATACTTTTTTTCTTTTAAATCCTCATGAAAATTTTCCAGCATTTTAGTGTGAATTTCTCCTAATAAACATATAGTATCTTTGTAGGCAATTTTGGCTAATTTATACATTTTTGCAAGTACTTTCTCATCCTACAATGCATTTTTGTATGTTATTTTTGCTCATATATTTGTTTTTATGCACACTTTCCCCTAACATATGCATTTTTGTAAACATTGCTTGGTTGGCGAACTGCATTGCAAAATTCAAATAAGTGTGAATTTCGAAGGATGGCTGTGTTTTGGTACTTCTTTTGTTTAGGAAAGTGCGACTTTGATAAAGTCAGCTTGAAATGCAAACTGAATAGAATTTCTCGCCTACGCCTATGCCAGATAGAATTGATATTCTCTTTGTGCACACACAGAGCACCAGCGAAACTGCTGGAGTATCCACACTGCTTTTGAACATTCAGAATTCAGTATCTTGATAATGCGTCCCTCTGTCCGTTGTGCTTGTCCTAAATCCATCTTCTCTGACTCTTTTTATTCATTGTGAATGCATAAATTAATGCATTGCATTTCCATTTCTCCTTACCTGTACCAAGCCCAAACCACTTGTGATCTAGCAAGCCAACTGTAGTCAACCCAGCTGTGTATGCTGACCTGCTAGCTGCCTAGCAAACCCTCTTGTTTCTGCAGTCTCAAGCAGGAAATGAATAACAGAAAGTTATTAGTCCCTGGTAGGTTGTCATGCATGCCTGGTGAATTGTGTTCGGCTTGATGCGTCGCAAGTTACATAAGCCTCCTCTATATCATCTCCTTTATACGTTGATTTTAATGAGAGCTGCAAGTTGCTGTTTTCTTTTCTTTTTATATTATTTTTTTAAAAACTCCAGGTTACGGAACTTAATCATGTGAAGAATATATTGCGGTTGCCAAAAGGCACAAGGAAGCATGCTGTAGGGATATATTTTAATGATGACACATCCAGGACGTTTGCTTGTGAATCAGGTGGGTATAATGGCACAGACTGTTGTCATTAGCTATAGTAGCTGCAGCTACAGAGGTAGCTGTAAATGTTACAAATGTACCACACCAACACAGAGATATTTGGTCGTTTATATTCAGAGCTTGAAGCAGATGAATGGTGCAAAGTCTTGCAGGTGGAGTGCCTGGGGACTCAGATTAATGATATTAGCCTTGGAGAACCTGACCTATTGGCTTCCGGTGTAGAGAGGGAACAAAATGGTATGTAAATATGTTTTTTTTTAAACACAACTACAAATAGAAACGTTTAGGCTGCCTCTGTGATGTGCTCATAAAATCCAGAAATAATGTGGACCAGTGCAACAGTGTGTGACATTCTTCCATGGGATCATGTTTGTGATCCATGGTTGCTGCTGCTGTGCACTATGTTATAGCCCATCTTACTCTAAATATAGATACAGAGATATTGCATGACCCAACAGAGATAGGCTTAACACTGTTTAGTTAAAACATGTCAGCTTCCGCTTACCTCAGTAACACAGCTGGAAGTAAAAAATAAAAAATAAAAAAATGGAATCTCATCCGTGTTGCTAAAGAAGGGAAACGGAAATATTTTACTAACCAATGTTAAGCCTGTCTGTGTTTGGTCATTCACTTTTGTTCATATATTATTCTTAGTGTTTGGCAGAATCCTTCTAGGATCAAAGGAATGTAGGAATCTGTCCAGGAGTCAGATCATTGGGCTATTTAGCTTAGTACTGCCTCCACCGACTGGCAGTGATTCTCTTAAAGTTTCAGGCAGGGGATTTTCCCCAGCCCTACCTGGACATGCCAGGAAATTGAACCTAGGACCTTCTGTGTACAAAGCAGATGCTCTGCTGTGAGCTACGGCCCTTCCCCAAGAGCCTGTTCCCCAGGAGGGGGGAACAATTTTCAGCCTGAGGGCTGTGTTCCCTCATAGGTAAACTTCTTGAGGAGTGGGTGTGGCATGCCAGTTGGGGGCGATGCCTGTGGAGAAAAGTGGGCAGGGCAAGGGCTGTGATTCCACCTTTTGTGAATCTTTAGATTCACCCAAGCCTGCTGACTGACATTCAAAACAAGAGTTTCCTCTGTTAACTGAAGTGATACAACCCAGAATATTAGCACCTCTGTCTGCTATTCTTCACTGCATGCGGAATGTAGTCTTATGCAGGCATTTCATACATGGGGAGAGGCCCATTGGAGACCAGCATACTAACTCTGCCCCCCATCACCCTCTGTGAGTTGGAGGGCATGCGAAACAAGGAGCTTGCTCTTAATTTTCCAGTATTCTACATTGTGCAAGGAGCTCAAATGAGTGCAGGAGACTCGCTGTTTCAGACAGTCATCGGAGGTGGAGCTAGTGCCTTCATCCCCATGTCTTCTCACCTGTTTGGAATTTCCCAATTTCTTTCATGCCTGAGTAGGGCTTAGCTCTCTTGTGTAATAGGGCTGTTATGAGAGGAGGCATGCTAAGAATTGCAGAGCACTTTGGACATTGGGAAATGTTACGGAAGCGATGCATGTTATGATATGATTGTACAACTGTCTGTGTTTTTAATTCTGCACAGATTTTAGTCTATATTTTTTCTTTTTCTCCCAGAGAGATTCAATGTGTATTTGATGCCATCCCCTAATTTAGATGTGCATGGGGAATGTACCTTGCAGATAACATTTGAAAATATCTGTCTTTGGGACATCCAGAATCCCAGAGTAAAGCTCGTCTCTTGGCCTTTAAGCGCCCTACGGAGATATGGGCGGGACTCAACTTGGTTTACATTTGAAGCTGGAAGGTGAGTAGATACTTTACAGCAGAGTTCCACACGCTCTTCAGACCAGGAGGTTCTGGGTGCTTCTAGACTGTTGCTATGTTGCAAGAAGGATCCAGTTGCATACCATACATTTAGATATGTGCAATTAAAGTGAATTAAAGCACTTTGGCACCCTAGCACAACAAATCCACTAAAAAAAAAGAATCAAGCTTTTTGTGGTTTGAAAAGTAATGGGAAAATGCATTGAAAAGTGTGGGATGAACAAATGATTAATGGGAAGACATATAATCACCTCACACTCAGGTCAGGTTAAATGCTGAATGAATGCTCATTGTTGCATAACCATCCCTCATACAAATCAGAATGAATGCTCAGTGAAGACTGAATATAATCTAATTTCCATGTAAGCTTGGTGCAAGCAAATCAGGATGAATGCTCAATAAATAGATAATCTTGGAGAAGCCCTCAGTCTCTTTACACTGGGGCCTTCATACCCAATACTATCTGAGACCTATCCTTATCAAGACATGCACGAAACAGACAGACACATATGGAGACACTTACTCTTCTCTATCGCATCTGAAAGATGTAATGGTGCAGGAAGTATGGCTGTTCAAGATCTCATCCTGGGAAGGTAGCCAATATTTTAAATCTCTCAACAAATGAGAATCAGGCCGCTGTAACCCTACGCAGCTGCCTGATACAGTCAGACCATTGACCCATGTACTTCACTGTTGTCTACACAGAGTGGCAGTACCTCTCCAGGGTTTCAGACAGGGCTTTGTTTTTTTTTAAAAAAAACAGCCTTACTTGGAGGGGCCATAGATTGAACCAAGGACTTTTGGGAGGAAGGGTGGGATATAAATTGAATAAGATGAGTGAATGGATGGAGGATGGAGGAATGAAGGAATGAAGGAATGAATATGCTCTATGTCCCCCCCCCCACTGCAATGTTCAGAGTTGAGGATAGTTTTAAAGCAGGGATAGGGAACCCATGGCCCTCCAGATGTTGTTGGACTCCAACTCCCATGGGTCCCACCCAGCATATCCAAGGGTCAGGAATTATGGGAATTGCAGTTCAACACTGATTCCCTTATTGGTCCCAGTCATCCGATCCATCTCGATATCAATCTCCTACCGAATTTTGCTGAAGTTCCCCATTTTGTTTCAAAGGGTGGACTTTTAAATGTATATGCTCAGATTTTGATTAAAGCTCAATTTCAGCAGTATACGTAACATGGGACTCATTGGGAAATTGGGGTAACAGTGGAAAATTATTGCGGAGAAAAACTGCAGATGTAACAAGCCACTGTATGCAGCTACCATGTCTGAGGATCCTATGTATATATTTTAACTTGATTGAATAGGTTCTACTATTCTCCTGTTATCAAGAACAAGAAGACTGATACTTGAATCAATGTGGAACAAATTACATTTATAAACCGCTGCCCCAAGTATAGAGAAAATTCATGTCCAAAATAAAAATGAAAACTGAAAGACAAGGGAGTTATTTTCCTTCTGTGCTATTCTTTCCACTGAATGTATTCATGAGGATTTTATTCAGACTGCCAAGTTGAAGTTGAGTATCTAAACCTCCATATCGGAGTGCATGCTTATGAATATGCACACACTCTTAGGATACACACGTTTGGTTCCTGACACATAATAATGGGACCAGCCCAAGACATTTTGTTGCCTGAGGCAAAGGACAAGATGATGCCCACTCTGACTGCATGTACAGAAACCAATTGGACAGATAGTTGAATCTTACTTCAACACTGGTGATATGACAACATCTCCCAGCACACCTGACGGCAGCAGGCTAGTTTCGGGTGCAGGCTTGTTTGGTGGAGTAGAGCTAGCTTCCTGACAAATGGTTCACTGCTGCTTACCAGGAGAGAGCAGGGGAGGTAGTGGGGAGGTCAGCATGGTGGAAACACACTGGCAGAGTCAATCTGGCACTCCTCCCAGTGTGTTTGCACCATGATGACCTCGCCACAGCCTTGCCTCTCACCTTCTCCATCCCACTAAGCAAAATAACCCACCTTCTGGAAAGATAATGTAGCAGCTCTGACCCACATGGATGCAAGGCAGGTTACATGGCACATGGAGCTTTGTCCTCTGCCAGCTTGCTGCCACTCCCCACATCTGCCTAATAGAAAGGCTGGGCATCTTATTTATTAATTAATTTATTTATTTATTTAATTTATATACCGCCCTAAGCCCGAAGGCTCTCTGGGCGGTGTACAAAAAGATAAAAAACAAGCAATGTATAAATACAATAAATACATCTTAACCAGTTGTTGTTTCCCTACTCTTTGCTGTTATTTTTCTGTGCAGGTGTTACTACAAATGTACATTTACAAATCAATCCAATCACATTCTCTGCTCTGCTTTGTTCTCTTTCTGACAGGATGTGTGACACAGGGGAAGGACTATTCATCTTTCAGACGAGAGACGGAGAGGCAATCTATCAGAAGGTTCACTCGGCAGCACTGACCATAGCAGAACAACACGACCACTTATTACAGAGTGTGAAAAACTCAATGGTATGCTTACTAGTTCTGCTTGTCATCCCTCAGCAGTCAGCAGTAATGGCATAAAATCCATAGGCCGCCTTCCTAAGCATGAGTTCAGATTTTGGTTTTGCATATTGCAAACAGCTTTGAGCGTGTGGTTGTCTTCCTTTTGTCTTTGTTAACTCATTACATTTTTTTTATTTTTAACATATGAGGTTATTGGACAAGTCTGCAACTATGGCTGCTTTTTAATTAGCTAGCATGGTAAGAGATGACTTTGCACCCAATTTACAGATTGATTTCTGGACTTCTTTTAAAAAGCAAGCATAATGTCTAAGCTGCTGCAAATAATTTAACTCTTGGAGAGACTACTTCTTGCTATAAGTAAGTACTTTACTTCTAAGCTGCTGATGTATTCCTTGAAATATTTGTAAAAAAGGTATCTGAAAATGGCATTTTCCGTATCTTTACACATATAGACCATATTCCTATCAAAAATGGGATCCATATGAATCTTTTTGATATTTTATTGTTTATTCTTATGTACTGATTTATATACCGCTTATATGCCAAAATGGCATAGTACCAGTTTCAGTGCTAGGGTGTTTAATAATAATAATAATAATAATAATAATAATATTTACATTCCACACCTTCCTCCAAAGGAGCCCAGGGCAGCAAGCATATCAATACTAAAACAATAGAGTTAACATTTATTTATTTATTTATTTATTTATTGTATTTGTATACCGCCCCATAGCCAACGCTCTCTGGGCGGTTTACAGCAACTAAAAACATCAAAAACAAACATACAAATTTAAAACACATCTTTTAAAAACAATTTAAAGCACAATTTAAAAAATTTAAACAATTTAAAAAACACATGCTAAAATGCCTAGGAGAAGAGGAAAGTCTTGACCTGGCGCCGAAAAGATAACAGTGATGGCACCAGGCGCACCTTGTCAGGGAGATCATTCCATAATTTGTAAATATAATCTTCCCAAAACAGTTAAAAACTCCAAAAAGCAATCACCTACTCTCAGATAGACTTTAGGTCTGATCCAGTTGGACTCTTCTTATGCCTATTACCTATTATTTCTAGGACTATGATCTATTTAAAATCTTACCTGATACATCATATGAGTTTTAATTGAGTAGTATGTGAATTCGTTGCTTAAATTGGTATAATTTGCATAGGAATAAAACTTCTGAAGAAATTTGATGCATGCATGCGCCAAGGCAAACACCATAAAGGATCAAACATTCTGTCATGCATGACAGAGAAAAAGAAGAGCCTCTTCTAAGATGGCACTTGTCACCCGCAAATTTAATGTTAAATCTATTTATTATCTTTTGTTGTTGTTATGTGCCTTCAAGTCGATTACGACTTATGGTGACCCTATGAATCAGTGACCTCCAAGAGCATCTGTCATGAACCACCCTGTTCAGATCTTGTAAGTTCAGGTCTGTGGCTTCCTGTATGGAATCAATCCATCTCTTGTTTGGCATTCCTCTTTTTCTACTCCCTTCTGTTTTTCCCAGCATTACTGTCTTTTCTAGTGAATCATGTCTTCTCATTATGTGTCCAAAGTATGATAGCCTCAATTTCATCATCAGCTTCTAGTGACAGTTCTGGTTTAATTTGTTCTAACACCCAATTATTTGTCTTTTTCGCAGTCCATGGTATGCGCAAAGCTCTCCTCCAACACCACATTTCAAATGAGTTGATTTTTCTCTTATCTGCTTTTTTCACTGTCCAACTTTCACATCCATACATAGAGATTGGGAATACCATGGTCTGAATGATCCTGACTTTAGTGTTCAGTGATACATCTTTGCATTTGAGGACCTTTTCTAGTTCTCTCATAGCTGCCCTCCCCAGTCCTAGCCTTCTTCTGATTTCTTGACTATTGTCTCCATTTTGGTTAATGACTGTGCAGAGGTATTGATAATCCTTGACAAGTTCAATGTCCTCATTGTCAACTTTAAAGTTACATAAACCTTCTGTTGTCATTACTTTAGTCTTCTTGATGTTCAGGTGTAGTCCTGCTTTTGTGCTTTTCTCTTTAACTTTCATCAGCATTGGTTTCAAATCATTATTGGTTTCTGCTAGTAGTATGGTATCGTCTGCATATCTTAAATTATTGATATTTCTTTTATCTTGATATAAAAAGCTGCTACCCAGTTAAATGGGAGCATCGTTTTAGTTAATTAAAATATCTTAAATTGATTAAATGTTACAGTTTTAAGTATCTTACATAATTCGATTGCTCACATATGGAGCTCATCTGTCTATGAAGATGTCCTCATTCATGTTATTGGAGATACCCAAATTGAGACATGTGGGGAGTTGTTCCTACTGGTGGAGTCAATGGAGAAAGCCTACTTGTGCAGCAGGTCTGGACTGGGATTGAGTTAGATCTTCTCCTTGGTCTCCAGATGAGCTCTTTGGGGTCATGGGGTCATTTACTGTAGTTATATCACACCTTTCTTCCACATAACTCAGTGGTATGCATATAGTTCCCATCCAAGAACTGAATAGACCCAGACCAGCTTAGCTTCGGAAAGATTGTTGTATCATATGCCTTCAGATCATGTGCTGAGGTCTAGCTCATATACTCTGTAACCTATATGGAGATGAGCTCCATATGTGATTCATCTGTCAGTAAAGTAAAGCTAGTAAAGCTGCGGTCATTGTGCCACAAATATCTATCTATCATCTGTGCATATAGCTATTTATTTCTTAAATTTATATCCCATCCTTCCTCCCAGAAGGAGCTGAGGTCAGCAAACAAAAACATTAAAAGTACTTTAAAATATCTTACAAAATTTTACAAAACAAAAGTCTTTAAAACATATTTTAAAAAATCTTAAAAAGATATGTTAAAAACTTCTTAAAAAGCAATTCCAGCACAGACGCAGGCTGGGATAAGGTCTCTACTTAAATGGCTTGTTGAAAGAGGAAGGTCTTCAACAGGTGCCAAAAAGATAACAGAGATGGTGCTTGTCTAATATTTAAGGTGCTGGAATTCCAAAGGGTAGGTGCCACTACACTAAAGGTCCGCTTCCTATGTGATGCGGAATGGGACTTCTGATAAGATGGTATCTGCAGGAGGCCCTTACCTGCAGAGCATGATTGACTGGGTATATAAAGGGGAAGATGGTCTTACAGATATTCTAGTCCCAAGCTGCGTAAGGCTTTGTACACCAAAACTGAAACCTTGAATTCAACCTGGTAGCTAATGGGTAGCCAGTGCAATTCTTTCAGCAGCATGTTGGTGATACCCTGCCTCATTGAGCCATCATTTTGCCACAGTTTGCAACAGCTGCAGCTTCTGGACCAATCTCAAGGGCAGTCCCACATAGATTGCCTTGCAGTAATCCAGTCTGGAGGTTATCAGTTCATTGACAACACTGGTCAGGCTATCCCAGTCCAGAAACGGCTGCAGCTGCCTTACCAGCTGAAGCTGGTAAAAGGCACTCCTAACCACTAAGGTCACCTAGGCCTCTAGTGACAAAGATGGATCCAGAAGCACCCCCAGACTATGAACCTGCTCTTTCAGAGGGAGTACGGCTCCATCCAAAGCAAGCAACTGACCAATTATCCAAACTCAGGAAAGCAACCGACAGCGCCTCTGTCTTGCTAAGATTTGGACTCAGTTTATTGGCCTTCATTGATTCAGCCCACCACTGAGTCCAGGCACTGGTGCAGGGCTTGCATGGCCTCTCCTGATTCAGATATTACAGAGAAATAGAGCTGGGTATCATCAGTGTACTGCTGACACCTCACCCCAAATCTCCTGATGACTGCTCCCCAGGGATTCATGTAGATGTTAGACAGCATGAGAGACAAGATGGTACCCTGCTGCAACCCACAGCACAATGGCCAAAAGACAATAACCCAATTCTATTATCTGAAAATTACCCTGGAGATGGGATCAGAACCACGGTAAAACAGTGCCTCCAATACCCATCTCACCAAGTCAGCTCAGAAGGATACCATGGTCAATGGTATCAAAAACTGCTGAAAGAATAAAGGTCGCACTCCCCCGTCCTTCTCCCAATATAGGTCATTGATCAGGGTGACCAAGGCTGATTCCGTCCCATAACCAGGCCTGAACCCAGATTAAAATGGGTCAGGATAATCTGTTTCATCCAAGAGTACTTGCAATTGCTGCACCACAACCCTCTCAATCGCCTTCCCTAAAACCAGGCGGTAATTGTCACAAACCAATGGGTCCAGGGTGGGCTTTTTCAGGAGCAGTCGGATCACTGCCTCTTTCAGGGTATCTGGGACCACTCCCTCTCACAAAGACGTGTTGACCACATCCTGGATCCACTCAGTCATACCCCCTCTGCAAGCTTTAATAAGCAAAGAAGGGCAAGGGTCGAGAGGACATGTTGCTGGTTGATATACCTATCATATATGTATATATGTAGGTACTACCTGCCCATTGACATTAAACAGGCACCTTCTAAAAATGTTTTTGTTTAGGCAAGCCAACCCAGATATGTAAACCTGACATGCATTTTAATACATCATTTGTATATTTTTAACTGCTGATTATATTTATATTTTGATTCTTTTAAAATTCTACTTTTAATAAATATGCAAACTGCTTAGAGTTGTTTTTTATTATTATTTACAATTAAGTGGCATACAAATGGAAATGGAGTACCTTGAAGTCAATACCGACTTATAGCGACCCTATGAAGAGGGTTTTCATGGTAAGCGGTATTCAGAGGGGGTTTACCATTGCCTTCCTCTGAGGCTGAGAGGCAGTGACTGGCCCAAGGTCACCCAGTGAGCTTCGTGGCTGTGTGGGGATTCGAACCCTGGTCTCCCAGGTCGTAGTCCAACACTCTAACCACTTGGAAATTCAGAGAAAGGATTTTTTTCAAGTGTTCTGTTGGCTTTTTATTAAATATTTTTCTCCAGCTTTTCTACTGAATCTTATGTTGTCTGCAAATCAGAAGTATTTACTCTTGTTAGAAATGTTTACTGTTGTTCCTTTCTCACTGAAAAGGAGTTAACAGTGAAATCACAATCATGAGGGGTGTGCTTTGAGAAATGTTTTTTTTTTTAAATGCAATGGTTGACAAGAGTTCTGCAATTCCTAAAATAGATTCCCAGTTGTTTCCATGACACTGGGATGTAGGATAACATTACAAGTTCTGTTGAAGCATTGCTTGAGGGACCATATTTATTTAGCACGGTGTGGGTGGAAACCCCTGTCGTGTAGAGTGATTCAGTGTTCATAAGATGTGGGTGTTTAAAGATAACTATTTGATTTCATTTCATTTATTTATTTTTGTCTTTTGAGTAGAATGGCTGAGCTTTGAAGAAATTAGACGTTCAAAATGAGACTTCAATCAATACAGCCAAGGTCATACATTAGCTAGAGAGAAACCATAAAATGGAGGAAGAGGAAAATGTGAAGATTTAAAGCTGTTCTGTATTACAGTTTTCTTTTTCTTCACTGGTACTAAAGTACCAAACGATTCTCATGGATTACATCTAGAAACAGAGACTATATATTCAACTAATCCACACTCAGAGTAGACCCACAGAAATGAATGAACCTAAGTTAGTCATGTCTATTAAGTTAAATGGGTCTATTCTGGGTAGGGCTAGGATTGAATACCACCCTCAATATGTAAAGATATAGAAGATGCCATTCTTGGAAACTCTTCTAAGCAACATTTCAAGGAATACATCAGGAGCTCAGAAGTAAAGTGATAGCAAGAAGTATGAGGGCCAGGTATTTTATAAAAGCTGTTGGCTGTCTCCCTTTGTTTCTCTTTGCATTTTCGTAGCTGAAGGTCACCACCCTTTTGATATGCCACACGTTAGTTATGGTGTAAACAGGAGACCCTAAGTAACTTTAATGTATTCTTTACTGCTTGCATGATATGTTTATGTCCAGATTGCAAACTTGTGGGTGAGGATGATACCTTTTTACTCTTTGTAAGATGTCTTGTCTCATTTTTTTTGCACTACTCTTTTTTTTTTAATGATATACAGCAAGAGTCGCCAACATTTTTGGGCCAGTGGACACCTCTGCAAACTGGAAAAACTGCTGTGGGCCCCACACGCATACTGCAGCTAAACACACACCACAGCATATTCTGTTGGCTACAATAGCATGCTTCATTCAAGCTAATTTCAGCAGAGGGAGGGAAGGAGAAGGGGAAGGGAACCTGTGGGTACCAGGGTAGGCCTCTGTGGGCACATGTGTGCCTGAGGATGCCACAATGGCAACTCCTGATATAGTTTTATTCTGCTTTTACTTAGTTGTTAGAGAGTCTCATACAAATCTTATTATTGTATTTTTACACGAACTGATACTGATTTTTTTCTTCTGATTATCTCTTATGCAAACTGCTTAGAGATTTTTGTGTTAAACAGTATAGAAATTCTATACAAATAAATAAACGATTCATAATATGCCTGTCTGTCCATCCATCTGTTGTACCAGTGCATGATCAGAAGGCATGTGATGAAGTAATTTTATTGATGCTAAGCAGGTCTGGGTCTGGTCAGTGGCTGAAGGTGAGACCATCTTGGAACCCTTGTGTTCCATCTTGGAAAAGAAATGGAATACACATTAGTAAATACACTTTGGTGTATACATATTCTGCCAAAAATCTCTAGAAGTGTTAGTGTTGTGAAACTTGTTAATTAACTATTCTTTTTGAAGTAATTGTAGTTCCCTAGGTTCTTTGGTGGAAGTCCTGATAGTTAACTGTTCTTAACCTACTATAAAATATTAATGTAGACATGCCTTAAGATGGGTCAAGAAGGCAAGAGAAGGAGATACCAGCATCTCCAGTTACATATAAATGCATACATCTCTTGGATGAATTAGTTCTTGAGATGTTGAATTTGGACAGCAAGTTGTGCTTTATGCTTCTGTCAGAGGCACATCACTAATAAATTCAGTGCTTTTCTTTCTTTGGGGGTTACAGATTGGCTTCTTCATGTTTTCCTGGGTGCCAGACTCCTCCTTCACTCTATGTTGATCCTCAGCTCCTTCTGTTGTTTTTCTCTATCCTGCCTTGCGTTTATCTTCCTCTATGCAATACTACCTTCTGTCGCTGTCTTTTCTTCCATCTGAATGCAAGAAATCTAGCCTGTAGTTTCCTTGTGATCATATTTGTTCGAGGCCTTTTTTCCCCTTCTGCGAGGCAGAAAAAGGGACTTACATATTGGCCCAATTTGAACTGGCACGGGCCAACAGATCCCATCCCTAATTACAATACAGCCATTACATTGACCCATAAACACACCCCAAAGAAGCAGGAAACAGCAGAACATTTATCATAGTCCATCAAATTCCTGGGAGCTAGGTTTTTATCTGGTGCTGAAAGGATGTTAATGATGGTGCCAGGTGAGCATTCCACAAGCAAGGAATGAACTGTCTTTCCCCTGCTATACTCACAGTGTGTCATCTGAGTGCCTGAGTGACTTCAGTTTATTTATTTATTTATATCTTGCCTTTCTTCCAAGTGGGAGCCCAAAGTGGCAATATTAGCTGTGCTACACTTTGCAGTTGCAGCTCGGTGCTGGTGTCGAGAATTCACTGTTGCACATCACTGGGTCTCCCTTGTAGAGTTCATTGTGGTTCAGTGTATAGGATTGCAGCCTTAATCATCAAAATCAGAATAGTCAAGCACATTTGCTATTTTCTCAAGTTATATTTATCAGTCACAGAAAAAGCAAAGGTATCCATGTTGGTCCATAAGAGAGGCAGAAGAAATCTGAAAGCCACAGTTGGCCAACACCTTTACTTAGTCAGGACTAACCACAATGTCACAAAATAGTGGCAAGTCATTAATCTAATATCAGTGATTAATCAAATATTTTGCAAAGTGTTTCTTTTTAAAAAGATAAAGCTTTTACAAGCCCAAGCTAGCTTTTGATGATTGAATACTATCACCATGTATTTATCACAGGGTCTCTTGCATGTTCTTTCAGCTACAGATGAAAATGAGTGACAGGGCTGTTTCCCTTGGCACCATGGTCCCATTGCCCCGCAGTGCATATTGGCAACACATCACACGGCAACACAGCACTGGACAACTCTTTGGCTTACAAGGTAGGAAGCTGATGTAATCATTCCAAAATAACCCAAAGTATTGGTTAAGTGCACTCTTTCACATGTATTGCCATACTTTTTAAATTGCTTTTTAAAAATGTGTTTTTAAATTTGTATATTTGTTTTTAATGTTTTTAATTGTTTCTATGGGGCGGTATACACATGCAATAAATAAATAAATAAAATATTAGTTTAGTGTGCCATGAATGAGCTTGCATGCTCCCTCCTCCCCTCACATTATGTACCTATTCTCTTCCTAACTTCCCATTTCAGGTAACCCATATGTCAGTAAACTGTGGTTTGTGCTTGCTCTCCAAACCAAAATTAGAAGCCACCTTCAAACCATAGTTTCCAATTTGGGGTTGAACAACAAGCACAAACTACAGTTTGCCAATTTGGATGTTATGGCAGGAGGTTCAGGAGACAAACAGAGAGTGTAAAGGAAGGAAGGAGGGAGAAGAGGGAGCAGATCAGCCTGAGGTTTGCTGATGTCATGCCATGGCCACATGTGAGCCAACACTGATCAACTTACTGGAAGACATTTTCTCACTGAAAGGATAGATGCATATCATCAGTGATAAACATCAGTGATGTTTGCCTCATATTGTCTAGCTTTCACATCAATATTTTCCTTGTTAAAAAACAAAATACATTTGTAAAAAATGGCTGACTGGATCTGAGCATCCAAGAGATCTAACACATTTCAAAACTGGAAGCAGCCTTTCTTCAAACTGTGGTTCAAATCATAGTTATTTCTTGAAGCTTGTGGCTTAATCCCTTAACTCAGAGGTGGGGAACCTTTGGCTCTCCAGATGTTGCTGGACTACAACTACCATCATTTCTGACCTTTGACCATGCTTGCTGGCAGTGGCGTCACTAGGGTTGGTGTCACCCAGTGCGGGGCCTGACGGCCGCACTGACTGGCTGCTGGGATGCCACGATTGGCGGCTCCGAGCTGGTGGCAGGCCGGCAAGGATGTTCCCCCGAGCCCCGCCCAGACCCAGCCCACCACATGGAAGGGCTCACCTGCCCACTTGGCCGCAGTCTGCCTTTGGCCCGCCACGTCGGGGAGCCGAGGGAGCCGGCAGGCAGCCGTCTGCCGGGGGCGGAGCCTCCTCCCGACAGATCTCCTCCTCCTCCTGGGACCGCTTCCTCTTCACACGTCCCTTGCTTCCTCTCTGGTCTGGACTCCGGGCGCCTTTGCGTGGGTTTTGCGCATTCCTGGGTTCTGCGCCAGCCAGATGGGAGCCCCCACGGCAGCTCTGGGTGTCACCCCTCTGGGTATCACCAGATCTGAGTCTGGTAGCACTTGGATAGGTGACAGCCTGGGAACCACATGTGCATTCTTTCCTCCATGGTTCAAATGTAGATGGTAAACTCTAGGAAGGATCACCACCTTAGTGATTTATCCATAAAGCACCATGAATGTTAATGACACAATATAAACAACAATAATGGAATTCTTCCTGTGATTCAGCTAATTGCAGAAATTGAGTCTGCAAGAGAGAAAAGGTTGTATCCAACTAAGTTTTACTCAGAGCAGATCCACTGAAATTAATGGACCTAAGTTAGTCATGTTCATAATTTTCATTGGTTCTACTTTGAGTAGGACTTGCACTGGATACAACCCAATGGTGTTAGGATTCTACTGCTTGTGTCTTTCTCAGTGATCAGTACAAGTTTAGTGGAGGTTATGAAGATCCATTGCCTGATCCGCTGTGAGAGAGCCATCGTTACATCTTCTCCACACCAATTGTGTCAGGTTTTGGATGACCTGCAGCAGTTCAGTACATTTGGAACAGGATTTCCCTTCTCTGCCCAAAAGTTTCTACTTGAAGGTGGGATGCAAAAGTCAAATGCCATCTTCTTGACTCAGGAATGCCCTTGGAAAGGTGCAAAATCATTACATCTTCCCAGAGGTACCATTTCCAAATTGTGCATCAGCCAGCCTTGCTTCACAGTGTTTTTCTGAGCTGCGGTTAGCTTTCTAGAGTGCTAAAGAAAGGGGGGCATCTAATCAAAAGAGTAACTTATGAAAGAACCACACAGGCATACACACCCCAAAGTCCTCTCCTTTTCTGATCTTGGGGGGAGGGTAACAGCGCTAGTCACTGTATCATTTGAATCCAGCCAAAAGGAAAAGTGAAAAGGGACAATTGTGATGATTTAGGATTGTTCTGCCAGATCATAAATCTTGTCAGAAACCATCATGTTTTGGTCCCAACAGGATAGTGAGCTACAGTAGGACTTACAAGTGGCTCTATTGGTCCCCCTACTCATTCTCTATAATATATCAGTTGTTAACACCTGGGAGTTAATAAAGCTAATGCTGTAAGCCAAGCCCAAGCTGTTAATAAACCAAAAGATTAGCAGGCTTGCTATGAACATTCTTGTACTCATTCTCAGCAGAACAGCTACTTCCTTCCATTTCTATAGCTATCCTAGACGTTTGCAAAAGGACTGCGTATGTGTTACCTTATATCTCCTCACATATGATGGTAGGACTTTTTGTAAAAAAAAGTTTTTTGCAGGTAATCACCATGCAGCATGTTTCTTATGATCTCGGAAGGACATCTAGTGGCCAAGATAAGCATGTTCACTCACATCCAATATAGCCTTTCATTTGTCAGGGACGGGAAAGATGGGTGCTCCTAGCTTCAGCTGAAGTTCCTGCAGCTGCTTCATGTTTCTAAATCTGATCTACAGAGGGAGGGACTCTTGAAAATCCCCATCTCTGCTCAACAGTTTCTACTTACAGCATGATTCCAATGTTTAAGGCACATAAAATGAATAAAAATATCCTAGAGATATGAAAAATAAACAATAGGGTTTTTTTTCTCCTGTTCATTTTTGGAGAAGATAGCCATTTTTTATCTGAAATGTGCAAACTGTGGATGAAGTAATATGTAAGGTTTTGATGTGTGTAGGATATGTGAGGGCTGGTGTTGGCAACTAATGTAATGTTTAGAGCAACATATATATGAACATAGGACTCCTTATACAGAATCAGTCCATTGGTCCATTTATTGTCTACACTGACTGGCAGTGGCTCTCCAGGATTTCAGTCAGGGCCCTCCTCCAGCCCTACTTGGAGATACTGGGGATTGAACATGGGATATTCAGCATGTAAATCGGACGCTCTACCACTGAGCTTGGCCCTTAGTAGAAAAGCATATGAAAATCCACTTTGGAATTGTAGTCTCCCAACCTGTGGGCAAAAATTAAAGCAACAACAAGGAATCATGCGAGATGGCAGTATGCACAGGACAGAAAAGTTGGTCTGGTCAAAAGCAATAAGGGCACACTATGATTCATTGACGCTGAAAGGCACCAAAGAATCCATTGTCCCCAAAGCACAGGCGTCTCCTTGGGTCCAACCAATTTTGTTGTTGTAAATCACTTTGGGTTGCTTTTGTGAGGAAAGCAACTGAATGATGATAGTAATATGGGATGCCTGGATGCAATATTAACTGCTATAGCACACTTGCAAAGATTATGTCTGGCTATTGCTCCCAGTACTAATACACACATATTTATTTTTGTAAGAGATTTCTTAACTGTTCTTCACTGTAAGGTCCCCAGGGTAAGTTACAATCATATGACATTAAAATCCAGTAAAGCAATTTAAAACAAATCAATAAATGTACATCAAACGATAGAGGTGGTCCCACAAATATCACACAATTATTAACTGTCAAAGGCCAGGCTAAAGAGGTGTGTCTTCAGCAAACAGCAAAAGCCATCATCCACGATGCTTCTTACTGCAGAGCTTGGAAAAGTTACTTTTTTAAACTACAACTCCCATCAGCCCCAGCCAGCATGGCCACTGGATTGGGCTGATGGGAGTTGTAGTTCAAAAAAGTAACTTTTCCAAGCTCTGCTTCTTAGGGTGTTGGAGGCACCAAGAAGATACCTTCTGTTGATCTTAACACCTAAGAGGGTTTGTAGGGAAGGAGGCAATCCTTCAGACACACACACACACTGGGGTCTATTGTTTTGATGTGCTAGCTAATTTTAAGGTATTTCAGTCTTTTAAACTTGTAAACTTTTAAACTGTTTTTTTGTGTTGTGAAACTCCTTAAGTTTTGTTTTATTTGCTTTTATATGCTTTTACATGTTTTTATATCACTGTTTATGCTGCATTTTTGTTTTAATGGTATTGTATGAGTTTCACTATCATATACCGCTTAGAGGTTTTAAAAATATTAAGTGGTTTATAAATGGTTTTAAAAAATAAAGATTAATGATTATCATTACGTTTGCCACTTTGTAAAGAGAATCTCCAAAAAATCAGGAAAAATTCTATTAAATAGAAATGTGGAGTGTTAATCCAACTAAGAAACAAAGGGGGTATGGTAGTAAAAAATCCCATATAATCCATTAGTCTAATATTTTAAAGAAAGTTCAAAGGAATAGCAGTTCTATGATGATGATTCTATTTTAATGCCAAATGACAAAATAGTCTCCTATGTGGTTTACAAAGTGTAAAAACCAGTTGCACAGACACTAAAATATAAACATCCATAATTAAAACACATAGCAGAATAATCCCATTAAAATATAAGCATCCATAATTAAAATATACAATAAAACAATTCCATTAAAACAACAGCAGTTAAGTCAGGATTAGTTAAATAGGTGTACTTGAAGAAAACATCTTCATCTTTATGATAAAGGTAAATCTGTAATGAATTCTTCCCTAGTGATAGTTGTGACAGGCAGTTGTATAGAGGCAAAACCCTTGACTCCTGTGACAGAAATTGTTCAAGTGTAACTAATGGCTTACTGGACTGCTGACCTGTGTTTGACTCCGTAGTCTTCCTCATGAGCTTATTACGGATCATTAAGCCATCCAAGAAATCTTGTTCTCATTTTGTAAACATTTCTCTTTTCAACAGTGAAAATCAAATGCTGTAAAGAGTAGTAAAGATAAAATGGAAGTACTGTTGTCTTCATTACATCCATCTGCCACAGCTATAGACGCAGGCCTATGCAGCTATTTGAAAACTGTCTTCATTAGTCAAATCAGTCATTTGAATGATTATTTTGTACTGTTTTTTAAGGTGTGTTATGTTTTACTACATACTTATTGCTCTACACTGTCGTTATATTTTATTATTTATTTTATTTATTTATTATTTGATTTATATCCCGCCCTTCCTCCCAGCAGAGATGAGATGATGGTATGTAAATACTTTTATAATAATGTAATGGGTAACCTGTGGCCCTCCAGATGTTGTTGAACTCCATCTCCCATCATCGCTGACTATTGGCTATGCTTGCTGGGGCTGATGGGAGCTGGAGTCTGACAACAACTGCAATGCCACGTAATCCCCACCCATGTATGTAGACCCAAAATGTATGATAGTTGGACTGATATCTTGCTATTCCTCCCCTCCCCCCTTTGGATCTGACTTGGAGAAGATAGTCCGTTGAAGATTCATCGAACAGAAACTTTCCCCACCTATCGGTCAGAGCACTGATAAAGAAAAGACAAAGACTTTTAAAACGAGTGGTTTTAGGGTGGACTGATCCGCTTTCATTAACAATTGTGCAACAATAATGAAGCAGACAGAAGTAAGGAAGAATGGATTATGACTGCAATGTTATTTTTTAATCTTCAGGCAAAAGTTATACAGCTTAGAGATAAAATTGGGAAGTTGCTGTATTTCATAGTTACATCCAGAAGAAAGAAGCTCTTCTTCAGTGTGTGATTTTTTTTTAATATAATTGATAACTGTTGATGATTTGTCTTATGCTATCAGTTGTTCAAGATTCATTTTGATGGTATCTTAGATAATGTCATTTACATGTATAAACTACATGTAATATTTGTATATTTTTCTTTAACTTCAGTGTCCTGATTCATCACTGAGCATAGCACTTTTCAGAATGGTGACCAGTTTTTTGGAACTGGAATCTGTTGTCCCTGTCTATTAAAGTCTGATTAAGACTCATCTAAGTTATCAACAGACAATTCTCTTGTCTTGTTATGTTTTATTTCATACTCCTATGTTTAAATATGTCTTTTAGAAGTTTAGAAATAAAGTGCCATTTGCCACATCACTTGAAATATTGCATGCAAATTTTGTGAGAGCCACAGATTGAGAACATTAACAGAAGCATCATATCCAAGTAATAAGTGTGCAACACAGCATTTGCAAGATCATATTTGGAATACTTTGAAAGGCTTTCAGATTGTATGATTTCTTCAATATTTTTTTAGATCACAGACCAAAACCTCCAAATATTTGCTGACTCATATTGACCAATCATACCTCTGATTGACAGGTGCTGGAGAAATGGAGATGAAGCTCTGCCACCCTGGGTTCCTTTGGATATAAATAAATAAATAAATAAAAGTATGGATTTCTACTGGGACATCAGCTAGGAGCAGGATCAAAATAATTGCATCTTCAGTTTGGGCTATCTGTGATTAATTAGGGTTGCCAGGTTCAGGGCCTGAGATTGATCCTGTATCTTTAGGAGAAGAGAAAGTCAGCCAAGTACAGGTGTTCTTGCAACACTATAATGGGAAAAACCACAAGGGCCTGGCAACCAAGAGGTCTGCTGTATCTTTAAAAGTTGTGGAGGGGAGAGGGAGAATTCCACCTTGTGGTTTTTCTCATTACAGTATTGCAAGAACACCTGCACTTGGCTGACTTTCTCATCTCCCAAAGATACAGGATCAGTCTCAGGCCCTGAGCCTGGCAACCCTATCAGTGATGATATAGAAAGGGGAAATGTCTGGATTTTCAACAAGCTTTCCTGCTGCTCAGGTTCATATTCAAAACATTAGTTTGTAAAAACTGGAACAAAGGTGAAGGTGATGGAACTGATTCAAGTTGTAAATCCTATAAAAATGGGTTCAGTGGGACTTACTCCCAAGCATTTGCACATCAGATCACAGCCAACATGCAAGGAGCTTGAACTCCTTGAGTGCAGCCATCTTTGAGGCTTTCACAAATGTACTGGTGGTTACAGTGGGTATGCTAAAAAAAAAGTCAGAGGCCTCAGTGCAATTCTAGTTACATGTAATTAGTCATATCTAATAATAAGTGGAGCCTGAGGGAGATTCATATCCCCTTCCTCATTTAAAGATGCAGCCAACTAAGTCAATGGGGGCCAAATGAGCATCATGATGCAATATAAATGTACAGCCAGATGCATATATACTCTTGCATTGATTGTATATGCAGAAGTTTGCTTCTACACACAGGTTACCTTTGCAGGATTAAAGCAACAAATGGCAATGCCATATTTCAAGGTATTAATAATTATATTTATTTTAGTTTTTTTAAAAACAAATACTATCCTTTAGGGATGGAAGGATCTGTCAGTTTTGGTTCTTTCTATTTCTCATTTTTCAAATCTTAAATTCAGTTCTCCAGGTTTCTGCAGCACTTTGCATGTTTTTTAAATGCTCATGATAGTTTTTCAGCATTTGAGTGTGAATTTCTCCAAATAAACACATTTTGTCCACAGTTTTGACTAATGTATATATTTTTGCAGGCAGTTTTTCCTAATGTAATGTATATTCGTTTGTTATTTTCACTAATGTATTCATTTTAATGTGCACTTTTCCCTAGTATATTGTTATGGGTTTGGGGGCTGATTTCTATGAGACCCCTTCCAACCTCTGATTAGGAACTCTGCACCTGGATCTGGGCTCTGTTGGTCAGATGAGTCTCCTTTGTTAGCCTAATAGAGTGGCCAGGTGGGCTAATGGGTCTGCCAAGTGCCCATTAACTGGTGAATGGGCCAGGGAGATCCTATTGTTATTGAAACTCTTCAGGATAGCTCCCCCCCCCTCCGGCAGCCAAAGGAGGGGCTTGTGTTTTGAGTTGAGTCTGAGGAAAGGCTGGGAGCTAGAGACATGCAGAGAGGCTGGCTCCCTACACCATGGCTTTAGGATGCATCCTGTAAGCCTGATGAAAAAGCAAGATATTGGACTGCTGATGCTTTGAATCCATCCATCTTAAGCTCAGGTTGGAATGTGTGTAAATAAATAAACCATATTTCACAAAGACACCACAGACTGCTGACATTCTTCCCAAGGAAACCAAACCCTGGGTAAGTACAGGGACCCCTGGAAAATTCTCACCGCTCGGAGACTGGGGTGGTGTGCAACGCTATGCATTCTTGTAAGCATTGATTGGAGAACTGCACTGCAAAATTTGGGCAAGTTCTTATACTGTTTTGGAAAGTGTGAATTGATAGATTTGGTCTTAAGTGCAAGCTGAATTGAATTTCACCTTCTTCCCTACTCTCTTTCAGCCATATTCTGAGGTTTAGGTCAATTACCAAGTTAGTTTTCTGATGGGCTCATCCTGTTATTATCCTTGTCCCAGCCAAAAATTGCTCCAATATCTTACAGTATTCCTAAAAATGCATTGCCAATGTGACGTTGGTAGGACACATTGATGGAGGGAAGAACAAATAGCCCACAGAGAGCAGTCCAATACATCCCAGTGACACATTGAGAGGTGATAATGTACATAAGTTCTTTTTCAAACTCAAAATCAAGGATGACATTTCTTATAAACTTGTGAAGCTGAGAAAAATAAACAATATTGCAATAGGCATCTTTAATAAAGTTGAAGTCATATAATGGAAGCTTGTACACATGCAGCTAACCAATACAGTGAAAATCAAACTGTGCAATGAAATAGGTGCCCAAAACTTAATGTGAAGGTGGTAAAAGAAAAAGAGAAGACATTAAGAAAAAAACAAGCAAGAGAAATATGGATGCAGAACAACTTGTTGGCCCTGACTGAGACAACTGTTGAATGCAGCAGAAGCTCATATTACAAACATAGGAAACTAGCTTATACTGAATCAGACCATTGGTCCATCTAGCTCAGTATTGTTTAAAGTGAGTGGCAGCAGTTCTCCAGAGTTTCATACAGAGGGCATTCCCAGTCTTACCTGGAGATGTGAGGGATTTAACCTGGAACCCTCTGCATGAAAAGCAGCTGCTCTACCAGTGAACTGTGGTCCTTCCCCCAAACCATCATGGCTCAAAAGAAGAGAAACCTCTAACTTGTGTAGCATAGTAGGACATAAGAAGAGCCTGCTGGATCAGGCCAATGACCCATCTAATCCAGCATCCTATTCTAACAGTGGCTAACCAGATGCTCATGGGAAGCATGCAAGCAGGACCTGAGTGCAAGAACACTCTCCCCTCCTGCGGTTTCTAGCAACTGGTATTTGGAAACACACCGCCTCTGACTATGGAGGCAGAGTATAGCCATAGAATCATAGAATAGTAGAGTTGGAAGGGGCCTATAAGGCCATCAAGTCGAACCCCCTGCTCAATGCAGGAATCCAAATCAAAGCATTATGGCTACTAGACATCATCCTCCATGAATCTGTCTACTCTTGTATAACCATCACTGCCTCTTCTGGGAATGAATTCCATAGTTTTAACTATGCACGGTGTGAAGAAGTACTTTTTTTTTTGTCTGTCCTGAATCTTCCAACATGCAGCTTGACCAGATGCCCATGAGTTCTCCCATGAGAAAGGGAGAAAAACTTCTTCCCATCCACTTTGTCCACATCATGCATATGTTTATATACCTCTATCATGTCTCCTCTGACTTGCCTTTTCTGTAAACTAAAAAGCCCCAAATGTTGCAACCTTTCCTCATAAGGGAGTTGCGCCAATCCCCTTGATAACATCTTACTGCAACCCCTGGCATTCCTGCAAATGGCAAGGAACCCTTTAAAATAGCATATTGTTAGACTCTAGGGGCTGTCCCCAGAAGGAAGTAGGACAGAAGTGACTTGCTGGGTGGGAAAGAGCCACTATGCTAGTTTTCTGGCCAGGTGGGTCGCTGTTGCTTACCAGGTGGGGTAAAGTGGTAGGGAGGTCAGCGTAATGCAAATGCCCTGGTGGTGCCAGTCCTGTGCTCGTGCCAGTGCATTGCCACCATGATGACCTCCTGCCCCTCCTTGTAAGCAACAGTGACCCACCAATCAGGAAGCTAGCACAGTGACTCCAACTCACCTGGTGAGCTGGTTCTGGCTAGAGCTTCCTTCATAGTCATGTGGAAGCACTTTTCACAGGCATCTTTGATTCTTGCTCTATGTAATACACACATGCAACACACACTGAGAGCAATAGGAATAAATGTCACATGACAGCATTTACAGAAAAAGCCAAAAGTAACAGTAGAAGAGGTTGGCAACAATTGTGAGGTGCACAGTGTCGAACAGTCTGGAGCATCACATCCATACATGAAACGGGAGACTGAGGGTGTTAGGAAGAATTGAGTGTGAACACATTTTCTATAGTGAGACTGCAAGAAAATGTTGGCACAGACCTCCCATAACCAGACCTAGTCCCTGACCAATCAATGGATACAAATGAATGAACAAAGTCAAGGTCCAAATGAAGATAATATAATAGGAACATAATATATTTACATCACATAGGTATGTAAGAATTTAATTTTTTTTACAAAAATAGGTCTATGGCTTGTAGTCAATAGAATGTACAATAATGACCCCAAATTATATGCACTTTCAACATTGCAATGCAAGCACAGTGTGTAATATAACAACCATATTCTAAAATTTCTGGCTGTGTGGACTAAATGTAACTATTGGTTATAACCCATGTAATCATTGTATAAGCAGTTGCAATCTCAGCAACTGGTTGGCCACTGTGAGAACAGGATTCTGGACCTGGTGGGTCATTGGCCTGATTCAGCAAGCTCTTCTTATGTTCTTATGAATACAAACATATGATAGCCCAAAACCTGATAAAAAATGGTTACAAAGCTGATGAAAAATGATTCAGCTGATGAATCCCGGATCCCGGAAATTACAGGCCAGTTAGCTTAACTTCTGTCCCTGGAAAACTGGTAGAAAGTATTATTAAAGCTAGATTAACTAAGCACATAGAAGAACAAGCCTTGCTGAAGCAGAGCCAGCATGGCTTCTGCAAGGGAAAGTCCTGTCTCAGTAACCTATTAGAATTCTTTGAGAGTGTCAACAAGCATATAGATAGAGGTGATCCAGTGGACACAGTGTACTTAGACTTTCAAAAAGCGTTTGACAAGGTACCTCACCAAAGGCTTCTGAGGAAGCTTAGCAGTCATGGAATAAGAGGAGAGGTCCTCTTGTGGATAAGGAATTGGTTAAGAAGCAGAAAGCAGAGAGTAGGAATCAACGGACAGTTCTCCCAATGGAGGGCTGTAGAAAGTGGAGTCCCTCAAGGATCGGTATTGGGACCTGTACTTTTCAACTTGTTCATTAATGACCTAGAATTAGGAGTGAGCAGTGAAGTGGCCAAGTTTGCTGATGACACTAAATTGTTCAGGGTTGTTAAAACAAAAAGGGATTGTGAAGAGCTCCAAAAAGACCTCTCCAAACTGAGTGAATGGGCGAAAAAATGGCAAATGCAATTCAATATAAACAAGTGTAAAATTATGCATATTGGAGCAAAAAATCTTAATTTCACATATACGCTCATGGGGTCTGAACTGGCGGTGACCGACCAGGAGAGAGACCTCGGGGTTGTAGTGGACAGCACGATGAAAATGTCGACCCAGTGTGCGGCAGCTGTGAAAAAGGCAAATTCCATGCTAGGGATAATTAGGAAAGGTATTGAAAATAAAACAGCCGATATCATAATGCCGTTGTATAAATCTATGGTGCAGCCGCATTTGGAATACTGTGTACAGTTCTGGTCGCCTCATCTCAAAAAGGATATTATAGAGTTGGAAAAGGTTCAGAAGAGGGCAACCAGAATGATCAAGGGGATGGAGCGACTCCCTTACGAGGAAAGGTTGCAGCATTTGGGGCTTTTTAGTTTAGAGAAAAGGCGGGTCAGAGGAGACATGATAGAAGTGTATAAAATTATGCATGGCATTGAGAAAGTGGATAGGGAAAAGTTCTTCTCCCTCTCTCAGTAGCCTTTTCCCTCTGCAAGGGTGGGGGACCTATTAAATTGGTCCGCCCCCGGAGACTAATGAATTCTGAAGGTTTTCAAAAGGCTCTGGGGGTTTTGCCAGCTGATAAGACTGGCGCTCCTGTCGAAGCCATGGTCGATCTGTGGAATACAGAGATGACCCGGGCTGTTGACACGATCGCTCCTGCGCGCCCTCTCCTATGTAGAGCTCATACAGCTCCTTGGTATACTCCGGAGCTGAGAGCGATGAAACAAGACAGGAGGCGGCTTGAGCGGAGATGGAGACGAACTCCCGACGAATGCAATTATGAGCTGGTTCGTGCTTCTACTAAGCTCTATGTAGGAGCGGTGAGGGCGGCAAAAAAACAACATTTCGCCGCCACTATTCAGTCATCTCTCTCACGCCCACGGGAGCTTTTTAAAGTGGTTCGTGGCCTACTTCATCCAGGCCTACAAGACACGGCAGATACATCGGTAGCTCGATGTAATAAATTTGCTGAACACTTCCAGCATAAGATCTCATGCATTCGCCGGGACTTAGACTCCTGTTTAATAGCAGTTAATCCTACTGAGGTGTCCAGAGCACAGTCTTGTCATGTTTTGTTGGATGAGTTTCAGTTCGTTCAGCTCGAGGACGTGGACAAGGTGCTTGGACAGGTTCGTGCGACCACTTCGGTACTGGATCCTTGCCCCTCTTGGCTAATTAAAACTAGCAAGGAAGGAACAGTTGGCTGGGCCAAGGAAGTGATTAATGCCTCTTTACGAGAGGGAGTGGTCCCTGGCTGTCTGAAAGAGGCGGCAGTGAGACCACTCCTGAAAAAACCTTCCTTGGACCCAGAGGATGTCAGCAGCTACAGACCAGTAGCCAATGTTCCGTTCCTGGGCAAGATCCTGGAACGTGTGGTTGCTGACCAGCTCCAGGCGCTATTGGATGAAACCGATTATCTAGATCCATTTCAATCGGGGTTCAGGCCTGGTTTTGGCACTGAGACTGCCTTGGTCGCCCTGTTTGATGACCTATGTCGGGAGAGAGACAGAGGGAGTGTAACTCTGTTGATTCTCCTTGACCTCTCACCGGCTTTTGATACCATTGACCATGGTATCCTTCTGGAGAGGCTTGCGGAATTGGGAGTTGGAGGCACTGCTTGGCAGTGGTTCCGCTCCTACTTAGCGGGTCGTCTCCAGAAGATAGTGCTTGGGGAACATTGCTCGACACCGTGGGTTCTCCAATGTGGGGTCCCGCAGGGTTCGGTTCTGTCTCCCATGCTTTTTAACATTTATATGAAGCCGCTGGGGGCGGTCATCAGGAGTTTTGGAGTGCGTTGTCATCAGTATGCTGATGACACGCAGCTCTACTTCTCCTTTACATCTTCTTGAGGTGAGGCAGTCGACGTGCTGAACCGTTGCCTGGTTGCGACAATGGACTGGATGAGAACTAACAAACTGAGACTCAATCCTGACAAGACTGAGATGCTGTTGGTGGATGGTTTCTCTGATCGGATGGTAGATATATACCCTGTCCTGGATGGGGTTACACTCCCCCTAAAGGAACAGGTGCGTAGTCTGGGAGTCATCTTAGACTCTTCCCTCACACTTGAGGCTCATGTAGCCTCGGTGGCCCGGAATGCGTTCTACCAACTTCGGTTGGTAGCCCAGCTACGTCCCTATCTGAGTAAGGAGGACCTCTCATCAGTGGTACATGCTATGGTAACCTCGCGTCTGGACTACTGCAATGCACTTTACGTAGGGCTACCTTTGAAGACGATTCGGAAGCTACAGCTAGTGCAAAATGCGGCAGCCAGACTGCTAACAAGAACTAAGCGGTCTGAGCATATAACACCTATGCTAGCCCGTTTGCACTGGCTTCCAATATGCTTCCGGGCCAGATTCAAAGTGTTGGTACTTACCTATAAAGCCTTATACGGCGCGGGACCATGATATCTGTCGGAACGCCTCTCCCGATATGAACCGGCCCGTACACTACGGTCTACTACGAAGGCCCTCCTCCGGGTTCCGACTCATAGGGAAGCCCGGAGAGTGGTGACAAGATCTAGGGCCTTCTCAGTGGTGGCCCCCGAACTATGGAATGGTCTCTCCGAGGAGGTGCGCCTGGCGCCGACACTATCATCTTTTCGGCGCCAGGTTAAAACCTTTCTCTTCTCTGAGGCATTTTAATTCCTGTTAATTGTAAATTATTATATTTTGATTTTAGACTGTACAGTTTTGTGTACAGTTTTGTGTTATTTTTATTGTATTTTTAATGTTCACCGCCCAGAGAGCTGTTGCTAGTCGGGCGGTATATAAGCTTAATTAAATAAAATAAATAAATAAATCATAATACTAGAACTCGTGGACATTCAAAGAAGCTGAATGTTGGAAGATTCAGGACAGACAAAAGGAAGTACTTCTTTACTCAGCGCATAGTTAAACTATGGAATTTGCTCCCACAAGATGCAGTAATGGCCACCAGCTTGGATGGCTTTAAAAGAAGATTAGACAAATTCATGGAGGACAGGGCTATCAATGGCTACTAGCCGTGATGGCTGTGCTGTGCCACCCTAGTCAGAGGCAGCATGCTTCTGAAAACCAGTTGCCGGAAGCCTCAGGAGGAGAGAGTGTTCTTGCACTCGGGTCCTGCTTGCGGGCTTCCCCCAGGCACCTGGTTGGCCACTGTGAGAATAGGATGCTGGACTAGATGGGCCACTGGCCTGATCCAGCAGGCTTTTCCTATGTTCTTATGAAAAATGGTTACAAAGTATTTGAACAACCTGTCACAGACCTCCTGTAGGCCATCTGATGCACAATAATTATGCAAGCCTGATGGGTGGGCAATGGATAAGGATATTCTTTGACTTTGCAGTTTTTATCAACTTTGTAATCCTTGGAATCCTTCCGGATGGAAGAGGCTATAGAAAAATGAGGTATCCTATTATCTATGTAAACGAAGTATTGGAACTTTGAAAGGTGCACCTTGTCGGCTTTGTTCTGGCAAAGAAGAACAATGTAAAATAAAGGGCAGTTAAATGGCATCATGTTCCTCAGTGAGGGAAATCAATACATCACCATTGTTTACAACATTCTGCACAGCTCTACTTAATTCTGTGCAGCTTAATTTATACTGTAAGGCACAAAGATTAAAATGTTATTTATCTCTGGACTGGGCTTCTCACATAAATAAGGGGTTTAAACAGCAATCTGGGACTAAATAGATTGCGATCTTGGAATTCTTATCCTGCCAGCACTTTCGCTTTGGCTAGTGACAACATCTGTTTGTGTTTTTGTTTATCATGGAGGTGGCAGTTCATTAGATGACTTCATCCAGAATACATTCACCAGTGACTGATACCATACATACATACATGTGAGTCCCAGGGCTGGTGTCAGGCATGCTGGGGCCCCGGCACCAGCCCACACACCCCACCTACCTTTCCTTTGAAGTAATGCTGGCCATGGTGTGCGCGCATGCCTGCCGTCAACCAAGATGGCAGCAGGGGCATCAGCCCCTTAGGGAAGCCTCGGCCGCCATCTTGGTTGATGGCAGGCATGCACATGCAGTGCAACCAGCATTTTACTTCAAAGAAACGTTAGGTAGGGTGTGCAGGCTGGGCCTGCGCGGTAGTAGGTGGGGTGCCTGGGAGCTCCCTCTCTGCAATCTGTGGCAGGGTCGGAAGCTGATGCTGTTGTGGATCGCAGAAGGGAGTGCTACCCACCCACACTAAGGAGGGGCCCTTCAGGGCCCCCCTCGGGCAGGGTCTGATCTGACTGCCCTCTGGTGCTGGCCCTGAGCAATCCAATCATAAGAAAGATGGGAAACTCCATAACCTTGGCCTTGAAATGGCAGCACCTTAAATCAACAGCATCTGATATCTGCCTCGCTTCCACTGGAGCTGTGGCAGGGGAGGGGGAGCCTGAAGAAGTAATACTACTTTCAAATGTTTTGCATTCATCTTATGACTTGAATATCATTAATTGAATATCATTTCATGTCAAAGAGCTGTCCAACCTGGTAGATGAATATGTACTTGAGGTTACTGATGATCAGAATCAATTCGTCAGATGGTTTATCGCTCCACTATTGTGAGATGAATTAGCTAGAGAGGTCATTAGCTAAACAGAAGGAGAGAGAATGGTAGACCAGACAGCCCCTGGCTTTGGGAGAAAGGTTTCCAAAAGGTTGCTTGGAGATGAATTCTAATAGGTTCCTCTGTCCTTTAGGGCTTGCATATAATGATGATGAGATGATGTGTGTGTTTGTATGTGCATGCGATTGAATTTTGACATAGCATGCTGCATTCACTGGAATCCTGAAGGGTTCTGAAATATTTATCTGACAATCTCATGATCAGAAGTAGGAGGTATAAACAGGATCTACAGAAGCCTAAGGCTGCTTTCACATATGGGACTTATTGCATCAGTTTTTAGGACTAAAATGGTAGTGTTTCTGTCCTGATTTCTAAAATTCCTTTTACAATGCAGTACCTGTTATGTTAAGGAACTGTGGCTTTTTCGGCTGATATGCCAGCATTTTGCGTAAATGCCTTTCACGCTGCTCAACTAACATTGTCTTATTTTCGTCCCTCACCTGTTATATACATGTGCACCGAAGTTCCCCCATAATTCACTGTGTGGGTTAGTGTCTGGACATAGAGGTGCATATGGGAAAAGGAGGAAGGGGAAGCTGCCACCCATGCCGACACCAGAATATTGGTACAATTTTCATAAGGCAAAACACCCCACCAAAAACCAAAAAACACCCTGACATGTGTCTAAAGAGTGGGCATGCATTGCATGCCGGGATGCCTGTCACATGAGTGGCTGAAGCTATTGCAAAACTCCCACGATTTTTTGGGTTCCCAAGCTTGCACATGGATTATTTCTGGAATCATTTATCATGGAAATGAGTGCTAAACCAAATTCTTCCAAGCTACACAGGAAGTGGATTGGACTGTGAAAGACCAATCCAAATTGTGTTTGCATTTTTACAGATTTGTAGGGCAGTACAATATCTCAGAGAGGAGGTTAGGACTCCCGCTCCCCTGGTGCATTCACTATAGCTGCCCAATTTCTCTGCTTTTTAAAGTTTGATAGAAATATCTGTTGGCTATAGGTAAGTTCTTAAACCACAAGTTTTGTTGCCCATTAGTGAATAATGGCATAAAGAGCGGTGTGAAAGTAGCCTGTGTAAAAGATCAAATAAAATGCACACAGTACCCGGTAAGAAATCATTGGAATAATGTGATAAAATGCAGTGGGAAAGCAGCCAAGGAGAATGTGTTTCTCTTAGTCCCTGAAATAGTCTTATTGTTAGGTCTCTGTTTAAGCACCATCTAGAGCAGTCTTTCCCAACCTTGGGGTTGCCAGATGTTGTTGAACTACAATTCCCACCATTCCTCACCATTGACCATGCTGGATGGGGCTGATGGGAGCTGTAGTCCAACAACATCTGGGGACCCAAAGGTTGGGAGAGGCTGATCTAGAACAGAGGTGGGGAACCTCTGGTCTTCCAGTTGTTGCTGGATTAGAACTTCCATCTTCTCTGACCATTGGCCATGTTGCCTGTGGCTGATGGAAGTTTGAGTCCTAACCCCTGATGATCTAGGATAAGGCTGAGATCCTAAACACGCTTACCCGAGAGTAATCCCTACTGAATTCAGTGGGGTGTACTTCTGCGTAAATATGTATAGGAAGACACTGTTAATGGTTTTAAACCATTGTTTCTTATCTATAACAAATCCCTCCTCTGCTTTGGATATATTTTAAGTGATTTGAAATCTGAAAAACTCCCTTTTTAAACATTCCTTGCTTTAGCACACTGAGCTCCATCCAGGGCATGGTATGGGAATGAGGAGCCCTGTACCTCTATCACCCAGAGAGCCCCAGGCCCCTTTCACACTGCACTTTATTCCGTTATTCTGACATTTTATTTCCTGTTAATTTGCGCATAAAATTTGAGCTTTCACACGACATAACGAGTAGCTCTGGAATTCTGGTGGAATGTATTGGAAGTTTAGCTCTAATTTCCATAATAAATGCTACCTGAAAAATTCCGATAGCAGGCTGGGAAACTGGAAGATTGTGGGAGTTTTGCGCTAGCTGCTGCTGCTCACGTAACAGCCCTCCCAGCATGCAGTGCATTCCCGCCCTTACCAACAGCCCTCCCAGCATGCAGTGCGTTCCTGCCCTTACCAACAGCCCTCCCAGCATGCAGTGCATTCCCGCCCTTACCAACAGCCCTCCCAGCATGCAGTGCATTCCCGCCCTTACCAACAGCCCTCCCAGCATGCAGCCTTCGCACGCTGCTGCGCTGCCACCGCCGCGCCTCCCAGCCGATCCCAGCTGCTCCTGAGCCACTGCTGCTGCGCTGCCGTGCCTCTCAGCAGGTCATGATCGCGATCGCGCCTCTTTCAACCCCCCCCACACCGAAAGAACAGGCCTCAAACCAGCTCATTCGGTGTCGCGTGAGGCCGAATGAAGGGGGGGGAGAAAAACTGTGCTCTGTGTGTGAAAGACTGTTGCGCAAAATGCCGGTATAGCAGGTACTGCAGTGTGAAAGGGATTTTTGAAATATGAAACAAGCGCTACCTTTTTAGTCCGGTAAACTAGCGATATTAGCCCCATGTGTGAAAGCAGCCCCAGTTAATTTTCAGGAGGTACCTGATGCAGTCCTACTGCTGACATGAAGTTGCTTTCCTCCTTTAAGCCGTTGGTCTTCTGCTGGTGGGTCCTGACTCACAAATCATCATCATTGGTTTATTTCTCTACAGCTTTTTGGCCAAGGCCCCCAAAGCGGTGAACAAAATAATACAGAAGAAAACAGAATAGAATTACGGTAAATACAAATTCTAAACTACAATGCAGTAAATCAATAAAAAATAACAAAAATCCAGGCACACCATAAACTCACACTTTATACATTCACGAGTGACGTTTATACTTTAACAACAACTAGGGTTGCCAGGTTCAGGGCCTGAGACTGATCCTGTATCTTTAGGAGAAGAGAAAGTCAGCCAAGTGCAGGTGTTCTTGCAACCCTGTAATGGGAAAAACCACAAGGTGGAATTCTCCCTTTCCCCTGCACAACTTTTAAAGATACAGAAGACCTCTTAGAGGCCAGGCCTGGCAACCAAGAGTTCTTCTGTATCTTTAAAAGTTTACACAGTGATTTACACTGCTGATGGGGGATGATCATTATTATCACTGCAGTCTGCGCCACCCTAGGTGTAGTGGCAGCTTTCTTCACCCTTAAATTGTGTCATTTCTAAAATGGCAGCTTCCAAGGCTCAAGGTCATCTGTAGATCACACCTTCTATTCTGAAAGTCCTTAACCCAGGCATAACCAACACAGTGACCTCCAGATGGCTTACAATGTCCATCAGAACCAGCCAGCATGGCCAATGGTTAGGGATGACAACAACATCTGGAGGCTACCCTTGCCTTAGCCAAGGTAGTTTGCATTCTGAAATGCATCCCTGCATCCTTATACTTTATCAGTGGAGCAAATATGACCTGGCTGGGTATTCTGAGCCGAGCTTTCAGCTTCAAATAATAGCTACAAATAGCCTGTCAGCGTAATAGGGATCAAGTGATTAGGAGCCATTTTGAGGCAGAGGTATATTCATTGGATCACTTGGAAAACCATACCTACCCTGTTATTTAAAATGAGAAAATTCCCTCTAAGTGCAGTTTGTTGAACTGATTTTTTCCTGTCAAAATTTGCCCTTTCAAAGGGGAAGCTATATTTGGCAGAATTGCATGTCTACCTTTTAATAAATATTTCATGGTGTTCAATCTACTAGTCTTTTTTAATGGATTCTCAAGACTGGCATGGCTCAGATGTAAGTGATGGTTATTAAGTAGACAGCTTATTGACACAGGGTTCCCTTTCCCATTTCTGAAACCCTATGCACACGTTAGGCAGTCCACTTCAGATTTAGGCTGCTTTCACACTGCATTTTATTCCATTATTCTGATGATTTCTTACCTGGTAATTTGCACATTATATTTGACCTTTCAAATATGATGTAAAAGCTAATTCCAGACATTTAATGGAATATTGTGGAAGTTTAGTGCTAATTTTCATAATAAATACCAGAAATCATCCATTTGCAAGTCTGGGAACCTGGAAGATTGCAGAAGCTTTGCACTAGCTGTAGCTGCTCATGTGACAGGCATCCCAACATACAATGCATTCCCGCCCTATTATTATTATTATTATTATTGTTGTTGTTGTTGTTGTTGTTGTTGTTGTTGTTATTGTTGTTATTATTATTGTTATTATTATTGTTATTATTTACATTTGTATACCGCCCCATAGCTGAAGCTCTCTGGGTGGTTTACAACACTTAAAAACATGAAAAACAAATAAACAAATATACAAATTTAAAAACACTTAAAAAAACAATTTAAAAACACATGCTAAAATGCCTGGGAGAAAAGTCTTAACCTGGTGCTGGAAAGATAACAGTGTTGGTGCCAGGCGCACCTCGTCAGAGAGATCATTCCATAATTTGGGGGCCACCACTGAGAAAACCCTCTCCCTTGTTGGGCTGGATTGGGCTGGATTGGGCTGGATTGGGCTGATGGGAGTTGTAGTTCAAAAAAGTAACTTTCACAAGCTCTGCTCCTAGCTGCAGCATCACTACCACTTACAGGGAGGCAAGGCAGCAGCAAGGGCAGGCCTGCATGGGTACACTGGCAGCATCAATATGGCGTTCCTGCCAGTGCACTTGTGCAATCCTAGTCTCACTGCCGCCTTGTCCCTCCTGCTATTCCTCCCGGTAAACAGCAACGATGCTGCTGCTGGGAGGCTATTACTGTGGTTCCACCCCACCAGGTGAACTGTTCCTGGGTTCACACTAACTCCTCCATGCATTGAAAGGGCACACAGAGGAAACTGCAGGGCCATGCAGTCTGGGGCTCTATATGCACTACACATTTAAAGCGGTATCATACCACTTTAAACAGTCATGGCTTCCTCCAAAGAAACCTGAGAACTGCAGTTTGTTAAGGGTGCTCTGATATTTCTTAGGAGATCCCTATTCCCATTGTAATGGGAAAGATCAGATAATGGCTTAAAATATGCATATAATGTGCTGGAATCATTTACATATGCTTAGACTTGCTTAGAAGATGCTTAAGAATTATTGTAATAGTTCATAAAGTCTACTGTATGCATAAGAGCTAAATAGTAAAACAGGAGTAATTTGAAACTGCCCCCCTTTTTTCCATCTCCTGACTAAAGCTGTAATGTTCCTGAGAAATAACTGGAATAGATAAAGCAATACTTTCTCATGAAGTTGAGTATGGTACAAGATAACAGGTCTGGGCAGACAGCCGGTGTGTCATGTAAATTGTCAATATGAAGTAAGAGTAAATCCTTATATGGATAGGTTAAGCAGACTAGTTGAGTAGAAAGATTCAGCAGGAGCATCTGATGAGAGCCTGATGAGAAGTAGCAAAAAGCAGATAAAACCATGAGAACATGCCTTCCCTTAAATAAAAAAAGCTGTTATATCACTCAGGGCCCCTCAGCTCTGCTAAAGTGAGGGATCGAAGAAAGTAGGAGAACCATCCATCTGTTCCATCCATGACATCTGATGGGTGATGTATCATGATATGTATTTCTATGCACTTTGTACTTTGGCTTTGTGATATGACTTAAAGTTTAACTCAGTCCTTCAACTGTTGTAACTTGTTTTAACTAAGAGGTGCCTTTAGTGTCTTATACTTTGATGTTAAATTGATATTTTCTGTTTCTGCAATGATGATGGCTAAGGCCACCTAGAATGCATTTTATTAGTTGCAATGTTCAGGATATGAATAAATAGCTTATATTATAAAGACCGTTCTGCTGTCTGAAGTCTGACTCCCAAGTAGAAAATTTCTGGTACCTCCCAAGACTCAAGAATTCTTGAGTGGGTCTCCTCTGTTCTCTGCCTGCACTGGACGACTGCTGTTGATAACCTGTGAGCTTAGGTGACCTAATGTTCGACATATAAGGACTCTATATAGACATGGAGAAAGGGAGAAGGCAAGAACCCTGGGCTCTGCCCTGGGCTCCTACTGGGAGGAAGGACGGGATATAAATAAATAAATAAGAACTGGCGACCCTGTGCATTCACTGGCAAGGGGGTTAGTCTTGCCAGTTACACCATCACAGTACTACAGTTCTCAGAGTGCTTTAACAATCAGTCCTTCTTCCCAGGGCATACTGGGAACTGTAGCTCTATGCAAGGAATAGGGTCTTCCTAACAACTCTCAGCACCCTTAACAAGCTACAGTTCCCAGGATTCTTTGGGGGAAGCCATGACTGTTGAAAATAGTATCATAGTTCTTTAAATGTAAGGTACAGATGTGGCCACTGTCACAATCATGTTTCCTCAACATCTGCATTCTGATATCTCTCAATTTCTTGTGTTTCCAATCTTCCGTTCAGTTCATCACATTTCTGCACCAGTGTTCAATTTTTGTTAAGCCCTCTCAAATATTCATGAGCATTTTAGTGCACATTTCTGTCCTTAGACCCCCATTTTTATATGCAAATTTGCCTGATATGCAACACATTTTCCCAAGCATTTGTCCCCAAGATAATGCATTTTGTGTTATTTCCCCTAATATATGCAATTCTTGGAAAACTACATTGCAAAATCCAGAGAACTGTGAATTTGAAAGCATAGCTGCATTTCACTTTATGAGTGCAAGTGGGGCAGGTTTACATTAAAGTGTGACTTGAACTAAATTTCTCCCCCACCCATATAAATTCAATGGACGTCAAAGGTGTATGCTCAGACAGATGAACACAGGTACAACTCCTTTATGTGAGGATAGATCATCCCTAATCAGGACCCTTCCTTGCATGGAGAATCCTCATACATCTATATGTTCATTGGACTCTTCATGCATCCACAGAAAGTGTGGGTGTCTGGGGAGTGTGATAATGGGGGGCTGCTATGGGGACCCCATAGTTCCCTCCATGTTTTCTTCCAACATGTGGATGGGGTTGTGTGAACCCCCTGTTGCTCTCTGGGTTTGTGCTGCTCTGCACTCCACTCCTCCCGAATCCTGGTACAAGAAGGGTAATTTCTAAAATTCCAGAATTGGAACAGGAGCATTTTGATGCAGCTTTTCATTCCTCCTGTTCATTTTGACCACCACCCTCTGCAACTCACAGTATAATAGGCATGCTCACATTCATAAAGCAGGACCCCCAAATAAAGCATCCCCCCTTGATGCTATGATCTGTATGATTGCTCTTATTTTATTTTATTTAGGATATTTATGTATCACCCTTCCTGCCAAACAAGCTCGGGCTGTGTATCGGCCGGTGGGCAAATGCTCAGCTTCTTCACCAGCAAAATAGCTGCCTGTAGGCAAGGGGGACTTGTATTCCCCCCCAGCTTTAGTTCCAGAGTTTAGCATTCAGCATAAGATGGGCCAAGGGCCGGCCAGTGTGAGTTCAGAGCCACATGGGGCCTAATCTGAGGTTGCTAACGAGCATTCCAGTCTGATGCTCTGCCAAGAATGCTGTGTGATGCTGGGAAGGTGCTTTGTTAACCAGATAGGGTAGACCTTGGAGCAATTACCTCCCCACCAGGAAACTAGAGGCTTTGCTTATCAGCTATTGTTATGCTGTATGACCCTGGAAAAGAGCCTCCATCACTGGAGGGCTATGCTGGGAAAGCCGTGACTTAATCCTTTGTAGTAATTAGTTTCTCATTACTGTGCCGTAAACATGTATCCTATAAAAGGGTTCTCTGTTGCCCAGTTCGGGGTTCAGACTGACAGACGGTTTGTGCAAGTCCATGCAGTCTGTTCCACCTTATTGGATGCGCCTGAGCGCCGTAAGTTACCCAATAAAACTCTCCTTTAAGCAAACCTGCTGGGTCTGCCTTATTCGTCTCTCTGGTATCCCCGAAACCTGAGTGCCCAGGCCGGGGCAATACAGGATGATATATAACAAACCCAAAAGCAAAATATATCAGACATCATGTATTGCCAAAGAAGTGGCTTGCCAAGTGGTGTGGAGCCACTATTCCAGCTTCCTGGCAGGTGGGTTGCTGTGGCTTATCAGGAGCATTTGCACTACACTGACCTTCCCACCACCTCTCTCTTCCCTGTCCGCAGCAGCAATAGTGACAGATCTGCCAGGAAACTAGCATAGTGGATCCACCCAACCCAGCAAGATCCACTTTTGGAGCAAAAAGCATGCACAGAACTAGTCAGAGAAGTTCTTGCATACAAGTAATTTCCCTTCAGACCTTCAACAGAGCTCACAGAGAGTGACCCTATCTGTCTCCCTCTCCACCTGTTCAATGAATGGCTGCTAGTGTTTCATTTTTGTGATAAAGGCAAGGCATTCTTTGCAAAATATATTTCCTCTGAAACAGGAGTTAATATTTGCATAAACACTTATGTCTTCACCAACACATAACGACCCAGATGAAATCTGCATGGTGTTAAATGATGCATGATCTCTATTTTGAGCATAATTTAGTCAAGGGAGAGAAAGACACCTACATTTAGCATGCTTTGTATATATAAAAAAATCCAAATGCATAATAATATCCTGTAGTGTTTTACACCCTGAAAATCAGATGCTATATTTACAGCCGTATGTTTCTATTTTATATCACCAATTCCTCTAGGCTGAGTTTGCCCATGTGTCTCTTGTTATGAGGACCATGAATGCAGTTGTGCCCATACCAATCCTCACAGTTCAAAACTGCTAGATGATAACAGTCCATGCTATTGTCTATTTGTCTGTACAGCTGACTGGGACTAGCATGGGGCCAATAAGGGTTACATGGCCAACCCTCCATGCTCCATAGCACCTGCTTGTCTGGATAATATCATTATATGGTTTAGTCAATAGGTGGCACTGGACTTAGTTGCATGCAAGTGGGAGTCAGTAGTTTCCAGTTTCTGTTCTGTCTTTGTTGGGGAGAGATAATAAAGCTTTTGTTCAGCTTCTTGACTGGTGTGTCCTATAAACCTTCTGTGACACTTCCCATATTTTGGGTTGTGTGCTACCACTAGGGATGGAGAAGGAATCCATTTATGCACAGAATTTGAGCTTTCCTGGCAGAAGACGACCTCTTGCATCTAGTGCCTGCTTATGTCCAAGTCTTCTTATGTCATTTTGGACTAATTATATGCAAAATTATATGCAAAACTATGTATATAATATGTATGAGTCAAAGCCCATGCTGTAATTAATACATAAGTATTATGTAATGTAATTAATACCTAACTATTTTTGTATAGTTCTATGCATTGTTCTATATATCTGTTTATGTGCCAGTTACTTTAGTAAATCTGAAGTATACATGTATAGAATATGTGTAGAATATTATACTATGAAAATGTGTATAATAATGCATATAATAATCAAGAATTGTTCATATTTTTAGTGGGACTGGTTAAAAAAAAAATCCTAGCTTCTTGTCAAAATCAAGGCGCAAGATCAGATTTAGAAAAAATCCTTTCAGATAAGCTCAACACTGAGATTTTCAGAAAATTCCATTCCTGGCTACCACCACATGCCTATACAAGTCTTGAGTAATACCATTTGCCTTGTTCAGTTAGAACAAGGATCTACTTAGCTCAGCATTCTGTATACATCAGAAGCCAGCCAGATTCTGCCTGCTTTCACACTGCACTTTATTCCGTTATTCTGGTGATTTCTTACCCAGTAATTTGTGCATTATATTTGCTGTTTCACATGACGTACAACCTAGCTCCGGAATTCTAGTGGAATGTACTGCAAGTTTAGCCCAAATTTCCATGATAAATGACACCAGAAATGATCCGTTAGCAAGGCTGGAAACCTGGGAGATCATATGAGTTTTTTGCTACCTGTAGCCACTCATGTGACAGGCATCCCAGCATGCAATGTGTTCCTGCCCTTTAGTTACACGGGTTTTTTTGCCTTACGAAAATTGTACTGGTATTCTGACATCAGCGTGGATAGCAGCAGCATTTCCTACACACAATTTAAAAAGTCAGATCCTAAAGAGATTGCATGGTGACGGGACAAGATCTTAGACCTCCTACATAGTGGGGAACAGTGCACATGTGTATAATGGGTGAGAGATGAAAAGAAGCTGTAAGAAAGACAGTTACATGAAATGCCAGTATATTGGCTGACAAAACTGCTGTTCCTTAATGCAACAGGTACTGCAGTGTGAAAGGGATTTTAGAAATCAGGACAGAAGCACTACCTTTTAAATTCATTAAACCAACACAATCAGCCCCATGTGTGAAAGCAGCCTCTGAAAGCCTGATCCTTAATGTTTTGAGGCAGTGTTTTAGCTGCTCGGGGTGTGGGGAAGGACTGCTCCTCGAAAGTTTGGCCCCATGTTCTTTCAGTTATGTCTGAATCATGTGGTTGTATTGATTCTTCCTTTGCAAGTTTCAGTGGGCAGATTGGCTGGGGTGGATACACGAGCATGAGAAGAAAGAACACAATTACCATGACATTCACTGAGTCATAACTTTAGGCATTAATGAGTATCAAACTATGGGAAGGTTTTGGGGTTTTGGGGGGGCTGGGTACTATTGCAGCTTAGTAACACAACAGTTGGCCTCACACAGCATCCCTAGGGAAAAGAACAGTTCTGTGATTCAGTTTGATTTTTTATTTTTATTTTGGAATCTATTTTATGTGACTTGTAGAACAGTTATTAACTTTATAGCCTCCCTTCCTCTCTAGTTTAATCTGAAAATGACTTTTTGCATCTGCACAAAAGAATTCAAAGTTTAGTTTAACTAGAGGCCATATTTTTTCTCTCTCAAAACATTAAAAGGGGGCAGGAGAGATATAAAGGAGGAAAAAAAATCCCAGTGCTTCATACAGTCATGCAGCTCATTCCAGATAAGAGAAGCAACAAATATTTATGGGGACAAAGAAGTCTTTTGGTGGATCTTTGTTAACCTTTGTGGGATGATGATAAGGATCAATAGAAAATGGAGTTTACCTTCAGCAGCAATATAGAAAATACATTTTGCTGAAGTCTCTTTTCAGGGTCTGTGTGCATGTTTTTTTGTTTAAATAACATTTATTTTGCCAAACGATTATTCAGTTTACTTGTTTACAGCATGAAACCAAATCAATCCACAGTTGTTTTCCCTTTTCAGCACACGATGGCAGAGTCCTCACAGCAAATTGCTCAAAACAGTGTGATCCTTTGCTCTGAGGAAGAACAGAGCATTTAATTAGAGCTTCATCTTTATACTGAGTATTAATCTCTCTCTCTCTCTCTCTCTGTCTCTCTCTGTTTTGGGTCCCTTTTGCTTGCCTTTATTTTATTTATACAATTCTGTCTGTTCAAAAATATACTCTCAGCAAAATAATGGTCACTTGTTGGGAGTATGTGGTTTCTTAGTTGAATCTGCGTTATGAAGGCTGTTGTGTGTGTAACTATGACGGATGAGGCAGCCAGCGAAAGGGGGAGGAAAGGATAAGGCTGTTGGCAGCATCATGGCAAGTTGAAAGTAAATACGGAAACAGAAGTCATACAGAATAGCCAGGCTGAATCAGAAAATTATACGGGATGGATCCAGGCAATGTACGCTCACTTTTACAAGCTCCGTGTGCTAACAAGCATATGGCATAAAGCTGATTTATGCCCAATTTTGCCAGGTAAGGATAATGGGTTATGGACTCTGACCTGTTTATCACTGTCAGGGATACTCCCCCCTACCAGGTCCCAAGGATCTTCAGAACCCCAGAGTGTCATTTATTTTCAGAGACCACCAGGTGTTCTTATGTTATCATAAGATCTGAAAGAGGCAGTGATCCGACCACTCCTGAAAAAGCTCACCCTGGACCTATTGGTTTGAGACAACTACCGCCAGGTTGCAAATACCCCCTTCTAAGGGAAGGTGATAGAGAGGGTTGTGGTGCAGCAACTGCAAGTACTCTTGGATGAAACAGATTATCTTGACCCATTCAACTCTGGATTCAGGCCTGGTTATGGGACTGAATTGGCCTTAGTCATCCTGATCGATGACCTTTATCAGGAGAAGGACAGGGGGAGTGCGACTCTGTTATTCTTACCTGATCTCTCAGTGGCTTTTGATACCATTGACCATGGTATCCTTCTGGGAAGACTTGGTGAGATGGGTATTGGAGGCACTGTTTTACAGTGGTTCTGATCCTATCTCCAGGTTGTTTTCAGATAATAGCTTTGGATGATTGTATTGCAGCCGCCTGGGAATTGTGCTGTGGGGTGCTGCAGGGTACCATCTTGTCCCCCATGCTGTTTAACATCTATATGAAGCCCTTGGCAGTGGTCATCAGGAGATTTGGGGTGAGGTGTCAGCAGTACTCTGAGGATACCCAGCTCTATTTCTCTGTAACATCTGAATTGGGAGAAGCCCTGGATCGCTGCCTGGACTTGGTAGTGGATTGGATGAGGGCCAATAAACTGACTGAATCCTAGCAAGACAGAGATGCTGTGGGTTGGTGGTTCCCAAGTTTGGATAAATGGTCAGTTGCCTGCTTTGGATAGGGTCATACTCCCTCTGAAAGAGCAGGTCTGTAGTCTGGGGGTGCTCCTGGATCTATCTTTGTCACTAGAAGCCCAGGTGACTTCAGTGGCTAGGAGTGACTTTTACCAGCTTCGGCTGGTAAGACAGCTGTGGCTGTTTCTGGACCAGGACACCCTGACCACTGTTGTCCATACACTGGTAACCTCTAGACTGGATTATTGTAAAGCGCTCTATGTGGACCTACCCTTGAGGTTGGTCCATAAGCTGCAGCTGGTGCAAAATCTGGTGGTGAGACTGCATGTGGCAGGGTATCGCCAACATGTTACCTTGCTGCTGAAAGAATTGCACTGGCTATCTATTAGGTACTGGGCTAAGTTCAAGGTTCTAGTTTTAGTGTACAAAACCCTATGCAACTTGAGAACAGGATACCTGTAAGACCGTCTTATCCCTTATATACCCAGTCAATCACTGTGCTCTGCAGGTGAGGGCCTCCTGCAGATACCATCTTATCAGGAGGTCAGTTCAACACAACATAGGAAATGGACCTTTAGTGTAGTGGCACCTACCCTTTGGAATTCCCTCCACTTAAATATTAGACAGGTGCCATCTCTATTATCTTTTTGGTGCCTACTGAAGACCTTCCTCTTTCAACAAGCCTTTCATGTAGAGACCTTATCCCAGTCTGTGTCTGTGCTGGAATTGCTTTCTAATATGTTTTTAAAGCTTTTTAAAAAAATGTTTTTAAAGCTTTTCTAAAAAATGTTTTTAAAGATGTTCTGTTTAAATATATTTTAAGGTCTGCTTTTATGATATTCTAAAGTGTTTTTAGTGCTTTTGTTTGCCATCCTGGACTCCTATTGGGAGGAATGGGGGGATATAAATCTAATAAATTAATAAGATCCAGTCCCCTTTTCACTGATTTTCTATAGTGTGGGCTCCCTACTGGCACACCCTGAAGTTTTATGTAGTGTAGGGTCATTCCTGCTTGCACCATTTCCCTCCCTTCCCCTGTCTTCACCACTGGGATTACCTGCCCCAGATCTTCCCCTATTGTCCTTCTTGCTGCTGATGTCTTCTCCCCCTCTGGGATAAGGCTTCCCATCTCGTTTACATCCTACCCTTTCTCTCCTCTCTCTTGTCTCTCCTGCTCCCCATGTTATCCAAATGCTCTGGTTCTACTTCAGACTTTCATCCTGAATATGGGGAGGTTTGAAGTGGAGCTGGCATGTGTGAACATCAGGAGTGGCATTTGTGTCCCAGGAATGTGAAATCAGTCCAGGGGCTCTACAGTCATTGAGTGCCAAAATCTGGGTCCGTTTATCGTTCTGTTGAATTGTTCCAATGAGCATGACCTATCTCAAGGTTCAACATAACCTCCCTTTGTAGTACAGCACAGGTTGGACACCACACAGTTGTTTCTTTGGGAATGCAGTCAGAAAAAGAGAGAAAACCCTGGCCTGATCTTCAGATTTATTTCCATGCTTTGCTCACAGAAATCAAATGTGCACTGTTGGAAAAATGAAATAAAAGCGATTTGGGAATCTACAAAAAGGTTCTGGTAACAGTACACTTATCATCAGGGGAGGGATGCAAACCATAGCATTTTCTCACCATGTCACACTAGAAATGTACTGATTAATTCATTATTCTCACCCCCAGTGAGAATCAGGCCTATTAAGGCTGATTGTTAGCTTCAGCTCCACGTCCCATAACCCTGTCCTGCCCAAATTCTGAGCTAAAAGCAGCACCTCATTGCTTCTTTAGTTTAAAGTAAAGCCTATGCCTGCTTTTTTCTTCAAGAGTTTTGATGTGCTGATTGAATCAGTAAGAGCATCCTTCTGACAAAGGGTGTGTTCCCTTCAGGGGTAGTCCATTGGGGGCTGTATGCCAGCGGTGGGTGGGGCTAAAGCCAATGTGGACCTGGGGATTTCTCTCTCTCTCTCTCTCTCTCTCTCTCTCTCTCTCTCTGACACCCCCTTCGCTCCTCTCTTCTCCTTTCACCCTCTTTCTCCCCATAGACTGGACTGCCAGTACAGATAATTCTTGCAGAGGCCTGAAATGATCCTTTGCAGAGGGATTTTGAATTTAGGGCAAGTGCTGCATGAATTCGGTGTTGTTGCTGGCATGTTTGCACCATGCTGACCTCGCCACTGCCTTGCCCCTCCCCCTCTCCACCCTTGCACGCAGCTGCAATAAGCAGGAGGGAGGTGGTGTGTGGCTCAGTCCCACCACACCGTCCACCACTGGCTGGGGATGGAGAGAATTTTGTTTCACCCACATTTCAGTGGGAACCAACCTAATTAGCAGCTCCTGGGTTTACATGCAGATCAGAACATCACTGAGTTGTGTGCTGCTCCAAACTTTGCAATTTAGTTTTGCTTCAAGCACGTTTACAAATATGAACATTTTATGGTGAAAATGCATACAAAAATGTGTGTTTTAGGGGGACATGAATAGAAAAACATTCTTGGAGTTACACAGGGTGAAAGAAAATGAACTGCATGCATGCTCAGAATCCCTCTCTTTGAGATTGCTTCGGTTGGTCCATAGGCTGAACCTTGGAGGCTACACCTAGCTACAATTCAGCTTAAATTAACCTCTGGTGAGTTGGGTACCTGCATGTTGTTGTCAGGTAAGCTACGAGGGTAATCTACTTTTATCTTCTGATTATCGTAGCAAATGAAAGCTGGCTAGGATGGGCACATGAAGACACAAACACACACTTGCCTTGCCAATACTTACTCATTTATGGAAGACATTGATATATAGCCCTTCATCAGACGTGTCCCAGGCCCGTTCGCAATACAAATGAAAGACAATCAATAACAAATGCCAATACAAAATGCACTAACACACTTGAAAAGGCAACTTCCAGTGTTTAAAAAGGATGCAAAGAGTAGTTTAAACACTTGGGAGAATAGGAAGGGCCTTCTGCCTTGCATTCAAAAAGTCCCAGATTCAATCCCAGGCATCTTCAGGCAGGGCTGAGAGAGACTACCTACCTGAAACCCTGGAGAGCAGCTACCCGTCAATGTAGACAGAACTGAGCTAGATGGACCAATGGGTCTGACTCAGTATAAGGCAGCTTCCTACGTTCCTAAGAAAGTTTTTATTTGGTGCATTTAAAAAATAGTGTGGATAGCCCAGGGCTGGCTACCCTACCATTAGAGACAGTGAGCTTGTTTTAGGGGTCATGAAATGATGGCTAATTGTTATTTAGGCTGCAATTCGACACCACCACCCCGTCCAATCCACCACACTTGGAGGGAGGGGGAGATTGGACTGGTGTGGAGGTCTCCATCAGCTCAGCTGAATTGGAGTTCCCCATCCCACCCAAAAAAAGTGCAGGCAGTAGCCCACAGAAAGCCCCCAAATGGGTGGTTCCAGGGATGGAGAGTGGTTGAGCCAGTCCTTCTGCCATCCCTTGGCAGAACTGGGCCTCATTGCTACGCCAGCTTCAGACTGGCACAGCAAGGAGCAGGGCTTTGCCTATGGCCCCAGATGGAATAAACAGCAGGGGGGCGAGAGTAACACTGCACCTTCACACAGACTGCATTCACACCATACATTTGTTCTACTATCATTCCATTTTAAGCAGACATGGCTTGCCCCAAAGAATCCTGGGAAGTGTAGTTTGTGAAGGGTTCTGAGAGTTGTTAGGAGACTCCTGTTCCCCTCACTGAACTACAGTTTGCAGAATTCTCTGGGAAGAGAATGAGTTTATATAATGAGTCTATAATGAGTTTCCGCCGGGCCATGAAGACCTGGCTCTTCAGGCAGGCTTTTGGGGTGGGCTAGATTTTATTATTCTTGTTTCCAGATTTTTAATGCTTATTGTACTTGTATGTTTATTTTGTACGTCGTCCAGAGTGGCTGGATAGCCAGCCAGATGGGCGACTAAGAAATTCAATAAATAAATAAATAAATAAATAACTGTTAAACTATTCTGGGAATGGTAGCTCCGTGAGGGGAATAGGGAGTCTCCTAACAACTCTCAGCTGCCTTCACAAACTACACTTCCTAGGATTCTTTGGAGGAAGACATGACTGTTTAAAGTGGAATTATAGTGGAATAAATGTAGGGGGTGAATGTGGCCACAGTCTACTGCCACTCAGCTGAGGCTGAGATTGCTCTTCCCGTATATTGTTATGGCATGGTTACTGCCAGGGAGGAGGACAGGTGCTTGTGGGATTTCTGCCTCAGGTGCCAAAATAATTTGACCAGCTTTGAGTTAGGGATGGGAGGTTATGTTGGTGTCTCTTTAGGCCACATCCATAACAGACATTTTATTCCACTTTAAACAGTCATGGCTTCCCCCAAAGAACCCTGGAAAGTGTAGTTTGTGAAGGGTGCGGAGTGTTGTTAGGCAACTCCAATTCCCCTGACAGAGCTCCAGTGGCCAGAGTGGTTTAACAGTCAGCCTCTCCTTCTGGGGATTGTAGCTCTGTGAGGGGAATAGGGCGTCTCCTAGCAACTCTCAGCACCCTTCACAAACTACACTTCCCAGGATTCTTTGGGGGAAGCAATGATTGTTTAAAGTGGAATAAATGTCTGGTGTGTTTCTCATATTGCTCATCCATGTGAGGCTGAGCAGGCACACAGGTCTCCTGGTCACAGTCTTCCCCACTATGGGGAGATATATTATCTTTCTACTGTAGAAATTATTTCTAAATGTGCATCTGAATGTATAAATTAGGACTGTTGCCCCCTTTGTCCTCTTTTTTGGTGATGTGTAAATGGCCAAATATTTGCCACGACCCCTTTCATTTTCCTAGCTTTCCAGTTATAGCAGACCAGGAACGTAGGAAGCTGCCTTATACTGAGTTGGACCACTGGGGCAGCTAACTTGGTATTGTCTACACTGACTGGCAGTGGCTCTCCAGGATTTCAGACAGGGCTCTACCTGGAGATGCTGGGGATTGAACCTCACACCTTCTGCATGCAAAGGAGATGCTCTGGCACTGAGCTACAGTCCTTCCCTCAGCCTTGCTTCCCATCGAAGGGTTCTTTGCCGCCCGTTTACCCCAGCCCCACCGCAAACAGAATTTCCAGAGTAATTCTTGATGAATGAGAGGGAGAGAGAGAATGAATTAACAAACAAACAACAGAAAAAAAATGGAAATGGTAAATTGTGGATCTGTGAAACTGAAAAGGAGGATTTTTATTGTTTATGCCGGACATGCATACAAGCAGAACCATTCTGGAGTCAAGTAGCAGAAATAAGAAGAGGAGTCTTTTAGACAAAATTACCATTGGGACCTTTACTACATTACATCAACAAGAGATTAACATGTTTGTACAGGGTGCAGTTAGTACACATAACAAATGTAAATGTAAATGTAAAGAACAAGAATTACATATGATAAGGCATGGAAGAATACCCCCCCCACACACAAAAACTAGACATAACTAGGACGTTATGGAAACAACTGGGAGTCTAGTTATCCAGGGTCTTGAGGGGTCTTAGAACCCTTACTTTTTTGGGAGCAGAGTCCCAGCAGGGTCCATATGTCTCCAGCACACTACAAGTCAAACAGCATGAAAGTGTGTTAGCCACCGACAACAGTCTTCTAATATGCTTCCTTGTCCGTTCCTACTGATTTGAGCCAATCAGAGTGAAAGGAGGTGAGTCAGCCACTGAGAAGACACTTATCAGTAGCTAACACTCCCACCTTTCATGCTTATTGGCTCCTAGAGACATCTGTTGTTGTGGGAAAAAGCATTAACTAGGATCTCATTCTCAACCTAGCAGCAGAAAAAAAGGGGGGCATGGCTGTGACTTACATGAAGGGACCCTGCACTTCTGAATCTGCCACTACCCTACTGAGAACAACTAAACACAATGAAATTAATGGCAATGTTATGAAGTAAACACTGATATGCTAATCAAATGGGATTTGGAAACAAGATATAAGACTTTGTAATAGCAGGAGAAAGAGTAGCCTTTTTAGTGTTATAAATCATGTCTCAAGATTGAATGTGTATTTATTTATATTTTGATTGAATTGAGGCAAATGAACTATGGTGATTAAGGATATGTTTACTCTATCTGGGTAATTTCCCCCCATTTTAAAGAATTTACATTAACTTTGTAATTTTGTGATATATACTCTCATTGGAAAACTGTATAGCATTAAAATATCTGGGGGAAAATATCTTCATATTTAAAAACAAGCAAGCAAGCAACCTAAAGGGCAACAGACACTGCAAGGGTAAAAGTCCTAGTCATTGGAACAGAATGAAAACTTTTTGAAATGCAAGGAGCAGCAATTTTGAAGAAAATTGGATTTGTACGGCATCAGCAGGTTCTGTCAAAGACTCTGTAAGTAAGCAACTCTGGGACCTTCTACACAGCAGACAGAAGAATACTGCAAGAGATGGAGCAGAGAAATCAGCAATATGCATATCATTTTATTCTTTTCAACACAGCAGAACCCAAATGAAGGACAGATCCATCAACCTTCTGCCAGTTGTCTACACCTGCTAAATTAAGGCCTACAGAGGAGCGAGATAGACTGTCAAAGCAATCCAACTCATGGCAAGCTGGCGGAAGGAGTGCTGGTGGGAAGCTCCATGGCATCCATTTCCCATTCGGGATCCACCACGTCAGTTGAATGTCAGCTCAGCCGGGAGCTGTATGTATGAATGGAAAAGAAAAAGCCGGCTCTCATGAATACCCCTACCGGTGAGTAAGCACTTCCCATCGACTTGCATTAGAATTATCTTCTTAAACCGACCTTTTTCTTGGTGTAACTTTTGCCCAGATTGGGATCCGCAGGAGCGCTCTGAATGGGAGTTGGATGCTGCATAAGTCCCCCATCCCCTCCTCCGACATGCCCCCGGCTTCTGCTGGCACCTCTTCCATTGGGCTGGGCTTACCTGGTAGACACCTGCTGGGCCAGCAGAGTCCCAGCTCTGCCGTGGCGGAGGGCTAGCAATTTACTAACCTGAGAGTTTCCTCTGGTGTGGATAATCCTGCACTCAAGCAAATGAGTATGAGGGTTGCATTGGGCATTGCCCTACACAGGTTCAAGCCCACTAAGGACTAGAAATTCATTTTAAACAAAGAAAGCTGAATTAATCAGGAAGGTGAATTCTGTGTCTAATATTATATCCCTGGGCCACCTTCAGGTTTAACGGAGCCCCTGGCAATCTGGTGGGCTGTCCTCCATGATGAGTCCAGGCAGGCAGTGGGCTCTCCCTTCAGTGTTGCACAGCTTGCAGCAAGCAGCTGAGTTACTTCCAGTGCCCCAGAGTGACTCTACATTGTGGATATACCATTAGGGCAAGAAAATTAAATGATGGCTCCAATCCACCCAGCTCTCATTCGAGGATTGGAATTGAGGTTCAGGTAAATCAAGCACAATGGCAGCTGCCTTAGGGATGGACAAATTTTCAATTTCTCTTAGTTTTTCATAAATTCAGTCATAAGCAGTTCACCACATGTTCACCTTGCAAATTCCTTTTGAATTCTTTTTTTACCAAGTCCTCACTAAAATTTCTCAGCATTTTAATCTACCTTTCTTCTGATATGCACATTTTTGCAAGCCATTTCCCCTAATACAATGCATTTTTATGTTATTTTTGTTGACATATGCATCTCATGTGTATTTTTCCTTTACAGTTTTTGGTTGGAGAACTGCATTGCAAAATTCAGAGAATTCAGATTTCAAAAGATAGCTGTGTTGTGGTTCATATGTTGTTTCACAAACTGAAGATTCAGTAGGTTTGCATTAAGATGTGAACTAAACCAAATTTCTCCCTCATTCCTACTAAGGGTATCAGGTGCTGATGCTGAACTTGCCATGCCCTGTGTTTATTTTACTGCTCTTGTGCAGAATCACGGCATGCTACAGTCATCAGAACAAGGCAATGTAATTCTCTCTTTCTTGCTTTGGCCTGCAGATTTAACTTCTTTACAGCAAACTAGAATTTGAGCCACAGCTGCTAAAGCTGATCCGTTGGATTGGGCTGCCACCTGCAAGAGAAAGAAGTGTGAGCGAGCACTACTCGAAGTCATTTTGCGACAATTTATACACAACGCTCCAAGATTTCCACTGTTGTTTTCTCTCTTTTTCTTTCAGGTTCCTCTCACAAGCCTGCAGCAATACATTCATCTTTGGATTCCTTTAATGGCAATATGACTCGGGACATCATCTTCTCAAAGTCTGACATCCTTATTCTCCTTCTTTATGCATGCATGCATTATGCGGATAGCCACTTTAAATGCTAGGCAATCGTTTTGTGCTTAGCATCAGTTCAGTTTATTTGCTCAATGACTCCAGCTCAGCCAGGGTAGGTCCTTCCTATCATGAATACATATTTAAGGCACTATATTGCAAAGCAGAAGTTTCTTCAGATGGTGATGGTGGTGATTATCCATTTACAATCTAAAAGTGGTACTGTGAGTGTTTCTAGGTACTTAATGATAACAAAGCAACAATTATTATTTCATACAGCAGCATTTCATGTACTTTGGAGCCTTACAAACTAAGCATAAGCAACACAAGAAGGCACTTTCCCAAGTGGCTTACATTTTCTGCAGGGATGTGGGGAGAATGTGGTCCTCCCAGACTCTCTGTCTGGTTCTTGGGACTCTCCCGAGGCCACACCCCTTACCAGCCTTTTGATGTGCCCTCTTCAAGTGCATTTGCTTGATTAGAATTTGTCCTTGAACTGCTCTCTAGCTCCCCTGCTCGCTCTCCCTCTCTCTCTGTAGAAGCCTCTGATTTTTGAATGGTTGGAATGTAGCTTACTGTACAAAGGTAAGACTCACACCCATTGCTCTACTCATGTTTTCCTTTGGCCCTGCCCACTACTGGCATGCAGTCCCCAGAAGGTTGCCCACAATGAAATGTGGCTCTCAAGCTCAAAAATGTCCCACCCCTGACAGATAGGATCAGATCCTAAACTCTGGCACTTTGCCATTTGAGCATATAGGCTTCAGGATGGAACAAGGGCAGCCTCCTAAAGCTCTTGTGAGCCCTCAAAAACTATGAAGCAGGCACCATTCTGCACTAGCTTCATGCAATCTGCCAAGCAAGTAGAAAAGCAGAAAAATGACCTACTGATGTGCACCCACTCAACTTGGCTTGCCCCTAAAACCATCTGGGCTTTTCAGACATGACACAGGAATGCTCAAAAGGCCCCGATGGATGAAGTATCTCCCCTCCCCTGCCAGTCCCCCCTTCCTGTAGCAGATTTTTTTTTAAAAAAAGTTTAATTTGGGGAAGAGGGAGGGGTAATCAGCATCAAGGAGGACCCACTATGATTTCAAACTAAACCACTATGATGCACAGCAGGAAATGACATTCCATGTGCATTTCTAGCTAAGGTAAGGGTTTGTGCGGTCTCTCTTTGTGTGGTGTAGTGTGTGTGTGTGTGTTATGTGCCTTCAAGTCGATTACGACTTATGGCTACCCTATGAATCAGCAACCCCCAGTAGCACCTGTTGTAAACCACCCTGTTCAGGTCTTGTAAGTTCAGGTCTGTGACTTCCTTTATGGAATCAATCCATCTCTTGTTTGGTCTTTCTCTTTTTCTATTCCATTCTGTTGTTCCCAGCATTATTGTCTTTTCTAGGAAATCATGTCTTCTCATTATGTGTCCAAAGTATGATAACCTCATTTTTATCATTTCAGCTTCCATCCACATCTACTGTAGCCCCCAATGAGATGTCCAGTGCAATGTCTGCTGCAACTTCTTGGGAACAGTTTCAGTTGATGATGCCTGATGACATAGACAAGGTGCTTGCAATGATGTGGCCAGCAACGTGTCCTTTTGATCCTTGCCCTTCTTGGCTTATTAAAGCTTGCTGAGGGAGTTTGACCGAGTGGATTCAGGGTGTGGTCAACACTTCATTGCGGGAGGGAGTTGTTCCAGTCAGCCTGAAAGGGGTGGTGATTTGACTGCTCCTGAAAAAGTCCACCCTGGACCCATTGGTCTGCGACAATTACCAATTGGTCGCAAATACCCCCTTCTTAGGGAAGGTGATTGAGAGGGTTGTGGTTCAGCAATTGCAAGTACTCTTGGATGAAACAGATTATCTTGACCCATTTCACTCTGGGTTCAGGCCTGGTTATGGGACTGAATGGCCTTGGTCACCCTGATGATCTTTATCGGGAGAAGGACAGGGGAAGTGCAACCCTGTTACTCTTACTTGATCTCTCAGCACCTTTTGATACCATTGACCATGGTATACTTCTGGGTTGACTTGGTGAGGTGGCTATTGGATGACTATCTATCTCCTAAGCCCCATTTCCTCACATTTCTAGTTCTTCTTTGTTCCCTGCTTTTGCATTCCAGTCCCCCATGATTATCAGAGCATCCTGTTTTGGTGTGTGATCAATTTCTTCTTGTACTTCTGCATAAAATCTCTCCATCTCCTCTTCTTCTGTGTTTGCCATTGGAGCATAGACTTGGATTATGGTTATGTTGATAGGTTTCCCGTTAAGTCTCACTGATATCATTCACTCAGACCTTGCTTTATAGCTCCCAATTGCTTTTGCTACATCACTTCTCACTTTAGAGCAACCCCATTTCTTCTTGATTTCTCATTTCCTGGATAAAATATTTTGTAGTTGCCTGATTGAAAATGTCCCATTCCTGTCCATTTTAATTCACTCATGCCAAGTATTGTAATATTGATATGTTCAATTTCTTTCTTGACAATTTCTAACTTTCCCTGGTTCATGCTTCTCACATTCCATGTTCCTATTGTGTACGTTGTACAACTCTGGACTCTACATTCGCATCTGTGCGCATCACCCTCTAGGCTTCGTTTCAGCTTTGACGAAGTTGCATCATTAGTCACAGCGCTACTCGTACTTGTCCTTTGTTCTTCCCCAGTAGCTTGGTGAGTGCCTTCTGACCTGGGGGTCTCATCTTCCAGCACTATCTTGTGTTGTATTTTGGATACTCTATTCATAGGATTTTCACGGTAAAAGGTATTCAGAGGTGGTTTACCATTGTCTTCCTCTGAGTCAGAGCATCTTAGTCTGGTGTCTCAGCTTTGACCATTCTGCCTTGGGTGACCCTGCTAGGAGTCCAGCCTCTTGGTCTAGACTCCTGATGGCATTGCACTCTGCTTCTTTGATACTCTCAAACCCCCTCAGCATCCTAGTGGGGGCCCTGGTGTAGTAGTGGGCTCTTTTCAGCTCTGGTACCCTCCTTCCCTAAGGTAACACACATGGAGGGTTGGGTGGTGGCTAAGGTGGCCACTTATGCATTACTCCCAAAATAGGATCACCATTGCCAAAAAGAAAAAAAAAGAGGGAGGACACATTTACATAATGCTTACATATGCTAATTTATATTTTGATGCAAATTTGGACAGAATTACTATAGTTTAAAAAAGGAATATAGTCCTCAATATGGTGGGGGAAACTGTATAGTTCGGGGGCCACCACTGAGAAGGCCCTAGATCTTGTCACCACTCTCCGGGCTTCCCTATGAGTCGGAACCCGGACGAGGGCCTTCGTAGTAGACCATAGTGTACAGGCCGGTTCATATCGGGAGAGGCGTTCCGACAGATATCGTGGTCCCGCGCCGTATAAGGCTTTATAGGTAAGTACCAACACTTTGAATCTGGGCCGGAAGCATATTGGAAGCCAGTGCAAACGGGCTAGCACAGGTGTTATATGCTCAGACCGCTTAGTTCTTGTTAGCAGTCTGGCCGCCGCATTTTGCACTAGCTGTAGCTTCCGAATCGTCTTCAAAGGTAGCCCTACGTAAAGCGCATTGCAGTAGTCCAGACACGAGGTTACCATAGCATGTACCTCTGATGTGAGGTCCTCCTTACTCAGATAGGGACGTAGCTGGGCTACCAACCGAAGTTGGTAGAACGCATTCCAGGCCACTGAGGCTACATGAGCCTCAAGTGTGAGGGAAGAGTCTAAGATGACTCCCAGACTACGCACCTGTTCCTTTAGGGGGAGTGTAACCCCATCCAGGACAGAGTATATACCCACCATCCGATCAGAGAAACCATCCACCAACAGCATCTCAGTCTTGTCAGGATTGAGTCTCAGTTTGTTAGTTCTCATCCAGTCCATTGTCGCAGCCAGGCAACGGTTCAGCACGTCGACTGCCTCACCTGAAGAAGATGTAAAGGAGAAGTAGAGCTGCGTGTCATCAGCATACTGATGACAACGCACTCCAAAACTCCTGATGACCACCCCCAGCGGCTTCATATAAATGTTAAAAAGCATGGGAGACAGAACCGAACCCTGCGGGACCCCACATTGGAGAACCCACGGTGTCGAGCAATGTTCCCCAAGCACTATCTTCTGGAGGCGACCCGCTAAGTAGGAGCGGAACCACTGCCAAGCAGTGCCTCCAACTCCCAACTCCGCAAGCCTCTCCAGAAGGATACCATGGTCGATGGTATCAAAAGCCGCTTAGAGGTCAAGGAGAATCAACAGAGTTACACTCCCTCTGTCTCTCTCCCAACATAGGTCATCAAACAGGGCGACCAAGGCAGTCTCAGTGCCAAAACCAGGCCTGAACCCCGATTGAAATGGATCTAGATAATCGGTTTCATCCAATAGCGCCTGGAGCTGGTCAGCAGCCACACGTTCCAGGATCTTGCCCAGGAACGGAACATTGGCTACTGGTCTGTAGCTGCTGACATCCTCTGGGTCCAAGGAAGGTTTTTTCAGGAGTGGTCTCACTGCTGCCTCTTTCAGACAGTCAGGGACCACTCCCTCTCATAAAGAGGCATTAATCACTTCCTTGGCCCAGCCAACTGTTCCTTCCTTGCTAGTTTTAATTAGCCAAGAGGGGCAAGGATCCAGTACCGAAGTGGTCGCACGAACCTGTCCAAGCACCTTGTCCACGTCCTCGAACTGAACCAACTGAAACTCATCCAACAAAACATGACAAGACTGTGCTCCGGACACCTCAGTAGGATTAACTGCTATTAAATAGGAGTCTAAGTCCCGGCAAATGCATGAGATCTTATGCTGGAAGTGTTCAGCAAATTTATTACATCGAGCTACCGATGTATCTGCCGTATCTTGTAGGCCTGGATGGAGTAGGCCACGAACCACTTTAAAAAGCTCCCGTGGGCGTGAGAGAGATGACTGAATAGTGGCGGCGAAATGTTGTTTTTTTGCTGCCCTCACCGCTCCTACATAGAGCTTAGTAGAAGCACGAACCAGCTCATAATTGCATTCGTCGGGAGTTCGTCTCCATCTCCGCTCAAGCCGCCTCCTGTCTTGTTTCATCGCTCTCAGCTCCGGAGTATACCAAGGAGCTGTATGAGCTCTACATAGGAGAGGGCGCTCAGGAGCGATCGTGTCAACAGCCCGGGTCATCTCTGTATTCCACAGATCGGCCAGGGCTTCGACAGGAGCGCCAGTCTTATCAGCCGGAAAACCCCCCAGAGCCTTTTGAAAACCTTCAGAATTCATTAGTCTCTGGGGGCGGACCAATTTAATAGGTCCCCCACCCTTGCAGAGGGAAAAGGCTACTGAAAGTCTAAACTTCAGCAAGCAATGATCTGTCCATGACAACGGGAGAGATGTAAAACTCCCCACATCCAGATCACTATCCCCATGTCCGGTAGCAAAGACCAGGTCAAGAGCATGCCCCGATGTATGTGTTGGGCCACTAACATATTGAGACAGCCCCATGGTTGTCATGGCAGCCATGAAGTCCTGAGCTGCCCCAGACAAAGTAGCCTCAGCATGAATGTTGAGATCTCCCAGTACTAATAGTCTGGGGGATCTCAACAGTACCTCCGAGACCACTTCCGTCAGCTCAGTTAGGGAAGCCATTGGGCAGCAAGGTGGGCGGTACACCAAAAGGATTCCCAGTCTGTCCCTCTGGCCCAGCACAAGGTGCAAACACTCCAGACCAGTGATTGCATGGACATGGTGCTTGGTGAGTGAGATGGAACTCTTATAGACCACAGCAACCCCACCTCCCCGACCCTCAGTTCTACCATGATGCTGAACCAGATACCCCGGTGGGCAGAGCTGGGAGAGACTAACTCCTCCCTGTTCGCCCACCCAGGTCTCGGTTATACATGCCAGATCGGCCACCTCGTCCACAATCAAATCATGGACGAGGGAGGTTTTATTATGTACCGATCTGGCATTAAAGAGCAGCAACTGGAGATCTGAGAGTTGGCTGATAGGACAACCAACAACCCTGCGGGTATGAGAAGGACCAGAACGCGGCACAGCCACTACATGTCTGGGCCGCATTCTCCTTACCTGGCACGTCCCTCTCGTATCACCATACCTCCCTCTACCCGTCACTACGGCAATTGGGGCCCCCTCAGGTCTCCCCTCTTGATGATAAAATCTCTTCCCGAGGCACATGATAAACTATAAATACAAAAAACTCATATACATAAAAATACACATTCACTCACAACATACTCATATAACACCCATTCATCCACTTCAAACCCACACAGAAGACACAGTCCCGTATTCTGTGCGCCCAAACGCCAGCTCTAAGACCATTCTTCTTTCCACGTAAAACGCCACCTGGGGCCTGGTCCTGCAAGGTGCCCACGTGCAGAGCAGGAGCCCAAGAAGGAGAGAGCAGAGATGTTGACCAAGCAGCAGCAGCAAAGCAGGCAGATGGCTCTCCCTCCCTGGGCGGTGATGGTCCTCTTCCCTTGCAGGCACTGGATGGGGCAGCTCACCCCCTAAAAGAAGCTACAACATCAAAAGCCCTCCAATATTAAGAGCCAAAAGCCTGGCAGAAGAGAAATACTTTTGTCTGGCACCTAAAGATAGATCATGATGGCACCAGGCATGCCTCCCTGATAATGCCTCTTGCTTGTCTGGATGGAGAATGTAGAGGTGTGTGTGAGTATGTGTAGAACTCACCCATGGTGCAAAGGTAGAATTTACATTTGCTGCCCCACCCACTTTTGCCTCTGGCCCTGCCTACCCCTGGCATGTGGCCCTTGGAAGGTTGCCCAGAAAGGAAAGTGGCCCTTGGACTTAAAAATGGTTGTCTGCCCCTGCTTTGCAGCAAGGGGATTCCACTTATTTGGTCTAATCACCACATTTCCCTCGTATATGAACCATGCAATTTGCACTATTGGGGCTTATTCATGGAGGCTCCTCTGCAGATATTCTGGCCAATGGATGGAAGTTAGGCATATGGAAGGGGTGGTGCCTCCTGCCATGACCCTAATCCCTCCCTCCTCACAGACCTACGTACTAAAAGAACCTTTGCAACAGGAACTGTCTGTTCTTTTATTGGGAACAAGCACAGATCATTTTTCCTACATCTCTGAGTTGCCCTTCCATTAATTAACATCAAAAGTTCTATGTATGAGCATTTCTCATTTTTCTTTTCTCTCTCTGTGCATATATTGCACTGCTTTAAGCCTGTTTCCAGATTATCTAAATGATAAGATGGAAATCATGGACTTCGAAGGGGGGAGTGGAAGTAATTCATTAGGCATGTTTCAGTATAGTTTGAGGGAGATCTCAGGTCTCTTGACTACAAAGCCACCAATGTGTTCATTAACTTGTCTTCCCCACTGTGGTATGTACACCGATATTATGGTGTGCCACGAAATGTGGCAAGTAGTATGTACTATAAAGCAAGTAGTGTGGTGAAACAATAACTCACTCTCACCAAGCTTTGCCCAGTGAAAATCCACAGAATGGCAATGTTTTAATAACTCCTCAGTTTTGAGTGCTGAGCTTCAAAGAGAAGACATACTAAGATATTATACTCAGTCAGCAAAACATTTTTGCAGTTGATGTTTTGCTGGCTGAAAGCACACTCAAAGTTGCACTTCCCCTGAAAAGCAGGTGCACAGTCTGGGGGAGAGATTGCGTCCAGATCCAGTTTTGTCACTGAAGGCCCAGGTAGCCTCAGTGGCAAGGAGCATCTTTTCCCAGCTGTGGCTGTACCTGGACCAAGGTAGCTTGACTATGGTAGTCCAAGCACTGGCTGCTTCAAGACTGGATTACTGCAATCATTGCATTGTATGTTGGGCTTCCCTTGTGCTTTGTCTGGAAACTGCAACTGATTTTTTCGGAGGAAGTATGCTTCTGTCAGAGGCAGTACACTACTGAACAGCAGTTGCTGGAAACAGGGGGGCAAAGTGCTGTTACACTCAGGTCCTGCTTGCGAGCTTCCCATAGCCATCTGGTTGGCTACTGTGAGAACAGGATGCTGGACTAGATGGGCCACTGGCCTTATCCAGCAGGCTCTTCTTATGTTCTTATAGGAGTGAGACCGTGTCAGCATATTACACCGCTACTAAGAGATCTGCATGGGCATATATGGGGTAAGGCAATCCTTCAAGTAAACTGGGCCCAAGCTGTTAAGGGCTTTATATACTAATAGTAATGCCTTGCATTGGCCCAGTAACAAATTGTCAGGCAATACAGATCTTTGAGCAGAACCTCACTGTTTTCTCTTCACAGGTGAACTAACACACATGGTTATCTAAAGCAGGGCCTTGTAAGTGCAAGGGTGCTCCTCCAGATGGCAATAATTCAATAACATAGGGGAAGCATCACAGAACAACTAATAAAAAAGAATGATGTGTAGACTGTCCATCAGCAATGACATGGTACAGAACATACCCACAAAAGAACACCAGTCTGGAGGGGCCCTAAGTTCCAATCAACACATTAGTCCAAAAGGTGCAGATCAGATCAGGTCATTTCAGAATTGGCAGACATCAAATACTTCACGTGTCCCTAATAATATGCAACTTATTTAACACCTCTCTGAGTATCTGCCTGCCATGTTCTCACTGCCAGGCGAAACTTCCTTCTTCCTTTAAAAAAACTGTCTTCTATTTCTCTTTGCAATTCCATTTATAAGTCCCAGGATATTATCATGTTCAATGTAACCATGTCAAAATGTCAACAACTCAATCTACTCCAAACACATCTGTATTTAACGAACACAAAGGGAGAACTTAGAGGTCAGATATTCTGACATCATTTTATGCACTTTTCACACAGCTCTAATAAAGGCAGCAGATGGTTCAATTTACCTTGTCACCTCAGAGCAAAAGGAAGGTGCTGACTCGACCACTATTCATGAGGAGTTGCAGATGACCTGAAAGCCTGCAGCAAGAACAGAATTGCACACCCATTCACCATCGGCATTTCAGCCAGTGTTCTGTGATCTTTTTAAAATTCTCGTCACGCTGACGCAAATACTAACCACCCTCATGTCCTGACACTTCATGGTAAATAGTATACTGAAATTGTAACCAGTGCGAAGCATTTCCTCTAAATACATCTTTTTGACACCTTTGTACCACCAGGAAAACACTCTATTTAGGAAGCTCTTCCTATCATATAACCAACTCTTGATTTCCAAAATCCTGGTACTTAGCTGGGGGCAGGAGGGGCATCAGCAGCTAATCTCAATGGGCCAGAAGGCAGAGCAGACAGTTCCTTTTCAGTCCCATGGCAAGTGATGGGCAACACAGTGGCCTGAGCCTATGCTTCAGTTCTAAACAGAGGCAACCATAGTGGTGTAGGGAAGCGAGAGTGGTCTCAATCCCCATCCCCGACATGGGCACATTTGCTACCTCCTTTTTTGACTGGTATTTGGGTACCCTGCTTTCCTTGATTCACCAGAGCTAGTGGAGGGTAGCCAGAAAGAACTCCGTATATATACACTGCAGCTTCAACTATTTGTATCCTGACAGTCCTTCCAAAGGAAGGCAAACACCAGAGTGGTAAACAAAACATTTAAACATTAAATAAAATATATATTTGGAACATGTAAAAACAATTAAAACATCAAAGGAAACCCCACCCACGTGCCCTTACAGCTTATAATAACATACAACGTTGCCAGGAACAATGTCTTTCAGCCATCAGATGCCTGGCTAAACAGGAAAGTTTTTCAGTTCCTCCTGAAAGTTTATAAGGAGGGAGGTACACCTCACCAGGGAGGGCTTTCCATAAATGAGACTGTAGAATCCAGTTCTCATCAGCCCCAGCAGAGATGGCCAATGGTCAGGGATGATGGGAGTTGTAGTTCAAAACCTCTAGAGAACACCAATCAAGGAGATTGCTTCATTCTCAGTGGCCAGACTTCCTCACTGGTCCCAACCACTCATCTCATTCTCAGGAGTAACTTTGGAGGAGGAAGGGCTGGTGGGCAGGACTACTGGGGAGTTCCACCTGGCGTGCCAACATCTTGACCTTTCTCAGATAACTTTCAGTGCAAGAAAAAGATCCAACATTTTTCTTGAGAGTTCCTTGAGCTAATTATGAGGTGAGCCAGACGGACCTCACCCATAGCTACTGGAGAAGTAAATAAAGACAGGAAACAAAGTTCTCATTCTTTCCCTTATCAGAAGAAGACCATTAGTATGAAATGCTGACTGCTTTAGGGGACCCCAAAAGGCCCTGGAAAGTCCTTAATAATTATTAAGGGATTTCTATAATTTACCTGCAACATAAATCCTCTATGAGAGTATACATGACTGGAAGAAAGAAAATGTTTCAGTATGTTGAAAAACTGCATTATATTGATTTGTTGTGTATTGCTGCTTTATTGTATTCAGTGTTTATGGTCAAAAGATAAGGCTGTCCTTGGAGAAGCAGCAGCAGTGGTACTAATAGTAATTTATATAGCATCGTTACTATGCATGACACTTTAGACAGTATAAGTCAGGGATAGGGAGCAAGTCCGGTGCTAGGCATGACTGGGCCTTTGGGTACCAGCCTGCCCTGGGCCTGCGGTGCCCACCCCCACATCTCACCTCACCTGTCGCTGTAAATGTTGTGTGTGCTGTGTGTGCATGCCTACCCTCAACTAAGATGGCAGGGGGGACATCAGCCCCTTAGGGAAGCCCCTGCCCCATCTTAGTTGATGGCAGGCAGGCATGCGCAGCACACACAACGTTCAAAGCAATGAAGAGGTAGGTGAGGTGTGTGTACAGGCACTGTCTGTTTGGGAGTGGTGCCTGGGAGCTCCCTTTCCTTGATTTGCAGCAGACTTGGGAGCTGCCACTGCTGCAGAATGCAGAATAGGAGCACTACCCTCCCTCCCTAAGGAGGGGACATTCAGGGGCCCCTCTGGGCCACAGGGGCCCTCAACGAGTGCCCAATCTGGCTATCCTCTGGTGCTGGCCCTGATAGGGAGTCTCAGACCAGGGAGCCAAATGCAGCTCTCCAGGCCTTTCTATCTGACCCTTGGGACTCTTTCCAGGCCACACCCTGTCCTCTCATTAGACCACACATCTCACTGCACCTGCTTTGCACCTCAAGTGTTTTCGCTTGGCTGGAATGTGTCCTTGAACTCCAATAATGTTTCTCACTTGCCTGGATGGAATGGGATATGTAAGTATGTGTAGAAAAAAGCGAAGGCGAAGTTGGCATATAAAGAGTTGTCCCCTTTGATGAAGGAAAGTGTGCACACCAACCAGAAGGGGCACCACACCCAACAGATGACAGCAAAATGGAAGAAGAAACTGAGCTATTCTTCCGCCACAGAAGGATCACAATAATACACCTGCAGAAGAAGATGAGGAGTCTGAGCTAGAAGAGGCATCAGAGCCAGAAGCAGCAGCTGAAGTGCCTGTACCCAGACGCTGTGAATGCACCAACAAAGGTGTACCATCAGACAGACTTGCTTACCTCATGAGAGATGAACTTCCAGAGCTGGAGACCTGGAAAGAGATTAAAGTCTTACCCAAAGCTGAAGCTGAGAGGTGGAGACACGCAGCCAAGGAAGAGCTGGAAGTTCTACACAAGAATAAAACTTGGTCACTGATGAAGCTTCCTCAAGGAAGAAAAGCTGTAGGCTGCAAGAGGATATTCAAGAAAAAGTCAGATGCTGAAGGAAAGGTTGAGAGCTATAGAGAAGCCATTGGAAAACTTCTGTATATCAGCAATATTACCAGGCCAGATGTGGTGGTAGCGTTGGGATACATGTGCAGAAAAACCAGTTCACCAACCAAGAAGGACTGGAAAGCAATCAAGAGAGGGGCGTGATATCTGAAGCACACTGCAACCATGAAACTGAAGTTAGCAGCTACCCAAGATCTCAAACTAGTGGAATATGCAGGTGCTGATTGGGCTGAATACACTATAGATCAAAAATCCACCAGTGGAAACGTCTTCTACTATGGAGATTCAGTGATCAGCTGGGCAAGGAAGAAACAAGAGACTGTAGCACTCTCTTCCACAGAAGCAGAGTAAGTGTCACCTTCTGAAGCAAGCAGACAGTTGACATGGTTACTTGAACTGTTCAAAGATTTAGGCATCTCTATTCCTGGAAGAGCAGGGGGTGGCTAGCATCCAAAAGAGAAACCAAAAAAGGGGTCAAAGACCAAGATGCTCGAAAAAAGGAACTTTTATTATAGATAAAACCCAACGCGTTTCAGCCTATTATCTGCAGGCTTTCATCAGGGGATAATGGCTTATAAGATTATAAGACCAGCAAATCGCTTTCTGTACTGTGTCAAAGTCAAATGTCTCATTGAGTACAGAAAGCGATTTGCTGGTCTTATAATCTTATAAGCCATTATCCCCTGATGAAAGCCTGCAGATAATAGGCTGAAACGCGTTGGGTTTTATCTATAATAAAAGTTCCTATTTTTCAGCATCTTGGTCTTTGACCCCTTTTTTGGTATCTCTATTTCTGGGCCTGTTGTAATGCATGAAGACAACCAAAGATGCATCAGACTCATGGAGCCAGAAGGGGTGAGTTCACAAACCAAGCACATAGATGTGAAGCACCATTTCATTAGAGATACCTACCGCAGAGGACTACTCAAGATGGAGTATTGTCCAATGGAAGTCATGACTGCAGACGCTCTGACAAAGGCATTGGGCAAAGTCAGATACTGCAAGCTGCAAGACAAGATGAACCTCATGGGCTGAACCAAACACTTGTTGAGAAGGGGTGATGGAAGTGAGGCAAGAGCAACTCCTGTCTGGGTTCTTTTGTTTGCATTCCAGAAGGAAGATAGAGTTAGAGTCCTCCAGCTCGCTAGGCTTATCTACCTTTACCTGTGCTCTTCTCTGCCTAACTTCCTTTCATTGTAAACTGATATGCTCAGGGAAGCTGACCTGCTCCTCCTTCCTTTGTCTTCTTCTTCAACTGTAGCTTTTCTTTTTTTACTAAGTGTTCAATGATCTTCCTCCTGCTGGGAGGAAGGGTGGGATATAAATTAAATAATAAATAAATTAATAAATAAATACAGGGTAAAAGCTGGCTACTTAGGTAAATACACACATGGGCCCACATGCAGCTCTGACCACTGAGTATCTGCATATTTCCATAACGGTAGGTTAGGTTGATGCTCCTTTGCCTTTCCAACATTGGGGAGATAATGGAAAAGCAAGGGAGGATTGCAAAAGGTTGAAAAGATCAGCATGGGGCAGGCTTTGCAACTCTTCCTGCACTCCTCTTTTCAACCTCTGATGTTGGGATTTTGACCAGTGGGCAGGGCAATCCACCTGTCAATCATATGATATCACAATTATGCCAGTGATTGACAGGGGACAGTATGCCAGTGTTTACCCCACCTACCTGTCAAAGTTGGTCCACAGGGTGGGAGCCAAAAAGGTTCCCCACTCCTGGTCTAATAGCTTAGTGTTGGGAGGGTGGAGGGGGGTCACTGGGGAACGGAGTTGTAGGTGAGTTAGTGAGCAATGTGAGCAGGGATGGTCCTAGTTTAGCAAAAAAATAAATCTTAATTAACAACCATCACACTAGCCCATTAAACCAGAATATTTTTTTGAAAAATGCCTTAAATGAACATTTAAGAATCTGCTTTACCCTGTCAGACCATTTGGTCCATTTCATTGTCTGTTCTAATTGGCAATAGCTATCTGCAGGGTTTCCCCCCCTAGTTTTGTTCTCTAAAATCCTTGAATAGCAGGGATTGAACCTGGCAACCTAAGGCATGCAAAGCACTGCCTTCAACAATGAGCCATGGAACTTCAAGGGGCCATTAGAGAAATCCAACAGAAAAGGATGTTAGCCAATAAAAGCTTAGATTCTACTATGCAACTGGAGAGGGTCATGTTAGGTACAGAGCTCCTAGTGCCAGGCACATTTTGTGGTAGGAAAAAAAGCCTGCAATAATGTTGTTGTTGTTTGGGGGTGGGGAACAAGCTGGATCAAAACTTAAGTCATACTTAGATTATCGTTAGAGTAATCAAATCAATGGGACGAGTTAATCATGGCTAACCTAAGCCCTGTACATTTAAATAGGTCTGCTCTAAGTATGACTAAGGTTGCTTTCAGGTGGGTGTTTGAGAGATGAATCCTCCTCATGCATGCATTTTTTTTAAAAAAATAATTACGATGTCCACATGACGTTAGCATCACAATGCCAGCCTGTATTTCCCCTCATTTAATGCAGATATTTTTTTCTGGGAAAAATCCAACATATATATATAAATGACCTCTTTGTGATGCTGAACAACCTGCTTACAATATTATGCTCCTGTCTGAATATGGAAGTATCCTAAGTCTGGATCCAACCCAAGACTTGCCCCAAAAATGCATCCAAAGGATAGCACTGACGTATAAGGTCGAAGAGAGAATGCAATTTCAAAGGTTTTTTTGTACACATAGGACTGACAAAAGATGGCATACCAGACACTTTCCCTTCTCGTCTGTTTTTTTTTAAAAAAAACTTTGCATGTGACCTGCTCATTTTCAAGGTCTAATAGTTCACATTTGCTTGGTCTCTCATTTCACAGCCCAGGTGGTTTCAGACAATGATGGTACCTGGTTTCACATAACAAGGTGATTATTATTTTCTTGCCTTCAGGTCAATGTGAAAGAGATGACAGTGTCAAGAAAAGAAACAGACGGTTCTCACTTCACAGACTCCTAATTGGGTCTGCAAGTTCTTTTGCCATACCTTACATAACAGGGCAGAAATGCTATGAAGGACTGTATCAGCTGAAATCTATTTCCTGGTAAACTTTGAATGCAGTTATTTTTTTATGATGGAAAGTTCCCATTATTTACCAGTCAATTTAAGCCTCTGAACCAAATCTTTCCCCTTCCTTGTCACTTCTGATCATATTTCCTCTTTGCTGTTTTATCTGCTTTCGATTCTTTCAGCAAGACTGTTCCCAAAACACCTAAGGGTGCATTCCAAGCTCTGGATGTTCATCACCTACAGATGCCCCGAGCCCCAGATATTTATTATCTGTAGACTTCAGTCTGGAAACAGAACAATAAACTTTGTAGCTTGTTGTGGGACTGGAATAATCTGAAATTTGATTATCTGTCTGTTTGTCTATTTGTTTTTGGTTACTTTCTGATGCTGTTCAGCAAACTTTATTTTTATACTTGCCTTTTCTTAGTTTCCTTTCCTACTTCTAAAAAGGAAATGACCTACAAGCCATGATGGCTCCAGTGTTAATGGAGCAGTGATCTATTCTGGGTTTTAGTCTGATCGTTCAAGGAGCTGTCTTTCGTAAGTGGGCAGAGAAATCTTTAGGAGACAGGGGAAGAGAATCCAAGGCAAAGGGACTTGGAATTAGTTTGTATTTAAAGCCAAATTTATCAAATTCACACTTCCCAAAACAATATGAGAACCCAAACACAGCCATCTTTCAAATTTCGTATTTATCCAAATTTTCTGATGCAGTTCTCCAACCAAGCAATGTTTACAAACATGCATATATTAGGGGAAAGTGTACACAAAATTAATATATTGGTGAAAATGGGATACAAAATGCTTCATACTTTGTATAAAGGATAAACTGCTTGCAGAAATGTGTACATTAGTCAAAACTGTATGCACAGATGTGTTTATTATGAGAAATTCACACTAAAATGCTGAAGAATTTTCATGAGGATTTTTTTAAAAAAAACCCAGCAAGTGGTTGCATAAATGTGGAGAACCAAATTTAAGATTAGAAAAATGTGAAACGGAGAGAAGTGAAACGGACAGATCCTTCCCTCCCTAATAGAGACCACCAAATCCAGAGCCAGCAGGGATAGTAGGTATGGCTAGCTAGAAGGAAAATAAGCATGCCAGCTCCAGAGTTGGTAGACCGCTCCCCCCACCCATTCTGGGGACATGTCAGGGGAAGGGGAGGACTTTGGATCTGGTGAATCCCAAGCTCCCACCCGATATGGCCCACAACACTTCCAGCACATCCTTTTTGCTGCTACTGAAATTGGAGCATTGATGGCAGAACAGCAAGGCTGGCAGAGGCTCCTGCACCTACCGTGGGGAGGCATGTGAGGGTGGGTCCTCTTCTCCACCTGCAGGTGGAGAGATCCATTTTATCATTTTGTCTGCATTTGTTTGAAACTGTTTTTAATAATGTATTTTATATTGTTGTGACCTGCTCTGGGACCTATTGCTGAAGGGTGAGTAATAAATGCAATCTTCCTCCTCCTTCCCCTCTGGCCCCTGGGATGCCCTTCCAGGGACCATAGGATGATGTCCTTAGGGTAGCGATTTACATGTTCTTTCCCAGAGCTTATTTTAACATGCAGCTGGTGGACACATTTTGTTAAGGGGGGGGTTGTGCAGTGGGAAGTAAATTTTTGTGTACGTGGAAACATAGAGTTTAATCAGAAGAAATACCAGAGAGGAAGAAATAAAGTGAAAAGAAATGCAAAGCAAAGTCAAATACTTTTTTTCAAACTCCATCACCTTATTCTCATAGAATAAGTATATTACAGCCTTCCTTTGCATCTTCCAACCTTGCAAGGGACCTCCATTTTTCTTTTTTCCTCTCTTTACCTTTTATCTCCCCTTCCTGCCTCTTCACTCTTTCCTGTTGCATGCAGAAGGTTGCAGGTCCAATTCCCAGGATCTGAATTTAAAGGATCAGGTCTAGGATACACCTTTCTCTGAGATCCTAGTTGGACTAATAGCCTGATACAGAATATGCTTAGGACAGGGCCATAAGAGGTATGCTGTATTGCTCACGGTTTTAATTGCACTATTTTTAAATTGTTTTTAAGTATCTTGAGTGTATGTTAATGTTTTAATGTTGCAAACAGTTTGATTTTAGCTTAATGCAGATTCTTTTATCTTTTTATTATATGTATCCAGTTTTATCTGTAAGCCGCCTTGAGTTCCAATTTTGGGAAAAGGGCGGGGTAAAAATAAAGATAATAAATAAATGGTACGTGCATGTCTGTGTTTTGCACTACATCACAGCACGTGGGGCTGCTTCTGTAGTATATACTGTCCTGTTTTGACATGAAACTGTGTTTTACCAATTATGACATCTCCAAGGATACAGTCTCATTTCAAAAATCTGGGAACATAGGAAGCTGCTAGGGATGGGGAAGATATTCAATTCAGTTCACATTTAAGGCCAAATCTGTCAAATTCTCACTTTCCAGATCCACATGAGAACCAGAACACACCCATCCTTCGACATTCACACCTATCTGAATTTTGCAATGCAGTTCTCCAATCGTTGTTTACAAAAATGCATATATTAGGGGAAAGTGTGCATAGAAATGAATATATGAAATGAATATATTAATAAAAATAATGTACAAAACTGCATTATATTCAGAGAAATTGCTTGAAAAATAGTCAAAGCTGCATACAAAATGTGTCATATTTTGAGAAATTTGCAGTAAAGTGCTGGAGAATTTTCATGAGGGTTTTCTTTTCTTACAAAAAAATGCAAATTACTGCAAAAATATGGAGAACTGAATTTCAGATTGGAAAAATGAGAAACTGAGAGAACTGAAATTGACAGATCCTTCCATCCCTAGATGCTGCCTTATACCGAGTCAGACCATTGGTCCATCTAGCTCAGTACTGTCTACACTGACTGGCAGCCGCTCTCCAGGGTTTCAGACAGAAAGTCTTTCCCACACTTCCTGGAGATGTCAGGGATTGAACCTGGGACATTCAGCATGCAAAGCAGATGCTCTACAACAGAGCAATGGCCCTTCCCATCTGTCAAATAGTATTGACTGCAGTTTCATCTGGCAATGTAAACAACACTGTCTGGATAATATCAAACATAAATTAGAAAAATGTATTCATATGAGCACTGCAAATGTAAAGTTTGGTGCATCTTATGGATCTACACATTTTGCCTCAGCTGCATGAACAACTAACAGAGCAATTCAAACCTTACACCAGGCAGTCCTTCTGCCCAGCTGTCTGAGCTGAGCCAGACTCTCTCAGTCCACCACTCAACACAGTATTATTATTATTATTATTATTATTATTATTATTATTATTATTATTATTATTATTATTATTATTATTATTGTTATTATTATTATTATTATTAATTACATTTGTATACCGCCCCATAGCGGAAGCTCTCTGGGTGGTTTACAACAATTATGCAAGTGGGTGGGATCCCCACTGGCAGTAGCAGGTATAAATCCTCAGAATGGTATTCTGGAGCCAAGAACAGGATGGGAAGCTGATCCAGGATCTGTTTCATTCCAGGCCAGTCTCACTGTTGTCATGCAATGACATGGGACCTGCTCTGGGCCTTATTGTTGTACCAGATCCAGGCTGGCACAGTGATCTTTTCAGCTGCCTTCAGGGTACTGTGAGTGATAGGGCTGTGGTGGTAGCCCTGCCCCACTCCATAAAGCCCTGTTGGGGACTGGGGTGGGAGGGGGGAGAGCTGCAATCCTTTACACACTTACCTGAGAGTCCAAACTGAATAGACATGCATTGGTTTTCACAGCACAACCCAAATGAAAGACACATATCCACAAAGATGTATGGTCCTGATTTAAATGCAATGCCAGGACTCTTCACTAGCATCTCACTGGGCATATACCATATCCTAAATGCTACCAATGACTCACTATTAACTATGCAGGTATAAACCGTAAAGTTTTAGACCCCTTAAATGAACTCACACAGAAACAAATGATCCTGAACAAGAATAGCTTTTGATTGCTGAATGATAATTTATCCCATGATCGTTGCATCTTCGACCTTTTGTGTTAAAAGAAAACTGGTACAGCATTTAAAAACGTCATTAGAATAATTTGTTACTCCCCGCTGGGCAATGTATTTTATAGCTGGATGCTAAAAGCTGTGAAAATTGGCCACTAACTGATGTGACTAAAATATCTCCTTTTGTCTCCCCTCCCCTCGCACTGGATATATTTGTTGAAGACACCAGAGATTTAGGCTGCAATCCTGAATCCACTTACCTGGGAGAAGGGGTGGATGGATCTGTGAATTTCAGTTCCTTCAGGTTCTCATTTTTCCAATCTTAAATTCAGTTCTCCACATTTCTGCAGAATTTTTTAAAAAAAATCCTCTTGAAATTTCATTAGCATTTTAGTGCAAACTTTTTCTTATAAACATATTTTTGTATGCAGTTTTGACTAATGTAGCGAAAATGATGAAACTGAGGTTACCATACTTTGGACACATCATGAGAAGACCTGATTCACTAGAAAATACAATAATGCTGGGAAAAACAGAAGGGAGTAGTAAAAGAGGAAAGCCAAACAAGAGATGGATTGATTCCATAAAGGAAGCCACAGACCTAAACTTACAAGATCTGAACAGGGTGGTTCATGACAAATGCTGTTGGAGGTTGCTGATTCATAGGGTCGCCATAAGTTGTAATTGACTGGAAGGCACGTAACACACATACATTTTTTACAGGACATTCTTCCTAATGGTATGTTATTTTCAGTAACACGTTCATTTTTATGCACACTTTACATTGATATATGCACTTTTGAAAACATTGCTTGATTTTGCATCGCAAAATTCGAATAAGTGCAAATTTTGAAGGATGGCAGTATTTCAATTCTCATATTGTTTTGGAAAGTGCACATTTGACAGATTTAGCTTTAAATGCAAACTCAGTCAAAATTCTCCAGCATCCCTATCTGGGAGTAAGCCTCATTGAACTCAATGAGATTTACTTCTGGGTAGATATGTATAGGTCATGATGCCAACTTCCTTTCTGTTCTTGCTGTTCTTGTTTATGTGGTGAAGGCCACTAGCTTAGTTCACTTGAAAAAGGGATTAAGCACATTCATGGAGGAATGGATTATCAAGGACTATCTATCTGTCATGATGACTACTTCTTAAAACCCATTGTTAGGGAATGAGAGTGAGAGGATCTCTATCTGAGCTTCCTTGAGGCATCTGCTTGGCCACTTTGAGAACTCAGCTTGACTTTTGCATCCAAATGGCCAGCAATCATATCAGGACATATTGGAACACTAATTTAGATTTTGTAAATGTTCATCAGTTTCTCATGCTATTTGGCATAGTTGTTCCCTTGGTTGCTGCTATTCTATCACAATCCCCCGGCCCGCAGTGACTATTTCTTCATCCTTCCTTGTTTAGTCACATAGGTGATCCTACCACATAAAGTATCTTACACTGAAAAAAATGACAATACAACACTACAATAGCCCTCTCCCCACATGAACCATTCAGACCCTGCTTTCATCATCTGAGGCTCTTCGTCATGTGCCTCCTCTGAGGGAGATGTGAAGGATGGTGGCATGAGAATGGGCCTTCTCAGTGGTGGCTCGCCATTTATGAAATGCTCTCTCCGGGGAGGTTTGCCTGGCATCATCACTATCTCTTTTAAGGTGCAAAGCAAAAATGTTCTATCCACCCAGGCTTTTGGAACTTCATTTTCTGCTTGTATTTTAGTGGGTGAGGTTGAGTTGGATCTGCTCTTATATATATATATATATATATATATATATATATTACTGATATATTTTAGGTTGTTTTATCCCTGTTTTTAATGTTTGTTTTTTGTAAGTTGCTTTGAGTTTCACTTTTTTGAAAAAAGGTGCCTAATAACACAAATCAGCAAACAAAGGCCACCCTATCTGTGAGTCCTGTTCATGTGTAAAACTCACATGAAAGCATAGAAAGCAGGAAAAAGAGCCACAATCGCTGCACCCCCCTGTAACCCACCTACTTACAGAGGGTAGAGGACTCAAGTGGGGAGCCTTCTCTACTCTCGAAGGCAATCAGGTGGCAGGGGACCTACTTTACAGAGGACTGTTGTCTATTTTGATGGGCTGTCAGAGGATAGTCTTCTATTTGGAGGTGCCCTCCATTTGCAGGGATGTCCAGTCCAAGTCTGGTTGAAAATAAAGAACCCAAATTAAAAATAAAGACCCACTCTAAGCAGAGACAGCAGGAGGATCTTGGAAGCTGCCCATCAACAGGTAGTGGCACCTGGTTAGCAGACTGAGCAGGCACACAAGGCACCTGGTGTCTTCCCCACTATGGTGAGATGCACTGTCTTTCTATTGAAATCATTATAATTATTTCTACATTTGCATCTATATGTATAAATTACCATATGAAAATGCAATGCAACTTGGTGTCCCCTTCTGCTCTCTCTCTTGGTGATGCATACCTGGCCACCCAAGGAACCTCCACGAGTAGAGGAGGGTCCCTGCTTCAGACCGTCACCCTCCATGAGTTGGCAGGTAACGGTGATTGGGATAGATCTCAGCGTACTCATTCCCGTCTTCCTTGCTCATGTATAGGATTTACACAGGGCTATTGAGGTTTAGCTATGTGATGAAGTCACTAACAGCAACTGAGGGCAGTGGCAAGTGAGAGAAATGCAAATTAATCAGTGAATGTTTTTGCTGTGATGTGCTATAAAATCACAAAAATACCATTTCTACCGCTGCTGTGAAAAGATATTCTGAGGAGTGTGGGCTGAGCACTAAGCAATAGCTGTTAAAAAGAGCAATAGGAGCTGGAGGCTGGGAAGGCTACAGAGTGATCCCAGAATCTGGTGCCCAATAAGTGGAATTGCCATTATTTCCCCCAAAATACCATTTGACAAATACATATAAACTCAATTTCCAGAATAAAATAAAATGCTCCTGACCATCCTTTTTTTGAAGAAACCATTGATTTTATACCTGTAAAGTTGTAATCAATACCTTAGACTGCAATGATCCTTCTTCAAAAACGTGAAACCTATGTTGCACCTTTTCAGAAGGGAAACCGTTCAATGAAACGCTTCAGAGGTGAATGATTAATGGGAGCTCTTTAGCAACCACCAAATGGTACTGTGTTTACAGCTGTTTTCAAAGGGGGAAAAAAGTCTAGAAAGCCTTATTGTATTTTTAAAGTTATCCCATATTTCTTGTACTGGATTCCCAATCATCCTTGCAAAGATTTACCACTGCCAAAGGAATGACATACATGGAAGAGAGAGATATTATGTTCCAACACTAATTAAGGGCTCCAAAAGCTTGAATGACAGGACCTTTTGTCTATTTGTTTATTATTACATCTGTACCAGTCATACACCATGATTCCTCCAAGGAGTTCAAGGGAATGGTAGAATCATAAGAACATAAGAAGAGCCTGCTGAAGAAAGGCTAGTAACTGGAGGCAGGCAGAGAGACTGGCTCTCTGCACCATGGCATTTCGGGTGTCTCCTGTAACATTGTTGGAAAAGCTGGATATTGGACTGCTGATGCTTTGAACCCCCTCCATACTAAGGTCAGGTTGGAATGTGTGTAAATAAACAAACCATATTTCATAAAGACACTGTAGTCTCCATTGACCTTCTTCCCAAAGGAAACCAAACCCTGGATGAACGCAGGGACCCCTGAGATCTCACCGCTCGGAGATTGGCGCGGAACACTAGCATCCCAGACAGATGGTCATCAAGCCTCTGCTTAAATATGTCCAGAGAAGGTGCACCCACCACTTCCCATCTGAGGTGTGAACGGAATTGAATTTCTTCCCCATCTCTCATCATATATGATGTCAGGTGTGGAAGAGGTAAAGACACAGCTCCCTGCTGAAAGCGGAGTTTGATTTCAAACCATGTGGGCAAAGGAAAACACATTTGCTGACATCATGGCCTGCAGGAATTGAGGGAAGGTCAGGATTTAGCCTGCCAACCAGATCCATTTCCCCACTCCTGGGCTAGATGGCTACATGAGATCACTTGTCCTGATGAGAAAGAAGGCTTAGTTTGAAAGTAAATATGGTGTTGAAGCAGCAGTTGATTGGGATTGTGTAGATTCACTGAACCAGCAGAAAAGAGGAAGGCATTGGGAGGTGGGTTGGTGAAGTTTATGCCATCCCCCACACCTCTCCACACCTGAGACCACTTTTCCTGTTAAAAAAAAAATGTTTAGCAAGAAATGTTCCACTTGGTCCTAGTACCCAATCTACAATATGGGCTGGTTGCATTGCAAAAACTGCTTCAATGTCTATAGCCCTAACTGGCTCCAGGGGTCAGCCTTGATCCTGGTTAAACAAAATACATTGCCCATGAGCAACTGGTAGTGAGAAGGTTTTAGTTTATTTTATTCATCACTGCAGAGAAATCATGCTTGCTAGGGGATTAGGGTCACTTGTAAATGATTTGATATACCTCCTGCAAGCTTTTGGATTTACTTTATAAGCAAACACAGATCGTTCTATTCTTCAGAATTTCTAGATCTACATCTCTCTGTATCTTTTTAATATTACTTTCCCATAAGACTTGTGCAATGTGCTCCCATTCTCATTCAGTGGCTTTGCACCTTAATCACCCAGTCTGCTAATAGCAGGAGGATATCTATTGATTTTAATGAGAGTTAATTGGATTTGAGATGCAACAGCCATAGATATTATAGAGTTGGAAAAGGTTCAGAAGAGGGCAACCAGAATGATCAAGGGGATGGAGCGACTCCCTTACGAGGAAAGGTTGCAGCATTTGGGGCTTTTTAGTTTAGAGAAAAGGCGGGTCAGAGGAGACATGATAGAAGTGTATAAAAGTATGCATGGCATTGAGAAAGTGGATAGAGAAAAGTTCTTCTCCCTCTCTCATAATACTAGAACTCGTGGACATTCAAAGAAGCTGAATGTTGGAAGATTCAGGACAGACAAAAGGAAGTACTTCTTTACTCAGCGCATAGTTAAACTATGGAATTTGCTCCCACAAGATGCAGTAATGGCCACCAGCTTGGATGGCTTTAAAAGAAGATTAGACAAATTCATGGAGGACAGGGCTATCAATGGCTACTAGCCGTGATGGCTGTGCTCTGCCACCCTAGTCAGAGGCAGCATGCTTCTGAAAACCAGTTGCCGGAAGCCTCAGGAGGGGAGAGTGTTCTTGCACTTGGGTCCTGCTTGCGGGCTTCCCCCAGGCACCTGGTTGGCCACTGTGAGAATAGGATGCTGGACTAGATGGGCCACTGGCCTGATCCACCAGGCTCTTCTTATGTTCTTATGTTAAGTTTAGAAAGAGATGGAAACTTAGGCCTGGTCTATACATACAGTAGACAGAGGCAGGAGTGCACTGTTAGAATCCGAGATGGCAACTTGGTCTGTACCATTTGAGACATCAGGTGGGGGATCATATTTGAATGCACCCTTTGGAGGAGGGGCTCTCTTAGCAAGGAGAAATCTAGCACAGCAAGAACTGTGCATGCACGCACACACTTATTAAAAATACAGAAAGAGCTTGGCTGGAGCAAGGTAGGACAATTTATATATTTATTTACTTTTAGACATGATCCCAGGGTAGAGCAAAAATTACACCAAAATGGAACCAACATAATTCCAATAAAATTAAAAGAGCAGCTAAAGCAATTCACACATCCTTAGAAATTACAACAGATAAAACCGCAAGGGAACCACCAACAGGTTCCTTCATTACAGCAACAGACTAATCCTGGCCTAATTAGGGGTGTGCACTGAACATAAGATTTGGTTCTGAACCCAATCTGGTGCTTCAAAAAACAGCCTGAGTCACTCTTGAGTGCCTTGGAGGCTACCTGATTTGATTCATGTCTGAATCCTGATTCAGAAAACAAAATTTTAAGGGAAAATTTAAAAAGTATGCTTTTTCTTTTGAGTGAATGCAAAATATTATTCCTCCTATCCATTTGTCATAGAGAAATACCTACCTGTGAAAATGGAGAGGCTGCTTTGTGCTAACATAAACATACACCTAAGTAAGGCAAATGAGGCAAGTACATTGCCTGGTACTGCCATCCTCTGGCATTCCTATTACGACCATGCACTACAGTGGGCTGTATCCAATGTAGCACTAAGTCAGAGCCCCATCATTGCAAGAATTACCACTAGTGCATTAGGACTTCTCCCTCACTTCCCTCCAAATCTGTTCTACGGGTTTCCCCAACCTTTTGCAGCAGATTTGGGGAGGGTGTGGGGTGTGCCAGCAAGGAAGTCCTATTGTGCTAGTGGTAATCCTTGTGCTCACAGGATGTGTTAGTAGGCTACTGCCCAATATCTTGACTGCAAAGCATTATTGCAAAGTATCAGACACTGTGGGTAATAGCTGAGGCACCTTGGACAGCTCCTTGAAAGTCCAGACTAAAACCCCTGACATTGAGTCACCAGCCAGATTCCACTGCCCCCTGACGTTGAGCCACCAGCTGCCATTAGTGGTAGCCAAAAGAGGTGTGGCTCATGTTGCTGGAGAGATGCCACATCCTAGGTGGCTGATAATGCTTGTGTAACAAAGTATGTTGTGGTGTTTCTGCTTCTTACTGCGACAGGGTGGAGGCAAGGACTGGGCTGTGCACGCACGCCAGCAGAGCCAGGCTGGTGCTCCTGCCAGTGTGCCAAGGAGCCTCAACCTCACTGTCCCCCAGCCCCGACCTCCACCATCCCAGTGAGTGCCTGTGCCATCGGGAGGGCCAAGGGCAGCACTGCTCCATCACAATGGCTGCTCCTGTATGCAACACAGTACAGACCTTTGTCCCAGTCCCATCCCAGAGCAGCAGCTGATGAGACCAAGGTGGTAGGACCCAAATGTTCAAAACAAAATAACTGTTGATAAACCACAGTGCTTGAGATCAGCTGAAAGGTCTTTAGTAGTAAAGAAATGTGAAAAGCCATTCTTTTGTGACTACAGTGTTCCCAGGACAGACCTGCTTTGTGAGGAACATATTAGGAGGGAATTTATGTGCCTATTTACTTGAAGTAAGTGTGCTTTCCATTGCAACTCCCCAGTCATCCATTACATGCGCTGCCTTACAAGTTTCATAAAACTACCAGGTGAGTGGGTAAAAAGCAAAGCCAGTGGGACTTGAATGAGAAAGCTACATTCATTAGGACCTTATTTATTTATTTATTTATTATTTCAATTTATATACAGCCCTTAGCAGAGTAGCTCTCAGGGCGGTGAACAAACAAGATAAAATACAATATATCATAATAAAAATCATAAAAACATATACAAACAAACAACAAAAAACACTACAAAAACACAATACGACAAAAATTAAAAATACGGATTAAAAGATTAAAATGGTTAAGAAAATTAAAATGCCTGGGAGCATAAAAAGGTCTTTACCTGGCACCGAAAAGATAAAAGTGTAGGCGCCAGGCGTACCTCTTCGGGGAGGCTGTTCCACAACTCAGGGGCCACCACAGAAAAGGCCCTAGATCTAGTAACCACCCTCCGGGCTTCCCGATGGGTTGGTACCCGGAGGAGGGCCTTAGATTCTGAACGAAGTGAACCGGTAGGTTCGTATCGAGAGAGGCGTTCCACAAGGTATTGAGGTCCCACGCCGTGTAAGGCTTTATAGGTAAGAACCAGCATCTTGAATCTCGCCCGGAAGCAAATAGGAAGCCAGTGCAGACACGCCAAGACAGGTGTTATATGCGAAGACCGACTGGTCCTCGTCAGTAGTCTGGCAGCTGCGTTCTGCACCAGCTGAAGCTTCCGAATTGTCTTCAGGGGCAGCCCTACGTAGAGCGCATTACAGTAATCCAATCTTGAAGTTACCAGAGCATGAACAACGGAGGCGAGGTCGTCCCTGTCCAGATAGGGGCGTAGTTGGGCTACCAGACGAAGATGGTAAAACGCATTCCGTGCCACCGAGGCCACTTGGGCCTCGAGAGACAGGGAAGAGTCGAGAAGAACCCCCAAACTACGTACCTGTTCCTTCAGGGGGAGTGTAACCCCATCCAGAACAGGGTTAACATCCACCATCTGAGCAGGGAAGGCATTCACCAACAATGTCTCGGTCTTGTCTGGATTGAGTCTCAGTTTATTAGCTCTCATCCAGTCCATTATCGCGGTCAGGCAACGGTTCAGCACATCAACAGACTCACCTGAAGAAGATGAAAAGGAGAAATAGAGCTGCGTGTCATCAGCATACTGATGGCAACGCACTCCAAAACTCCTGATGACTGCACCCAGCGGCTGCATGTAGATGTTGAAAAGCATGGGGGACAAAACCGACCCCTGAGGGACTCCGCAATGGAGAGTCCATGGTGTCGAGTGATGTTCCCCAAGCACTACCTTCTGGTGACGATCCGCGAAGTAGGAGCGGAACCACTGCCAAGCAGTGCCCCCGACACCCAACTCCGCGAGTCTCCTCAGAAGGATACCATGGTCGATGGTATCAAACGCCACTGAGAGATCAAGGAGAATCAACAGAGTCACACTCCCCCTGTCCCTCTCCCGACACAGGTCATCATACAGGGCGACCAAGGCTGTTTCGGTGCCAAAACCGGGCCTGAAACCGGATTGAAACGGATCTAGATAATCGGTTTCATCCAAGAGCGCCTGGAGTTGGCTGGCAACCACCCGCTCCAAAACCTTGCCCAGAAAAGGGACATTCGCCACCGGTCTATAGTTGTTTAAATTATCTGGGTCCAAGGAGGGTTTCTTTAAAAGAGGTCTCACTACTGCCTCCTTGAGGCTACCAGGGACCACTCCCTCCCTCAAGGAGGCATTAACCACCTCCTTGGCCCAACCGGTGGTTCCAGCCCTGCCAGCTTTCACTAGCCAAGATGGGCAAGGGTCCAGAACAGACGTGGTCGCCCGAACCATTCCAAGCACCTTGTCCACTTCCTCGAGCTGCACCAACTGAAACTCATCCAATAAAGAAAGACAAGGCCGTGCTCCGGACACTTCAATGGATTCATCTGTCACAACATCAGAGTCAAGGTCCCTGCGGATACATGCAATCTTATCTTGAAAGTGTCCAGCAATTTCATTACAGCGGGTCTCAGATGTTTCCATAGTATCGTGGGGGCCAGAGTGTAAGAGCCCTCGCACGACTTTAAAAAGCTCAGCTGGGCGGCTTAAAGATGATCTAATAGAGGCAGCAAAATAGAGCTTCTTTGCTGTCCTTACCGCTTTTGTATACAACTTATTGGTGGCACTTACCAAGGAATGATTGTATCCACTGGGAGTTTTCCTCCATCTGCACTCCAGCCTCCTCCTCTCATGTTTCATCGCTCTCAGCTCCGGGGTATATCACGGAGCTGTATGAGCTCTACAGCGAAGGGGACGCGCGGGAGCGATCGTGTCAATAGCCCGGGTCATTTCTGTATTCCACAGTGCGACCAGGGCCTCGACAGGAGCACCAGTCCTATCAGCTGGAAAATCTCCCAGAGCCCTCTGAAAACCTACAGGATCCATCCGGCTCCGGGAGCGGATCAACTTAATAGATCCTCTACCTTCTTAAATTTGCTACCAAGTGTTCAGAGATGTGTTTGTGTGTGTGTTTGTGTGTGAAGGAAGAGAATTTTACTTTCATTTAACACAAGAGAATTGCTTTTTGTGCAGGAAGAACAACAAAAACATTCAACAGGCAATGGTTTTCCTCAGCTTGAAAACGTTGGATGTGAACACTAGTGCTTGAAACAACAATAAGGTGAATTTCATAGAGTACTATATGAATTCCAGAAGCAAAGCCTGCAAAACCCGGGTTTCATCACCTGTCAGCATTTGAAGAAACTTGAATTTTATACCGAGTGGAATATTCATAGGCAGGGTTTTTTTTTTGAGGGAGAGGGGGATCTTTGAACAAAAGAATTGTTTGGCCTCTCAACATTTGAATTTATAAAATTGAAATGCACTTTTTATTTTAAATTTGTTCCAGTTACATCCATTCCAGTGAATTTTACTGGCTGTTAAAAAAAAAAAATCTGACTTCCATATTATAATGTGATCTCCTGGGAGGGATATGTGATCTCCTTTTGCCTTCCTTGGGAAAGGACTGCCAGACCCTCTAATGCATGGTCCACCAACCATTTGGAGCCCACGGGCACATTTGCAAACTGGAAAGACTGTCATAGACATCTTCCACATACTGCAACCAAGCACACACCACAACCTATTATATTAAAGGGAATCTTCTCTCAATTTCAGTGAGTGGAGGAGACCATGTAGGCGATCTCTAAACTATTGTATCTTCAGCACCTTCTGCTGGTGCCTATGGCCTAGCTGTTTTCCACTCCATAAAGTGTGAGATGCTATAGGTGGGGAGGGTCCTCCAGATAGTAGGAACAAAGGAAGCTGCCTTATACTGAGTCAGAGCATTGGTCCATCTAGCAATCCATCTAGGATTGTCTACAGTGATGAGCAGTAGCTCTCCAGCTTCGAAGTAGGGATCTCTTCCAGCCCTATCTGGAGATGCAGGGAAGTGAACCTTGGACCTTCTTCATGCTCTGCCACTAAGCTATAGCCCTTCAGCCTTAAATGAATGGATGCATGCCACACATGTCCAACTTCTGTTTCTTGTCCTTGTCAGTTAGCATAAGTTAATTCTATCACATTCTGTCAGTGCAAAGATTAGCACTAGCATAACTGGACGTTCCTCCTCTCCTCCCTGCCCCATGCAAGCACAACGCCCTTCTCAAATCTGCTCCGGAGAGTTGGGGAAACCCTTAGAAGAGATTTACAGGGCACACAGGGAAATGAGAGGGGGAAGTCATGCTATGCAAGTGGAAGTCTGTGTGCTGATGGGACCCTGGCTTAGCACTACATTGAATAGAAGCAACTAAATAATAATAATAATAATAATAATAATAATAATAATAATAATAAATACCAAAGGTTTCCAAGTGACTTACACACACTTAAATTATAAACCTAAATGAACTTTACCATCAACTAATTTGTACAAAACATTAACAAATTCATACAAAACACCTATAATTTTTTTATGTGTGTGTATATGTGTATGTGTAGACACATACACACCAGCCACAGGTAGCTTTGGCAGCACACTAACTTAATAATGCACATTATAATAATGCATATTGACCTAAAATATGCATCTGTATAGACATTTGCCGTATTTTTTGATCCAAGAACTATTTGTAAAATTCAGCAAAGTGCAAAACCCAGAGGATAACTATATTCCAATCTGCAGATTATTCCCGTTAGTGTGAAACAGAATGGTTTGCTTAAAAATGTAGACTGAACAAAATATTTAAATATCCACAATAAAGGCATTGCCATGATGCAATTTTTGGATTTTTCTTCTGGGTGAACAGAGCTACCTTTACTTTTAAAACAAAATAAAGAGTATTGTTATGGGTTTGGGGGTTGAGATAGATGATTTCTATGAGTCCCCTTCCAGCCTGATTTGGGACTCTGCACTTGGAGGTGAGAAACTTGCTCCTTTGTTAGTCTAATAGAGTGGCCAGGTGGGCTAATGGGTCTATGAAATGCCCATTAACTGGAGAATGGGCCAGAGGGATCCTATTGCTTGGAATCCGTAAGTGGATGGATGAAGGAGAATAGGCTGGAACTAAATCCCGATAAGACCGAGGTGTTGCTCGTGGGAGATAAGAGGAGGCTGGGAGATATAGACCTGGTGCTCAATGGGGTGAGATTACCCCTGAAGGAACAGGTCCGCAGCCTTGGGGTCATTCTTGACTCCCAGCTGTCCATGGAGGCTCAGATCTCGGCAGTGAGCCGGGCAGCTTGGTATCAATTACATCTGATTCGGAAACTGCGACCCTACCTTCCTATCCATCTACTCCCACGGGTGATACATGCCCTGGTCTCCTCTTGCTTAGACTACTGCAATGCGCTCTACGTGGGGTTACCCTTGAAAACAGTCCGGAAATTGCAGCTGATACAGAATGCGGCGGCACGCTTGATTAAGAACAGCCGTCACTGTGATCATATCACTCCGGTGTTAGTAGATCTACACTGGTTACCAGTTGCCTACCGGGCCCAATTCAAGGTGTTGGTGTTGACCTTTAAAGCCCTATACGGTTTCGGCCCAGTTTATCTGAAGGAGCGCCTCCAGCATCATCAATTGTGCCGCCTGACAAGATCAGCCACACAAGGCCTCCTCTCGGTCCCACCAGTCAAAATTGCTAGACTGGTGCGGACCAGAGAGAGGGCATTTTCGATTGTGGCACCTGCCCTCTGGAATTCCCTCCCTTCCGATCTTCGCCATGCCCCCTCCCTGATGGGGTTCCATCAAGCCTTGAAGACCTGGCTATTCAGGCAGGCCTATAGGATCTCTGGGGTGGACTAACTGGACGGGTGGTTTTAGCTTAATTTGTTATTATGGTATTTTGATATTGTATTTTACTATGTACTGTATGTCGCCTAGAGTGGCCGTTAACTCGGCCAGACAGGCGACTTATAAATAAAATTTTATTATTATTATTATTATTTATTGTTATTGAAACGTTTTAGTAGAGCCCACCCTCCTGGGACTAAGAGAGGCTTATTTTTTTAGTAGAGTCTGAGGAAATGCTGGAGCTGGAGACACACAGAGAGGCTGGCCCTCTGCACCATGGCTTTATGATGCCTCCTGCAAGCCTGATAGAAAAGCAAAATCTATTCGACTGCTGATGCTTTGAACCTCTCCATCTTAAGGTCAGGTTGGAATAAGTGTAAATAAAAAACATATTTCATAAAGTCACCACAGACTCCGCTGACCTTCCTTCCAAGGAAATCAAACCTTGGGTGAGTGCAGGGACCCCTGAAGATCTCTTACAGCTCAGAGATTGGGGTGGCACACAACAGTATTAGAAAAAGAAAATGATCAAAGGTTTATCTAATTCAGCATTCACTCACCATCGTTAGCCAGATGCCTCACTGAAAATTCATAAGCAGAGCATCCCCTCTGTTTTTACCAGCAATCAGAGGTATGCTGTCAACCAGAGGTATGCTGTTCCTGAACATGGAGGCTCCATTTTGCTGTTTTAGCTAACATCTTTTAAAGCAGGGGGTGCCAGTGCAGCTCCTGTAAGTGCCAATGTGGACACTATAGTGCCTCCTATGGCACCAGAGAAAGATCACAGTATCTCCTCGAAATTCTACGATGCATAAGAATTCGTTTGCTGTTCCTGTTCAGTTACCATTTGCATTAGCTCAGCCTCTCCTACATTGAAAACTTCTCCTTAAACACGCCCACATTTCATTGGATGTCAGGACTGGACACTCACCCTCCCTTCCATTCTGAACAGAAGGAAGGTGCTTCTCTCTGTGAGTGAGGGCAACAGGGGCCGATGTAGATGCCTTTTTTTCCCCATTGATGGAGCAGGCATGCTTGTATCATTTTGTGGCCCTTTCTCTTTTTCTACTTACTGAAATTGGACAGTCATTTTGTGTTATGCCATGTCCCCATGGCAGTCATTTTGTGAGTAGTGCCCATGGCACTTTCTCAGTATTCCATATGTGCCCACTGGCCCCCAAAGGTTGGTAAATGCAGCTTTCACAATTGTCAGAGGCCAGAGATATTTCTTCTATATTTATTTATTTACACTCTGCTGGTGTCACTTTAACCATGAATGCAATCTAAGGGACAGGCATTAACTCATCTGGAACAGGCCTAAATGAACAGAATAATTGAAAACACAAGTTAGACTGGCACAGTTCCGCTTTAGACTCTTGGCTGCTCAATTCAGTTCCAGAGCTGGGGAGGGAGTGTAACCCAGTCGCAGAGCACATGCTTTGGATATAGGAAGTCTCAAGTTTGATACCTGGCATTGCCAAGGAGGGCTGGAGAGCTACTACCAGTCAGTGTAAACCAGGGATCCTGCAGATGTTATGATATGGTTTATTTATGTTTTTTTGCTCAAAGGCCCGCAATAAATACAATCAAGCAATAAATCAGAACAATATAAAACAGCAAAATCACAAAATACCCATCAGTTTCACTGGATATGTGTTAAGAATGCGAGTGAACCCTGTGGCAAGGCACAGAAAAACCATCAGTCAAGCCACCCCTATCTCTCACCTAAGGTATAAACATTCTTCTCCTGTCTCTCACCCAGGGAAACAGGTTATTTATCTGTTTAGTTATACATTCATTCAATTTATATCCTGCCCTTCCTCCTGCAGGATCCCAGGGTGGCAACAGCTTTCACCCTAGATCAGAAACCACTTTTCTGCTATTTCTGCTTTCTATTATGCTTTAAGTTGGATTCCTGCATTGAGCAGGGGATTGGGCTTGATGGCCTTATATGCCCCTTCCAACTCTACTATTCTATGATTCTTTTCCAGCTAACTTGCCAAAAGGCAAAATACTCATTAACCCAACATTATAATACAAGAGCCTGGAGGGAAAAAAAGGGAAAATCCTACAAATCCAACAGAGCTGGCATACAATACTTACTTCCCTCCTGTCTCACACCTGGTGTGTATGTGTGTGTGTATGTGTGTGTGCCAACAATAGGTGCTCATCCTGGAGTGAGAAACAGCTTCCATTCTCCCTTGCTAGTGTGCCCATCAGCACTACACCCATCGGTGTATTCAACATAGTGCTATGACAATAGTTCTGTCAGCAAAAGGGTTTCTCCTTACACAATGAAGTGATCTACCCCTCTTCTCCTTGCACACACCTCCTAAATTTGTCCTGGGTTTTCTCCCAACCCTCCAAAGCGGTTTTGGGGACAGCGTGGGGCAAGCACGTGGGAGAGTGGGGAAACCCTGCTGTGCTAGCCTAGCACTAGAGCAAAAAGTTAGTAGAATACCGCCCATCATCCCTGAACATTCATTCATTGGCAATCACTCATGGCCGAGTAAGATTGTCTTCCAATATAATTTGGTTGGAAGACGCCTGTGCATGAATTTGTTTTATGTGGGGAGACTGGAGCACAATGATCAACACACAATCTTGACAGAGAAAGGTTTTGATCCAATGGCATGGATGCCACGATGACTGGAAGTCTTTTATCTGCTGCAGCCTTCATCTGCCTTCACAGCCGTTGTAACATACACATTGTTATCCTCCGCCTGTTCTGATGCTGAGGACATTCTTGGATCATTCTTTGTTTGGTTCCTCTTCCTTGACTTTACCACCATGGGTGACCCTGCTGGGAGTACATGACTCCTGACAACATCGCTCATAGGGTTCACTGAAACACGCAAGCCCACTCACCACTACAAGGTGACGATCCATCAAGTGGGCCCTGAACATAGGCCATGTTGGATAGGGTTGATGGGAGCTGGAGTCCAACAACATCTGGAGAACCACAGGTTCCCCCTCTCTGGTGTAGACAATACTGAGCTAGCTGAACCAATGAGCTGTCTCAGTATAAACCAGCTTCCTATTCAACGTCCACATTATTTTGTGGGAGTAAAACCACATGGCAACTCTTAAAGAATGCATGGGCTCCTTATTTCCTAATGACTTTGCTCACCTGTTATCATAGAAATGGATGGGGTGAAAGGCAATCTAATCCAATCCTTTGCCAGACTTCAAAATGGGACTGAAAACAGATGTGTTTTCATCAGCCACTCCTTATCTGTGTATGTTGTAGATATTTGACATTTCAAATTCATTTCATTTCTAATCTGGGCCTGTGCAAACTGTGAACTACAAAGCTGAATGTAGCCCACCAGCCACGTGTGGCCCCACAAGGGGCTTGACAAAACATCTGTTGATGCTGACAGCCTGGAAAGGAGAAAGCAGGGGAGGAGTACAGGTCGAGTACAGGTCACAGAATGTAGTTGGTGTGTTTGTCTTGGTGGATCACAAGTTGTGCAGACCTTCTCTGATCAACACTTCTGTGAAAATGTGATATCTGAAACAGCTTCATTTAAAGATCCATTTTTGTTTTGTTTAGTTTCCAAAGCCTTCTTCCCACTTTTCAAGAAACAGGTTGTGAAGGAGATGGAATGATTCACCTACTTAAAAACCAATTTGTAGATTCTGTTCGTCTTGTTACTAATACAACTTATCTTGGTCTCTCCAGCACAAAATGCCTACGGTATAAGTATTTAAGCTAATTACTATGCTTGCTTGCTAGCTGGTTATCCAGCTATCTAGCTAGCTATTATGTCCTTGGATTGAGCTGACTGGAGTCTGTTTCAAAGTGGGATTTGTTATACCTGAGGAAGATGTTCTATTGCAGTCTTAGGCAGGAATGGGGAACCTGACCTGCCCCCAGATTCCAAATCCCATCAGTCCCAGCCAGCATGGCCAATGATAATGGATGATGAGAGTTTTAGTCCAGCAGCATCAGGAAGGCCACAGTTCTCCATCCATGGTCTAAGCCTTCAAGCCATGGAAAGCCGCCACAGCACCCACTTCTTATGAAAGTAAAGTAAAGAAGGCATATTCTCACCTTAAGAACATAAGAATATAAGACAAGCCTGCTGGATCAGACAAATAGTCCATCTACTCCAGCATCCTGTTCTCACAGTGGCCAACGAGATGCCTCTGGGAAGCTCACAAGCAGGACCTGAGCACAAGAGCACTCTCCCCTCCTGTGGTTTTCAGTAACTGATATTCAGAAGCCTCCAACTGTGCAATTTCCATGTAGGAAACTGCATAAATTCTACATGTAGTTTGTTAACTTGGGGAAAACACATTCGTTTTTCAGAGCATATATAGAGCAGCAACCTTTTCTACCATGCATTTATTCTTATGTGACAGACATATGCTGTGTTCATACTATTTTCTACTGAGAAGTTATTTCCATGTTGAAAAATATGTCTTATACAGAGCATCCCTTGTTCTAGTAGAAAGACATGTTTGCATAGCAATGGACAGGGACAGGTCAAACCAGGTTACCAAGTGAATGCTTGATTGGCAATATATTAAATTACAAATAATCACTTCCATTTTTACTGGCATAAAATTTTAAAGACTATTTCTGAAATGTATGACCCAAGCAAACACTGGACTGGCAGTAGACAAGTAGTACTGGATGAAAATGATACGATTATGAATGTGATCCTTGATGTGGCAAAGTTTCTTGTAGTCATCCATTTTTAAACTGATTAAAACAATTGGTTCCTTCCTGCCCTTGAAACGTGCATGCTCTCTTAAAGGCCTGACTAGCTAGTTTGGGGGAAGCATGGCTGCCTTTGACCCACATCTGTGCTATAGATCTCCTTGGTAATGTCTAGTATAAAAAGTGTGGCATGATGTCATTGTGTTCACATTTTCCCACCCCAATATCAGTTCATTGGCTACACCACCTCCCATACTGTTACTGGATTTTCTGGTTTCATTGTACTGGTTTTCATGGAGATTGTTGCAAACTGCCCTGGAATTTCTAATGAAGGGAGGTATACAAATCTAATAATAAATAAACAAATAACATAGGGTGCATTCAATTAAGGACTACTCAGAGTAGACCCATTTACATGAATGAACCAAAGTTAGTCATGTCTAATAACTTCAGTGGGTCTACTCTGAGTAGGAGTCACATTGACTACCACCCATAAGAATGATATAATGCCTAGTTTGCCATACCACAACTAAAGCAAGGGTGGGACACTTTTTTTCAGCCCAAGGGCCGGATGCCACTGCTGAGTAGGGTCAGAGGCAAAACTGGGCAGAGAAATGAAGGTACATTTCTACATATACTCTCTCACATACCTCTCTATCCTCCATCCAGACAAGCAAGAGGCATTATCAGATGGCACATTTCAGCCAGGCACACAACAATATATATATATACACACAAATCATTGCTGTGGGTCAGGCAAACACCTCACAGAGGTAAGACCAACAGGGTCTGTGAGGCAAACTTCTTAGTCCCATCAACCAGTGGCTTAAAACAGTCCATAGCAAGAACAGTCATCTTCCAAGAGAAGGTGATTGAGGAAGTCATGCATCAGAGAGAGGCAGTCTACCCCCAAGATCCTACTGTATATGTTAATTGACTCTCAGGTCTGCCTAACACTGTGGCCATGCCATGGGACACAGCAAGCTCCCTCCCATGTGTTGTGCAGGAGGGCACAAAGCAGGGTTCAAATGATGGCAGGGGAATTTGGGGAAATTGGTAGGGTTATTTTTAGGCAATTTGGCCAAGCACAATTTTGGATGCTGTTAGTTTTAGGATATTAGAAAGGCAAGGGGGTATAATATTGAATTTTGAGGTCCATAATTAAGAGGATGATCCAGTCCATCCTCCACATGTGTGCAGACCTTTGTACATGCTTCACATGGTCAGTGGAGAGATCAATGGCAGGAAATTTCACATGCAAAGCCATGCTTATGAGTGGTGAAGAGAAGAATGAACCATTATAAACTTAGCACTGAGCAACAATACTATGTTTGACTTCATAGCATTGGCTTCTGAAATATAACTGGATTTCAGATTTGTGAAAAAAATAACTTCGGCATTTAGCTGTTTCTTGCACAATCATAACAATGTATCTGTGATCTAAGTATCTCCTGCAGCCCACTTGGACCAAACTGGTTCAGATGTCCATGACTGATATTTAGAAGGCTCTCTTCCTGTCCTTCTTTTCCAGTACTGTTAGGTGCAGGTACAGAATGGATGTCATATGCAAGTAGTATGCAAGGTTCGATTACTGAGATGCATTCTATGTGAGGCTGTTCTTCATGTTGGCCTAGAAGCTACAAGTAATGCAAAATGTAGCAGCTTATCTGTTCGCTGGGGGCAGACTATCACCACCATGTAATGCTGCTGTTGAAATAATGGTTGTTGTTATGTGCCTTCAAGTCAATTTTGACTTATGGCGACCTTATGAATCAGCGACCTCCAATAGCATCTGTCAAGAACCACTCTGTTCAGATCTTGAAAGTTCAGGTCTGTGGCTTCCTTTATGGAATCAATCCATCTCTTGTTTGGCCTTCCTCGTTTTCTACTCCCTTCTGCTTTTCCCAGCATTATTGTCTTCTCTAGTGAATCATGGCTTCTCATGATGTGTCTAAAGTATGATAATTTCAGTTTCATCATTTTCGCTTCTAGTGATAGTTTTGGTTTAACTGGTTCTAACACTTGTCTTTTTCACTGTCCATGGTATCTGCAAAGCTCTCCTCCAGCACCACATTTCCAATGAATTCATTTTTCTCTTACCCACTTTTTTCACTGTCCAACTTTCACATCCATGCAGAGATCGGGAATACCATGGTCTGAATGATCCGGACTTTAGTGTTCAGTGATACATCTTTACATTTGAGGACCTGTTCCAGTTCTCTCATAGCTGCCCTCCCCAGTCCTAGCCTTCTTCTAATTTGTTGACTATTGTCTCTATTTTGGTTAATGACTGTGCCAAGGTATTGATAATCTTTGACAAGTTCAATGTCCTCATTGTTAACTTTAAAGTTATGTATATCTTCTATTGTCATTACTTTAGTCTTCTTGACGTTCAGCTGTAGTCCTGCTTTTCTGATTTCCTCTTTAACTTCCATTAGCATTAGTTTCAAATCATTACTGGTTTCTGCTAGTAGTATGGTATCGTCTGCATATCTTAAATTATTGTTATTTCTCCCTCCAATTTTCACACCTCCTTAATCTTGGTCTAATCCCGCTTTCCGTATGATATGTTCTGCGTACAGATTAAACAAATAGGGTGATACAATATACCCATCTCACACTCTTTCAGATTGGGAACGAATCATTTTCTCCATATTCTGTCCTTACAGTAGCTTCTTGTCCAGAGTATATGTTGCACATCAGAACAATCAGATGCTGTGGCTCCCCATTTCTTTTAAAGCATGCCATAGTTTTTCATGATCTACACAATCAATGTAATCTATAAATCAATTGCCGTAATCTATAAAGCAGGGTGATTTTCTTCTGAAATTCCGTGGTCCGTTCCATTATCCAATGTATGTTTGTGATATGATCTCTGGTTTCTGTTCCCTTTCTAAATCCAGCTTGGACATCTGGCATTTCTTGCTCCATATATGGTGAGAGCCTTTGTTGTAGAATCTTGAGCATTACTTTACTTGCATGGGATATTAACGCAATAGTTTGATAATTGCTGCATTCCCTGGGATCCTCTTTCTTTAGAATTGGGATATATATTGAATGCTTCCAGTCTGTGGGCCATTGTTTTCTTTGCCATATTTGTTGACAAAGGTTTGCAAAATTTGGACTCCCGTTTCAGTAACTTGTAGCAACTCTATTGGTATGCCATCTATTCCTGGTGATTTGTTTCTTCCAAGTATTTTAAAAGCAGCTTTCACCTCACATTCTAAAATTCCTGGTTCTTTATCATACGGTTCCTTCTTGAATGAATCTGTCATCCTTGCATCTCTCTTATAGAGTTTTTCAGTGTATTGCTTCCATCTACCTTTTATTTTATCTCGGTCAGTCAGTGTGTGTTCCCCTGTTGATTATTCAACTTCCCTACTCTTGGTTTGACTTTCCCTTTGATTTCTCTAATTTTTTGGAATAGGGCTCTTGTTCTTCTTCCCTTTTTGTTGTCCTCTTCTATTTCTATACAATAACTATTGCAATAGTTCTCTTTGTCCCTACGTACTAGTCACTTTATTATTGCATTTATTGTTCTGGCCATGTTTCTATCTCCTGTTGCTTTTTCTTTCCTTCCTTCTTTAACCATTTTAAGAGTTTCGTCAGTCATCCTCCAGGGAGGAAGGGCGGAATATAAATCAAATAATAAATCAAATAAAATAAAATCCATTGAGGTCTTTCTCTCTTTTTAACTAGAGGTATTGTCTTTTTGCATTCTTCCCTGATAATGTCTCTGACTTCAATCCATAGTTCCTCTGGTTCTCTATCTACTAAGTTTAAACCCTCAAATCTGTTCCTTATTTGATCTTTATATTCTTCTGGGATGTTATTTAAATTGAATTTTGGCATTATGATTGCTTTGTTGTTGTTCTTTAGCTTTACTCTGATTTTCAATATGACCAGTTCATGATCTGTAGCATAGTCTGGACTTGTTTTCGCAGATAGTATGGAACTTCTTCATCTTCTGCTTCCAACATATAATTGATTTGATTCCTGTATTGACCATTTGGTTATGTCCACGTGTACAGTCGTCTTTTTGGTTGCTAAAAAATGTGTTTGCAAGAAACAAATTATTGGCTTCACAGAATTCAATAAGTCTTTCTCCTGCTTCATTTCTGTCTCCTAAGCCCCATTTCCCCACAATTTCTGGTTCTTCTCTGTTCTCTACTTTTGCATTCCAGTCCCCCAGGATTATCAGAACATCATGTTTTGGTGTGTGATCAATTTCTTCCTGTAAGTCTGAGTAAAATCTCTCCAATTCCTCTTCTTCTGTGTTTGCTGTTAGAGCATAGACTTGGATGATGGTTATGTTAATAGATTTCCCGTTAAATCTCATTGATATGATTCGCTCAGACCTTGTGTTATAGCTCCTAATTGCTTTTGCTACATCACTTCTCACTATTAAAGCAACCCCATTTCTTCTTAATTTCTCATTCCCTGCATAAAATATTTTGTAGTTGCCTGATTGAAAATGTCCCGTTCCTGTCCATTTTAATTCACTCACTCCAAGTGCTGTAATGTTGATACATTCTATTTCTTTCTTGACAATTTCTAATTTTCCCTGATTCATGCTTCTCACATTCATGCTCCTATTGTGTACGGTGTACAACTCCGGACTCTCTTTTAGCATCTGTGTGCATCAGCCTCTGGGCTTCCATTCAGTTTTGACCCAATGGCATCATTAGTCACAGCGCTACTTAGAATCATAGAATAGTAGATTGAGATCTTGGCTCTCCTCTGTATGACAACCCTTCATGTACTTGGAGAGTGCTATCATATCTCCTCTCAGTCTTCTCTTGTCTAGGCTAAACATGTCCAGTTCTTTCAGTCTCTCCTCATAGGGCTTGGTTTCCAGTCCCCTGATCATCCTTGTTGCCCTCCTCTGAACCTGTTCCAGTTTGTCTGCATCCTTCTTGAAGTGCAGAGACCAGAACTGGACGCAGTATTCAAGATGAGGCCTAACCAGTGCTGAATAGAGGGGAACTAATACTTCACACGATTTGGAAACTATACTTCTGTTAATGCAGCCTAATATAGCATTTGCCTTTTTTGCAGCCACATCACACTGTTGGCTCATATTTAGCTTGTGATCAATGACAATTCCAAGATCCTTCTCACATGTCGTATTGCTGAGCCAAGTATCCCCCATCTTATAACTGTGCATTTGGTTTCTTTTTCCTAAGTGTAGAACTTTGCATTTATCCCTGTTGAATTTCATTCTGTTGTTTTCAGCCCAATGCTCTAGCCTATCAAGGACCCTTTGAATTTTTTTTTTTTTTCAATAATTTTTATTCAGATTTTCATAAAACATACAAGACAAAATCATAAAACATTCAAAGACAAAAAACAAAATCAAAAATAGTTAAACAAAAAGAAAAAAAAGAAAAAAAAAACAAAAATAAAAAATAAAGAGTAAAATATTGACTTCCCATTTGTCAAAGATCAAATCAGTTATAAGTCTATAATATATAGCAATCCTGTCTCTTAAGTCATATTATAAAATCACTTTCCTCCAGTAGTTATCTTACTTAATCATCAAATCTCATAAACATTACTTTATTCTTTCCACAAAAAGTCAAAGAGAGGTTTCAATTCTTTAAGAAATATATCTATCAATTTTTTTTTCCAGATAAGCATATCGATTAATCCATCTCATTACTAATTATGATAATCTTATTGTCATAACCATAGTCAAAATAAACATTTCAATTAATCCATCACAAGGACCCTTTGAATTTTGAATTTCACTTGCACTTGTTAGTTGTTCTTCCCCAGTAGCTTGCTGAATGTCATCTGACCTGGGGTCTCATCTTCCAGCACTATCTTGTGTTGCATTTTGGATACTCTGTTCATAGGGTTTTCATGGTAACAGGTATTCAGATTTGGTTTACCATTGCCTTCTTCTGAGTGTGGATGCATCTTAGTCTGGCGTCTCAGCTTTAACCATTCCGCCTTGGGTGACCCTGCTAGAAGTCTAGCCTCTTGGTCTAGACTCCTAATGGCATGGCTCTCAGCTTCTTCGACACTCTCAAATGCCCTTACCACATTAAGGTGTGCATCCTAGAGGAGGGAAATAACTGTATTGGCTGCAAATTAGCTACTAAGCTAAGATCAAGGTTTTGCTTCTGATGTACAAATCAGGATACAGCTTGTGTTGCCTAAAATATTGTCTCACCCCCTATATACCCACTTGATCACTGCACTCTGGGGGGGAAATCCTCCTTCAGTTAACATCTTATTAGGAGATCCATTCTGCATGATATAGGAAGTGGGCTTTTAGTGTGATGGCACCTGCCCTTGGAACACCCTCCCGTTACACATTACACAGGCACCACCTTTTTCAATAAGGCTTTTAAGTGGAGATCTTTTGTTCAGTGGTTCATCGTACAAAATTGAGGACTGTGTTCCCACAACTATCTAGCTTTTGCTTTTTGGAAGTTTGCAGTGGCATGTAAAACAAAAATCTCCCCATGTTTATGTTGAATTGCTGCACAAATCTGCTTACTTTGTAGAAGGAGCTACCCTGGGGAATAATTTAGTGTGGCCTCCATATATCTTGCATGAACCTGCCATTGTATTAAGAGAAGGCTCTCTCCATATTATCTTTCTCTCTCTCCAGTAAATGACCGAAGAAGGATAACTCACAAAATTAACATGATATTAACACACCACTACTGAGAAGCCAGCCTTTTTTCACACACCCCTTTGCCTACCTCCTTAATTGCCAAAATGCCAATCCCCTCCATTTATCAGCCATAGGTGGTTGAAGCTGAAGGGGCATTTGGTTTAGCGTGCATTCAGCACACGTTGCATATAACACAAATATTTTCTCAGTTAGGAACATGGGAAGCTGGCTTATACTAAGCCATGGACTCATCTAGGTCAGCACTGTCTATGTCAGGGATGGGCAACTTTTTTGTGTGTGTATTGGTTGCATTCCTCCAGGGATAGTCTGACACATTGGCAGGGCTGGAGCCAAAAGAGGATGGGGGCACACCCTTCTCTCTTTTCCTGGCCCCCTTTTCTCTTTTTCTCTCCCCCCTTTCCCTCATCCTTGCCGCCTGCAAGAAATTAGCCAGAGGTCTGCATTAAATTGCGTACACAGGCCTACATTGATTAGCAACAGCTCTCCAAGGTTTCAGACAGGTTCTTTCTAGAGATGCCAGAGACTAAACTTTTTGCACGTAAATCACATGCTCTACCACTAAGCTATGGACCTTCTCCATATGATTAAGAAGTCTTTCTGGCCTATGAAAGCTTATTCCTTATATCAATTAGTTTTCTATTAAAATAAAGTTTGATTTGTCGCTTTTCTTTTTTACTTTGGCTCTCTTTGTTTATATTTCTGTAACTGAACCGCCAGTCATTCGACCATAACTGCTATATCCCAAGCAACATGGATAAAGGAGCTGAATTCAGTCTCAGCTGATCCCAGAACTAAAGGAACCAATGTTTATTGCATTATCCTACGTCAATGTTATTAGCAATCGGTTATAGCTATTTATTTTGTTAGACTTGCTTTCTTTTTCTTTAAGCCATGTAAATGTATTTGACTAAGAAACCATCATTGCAAACTTTAAATTATTCCACAGGGGCTATCTACATAAATACATATTAATCCATTTTTTAAATGTGTGGTCAAGACTTTCTCTGAGGAAGCAGGAGAGCTGTGGAAATATGTAACAATAATTAATTACCGACCAAGAATATATTCATATTGCAGGCTAAGAATAATAAAATAGGAAGTATCCCACCAAGGAGATTCTGTTAGGTAAGGCAAATGGGAGCAATATCGAAGAACTATATTGCAGCATTCAATATGATATCACAAGGAAATTGTATTTGATTATTTGAATGGATTTTCTTTCTGGAAAAGTTCAGCCTTTCTAGAAATGCATTTATTTTATGCAAAAGAAACTGATTTTATTATCCTCTTGCCTATGAGAGCTCATTTTATTACTGCATTTTTTTTTTTTTTGCTATTAAGAATTTGTAATAGTTATTGTGAAGATCTACCCGGGATCTCCTTGAGTAGAACAGCTTTTGCTGTGGCTATCCCTTTAAAGCAGCCCCAGTCCACCTCTCCAGAACCCAGGACTGCTGCTACTCAGCCAATACAGAAGCAGGGCAGGGAGCAGCAACTACCAACAGGGCCCAACAAAGGGCCCTGGAGGCACAGGAGCTTATAATGGAAGCATTCCTTTGGAGTGTGTGGAAAGTGGCTTCCTGGAGAAGGAAGTAGAGACTACTGGCACTTGAGTCCACTACAGGTCCTTCTCCCATTTACAGGGAGCCCTGAGTGGAAGTCTTCATTGCTTCCCCAACTGTCACAGACAAGGATTGCAGAGAATCTGACCATTTAGGATGTCCACAGTGTATCTTAAACAGGGGCAAGCAGCAAAGCCTGGACCTGTCACTTCTCAAAGCCTGGGAAAAGGTGGTATTTTGGTTTTTTGGATGGACCAATTGAGAAGTTGTGATTGTACTGCCCGATAAGGGCATGTGGAGTTGGGGGGCTGGGCTTGTACTTAATGCTACACCTGTACTTGGCTTGTTGGATCATTATTTGGGGCGGACCCTAAAGCATTTAACTGCATTGCAAAATTCAGATAACTGTGAATTTTGAAGGATGGCTGTGTTTTAGTTCTCATATTGTTTTGGAAATTGTGAATATGATAGCCTTGCCTTTAAATGTAAAGTGAACTAAATTTCTCCCCCATCCCTAGCTGCGGGTCTCCTGTTAATGGTCTGTGGCCTGTTTGTTTGAAAGCAAGTGAAGGCAACATGTCAAAATGTTTAATGGAGTAGGTAAGGCAAGACAGGCATTGTTCAGTCAGTGGCAGGGCATATGCATTGCATACAATAGGTTCAGTACCTGAAAACTCAAGTCAAACACATCTGGAGCATGTACTAAGAGCAATCCCTGGGGGCTTCCAGATGACCTGTTTATTGGGCATTCATCCTGATCTGTTTGCGCAAAGCTTGTGCAGAGGTTATATAATGTCCTTTCTTTATTCAGCATTCATCCTGATTTATCCAACTTCCTGTCAATCAATAGTTATTTTACACTTTCTTGACACTTTTCTAACTTCAAAAAGTCTGTTTTTTTAAAAGGTGGGGCTCTTGTATATGTACAGGTGTGCAGGTGCACTTCAATCAATTTTAATTGTGCACATTTAAATTTGCTGGTATGCAATTTAGTTTCTCCTGTAAAATACTGATAGTCTGGAGAGGACTCCAGAGAGCCTGCAGAGCTATTGCTTATCACAATAGGCAATGTTAGGCTAGGTAGACCAATGGTCAAACTCAGTAGCAGTGCATGTGGTCAGATAAAGCCAAGGACCTACCCTCCAGAAACGGGCATTGTTACTGCTTACCTGGACTGGGCTGGGGGGGCAGCGAAGTAGGGGGGCACACAGACACACCACCACTGCTGCCCTGCCCTGCCCCATCTCCATCCAGGTAAGCAACAGCAACAGTGATGTCAGGAGGGTGGCTTTGCCCCACCACATGCACTATAGCAAAGCTATAGGTCAAATTCAATATAAGGTAGATTCATACCTTTATGTGCCTTTGTGTACGTTCACTTTGCTTAGCAAAAGTCACTGAGATACTTTCTTAGAAATCAGCATGCATGGGTGAATCTGACAAATTTGGTTTCTCTTGGTTTCTCATTATTTCAATATTCAGTTCTCCAAGTTTCCACATTTTTTAAAGTCCTCACGCACATTCATCAGCATTTTAGTATGAATTTCTCCTGATATGCACATTTTTGCAAAGCAATTTCCCCTAATATAATGCATTTTGTATGCAATTTTGCCTAATATATGTGTTGACCCACACTTTAGCCTGCTGCATGCATTTTGTACACATTACTTGGCTGGAGAATGACAGTGCAAAATTCAGAAAAATATGAATTTCGAAGGATGGCTGTGTTTTGGTTCTTGTATTGTTTCATAAGGTGTGAATTAGGGAGGTTTGCCTTTCAGTGTGAACCAAATCAAATTTTTCCCCCATCCCTAAAACTTAGCACCTGCACTGAGTTATGTCCTACCCATAAAGTGTTTCATGTTGCCCTCTGGACTGCAGATGTGGCATGGCTCTTTTGCCAAGTCATTTTTCAAAGCAAGCAAGCAAGAAAGAAAACACATTACACTGAATCTGATGGAGTGTGTCAGTTGGATAATGCCTATCATCATCATCATCCCATCTTTCCATCACAGTCTCAGCAAGAGCCAAATCTGATGCAAGATTAACACAGGACAAATCCTTGTTAAAGTCTTGAAAGCTACCTTTAAAGTCCATGGTCCAATCTAAAACAGAATTTGGGATGTGTAATTTTAAGCATATTTATAATATATATATTATGTATTAATTTTAATTGTGACTACTGAAAGTTTGGGTACTTTGTTTTATTCTGCTATGGTCTACGGACTAACAATAAACACTATTCTATTCTAATTAAACCATGCTCAAGGCAACTTATTATATCTTTATATATATATGAACCTACCCGTACGCTACGCTCAGCATCGAAGGCCCTCCTCCGGGTGCCTACTCAGAGGGAGGCTCGGAGGGTGGCGACAAGAAAGAGGGCCTTCTCAGTGGCGGCCCCCGAATTATGGAATAGTCTTCCTGACGAGGTATGCCTGGCGCCAACATTACTATCTTTTCAGCGCCAGGTTAAAACTTTCCTCTTTTCCCAGGCATTTTAGTATGTGTAAAAATGTTTATGTTTTTTAAATTTAAATTTTAAGCTTTTAAAAAAACTGTTTTAAATATGTGTTTCATTGTATTTTATGCTAATTGTTGTGAACCGCCCAGGGAGCTTCGGCTATGGGCGGTATATAAATTTAATAAAATGAAATGAAATGAATATATATATATATAAGACAGTTTAGAAAGCAACAAACAGAACTTCACTCAAGCTTGCTCTGGATCCCTATAAGGATTCCGTTAATCACCTAAAATATATATATAAACGTAATTGTGATTAACCAAACAGAGGTTTTTATTGTATTAACAAAACATTTCAGCTTCCGCCTTTATCAGCTGCTAACATACAAATGCTGTTACCAAGGTGGAAGTTATAGAGCTTTGAGGATGGAATGCTCAGAGGGGCTTCATTTGCAGAAGCTAAGTAGTGGTGGTACTGTCCTCCAGGTTCAGGCCATGTGGTGCCAATGTGTCCAGAGAGTAAATCCAAAAGTTCTCCCTTTTGGTCAATGCTGCTGGATCTGCTGGCATCTCTATCACTGTAATGGAAAAGTCCAACAGGCTGTGACCCTCGATGTTAAAATGCTTTGCAACTGGTTGCTCCACTTTTTTTGTCAAAATTGCCGACTTGTGGTTCCTGAAGCGCGTGTGTAGGTCAGTTGTGGTCTTTCCTACGTATTGGATATGACATCCTGGTCTTTTGCACTCGATGATGTAAACTATATTGCAGGACCTGCAGGTGATGTTCTATTTGATGTAATATGTCCTGCCTGTCCTAGTGCTTGTAAAAGTGGCTGTCTCCCTGAGGTACACACAGGTGATACAGCATTTGGAGTGACAAGGATGAGACCCTGGATTGGTGATAGGTGGCTTAAGCACAGCTCTCACCAACAGTCTGCGCAAATTAGGAGGTTGGCGAAATGCTATAACAGGAGGCCTGCTGATGGCTCTGGTAAGATGTTCAGAGTTTGCCAGCAATGAGTAGCTCTCCTTGATTCCTCGGTGATAGTTAGGAGATGCTGGATGGAAATCTACCACAAATGGAATCCGTTGCTCACTGCTCTTTGACACCTCCGTATGATGGAGGAGGTTTTCTCTGGACAGAATGGAGGCTCGGTGGATGTTGCAATTCATAATATGTGGAGAATATCCTCTTCGAAGAAGGTGTTCTTTAAGTTCACTGATCCTTCTCTGGTATTTATCTTCAGTGTTGCAAATAAGTTTGATTCTCAGAGCTAAGCTATACACAATGTTCTTCTTTATATGCCTAGGATGGCAGGATTTCCAGTTTAAATAGGTGTGGGCATCAGTGGGTTTGCTGTAGAGATCAGTGGCTATTTTGTTGTTTTCAATGGCTACCAGTTGTCTACCGGGCCCAATTCAAGGTGTTGGTGTTGACCTTTAAAGCCCTATATGGTTTTGGCCCAGTTTATCTAAAGGAGCGCCTCCAGCATCACCAATTATGCCGCCCGACAAGATCAGCCACACAAGACCTTCTCTCGGTCCCACCAGTTAAAACAGCTAGGCTGGTGCGGACCAGAGAGAGGGCATTTTCGATTGTGGCCCCCACCCTCTGGAATTCCCTTCCTTTCGATCTTCGTCATCCCCCCTCCCTGATAGGTTTCCGCCGGGCCTTGAAGACCTGGCTGTTCAGGCTGGCCTATGGGATTTCTGAGATGGGTTAGCTTTTAATGTTGTTTAGTTTAATTATTGAATGTGGTTTTCTGGTTTTATATTGTATTTTATTGTGTCAATGTACGTCGCCTAGAGTGACTGTTAATTCGGCCAGATAGGCGACTCATAAATAAAATTTTATTATTATTATTATTATTATTATTATTATTATTATTATTATTATTATTATTATTATTATTATTATAAGGACATCCAGAAAAGGAATGTGCGGATTGTCATTTGTACTATTAAATGTAAACCTAATAGAGGGATGGATAGAGTTGATGTAATTTTTAAATTGTTCCAAACTCTCTTTACCATTCGTCCAGACCATAAAGATGTCGTCAATGTATCGCCACCATATAAGTGGTTTGTTGATGGCTTTTCTGAGGATCTCCTGTTCCAGTTTACCCATAAAGAGATTTGCATATGATGGAGCCATGCGAGTCCCCATAGCTGCGCCTTGTAGTTGCAGGTAGTGTTCTCCATTGAATGTAAAGTTGTTACAAGTCAAGACTAGTGTAGCTAAAGTTGTGAGAACCTCTGTTGGAGGATTGTTCATATCTCTGGTGTTAAGGAACTCATTTAAAGCCTGAATCCCATCATTATGTGGTATATTGGTGTAAAGAGATGTGACATATAAAGTAGCTAGTATAGTATTGTTGTGGAATTGATACTGCTTGTTTAAAGACTCAGTTTTAAGCAAGAAGTCCTTGGTGTCTTTGATATATGATGGGAGGTTTTGCACCATGTTTTGTAAATTTAAGTCAATGTACAGAGAAATCCTTTCAGTAGCTGTGTTGTTACCTGAGACAATTGGGCGACCAGGATTGTTGGCTTTGTGGATTTTAGGCAGCATGTAAAACCTTCCAGGGGTGGGATTTGGATTAACAAGGAGATCAGCAGTTTCCTCTTTAAGAGGTTTCCTACTTGTAAGATTTTGTATAGATGTGATGATACGAGTATTGAGATCTGTGGTGATGTCTTTGTCAAGAAATCTATATGTTGTTTCATCCTTTAGTTGTCTTTGACCTTCTGCTATATAGTCTGTAGTGTTAAGTACCCCGCTCCGCACCCGGGACTTACCGGTTCTGCGGGGCGTTGTTTGCGGCCTGGAGTGAATCCGAGCCTCCATTTTGTCCAGGAGAGGTAAGCGTGCCGGATTGAGACGTCATTGCGGCGCGCCACTTGAGGGGGCGGGGCAACCGAGCTCATTTAAGCTCATGTCGGCTGCCCCCTCTCCCTCTCCTTAATTTTGGCAGCAGAGGCTGTACAGCGTTCCTGTGCTCTCGGCGTTGCCCGCTACGCCATTTTGGAGAGCGTGAGTTTAGCGGCGGCGCCATTTTGCGAGCAGTAGGCTCAGGCGCGGCCTTTAGTCGGCCTCGAAGCTTCTGCCCGGCAGCTTGACAGGGTTCTGTCAGCGCCGTGGTAACGGCGGCGGCAGCCTGCGACGGCGCGGAGGGCCTTCTTTTCGACAGGCCTTCCCCCCTCAGCTTAGAGGGCCTTGTTCGGCCGTGGGCTCGGCGGTGGCGGCAACGGCGGCAACGGCGGCGGCGCGATGGATCGAGCCCCCATAGCGGCTAAAGAGGGCAGCGAGAGACAGTGGCGCGGCGGCGCCCTGACTCAGGCGCGGCTGTGCCAGTTTAAGCATTTCATTTCCACACACACACTCTTTAAGGCTTCTCTTTTCTAAATTTACAATAGGCATCTCAGCCTGGTAGAAGGCTGTGGTTAGGCCTGCTTCTGGGAGGGATTTCTTAAGTTCACACACTTTCTAGGGTATTTCCCTCTGGTAGGCCGGGCCAGGGCCTGTGGAGGGAGGAGGCAAGAGAATTTCCCTTTAACCCATCTAAGCCTCGCTAAGGGTCGCCGGCCCATAAATATACAAATAAAATAAATAAATAAAAGAGAGGGTTTTTCTAGATCCTTTCATGGTGCCAAAAAAGGGCCAGGGCGGGCCCAAAGGAAAAGGAAGGGCACCAAGACCAGGCCGGGGATCTTTCCCTCCTGGGGTATCTGGGGCAAAGGATGACGAACCACCATGGGCGGCTGTCCTGGCGCGTCTCGCGGCCCTTGAGGAATCTTCATCCCATCCATCCCCGCCAACACAGTTAAACACTGCTGTGGCATGCGCCTCCCCGGCGAAGCGCACCAGAGGGCAAGTGCGAGGAATGTCCAGTGTGATGCAAGCATCACCTGGCGGCAGCCAATCCAGCACAGCTACAGGTCGGTCAGGGTCAGTTGCTAATCAGTCACTGTTGGATTCAATTTTAGCCCGTCTGGATGCCCTCGAAGCTGGCCCCAGCACCTCAAGTGGAGAGACTCCCACCCAGAACCTATGGGCTACTACTGAACGGTCATCCATGGAAGCTGGGTCAGAGGGGAAATCCGGTGAGTACGCAGTGACTGGCTTACAAGGGCCAGGCCCTGCATGGGGCTGGCCCCCATGGGGGTACCCATATTGGGGACCGGGGCAGGTTTGGCCTTTCTCTCCCCCACACAACACTGAGACAGACAATCAGGCAACACTCACAGCTGCCCTGACATGTGACACACAGCAACTACAACCCTCATCACTTGAGGCCTGTGATCAAGTTTGGGCGGCTTCCCGAACAGGGACTGGGGCTGAGGCAGTCATTTCTGCCCAGCCCACTGCTTCTCTGGAGGTTAGTGACCCCCTGGGACATATTAAAGAGGGTGCCCTTCCGTTTGGAGAGACTTCTGCTCCCTTAGGTTTCCATTTGCTTCCAGCAACTAAAGAAAAAATCTGGAATGGGGACTACATTGACTTGTTTTCCCTGTTATACAGAGAGCCAATTAAGAGAGACAGGGATAAAGGTGAAGAGAGGGAGGTAGAGCGGCTCAAGAGGCGCCGGATTGAGCCACTTGGGCTAATTGGCTCCCCGCCTACCTTACATACATAGGGGTGATCATACAAAAACAGCCACAGCGGGGTTTAGTCCTGATTAAATATCTGGACATTATCTATAGGGCATATACAGAGTTCATGGGGCTTGAGTGGCTCTCTTACGATGAGGCTTTTTGTATGAGAGCGGCATACGATGCCTCCTTGCCATGGGATAAGAAGGAGGCAGAACTGTGGCTACAGTTCATGTCCCATTCAAAGTCGGTGGCCGGGGACAGGACCGATAGTGGCCACCTCATGGCTAGGCAATTGACACAAGTTCCTTCCCACGGGCAAGTGGGGCAGGGGGTTCAACCACGCCTGCTCTGCTGGGAGTTTAGCTCCCGTGGCTTCTGCAATAGGAACTCTTGCCGGTATAAGCACAAGTGTACACTCTGCGGTGGTCAACACGCACCCACTGCCTGCCCTAAGAACCGACCCTATCGAGGTGGCAATAGGGACTTCCAGGGTCAACGTAAACAAGGACCCTCAGGCGCACCTCCAGGAAAAGGGCCCCAGCCCAATTAAGTAACCAGTTTTACAACACTTATTGGATATTTACCCTTTAGCTCAAGAAGCTCGTTGCCTCTTAGAGGGTTTTTCAAACGGTTTTAGGATTCCTTATTCAGGCCCCCGGACTGCCTTCCGGTCCAGGAACCTGAGGTCGGTCCTGGGCATGGAACAGGTTGTTCTGGACAAGATTAACAAAGAAAGGGAAGCGGGCCGAGTTTTGGGGCCCTTCGCTTCCCCTCCTTTTCCGTCTCTTAGAGTTTCTCCATTGGGCATTGTGCCTAAAAAGACGCCTGGGGAGTTCCGCCTCATTCATCACCTATCCTATCCAAGTGGGAAGTCAGTTAATGATTTTATTCCACCTCACTTATGTTCAGTACGCTACACCTCTTTTGACTGTGCAGTGAGCATGGTGAGATGTGGTGTGGGTGCTCTCATGGGGAAGTGCGACATAAAATCTGCATTCCGCCTCCTTCCCGTTCATCCAGGAGACTTTGATCTATTGGGGTTCGCTTTCGCGGATAGCTATTACGTGGATCGCGCTTTGCCCATGGGCTGCTCAATTTCATGTGCAGTATTCCAGCTTTTTAGCTCTTTCCTGGAGTGGGCGGCTAGGAGGCAGTCCGGATCATGTTCTGTTGTCCGCTATTTGGATGATTTTTTATTTGCTGGGCGGGCACACACGGGGGAATGCAAGGCCCTGATGGAACAATTTATGGACCTATCAAGGGAGCTGGGAGTCCCATTGGCGGAAGAAAAAACGGAAGGCCCGTTACCAATTATCACGTTCCTGGGGATTGAAATAGATACCTTGGCCCAGACATGTAGGCTCCCACTGGCTAAATTACAACTGCTACGTGAAAAGCTAGATCATGTTCGGTCTTCCAGGAGCGTCACTCTGCGCACCCTTCAGGAGCTGGCGGGTTCACTGAACTTTGCCTGCAGGGTGGTGGCGCCGGGACGGGCTTTCCTTAGGCGAGTATATGATGCCATGTCAGGTTTGTCCCGTCCTCATCATCACATTAGGCTCTCAGGTGAGCTCAAAGACGATCTGGCGGTCTGGGCTAAGTTCTTACAGGATTTCAATGGGATTTCTTTTTGGAGGCGGGACCGCCTCCTTGAGGCTGAACTCCAGGTGCACTCCGACGCCTCGGGGGCATTTGGTTTCGGTGTCATCCTTAATGAATCTTGGAGCCATGGCAGCTGGCCGCAGACATGGGTCCAAAAGGGCTGGACTAGAGACTTAACTCTCCTAGAATTTTTTCCCATCGTGGCGGCAGCGCATCTTTGGCCAGACAGGCTATGTGATTCCACAGTCCACTTCTGGTGTGACAACCTGTCCACGATGCACGTTATTAACTCCTTGTCATCAAAGAACCCCAGAGTTATGCACCTAGTGCGCGCTTTTGTGCTACAATGTCTCCACTTTAACATTCTGTTTCTGGCGCGCCACGTACCGGGTATTGATAACAGTATTGCTGATGCTCTGTCACGGAACCAGATGGAGAAGTTTCGCCACCTGGCGCCGTGGGCCAGGGCTCAGCCGGACGTGGTCCCGCCGGATCTGTGGGAGATTGGCAGCTTGAGTCGGAGAGAGCGATAGGCCTGTCCATTGCACCCAGTACTATGGCCAGCTACCAGAGAGCAGGTAGGGAGCTATTAGCCTTCAGGGCAGATAGGGGTTACGCGCAGCAGTGGCCCATCCCAGTGGAACACCTCATAGAGTTTTGCGTGGAAGGCAGGAGAAAGGGCCTTGCCGTTAAGACTATTCGAGGTAAGCTCTCTGGCCTATCCTTTTTGGCCAAGTCCCGAGGTTTGCGGGATTTTTCCGATGACTTCCGACTTCGTAGGATGTTGGAAGGCTGGGCAAGGGAGCACCCCACCACTTCTGATCCCCGCTCCCCTATTCACCCAGAACTTTTGCTAGGGCTCTTGGCCCAATTTGAACGTTTATGTTCATCATCTTTTGAGGCCCGGCTTTTTCATGCGGCCGCACTTACACTGTTTTTCGGAGCTTTTCGGGTCAGTGAGGTCCTGGCGGGGTCCAGGACTGACCTATCCTCACGTGCCCTCTTGCTGTCTGACTTTAGTTGGAGGGAGGGACAGGCTACCCTCCAGCTGCGCTGGTCAAAGACGGATCAGCACAAGAAGGGACGTATGGTGGTTCTTTCCCCCTCACAGAGGCACAAAATTTGCCCTGTAACAGCATTGGCTAAGTTCTTAACAGTCCGTGGACAACAGCCAGGATACTTATTTGTTCATAAGGATGGCCTCCTCCTTTCTAGATTTCAGTTTTGGGCGGTTACTAGGTTAGCTCTTGGGCATATGGGACTTGATCCCAACACGTTTGGGACACATTCTTTCCGTATTGGCGCAGCGTCTACGGCTGCCTGCTTGGGTTATTCCCAAGGCCAGTTACAGTCCCTGGGCAGATGGCGTTCCACAGCCTATAGGTCCTATATTCGGCCTTTTCGAGGGGTTCCAAAAACCAGTTTGTGACTTGTTTCTGTCACTGTTATGAGTTTCCATTGTTTGTTTTGACAGGCCGCTGGAAGGGAGACGAAAGAGTGCGCATCCTCCTCTGCGGCCATAGTATGGTCTTTTGGGCAGGCCGCATGGCGGCCAAGTCGCGTTTTGGCACGCAGCTTGGGCTGAGCCGGTTGGCTACTGTGCAGTGGTTGGGCCGCCGAGGTATGCGCTGGGACGGGCTCCTTCCCGCGCTCTTCCAGACGGCAATAGTGCAGAATGCACCACAGTTTTTGGTCATTCACCTGGGGGGGAATGACCTTGGTATGTTGAAGGGCAGAGCCCTGATTGAGCAGGCGTGCGCCGACTTTCGGGCCATTATGCAGCGTTGGCCAGGGGTACACTTGATTTGGTCCGATATTTTACCCCGTAGACACTGGAACTGTATGGGTGACCCTAGGGGGATAAATAGGACCCGCAAGAAAGTAAATAGGCAGCTCCGTCTTGCTCTATTGGACTCTGGTGGTTTTGTCATTCACCATCCAGAGATAAGGCGCAGTAAGGTTGAGCTATATCAGTCAGATGGTGTCCATATGACCGATGTAGGTAATGAGATCCTGTTAGAAGACCTGCAAAGGGGCTTAAAAGACATCTTGTTTGCGAGTGGGGTAAAGGGTGACTAAACAGAGGTTTGTCCCCTTTCTGTGGCGAGGAAGTGCGGGAAAGGTTGAAGGTGAAGGGCAGCTAGGTGACACCTTTAGGCACCTTTGGAGGTGATAGGCGGTCCCGGAGGCCTGCAGCTCCGGGTTTTACGGCCCGAGGGCAGGATACGGGTCGCCTTTGGGGCCAACAGGTCTCATCCACCCGGAGTTTCAGGGCACCGGGGGGCGGTGACGCAGGTTGGCCTCCCTACACACAATTGGAGTGTGGTCAGGGCAAGGGGTTGACAGATTACACCCCTTTGCCCGACAGGGGTTTGGGTCGCCCAAATAGCTGCAAGCAGGCTTTGCCTGACTCACCAGTTGAATCCCGCACTTATGTTCCCCTTTGCAGGTTCATTATCATAATATGAATTTGGTTTAATAAAGTGGCCCATTGTTTAACCCATCATATTGTGTCTGCGTCTTATTTCACCCCTGGGTCGCAACCACAACAGCACCACCCTTATCTGCAGGCTTGATGACAACATCCCTTCTCATCTGAAGGTTCCTTAGGGCTATTCTTTCTTCTTTTGAAAGGTTGTCGTGAGTAGGAGATGGTGTTTGTTTGCTGATGATTATTGATAAGAGAATTGATAAGAGAAAGGTTTCTAGGATTGGATTCCTGTTAATGTTCGGTGTCCAAGTTTTAGGTGGCAGAAACTGTAGCAGAGGATCTCTATTGTAGAGGTCTATGTTGTTCTTAGAGTCATCATAAAAAAATTCAGCCAATCTGCATCTCCTTTCAAATGCTTTGATGTCACATTTCATCTGTGCTATATTGCGCTGTTTAGGTGTTGGGCAGAAGTTGAGGCCTTTGGATAGAAGCCTAATTTCATTAGGTGACATTTTGCCTGCAGTGAGATCTATTATTGTTGTGGAGTCATTTCTGTAAGTTATGTCAGGTGATCTTGTTATACACGTGAAAGTTTTTGGAGTAACTCTTTTGAATCTCCTGTTTTTCTTTTTCTTGTGGTTAGCTTTTGCTCTTGTAGTACATGAAAATATTTATTTATATATAGAACACTGTGTTATTAAATTGGATGGAATAAGAGGAAGATGATATCTTAGAATATCCCTTTTGAGTTTTTTCTTTTTGGTGGCATGGACATTGATAAAAGTTGTCTGTTCTGTTTTATGGAGCAGATACAGGAGGCGTTCTTTGAAACATTACTTCCTGCTGTAGTGCATGTTTCAAGGTCTTGATTTTCAGAAGATTCTGCTTAATAATCGTAGAAATAAGGAATATGCTCAGCTGATGTTTCTCTATGTGCCAATTTAGACATAAAGGGATACTTTCTGGAATAGAAATTGGTTTATAGATCTCAAGACCTCGTGGGATAATGTTTAAGGACTTATATACTTTAAGATGCTCTATAGCAAGTTGGCATTTTGTAATCTTCTCGTGTAAAAACATTGTGTACCTTGGGTGGTTGTTGTGCATGATGGAGAACTTGAATGAAGAAGACTGGATCCTCGTTGGATGCGAGTTGCTTTGGTATACAGATAAGACAGTTTAATAATAATAATAATAATAATAATAAATTTAATTTTTGTGTCGCCTATCTGGCCGAAACCACTCTAGGCGACGTACAACATTAAAGTTCAACAATACAATATAAATACATAATAAAATACAGTGCAGTCAACAATAATCATTTTAAAAGCAGCAGTACAAAACAGTTTAGGGCCATCAATAGACAGTTTTAAAACAATATAAAAAAATTAGCCCACCCCGGGGATCCCAAAGGCCTGTCCAAAGAGCCATGTTTTCAAGGCTTGGCGAAATGTATCTAGGGAAGGGGCATGGCGAAGATCGAACGGGAGGGAGTTCCAGAGAGTGGGGGCCGCCACTGAAAATGCCCTCTCTCTAGTCCCCACCAACCTAGCTGTTTTCGTTGGTGGGACGGAGAGAAGGCCCTGTGTGGCTGATCTGGTCGGGCGGCTTAGTTGGTGGTACTGGAGGTGCTCCTTCAGGTAAACTGGGCCGAGACCGTATAGGGATTTAAAGGTTAAGACCAACACCCGGAAAACAACTGGAAGCCAGTGTAGATGAATTAACACCGGCGTGATGTGATCACGGCGGTGGCTGTTTGTAAGCAGGCGTGCTGCCGCATTCTGCACCAGTTGTAGTTTCCGGACCGTTTTCAAGGGTAACCCCACGTAGAGCGCATTGCAGTAGTTTAATCGAGAGGTGACCAGGGCATGTACCACCAGTGGGAGCTGATGAATAGGGAGGTAGGGTTGCAACCTCCGTATGAGGTGTAGTTGATACCAAGCTGCCCAGCTCACTGCCGAAATCTGAGCCTCCATGGACAGCTTGGAATCAAGAACAACTCCGAGGCTGCGGACCTGATCCTTCAGGGGTAATCTTACCCCATTAAGACTCAGGTCAGCAACACCCAATTTTCCCCTGTCACCCACAAGTAGCACCTTGGTCTTATCAGGATTGAGCTTCAGCCTGTTTCTTCCCATCCATCCACTCACGGATTCCAGGCACTTGGACAAGGACTCTGCAGCCAACTCCGGTGAAGATTTAAAGGAGAGATAGAGCTGCGTGTCATCAGCATATTGGTGACACCGCAGCCCAAAACTCCTGATGATAGCTCCCAGCGGTTTTACATAGATGTTAAATAGCATGGGCGAGAGGATAGAACCCTGTGGCACTCCACAAGTGGAGCCAAGGGTCTGAAACCTCATCTCCCAATGCTACCTGTTGATGCCTGTCGGAGAGAAAGGAACGGAACCACTGTAAAACAGTGCCTCTTATTCCCAATCCCTCCAGGCGATCTAACAGGATACCGTGGTCGACGGTATCAAAAGCCGCTGAGAGATCCAGGAGGACAAGAAAGGTGAATTCTCCCCTATCTAGTGCCCTCCTCATATCATCTACCAGAGCGACCAAGGCTGTTTCAGTACCATGTCCAGTCCTGAAACCCGATTGGTATGGATCTAAATAATCCGTTTCATCCAAGTGTGCTGACAACTGGTTAGCCACCACTCGCTCAATGACCTTGCCCAAAATTCGAAATGGGGCAAAAGTTGTTCAAAACTTGGGGATCCAAGGAGGACTTTTTTAGAATGGGTTTTATAATTGCCTCCTTGAGGGCCGGTGGCATTACACCCTCCTTCAAGGATGCATTTACCACCGCCCTAATCCCTTCGCCCAATTTCTCCTTGCAGTTCATAAGGAACCATGATGGGCAAGGATCAGTCAGACAGGTGGTAGGCTTCACCGTTGAAAGTACCTTGTCCACATCCTCAGAAGGAAGAGGCTGAAACCAATCCCACCGAACCGGATTAGAAAGCAACAAACAGAACTTCACTCAAGCTTGCTCTGGATCCCTATAAGGATTCTGTTAATCACCTAATATATATATATAAACGTAATTGTGATTAACCAAACAGAGGTTTTTATTATATTAACAAAACATTTCAGCTTCCGCCTTCATCAGCTGCCAACATACAAATGCTGTTACCAAGGTGGCAGTTAGAGAGCTTTGAGGATGGAATGCTCAGAGGGGCTTCATTTGCAGAAGCTAAGCAGTGGTGGTATTGTCCTCCAGGTTCAGGCCATGTGGTGCCAATGTGTCCAGAGAGTAAATCCAAAAGTTCTTCCTTTTGGTCAGTGCTGCTGGATCTGCTGGCATCTCTATTGCTGTAATGGAAAAGTCCAATATATATATTTTACTCAGACAGTTACAAGATATAACTCACTGGGAGTGTCTTTTGTTTGTTCCATCTCTTTATGGGTATGTGGAAGTAAATGACAAGTAGTAGTGGAAGACAGTTTGGGGTGGCACCACTTGCCTGGAAGGCACAGTGGCAGGGACAAGAAAGTGCCATTAGGGTACTCCAGCCAGTGCATTTGCACAGCACCGACCTCAGACCACCAAAAGGGAGGACAAATTAGGACACTGTTTTGTATAAAATTTGCATATGCTAATTTATACAGATGTAAATTTGGAAATAATTACGAGAATTATAACTTACTATAATTTAAATAGAAATGCAATACCTCTCACCATAGTAGGGAAGATTGCAACCAGGGGACTTGTGTGCCAGTTCAGCTTACTGTCTAGATGTTAACTGTGGATGGGAAACGTCAAGGCAATTCCTGCCCTCGCTTCTTAGGGTTCTTTATATTTAAACTGGACATGGATTGGACAGCTGTTCAAACAGATGATGCCTTTAAAGTGAGGATGTCTTTTGGCAGCCCTTAAATGGAGGACTATAAGTAGAACACATAGCCACCCTATCACAGAGGCTTAGGTGAGGCAATGGCTTGATCTGCATTCCAAGGCCTCTCTGATCACCTATCTGTTATGATTGTGTTGTGTTAAAAGTGGGACGCTATACCCAAGAGCATGCATTTTATTATGGCTCTCAATAAACGTGAGTATGGCCCCTTCTGCACCATACATTTAAAGCAGTATCATGCCATTTGAAACAGTCATTACTTCCCGCAAAGAGTCCTGGGAATGGTAGTTTGTTAAGGGTGCACTGCTAAGAGTTGCTAGGAGACCCCTGTTCCCCTCATAGAGATACTGTTCCCAGAGTGGTTTAACAGTCAATCCCTCTTTCCAGGGAACTCTAGAAACTGTGAGGGGAGCAAGGTTGTAGCTGTGCAGTTCTCAAAATAAAAGTATCTACAATGCCCACTTGCCACATCAGAAGTGTGTAGGTGAGCACAAAGCAGCATAATTGTGCTAGGCCCCTTTCAGAACAAGTGGTATGGAATGTGGAATCCATTCTGAGTTTAGGGAAAATGCTATAAAACCATTCTACTGTTTGCCAGACCTTCTGATGTAGAACCAAGTCCTTCTTCCCTATTGCGCATAATATGAAAACTATGTCCAACTAATTATGAATTTGGAAGCAGGAGAACTATAATAGGAAATATACATGTAAAGAGAGAATGTTGTTGTCTGGGTTTTTGTGTATGTGATGGCACTCATTAGTATGGAATGCCAGCACCGTGTTGTTGTTTTTTGCTGCCAATGATGATGATGATGATGTTGATGATAACAGGGAAAATGAACACTGTTCATTCATTCCATGCTGCTGTCTGTCTGCCTCCTTCCAGTTCAAAATCTCTGCTTACATTGCCAGGACTGCCACTTCCTAGAACTACATCCCATAATGAAGCACAATTGTGTTAAGCAAGGACATTGGGGATTGAACTGTATTTTGAGAACTGCACAGGTACAACTTTTTTCTTGGTAGTTTATATAATCACATTCCTGTTTAAGAAGGTCCATAATGGGCTGCAGGCACTTGGGAACTGGGCCCCACTTTTAAGTTAGTTTAATCATATCAGATGTGTGATCAAAATCCATGTTAGAAAAAAAAATGAATGAGAAGCCGCTGCAGTAAAAATAGGCCTCATTAAAACCAACGTGGCTTCACACAGAGGACAAGACAGTTTCAAATATGTAGTTAATAACTATGTTATGCTGGAAGTTCTCTGATGAAAGTGATGTGACAGACTGTAGTTTTTTGCAAGAAGCATGGAAGATGCTGGCACTTCTAAATCTCGATACCAGTGAAGAAACGTCAAACTTGGATGGAGATGGAGATGAGGAGGAAGAAGATCTGCTCAGTGAGTTCTATGGGTTGTCTCTGTGCTGTTCCTGTCGATAGCTGTACAAGGAGGAGATACACCAATATGGAAGCGTGAAAAGAAATCCTAAGCCTGGGAATGCGGCAAGATTCCTCATCAAGCAGCTAGCCTTCAAGCCATGTGCTCCTACGGCTTCCTTAACAGCTGGTCCATCCCCTCACCTTCCTCAGCAGGCAAACCAATAGACTAATTTACTAATATGACTGAGATTAGGGAGGGAAGGATCTGTCCACTTCTCTCTGTTTCTCATTTTTCCAGTCTTAAATTAGGTTCTCCATATTTCTGCAGCAAATAGTGATTTCTTTTTTAAAAAATCCTCATGAAAATTCTCCAGCATTTTAGTGAGAATTTCTCCTACTAAACACATTTTTATGTGCAGTTTTGACGAATGTGCATGTTTTTGCAAGCAATGTCTCCTAATATAATGCATTTTTGCAAACATTACTTAGTTGGAGAACTGCACTGCAAAATTCAGATAAGTGTGCATTTGAAAGGATGGCTGCGGTTCGGTTCTCATGATGTTTCAGAAAGTGTGAATTTGATAAATTCAGCTTTAAATGCAAATCAAATTGAATTTCTCCCCCAGCCCTAATATTTGGGCAAATCAAGATTGTGTTGGGATCTCACCAGCCTATCTTTTGCAGCATGGGAAGCCACCCTATAAATACAATGAATTAAAAAAAATTAAGAAGGGAGGAGAATGGGTAGGGGATATGGATTCTGGCCCTATGGGATACCCCCTAACAATACTCCTGCTACTTTTTCTACAACTGCAGAATAGAGAGCATGTTAAATATCTGACAAGCTACCCTAGCTAGTAGGTTTTGCATCAAAAGTTAGGAAAGCTTGATTTAAATAATGGATCAGATGGCAGTTTCACAAGGGAGGAGATAAATACACTCTCTCTTGGAAGTCCAAAACCTGGCAGGTACATTCTTAAGTTATGCATGTTTTATTTGCCTTCACTGGAAACTTTCCACCGGAGATCAAAGTTATTTAAAAAAATTATAATTTCCTGGCCCTTTACTTACGACTATAATAACCTCTCAGAATGTCAGGGATTGATTAATTCAATGAATTATAGCAGCACTGAAGCTGTCAAGGGGTTGATAGTGAACCCTGATTGATATTCAATTATTTTTCATGTAAACATCAATGAGCTGAGCAGACCTGCTTTCTAAAGTTGTATATGAAACTAACTTATGAAACAACCCATCACTGAGGGTGTCAGGTGGGCTAGCCGCATGTCACTTCTCCCAAGGCATTCAAAGAGACGTGCAAATAGATGCTGGAGACGAGACGAAAATGGTAAAATGTGCTTCCGTTCCCACAAGTTTTGCAGGAGATTGATATGCTAGCAGTAGCAGATGGGGGGGAGGCAACACTTGCATGACTTCCTAGTAGGTGGGGCTGCTTGCTGGGAGAGTGAGAGGGGCAAGGCAGGCAGGTCTAGACTGTGCAAACACACCTAGAGCCAATGCAGCACTCAAATTAGCAAAGAAGATTAGCAGCAGTGCTTTTGAATACACAAGTTAAACTGTGAGGACAAGCTGAGCACAGAGGCCCAGACAGTTTCTTTCTCTATAGTTCCATAACGATGTGGACTTGGATCTGTTATACACAGCACTAGCTATCCTGAAGTCCTGTTGTTGCCCTCTTCTCCCTTATACAAATGAACACAGTCAAAGTAAATGCACCTGGAGCTCTATCGTCTGTTAGCTTTTTGTATTTGCTTTGTACTTGTGTATTTAACTTTAGATGATTTCTTTTGCAACATTGAATTTCTTCTGTTTGCTATGTTGTTTTTGCCCTATTTGAATCAATTACGTTTTGTAAACCAGCTACTCTTCCCTCCCCCAACGCTTTGTATTTTGAATGTTTGTTGTAAGCTGCTTGGTAAGGTAGCATACAAACTCAATCAATCAACTCCACATTTTTTATTTGGCATTAGATGTTACAGCTCACTCTAAATATCCCAGTCCAACCTCTGGATGATGCAAGTAGTCCAACAGCCCTGGAAGGGAAGTTGATGGGATTGGGTGTGGATTGAAATGGGGAGCTCAGGATTCTGAATTTTTGTAATGGATTTTATATGAAAAGTTATTTAGGCCAATTGCCACCCTAGGCTCCTGCTGGGAGGAAGAGCAGAATATAAATCAAAGAATGAATGAATGAATGAAAATTATAATAAAAAATATGAGGCTCTAATATGTAGTTTACTTGGCATGTTCCTAAATCCGGCACTGCTCCCTCACTGCAGACATTGTGCATGGTCAACTGGAGTGGAGCTAGTTAGCAAATGTGACTTCAAAGGTGTGGCTTCTCCTTAGGGGTATAGCTATTCACCACTGCCTCACTTCCCACTCACTGATGTAAGTTTTATGTCCGAGTATAACTTCTGAGCAGGGCAACAGACAATAATCTGATATTCGACCATCATGGGTTTCAGTGCATTTATTTCTGCAGTCTCTGTGAGAATGGGGAGTGCTGTTATCTTCTAGAGATGTTGTTGCATATTGATATTGCAAAAGTACAAAGGAATGTTTGATGTTGTTGGAATAGTATCATGCTTCCCTGAGCTTTAACATAAATGCCTATGTAAATGATCATGGTGTTCCACGTGGTTTATTTTTTCCTATTTATCACACCAAACGCTGTTATGAATGCATTAACTCAGAGGAAATTTTGAAGATAATTATGTAAAATTGGGGGGAAATTACAGCAGCAACCCACTGCAAGAAACAAGTGCCGGTACAAAAAGATAGCGGATTGTCGAATTCAGTCGGAATCTGGTACTCAGTCTGATTTAGTGGATATTCTCCCCCATCCCTACAAGTAATGAATGAGTAGTGGAGACTTAAGTTGCCATTTTGAACCAGTTGCTTACTGAAAAATCTACAGGTTGAACAGATGGGAAGAAAGCAGGGACAAGTAGTACCAGCCCCCAAAGCAATATCAGTCTAGAAACCCAATATTTCCAGTTGCTTGTGCTAGTGAGAAATCTCATAGTCACTTTCCCCAGCAATATTAAACTTTAATTCTCCCTCCTGCCCTCTCTGCAATTAGTACTGCATCTTTCCCCTTCTTGGTACACATAGGTTTATTTGAAACCACATCCTGAAAGGTAGGTGGAACTTGTATTCCACATTGGTCTCCCCCCTTTTTTCTAGACAATCAGCAATTTTAATAGCCCGGCCCTGTATCAGGGAACACAGGAACAAGCAAGCCTGCAACCGTAACATTGATCAGGTGGCGAGAGTAATCTATCCCCGCTCCCTCAATAATACAAAAAATGACCAGAATGGTGCTTGAGAAGCACTAACATTTCTTTTCAAATAAATCATGCCTATTATGCAATTTAGAAGAATCTTCTGTCTATGAAACCGGGATCACTACTATACTCTTGACATTAGACCAGCCTTTCCCAACTAGTGGGCCACCAGATGTTGTTGGACCACAATTCCCATCTTTCCTGACCATTGGCAATGCTGGCTGAGGCTGATGGGAGTTGTGGTCCAACAACATCTGGTGGCCCACTAGTTGGGAAAGGCTGCATTAGACCATCGGTCCACATAGCTCAGCATTGTCTACTCCAGGGATGGCTAACCTGGCATCCTCCAAAAGTTACTGGAGCACAACCACAATCCCTGATCATTGGCCACACTAGCTGGGAGTTGGAGTCCGACAACATCTGGAGGGCCATGACTGACAGCAGTCATTTCCCAGTCCTGCTTCAAGAGATCCTACTACATGGAGATGCCAGAGATAAGAATAAACCTTATTCAGAGATGACTGAAGCTATGACCTTCTGCATACCACTGAGCTATTGACCCTTCTCCTCTCCTACCCTCAATTCCTTCTTTGCCCCTATATCTTTGCCCTGGAATCATATCACTTCTTGATTTTGTACAGGTGCCTACCAGATTGCTGTTATTAAGTCATGTCCACAATACTGCTCATGCTAGTATTTTTTTAAATTTATATCACTCCTCTCCTCCGAGGAGTTCAAGGTGCCATATATTGCTTTCCCCATTTTGTTCTTGCAACATACCCATGAAGTAGGTAAGGGAGATAGAGAGATAGTGACTCACCCAAGGTAACCCAGTGAGCTTAATGGCTGAGTGGGAATTTGAACCCTTGTCTCCCAGGTCCTATTCCAACACTGTCCATTACACCATAGTGGCCTGAGGGCCACTAGAACCCAGTTCTCCCTAGTTTTAGTGTAAAGGGATGGGGAACCTGTGGCCCTCCAAATGTTGCTGCACTACAATACAAATCATCCCTGACCAGGTTGCCTGGAGTTAATGGGAGCTGTTGTTATATGCTTTCAAGTCGATTACAACTTAGGGTGACCCTATGAATCAGCGCCCTTCAATAGCATCTGAAGGGGAGCTGTAGTCCAGCATTATCTAGAGACCCACAGGTTCGCCATTCCTGCTCTAACAACTATACATCACTATCTCTCAATAGAAGCACCTTGAAGTATCAACACTGTCTTGAAATACGAAAGTTTATGCATAATCACATGCAGCAACCATTCACAGTTTTGCTTTCTTTGCATACTTTCTGTGGATGTGTTTAGTAGAAAGTTTACACCATTCACAGTGTAATGCTAATGCAGCACTTAGGTACAGCACTGCATTCTTAATTCTCCTCTCAAGTTATTTACGAACTATTAGCTGAAGTGAAAATCTAAAATAAACCACAGTCACATGGGTTCCTGTGGTATGCTTTGGAGAATGTACTCATAATTGTAAAAAAAAGATAAATTTTCTAATTGCATTTCATTAAACTTTAGTGCAGCGGATGCAAATGCGGTACTGTGGGTACTTTTTTCTGAGGGAGCTTCAGAAAGCCTGGAGCAGATCTCTGACAAATCTACCATGGACTTTTTCTTGGAAGTCCATTCTTTCAGGGAATTGTAGTCCATGCCCAGACAGTTTTCAGGGTGTTCAAACGTGGGGAGGTTTTGCTTATTGTCATTATTTATTTCATGTGTTGGGAACCTTTGGCCCTCTAGATATTGCTCAATCACAACACCCATCATCCCTGGCCATTGGCCATACTTGCTGGGGCTGATGGGAAGTTCCCCTCACCTGATTAATTTATTTATACCATTTATACCTCACCCTTTAGTCAAAAAGGCCCTCAGAGCGGCTTCCAAAAATCAGTTCTAAGATGGTCTCTGCCATCAGACTTACAATCTAAAAAGACATGACATGCAAGAAAAAGGGAACAGGGAAAAGCATGCTCAAGCATAAGTTCTTAAAGTTACAACAAATGTCAGTGGTGGTTCTGGGAGTCTTGTCCTTGATGAAGAACAGTCCCTACCCTGAAGTGTTCTTCCCACCCAGATCAGATACAGGCAGAGCTTGGAAAAGTTACTTTTTTGAACTCCAACTCCCATCAGCCCAATCCAGTGGCCATGCTGACTGGGGCTGATGGGAGTTGTAGTTTTAAAAAGTAACTTTTCTAAGCTCTGGATACAGGAGCAGAGCAGATGACAAATGTGGAGGCCAGGAAGACAGGGCAGCTCCTGCAATACAGTTCATCACTCAGACAGCTGACCTGATGGCTGTTAGAATCCTCACAGGAGGGGGTTTGATGAGTAACCCTCCTCCGTCACCAATGATTTAAGATGTGCTATATATTTATATGAAATATTGTATCCTTCCTCTTGGACGCCTAACAAAAGGACTCCAAAGTGGCTTACAACAGAAGAAAATTTGCCCACAACAAATATGATGAAGAAGATGGAGATGGCAGTGGTGACAGATGCTGCTGCTCGTTCAAGGTTCTGCCATCACCACAAAGGAAAATACGAGGGATGGACAATTCAGTCTCTGAATCTCTCACACTCACACAGTCTTGCTAAACCACAGTTTGGCTTTGTGTTGCGCGAACCAGGCCACTGTGTGTGAAGTAAGCCTAACAAGACCTTTAATTTGTCCTTTTTTCATATTGAAAAGCACCGTGTTTTGTACGAAGCAATATATTTTCATGACAGAGATTTGGACATTTTATTCTGCAGGGTTGTGTTGCTAATGCCCAGAAGTAAGTGAATCATACATAGTAGTATCCAGTTAAGAACATGGCTGCATCCCTCAGCTTTCAAAGTCAGTCTTCAATAGCCCATCCAGAATGTTGCTTCAAAGACTGAGGTTAGTGTATATTTTTAGTTTAGTTCCTCGGGTTAGGAAAAAACTACACACACGTGGCAGCATGGAAGCAAGGTAATTAATACCCCTGGGTTCTCTGTTGCACATCAGTAATTTCTACTTGACTTTTTGAATATCTTCAGGATATGAGCTGAACACTTTTACATGCTGGGATTGGTCTCATTTTAGTGCCATGTCAATGTATTTGCAAAAGCTGTTCCCAGACTCAAGGGGGGACTCAAGGATCAACCCTGCCACTGTCTCTTTTTCTCCTGAACACACATTGCAAAGGTTAGGATCCTTGTAACTGCAACAGACTCATTTTATTTCATTATCTTATTATTATTTTTTTTTAAAGTTATTTTTTTCCTCATTCAGGAGCCTGTGGAAGAGACAAAGAGATTCTCTGTGCTTTGCTGATTCTTATTGGCATATGAAGGCAAATTGTTTGATCATGTTCCTTTGAAGGCACATGATGTTACATTTTTTTCCTCATCCTAACGTCTCATTATTCTGAACCTTTCAAAAACCATATTAACAAGACAGTGAATTCTTGGATCCTTCATCAAAGACTACAACCCCCAGCTGAAAGAAGTTTAGAATTTCTTTAGGATTTGGGTCAGTTCATGTCTGTTGGCACTTTATACATTTCCTTTAATAACACTGACAGTCAAATACTATTTTTGTGTATCAAGTGATTGATATTATTATGCATATGTCAAATTGCTCATCTCTGGAGGCAAAAGATGTGTGTGTGTATGAAATCACTCTGTACCCAAATCCAACTGCTGAGAGTGTTCACCTATCTATCTGCTGTAGGGATGTCACCTGAGTTTCCTACACTCAGGTCTGGTAATGAGTTTCAAGCACTTGTAATGCTCACACCAAAGGAGAGGCCAGAATTAGCAGCTCTGGAATTCTTCCCCAGCTTGGGTTAAAATCTGAACTGAAGAAGAATTCTCAGGTTTGTATGAAGAACTGCCCTTGGGAAAACTAGGGGCAGAGGCCAAAAATGTGTCCCCAAAGGGACCCTCTTATCCCAACGGTTCTCTGTGGAGAATGGGCTTTTGTCCCACAACCCCAGTTTTCCAGGAGCTAAAATTCAGCTCTGACAAAGCATCAGACATTCACCCAACCATGATGGGCAGCAGAAATGAAATTTGAAGAGCTGTCCCCTGAAAAACATTAATAGGAAAAGATAGTGGCACACTTGATCAGAGAGAAGTTCTTTGCACCTCTTCTCTGCTCAGAATATATGGGAAGATGGGTGTCCTGACATCCAAGGAAATATTAGCATGTTTAAGGGGAATAATATAGGAGAGGATATTTATTTATTTATTTATTAAATTTCTATACCGCCCCATAGCCGAAGCTCTCTGGGCGGTTCACAACAAGCAAGACAGCAAAATACAATTAAAACCACTTATAGAACAATTTAAACATACTAAAATACAAATATACTAGCATACTAAGATGCTAAAATAAGTTGAGATGTTAAAATGTTAAAAAGTTAAAATTCAAATTATTAAATTATTAAATTTATTAAAATGCCTGGGAGAAAAGGAATGTTTTAACCTGGCGTCGAAAAGATAATAATGTTGGAGCCAGGCGTACCTCCACAGGGAGATCGTTCCATAATTCGGGGGCCACCACTGAGAAAGCCCTTTTTCTGGTTACCATTCTCCGGGCTTCCCTCTGAGTAGGCACCCGGAGGAGGGCCTTCGATGTTGAACGAAGTGTACTGGTAGGTTCGTATCGGGAGAGACGTTCCATCAGGTATTGTGGTCCCAGGCCGTGTAAGGCTTTATAGGTTAAAACCAGCACCTTGAATCGGGCCCGGAAACATATAGGCAGCCAGTGCAAGTGGGCCAGAATCGGTGTTATATGTTCGGACCTCCTGGCCCGTTAACAATCTGGCCACTGCATTTTGCATGAGCTGCAGTTTCCGAACCGTCTTCAAAGGCAGCCCCACATAGAGCGCATTACAGTAATCTAATTTAGAGGTTGCCAGAGCATGAACAACTGAAGCGATATTGTCTCTATCCAGATAGGGACGTAGCTGGGCCACCAACCGAAGTTGGTAGAAAGCGTTCCGTGCCACCGAGGCTACCTGAGCGTCAAGTGACAAGGATGGTTCTAAAAGAACGCCCAAACTACGAACCTGCTCCTTCAGGGGGAGTGCAACCCCATCCAGGACAGGATGAACCAGTGCAAACAGGAACTGACCAGGAATAGCAAAGAGTCTCTTGTGCACTGTAGATGTTTGTGGGGCTGCTTACTGAGATCTTTTGCGGGTGGCATAGGAAGTATTGGTGAGCACGCTGGTGTCCACCAGGGATGGCATCTTTTGGCCAATGCCAATTCAAAAGCATTCCCTTGACATAACACAGCCTTTCCCAACCAGTGTGCCTCCTGATGTTGTTGGACCACAACTCCCATCTTCCTGACCATTGGCAATGCTGGCTGAGGCTGATGGGAGTTGTGGTCCAACAACATCTGGAGGTACACTGGTTGGGAAAGGCTGACCTAACAGGCTGGTATTGATTTGAGTTTGTGCTTTGTTTGCAAGCTGCTACATTTACCAATCTTTTTTTCCCCATATTTGGAAAAAAATTGCTATTAATATCAATAAATTAAAGGAAATACCAATAAAATATCAGTATTAATATCAATATTTTAGAAACAAATATTAAATTTAATTTAATATTAAATTAAAATTTATTAAATTTAATTTAATATTAAATTTTTAAAAATCAATTTCCAAAAATAGCCACAGGAAATCACTACATAAAAAATCTCAGCAATGATAGTGAATAAGTGAATTAATGGAAAATTCGGCACCAAATCCAAATTGGGCAGAATTCTGGCACATCCCTAGTGCCGTAGGTGCCACATTGGTGATCCCTGCCTTAATTGACATCTGTCTACCTGTCAGTCAGTCAATCAATCAATCTTTATTGAAGATATATTAGAAAGTATTATGTTTTCAGCTTGGTTGAATTTGAATAGTTCAGGTCATCTAGTTCAGATATCTTTGAGTTCAGCTCTCACAAGCAAACCTTACACCTTCAAAGTGCTTGACAAATGCCTATTAATTTACAGAAAATGAGGAAAACTATCTCCAAATTCTTCCATTTAAATGGGGGAAACTGCGGAGAGACCAAAGGCCAACGTAAGTAACTGTTGCTCTGGAAATCTTCAGTACTGACTTCTCCATCTAATTCCTGGTCATGGAGCAGAAAACAAATTACCCATGAGAGCTTGCCTGATCTGGGTTCAGATGGACTAGGAAAGCACCTTCTCCCAGGCTTCCTGCTCTGCTCTTTCCAATACTTGTACTTGGCAGGGGTGTCACTACCGGGGTGCAGAGGGTGCTGCCCGCACCCAGGTGTCACCATGAGGGGGGTGACACCCAGAGCCGCCCCACCCCGCACTGTTGCCCGGCAAGGCTGCTCCAACTCCTCCTTGGAGGCGGGCAAGACTGGGAGCAGCGTCGGCGGGGCAAGGGAGGTGCGCCGGTGTTCCCAGGCCTTCTCCAGCTGGGTGCCCCTCTGGCGCGCGCCCTCCCAGGGGCATGGATGGGGTGGCTGGCCTCGAGTGTGCGTGCACGCACGCACGCACGCACGCAAGCCCAGCCACCTTGTCCATGCCCCTGGGAGGGCGCGCACCGGAGGTCCGCACCGCCCTGCACTCCCGCTAGTGACACTGCTGGTACTTGGCAGGACACTGCAGGGTCTGTCCCTTCCAGAAAAAAAGCCTTGCAAGGCTGGCGTGGACCTCATCACTCCTTGCTTTCTGATGCCAGTACTGGGTCTGAATACTCCCTGGTGGTTCTAGTGGTGGTTTTCCTTCTCCTTGCTACTGCTACCATTACTGCTACCTCTTCCACAGTGGTGGTGGTGATGGTAGTGGTTCTGCTTCTCCTTGATATTGTTACTCACATTGAGAGTAAAACACCAATCCTTGTACCACGCTACCTCAACCAGTGGGGAGCAGGCAATAGACAGAAATGCAACCTGTTCTTCCCTCAGCTGATTCCTTTTTTTAGTACCAACTAGTCAGAAGAATAATGGTTGATATGCAGTTTGCTTTTCTCAGGATTTACTTCCTTCCTCTTTCTTCTTAGATAGGGTTAGCATGCGAGAGTGATGACTCTATAACGGCTTTATTTCCCAGGAATAATAAATCTTATGTTTCTTTATTCTTTCAAGACTAGTCATGAGTCCTGCAGTTTTCTGCTATATATCTATAGATATCTATAGATATAGATAGCTGGATATAGATATAGTTGTGATTAACAACATTTGTTTTGTTAATCAGAATTATGTATATATATATTTAGGTGATTAACAGAAACTTTATTGGGTGAAGTTCTGTTTGTTGCTTTTAAAACTGTGTGTACAGTAATACCTCAGTTAAAGAATCCTCCAGGAAGGAAGCTCCTTTTAACAAAGGCTTTTTTAAAAGTGAAACCGACCAACTTTGCTTTGCTAGGGATAAACTTTCAAGCCTGTGCCTTTGCTTTAAGGTGAAAAATGACCAGCCTGTGTCTGCTTTGATATCAATAAACTGATATGCCTGCGCCTTTGCTTTGCTAGAGTGAAACTGAGAAGCCTGTGTGTTCTTTGCATTAAAGAGATCTCTTGCTTTCTCCCAGGGCTGGGGAGGGAAGGATCCAATACGATTCAGAGAGGGAGGGGGAGGAGGAGGGGAGGAGGGAAAGGAAGGGTGAAAGGGAAGGATGCAGGATAGGATGAAGTCCCTATTGAAGCTGCCCTCACCATCTATGAGCAGGTGTAGAAATTTATCCCTATTCTTTCCATATTATTCCTACTTCTGGTACCAAAGTTTCTGTTAAAGAAGTAATTTCCAGGAACACATCTACTCTGTTAACGGAGGTTAACTGAGGTTACTGTATCCCCCTCAGAGTGACTAAACAGTCAATCCTCTCTTAGGCAAGTATTTTTTTCCCCATCTGACATGGACAAACCATTAAAAGACCACTAAAAGTAATTTCATGTTTTTCAAATATATTACGTAGCACACATATTTCATTCCTGTATAGGATATTAGGATTCCTCCCTACTGTGCAAAAATATACATTGGGAAAGATTTGATAGACAGGAAAGACTAAGTAATTTGAAAAACTGGATTTCGTGTAATGGAAAACGTCCTTTCTGCTATATCAAAAATTCAAAACAAAAGAGAATTAGAAAGTGTTTCCATGTTTCCCTACAATATTGTGATGTGTTTCTTTTGTCCTCAAGCTTTATAAAATAGCAGCCTTCTGGTTTTTCTTTTTTATTACACAATTCAGCCTCTATACTCACAAGTAAGTAGAACCTGCTGTGCTTTACTCATGTAGGCTCATTGTGCAATGCAGAACTTGGAAAATCAGGGCTCTCTACATCATATGAGTACAGGAGGCTCCTGGCCTCCTGGTCATATTACAACTCACAGAGGGCAACGAAGATAGCATGGAGGGGCAGAGCTGGTGCTCTTCTCCCTGAAAACACTTGCTGTGCTTTATTTATTTATTTTTTACCAACATTTATATACCATTTCATTGACAGAAACCTCTAAGTGGTTTACAAAGCCCTTTAAAAAAAACCTGACAAAAGCAAACATTAAATAGATGTTCGTTCAGACAAACTGAAGGCCAACGCTGCCTTATAACGCGCATGTCGCTACATGCTTGAATAGTAAGGGCCCTGCCCTTCAGTAAACCCAGGTCATTACCTCCCAGGTGAATGACCAAAATGTGCGGAACGTCACGCACTAACCCTTGCCGGAACAGGGTGGGTAGGAGCCCATCCCAGCACATCCCTTGCCGGCCAAGCCATTGTACAGTAGCTTGTTGACTGAGCCCCAGCTGCGAGCCCATCCGAGACGACGCGGCCCTACGGCCCGCCCAGAAAATCATGCTGTGGCCGCAGATTAGGATGCGCATCTGCTCTGTCCCCCTCCAGCAACCTGCCAAAACAAGGCAACACCATTAGGCTTCCGTATTACCATGCCCCCTCATGGGGCGGACATAACTCCTGTAGGCCCCAGAAGCCCACCTTCCAACAGCTTGCAGCCTGGCTCGTGGAAAACCCAGCCCCGCTGCCGTGGAAGCCGCTCCAATTCTAAAAGAGTGGGTCCCAAAACATGATGGGTCTATTCCTAATCTGTGTAGGGCCTTCTTCGTAAGTGCCCAAAATTGATATTTAGTGAGGGGATCACCATTCCTGTGAACAAATAAATATCCACTCACTGCTCCTCTAGCTGTCATAAATGTTTGCAGGGCCATCACTGGGCAAATGTGTGGCAAGGGGGAGGGAGCTAAAATAACAGTCTGTCCCCTACCCCTTTGGTCAGTCTTAGACCTACGTAACGTAAGGTAAACGCTGCCTGCTTTCATATTGATATCTGACATTAAGAGGGCGCGCTGTGACTGGTCCATCTTAGACCCAGCCACTACTTCTCCAATCCAAAATGCCCCAAAAATCATGTAAGGGACACTGCTTGAAATAGCTGTATTTCATAGGTGGAAGAACATACAGCTGATCATTGGCTCATGAGTTTCTCCAAAAGCTCTGGAGATATAGGACGGTGGTGATCGGGGCAGCTGGGTGCTCCCTAGCCCACCCAGCCAACATGCACCGGACTCTAAAATCCATGGAATGATCTCGAAAACCCCGTGCCTTAGCTAGAAGTGGAAAAACTCCAGGATCCTAATCTGCAACAGTTAAAGCATGTCCCTGTGCAGCTTGCAGCCCTGGGCCACAGAGTCAATCTTGATACCCAGAAGGTGAACACTGGCACAGAGCCAATCTTGATACCCAGAAAGGTGAACACTGGGGCAGGATCCTCCATATTCCCAGTTTTCAAGGGAACCCCCAGTTACATATCCATACTATAAGCTGTGACCTCAGGTGCTAACATGCACCCCAAAATCTGCTCTACCGATGAACAGCCCATCATACAGATAGTGCCCCACTGTTTCTGAGTCCACTTGTCTCCTGACTGCCCCCTACCAGAAGGATCTGAAGCACTCCATGCGAGAATTATAGCAGTCCATAGGCAATGCTCTGCCACCTGTGCGCACCATGTTAAATGAAGCATAGAGCACAGGTCCTAGACTATCAGGTATGAACCCGTTACTGCCTGACCCCTTAAATAAGACTGGTTGTGAATCAGGCGTAATTTGCCCACTGCCTTTTAAGGCCCTACCTGACTGGGGTGGCCAGGAAGGGGCCAAGAACTCTGCCCGACTGTACATCTTTACACTCTGTCCCTGGCAATTACTGCCATAACTAAAACAGATTGAAGATTGTAGGCCATGAAGGCCAGCCGGGAGTTAGAAGCCATGACTGCCCCCCCCCCAGAAGGAGCTGCAGCACTCCATATGAGAAATATAGCAGTCCATAGATAATGCTCTACCAGATAAAAATGCATAAGGCATCTCTATCACAGGCGCGCACCATGTTGAATGAAGTGCAGCGCACTATCCCAGGCTATCCAGTATAAACCCATCACTGCCTGACCCCTTAAACAGGACTGGTGGTGAATCAGGTGTAATATGCCCTCTGCATCCTAGGGCCATAACTACGACAGATTTAAGACTGTATGCCCTGAAGGCCTGCCGGGAGTTGGAATCTGGGATCAGGAAACCAAAAGAAAAACACCATAACACAGACAAACCTCCCTTTAAACCGGGTAGCCAGTAAGCGAAGTTCGTAGTACCTCAAATCTAACTGGGGAGGGACACATGTCCCTGAGCAGCTTAAGCTGGAGGCTTCCTCTTACCCCCTTGAAGGCCTCTGGCCTAATATCTCACTGCTGCGCATATCCTTCTGCAAAGAAAGGGAGTAAATCATTTATGAGTAAGTACACTTTACCAACTACTATTCCATGGCAGCTAATCCAGTTCCCCTAAAGCACAGAGACTGAGGATATGCTGCTGTCACCAATATTTGGACCCACTGCAGCTTTCTCCTAGTGGGTTTCCAAACAACCATAATAATAAATGTTCAAATGCAAAATGTGCATGCTACATTGATTTCAAGTAACTGATATCAAAATAGAAGTGCCAATATAAAAGTTGCATGCTATATATGACTACAGGTAAATGATATCAGAAGTCCTAACAAAGAAGGTTTTTGTTGTTGTCGTTGTTACAAAATCATCAGGAAAGGGTGAAGAGTCTGCCTGGAACTTAAAAGGCAGCTTCTGTGTCAACAACAATCTAAACTCCTGTCAAGGTACCCCTGCTTTAGTAAAGTCTAAGATCCTGGAATTAGGATAAGAGCCTTATAAGCAGTCTGGCTGTCCTTTTTATTCCTATCCTCCCATCAAGCCACATTATAATCTGCTAGACCTTCAATTCCATGCAGAAATTTGCATGTCCTTCTTTAGTACAACAAATGCCATATGCTTTGTTTTTGATACAAGACTAAATTCAAATAAATGCAACTTCTGTCTCAGAGGTAACAATTAGCGTGTCACTGACACTTGAAAAAGGATCACTGTCAACTAAGTTATGGTGATTTAGACATTTTCTAGCAAAACCTTGTCATCTGTGCACACCACTAGTATCTAAATAGGACAGGCACAAAGTCCCAGAAGGCTCACCCAGCCCCACCGAGGCCACCATATAATGTAATGATAATAGAATTAATTACCTCAACCTAATATATCTCTGGGCCTAGCAAGAAGTTGGAAGCTTAGCCAAGTGCTCCGTATCCCCCAACAGCCACCATGTAATAAATTAATAGAATAAAGTACCTGCAACCTAATGTAGGCCCAGGTCTAGGGAAAAAAACTGTAAGTCTAATCAAAGAGCCCCGCACAATTGCCAATAGAGGCTGCCAGGGCCTCACCCACATCCCTCACTGTGTTGCGCCCCCTACCTAGGCTGAACTCACACCCAGCCTTGGCAGTCAAAGGTGGAAATAGGGCCTGTGTTGGCAGGCTCGAAAAGCCTGTGCAGCTGTCTTACTGGCTTGTTGTAAAAAGTGTAAAGTGTGAAGAATCGTGTTATAACACAGCCTCCTCCCATAATTTGCTCTGAGCCTGCAGTAACTGGCCCAAGGTCACCCATTGCGCCTCACAGCAGTTGGGGAGACTCGAACCCTGGTCTCCTGGGTCGCAGTCCAACACCCTAACCACTACACTAAACCACCTTTTCTCCCACGATCTGCACTGGGCTAAGGGTGTGTGTGTGGTTTTAAATGCCCAAAGGCCTAGGCAGCAAGGGGGTGCCAAATACATATATAGCATGTTTATTAACTTGATATGTTTATTGTATTTTACTTTATTTATAAATGTGTTTCTTTCTTTTACCATTATCAGCCCAGACGCTTCCTGCCCGCTAGGCCCTTTTAACGAGGCCTGCTGGCTAGGCACATGCCCCTTTTGGCCCAACTCTCTCCTTCTTAGGAGGCATTGGGCTCATATCTATTTATCATTAATTATTTAATATTTAATGTAAATGTTCAATATATCTAAGTGGTACTCTTATATTACCTTCACCCCTTTCCCCTTTTATGGGGGGGGGGAGAAATCAGCAACCCACAGGGATGCATATCTCTCTCTCTCTCTCTCTCTCTCTCTCTCCATCTATCCCTTTAACTGCCTAAATATACTTGCGTAATATTTAAATGTATGTGGTTGTAATCCTTGTTTAACATCCACTCCCTCCTCCCTGTATAGGGGGGAGGATGTTTGTGTAATCTTGCTTAACTTGGCCAGGCCTCACCACCAGGCCACCTGCAGCCACGCAGCAGCATTAACAGTCGTTGCCCTCATGGCTGCCACCTTAAATGGGCTGATCAGGCCCAAGCATCGACCATGCGGCCAGAAAATGGCCACCGCTCTCTGTCCCTCGCTGTTCAGTAGCTCCGTCTGTCCCACGCCGTCATTCTTCCTCTCTTAGTCGTCGCGAGCCAAGAGGAAGTCGGAGGGGGCTGAGCGGGCTTAAATAGGCCCGTAGCTCCGCCCCCTCCTTGCGGAACGTCGCGCGTCATCCCAATGCGACGCGCGACGTTCCCTTCTTCAAAATGGCTACTGCGACTTCACCCTCGGCCGCAACTGTGCTACTGCTCCCCAGAGCTTCGCGCAGGTAAGCGAAGCTGCATTTCTCAGGGTAAAAGAGGTACTGCTCGGATCAACATGAAGATTTATGCTAGCATATTAGAACTGTTGAATATATTAACAGATCCTAATTGGAGTGCAAAATTTGCCTCCATATGATGAAATCACACTAAGAGTTTGTTCACAAAATAAATTCTCCTAAGATAATACAGCCAGTGCCCAATTTCACTGCTCAGTCCAGGAGTTAATACTAGGGCGGTGCACAGCCTCTGCCCCAATCTGCCCTGTGGCTCTGAACAGAGGAGGGTGCCATCAGGCCAATCCACCCTGGCTTGACTTGGGGAGCACCTGCCTCGCCTCGAACTCAGGCTTGAATAAGTTTGAGGATAGGGCTAATGTTTAATTAGGGTAAAAAAAATCCAGAAGGGGGGGCAGGGGAAAGTGACATTGCTTCTCCTCCCCACAACTGAGAGCAGGGGTAAATTCTGCAGGGTGCTGTTTGCAAGTGGCACACACACTCTGCACCCTGTATTATTGATGCCTCTGCTGAAGAGCTGTCTAGTGGAGGCATTGATCCTGCACAGTGATCCTTCACAAATGGCTTTCCTGTACGAAAGCTGCTTGCAAAGCAGCACCTGCACCCTACAGAATCTATATCTCCATTGAACAGCTGTTTAGTAACCCAGGCCACATTCACACCATATGTTTCATAGAATCATAGAATAGTAGAGTTGGAAGGGGCCTATAAGGCCATCAAGTCCAACCCCCTGCGCAATGCAGGAATCCAAATCAAAGCATTCCCAACAGATGGCTGTCCAGCTGCCTCTTGAATGCCTCCAGTGCTGGAGAGCCCACTACGTCTCCAGATAATTGATTCCATTGTCGTATGGCTCTAACAGTTAGGAAGTTTTTCCTGATGTCCAGTCAAATCTGGCTTCCTGCAATTATTCCGTGTCCTGCACTCTGGGACTATAGAGAAGAGATCCTGGCCCTCCTCTATGTGACAACCTTTCATGTACTTGAAGAGCACTATCATATCTCAGTCTTCTCTTCTCAAGGCTAAACATGTCCAGATCTTTCAGTCTCTCCTCATAAGATTTTGTTTCCAGTCCCCTGATCATCCTTGTTGCCCTCCTCTGAACCTGTTCTACTTTGTCTGCATCCTTCTTGAAGTGCAGAGACCAGAACTGGACACAGTATTCAAGATGAGGCCTAACCAGAGCTGAATAGAGGGGAACTAATTCTTCATGCGATTTGGAAACTATACTTTTGTTAATACAGCCTAATATAGCATTTGCCTTTTTTGCAGCCACATCACACTCTTGGCTCATATTCAGGTTGTGATCAATGACAATTCCAAGATCCTTCTCACATGTCGTATTGCTGAGCCAAATATCCCCCATCTTATAACTGTGCATTTGGTTTCTTTTTCCTAAGTGTAGAACTTTGCATTTATCCCTGTTGAATTTCATTCTGTTGTTTTCAGCCCAATGCTCCAGCCTATCAAGGTCCCTTTGAATTTTGTTTCTGTCTTCCACGGTATTAGCTATGCCCCCCAATTTTGTATCATCTGCAGATTTGATAAGCATGCTCTACCTCCTCATCCAGGTTGTTAATAAAAATGTTGCAGAGCACTGGGCCCAGGACCGAGCCCTGTGGTACCCCACTGGTTACTTCTGCCCAGTTTGAGAAGGAACCATTGATAAGCACTCTTTGAGTACGATTCTGGAGCCAACTGTGGATCCACCTGATAGTTGTTCCATCCAGCCCACATTTAGCTAGCTTGCTAATCAGAATATCATGGGGCACTTTGTCAAAAGCTTTGCTTAAGTCGAGATATATTATGTCCACAGCATTCCCACAGTCTACAAGAGAGGTTACCCGATCAAAAAATGAGATAAGATTAGTTTGGCAGGATTTGTTCATCATAAATCAGGCTATTTGTCAGACTGCATCGCCCTCTATGTGCCTGCCCAGGCCCTGAGATCTTCAGGAGAGGCCCTTCTTTCAATACCTTCATCCGCACAAGTACAACTAGTGAGGATACAAGATAGGGCCTTCTCGGTGGCTGCCCCTAGGCTTTGGAATTCCCTCCCTAAGGAGATAAGAATGGCCTCTTCCCTGCAGTCCTTTCGTCGACAGGTAAAAACTTTCTTATTTCAGCAAGCCTTTGATTCCGAAGGCAGCTAAGGATAGGCCCAAAAGGAGGTCATATTGCTCTTGCTTGTTTATTTTTTAATTATTCTGATTTTACGAGTATAGTTTTTAATTATCAGAAACAGTTTAATGCTATTTTAAATTAGAGTTCATTTTTTAATTATATCTGTCTATATTTATTTACTTATGTATTATATGCTTTTAACTTTGGTAGGTTTTAATTGTATCTGTTTTTTATCTGGAAGCTGCCGTGAGTTCCAATTTGGAAAAACGGCGGGGTATAAATAAAGTTAATAATAATAATAATAATTAATAATAAATCCATGTTGGCTCCTAGTAATCACTGCACTGTTTTCAAGGTCCTTACAGATTGACTGCTTTATTATCTGCTCCAGAGTTTTTCCAAGGATTGATGTTAGGCTGACTGGTCTGTAGTTCCCCAGTTCCTCCTTTTTGCCCTTTTTGAAGATAGGGACAACATTAGCTCTCCTCCAGTCATCCGGCACTTCACCAGTCTTCCACGATTTTGTAAAGATAATAGAAGCAGTTCTGAGACTTCTTCAGCCAGTTGCTTCAATACTCTAGGATGCAGTTTATCGGGCCCTGCCGATTTGAACTCGTTCAAAGTGATTAGGTATTCCTTGACCGTTTGTCTATCAATCTTAAGTTCCAATCCTGTCCCTTCTACTTCATGTTTCTCGGGAGGGTCATAGACCATTGTTTTGGGAGAAGACTGAGCCAAAGTAGGAATTGAACATTTCTGCCTTTTCTTTGCCATCCGTTACCATTCTGCCATCCTCACTGAGTAGCTGTGCCACCATTTCCTTTCTCTGTTTTTTACTATGGACGTACCTGAAGAAAGCTTTTTTGTTGCTTTTAGCATCCCTTGCTAACCTCAGCTCATTCTCATCTTTAGCCTTCCTGACACCATCCCTGCAATTCCGTGATACCTGCCTGTACTCTTCCTTTGTGGCCTGGCCTTCTTTCCACTTCCTGTTTGTATCCTTTTTTGTTTTCAGGTCATCTAAAAGCTTTTTTGTGAAGCCACATTGGCTTCTTCTGCTGTTTTCCCCCTTTTTTCCTTGTTGGAATTGCTTGCCATTGCGCTTTTAGAATTTCTTTTTTTAGAAACTCCCACCCATCTTGGACTCCTTTTCTCATTAGGGTCTCTTGCCATGGAACAGTACTTACAATTGTTCTGAGTTTATTAAAATCAGCTTTTCTGAAGTCCAGGGTGTACGTATGTCTACTCTCAGCTTTTGCTTCTGTTAAAATCAAGAATTCAAGTATGGTGTGGTCACTTTCCCCCAGAATTCCTGTAACTGCCACTTCATCCACCAAATCATCTCTATTGGTTAGAATCCAGTCCTGGATAGCTGATCCTTTGGTTGCTTCCTCCACTTTCTGTAGGAGAAAGTTATCTCCAACACAAGTCAGAAATTTCTTGGAGGGGCCGTGTTTGGCAGAGTTTGACTCCTAACAGATATCTGATAAGAGATAATTGAAGTCCCCCATTACTACTACATCATGCCTCCTTGAAACATTGGCAATTTGCTTTTCAAAAGTTACATCCTTGTCTTCTCCTTGATTGGGTGGTCGGTAGTAGACTCCAAGCACTACATTCCTTTGATTACTTGCCCCATTAATTTTAATCTACAAACTCTTGGTGGAGCTACCAAGCTCATCTTCCTGTATTTCTGTGCAGGGATATATATTGTTAACATATAACGTGACTCCACCTCCCTTTTTATTCCTCCTGTTCTTTTTGAACCAGTTGTATCCTTCCATTACTGTATTCCAGTCATGGAAGTGATCCCACCTAGTTTCAGTTATACCTATCATTTATTTCACTATTGTTCTGCTTTAAACAGTCATGGCTTCTCCCAAAAAATCCTGGCAAGGGTAGTTTGTGAAGGGTGCTGAGAGTTGTTAGGAGACACCTATTCTCCTCATAGAGCTAGAATTCCCTGAGTGGTTTAACAGTCCCTCTTCCTAGAGGATTCTGAGAATTGTAGCTCTGTGAGGGGAATAGGGAGTCTCCTAACCACTCTCAGCACCCTTTACAAACTACACTTCCCAGAATTCTTTGGAGAAAACCATATGGCTGCTTAAAGTGGAATGATAGTGGAATAAATGTACTGTGTGAATGTGGCCCTAGACTGTAGAATCAAAACAGGATTGCAGAACATGCTATCCCCCAGATGTAGTTGGACTGGAGTCTCATCTGTAACTCCCATGTTGTTGGACTGTAACTCCCATCATCCCTGACCATTGAGCATGCTGGCTTAGGTTGACATTTATGATAGCTGGAGTTCAACAGTTCGTAGCCAAGATGGTTATGTTCTACCTCCACTGGCAGAGGCAGTAAGTGGGTAGAGTGCTGTAGCACACCTGTCCTGTTTGTGGGCTTCTCACAGGCATCTCCTTGGCCACTGTGAGAGCAGGATGCTGGACTGGATGGGCCATTGGTCTGGTCCAGAAGGCTCTTCTTATGTCCACACAGCATCTGTAGGGCAACAGGTTCCCCTTTCCTGATTTATGTTTTGCCACCAGGTAGGAGGACTCAATATGTGTGCAATGGCTGGATATTTTAATACTTATTACATTGCTCATGTAAAGTTCATTAATGACCAGTTGGTCTGAAAACTACAGGAATCTGTCACTTGTCCATAATATGCATGTTACTTTGCATATGCATTGTATATGACATGGAAATTAACTGCATCTCAAGGAGGCCTCAGACTAGATATGGCAAAATATGGTTGTTAGAGCCATACAACAATGGAACCAATTACCTAGAGAGGTAGTGGGCTCTCCAACACTGGAGGCATTCAAGAGGCAGCTGGACAGCCATCTGTCGGGAATGCTTTGATTTGGATTCCTGCATTGCGCAGGGGGTTGGACTTGATGGCCTTATAGACCCCTTCCAACTCTACTATTCTATGATTCTATGGCATCCTGTTGGGGAAATGCATGTGTTGCCTCTGCGAGTGTTTTGTGAGAGCCTCCATGATTACATTGCCAATTTTACTCTGGAAGGGGTCTGTTCTATCTGGGGAGATTCAGTTGAATGTATTCCTCCTTTCCCCCAACATTTATGCCTATGTCCTTTCAACCACAAAGCTCTGGGGAAGTTAGATGCTTAGAAATTGGACATGGCCTGAGTTATCTTGGTCACCCATTGAAGGAACTACTCCTGATAAAAAGATTTTCTATTGTTCAAACAACAGATAGTAGCAGGGACTGATTTATAGTGAGTTTTAGAGTAGATTTAGGCTGCAGTCCTATACACACTTACGTTAGACTAAGCCCCAGTGAACTAAATGAGTGTTACTTTTAAGTAGATATCAGGGCTATGCACCAGATGTGACTGACACCAAAGCCCGAAATGAATTGGGGCAATTCAGGGGGTTCCAGGTTTTGCCTGAATTTGGGTCAGATTGGGCCACCTGAAGTGATTCCAGGCTTTCAGGGGGTGGGGAATTGGGTTGGGAAGGCAGGAGCAGAGCTTGGAAGATTACTTTTTTTTCCTACTGCATTTCTTGAATTCTTTCTTTGTTTCTTTTTTTAAATCAACTGCTTAAGCGTACATATCAATATCTTCATAGCAATTTAAATGCTTGTTACAATGTGCTGACATAGAGCTTATATAATAAAAAACATAATATACAGAGATAAATTTAAAAAGGGAGAAGAATAAAATAAAATAATGTTTCAGAATTATAATAGTAATAAAAATAAGAAATCAATAAATAAAAAAGAGGTGGAGAAGAAATTTACTGAGATTAATGTAAGATTTAAAAAGCATAGCATTTAATACATGGAACAACATAGAGATCTAGAAATTAACTGTTGGTGGACAGATTTAGTGCAATAAACTCCATAGACTACCCAAAGACATCCCTCCATAATGAGGCATGAGTTGATGGCTGATAGAAATTATGCTCCCCCACTGCTACATAGCTTATAAACATAAACCATTTAATATGAAAGTTGTCTTTTTTATTTGGATCCCACCTCGCCAATCTTTGTTGTGTTAATTTTTCCATTAAAGCTATGTTCTATACCTGAGAGTATCATAATTCTCCTAAATTGTAATCAATCCTTTCCCAATGACAAGCAATTACAATTCTTGATGCCACTAGTAAGGTTACTATCAGATCCTTAGAGTGCAGTGATAGATTATCTCCTTGGAAAATCAACAAGAGCGTCATAACAGGATGAAACTTGATGTTCTGCCCTGTAATCATCCCATTTTCATGAAACACTTTCTCCCAAAGTGCCTGAACAGCAGCAGCACATGTCCACCACATATGAAAATAACTTCCAGGTTCTCCACACCTCCCCAACATCTCTGCATAGCAGTATTATTTATTTATTTATTATTTGATTTATATTACGCCCTTCCTCCCAGCAGGAGCCCAGGACAGCAAACAAAAGCATTAAAAACACTTTAAACCATCATAAAAACAGACTTTAAAATACAAACAACTTTAAAAACATTTTTAGAAAGCTTTGAAGACATCTTAAAAAACAGTTAAAAACATTGTTTTTTCAAAAAAAAGGTTTAAAAACATATTAGAAAGAAATTCCAACACAGAAGCAGACTGATTCTATTATTGGTTCTATGCAAAACTAATGGAGTTAAATATCACCTATGAATAATCTTATATGTATTTTCTTGCAGTTTTGCTGATATTGAATGCAATGGGAATTTATTTATTTAATTTGATTTATTATTTGATTTATATCCCACCTTTCCTCCCAGCAGGAGCCCATAACTTTATCCCATAATTTTCCCCATTTTACAGAATCAATCTCCATACCAACATCTTCATCCCATTGTTGTCATCTAAAATCCCAGTAGTTAGATCTAGTAATATTTCATATAAAGATGATACAGAACCCTTATCAGTGAAAGATGTTCCCACCAAATACTTCTCAAATGAAGTCAATGATTTCTGTTCCTGCTCCTCCACAGAAGTTATTGTTAATAAGTGCTGAACCTGAAGTAACTGATACCAAGTACATTGATGTGGGTATAGTTTTTCCTGAATTTGGTTTATAGTAAGTGGAACTCCATTCATGAATAAGCCATGTAATGTGTATAGCCCCTTCACCTCCCAACAAGCAAAGTCTGAGAGCTTATTTTGATAATAAAATAGTGGATGGTGAAGAAATGGAGTTGGCTGAGATATCAAACACTTCCTCCACAACCTCCAGACAGAAGTCTGCTAATAAGAAGGGGTTATCTAGGAAATGAAGGTCTTTTTCCCTGTATGCCATAAAAGGTAAAAATCTAATTTTCAGTTCCTAGCAGGCTGGACATTCCATAGACAGTGATCAACGATTCATACCTTTCTGAATTACCGGCAGCAAATTTTTCAAGTGAGCAGCATCATGATAAAGTTTCAAATTTGGTATTCCTACACCCCCGTGTGCTGCCTTCTTGTATAAAATAGACAAACGAAGTCTAGGCCTTTTCCCTTGATGAATAAACCTCAGTAACAGATTTTGACAACTTCTTAATTTCTGGGTGGTGATGGCAATTGGGATTGTCCTAAAGAGAAGCGATAACTTTGGAGGAACCATCATTTTCACTGCTGCAACTCAGCCCATCCATGAAAGAGGCGTTTCCAATCCAGCAACAATTTTCTTATCTTCTTTATCAAAAGTGTGTAATTAAGTGATTCCATTTTGCTTATTTTTTTAGGAATGAAAACCCAAAGATATTTGATTGTAGAAACTCAAAATTTTAATTGAAATTCCCATTGTAGAATTCCATGTAATTTTGGAGCCAAATTAAAACATAACATTTCTGATATATCAAAATCGATCCGTAAGCCAGCCAGAAACCCACATTCCTTTGTCATTTCAATTAGCCTAGGTATAACCTGCATAATGTACCCATCAGTTCCAGGTGACTTTCCCAACCTTAATTTCTTAATTGCCCAATCTATTTCCTCAGTCATGATAGAATCATTAAGCCTCTCTTTATGTTCTGTGGAAATAGTTTTTAATCCTGCTCTCTGTAAATACTCAATTACTTTATCAACATTTACATCCACCGATGAATATAATGATTCATAATATTCCTGGAAGCGCTGTGTAATTTTATCTCTTGTAAAAGTTCTAATTCCCCCTTCTAGTAGAATGGAGGAGACAACATTCCTTTGTTTCTTTTTTTTTAAGCCTATTTGCCAAGTCTTGAGTTTTTATTATCAAATTCATAGAAAGTCTGATTAATATATTGCAGAGAGGTTAGTACTTTACTTGTACTTAAAGCATCATATTCTGTCCTTTGTCCTTGTCAAAATGTGATATACCCTCATACTGTTGTTCCTCTTATACATATTTTCTAGGAAAATTATTTCATCGAGAAGTAATTTCCTTGAGTGTTCCCTAGCTTTCCTGAGTCTACTATTTTCCAAAATGAATTTTCCTCTGATAACTGCCTTTAAGGTATCCCAAAGTAGAGCAGGTGGCGATTGAGTAGAATCATGTATCTCAAAGAACATTTTGATTGTTTCCAGAGTTTCATCCCTGACTTCCTTATTTTGCAAGAGTAATGGATTTAAACACCAAGTGTATGAACAAGGTTTTGATGGTGCCAGTTCCAAAGTCATATGTACAGGTGAATGATCTGATATTAGTATGTGATCAATGTTGGTGGACTTCAAATGAGAGGAAAGTGAGGAGGAAATCAGAATGTAATCATGTCTAGTAAAAACCCTATTTTACATGTGAAACATGTGTAGTCTCCACTAACTGGATGATCTAGATGCCAAACATCCAGAAAATAATACTTAAGGAACAGATCTTTTACTTCCTCACCTGAGGTAAAGGATATCCTGGATTTCCCCCCTGTTTTGTCTATATTTGGATTAGCAGCTAAATTCAACTCCCCCCTACTAGTATTACTGAGCCTTCCTTAAAGCCTCCAAGTGTCTCAAGAGTTTGTGAGAAGAAACCAATTTGATTAGTGTTTGGAAGATTACTTTTAAAAGGAATAAATTACAATTACTGTTACATTGCCCCAAAAAGGAATGAATTACCATTACAATTACAATTGTTCTGAATGGAATGGATTACTTTACCATTACTCAAAAGTAATCACTACAATTACACTTAAGTTACTTTTAAAAAAAACTAGAGTGCCTACAAGGTGCTGGCCTTGGCTGCTGCACACCTAAGTCACCTGAAACAACATTAAAAATAAGCACACACACACAGAGGTAGTAGAATAATTATTTTTATCCATAAGACAGCAGTGGTGGTCTCCCCGCTAGTAAGGGAGGTGAAAAGGGAGGCAGAAGCCACATGTCAAATCAAGTGCACCCTCCCACACACACACTCAGCCAGCAAGCATAATCTCTTTCACTTAACCACCTCCTGGACCCTGCCCTGCCACCAACTAAGGGACTCCCATCCAAGCAAACATTTTCCCCTGAGATGCAAAAAAATTAAAATACTGCAAATGCAGCACAGTAGCCAGAGAGGGTGGTGAAGGCCACTTTGTGTGCCAAGTGCGCGTGCACGCATGCACGCACGCACGCACGCACACACACGTTGTCATCTTTCACCTCCACAGTTCTTTATCTCCATTCTGCTGTTGCCTCCTTCTCCTTTATCCATGTTCTTGCCCTCCAGCTCCTTTTCCCCTCCACTCCATTTCCCACCACCATCCATTTTTTTAAACAATTATTTTCTCTACTACACCCCGTCTCGCTCTCCACCTCCTCCCTCATTGCCTCCTACCCACCCACAGAGCACGACGAAGAGCAATGCTGCACGGAAGCCCAGTTTGAGGCACATGATTTTCATCCACAAATCAGAGGAGCAGAAGACTTTCCCTGCTCCCTCCCCCATGTAACGCCCAAAGCTAATGCTGGAAACATTACAATTACCCCTCAAAAGTAATACAATTACTCTTTGTTCTATTACAATCAAAATGTTACTGTAAACCGCCCAGAGAGCTTCGGCTATGGGGCGGTATACAAATAAATAAATAAAGAAAGAAAGAATGTAAAAGAATTACCCACTCGTTCCTCAAAAAAGTAATGAATTACAAGTAATTCAGTTTTTTTAACTAATTACTTTCAAGCTCTGGGCAGGAGGAGTCTGTTTCACCAATGTGTTCCCTGCAGGGCATGCTCTGGAGAAGCAGACTATAGCAGGTTTGAATCCTCCACTTGTGAAACAGCACCCAGTAGATTTAATCCTCCTGCACTTGGTCAGGAGGCGGAGGGGGAGGGGGAGACACAGCATGTCCTTCTTTTCCTGCCCTTCTAACTATATGTTGAAATTTTACCCCTGATTCAGGGCCGCATCTGAGCCACACCATATGTTCCCCAAGTTGGCCTGGGTTGGGTTGGGGCTGATCTGGGGGCCTGGATCAGGTGGGAGGGCTGTGCATAGAATTGTACTGTTGGTCCCAGAGGTAAAGCAGAAGGATTTAGAACCCCATTTAGCAAATTTTCACTGGAATGCTGAAGTAAGGTTACGGATAAAGAAAGACTCTCCAAAAGAGTTCAAGGATGACACACATCCCTGCCTCATTTTTTAAAAAGATATCATTGTATAAGAAGATTTGGATCAATGGAAATAGATCGCAATATATTATAGCACCATAAGTATCCTGATGATTGGTGTCATGATTCTTTTGCTGAAATTCCGTGTTGCAGGACCACCGCCTTCACAGACTGAAAAAGTCAAACTCATCCTCGGTTTGAAATGACTGAAACTGATGGAGACAGCACACCAAGAATGATACCTGTTCTTTTGAGCCTGGACCTTTCTGCACCATGGTCAATTTGTTGCAAAGCAGCAGTGTCGTCAATAGGACGACTGGCAAAAAAGACAAGTGAATCAGGGCATTTCTTTGTGCGACATTTGCTCTCAATAGGACGACTGGCAAAAAAGACAAGTGAATCAGGGCATTTCTTTGTGCGACATTTGCTCTCATGCTGTGGAATTCAAACAGGGTCATGAGAGTGGCTGGTGCCTCGAGGCTTTAATGAGAATGAGTGAAGACATCAAGATGGCAGACTTTGGTCTTCCTAAGGGGTCACTGAAGAGACACAAAAGGCAATCCATAGGCGCTATCCCATACCACAGTCTTAGCAGAGGAGAGCAGCAAAATTCTTGTAGAAAACATTGGGCAGCCAAACAGAGTACATTTCTAGTCAAGTGAGAAACTGAGAAGCTCAAAGGGCCATAGCTCTGACAATTTCTTCCTTTCACTGCTACTTCAGTTCTTTCTCTCTCCCTCCTCTTTCTCTCCCTCTTTCTCTCCTTTCTTCCTCCCCTGTAAAGAAAGGTTACATTTGGGGCCTTATAGTTTAGAGAAAAAGCAAGAAAGAAGAGATATGATAGAGGTATACAATCATGTAGTGGCAAATTCAGAAGTGCAGGGTACCTTCAAGATAGTCACAGCCATGCCCCCTTTTTTCTGCTGGGTTGAGAATGAGATCCATGTTGGTGCCTTCTCCCACAACAACAGATGTCCCTAGGAGACAATCAGTGTGAAAGGGGAGATGGGTGGTAGCTACTGAAAATAGTCTTCTCAGTGGCTGGCTCACCTCCTTTCACTCTGATTGGCTCCAGTCAGCAGGAAAGGGTAAGGAACTATGTTAGAAGACTCTTCTCAATGGCTAACAGACTCCCCTTTCATGCTGATTGACTTGTAAGATGTTGGAGACATAGGGACCCTATTGGGATCCTGCTCCCAAAAAAGTAAAGGATCTAAGACCCCCTGAGACCCCAGATGACTGCATCCCTAAAGGTATATAAACTTATGCATGGCATGAAGAAAGTAGATACTGTAGAGGAAAGTCTTTCTCTCTCTCTCATAACCCTAGAACTCATGGGCATCTTATGAAGCTGAATGTTGGAAGATTCAGGACAGACAAAAGTTGCTCTTCACGCAGTGCATAGTTAAACTGTGGAATTTGGTCCCACAGGAGGCAGTGATGGCCACCAATGTGGATGTCTTTAAAAGAGGATTACACACATTCATGGAGGATAAGGCAATCAATGGCTACTGACCATGATGGCTGTGTTCTACCTCCACTGTTGCACTCAAGTTGTGCTTGCAGGCTTCTCCTTGGCCACAAAATCCGGATAAGTGCAAATTTTGAAGGATGGCTGTGTTTTGGTTCTCATATCATTTTGCAAACTGTGAATTTGATAGATTCGGCTTTACATGTAAACTGAATCTGATTTCTCCTACATCCCTAGTCAGAGCTGAAAATGACTCACAAGAGATCTGAGAGTCATAACAAATAGCTCAACAAAAACATCAACTCAATGTGTGCCAGCTAGGAAAAAAAGAAAAGAAAATTCCATTAGGAAAGGGACTGAAACCCAAACTGCTAATATTGTAATGACTTTATAGAAATCTATAGTGCAACTACACTTGAAGTACTATGGACAGTTCTGGTCACCACATCTCAAATAAGGTATTACCTGGAACAGGTGTAGAAATAGAGGGGTGATATTGTGGAGCAACTCCACTATAGGGAAAGGTTATGTTTTTGGTTTTTTAGTTTAAGAAGAAAGGCATGTGAAAGGGAGCATAATCAAGATTTATAAAATTATGCATGATATGAAGTTGAATCAGAGAACCCAAGATCATCCAATGGAGTGAAATGGTAGGAGTTTCAGGGCTTCTTCAAACAGCACAAAGTTAAACTCTGGAATGGGCAGACAGCCATCAGATTGGATGGCTTTAAAAGAGAATTAGACAAGTGTATTGATTTGGCTACTAGTTGTGATGGTTAAATCCTGCCTAGGAGCACCATGTCTCTAAATACAAGCTGTTGGGGAACAACCGTCATGACCTGTGCATGGGCTTCAATAGGCATCTGGTTGGCTACTACTGTGAAAAGCATGACGGACTAGATAGGCCATTGGTCTGATCCAGCAGGCCTCTTCTTATGTTTGTATGTTCTTATCTGTTCAAACAGAATTTGCTAGCAGGCTACATTACTTGCTTTCCACTGAAGGGAGTTGCATTGCCATCTGGCTAGAAAACAAAACAGAAACAACCTGCCTGGCCTGCTTCTATTCGGCTCTTTCAACAGGAGTTTGATGTGCAGAAATCAGCAAATGAATCTTCTTATGGCATGGAGCCAAATATGAGCTCCAGATAGCTGGTTCAGATTATACTGCTGTTAAAGGAACACAGTAGTGTAGTGGCAAATTGAGAACTGCAGGGTCCCTTCATGATATTCACACCACACCCCTTTCCCCCCACTTTCCTTCATCTCCCTTGCTCTCTCTGTCATTTCAAAAGCCCACACTTCACTACACAGACACCCCTCAGAGGCAATCAGCACGAAAGGGGAGGCTGTGCGTTAGCTACTGAGAAGAGTCTTCTCAGTAGCTGACTCACTTCCTTCCACTCTGAATTGCTCTAGTCAGCATGAAAGAACAAGGCTAACACACTCCCTTTTCGTGCTGATTGGCTCATACATAGGGACCTGGGTGGGACCCTGCTCCCAAAAACGTAATGGGTCTACAACTCCCCACAACCCTGGATGACTACACCCCTGCAAGAAGAGCTATGGAGGTACTGTTCCAAACCCCTTTTCCCAGCTCATCACCCCTCACTTCTGTCTCAAGGCATCTCTCAGGGAAAAGCAGATACTTTGGAGAATGATCTAAAGCAAAGTTATTTTAAAAATGTAAATACATTTCAAGCCCAGTCCTTTAACTCACTGCACCCTTGACATATGCAATGTTACAAGAGGACCCAGCATATAATATCAGTACCACTGATCGGTGGTTATGCATCAACATCACACTATACCAGATGTACTGCCACAGAATGGAATAACACTGTTCCTCGAGAAACTGTAAAAATAAATAATTTGACTAGGTGCCTGGGGAAGTCTATACACAGTTTTAGAAAATAATGAGCTAGCCTTATACTTGACTCCACCTCCCTTTTTATTCCTCCTGTTCTTTTTCAAAACTCATGGGTGCACACACCCATGGTGAAGGAGGAGAGTGCTGGGTTGAATCCAATGAAGTTCTTGTGCGAGTGCAGCGGAATATCCCCTCTTTCTTCTCCCCTAACTCTCTAGAGCAGATTGTGGCAGGAGGAGGAAACACATGGGGAAAGGAGAGGACAAGGAAGTTCTGGCTGCATATACACCTTACATGTAAAGCACATTTTCTCCAAAGAATCCTGGGAACTGTAGTTTACCCCTCACAGAACTACAATTCCCCGCACCCGTAACAAACTATAATTCCCAGGATTCCTTAGGGAAATGTCATTTAAATGTGCTTTACATTTATGGTGTGTACACAGCCTGTGTTGCGTGAGCGGAATTTGTTCTGTTCATTCAAGGACTTTGTTGGACCCAACCAGAGCTTGGAAGTAATTAGTTACAAGTAATGAACCTACCAATTTTTCACTTCCTGAAACAATGCACAAAGTGAAACACAGCCATTCTTCAAAACTGGCACTTCTCCACATTTTGCAATGCAGTTCTCCAGTCAGGTAACGTGTGCAAAACTGCACATATTTGGGGAAAGTGTGCCATGTGGTGTAGTGGTTAGAGTGTTGGACTAGGACCTGGGCAACCAGGGTTTTAATTCCCACTCAGGTCATGGGCCAGTCACTATCTCTCTGCCTAACCTACTTCATAGTGAGGATAAAATGGGAGAGGAGAAGTGGGTGTGCTTCCTTGAGCTCTTTGGAGGACAGGTGGGATAGTATGTAATAATCATGTAAATGTAGTAGAAATGTAATAATCGTGTAAAATGCCTATACATTAATGCAAATAGCATACAAAAATTGCTTGCAAAAACATGAATGTTGGGCAAAATGACATACAAACATGTGTATGCCTATGTAAGAAAAATGTAAGGGTCACACTGCAGTTCTCAGCAGCACAGACAGGTGGAGCTGTGAACACTTTCCCCCAAGAATGGTTTCCCCCAATCCCATAAGACTGGAAAAATGAGAAACCGAGAGAAACCAAAATGGACAGATTCACTCATTCCTACTGAGGGTAGATAACTATGTTCCCAAAGGAACTCACAGCCTAACATGAAGGCATAGCCCCAGCATGCTTAGGCGGAAATAATTTCCACTGTGGTTAATGGAGCTCATTTCCAGAGAAGTGTGTATAGAGCTGCACTCTTAATAGTGTGGGATGTTTAATATATAGTTTAAAGACCCTCCGGATTCTGCTTTGAATCTTGACATTCCTACAACTCATTCTGTACACTGAACACCTTAAAGATGAGAAAGTAGCACATAAAAGCTTCTTTTAGTTTCTTCTGTGTACATGTTTGGTTGGTTAAAAATCAAAGATTTATAAAAAAGAAAGTGTTTAAAAGGTACAGTACATTACCAAACCCTAATAAGGATGCACGGCACTTTGCATCATACAGCAAACTTAGAAAAAAAGAAAACACACACAGTTCAGTCAGCTTCTTTCTGTGCTTTAGGCTTCACCCAGCATGATTTTAATTGGCTGCATCATGCAGGATGCCATTTGGAATATATGTTGCCTGCCGAGATAAGTGGAGGAGAATTTTAGTACCTTATAGATTCTTGCTGAAAAGGCCAACCTGACTGACTGATTGGGGGTGGGGAGGGGTTAAATTTTCTAAAAGGAACATAAACCATTAGAAGTCTTCCAGAGGTCTTTCTTTAAAATGGAAACCATATTGTATATTAAACCTTAGAAATTTCTATCTATCTATCTATCTATCTATCTATCTATCTATCTATCTATCTATCTATCTATCTATCTATCTATCTATCTATCTATCGCTATAGATATATATATACACACACACATATACAAAGGTATAGAGAGAGAGAGAGAGAGAGAATATACTGTTTATGAGACATCTTTTATATTTCAAGAGGAGGGTTCATAGGCATATCCCTTTGATAATACACATTCTGGCAGAGTAATCTCTCATTGTTTAAAGAGGCATCACTGATGGTTCATGTACTTCTGAATGAATCTATTTTACACTTACGGTGTTGGAAATGTAACAGGAGGGATCATTCTGTTTGTAACCTAAGGGTTAATTCTGTTATAAGCAAGTCAGTCAACCAAGAGGGGAGTGGTGGCGGAGGTGATGCTTAGCAACCTGTCAGAGTGGCATGATGTTTGCTGAAGAAGCACCTGCCCTAATTAGCTGTGTAATCCTGAGGGAGATTCCCCCCTGTATGTTTGGTTTGAATGTCCCTCTGTTCTGTAACCAGGCCTGAATAAGAAAGACAAAACCTATCTGTTTATTTCTCCTCAAACTATGCACTCTTTTTGTTCAATTTACCCACTAAAGTGTTTCAGGATCTTTCCTCTCTGGACTTTGCCTGCTCTTTTAAGTGACTCTGCCAACATACAGTACTATATAAGGAGATGTTTTAAGAGTAGCAAGGGCTATTAGTGAGTGCTCTGTGGTCAACTGTCTCAAGAAACAAAAAACTCTACTGACTTGGTGAAGAGATTGTCAATGGCTAAGGGCCCATTGCTTCAAGAGAATCCCAGGTCATAGTGGGAAGATGCATCTGCCTTCCATGAGCTATGACATTTGGCACCACATCAGCAAAACACATCCACTGGAACAAGCTCATAGTTGCCAAGAAAATGCTTGAAACATGACTGTTGAATTAGTGTTCACTGAAACAGACCCACATGAGCTCTGTAATTGGTGTCCCAATTGTCATCTCTAGAGGGAAAAGAGTTGTGTGGATAAGAAGCATCTAAAGACAGACGGCCTTAGCAGCAGGGCTGTTTGGGGAGGTGGAGAATAAGGCCTTCTTGGCCCACCATCTCCCCCTCTTTTCACTTGCTGATGAATGAGCTGGATGTGAGAAGCAGATATCCAAAGCAAAAGCAAGAGCAGCCTTTGTTGCAAATACAATAAAGAGCCTTGCTGCACCTTTAAGACTACATGTATTGTGGCATAAGCTTTCATCATGTAGTCCAGTTCAATACACAGTAGAGATTGGGGAGGAATTTGTGTGCTCTACTTTTTGCAGTGGGCTGATCCACTTGCTTGCGGATCAAAATTAACACAAACCCCGCTTGGATTATGCACATCTCTGGATTCTGCAATGCTGTTTCACTCTCAGTGTGGAAAAAAATGTGCAGAAATATGTATTGTATGCAAAAGATGTGCACAAAGTGTGTATTTTACAGATGAATGAACTGAAAAGCATTGAGAATGCAGTGTGCATTGTATGTACAAAGTGAGCACAGTTTAAATGCAGACTTTTTGCACATTCTTTCAAAAATAGGACAGAATGCACCAATGGTTGAACACCAGCAAGAGTGAAACAGGATAGAATTAACTCCTCAGCCCGTCCTTATCAGATGCATAAATTGTTATCCCTTACGAATGGGTATGGATGTGGGAAGAGGTTTGTAAACAGTGAGGTTAAACAGTAATGAAATGCAAAATAGAAAGTATGCAACAATTCAATTAAAGGTTAAATGTATGCAAATTAAACTCAGTGACCATTCATAACAGTAATTGGAAATGGCACATTCATCTTGACGTTTGGAACCTCATAAGACCTTCCTCTTCCCACAATCCTTTTATGTAGATAGCTTTATCCCAGTCTGCATCTGTTGTTTTAAAGGTTTTTTTCTTGCTTTTATCACTTGTGGTTTGTTGCCCTGGGCTCCTTTTATCCTGGGCAGGATATAAATTTAATTAACTATTAATAATATATATTTATCTACATTTATATCCCATCTTTCTTTCATCAAGGAACTCAAGGTGGCATACATGTGGTTCCCAAATGTGTCTCCCACCCAGGTATTGACCAGACCCAGACCTGCTTAGCTTCAGTAGTAGTAGTAGTAGTAGTACGAATAGGAATATTAATAATAATAATGTCTGCTCAGAAGTAATTCCCATTGAATGCAATGGACCATACTCCTTGATAAACGGATATAGGGCTGCAGCCTAAGTAAATTAGCCTTTGTAGTGACAGGAAACCATTGTCTCTATTCAAGCCCATACAAATAGAATAACATTTTATTATTAGTTTTAATTCAGATATTTCGTGCTGGAGTCTCCCTTTAAAATTCTTCAACAGAGGAATTATCCATTCATAACTTTCAGGTCAGGAGCAGATTGCCTAGGGAAATTTCTCTTACTCATTTCCAAACGTTGCAATTTCTTGTGTCTGATTTATAGTCTCTGTTCCCTCCTTGATTTGTATCTTAATACAGCCCCAAATCATAGCTGGTTTTAAAGATCTTGGCCTGTCTTGCTTTTACTGACAGCTCTAAAGCCACACTTTGTCCTGGTGTTAAGTACAGCCTTCCGTCTCTGGCTTGGACTTCTGCCTTCAGCTGACTCACCTATTTGCCTCAGCCCAAGCCTAGCAGTTTCACATCTGTGACTGTGTCCTGGAATCCTGCCAGTCAGCTGAATAATATTGGTCTTGTGCAGTGTCAGCTGCTTTTCTCAAGGAGTAAAATAATAATCAGAATTATAATACAGCAATACTGAAGGGTACACACACCCCTTGTGTCCTAGAGCTAGATGGAGCCATTTGCTTAGCTTTATATATTATCTGCCCTACTCTCAAGGAGAGAAGATACTGCTCCTTCCCTGAGCCAAATGTCAAGCAAGTTCTGAGTTAAATAAGAAAGATGATAGATTTTTGGAACAGTGTGGGTTCTATTTTTGTTAATCAGATATTTGGTTACCCCTGAGGGGTCCCGCAAGGCTCCTTGTGTCATAGATGCTATTTGGGCCTCCTGTGACAAAGCTGGATCTATCTGCACCACCCCCCTCCGAGACTGTGAGTTTGATCTTTTAAGGACCTGTGGCCCTCCAGATGTTGTTGGACTCCAAGCGTCATTAGCCCCAGCCAGCATGGCCAGTGGTCAGAGGTGATGTGAGCTGTAGTCCTGCAACATCTGGAAGTCTACAGGTCTAAACCTTGCCTTAAGGGGAGTTTAACCCCATCTAGAAAAGGTTGAGCTCTATAATCTCACAACCCCCTCAACAATAATTCCACCTTGTCTGGACTGGGCTTTAGTTTAGTGGCCCTCTAAATCTATCCCATTACTGATTCCAGACAGCGATTAAGCACATCCTTCACTTCATCTGAATTGGATGAAAAGAGAAACAGAGTTGAGTGTCATTCATATGAACATAGGAAGGGCCCTACTGGATAGAACCAAAGGCCTATCTAGTGTATCATCCTGTTCTTCCCAGATGCCGTTGGGAAACCCACAAGAAGAACATGAGCAGAATTGCACCCTTCCATTCATGTTCTCCAGCTACTGGTAGTTAGAGGCATAATGAAGGTATTGATCTCCAGAAGGTCTCATTCAGTGGTTTTATGTAGACGTTGAATAACACTGGGGAAAAGGTGAGATGTTGAAGGACCATAGTTAGGGTTGCCAGGTTCAGGGCCTGATCCTGATCCTGTATCTTTAGGAGAAGAGAAAGTCAGCCAAGTGCAGGTGTTCTTGCAACACTGTAATGGGAAAAACCACAAGGTGGAATTCTCCCTTCCCCCTGCACAACTTTTAAAGATACAGAAGACCTCTTGGTTGCCAGGCCCGGCCGTATCAGGTGTTTAGGAGGAGTCTTAGTAAGGAGGAACATGGGTGATGCCACCTCAATTTCAGTGATCATGGGTAGAGGGAGGTATAGCCATGGGGAGGTGGTGAACCACCATAAAAGACAAGGGCAAGGCTATCTATGCCTTGTTGCTCGCTCCTACTCCTCTCATGGATGGGTTCCTCATCGTTCATCTGCTGTGCCCACTGGCATGTGTGTAACACACACACTCATAAGACCACACTCATCCATGATTTGATTATGGATGAAGGTACTGATTTAGTGTGCATTACTAGACCTGGGTGGATGAGCTGGGAGGAGTTGATCTGACCCAGCTATGCCCACCTGGATACTCAGTGCAACACCAGCACAGGCTGCAGGGATGGGTGGGTGGGTGGAGTTGCTGTGGTCTACAGAACTTACATCTCTGTCACCAGGAACCACTCTGTCTTAGAGCTGGCTGTGAGGGCCCACACCAGGTGTTGGGCCAAGGAAACAGTAAACTAGGGTTGCTGCTGTAAGGCAAAATTAATCTGGAGGGCAAATAGATCAGTTCTGTAATAATGATACTGTTGCTGTAAATGATGATATAATAAATAAAGAAGTCAGTGTGTCTCATTTTGAAAATAAACCTGATGTATATGTAACATCTAGAGGTAGGACTATTAGTCCTCCATTGAAATATAAAGATTATGTGTGTTAATGTTATTGTTACAGAACAGAGATGTGCTGTAATATCTCTTTAAGGTCTTGGAATTGTCAGTTAAGGGCAGTTGGTGTGCATTAGAGATGGGTGAAGCACAGCATAAGCAGATGTAAAGACTGTGCCCTATGGAATGGTGATTAAAGTATACTATTCTTATTGTTAAAGAATCAAGATGTGTTTATTGTGAAATATAACACATGCCTTCTGTGCAGTGGTGAGGGTGGTGAAGAAGGCCCACTTCTCTGCCTCCATTGCATCCTCAAGTAGCCATCCAGTGGAGCTTTTCTGTATTGTCAGGGGTCTGTTGACATTAACTCTAGGAAATGGAGTTTTGGAACTTTCAGAGGCCCACTGTGAATTGTTTCCAAGGCACTTTGAGGGTAAAGTTGCTCGCCTCCATAGCAATCTTGATGCCTCATCCACATCTACTGTAGTCCTCAGTGAGGTGTCCAGTGCAATGTCTGCTGCAACTTCTTGGGAATGGATTCAGTTGATGTGGCCTGATGACGTAGACAAGGTGATTGTGATGATGCAGTCAACAATGTGTCCTCTCAATCCTTACCCTTCTTGGCTTATTAAAGCTTGCCAAGAGGGTTTGACTGAATGGATCCAGGGTATGTTCAACAATTGTTGCTGCCCTGAAAGAGGCGGTGATTCAACTGCTTCTGAAAAAGCCCACCCTGGACCCATTGGTTTGCAATAACTACCGCCCAGTGGCAAATATCCATTTCTTAGGGAAGGTGAGTCAAAGGGTTGTGGTGCAGCAATTGTAAGTACTCTTGAATGAAACAGATTATCTTGACCCATTCCAGTCTAGGTTCAGGCCTGGCTTTGGGACTGAATTGGCCTTTGGTCGCCTTGATGGATAACCTTTATTGGGAGGACAGGGAGAGCGTGACCCTGTTATTCTTACTTCATTTCTCAGTGGCTTTTGATACCACTGACCATGGTATTCTTCGGGGGCAACCTGGTGAGATAGGTACTGGAAGCACTGTTTTACAGTGGTTCTGATCCTATCTCCAGGGTCATTTTCAGAGAACAGCATTGGGCGATTGACTTTTGGCCCCCTGGAAGTTCTGCTGTGGGGTGCCACAGGGTACCATCTTGTCCCCATGCTATTTAACATCTATATGAAGTCCTTGGGAGCAGTCATCAGGAGATGTGGGATGAAGTGTCAGCAGTACTCTGAGGATACCCAGCTCTATCTCTCTGTAACATCTGAATCGGGAGAGGTTGTACAAACCTTGGACAGCTGCCTAGACTTGGTGGTGGGCTGGATGAGGGCCCATAAACTGAGTCTGAATCCTAGCAAGACAGAGATGCTTTGGGTTGATGGTTCCTGAGTTCAGATAACTAGTCAGTTGCCTGCTCTGGATGGGACCGTACTCCCTCTGAAAGAGCAGTCCATAGTCTAGGGTAGCTCCTGGATCCATCTTTGTCACTAGAGGCCCAGGTGACGTCACTGATTAGGAGTGTCTTTTACCAGCTTCAGCTGTTTCTGGACTGGGATAGCCTGACCACTGTTGTCCATGCACTGGTAATCTCCAGGCTGGATTACTGTAATGCACTCTATGTGGGGCTACCCTTGAGGTTGGTCCAGAAGCTGCAGCTGGTGCAAAATGCGGTGGTGAGACTGCTCACTGGGGCAGCATATCGCCAGCATGTCACCCTGCTGCTGAAAGGGTAGCACTGACTACCTATTAGCTACCGGGCTAAGTTCAAGCATCTAGTTTGGTGTACAAAGTCCTATACAGTTTGGGACCAGGATACCTGTAAGACCGTCTTATCCCTTATATACCCTGTTGATCACTGTGCTCTGCTGGTGAGGGCCTCCTGCAGATACTATCTTATCAGGAGGTCCGTTTCTCACAACATAAGAAATGGACCTTTAGTGTAGTGGCCCCTACCCTTTGGAATTCCCTCCCCTTAAATATTAGATAGGCACCATCTCTATTATCTTTTCAGTGCCTACTGAAGACCTTCCTCTTTTAACAAGCCTTTTAAGAAGATATTTTATCCCAGTCTGAGTCTGTGTTGGAATTGCTTTTTAACATATTTTTAAACCTTTTTAAAAATGTTTTTAAAGATGTTTTGTTTTAATATGTTTTTAATGGTTGTTTGGTTTTAATATATTTTAAAGTCTGTTTTTATGATATTTTAAAGTGTTTTTAGTGCTTTTGTTAGCTGCCCTGGTCTCCTATTAGGAGAAAGGGCAGGATATAAATCTAGTAAGTAAGTAAGTACGTAAGAAAGTAAGTAAGTAAGTCAGTAAGTATGTAAGTGCGATGTCTGATGTCTGCGATCTCTTTCTCTCTGTGCATCTGTCTCTGTGCTTTATCTTTATAGTCAGAAAGGTGACTGTCATAAGCCATCTCACAGAATACTCTCCAGCTGTCTACTATCTGAGTCATTACCTGACCTTGTGTGTAGACGCAACATGACCAGGTGCTATTTACCATCTCATGTCTACTTCAAAGGAGAAGTATACTTGTTGAATGAGTCATCTCCTCTAGTCTTGTGGCAAGTGACCTAATAGAAAAAGGAGGTATGACCTCTTGTGCAAGAATCGATAGCTCATAGTCTGAAGCTAATACACAGCTCTACTTTTGTGCACTTTCAGATGCCCAAAAGTGTCTACAAATGGAGCATTAAAGGGACAGATTGATGCATTCCACATATTAACAGACAATGCAATGTCCTTTTACAATGCAGAATGAAATCATATCTCCCAGTCCCCAACTCAGACAGCTATCCAGGAGGATAGCCATGGGTAAATGATATAACAAGCTACTGAGCAGTTCAGAAGAACTAGTAGTGCTGCACAAGCCCCTTGGCCTTCACTTTGCATGGGTTTCTCTTTGCGGTTTCAGTCTAAGACCAAGCATGAATACACTTGATACAACAACCCTGAGAGGTAGGTCAGCAGTACACAAAAACATTTGAAGAAAACACTTCTTCTAAGGTTATCCACTCTGTTGAATTCAAGTATCCCAAATAGAGGAACAATATTTAGGTCACCAATCCTGTTTTGCTATATTCTCTCTTTTATGGTTTGCTGGTCAAAAGGTCTTTGTCTATTACTTTAGAATCTAAGGACATATCAAAGTGGTTTACATAAAATAACAGTTATAACTATCCTTGGTGCTCTTTAAAGCCTGAAAGACTATACTAAAACTCAGATGCTCAGCTTGACAGGTATTTGCCATAACGGAATTCCAGGGGGACCTGCTGACAGGTACTTGCCATAAAATTCAAGTTTACATTTACCACAAAAATGCTCTGCTGTCACTGTGAAGTAATGCATTTGGGACATATAGATAGTCTCAATTTTGTGAATGGGGCTCATTCGTCTGGAAATGAATGAAGTCTAAGAAAAAAGAGTTTTCAAAGTAGCTGAGAAATTCCAGCTCAGTTATTCTCTAAGGAAATGAACAAGTAGTTCTACCTGCAAATAAAAATGACAAATTAGCTTGGAGTAGTACCATTTTTCACAAGGAACAGATGAGCCAGAAAACCTAGAGAGGGCAAATTATAAACAATACTACCCTTAACATTTCATTAGAATCAGATACTACAAAATGGTGAATCTTCATTGTTTTCTTATGCAAATAGCTCTGTAGAAGTACCAATTAGATCTTTCAGTTGTGCAATGAAATAGCTGACCCCCAAATCATAAACACATCACTAATTCAGCCTGCATCATTTGAGGAACAGTCCTCTCATATTAGCATAAAATCTTGATTGACTGTATTTTGGCAGTATGGCAATTAATCTTGCTCCATACTGATCAAAGGCCAGTTTACACAGCCAAACAAATTAGGGGTGGGCCAGAAAGATGGTCTGCAGTATGGAAAACAAGCCCTTTGAGGAAAGGTTGAAGAAAATACTGGGAGTTGAAGTGATAGCACTCTTCATTAGGAGAAATGCCTTGATGCCAAGCATAATATAAGGGGAGGGTGTGACTGGAGGGGCAGATCCGTGACTGAAAGCCAGTGACTTAGAAGGCAAAAGACAGCAGGAATGTTCAGCTATTACAGCCAACTAATGTACCATCCGTGAACCTGTGCAACCAAATAGTTGAGCTGAATGTTTGTACAGTTATTCACCTGTAACATTCAATGACTATACTGCCTGTGTACCTTGTACACAATTGTTGAGTTGTACAAATCAACATGTCTACAATGCTATAGTTGAGCTGTAAAAATCAACACAAGTACACTCTTGCACACAAACTCTTGTACATGTGTCCAAACAGCTTGTACCTGTGTTCCGCATGACATATGAGCAGGAAGCTGTAGCATACCAGACCCACTGACCTTGAAGAGGGAACTGATTACAAGTAAGCGGGAATTTATTGATAAGAGAAGTGAACCTCTTTGAACAGAGGACAGAATGGTGATGATCCTGTAGCTAAAACATAATACTTGATAAGTATGGTTGCCCTGTGATGAGAAGAGCCCTGGACTTTCTCCTGGAGGAATAAAGGACTCACTAGTGTCTGCCTGGTGAATGACGAGCGAAAGACAGAGGGTTTGGGGGCTCTGAGGCCATGCTGAATCTAAACAAAATGCTTATACTGAAGGGAAATCATGCTGGCACCAGATTGACAAAGGCTGATCTAAGATATTTAAGAGGCCTGGATGAACAGAAAGGTCTTCACCTGACACTGAAGAGGCCACAAAGATGGTTTCAGGTGAGCTTCCCTGAGAAGGCTGTTCCATAACCAGGGTGCCCCTACTGAAAATACACACTCCCTGATGGCTACCTACCTCATTGCATTCAGCTTGGACTTTGAAGAGGGTCTTAAAGTTCATGCAGGTCCAAAACCGAGAAGGTGGTTTTTCAGGATAACCGGATCTCAAGGTGTTTAGGGCTTAAGGGTTAAAACCAGCACTTTATATTGGGCCCAGGTATGGACAAGTGCTATTGTTCTTTGGCTTTGCCATACAATTGCTTCGCTGAGTGTCCAATTTACACAATAACATAAGAAGCACCCTGCTGGATCAGGCCAAAGGCCATCTAGTCCAGCATTTTTTTCCCTCACAGTGGCCAGTCATATGCCAATAGGAAACCCTCAAGCAGGACCTGAGTGCAACAGGACTCTCCCCACTTGTGATTCCCAGCAACTGATATTCAGAGGCATACTTTGATACTCAAGGTAGTACACAGCCATTCTGGTTAGTACCCATTAATAGCCTTATCCTCTATGAATTTGTCTCTTTTAAAATCATCCAAGTTGATGACTATCACCACATCTTGTGAAAGTAAATTCCAAAGTTTAACTACGTGCAGTGTGAAGAACAATCCATTGTATTCAACTAAGTCCTACTCAGAATAAACCCATCAAAATTAATGAACCTAAGTTAGTCATGCCTATTAACTTCAATGGGTCTACTCTGAGTAGGACCAGGATTGACTACCATCCTATGTGCTGTGTTAAGCAGGAATGCTTTAAACCTCCCAGCCATTTTTAAAAAAGAGGGACGACTCAAAATGCGTGTTGGGATTTATTTTCACGCCCCACACCCCCAAAATGTATATCTTTGTTGTGTTTCTGTCAATTTTCAATTTAAAAGATTGTTCCCAGAGCTTGAACTGTTGTCTCTCCCCCCACACCTCAAAACAGCCTTGAGGCAAACAGAAAGCTGGATTTAAACTTTTAATACTCTAGAGAAAAATCTGTCAGCTTTAACAACAGACAAGGTCTCATTTAGATCCTGTAATTATTATACAAAGAAACAGCTGGTGTTTGTGTAATCTTCATTGCCAGGCCATAGCAGCGAGTGGAATCCTAGCGAACAAGAAGTGATTCAGGGATGAATGCCAAACATTGACAAACCTTAACAATGAGGGTGAAAGACAACAACAGATCATTAGGCAATTGCTCTATTGCAGGCAATTTAAATGACTTTTGAGCCAATAGCTATCTTTCCACACACAAATGAGTAAAGACAACTCATGTTAAGGTTCAAGTTGATCATTCTAGGCTTCCAGCAAAGTTCTCACGTTGGAGGTTGTGGGTCTGGGTGGGAATGTCTGTGTAACATAAAGTCACCTCCTTTATGATGCTCCCTGGTGAAGTTTGCCAGCAGTTTGACATCCAGCATGGATTCAATTTAATAGAATCATAGAATTGTAGAGTTGGAAGGGGCCTATAAGACCAGTGAGTCCAACCCCCTGCTCAATGCAGGAATCCAAATTAAAACATACCCAACAGGTGACTGTCCAGCTGCCTCTTGAATGCCTCCAGTGTTTGAGAGCCCACAACCTTCCTACGTAATTGGTTCCATTGTCATACCACTCTGTTCGTTCCATTGCCGTACCATATAACTGTTAGTTAGGAAGTTTTTCCTGATGTTCAGTCGAAATCTGGATTCCTGTAACTTGAGCACATTATTCCATGTCCTGCAATCTGGGATGATCGAGAAGAGATCCTGGCCCTCCTCTGTGTGGCAACCTTTCAAGGACTTGAAAAGTGCTATCATATCTCCTTTCAGTCTTCACTTCTCAAGGCTAAACATGCCCAGTTCTTTCAGTCTCTCCTCATAGGGCTTTGTTTCTAGTCCCCTGATCATCCTCGTTGCCCTTCTCTGAACCTTTCTCTGAACCTGTTCCAGATTCTCTGCATCTTTCTTAAAGTGCAGTGTTCAGAAGTGGATGCAGTACTCAAGATGAGGCCTAGCCAGTGCTGAATAGAGGGGAACCAATACTTCACACAATTTGGAAACTATACTTCTGTTAATGCAGCCTAAAATAGCAATTGCCTTTTTTGCAGCCACATCACACTGTTGGCTCATATTCAGCTTGTGATCAACAACAATACTAATATCTTTGTCACATTTAGCATTGCTAAGCCAAGTATCGCCCATATTATAACTGTGCATTTGGTTTGCTTTTACTAGGTGTAGAACTTTACACTTATCCCCATTAAATTTCGTTCTATTGTTTTTAGCCCAGTGCTCCAGCGTATCAAGATCCCTTTAAATGTTGTTTCTGTCTTCCAAGGTATTAGCTATCCCTCCCAATTTTGTATTATCTGCAAATCTGATAAGCATTCCCTGTGCCTCCTTATCCAAGTAATTAAGAAAAATGTTGATGAGCACTGGACCCAGGATCGAGCCTTGTGGTGCCCCGCTCATTACCTCTTTCCAATTTGAGAAGAAACCATTGAGAAGCATTCTTTGAGTACGATTCTACACAATGTGAGGAGGACTGGAAAAGCAGTGGGTGAAGGGGATACTTAACCCATTCCTCTTCTCCTATTTGGCTACAAAGGATAATTTCCAGGTGCTTGACTCAAACAGGAAAAATATTTTCAGCAGATGCAGTTCAAAAAGGATTTTTTTTACAATCACACACTCCTCTACCCATTGCTTTTCCACTTTTGAACTGCACTTTTCCAAGGTTGCTTTTCTAGTAGATTGTTGTTGTTATTATTTAGTAGTTGGGGAAAACACATAAAACTTCATAACCACTTCAGAAGTTTACTTCATGCACTCAGTGAGCTGGCCCTGCTCCTAAATCACTGTTCCTCAACCAGCTCCATTCCCCAGACCTCAATATATTGAGTGGAAAGCTTGAGTGGAATGCTTACATGCATTCTAGGGTGACCATATGCTCTACTGTGCAGAGGGCAGTTCTACATTTGAACGAATCTTTCCTTTGAAAGGCTGTCCAGTTCAGGAAACATAAGAATAAAGAGCTGAGGCCTTGAAGTTGTCCATTAACAGTTAGCACCACCTATTAGGGTCCTCTTTCAGACCTTCTGAACAACATGTAGGGGACAGAAAGGCAGCACCAGCAGTAAGGATGGTACCAAAGCTTCAGGGAGATATTATCAACACCCTGAATACCAAACATATTACTTGCTGGAAATGTAGCTACCTCTTTATAGCTTGGCCATGTCATGTTAACTGATTTGAAGATATTGATTTGACACTTACTCCACAGTCCCAAAGACATTTTCTTAAGAGCTGGCTTATCAAAATAAATGGGATAACATGGGCATAAATGCAGTGGGAATTGGGCCCCAGGCACCTAAGAGGCCTCCTTTCTTCCTGATATGGATCAAATAGCCTTGTTAACGTTATTCAGCTTTCTTGACAGTGTCCTGTTCAGCCACTTTCACTTGACCTTTCACTTTGATTCCCATAGTGAATGCTTTCAGCTTGCCGTTACAAAGGCAGTCTCTTTTTGCTTGAAAATCCAGTTACAGCAGCAACTTGGGGAGCAAGTTGAACCCTTTGGAGTATGGAACATTTTTATCATATTAGATAATAGTAAATACTGAACAGTTGTCTGAGAAAAAAGGTAAAAAAGTATAATTAAATCAATAATTTTGGCTCATTTTTGTTGCTTCCTTTGAATAAGTAACAAGGAAAACATCCTTGTAAGACTACTAGTAATATTTGAATCTTGATGTCTGTTGATAATGCTAATAAAATAACATTATGCAGCCAATGTCTTATTAACCGAGTGAAACCTGCCATATTCTGGGTTAGACCAGAGTTTTTGATTTTATCACACTGTGATCTTAAAGACCATCTTATGTTAGGAAGATCTCAGGAAAGATGGTCATATACAACTTTTTTATTTTAAACATCTATCAGGTTTACTAGCAAATATCAGATCTGATTCATCCAATAACTATGTTGTTTGGATGCATAGCTCTGTTATGAATATGCCAAATGAGTATAGTTCTACATTTTAAGGTACCTCAGAGGAAATCCTTCATTGGTGCCTTTATGCCTTCAGCAATGTGCCAATATAGTTTATTAGACAATCCGGAGAAACTGTAATTTTCTATTAGCAAGTCAGTTCTTTCTGGTATGCAATAAAAGACAGCCGTGGGGATTTACAGAGCTGAGATGAAATACCATCATTTTTAAAGAAGGGGGGGGGGAGAGAATGACTTGTTAAACAGAGAGGTCTCAGCATAAAAAAAATCCCATTGATTCCAACAGGACAAAGGGACATTCTAAGGATTATGTTGGAATAGCCTTTGCCACCACACCAAAGAAGACTCGTGACACATATATGGAGAAATGTTATATTTATTAAAATATAACACATAATCAATCAAATTCAAATCAGCCAATTAATGAATATCAAATACTTCGGGCAGGTAAGGCTCAACCTATCTATGAGGGTATAGACCCTCCAAACCAGGAGGCAAGTCAGTCACATCGTACTGCAACTCCCCAGTCAAGGATGTGGGAAAACTTCTCCCTTCTTGCAATTGGAGTCAGGTATGTGGTTCCAACCTCCGCATCCTGGCCCCGCTGTACAGGCGTTCACCATGATGTGCAAGCCGGTTCCACATGGACACTCCCCAGATCCACACCAGACATTACGCCTTGATGTTTCACTAGGGGGTGCCCTTTACCAAAATGCCTCATCCACCTCAATTTTAACCCCAATTACCTCACCTGCCCGAATTCGACACCACAAGAGGGGATCAACTGAAGCTTGGTCCCCTCAACCCAAAGAAAACACAGCCCCTAAACCCAACCTATAATCCTCCAATAATAAATCACACCCACTCTCCGAGAGATGGACACCATCATCCCGAAACAAATGCGGAGAATGAAAGCGGATCCTGTCATGCGGGATGTAAGCCCCACCTAATGACAAAACCAAATTCCTAACCTTCTTATTCACCCACTTTCTGGATCTATCAATTCTGTTAGGGTGCTGTGCACCCCTCCAAACACGTCTCACCAGCATATCGGATCACACTAGAACAAGGTCTGGATATGACTGGATGAGTGCACTGAAATCCCGCGTGATCTTCAGATCCATACCTGGCCGCTGCACCAAGTCGTTTTCACCCAAATGAACCACCAGCACATGGGGCCGGTTAGTTGATGACATAATACGACACACCAAAGGCATGAGCGCATCCCAAAGCATGCCCCTCTGAGCCTCCCAGCCAACCGTTGCTCTAGCAGAAAGCTGCAGCTGTGTCCCGGCAAGAGTAGAGAAGGCCCTCCGATGGGCCCAAAATAAAATCGAGTGGCCACACAGGATGACCCTCACAGGCACTGGAAGGCTCAGCACACCTAAGAAAAGAAAGAACAACACATTAGAATCAATACCTGATATAAGACTTAAAAGCAGAAGAATGCCACCTTCTGATCGCCTGAATATCCTCAACGCTCATGCCCACGAGGGCAGCGGCTGTAGCTGCCCCAATCCAAAAGGAATGCAGCCCATAGACTCCTGCATCACGACCACTGGCCAACAAGGCCCGCCGAACAACGGTCCAAAATTGAAATTGAGTCAGGGCAGAACCATCCACATGTATAAAGAGATAATGCTGGCCCGCTGGCCTGATACACAAAAATAGACGCACTGCAGCAACTGGGCATAATTCAGGAACCTGGCAAACATTCAATGAAATAATACTGCCACGGCCCTTTTGATCAGTCTTAGAGACTCGAAGGGAAAGCCTAACTATATCAGCACCTAATGTGCAATCGCCAAAGCAGAAGGCTCGACAGGACACAACACGCTTCGAGGAAGCCAAGACTTCACTAGGGCGAAAGGCACCATAGAACATCGTCAGTGTTACTGCGGCGAACAGGTGCGACTCATACGGCGATGAGCACATAGACCTAAATAAAGGCAGGATCTGAAGGAGAACATCGGGCATGATTGGCCTCCTTCAGTCAGCAGGACTGTGGGCGGAACGCGACCAACCCTGAAGGACCTTTCCGACCCTAAAGTCTACAGAATGATCCTGCAATCCTCTTGCCTTGGAAATAAAGGCCAGCGCAGAGAGGTGTCCGGCGATGGTAAAAACAGAATTATTTTGCCCTTTTAAATATAACATAAACTGCAGCAACTGTGAAACAGGAATAGGCCACGCAGGAGGCAAAGCACTACTGGCATGAAAAGCCCGGAATGTTCCAAGAGCACGCTGATACGCTCTCTGAGTGTTAGGAGCAAGGTCAGAGGCTATGGCGACCCCAACTTCTAATTCCCAAGGCTCCACAGGAAGAAGGGGACCGGGACCAAATCCTGAGCTGCTCCTGGCACCAGTTCCCGGAAACGTGCCATCTGTAAGCGGGAGAGAGCATCAGCAACACAATTCTGTAATCCTGGAACGTGGTGAGCTACAAATAAAATATTAAAACGCAAGCATTGCAATACAAAGGCCTGCACCAGGAGCATCACCTGAGGAGATTTTGAAGTCTGGGTATTGACCACACACACTGTGGACAAATTATCACACCAGAAACGCACAGTGCGATTTCGGAATGCCAAAGGCCAAATATAGACTGCCACCACAATTGGGAAGAATTCCAAAAAGGTCATATTTGAAATGATCCCAGAAGCTAGCCACTCCGGAGGCCATCTCTCAGCACACCACTGAGATCTAAAAATTACACCGAAGCCAATGCCACCTGCAGCATCGGAATGTACTTGTAGCTCAGCTTCCAGTAATAAGTCCTCACGCCAGAAGGAGAGGCCATTGTAATTATCCAAGAAAGTAAGCCACATTTTGAAATCCTCTCTCATTCCCAACGTGACCCTAATAAGATGAAAACGAGAACGAACTCCTTTCATAGCGTCACAGAGACGACGAAGGAATGCTCTACCTGGCGAAATTACTTTAGAAGCAAAAACTAAATGACCCAGAAGCTCTTGCAACTGAGCAAGTGTGACCTTTTTCATAGTCAAAACTGATCGCAATCTCTGCCTCAATGTGAGCAACTTATCCTGAGGCAGACTGGAAGACTGGAACTGCGTATCCAAAAGAATCTCCAGAAATGAAAGGGAAGTAGAAGGGCCCTCAGACTTTCCGGGAGCTAAAGGGATACCCAATTCCATAGTTAACTCCTCAAAAATTCGCATCAAATGCAGACAATGAGAAGTGCCTGCAGGTCCAACAAATAAAAAAATCATCCAAATAATGAGCAGACAAGGAAGAACCAGCCCTTGTCCGTAAGGCCCACTCGAGGAATGTGCTAAAGGTCTCAAATGCAGCACAGGACACGGAGCATCCCATAGGCATTGCCCTATCTACATAATACTGGCCTTGAAAACGAAAACCTAATAAATCAACATCATCAGGGTGCACTGGGAGCAATCGAAATGCAGACTTTATGTCACACTTCGCCATCAAAGCACCCTTTCCAGCCTTCCTGACTACCTTAATGGCCTCATCAAAGGAAGTATAACGAACTGACGTATATAATGATGAAATACCATCATTAACAGAGGAAACTTTGGGGAAAGACAAATTATGAATAAGGCGATATTCGCCTGGCTGTTTTTTAGGAACTATACCGATAGGAGAAATCCTCAAATTTGACAAGGGAGGGTAAGTAAAAGGGCCAGAAATCCTATCAGCAGCTATTTCTTTATTTAATTTCATAAGAACCACAGGAGCCAAAGCCAAAACAGACTGCTGATTGGCAGGGGAAGTGGGAACCCTTGGGCCTTCGAAGGGAATACGAAAACCCTCCGAAAAACCATACCAAAGGCATCTAGCCGCACATCTATTGGGATAGCTATTCAATAATCTCGCTAGGGGAAGCAACCTAATAGGGCTACTGGCCTTGCGACGTACTGCCGCTGTTGCCGGATCCACGTTTAGGTTGTTGTTCCCCTGATCCCCTGCAAGCCGGACGGGCTCTCTGGCAGGTGGAACTGGGGTGAATGCCACCGCAGAGTCCACATGTGTGCCTAAACCGACACGGGCGCCTATAACAGCGTCCAGTACTGTTGAAGGTCCAACAGACCTGAGGGGGTTGAACCCGCTGCCAGCCCTGGCTGGGACTGGAAGCTGAAGTCTGCACACGCACCAAAAGATGCCCACTATCGGCTCTATCTCCCAATGAGGGTCTGGCCGAAGTCATAGAATGCAGCCAAAGACCAGGATGTTCAACATCCCAGCGAAGCGTGGGGTCCAAGGCCGCCCTTTGCCTAAAATTCTCATCGTACCGCAACCAAGCGGTCCCAGAGAATTCCCTAAAGGCCCTATGAATGATGTCCTGATATTTAATCAGGGACATGGCCCTGGATGGATAAACCTGAGTCATCACACCCATATACACAGTAAAAGCATTAAGCCAATTAGGCCATATGCGATCAACTTTTTTTCTTATCGCTACCTCACGCTCATTCGGATCCGAACCCTCTTTGGGCTTTATTTCAGATTCCCGAAAAAGGAGTGTGAATATATCGATATATTCACCACGCCAAATCTTTTCCTTAGTGGAAGATAGTAAGTGATCACCCAATGGTAGGGAAGTATCACCCTGTGGATATACACCAGAAGGAAGAGGCAGATGTATCAGCTGAAGCCACGGACGGCTGCCAGGGCGTTACTGCCGCAGTGGGCCAAGGAAGTGCAGGCTGCTGTGGAACTAAAACACCTCCCATATAAACTAATGGTTGCTGTGCTCCACCTAGCACCTGAGGAGCTGCAGAAAACTGTTGTGTCTGCTGGACCTGCACAGCAGAAGAATGTGATGGTACACACCACTCACCCGCATAAGCAGCTGGAGACGCAACCACTGCTGTTGTGGCTACCCCGGAAGGAACCTTAGAAGGAGCTTGAATGCCAGGTTGTAGCGGATGCAATTGTTCTTAGGGAAGACCAGCGCCAGTGGAGACTGGAAATTGGGAAGAAGCAGATGCCAAAGGTGCCACAGATGTGCAGACTGGTACAGCTGGAATGGTGGAATCATTTCTGGGCGCTGCTGCTTCAAGAACACCAATTCTGGCAACCAAATCAGAAAGAATGCCTGATTTAGTTGCCTTAGCCGCCAAGTGGGCCGACTTCTTACCTGAAGGTGCAGTGCTAGGCCCCGCCCCTGGCTCTGAAGGACGCCTGCACTCTCCCTCAAGGGCCTCCACCCTTGCAACCAAAGCACGAATCATCCCCATACCTTCTTCTTCATCCGAGGACGGGCACTCCTGCCGCGAGGGTGGGCGCTTAGTCACCTGCTTCACCACTCGAACCCCTCTCTTTTGTTGAGCCTTCTTTGGTGGCATGATGAATTCCAGCGAAACTTAACAATATTAACAACAACAACAACAACAATTATCAGAAATATGCAATGCAGACAAAACGCCTGTATAAAATTACCCAGAACTGAGTCGACAACAACCTTATGAGGTGAAGAAAGAAATCACAGGCACCACCCAAGTGGCCAAAACAATTAATGCACAAGGAACTTAAAATGGGGGGGCGGTTTAATTTCAAGGTTGAATCAATTCAAAAAAATTTAGTAGTTGTGTATATCTCTCTAAATTAAATTTATTTATTTATTTACAGAAACAATATCACTTAATTATAATTAATTATTTATGTAGCTTAACTAATGAAATTAAATAAAAGAGAACTATGGATTATATTTAACTTAAATTAATTTCCTTTTATTATTATTATTATTATAATATATATATATATATATATATATATATATATATATATATATATATATATATTTAATGAAAATTACCAATCAATTAGAAATTCATTAATTTTCTTTCTTTCTTTCTTTCTTTCTTTCTTTCTTTCTTTCTTTCTTTCTTTCTTTCTTTCTTTTTTATATATATCAAATGGGTAGATGGTTAACTTAATAATTAAGTAAAACAATAGGGAGCAATTCAATCCCAGCCTCACCCAAACTCGCCTGCTCCCGGCTGAGTCAGGAACGCAGGACAATGCTACCGAGAGGCGGGAAATTTAAACAATGGTATCGCAGGCAGACAGACGCTGGGCCCTTATGGGCAGTAGACCAGCTCGAAAAGCCTCCTGCGCCCGCCTCACAGCTGATCCGCGGGAAAGGAGGGAAAATTAAATCGACCCGGTGGCAATCTGGGCACCTGGCAGGGCCACAGAGGCACCGAAAACAATGCACACCGGGGCTGCAAATCAACGCAGCACCAGGAGGACAGGCAGAGTGACGCAACTATCGCGGCAGCAGACGGAGAGGAAAAGCCGCCCCGCACGCGCTACCCAGTGGAGAAATAAACGTAACACAGGCTGCCGCAATCAAGCACAGCACTGGCCTGCAAAGTAGTTTAAGGGAGCCGAAAAGACGGCCCTACCCCTCGCTTCACAGCTGACCCGCGGTAAGAATACACTACTGTATATATTATACGTTGGAGGGCAGGGAGAACGCCTCCCGCCCCTGATCCCCAGCTAATGCGTGGGGACTGACGATGAAGGAGGGGGGGAAGGGGGTGAAAGGGGGTGGGGTTGGCGGTAAAGGAACCCCCCCACCCAATAGGGCCCACCCAAACAATTAGAGAGGGCTAAGGACGGAAAAAACAAGAAAACCAGATAGTTGATACGATCACCAGCGACGACTCAGGAGCAAGGGTAACACGATGAGCTGAAAGATCTAGGACACAAGCTTTTTCACAGCGTGCCGCAAGGCAAAAAAGGTGCGTTCTTAGGGAAGAGCAGGCTATATATAGCTGCTCAAACCCTTTCCCAATTGGTCAAGGTGCACCACCTGACCAATTACAAATTTTTCTCGAACCTTCCCGAGTCTTCCCAGAAATAGGGTGGCGGCAAACCCGCCCCTTGCAAAATGCAGGAACGTTATTCTATGAGTGACTTCCACACAGCTGGGGACTTAGAGGCATTGCTAGGGGGAGGCCCAGAGGGCCTAAACCCTAGTCTTTTACATTAGGCGCCAGTTCTCTTGATCTCCTCCCCACCTTTATTTAAACTTAAAAAAAAAGAACTTTGCTTTCAGGACTGCTAGGATGAGCATGTTGCAAAATGCAGTGTCCTAGGGTTTATTGTAAGCTTTTTTTCCTACTGCACAATCAGCCAGCACATTGCCTGTCCCCAAACCTTTTGCAACCCAAAGAAAGAACATGAGAGATGGAAGATAAAATAACAATTAACAGAAACAGAGGCAGGCAGGAAGAAAAAAGAAGAAGGAAAAACAGAAAAATTGGGGAAATGAAAAAGAGCAACAAAAATAAAGGTACCTTGAGAAGAATGGGAGAGTAAAGGGATTCCCCTCAATTATTTTGGGGAAGAGATAATCTCCCTTCCTTAACCTATAATTAGGTACTGAGACTCCCTTCCCCCACAAAGCATAACTATGAAGGTGAGTCCCCACCCCAAATTATAACTTTTGTGGCTAGGATTTGCCCTCTTTTACAAAATGGCTATTATCCCTGTAAAATATGTTCTTTTTATATTTACTGTTATGGCATAGTAAGGGTTAATGGAGAACTTTCACAAAATGACTGCTAAAAACCTGCATACTTGTTGCCTCTGGAACAACAATCTGGAATAAGGAGACCTTGTGCGTCTTGGGCTAACTTGTTCAGTCTGTAAAGCCTAGCAGTCCATTGGGCCTAGTGGATGGAAGTCTTGTCTCAGTCTGGCAGTCTCTCTGAGGTGTTGCCATCTATGGAACTGAACATTTATAGAAGTCTAGTCATGTGATATGAATCTTCTTTCAGGATTAGTTCTCCAGGATAGGGGAAGGACAAAACTAATACAGTAGGGCCCTGCTTATATGGTAGGTTAGGGACCAGACCCCCGCCGTAAAGTGAAAATTGCCATAAAGCAGAACATTGATCAGCTGTAGTGCGGAGAGCTCCCCCCACAAGAGGTGATCAATGTTCCGCTTTTCTCCGCCTCCTCCCTCGCTTGCCTGTTTGCCACCTGATCAATGAAGCGCTCGCTAGCCCTCCGCTGCCTCCCTCGCTTGTCCCCCCACCAATCACCCTCCCTCCTGCCCGTTCGTTCACTCGCTCGCTTTTTTCTGCCACCTCCCTCGCTTGCCTGTTTGCCGCCTGATCTATGAAGCGCTCGCTAGCCCTCCGCTGCCTCCCTCGCTTGTCCCCCCAATCACCCTCCCTCCTGCCCATTTGTTCGCTCGCTTTTCTCTGCTGCCTCCCTCGCTTGCCTGTTTGCTGCCTGATCAATGAGGCGCTTGCTAGCTCTCTCCGCTGCCTCCCTCGCTTGTCCCCCAATCACCCTCCCTCCTGCCTGTTCATTCGCTTGCTCACTTTTCTCCACCACCTCCCTCGCTTGTCCCCCCTCCTACCCACCCCACTTGCACCCCACTGTAATATAATACAGTACAGTACATACAGTACTGTAATCTTAACCTTTGAACATTTAGAAAATTGCCAGAAAAGAGACTCTGAATTAGGGATGCCAGGTCTCCGGCAAATGGCCGGAGTCTCAGGCGCAGCCCTTGCTCTTCTGACCTCTGGCTAGAATCACCCCAAAGTTCTTTGATCTCCGGTTTTTGTGGAGTGTGGACCCAGACATGAAGACTCCAATTTCCCCCTTGCTTCTGCGTCGCCTCCTTCCTTTGCCTCTCTCTTTCTCTCTCCTTTGCACGCAGGCAAGCACGGCAGGGGAAGGACTCCATTCGCCTTCCCAAACACCACCGTGCATTCTCATTGGCGGCCCCTGAGGCCTGAGGCCCAATGAGAGCAGAGCCCAGGCTTCCTCGTGGCGTCCAGGCTCCAGCACAGTGAGGGAGGAAATTGGAGCAAGTAGGGGGTAAGTTGCCAAACCCCAGTTTATCCTTTTGGGGGGAAACTCTGTGAGGTCCCCCCTTCCTAGGGGAGGGCTGCTTTAGACACCCCTCAGTTCTCTCTGTGGAAGTGTCCTCTAATAACTCTGCCAGGTTGCCCTTCCCTCCCGCATGATGCCTCAGAAATTTTGCAGATGCTTTAGCCCTCTGTCTCCTCTGAAGCTGCAAGCCTGTGCACGCTGACTTGGGTAGGAAGTCCCATTGAGTCCAGGGGCTTCCTTCCGAACAAACACGCGTAGGATCGCTCTGCTAGCATCTTTTGGCATTTGTCTCTGTCTGGCCCTCTCCATAACCCTGTGTCTGCTTTATAATTGCTTGAGATTCTAGTTCCCTTTGACCACAACATAGCCTCTGTCCCAAATCCTCTCCATTTCACTCCTGCCCTGCATCCACGAGCTCAAATCCTTAATCTCTACTAGTCCACCACTCTTTCACTCTTTGCTCTGCTGACTTCATGTTTCTTTTTAGGGGCATTTTTTGTTGCTCAGTATTTGCTAAAATCAGTATTTGCTAACAGGAATAAAAAAATTGGGGGGCAACTGCTGTATGTTCTCTTGCCCTCTTTCCTCTCTCTCTCTACAAGCCTGCCATCATCTCTGTGTGTGTGTTACATAACGCTAAACTGCCTGTTCCATTAACTTGCTCTCTTTCTCAGCCATCAATGACAGGAAAACCTTGGCTTAAATAGCAAAACCTTTTCACCCATGAGTCTTGACTAGATCTGCATGAAAAAAGACAAACTAACCTTGTTAGTTGTTAGATAGTATCAGATTTATATGTGGATTATCTCTCCCCCCCAATACCATTATTTAGTACAACTTTTAAATTTTGTGGTCAGGAGTGTGGAACTGCAATTATTAATTTTTTAGAATACTTTTTTTGTGAAAAGTGCTTTGCAATGTATAATTCTTTAGGGTGTGTATGCAGAGAATGCTGCTGGTTAGAGACAGTGTGGTGTAGTGGTTAGAGTGCTGGACTATGACCTGGGAGACCAGGGTTCGAATCCCCACACAGCCATGAAGCTCACTGGGTGACCTTGGTCCAGTCACTGCCTCTCAGCCTCAGAGGAAGGCAATGGTAAACCCCCTCTGAACACTGCATACCATGAAAACCCTAACCCTATTCATAGGTTCGCCATAAGTCAGAATCGACTTGGAGATAGAACAATAGCCAACACCTAAAGTTGCAGTGGCCTATGGGTAACTTTGTGGACGATCCCCAGTCAAGTCTCAGCAACAGCACAATGCTGAAAGGCAGTTGCCAACTGCTTGCCTAGAATGCCCTCCCTTGTCTTTAACATGGCTGCAACCTTATCTACTCAGAAGTAAGTCCTATTGAGTTCTATGGGGCTTAGTTCCTTAATAAGCATGTTTAGCATTGCTGCCTTCAGGGGCGTCCATCTGTGCTCCCATCTAACATCTCTGCAACACTAGGCTCCTTTCTTCCTACAATGGCCTGGCCTGAGGGCACGTAAACCCTTCTTGCCACAAGCAAGTAAGCTAGATTAAATGTTCCCTAAAGGCGTTGAACTGTGACCTGGCAGACCAGGGTTCGAATCCTCACACAGCCATGAAGCTTCCTGGGTGACCTTGGGCCACTCACTGCCTCGCGGACTCAGAGGAAGGCAATAGTAAACGACTTCTGAATACCGCTTACCATGAAAACCCTATTTGGGATCAACTTGAAGGCAATCCATTTCCATTTTGCATCCATGCTCCCTAAGCTTGTGAGAAGGAATGACCTTGTCACTTCAGATGGACCTGGGAACACCCTATTTTAGGTAAGATTTCTATTTTAATTTCCAATCAGATATTTTTTTTTGGAATGGTATGCTCCAAGCAACTGTGGTTGATACTTAATGTATCATGCTTAATGCCATAATTAGGGCCCACCCCATGAGGTCACTAGGGCCTGCCCCGTGACATCACTAGGGCCCGCCCCCATTTTCTCAGGTTTTTGGATGGTTCTGACCTGACAACCCTACTCTGAATGCATAAACGCTGAATCAGACTGCACCGACAATACTGTATACAAAATGGTGCCCGACACTCAGAGCTTGGAAACGTTCCTTGCTTCAACTACAACTCCCATCACCCCAAATGTGGGAGGAACGTTTTCAAGCTCTGATGACGCGATCAGAGCATCGGGTGCCATCAATTGTGTATTGCAGTATGACGGAAAATCGCCGCAAAAACGAAACAAGCACTGCAAATACGGGACAGGGTTAAAATTCAAAACCGCCGCATAAACAAAACGCTGTAAAGCGACTCGCCATAAAGCGGGGCCCTACTCTATGGGCAAACAGGAGCAAGGCTCCAAAAATCCTGGGAACTGTAGTATAACACAACAGAGACCTGCCATGTGCTGCAGCTGCGCTTCTAATTGAGAAAAGAAAACAGAAGGACAAGGAGTCTGCAGTCAGAGCTGAATGAAGAGTCTGGGGTAGGGTTGCCAGGTGTCCAGTTTTTGCCCAGTTACTCTGGATTTTGGGGTCCTCTCCAGCTCTCTTGGTGAGTCACCTTAATCTCTGGACTCTCAGCTTTAATTGTTTTAAAAATATTAAGTTTCTAGGTGGTCTGGTTCACAAGATATACTCCAAAATGTCAGCTGCCCCCCTGCAACTGTTAAATCTGTTGAGCAGATCTGTTAAATCATCATGTAGCTGTAACCCCGCCCTTTCAGGTTTGTAGCCAATAAGTCAAGGTTGTGATTTGTTGACCTCCAGACAGTGCCTTGACCTTATTGCAATGCCAGAAAATGGTTGTTTTTTTCCTGTTTATCTGAAAATCTCGTAAATTGAGTAAGTACATAGCTTTCAGGTTTTTTTCTCTTGTGTGCAGGAGTCAAACCCTGAGCTGTTGAACAGGGCAGTGTTTTGAAAACCTTCCCAATATGAAGCTTTAATCCTATACCTGCTTTTCTAGGAGTAAAGCTGCAATGCTAATCCCACATACCCAGAGTAAACCCCACTGAATTCAGTAGGACTTGCTTTTGAGTAAACATGGTTAGGATTGTGCTGTAAATTAATGGGATGTTTCAGTGAACATAGCAAAGAATTGTGTTTGTGTTGTAAATCTTTCTTTTCCTCTCCAATCTTCTTTTTAAAGCAATTAGGCAGGGGTTCCTTAGGTATTACAGTTGTTATTATGTAGGAATTCTTTTTTAAATGTTCTGCAATGACCAATACAATGACAATAAACTATTATATGGGGTGTATGTATTTTTATATCTGCAGTGTGTGTGTGTGTGTGTGTGTGTGTGTGTGTGTGTGTGTGTGTGTGTGTGTGGAGTCTTTCCAACAACCTTGTGAGGTAGGGTTGGTGTTTGGAAACCAAGCCAGCTCACAATAAGAAATAAATCCCTTTAAAATCCAATAAACATAAAACAAGTACAAACAGTTGCAAAACAGGTTAAAGTGGCATAATTCTGAATTTTGAGTTGGGTGAATGAAGTTTATTTATTTATTATTTGATTTATATCCCACCCTTCCTCCCAGTAGGAGCACAGGGTGGCAAACAAAAGCACTAGAAACATTTTAAAACATCATAAAAACAGACATTATAATATATTAAAACATAACATCTTTAAAAACATTTTTAAAAAAGCTTTAAAATATTTTTTTAAAAAAGAAAAGAAAAGAAAAGTTTTAAAAACACGTTTAAAAGCAATTCCAACACATACACAGACTGGGATAAGGTCTCAATTTAAAAGGCTTGTTGAAAGGACAAGTTCCTTATCACTTGAGGTTGCAGTTCTCTGCACACTTCTCTATTTGAGTAAGCCCCACTGAATACATTGGGACTTGCTTCTGAGTAAACAAACATAGGATTGCACTATAAATTTCTTTATAGGTTGTGTAAATAATAAAATATTTGATAGTCATGCTTATATAAACATTTCTTCATGCTGTGTCCCAATAAGTATTTTATTTCCCACTATGGTAGTAGAATATTATTTCCTCTACATTTTAAGGTGCCCTTCTTCCTTGGGGTGGTTATGGTTCTCTGTTGGTTTCATCCTGAAGGGCAGATAGGCTGAGAGATAGTGAGTAGCTCATGGTCACCCAGTGGACTTTATAGCTCATTTCCATTTTGAAAAATTAATTAAAATGATTTACATGGAGGCAAAGTTTATTAAGTAGATCCACAAAGTTTATTAAGTAGATCCACACAATACATTTAAAGCACATCCAACTCACATTTAAAGTCCATGACTTCCCCTAAAGAATCCTGGGAAGTGTAGTTTCCCCTTCACAGTTATAGTTCTCACCACCCTTAACAAACGTCTGTGGTGGGATTCATGTGCTTCAAATGGGTGTTGAATGTGCTTTAAATGAATGCTGTGGATCTGCCCTCTGATGTGCATTCAAGAGTGAATTGAAAAGAACAATTTTAAAAGATTTTTTTTTTATCAGGGGAAGGGTTGTAGCTCATTGATAGGGCATATGCTTTGCATGCAAAGGTCCAAAATTCAATTTCTGGAAAAGACTATTGCCTGGAATCTTGGAGAGCCAATGCTAGCCTGTGACATCAGTACTGAGCTAGATGGTACCAAATGGCCTGAGACAGTGTAAGCCAGATTCTTTTGTTTCTAAAAGTGGAAAGAGACTCAAGGGCCACAGTGACTCCAACATTTATTTATGTGTTTTATATACAACATTTATGTACTGCTTTATTGTAAAAATATCTCAAAGCGGTTTACAGAAAGAATTAAAACAATAAAATTATTGGCAAAAATGGTTAAAGAACATTATTTAACAGGTATTTAAAAACATTCAAAATAATAAAACCAACAATGAATTAAAAACAGATTTAAAAACACAATAGTTTCTACATGCCTGGATAGGCTTGCCTAAACAAAAATGATTTTAGCAGGTGTTGAAAACAGGTGCCTGCCTAATGTCAGTAGGCAAGGAGTTTCAAAGCGTAGGTGCTTCCACATTAAAGGACTGATTTCTTACAAGTGCAGAACAAGTACTATGTGGCAGTCGTAACATGGAAAGCACACCTTGAACTTGGCCTGGTAGCAAATCAGCAACCAGTGCTGATTTCAAAGCAGAGGTATTATGTGCTGATAGGATCTCATTCATGTCAGCAATTGTGTCACAGCATTCTGCACTAACTGCAGCACCCATGTCGTTTCAGCACCAGGATTTCTGTGACCTTGGCTGACTGGCTGCCAGGATTTTTTTTAGTTTTGATTTTTGGTTATAAAAAGATTTATAACTGGCTGTGGGATGCTGAGTTTTCTGCCTTACTCATAGAAATCTTGTTGTGGTTGGCATGGTACTGCATTTAGGAAATTGTCACTGTCTTTGGTTTTTCTTTTCTATTTGCATTTCACTTATCGTTAACCTCCCTTACAACCATAGAAGCAAAAACAGTGGTTTCATGCACTTAGCTCAACCCCTTTAAACCCATTGATGATGCACCTTGTTGGTTGCATGACTGTTTGTTTCTTGCCCTATAGCGGTAAAAGACAATTCACATATTTGGAAGTGTGGCTGCAGTTGTTGTTCCCAAGCTGCTGCCTGCGAAGGTAGACCAAACTATGTGTGTTTTCTCTCTGTCAATTATTACTCGCTAGAATTGGGTTGGCTGTCAAAGTGAGTTTATAGCAGACCAGAGGGAAGACAGAAAGGGTAGAGAATCTTCTTAATCTTACTCATTTCTTAGACCTCTTTCTGAAGTGAAGGCTCAAATCTGTAAGGAAGTTTGAAGCAGCCATGTTAAAAGATAGGGGCAGGGCATTCCAGACAGGGGGTTGCCAACCCTGCTTGGATATGGATTTCTTTGCAGAGTATCTCTAGTCAAGCTTCATCAACAGCACAATTCAAACTATATCTACTCAGAAGTAAGTCCTGGGGAGTTCTATGGGGCTTAGTCCCTTAGAAAAGTGTGTTTAGAATTGCAGCCTTCAGGGGCATCCATCTTTACTCCCAAGTGCTCCCATCTAACATCTCTACAACACTAGGCTCCTTTCTTCCTACAATGGTCTTCTGGTGACTGGTCTGGCCTGAAGGCACTTAAACCCTTCTTGCTGAAAGCAAGTAGGCTAGATTAAATGTTCCTTACCCAGGCTCCCCTTCCCCCTGTAGGATGTACACCTTAATGTGGTGAAGGGGTTTGAGAGTCTTGAAGAAGCTGAGAGCAATGCCGTCAGGAGTCTAGACCAAGAGGCTAGACTCCTAGCAGGGGCACCCTATGAACAGAGTATCCAAAATGCAACAGGAGATAGTGCTGGAAGATGAGACCCTCAGGTCAGAAGGCACTCACCGAACTACTGGAGAAGATAAAAGGGTAAGTACGAGTAGAATGTGAGAAGCATGAACCAGGGAAAGTTAGAAATTGTCACGCAAGAAATGGAATGTATCAACATTACAGTACTTGGCGTGAGTGAATTAAAATGGACAGGAATGGGACATTATCAATCAGACAACTTCAGACAATTGAGGTAATTCTCTCTTTTGAACTATAGGTATTGTCTTTTTGCATTCTTCCTTGATAATGTCTCTGACTTCAATCCATAGTTCTTCTCGTTCTGTCCTTACTAAGTTTAAAGCCTCAAATCTGTTCCTTGTTTGATCTTCATATTCTTTTGGGATGCTATTTAAACTGAATTTTGGCATTATGAGTGATTTGTTGTTCTTCTTTAGCTTTACTCTGATTTTCGATATGACCAGTTCATGATCTGTACCACAGTCTGCTCCCGGTCTTGTTTTTGCAGAAAGTATGGAGCTTTTCCTTTTTCTGCACCCAATTATATAATCAATTTGATTCCTATATTGACCATTTGGTGATGTCCATGTGTACAGTCATAGTTTTGGTTGCTCAAAAAATGTTTGCAAGAAACAAATTATTGACTTCACAGAATTCAATAAGTCTTTCTACTGCTTCATTTCTGTCTCCTAAGCCCCATTTCCCCACAATTCCTAGTTCTTCTCTGTTCCCTACTTTTGCATTCCAGTCCCCCAGGATTATCAGCACATCTTGTTTTGGTGTGTGATCAATTTCTTCCTGTACTTCTGCGTAAAATCTCTCCAATTCCTCTTCTTCTGTGTTTGCCTATGGAGTGTAGACTTGGATGATGGCTATGTTAATAGGTTTCCTGTTAAATCTCACTGATATCACTCGCTCAGACCTTGCGTTATAGCTCCTAATTGCTTTTGCTACGTCACTTCTCACTATTAAAGCAACCCTGTTTCTTCTTGATTTTGCATTTCCTGCATAAAATATTTTGTAGTTGCCTGATTGAAAATGTCCCATTCCCATCCATTTTAATTCACTCATGCCAAGTATTGTAATATTTATACATTCCATTTCTTTCTTGACAGTTTCTAACTTTCCCTGGTTCATGCTTCTCACATTCCATGTTCCTATTGTGTGCATCATACAACTCTGGAGTCACCTTTTGCATTTTTGCCCATCTGCCTCTGGGCTTCCTTTTGGCTTTGACCCAGTTGTGTCATTAGTCACAGTGCTACTTGTACTTGTCCTTTGTTCTTCCCCAGTAGCTTGGTGAGTGCCTTCTGACCTGGGAATTTCATCTTCCAGCACTATCTCATGTTGCATTTTAGATACTCTGTTCATAGGGTTTTCGTGGAAAGAGGTATTCAGAGGTGGTTTACCATTGCCTTCCTCTGAGTGTGTATGCATCTTAGTCTGGTGTCTCAGGTTTGACCATTCCATCTTGGGTGACCCAAGTGAAGTTAAGACTGGGAAAATGAGAAAATGAACTGAAATTAACAGAACCTTCCATTCCTATTCATCTGTCACCCTGCTCTCAGTTGGAAGAACTCTGGTAAAGGTTTATGTCTTCTAACTGGGACCCTAGCCCCTGAGGGCATCACCTGGAGTGTGACAAGGCTCCACTCACCCATGAGGTTAATTTTCTGAGACCTAATTTTGCATCTATACATACATATTAGCATATGCAAATTCTGCACAAATTTTGTTCTGGGCCTGTGCCCAGAATGTTTTAAGTTTCTAGCAACACACCTGGCTGGAGTAATGTTTAAATGAGGCAACCAGGTGGGCAGATCCTTATGATTTTATTGTCCCTTACCACCCCTGCGATCAGCTCCTGCTGGGTACTTGAGTAATTTAAACTTTACTCCAGTCTCACAGAAGCCACTTGTAGAAAAATGACTCTCATATGGCCAGGGTAACATTTCATGGGTCCCTTGGGCATAGCTACCTTTTTCTGGATTAATGTCAGTCTGATTTATGAAAACATTAAGATTAATGTTAGCATAATTGTTATTCAACCATGGAAGATGTAGCAGTGCTCTGCTATAGGACTTGGTATCTTTAAAAAGTCTTCCTTTTCTTTGAACTATCATGTTTTCTCCCTGGGGGCTGTATGGAAGTGAAAATTAATTGTCATATAGATGTTGAACCATAAGGCAAATGAAGAAAAAATACCAATTTTAAACCTGAAGTCATTGAATGAATGAATCTCTGATGGCTTGAAATTTGTGTAGAATTTAAATTTTCTGGAATTGCACAGACCAAGTTTTCAAATCCAGCTCCTGACCTAGATCCTCCTGATTATACCAGCCCTAATTTACAATGAATCCTCCTTCGCTTTCATCTTTTCCTCTTGAATAGTCAGTGTAAAATAAACACATTTTCATTCATAGCATGGATTCCAATGCTGCCATTGCCTCTCTAGCAATATCATGGCTATTTCTTTGAGAAGGATCCCCTACTGTTCTTGTAGCTTTTCTGACAGACTTCTGTATGCTTCTTTTAGTTTTATCCAAACTTTGGTTTACTTGCTCATCCAGATCATGTCTCTGATCCCACCCATCCATCCTACTTAGTCTCAAAGGCAGACTTTCTTGTAATGCTCACATTGAAAAATGTTTTCAGCAATTCAGGGGGAAAAAGCACATCCTTCCACAGTTGAGGTGATACTTTCAGGACACAAAGTTAAAGCCTAACAATAAAATGAGTGTATAGTCAAACAATTCTCTTTATACAGACATGAGAGTGGCTGAACACTATAGCCAGCATGGGTTTTTCGCATTTCGCAATGTTAAATTGAAAATACTCCCTGTGCCATTCTGCTGCTTCCCATAAGCTCATTTCAAAACAAAACCTTACAAAACGTATAGTCCTGAACTCAGAAATGCTTGCTTAACAACCCTCTAACTTTTCATGGTGATACACAAAACAGTCAGAGAGAATTGAGAGTTCAAATTGTAAAAAGGGAGAAAAAAATCCAGACCCCAGTTGGACCTTTTTCTGTCAGTAGTCTCATAATTTGCTGAAATTAATTAAAAATCAGCCATGTCCACAGAGTACCTGTAATCCTATTACTGACTTTGCCCCATACTCTGACCTTCATCTTCTGCAGTTTAAAAGTTAAAAAAAATGCATGGCGGATTTTTAATTAATTTAAGAAATTTAAAATTGAAATCAATGATAAGCACGGGCATACTCAGTGAGAACTAATGTCAGTGTTCTAAAAGCTAGACTCACAGCTGCTTGGCTTGGTTACTCAGGTGGCCACACCCAAGCCAGACCTTTATTTCATTTTAGAAAGTCATGGCTTCCCCAAAGAATCCTGGGAAGTGTAGTTTGTGAATGATGCTGAGTTGTTAGGAGACTCCTATTCCCCTGACAGAGCTCCAGTGGCCAGAGTGGTTTAACAGTCGGCCCCTCTCCTGGGGATTGTAAATCTCTGAGGGGAATAGGGCCTCTCCTAGGAACTCTCAGCACTCTATGAAGGTCTGGTGTGGATGTGGCCAATGACAGCTTTGGTTTAAATTTGGGTGGGAGACTACATGTGCCTGCTGTGGAATAAAAATGTGGGGAAAACCCTGAAAAACAATGAAACTGTTCACAATGTTTTCCTTTTGGAAAGGAAAAGGGCTTTCTCTCTGCCCAGGGCTTACCTACCCAATCTCATCCCCTCCCTCTCCCCTTCTTCCCCTTCCTGCTCCTCCCTGTCCCTCCCCCAAGTCAGTTGCACTTGTTCTAAGCATGATTGTACAGGAGTAAATCCCATTGAACTCAAAAAGCATGCAGATGATCAAACCTGCTTTCTCTATCTCCTATCCCATCCCTTTTGCCCCTCCCCTCCCCCTTCTTTCCCCCTTCCTCCCCTCCCCCTCCAATCATTCACCCTCCCACCCCTCTCCTCCCTTCCTTCTTCCCTCTCCTGTCCCCTCCCCCTCCTCCCCATTCCCCTCCATGGTCAGTTTTACTTATTCTAAGCACGATTGCACAGAAGTAAATCCCATGCAAATGATCAGACCTGCCTTTCCCCTCCTTTCTCCCCTCTCTCCTCTCCTTCCCCTCCCTCCTTCCCCTCCCCTCCTTTCCATCTCCTCTCACTTCCTCACCCCTTCTTCCTACCCTGCCCTATCCTTCTTCCTCATTCCCTGCCCACTCCAGCCCTCTCTCCCTCCCTCTTCCCCATGGTCAGTTTTACCTGTCTTAAGCATGATTGCATGGTAGTAAATCCCACTGAACTCAATAAGCATGCAAATGATCAAACCTGCCCTCCTCCTCCCCTCCCCTCCTGCTTGCTCCCATCCCCCTCCTTCCCTCTGTCCTTCCTCCTCCCCTTCTTCTCCCCTTCCCCTCCTCTCTTCCCCCTGCACTTCCTCCTCCTCTCTTCCCCATCCCCTGTGGTCAGTTTCACCTATCCTAAGCATGATTGCAGGAGAGTAAATCCCATTGAACTAAATAAGCATGCAAATGATCAATTCATTCTCAGCAAACTTGCACAGGATCCCCTTTCTTATATCTTTCTTACCTTTCTTACTTGATTAAAAAGCAGACAAATTCACTAATAGGCAAAAAAACACAACCCTTTGCTGTTTAAGAACGTACCTATAGCAAACACATATTTCTATCAAACTTTAAAAAGCAGGGAAATTGAACAGATATAGCTGTTGGAAAAACAAACATGGCCTGCCCAAGAAGCATGTTTTCAGCCTGCTATGCTTAAACCACTACACTTAAGGAAAGGTGGGCATGGTCAATGAAAAAGAGCACACCTAGAGCACACCTAGAATTTTGCTAGGATATATTTCACATCCTATTGTTTTATCTTGTGCAAACTGAGACACTCCTGATGTCCACTGGAGAATATTCTGTGGAGGCCTCATCAACGCGAGGCAGGCTATCTTTCAACGAATTTTAGACGTTGACTACCAAAACCACCTCCCCCAGATACGGTCCAACCTTGGCCCTATTCACACCACCGGTGCCTTTGTTCCAGCGTATTATTTAACTTCTCTTCCCACCTCTCGGCTCAGAAAGGCATTTATGCTGACGAAGCTTAATGTACTACCGTCAGCTCTTCTTGATGGTAGATTCCGAAAGATTCCTTTTGCCAAGTGCTTATGCCCCTGTGGTGCGGGCGAAGTGGAAACTGTTGGCCACGTACTTTTAGCTTGTATTTTTTATTGTGACCTTCGTCTTTTAACCATCACCCCATCATCCAACAATTCCCGGGTAGGGACGACGTATTTTATGTTAGATATCTCCTGTCAGATCAAACCCCAAGTTACAAGCCAGGTAGTGAGATTCTGTGCCCCAGCAATTACACAATGTAGAACATTGCTAGGTCAACAGCCCTCACAGTCCTGATCGCTGGCCTTTTTAGGTGTCTTGTTTTAACTTGTGCAGTATTAATAGTGTATTTTTGATGTTTTTGTATTGGTTATATTAATACTGTACTTTTGATGCCTTTATATTGGTCTCTGACCGTATGAATAAATTCATTCATTCATTCTGTAGCACAGTCAGTGCCATTATTCCACAATTGTTTTTGGAGTTTTTTAGTGTAAGTTTTGCAAAGTGTTGCAATGCTTCACATATTCACAGAAACGGAAGCAAAAGAAAATGATTTACCATAAGGAACTTCACTAAAATTGCAAAGTAAATCAAACATATTTAAAGTGACTATATGAATTATATCAACTGTTTTAATATTGTTGCTTCCTCCCTGCTAAAATAGATCAGCACAGCAAAGAGCTTGTTTCTGTTATTTGGGCTGAATGCAGGTATTGCCCCACTTCCAATTCTTCCAAGCTACATAGAGATGTAAAATTTCCAGAAATGTTGAAGCCATGAAAAAAAAAGTTTTTTCTAGCTTTTTTCAGAAAAAAAATGATTTTTTTGGGAAAATTGAAAAAATGCAATATTAGCACTGCACTTTTTATAGATTGACAGTCACTTTGTTACTTCAGAACATCAAATGTAATTATGTACAAGTTGGTTTGGCATAAAATTATCACATTTGGTATATTAAAAGTACATTTTATTCAAACAATTACTACAAATTGAATTTACTTTTTAAAATTTTTACCTTTTTTTGTAACAAATGGATCTACAAGATCCTGAACTGTAAGGAACCTGTTTTGTTTTGCCAGTTTATGAGGAGCAGGCAAAAAACAATAAAAAAAAACAGAAGAAACTATCAACATTAATAACAAAGAAAATTATTTATGTCTCCTCTAGTCCTCCACAGTGCTAAGCAGATATAAAGCATCCATTCCCATAAAAAGAACTGAGATAAAATGGGGGACCAAGATTCAATGAAACATTTTATTCATCTTGCGAAAATAAAACATTCCATAATCCATTTTTTCTTCATTTTTTCAATTTTTTGGAAAAAATCCAAAAAAGGCTTTGAAAAAAATGAAAAAACTGGTTTTTTTCTATTTTTTTCCAGTTTTTTTCTGGGCCTTCACATCTCTAAAGCTACACAGGAAGTACATTGGACTATAAATGACCATCCCAAATTGTTTGCATTTTTACAAATGTGTAGGGCAGTACAATATCTCAGAGAGGAGGTTAGGTCTCCTGCTCCCCTGGTGCATTCACTATAGCTGCCCAATTTCCGTGCTTTTTAAAGTTCGATAGAAATATCTGTGGGCTATAGTTACATTCTTAAACTGCAAAGTTTGTTGCCTATTAGTGAATTATTCAAATAGTCAAAAGGACATCCAAATGATCAGTAGAGATGGAAGTATCTGTCAGTTTTGGTTTCTCTCAATTTCTTATTTTTCCAAGCTTCTGCTCACCTCATTTCTGTATCAATTTGCAATTCCACCAAAGATTCTACCATGAAAATTCTCATGCAACCCTGATTAAACATGCAATCAGGAAGGGGGACGAAGAAGCTATGCAAAAGAGGCTTGCAAAAACCCATCAACCTTCCCGTCCAAATCCTGCCCTCTAATAGGATCATTCCCAGTGGTCAGACCCAACCTGGAGTGACCTGGGTTTGTCTTGACCTGATTTAGTCAAAGCCTGGATCCCTCTGAATCACCGTGATTCAGCTCAGGCTTTGGGCTTTGACTGAATGTGTTGCAGAGCCCTATTAGTAACTGAGCTAGAAACTCACCAGTTCAGATGTCACCACAGTCACAAATGCAATATTCTTTTTACTGCAGCCTAAGTCTGCAATATAGAAGCCATGATAATATTCTACATTAATGGCTCTGATTATTGAACACTTGTGGTTGTCTTGGCATCCATCCTATTTAAAGAAATCTGGCAAAATATATTGTTGACTTTTTTCCACCGAGAAGCCTCATTCTTTCTGCTTGTCTAATTCAATTTTGATTGCTGCTGTTGTGCATGCCATGCAGTCCTATGCAGAAGTAAAGAAGTGAGTTAAATTCAGTTGGACTTATTCTCAAGTATTCACAAGCAAAATCTAATTTCTCCTCCATCCCTGTTCCACATTGAGTCATATCTTCTGTGTGATAGCTTGTTCACTTCTACTACCTGTAAAAGAGGGAGTTGAGTGAAAAAAACAATGAGAGGCATACAGTTCAATCAATCCTATGCTTTTTAACTTGGAAATAAACCTCACAGAATTCAAATAACTCCTAGATAAGTGATTGACAATGATCTTATAGCTAGTCTTCAGACAAGAGCATAGAATGACATAGAACATCTCAAATCGTTAATAAACAACAACAAAAATGCCCTTGGAGACTCAAATGGAAAGTGCCAAAGGTGCTGCCAGATTGTGTGCAGTACTATACATTTCAAGACTAACAAATATATTTTATATTTAAAGGCACTGGCAGCAAAGAGGTATTTGAGCAGTGTCAGTTCAAGCACCAAACAGAAAAGTCTTCATATCAGCTGCACAGAAATCTTTTTTTAAAAAAGAAAAAGCAGGTGCCAAGATGTCTTTGCTGCATGACAGCTGGGAACAAAAATCCCATTCTTACTCACAGCTTCAAATACCAACAGCCACCAGAGTGACTTAAAAGAAAACACTGAAAATGCACTAAACGGGCCAAGAAGGTAGAAAGGAAGGAAATACTGGCAGAGGGAACAGAATGAACTTCTTGAGTGAGTTTGTGGTCTTAGATATGTTGCTTGTCACACTTCATTTTTTGACAAGCCAACATTTTGCTGTGGATCCAGCATGAAAGCTGACATCAAGCTTCCTCAGTGTATATTTCCACTTTTTGTACTATGGCAGGCTGCAGGTTTAGAGCAGGGTGGGCAGATTTCAGGCTTGATGGATCTACTTTGGGGTGTTTTTTTTACTAGAACCCAAGCAGTAGCAGCTAGGAGGTGATGGGTTTACTGACCTGGCTTCCCAATGTCACATGTCACTGCTGGTTACTGAGAAGGGAAAGGGGCAAGGCAACCAGTGTAGTGCAGGCTGAGTGGTGGAGTCAATCCCATGCTCCCTAAACTGTGCCTACCATGTCAAGCTCCCCACTGTCTTGCCCTTCTTCTCCCAGTAATCAGCAGTAATGCACAGGGTTGGGAAGCCAGGTCAGCAGTGCAGCCCCTCCTGTGCTGCCCCACTAGTAGGGATGGAAGGATCTATCAATTTTGGTCCTCTCAGTCCCTCATTTTTCTAATCTTAAATTTGGTTCTTGACATTTCTGTAGTAATCGGCAATTTTTTTAAAAAAAAATCCTCATGACAATTCTTCACTATTGTAATGTAAATTTCTCCTAAAAATACATTTCTGTATGCAGTTTTGACTAATGTATACATTTTTGCAAACAATTTATCCAAATACTATGCATTTTTATATTATTGTCACTAATATATTCATTTTTATGAATGCTTTCCCCAACATATGCATTTTTGTAAACATTGCTTGGTAGGAGAACTGCATTGCAAACTTCGGATAAGTGCAAATTTCAAAAGATGGTTATGTTTTAGTTCTCATATTGTTTAGGAAAGTGCATATTTTATAAATGCAGCTTTAAATGTGAACTGAATTGAATTTCTCTTTGATCCGTACCCACCAGCTGTTACTGAACCCCAGGTCTACCAATGAGAGCCAGGTACAAAGGGCCAACAGTTAGAATTAAAGAACAGGGTCCCTCAGAGTACATTTTAAGCCTAAGAATTTGTTTTCCATACCAGAATTGAACTGAACTTGCAGTCCTTTCACATAAGCATCCACTGCTGGCTTCTTTCTTTTAGCTGCCTGATTTAAGTGGATAAACTCATTTTTGTTGCTGCTATGACCTGGGAGATGAGGGTTCGAATCCCCACACAGCCATGAAGCTCACTGGGTGACCTTGGGCCAGTCACTGCCTCTCAGCCACAGAGGAAGGCAATGGTAAGCCCCCTCTGAATACTGCTTACCATTAAAACCCTATTCATTGGGTCGCCATAAGTCGGAATCGACTTGAAGGCAGTCCATTTCCATTTTCCATTATTAAACAATTGGGAGTGAAAGCCTCTTCCCTATCTACTGCGAATCATCCAGAGATCTACCACTAGATCCTCATGTGTCTCCTGCCCACTCCTAGTTTAGATTTCATGGTTTTTTGGATCTGGTCCCGCCACCTTGAATGTGCAAAGCTTTTACACAGCAGCATCAACTTATCCCTTTGTCTGTTATATTAAAAACTATATGACTAGGTGCTGTGATTAACCCAGTGTCTTCAGAATACAGTGTGGTTCCCTTACTTCAGCTATTCATGTTTGTCAGATTTCATAGCGTGTTTTCTTTTCTAGTCCCCCCCCCAAATGACTTTTTTTTTATTTTGGACTGCCTTCAAGTCGATCCCAACTTATGGTGACCCTATGAATAGGGTTTTTATGGTAAGCTGTATTCAGAGGGGGTTTACCATTGCCTTCCTCTAAGGCTGAGAGGCAGTGACTGGCCCAAGGTCACCCAGCGAGCTTCATGGCTGTGTGGGATTCGAACCCTGGTCTCCCAGGTCGTAGTCCAGCACTCTAACCACTACACCACACTGGCTCTCTTAATTTTATTATTTATGTATCTTTATTTTACTTAATTTCAATCAATTTTAGTTTTAATGTGGTTTTTGTGATTGTTTTCTTCTATTGATTTTTTAGTGTAAATATATTATTTATTATATATATAGTGATGTTTCTTCTTCATGGGGCTTCACTGACAGGTTCCTCTTCAAACCGAACATACTGCTGGCTTCCTGTCCAGTATCCTTTTTAATTAAAAGCATATGCTCCCATTACTTTCCGGAGTTGTACGACGCACACAATAGGAACATGGAATGTGAGAAGCATGAACCAGAACTATCACTAGAAGCTAAAATGATGAAACGGAGGTTAACATACTTTGGACACATCATGAGAAGATATGATTCATTAGAAAAGACAATAATGCTGGGAAAAACAGAAGGGAGTAGAAAAAGAAGAAGGCCAAACAAGAGATGGGTTAATTCCATAAAGGAAGCCACAGACCTGAACTTACAAGATCTGAACAGGGTGGTTCATGACAGATGGTCTTGGAGGTCAATGATTCATAGGGTTGCCATAAGTCGTAGGTGACTTGGAGACACATAACAACAACAAATCTGTCTCCATAGGGAACACTCTCTTTTAAGAAATTTACTCCTGCTAACTCTTTGGTACCCTTGAGCACCAAAGAGCCACGTCTTCTGCCACCGCCACCAAAGAAATAGAAATTTAAATGATTGGAGCAAGAGAACTCCAGTGGGTAGGAAGGTTGAGCTTGATGATTGTCAGATGTTGCCTTGTTCTATTTTGCCATTGCATGAATTATGATCTAGTAAAAATTCAATACAATGTGAACAGTGGACAAACAGCCTATATAAACCCTGAATAAATGGCATGTGTCATACCCAAATTTCTTGTTGTGTGACGACAGACAGCTTCATGACAATGAGGGTGTTTTATTACAGTGTTCCATTCTAGTGCATCTGACATGCCTTAAAACTGATGGTTGCATTGTTGCTTGTTTTGTTAGAGTTGCCCATCCCCTTCTCTCTCTCTAACCTTTCATTACTGAAGGTAACACTTCAAATGATATAAAATGTAGTAGCTCACCATCCAATGTGGGTGGGATTCCAAACTTAGCAGTGCCTGATAAGCGACATCTCCTAGGATGTTCAGGTAGCAATGCTGTGTAGATTCTTATTCTTCCAGTCTGAAGTTCAGTTCTCAACTTTGTAATTTTTTAAAAAGAAACTCCTGATGAAAATTGAGCAGCACTTTAGTGCAAATTTCTCCTATTATGTGCATTTTGTATGCAATTTTGCCTAATGCACACATTTTTGCAGTGTTTACACCTAGTCTAATAACTTTTGTATGCTGTTTTCACTTTTATTCATACTTTGGCCATATGAACCAAAGATCAAAGATTTGTCATTTGCCAGGATGAAGTGTTATATCCTCTTCCTGTACGTTCCCGATTGCTCTGATGTAGCAAGAAGAATGATAAAAGGAGCCACAAGGTTTGCTCAAAAGTCATGTTCATCATTCAGGAGGTATGACACTTGACATTTTCCCTTGTAAGAAGCAATTTGTGTAATAAACCTGGTAGAAAATTGAATTTGTCAGCTTGTTAAATGCATTTGTCTGCCTGAACATAATAAATTAGGCATATGGAATGGATAAGAATTCCTTGTAACTTAAAATCAAATTCATCATTAGATGTTTTCCCCTTGAGTTTCCCTCATCCACTCAGACTTTCCTGGTTAAAATATAAATAATCATTACTTCTGTCATCAAGGAAAATATAAATG